>NC_090438.1:827456740-829856740 GCF_031143425.1 Pleurodeles waltl
GGCCCTCAGAATGCATGATCGCCAAGACTTGCTCCTCCCATGTTGTTAGTTGTGGGGGAGGAGGTGGGGGTCTACCGCCAGTCCTCTGTACAGCAATCTGGTGTCTGGATACTACGGAACGCACCTTAACCCATAGGTCGTTCCACCTCTTCCTGATGTCATCCCGTGTTCTTGGATGCTGTCTCACTGCGTTTACCCTGTCGACAATTCTTCACCATAGCTCCATCTTCCTTGCAATGGATGTCTGCTGCACCTGTGATCCGATTAGCTGTGGCTCTACCCGGATGATATCCTCCACCATGACCCTGAGCTCCTCCTCAGAGAACTTGGGGTGTCTTTGAGGTGCCATAATGTGGTGTGGGTGATGTGTGAGGTGGTGTCTGTTGTGATGTGTGAGGAGATGTGTTGGTGTGTGTTGTTTGAGGTGCGTGGATGTTGTGTAAGTGATGGTGTTGTGTGTCTGTGGATGCTGGTGTCTCTCTCTGGCCTGCTTTCAAATTTCTGGTAGTAAGGGTTTGAGGGTAATGTGGGTGTGTGTTTTATACTGGATTGGGCGTGTGGGAGTGGTGTGTGTATGTGTATCAGGTGTGTGTATTTTGAACTGTCCAATGTGGTTGAATTTTGTAAATGTGTGTGTATTTTGAGTGCGGTGGTGTGTACCACCAATGGTTTACTACTTTTAAAGACTGCCGTGTTGATTCATGGGTCGTGATAGTGTGGGCGGGTTCTTGTTGGCGTGACGTGTCGGTTTTGTTATCGCCAGTTTATCACTGACCTTTGGTGTGGTGGACATGTGTGGGTGTCTGTACTGTGGCGGATTCCGAGCTGTGGGTCGTAATACCTGTAGCGGAATTCTGCGGCCGCAGCGGTATGTTGACAGTCTTCTGCACGGCGGTAAGCGGGATTTACCGCCAGGGTAGTAATGAGGGCCTTAATATGGAACACAGGACGCCCCTGGCATTTGTGATGAATCATCCTACCCACCAAATTCTAAACAGGTTTGGAAATGAAGAGACTTAGCATACACAAAGAACAAATTAAAAAGACAGATTTGTAACAACCTTCTAAAGAAGACTAGGCTAGATCCCAAAAAGCACAGAATTCCAAGTTCTGGAAGTAGCAATGGTAAATTATTTGACCCCAGAAGAAGAGAGTCTATATTTGGGTATCTGTACGGGTAAATGATTTCCCAGTAGCAGACTTCTGGACAGTGTGCATCATAAGCATTTAAGAGCCAGCATGACTAGTGTTATCTAGAAGACTGCTTTATGTAGAATGGTGACGTTTTAAAAATGACTCTAATGCAAATGGGCAGGCAATGTAGTGACCTTAGACCATGTTAGTAGCCATGTTTGGAGCAACCTTTAACCAGAAAAGCTGCTATGTTTTACACAAGTTCAAGGCATTTAAACAGGTTTGCAGGAGCAGCTAGATAGAATGCATTGCCATAATCCAGACTAGACCGGATATATGCATTAACAACAAGCAAGTGCAAATAAGACTCAAGAAATGGAAAAAAAACAGGCTCTTCAAATGGAAGAAACAACTAAAAGCAACCATGGTAGGTTGATAATAAAAGTCTAGAAAAATAATGAGGTTTGCTTCTTTGATGGTATGTACTGGCCACGACCCCATGACTGTGGGGGGGGTGTACAAATGATGTTTTCCTGCTGTTATGCTTTAAGAAGGTGTGAGTAGGACTTAGGGGGTCATTCTGCGCCGGTCATTCTGACTTTCCCGCTGGGCTGGCGGGCGACCGCCAAAAGGCCGCCCGCCCAGCGGGAAAGCCCCAGCAACGAGGAAGCCGGCTCCGAATGGAGCCGGCGGAGTTGCTGGTGTGCGACGGGTGCTGTTGCACCCGTCGCGATTTTCAGTGTCTGCCAAGCAGACACTGAAAATCTTAATGGGGCCCTGTTAGGGGGCCCCTGCAGTGCCCATGCCAGTGGCATGGGCACTGCAGGGGCCCCCACGACACCCGTTCCCGCCATCCTGTTTCTGGCAGCCAGAAACAGGATGGCGGGAAGGGGGTCGGAATCCCCATGGCGCCGGTTTCCCTTTTCTGACCGCGGCTTTACCGCCGCGGTCAGAATGGCCCCAGAAGCACCGCCAGCCTGTTGGCGGTGCTTCCGCGGTCGTTGGCCCTGGCGGTCCATGACCGCCAGGGTCAGAATGACCCCCTTAGTTTTTTTAAGAATTAACTCCAAATGTGGGTTGACATTCAGTTACTCATTTTTTGGAGAAATGTCAACACTGATAGGATAGCCAAAGTATTTTCAGAAACTAGACTTTGCATTAGCATATCATTAAATGCAACTACATTATTATGTTACACCTTATGGCACATGCAGACTTTTAAGGTTGCATTTTTGACTTCATTTCTGTGAGATTGTTTTTTCAAAGGGTAATGAACAGCATATTGGTAGGTATAACAGAGTGAGAGTATATGAAGACATTATTCTCCTATATGGAAATAATGAAACAATGCATAATGAAAGGGTACAACTAATTCTAATTAGACTTAAGCCCAACAGCTTTAGACGTAAAGAAGAAAAATTCAGATCCAACGGGAAACAGATACATTTTCTAAGACTCAGCATTACCAGTGAGGAAATTAAGCCGGTTGTAGATTTAGTCTGAGCTATATGTGACATGCACCAAAAATCAAAGAATAATTAGTTACCTTTTTAGGAATGACAGAATTCAACAATATTCCTGCAATCTATCATAAATGAGAAATTTATAAAAAACTGAATTCGTATGGAGTGAGAAATGCATAAATTAGTTTAGAAAAGCAAAAAAGGTATATAGGGAAAGCACCTAGCTTACAAAGTTATGATCTAAGAGCGAGAAGTACAATGACAGTTGCCAGCACAAAAGGCATGGGGCTTGTACGTTTATAGGGAGAAGGTTAAGCTAATAAAACAATGAAGTTTATCTTGAGAGCCTTGAAAGTGATGGAAATCAATGTCTCAAGTATGTCATATGTTTCTTGAGCTATCAGAAAGCTTAAGAATTTTACCTACTCAACAAATGTTGTGGGCAAGAATGTTTAAAAAAGGGTATCAATGTAATATCAACTCGAAAGCATAAATCTTCGCTCTTAAAGAATCTGAATTTCAAGTGAAATATATCTAATTGACTAAAATAAAATTGCAGATTTCTTATCCAGGTCAGTTGACAAGAAAGACATAGAACAGGGGTCTGACAAAGTACAGACCATATAATAGTGATTTGTTTGAATGAGGAATTGTTCAGGAGCCTAAATGGCAGAGCGAAACAGAGGAAGGTGGGATATTATGAGATGTTTGTGAAAACATAAAACAGAAATGGTGAGCGAAGAATGAATGTAGAGTGAAAGGTAAAAAAACAGTGGGTAAGGGATGAACTGTCAGAAAAGTTAATTTGATATTCAGCGGTGCAATGTCAGTTCCTCAAGTTCAGTTAAAAGATAAATTGACTGAGTTAGCTCAGGAAGGGCACATGGGACTTAAGAAAGCAAAATAAAGCTTAAGTGCCGTCATTGGAGACCTGCAATCAATAGATTGGTTGAAAGAACTGTAAAAAAGTAACCAAAGTGACAAAATACTTGACTCCAAGACTCAGCACATAGGCCCTCATTACAACCCTGGCGGACGGTGTTAAAGCGGCGGTAAGACCGCCAACAGGCCGGCGGTAAAACATTTGCAATTACGACCGTGGCGGAAACCGCCAACAAAGACAGCCACTTTAACACTCAGACCGCCAAGGCGGTACAAACAAACAGCACGGCGGTCACCGCCAACAGACAGGCGGGAGACAATGTACCGCCCACACTATTATGACAGGCCAATCCGCCATCTTTTCTGGGGCGGATTCACCGCGGATAAAAACACGGCGGAAACAGGAATTTCGAAGGGAAAACGCTCACCTCATCACACTCCACGAGGAACGAGGACACCATGGACCCGGAACTCCAAATTCTACCTGCGATAGTCTTCCTGCTCCTGTACCAGGAGCACGAACGCCGGCGGCGAAGACCACAGTGAGTACTGCACCTACGACACAGGGGAGGTGGGAGGCAAAAAACAGGGACACACACATGCAACACCCCCACCCTCACCCACTACAACACACACACTAATACATGTTGATACATTACAATTACACCCCCTCAAGCCCCCCAGAAGAATGCAAAGACCAAAGGAAATGATTGTAACCATTGTAATCTATTAAAATGGAGTACTCTAAAATATATATACACTATAAACAAATATATACACCAATAATACAAGTCCAGGTATTGCACCATTTATAGTCTGTGGACCACTGGGGCCAAAATGCATGGGCGAGGCCCACACTCGATACCAGATCAAAACAGAGAGAACACTGCAGGGGCATCAGATAGAAATACAACAGGCACCTCAGGGGGAAGGGAAGGGGGGGGCACCTCAGCTGGATGAGTGCACAACGCCAGATCCACGAGGGGGCTCAATGCCCACTCTTCAATCCTGGGGAGTGCAAAGCCACAGTCTCTCAAGTCTCTACAGTGGGTGGGTTGCCCACTGTTCAATCCTGGGGAGTGCAAAGCCACAGTCTCTCAAGTCTCTACAGTGGGTGGTTTGCCCACTGTTCAATCCTGGGGAGTGCAAAGCCACAGTCTCTCAAGTGGATAACAGTCTCCACTGGTTCTGGAGGGGGACTGGTGCCCAGAGTGCTTCATCCTGTGAAGGACAGAGGTAGTGGATGGATCTCTCCACTGTTTCTGGAGGGGGACTGGTGCCCAGAGTGCTTCATCCTATGAAGGACAGAGGTAGTGGATGGATCTCTCCACTGGTTCTGGAGGGGGACTGGTGCCCAGAGTGCATCACTCACCCCGTGACGGACCCAGTTGCGTCAGTGTCCCTGCCGCTCATGGGCTAGCGGTGCTTGATTTGGCGGTGCCCTGTTCAGCGGTGCTTGAGTTGGCGGTGCCCTGTTCAGCGGTGCTTGAGTTGGCGGTGCACTGTTCAGCGGTGCTTGAGTTGGCGGTGCACTGTTCAGCGGTGCTTGAGTTGGTGGTGCCCTGTTCAGCGGTGCTTGATTTGGCGGTGCCCTGTTCAGCAATGCTTGTGCTGGCGGTCCTCATGGCCCAGCGGGGCTTGTGCTGGAGGTCCTTCATGGCCCAGCGGGGCTTGTGCTGGCGGTCCTTCATGGCCCAGCGGGGCTTGTGCTGGCAGTCCTTCATGGCCCAGCGGGGCTTGTGCTGGCGGGGCCCTCCAGGGCAGCAGGGCTGGCGGGGCCCTCCTGGGCAGCTGGGATGGGGCTGGCAGGGCCCTCCTGGGCAGCTGGGATGGGGCTGGCGGGGCCCTCCTGGGCAGCTGGGCTGGGGGGGCCCTCCTGGGCAGCTGGGATGGGGCTGGCGGGGCCCTTCTGGGCAGCTGGAATGGGGCTGGCGGTGGCCTCCTGGGCAGCTGGGATGGGGCTGGCGGTGGCCTCCTGGGCAGCTGGGATGGGGCTGGCGGTGGACAGCTGGGATGGGGATGGCGGTGGCCTCCTGGGCAGCTGGGATGGGGCTGGTGGTGGCCTCCTGGGCAGCTGGGATGGGACTGGCGGTGGCCTCCTGGGCAGCGGGGATGATGGCGGTCTTCTCTGCCGTGCTGCTCTTCCCAGACTTGCCGGGTTTCTTGTGGCCCTTCCCCACCTTGGGAGGTGTAACAGCTGACTCCACACTCCCAACGGGACCCCTGGGAGCGGCTTTGGTGGCTGGAGTCTTCCCCCTCTCCCGCCGGGCACTGTCCAACTTCTGATGCTTCACAGGGAGGGGACTGGCTGTGCTGTGGCTCCGTGCCACACTGGCTGTCCTGGTGGCCGGTGCACTCCACATATCTGTGACTACAGGCACCACTGGTCCCGGAGATGTTGTGGCTGAGGTGCTACTTCGGGACCTATGAGATGGACAGGGTGGAGGAGGTGTGGGAAAAAGGTCAAGGCTGGACAGGAAAATTCTTTTGGACACACTGGGACGGGTAGCTGGAGGGGGTTTGGGAGTGGAGGAAGACGTGGTGGTAGTAGGAGGTGTACGTTTGGTGACTTTGGGTGCAGGTGCATGCGCTGGAGGCTGTCGTGAGGTGGATGGCTGTTGGGTGGGTGTGTGCCTGCGTTTGTGTATCTTCGGAGGGGGCGTCACAGACACACTGGGAGAGGACACAGGGGACGTGTGAATGGTAGTGGGGGTGGTGACTGCACGTGAGCGGGGTGTGCTGGTGAGGGACGTAGTGGCTGTAGAGGTAGTGCATGCAGGTGTGTGTGTAGACGAGACTGGGAGGGAGGAGGGAGACGACGATGAGGGGGACACAGTGAAGGCAGTGCATGTTGGTGTGTCTGCATGTGTGTGATGCTTGCGTGAGTGCCTGTGGGATGTGTGGTGCTTATTTTTGCCTGAGCTTCCCTTGTGTGGTGAGGTGTGTGCAGGCTGGTCTGATGGTGTGCTTGGGATAGGCAGAGGTACAGGGGATTGGGTCTGGGTGGAGGAAGTTGGAGGGGGGAGGCTAGACACAGGGACAATGGGTGCCATCAGTGCTGAGGCCAGAGTTTGAAAAGCTCGGTGAAGGGCCGCCTGACCAGAATGAATGCCCTCCAGGAATGCATTAGTTTGTTGCAACTGCCTTTCTACACCCTGGATGGCATTCAAAATGGTAGACTGCCCAACAGTGAGTGACCTGAGGAGGTCAATGGCCTCCTCACTGAGGGCAGCAGGGGTGACTGGGGCAGGGCCTGAGGTGCCTTGGGCGAAGGTGATGCCCACCCTCCTGGGTGAGCGGGCACGGGGAGAAGGCTGAGGGGCTGCTGGGAGGGCGGTGCTGGTAGGGGGGGTGGCGGCTGTACCTGTAGATGCGGGGGCACAGATGTTGCCGCCACCACAAGGGAGCTCCCATCAGAGGACGAGTCTGTGTTGCTGGTCTCAGCTCCTGTCCCCGCCGTGGAGCTCCCCTCGCCCTCCGTCCCACTGGTGAATTCAGAGTCCGTAGTGTGGCCCTCCATGGCCATGTGGGATGCAGCTCCCTCGTGCTCCGGTGCCACTGCTCCTCCGCCTGATGATGCTAATGCACACAAGAACAGGTAGACCACAAAAAGGGGGGGGGTAGACAGAATAAAGACATGTTGAGTGCATGGATTACTGCTACCGTTGGCAGACAAGACAGACACAGAAGCCCCCTGCACTACGCCGCGCTCTTGGGCTCTACAGTGCAATGCCTGGGAAATGGCCTACAAGGCTATGGACGACATCTGCACACATAGATGACACAGGGGCATGAATAGCTGTACTTGGCACTCTACAGAGGTGGGGTGGGGGGCCACAGGGCCATGCCTTACGGAGGGGCCAAGCCTACGGAACTCGCCCTGGCCTAGGGAAACCCACAGCCCTCCTCCCCCACCCAGACAACTCCACTGCACGCAAAGTCAGCTGAATGAGAGTGTACTCACCCCCTTGTGTCTGCTGTGATGCCTTCAAGCGCCCATCCAACTCCGGGTAGGCCACCGCCACGATCCTGAACATCAGGGGGGTCATGGTTCGACGGGCACCCCTCCCACGTTGGGAGGCCATCCCCAGCTGAGCCTCCGCCGTCTTCTTGCTCCAGCGGCGAATGTCCTCCCATCTTTTCCGGCAGTGGGTGCTCCATCTGTGGTAGACGCCCAGGGTCCGGACGTCCTTGGCGATGGCACGCCAAATATCTTTCTTCTGGTGAGTGCTGACCTACATGAAATGTACAGGGGAAGAAGAGAAGTCATTACCAACTGCACCGTCAAAGTGAGTGGCCCCCATCCCTACCCTTGTGGCACATGCACCCACCGTCTTTCATGCACGCAGCACTCTGCCCCCTTCCTTCTTACATCCAGCCCTCTCCACACAGGCATAGCCCATACAACATGCTTCCTGTGTACTTACCTGTTTGTCTGGAGGAACGTAGAGTAGTGTGTACTGGGGGAGGACCCCATCAACGAGCTTCTCCAACTACTCCGATGTGAAGGCAGGGGCCCTTTCCCCAGAAGCACGAGCCATTGTCTCTTCCAGACTGAGGTCACAGCAGCACTTGCAGTGTAGGTCCTCTCCTGTCAAAGATCAGGTATCGAGTGATTGAACAGATAGAAAATGGCGGTCACGTCTGCGGCAGTGCGTACCATCACAGCCGGCGTACATCGTCATTGGCTCCTGGGACCCATAGGGTCCAATGTTAACCAATGCAGCATTGCGCCGCGGTCTCCGACCGCCTACCGCGACTGTGTACAACGTCAGCGCAGTTACCTCACATCTCATTGTCCCACTTTAGAGGTCAGACAGCCGCCATTTCAGGGGCCCACATGGCCTCATTTTATACTGCGTCACACATACCTAGGCCTAGTCTCAACACACATACAGGCCACCTTTTGTGTATGATTGGTGTTCTGTGTAAACTGTGGGTACGTACCTCCGAGTTGTTTGACTCTGTGGTCGCTGTTGTCCTTCATAGGCACCGTCCGCTGGGACATGTGAGGAGATGGCGGCATCCTCCGGTGTACCGACCGTTGGTGGACCTGTCGACAATGGAGGAGCGAAATTTGATAATCACCTACAGGTTTGACCGTGCCACAATCCAGGAACTGTGTACCCAGTTGGAGCCACACCTGATGTCAGCAATCCGCCATCCCATAGGAATCCCCCCCTCAAGTGCAGGTGCTGTCAGTGCTCCATTTCCTTGCAAGTGGGTCTTTTCAAACAACTGTGGCCATGGCATCAGGGATGTCCCAGCCTATGTTTTCCAACGTATTGTCCAGAGTGTTGTCTGCCCTTCTGAAACAAATGCGTAGCTACATCGTTTTCCCTCAGGTGGAGGATTTGCCTACAGTGAAAGGGGATTTCTATGCCCTGGGACATATCCCCAACATCATAGGTGCCATTGATGGGACCCATGTGGCTTTGGTCCCCCCCCCACAGGAGTGAACAGGTGTACAGAAACCGGAAGAGTTATCATTCTATGAATGTACAGATGGTATGTTTGGCAGACCATTACATCTCCCATGTGAATGCCATGTTCCCTGGCTCAGTGCATGACGCCTACAACCTGCGGAATAGCAGCATCCCTTATGTGATGGGTCAACTCCAGAGGCACTGTGTGTGGCTATTAGGTGAGCCCCTGGAAGCAAGACAGTGGGAATGGTTGTCTGGGGTTATCCCTACAGGTTAGTGTGTGTCTAACAGTTGTCCCTTGCCATTTGCAGGTGACTCTGGGTACCCCAACCTGTCATGGCTACTGACCCCAGTGAGGAATCCCAGGACCAGGGCAGAGGAACGCTACAATGAGGCCCATGGGCAAACTAGGAGGGTGATCGAGCGGACCTTCGGCCTCCTGAAGGCCAGGTTCAGGTGCCTGCATATGACAGGTGGATCCCTATTCTACTCACCAAAGAAGGTGTGCCAGGTCATCGTGGCCTGCTGTATGCTTCACAACTTGGCTTTGCGACGACAGGTGCCTTTTCTGCAGGAAGATGGTCCAGATGGCGGTGTTGTGGCAGCTGTGGAGCCTGTGGACAGTGATGAGGATGAAGCAGAGGAAGAAGACATGCAGAACAGGGACTCAGTGATTCAGCAATATTTCCAGTGAAACACAAGTGAGAATACATTCCTGCCTACTACATGTACTTTTACACTACTACCTCTATCCTGTCTGTCATTTTCACCCAGTGTATGGTCACTGAGTTGTCACTTTCCCTTACGGTTTCACAAATGTGGGTCCCAACGTGTGTCATCTGCTTACATTCCTCATGGACTAGAGATGTGTGACATAGGTATGTTGACATTACTATTTCAAGAACATTTTGTCACTGTAATTGCAAATACACTATTTCGAAATCACAGACAGACTCCAGATAATTTTGTGCTTTAGGTGTGTTTATTTAAATGCAAAATATTGGAGGGGGAAGTTAAATGGTGAGGGGTGATGGCGGAGGAGTGTCCATGGCAGAGTCCAGTCTATTTGTCTCACAGGTGCATTGCCCATATGGGCATAGGAAGTGGAGCTGGGGCAGTTTAAGTATGGACAGGGTGACAAAGTGGGACAGTGGGATGACAATCAGGGTGGTCTAATTTCTTGGCGGAGGTCTTGGCATTGTGCTCTGTCTTGTTCCTGGATCTCAGGGACCGTTTGTGGGGTGGTTCTCCCTCTGCAGGGGGTGGGGTGCTGGTGTGGTGGTCCTGTGGCGGGGCGTCCTGTCCACCAGCGCCAGCGGAGGTGGTGGGCAGTTCATCGTCCATGCTAGTGACAGGGGCCTCTTGGAGTGCCACAGTGTCCCTCCTGGTGTTGAGTAGTTGCTTCAGCACCCCTACGATGGTGCCCAGGGTGGAGCTGATGGTTCTGAGTTCCTCCCTGAAGCCCATATACTGTTCCTCCTGCATGCGCTGGGTCTCCTGAAACTTGGCCAGTACCGTTGCCATCGTCTCCTGAGAGTGGTGGTAGGCTCCCATGATGGAGGAGAGGGCCTCGTGGAGAGTGGGTTCGCTTGGCCTGTCCGCCACCTGTCGCACGGCAGCCCTCCCAGTTCCCCTGTGTTCCTGAGCCTCCATCCCCTGGACCGTGTGCCCACTGCCACTGCCCCCAGGTCCCTGTTGTTGTTGGGGTGGTGGGTTACCCTGGGTTCCCTGTAGTGGTGGACACACAGCTGATTGACGTGTCCTGGGGACGGAGGTATGGGCCCGCTGGGTGGGTGCTGTGCTGGTGTTTCCAGGGGGGGAAGGTCTGTGGTGGCCTGTGCCTGTGTGAGGGGAAACGACTGTCCCGAGGTCCCCGATGGGCCGGGCTGGTCATCTAGATCCAGTTGGACAGAGGTGCTGTCACCACTGTGGGCCTCTTCTGTGGGTGGAGTGGACATGTCTGGACCCTCCTGTCTGGTGACGTTGGGTAGGGGTCCTGCAGGGGTGGAAAGGCATGATTATTGCATCTGTGTGTGGCATGGTGTGCAATAGGTGGGTGACCGTGTACCCCAGTGCTGGCATTCCTGTGTGGGACCTTGCGTGATGATGGTTTAGGGGGGTATATGGCTATGTGCAGTGTGCATGCTTTGGTGATGGGTGTCTACGATTTGTTGTTGCATGCAGGGTTTGGTGTTGGGATGGCTGGTTTGTGATATTGGTACATTTGTGAGGAGTTGGAGTGATAGGGGTGAGGGCGAGGGTGGGGGTATGTGATAGCATGCAGGTAGGGTGGGGGATGTAATAGTTAAGATTTGGCTTACCAGAGTCCATTCCTCCACCTATTCCTGCGAGGCCCTCAGGATGCAGAATCGCCAAGACCTGCTCCTCCCATGTTGTTAGCTGTGGGTGAGGAGGTGGGGGTCCGCCGCCAGTCCCCTGAACCGCCAGGTGGTGTCTTGAGACCACGGAACGCACCTTCCCCCGTAGGTCGTTCCACCTTTTCCTGATGTCCTCCCGATTTCTTGGGTGCTGTCCCACTGCGTTGACCCTGTCAACTATTCTTCGCCATAGCTCCATCTTCCTTGCAATTGAGGTGTGCTGCACCTGTGATCCAAATAGCTGTGGCTCTACCCGGACGATTTCCTCCACCATGACCCTGAGCTCCTCCTCCGAGAACCTGGGGTGTCTTTGCCGTGCCATGGGGTGGTGTAGGTGATGTGTGGGGTGGTGTGTGTGGTGATAAGTGTGGTGATATGTAGTGGTGTGTTGTGTGAGGTGCGTGGAAGTTGTGTGGGTGATGGTGTTATGTGCCTGTGGATGCTGTTGTACTTGCTGGTGGTGTCTCTCTCTGTGCTTCGTTCTCAGTTTTTGTCGTAGGGGTTTGTGGGTGATGTGGGTGTGTGTTTTATATTGTATTGGGTGTTTGGGAGTGGTGTGTGTATGTGTCTCAGGTGTGTGTATTTCGAATTGTCCAATGTGGTAGTGTTTTGTAAATGTGTGTGTATTTTGAGCGCAGCGGTGTGTACCGCCAATGGAATACCGCAGTTGAAAGACCGCCACGTGGATTCGTGTGTCGTGATAGTGTGGGCGTATTTCTGTTGCCGTGACGGTGGAGGTTTTGTTTTCGCCAGTTTATCACTGACCTTTGGTGTGGCGGACTTGTGTGGGTGTCTGAATTTTGGCGGGTTCCGAGATGTGGGTCATAATAGCTGTGGCGGAATTCCGCAGCCGCGGCGGTGTGTTGGCGGTCTTCTGCACGGCGGTAAGCGGCTTTTACTGCCAATGTTGTAATGACCCCCATAGTCTTCAGAGGTTTGCCAGATAAATACTGGGAGGGAGAGTGTGGCCAATGGCCGAACATGGTGGACATGCAGTAGAAGAGCTACACAGCATGTTCATCAATATCCTTCACTGATCCTGCCATTCATCTTGCTAGAGAATGGTGACCGGCAAAGGATGACTCTCTGAGCGAGCCATCACCTTTAAAGGAGGAGGGAAAAGATTTTGAGTGCCTCTGGCCACGGACATTGCGGGGTGGCCCACTCTGCTGAGGTTTGCAGAGGGGAATTACCATCCCTGACGGACACTAGGATTGGTGGCATGGGTTTGGGGCTGCACCCAGGCCCCATAATAGGATGGAATTCCCGCAGTGAGAAGTGGTACCTCCCTTGAGGGTTGCCCAACCAATGGTGGGGCAGGATCCCCATGACCACTGGCCTTGGTCTAAGTCAGCTGAGAGGTGGGCCGTGCTGAACTCAGGAACGTGTGTGACCTGAGGCATTGCCTCAGATGATATGATGGAGAGCTGATCTGTGTGCACCACGGGTCAATGCAGCCGGTCTCTTGGCCTTGATAGAGGAGGCTGAGATTGGCAAGCACTAGACCACTTGACCAGTGGGTGTGACTGTCAGTAGGTGAGGAAGTTCACCACTCTTTAGAGGATGGAGTGTCCCCCCCCGGGTTGAGCTCACCTCTAAGTGATGGACCCAGCATCTAGACCAGGTTCAATCGGGCCTCAAAGGCTGCAAGAGGGAAAAGAACCAATGGCCCTTGAAGGGCCGAGCTTGATTGACATGTAGATGTGGTTGTGGAACACATCTCCCTGAATTGTTGACCTTTGGAAGTGCAGGCGACTTGACACACTTATGCTGTGTGCACCAATTACAAATGGCTACCCACTGAACTGGTGGGCCTGCACTGAAAGCACCCACCCGAGAAATCAGTGTGGATGGACGTACAGTAGGTCGGTCATGTGTTACAGAAAGTGACTGAGAGGCCTTGGGGCTGTGCACTTGAGATGTGGGCTGGCACTGGTGGGGGGTCACTCTCACCCCTAGTCCCACTGACGAGACACAATACTTATATTAGTTTGGGTTGTCTCGTGGTTGACAACGCATTCCTGTGACACTGAAGAATCCTGGAGGGGTTAGTGGCCTCCGGCTTGATAGACTGCCTCAATTCTGATCTAAGGGCTGGTTGGTCAATCAATCCGATCGAAGATTGAGGAGTGTTCTCTGTGCTGAACTCTACAGCCTGTGGAGCTGATGGTCAACTCTCACATGGCAATTAATTGCAAGATTCTTGAATTTTAAAGATAGCAATGAGAACCTTTGTTACGTGTGACAGGCTGGGCACACATTATAATGATCCTTCCAGACTACGCCAGATTTGTGTAAAAATAATGTCAATGATGTGAGAAGTGAAAGAAGAAACTTAAAGCTTAAGTGTAAGGCTACATGCTCCTTTGTCTGACAAAGTTAAAGGTCATGTTTCGATCTTGCATCTTCTTCTTCTAGACCCCTTTGAGGAGAACTGGTAATGGGTGGAGGAAAAATGCTGGTAACCAGTTTATAACAAAACAGATTCTTTAAGTTCCAGAAGTGTAGAGGGGCGGGAGGGATGGAATTGGGTACGGTATGTTAGGTTCATAGTTTGTGTTCTTTGTTTTATGGAGACACATGATGGCAAGAAAGTTGTGGCTGAACCCAATGACTGAAAGCTCAGGAACTGATATAGGCATAGTATCCCATTTCCCAGGATCCCATTGACATGGAATGTCAATGGGATCCTGGACTTTATCAGATGTGGGGATGTACTATAAACAGCTAACTGCCATTCCTATAGATGCCCATTCCTAGTGTGCATGGGCTGCCCAAAGGCATCTCGGTTTAGATTCTCCAGGATGTCAGAGGGACTGGCTATATTGATGCAAAATAAATTCACCCTTTGAATGTAATCAGATATAGCACAATAACAAGGGTAGATATACTGAAGTGGTGAGGCTGCTACAGGGTATAACGGTATCTCTGCTCTGCATGCATGCACCCCCACCATTGATAAGTGACTTTCTGGAAATGAATGGCACCCTGCTGTCCCAAAATTCCCCAAAGGGTCATGAATTCCCGTGGGAACTTGAATGGAGTGGTCATTATGTTGTGGGATCACTCGACTGAAAAGAGCAGCCCACCTGTGGAAATCAAAATTCAGGATTGCTGTGGGTATCACAAATGTTTTAAGTATGCTACATCTGCCTGACAAGGTTTATACATACAACTCTGGGACCCACAAGATATACTCCTGCCCAGGTTTTTTTTTAGAGTCAAAATCTTACATTTGTAGAGTAACGGTGATATGGATACTTGCCTGTGGGCTTTCAGATCATTCCCCATTGCAGCTTAGATGGAGGATAGGCCAGAGTAGGGATAAATCAATCTGGCGCTTAGACACATGGGGCCAGATGTAGCAAAGGTTTTTACCCATTCTGTGTCTATGGGAAAAAGTGTTCGTACATATGGCCCATGGTTACTAACTGACCACAAGAAACACATCACTGAGGAGATGTAATATGTTTTGTTATAATCACAGACTGTGGAATCCTCTAGGACCCTTTGGGAGGCCTTTAAAGCCCCAATGCAAGGAGACATCATCAGTTACCAGATGGGGTCAAGCAAAGGCAGGGACAGGAGGTTATGGATTTGGAGACCTGAGTGCTTGATCTGGAATCTCAGCAACTTTTCGCTCCTTTACCAAGCCAAGCTAGGAATCTATAAATTGTCCAACTCTTGAGGCAGACATTACTGAACATAGTTAGCAACACAAAGCCAAATATATCAATGGGATAACAAGGTCAATAAAACATTGCATTGGTTGTGCACTAAGAATATCAGACAAGATCCAATAATCTCCCTTACAACTGAAGAAGGGTGTGTAAGCAAAGGAGATGCGAACATAGCCAGCGAATTTACATCCAATTAGAGGGCACATACTCATCTGACACTCCCCCAGATCAAATGCCTCTAGCAGATTATGTCAGTGGCCTCCTAATTAGGAGCTTAAACAAAGAAGAGGCTCATTTAGAAGGGGTGATTACAGTAAAGGAGCTTACAAAGGCTCTTCACCAGCTACAATCAGGTAAAACCCCGGGTCCCAATGGCTTCCCTGAAGGAATTCTATAAGTTGTCAATGACGAAACTCGCCAGTTAAATGTTCAAGATGCTCTCAGAAAAACTGAAGAGGAGGTGTTTGCCCCCAATCTTCGTATGGCTAAAATTGTGGTGATACACAAATCACGTCAGCCACCCGAATGTTGCTCATCTCATCGTCCTATCTCGCTGTTAAAAGTGGAACTACAGTCCTCACAAAGGCCCTCAGTAACTGCCTATCCACGCTAACTGGCTCACTGATAAAAAAAGGACCAGTATGGTTTCATCCCTAAACGTATCAGGTGGGTTTAAAAAGCACTAGTACTGACAGGGAAATTGCGGGACCCTATGGTGCTCTTCTTGGCTGGTTTTGAAAAAGCCTTTGATTCAGTTTCATGAAAGTATCTCTTTCTTCTTCAGGAGAGACTTAACCTTGGCCTCCAGAATGGTTCAGGGTGAATGCCAAGATTAGGTGTTTTGACTTGGCACCGGGAACAGAAGAAAAAGTGACACTATATGCAGATGACATGTTAGTGTTTCTTAATAAACTGGCGTGCTCAGATCCATGATTACTATAAATACTTTGAAAATTCTGTGATTTTTCAGGACTTTGTAGAAATTAGGCCAGATCATCTTTATAGCTGATCTGTAATATTCTCTTAGACCTGTAAAAGGGCAGGGATATAAATGTAGGTTATTTCACATGGGACCCCCAAAGAGTATGGGGGCTGAACATTCTACCATAACTCGCTAAATTATCAGGAGACATAAAATTTGGTTAGCTTGACCTCTGTCACTCCTAAGTCACTTGGTGATTTTTAAAATGGTCACTTTACTGTGGCTGCTTTATCACCTACAAGACTCCCCATACAAGCTGCCTCACAGTTTTTTCACTAAAATAAACTTTACCCTCAGGGGCTTCCTTTGGAGTAATGGATTGGTCAACATTGCCCTACTGAAATGCTTCCAATCCACATATGAAGATGGTAGAGCAATAGCTGACATCACCTCATAATCATTACTGAATGGTGGCACAACACAAGTGTTGATCCCAACTTAGCATCCGAAAAATGGGTGATACAGGGGGTGCAACTGCAACACCTGTTGTATGGAGGAATAACACATTTCCTCTCACCAACCACTAAGGTAGTACTACAAAATTGGCATGATATGTTGAAAACCCAGGGCTGTAAGAATAAACTTACAAAAGAGACCCCTCTGTGGGCCACGAGACCTCTCCTTGAGATAACCCAACTAAAAGCCTTCCAACATTGGGATACAGTTGGTAACTCTAAATTGGACGATCTTAGTGCCAGGACAACTCTGAAATCCTTCTTAACATTTCCAGGTTTTCAAATATCTACAAATCTGGCATGCCTTTGCGCCCTACATTGACGGGCTAACTTAACATGCCAATTTTAGTTCCTTTAAGGTAAACATCCTGATGGAAGAACTCTAGGAACACAAAACCTCCCAGTCTACAGATTATTAATCAACAATATGCCTGATCCTTTTATATGGCTGTGGAAGGTCTCAAAGAGAGATTTGGGGCCTTTGTCAGATGATGATTGGAGGGAGTCCCACGGCTTCCCACAAGAAGCAGCGATTGCCTCCCAATTTAGACTCATCCAGCTGACCTATCTGCATCACACATACTTCACACGGTGCTAGAGTTGGAATAGAGGGCTGGAAGACTCTTCACTCTGCCTTTGGTGCCTAACAACTCCTGGAGGCCTGATGCATACAGTCTGGTCTTGCAAGATAATTGTCTCCTTTTCTCCACACTGGGGAGATGTTGGAATTACAACTTTCCCGGGAACCCACAATGGACTTTTTAGATATAAATGTAGACCTGAACACAATAAATTCAAGATGGCTCTGCTATGGATTGGCCTTTTGGTTGCCAAGGGGGACATATCCCGGGCCTGGAAAGATCACAAACCCTCATCTCTGAAGGACTGGGGAAATGGGTTGGACCACTGCATGGGTTTGGAAGGCCTGATTTACACCCCAGGGAATACCAAGGTAGGCATCAAAAGATATGGGAAGACTGGGTCCAACACAGACGTATCATGTTAGAGCTACTCACCTGAAGATCTTGGTCTCTAGAAACAGAAATTCAGGGAGTACTCATCCGCCAAACTCTGAATCAGGTCCTAAGTCTGAAGGTAAAAACTTTGACGGCAACAACCTGCTTTGTGTATCTGATCTCCGCTCGATCATGATCAGCCTGAAACCGTGCCTGGGTCCCTGTCGAGTTTGAAGGGTGACTTTTGACCAATGTTTTATTTTTCATTGATACCTTTTGCCTTATACTTTAAAAGTCATATCACTGTCACCGCATAACCTTGTGTCCTTGTAACTTTTCTCTAATTTTTTTAATATTTTTGGAAACTTCCCATACACTTATTTGTGGATTGCCCGCTATTGGTGCCATAGTTAACAGAGGCTCAACAGAGATTCTCTCAAAACTGTTTTAACCATGCCAGAGTGGATTTAGTAACTTCGTAGGGGTTCCCCTACATAAATTAATAACTGGATTCTTAGCATGCTCTAAACTACCCAGAAGCTAATGTAATGGTTGAAAGTTGCATACACCACACAAGGAATCCATTCAATGAACGAGGTATAATGAAAGAGTTGGAGAGAAGAATTACAAACAATGTTTGTTGCATACACAATGACACTGTATATCACCACCTGTACATGGCATTTGAATTGTTCAGCCAAAGAAAAAAACACAATACCAAGTCCTGCATGAATGAATAAGAAAGGATAGTTGGAAGATTCCTTCAAGAAATAAGAGTGGAGGAAACATTAAGAGGACTGTGGTAGAAGAAGAAAGTGGGTGATGTCGTGAGAATAGTGAGAGCAAAAACACCTGTGGGTTGCTACAAACGGTTCAAATTTACTAAACCAATACAACTCTTAAATCTGCTTTGAAGTGCCATTAAAGCAAAAGGGGACGGAGGGATGGGAAGATCCACTGAAGGGGTGATAGATGGGAAACGAAGTGAGTGGGCAGATGAACAGAAGTGGAAGGATAAAAGAACACGCTTTAAACCATATTACTTCAAGAACTACTCAACACTTAAGGAAAACTGTAGTAATCTGGCATTTCGTCCAAAGCTGGCAGCACAAAAGACGAGTAGTCACTCAACTAATTACCTGTATCTGTGGGCACTTCTGTCATCGTCCTAGTATATTCTGGTTATGGAAGCTCATCTGCAGAACACTCGCACATCCCCTAATGAGGCCAAGCTTAGTAGCTCTTTCTTTTCCAATAGTATAATTTCCAAATTTGTATTTCATGTTTTTCCATCCTCTTTTCGTCAAAACTCGAGTTTCCCTTTTGTGTAGCTTGTCAGAGGTCCCAGCCTGATTTCTGTGTGCCCTTTTTATCTGCAGTTCAGAATCAAAAGGTCAGTAACTCCTTCATCATCACAGGACGGCTTTGAACGGGTATTCCCAGAAACCAACATTTCGTCCAAAGTTGCCCACTCAAAAGACAAGTAGAGGCGCAACAAAATAACTTCCTGGATGGTTAACCTAGCATCTGTCTAACTTCTATCTTTTGTATTACTATATTATTTTAAATATTAATGCATATAGGTTTTCCATAAAACCAAAAGTTCACTATGCAATGCATTAAAATAAAAAAGTTCACAACAAAAATATAGGTGGTCATTACAACCCTGGCGGTCGGCGTTAAAGCGGCGGTAAGACCGACAACAGGCCGGCGGTAAAAAATGTGCAATTACAACCGTGGCGGAAACCGCCAACAAAAACAGCCACTTTAACACTCCGACCGCCACAGCAGTACAAACAAACAGCGCGGCGGTCACCGCCAACAGACAGGCGGGAGACAATGTACCGCCCACACTATTATGACAGGCCAATCCGCCACCTTTTCTGGGGCGGATTTACCGCAGATAAAAACACGGCGGAAACAGGAATCCCGAAGGGAAAACGCTCACCTCTACACACCCCACGAGGAACGAGGACGCCATGGACCCAGAATTCCAAATTCTCCCTGCAATAGTCTTCCTGCTCCTCTACCAGGAGCACGAACGCCAGCGGCGAAGACCACGGTGCGTACTGCACCTACGACACAGGAGAGGGGGGAGGCAAAAAACAGGGACACACACAGGCAACACCCCCACCCCCACCCTCGCCCACTACAACACACACACTAATGCATATCAGTACATCACAGTTACACCCCCCAAACCCCCCGGAAGAATGCAGACAATAGAAAATGAGTGTAACCATTGTAATATATTAAAAGCAAGTAGGCAGAAATATATATATACACCATGTACATAATATATACCAAGCATAGTAGTCCAGGAAGTGCTCTAAGAAAGTCCGTGGAACACTGGGACCACACGGTATGGGCGAGGCCCACACAAGATCCCCGACCATGACGGAAAGAACACTGCAGGGGCATCAGAGAGCAACTAAACAGGCACCTCAGGGGGAGGGAAAGGGGGGCACCTCAGCCGGTAGAGTGCACAACGCCAAATCCACAAGGGGGCCGCATGCCCACTGTTACATCCTGGGGAGTGCAAAGCCACAGTCTCTCAAGCGCCTACAGTGGGTGGGTTGCCCACTGCCATATCCTGGGGAGTGCAAAGCCACAGTCTCTCAAGTCTCTACAGTGGGTGGTTTGCCCACTGCCATATCCTGGGGACTGCAAAGCCACAGTTTCTCAAGTCTCTACAGTGGGTGGTTTGCCCACTGCCATATCCTGGGGAGTGCAAAGCCACAGTCTCACAAGTGGATGACAGTCTCCACTGGGTCTGGAGGGGGCATGGTGCCCAGAGTGCTTCATCCTTCCATGGATTGGTGTAGTGGATGCTTTTCTCTACTGGTTCTGGATGGCGCTTGGTGCCCAGAGTGCTTCATCCTGCCAAGGACAGAGGTAGAGGATGCTTTTCTCCACTGGTTCTGGAGGGGGCTTGGTGCCCAGAGAGCTTCATCCTGCCAAGGATTGGTGTAGTGGATGCTTTTCTCCACTGGTTCTGGAGGGGGATTGGTGCCCAGAGTGCTTCATCCTGCCAAGGATTGGTATACTGGATACTTTTCTCAGCTGGTTCTGGAGGGGGCTTGGTGCCCAGAGGGCTTCATCCTGCCAAGGACAGAGGTAGTGGATGCTTTTCTCCACTGGTTCTGGAGGGGGCTTGGTGCCCAGAGTGCTTCATCCTGCCAAGGACAGAGGTAGTGGATGCTTTTCTCCACTGGATCTGGAGGGGGCTTGGTGCCCAGAGTGCTTCATCCTGCCAAGGATTGGTGTAGTGGATGCTTTTCTCCACTGGTTCTGGAGGGGGCTTGGTGCCCTGAGAGCTTCATCCTGCCAAGGATTGGTGTAGTGGATGCTTTTCTCCACTGGTTCTGGAGGGGGCTTGGTGCCCAGAGTGCTTCATCCTGCCAAGGACAGAGGTAGTGGATGCTTTTCTCCACTGGTTCTGGAGGGGGCTTGGTGCCCAGAGTGCTTCATCCTGCCAAGGACAGAGGTAGTGGATGCTTTTCTCCACTGGTTCTGGAGGGGGCTTGGTGCCCAGAGTGCATCATTCACCCCGTGACAGACTCAGTTGCGTCAGTGCCCTTGCCGCTCATGGGCCAGCGGTGCTTGAGACGGCGGTGCCCTGTGCGGCGGTGCTTGAGATGGCGGTGCCCTGTTCAGCGGTGCTTGAGACGGCGGTGCCCTGTTCAGCGGTGCTTGAGACGGTGGTGCCCTGTTCAGCGGTGCTTGAGACGCCCGTGCCCTGTGCAGCAGTGCTTGAGATGGCGGTGCCCTGTTCAGCGGTGCTTGAGACGGCGGTGCCCTGTTCAGCGGTGCTTGAGACGGCGGTGCCCTGTGCAGCGGTGCTTGAGATGGCGGTGCCCTGTTCAGCGGTGCTTGTTGAGGCGGTCTCCATTGCAGGGTCTCAGCTGCTGGCGGTCCTTCATGGCCCAGCGGGGCTTTTGCTGGCGGTCCTTCATGGCCCAGCGGGGCTTTTGCTGGCGGTCCTTCATGGCCCAGTGGGGCTTTTGCTGGCGGTCCTTCATGGCCCAACGGGGCTTTTGCTGGCGATCCTTTAAGGCCCAGTGGGGCTAGTGCTGGCGGTGGCCTCCTGGGCAGCTGTGCTGGTGCTGGCGGTGGCCTCCTGGGCAGGTGGGCTGGTGCTAGCGGTGGCCTCCTGGGCAGCTGTGGTGGTGCTGGCGGTGGCCTCCTGGGCAGGTGGGCTGGTGCTGGCGGTGGCCTCCTGGGCAGCTGTGCTGGTGCTGGCCTCCTGGGCAGGTGGGCTGGCGGTAGCCTCCTGGGCAGCTGTGCTGGTGCTGGCAGTGGCCTCCTGGGCAGGTGGGCTGGTGCTGGCGGTGGCCTCCTGGGCAGCTGGGCTTGTGCTGGAGGTGGGCTCCTGGCCATCGGGGATGATGGCGGTCTTCTCCGCTGCTCTTCCCAGACTTGCCGGGTTTCTTGTGGCCCTTCCCCACCTTGGAAGGTGTCACAGCTGACTCCACACTCCCACCGGGACCCCTGGGAGTGGCTTTGGTGGCTGGAGTCTTCCGCCTCTTCCACCGGGCACTGGCCAACTTCTGATGCTTCACAGGTGGGGGACTGTCTGTGCTGTGGCTCCGTGCCACACTGGCTGCCCTGGTGGCCGGTGCACTCCAGATTCCGGTGACTACAGGCACCACTGGTCCCGGAGATGTTGTGGCTAAGGTGCTAGTTCGGGACCTATGAGACGGACGGGGTGGGGGAGGTGTGGGAAAGAGGTCAAGGTTGGACAGGAAAAGTTTTTGGGACACACTGGGATTGGTAGCTGGAGGGGGTTTGGGAGTGGAGGAAGAGGTGGTGGTTGTAGGAGGTGTACGTTTGGTGACTTTGGGTGAAGGTGCATGCGCTGGAGGCTGTTGTGAGGTGGATGGCTGTTGGGTGGGTGTGTGCCTGCGTTTGTGTATCTTGGGAGGGGGCGTCACAGACACACTGGGAGAGGACACAGGGGACGTGTGAATGGTAGTGGGGGTGGTGACTGCACGTGAGCGGGGTGTGGTGGTTGATGTGCTGGAGAGGGACGTAGTGGCTGTAGAGGTAGTGCATGCAGGTGTGAGTGTAGACGAGACTGGGAGGGAGGAGGGAGACGAGGGGGACACAGTGGAGACAGTGGATGTTGGTGTGTCTGCATGTGTGTGATGCTTGCGTGAGTGCCTGTGGGATGTGTGGTGCTTATGTTTGCCTGAGCTTCCCTTGTGTGTTGACGTGTGTGCATGTTGGTCTGTAGGTGTGCTTGGGATAGACTGAGGTACAGGGGATTGGGTCGGGTTGGAGGAAGTTGGAGGGGGGAGGCTAGAGACGGGGACAATGGCTGCCATCAGTGCTGAGGCCAGAGTCTGAAAAGCTCGCTGAAGGGCCGCCTGACCAGAATGAATGCCCTCCAGGAATGCATTGGTTTGTTGCAACTGCCTCTCTACACCCTGGATGGCATTCGAAATGGTAGACTGCCCAACAGTGAGGTACCTGAGGAGGTCAATGGCCTCCTCACTGAGGGCAGCGCGGGCGACTGGGGCAGGGCCTGAGGTGCCTGGGGCGAAGGTGAGGCCCACCCTCCTGGGTGAGCGGGCACGGGGCAAAGGCTGAGGGGCTGCTGGGAGGGCGGTGCTGGTAGGGGGGGTGGCGGCTGTACCTGTAGATGCGGGGGCACAGATGTTGCCGCCACCACAAGGGAGCTCCCATCCGAGGACGAGTCCGTGTCGCTGGTGTCAGCTCCTGTCCCCTCCGTGGAGCTCCCCTCGCCCTCCGTCCCACTGGAGAACTCTGAGTCTGTAGTCTCGCCCTCCAGGGCCATGTGGGATGCAGCTCCCTCGTGCTCCGGTGCCACTGCTCCTCCGCCTGATGATGCTAATGCACACAAGAACAGGGAGACCACAAAAAGGGTGGGGAAGACAGAAGAAGGACATGTTGAGTGCATGCATTACCGCTACCGTTGGCGGACACGACAGACACAGAAGCCCCCTGCACTACGCCGCGCTCTTGGGCTCCACTGTTCAATTCCTGGGAAATGGCCTACAAGGCTATGGCGACATCTGCACACATAGATGACACAGGGGCATGAATAGGTGTACTTGGCACTCTACAGAGGTGGGTGGGGTGCCACATGGCATGCCTTACGGAGGGGCCTTGCCTACGGAACTCGCCCTGGCCTAGGGAAACCCACAGCCCACCTCCCCCACCCAGACACCTCCACTGCGTGCAAAGTCACCAGAATGAGAGTGTACTCAACCCCTTGTGGCTGCTGTGATGCCCTCAAGCGCCCATCCAACTCCGGGTAGGACACCGCCAGGATCCTGAACATCAGGGGGGTCATGGTGCGACGGGCACCCCTCCCACGTTGGGAGGCCATCCCCAGCTGAGCCTCCGCCGTCTTCTTGCTCCAGCGGCGAATGTCCTCCCATCTTTTCCGGCAGTGGGTGCTCCGTCTGTGGTAGACCCCCAGGGTCCGGACGTCCTTGGCGATGGCACGCCAAATATCATTTTTCTGGTGGGCGCTGACCTACAGGAAATGTACAGGGGAAAAAGAGAAGTTATTACCAGCTGCACCGTCAAAGTGATTGGCCCCCATCCCTACCCTTGCCATGTGGCACATGCATTCACCGTCTTTCAGGCACGCAGCACTCTCCCCCCTTACTTCTTACATTCAGCCCTCTCCACACAGGCATAGCCCATACAACATGCTCCCTGTGTACTTACCTGTTTGTCTGGAGGACCGTAGAGTACCGTGTACTGGGGGAGGACCCCATCAACGAGCTTCTCCAACTCCTCCGATGTGAAGGCAGGGGCCCTTTCCCCAGACACTCGAGCCATTGTCATTTCCAGACCGAGGTCACAGCAGCACTTGCAGTGTAGGTCCTCTCCTGTCGAAGATCAGGTATCGAGTGATTGAACGGATAGAAAATGGCGGTCACGTCCACGGCAGTGCGTACCGTCACCGCCGGCGTACATTGTCATTGGCTCCTGGGACCCATAGGGTCCAATGTTAACCAATGCATCATTGCGCAGCGGTCTTCGACCGACTACCGCAACGGTGTACAATGCCAGCGCAGTTACCTCACATCCCATTGTCCCACTTTACAGGTCAGGCAGCTGCCATTTCAGGGGCCCATATGGCTTCATTTCCAACTGCGTCACACATACCTGGGCCTAGACTCAACACACATACAGGCCACCTTTTGTGTATGATTGGTGTTCTGGGTAAACTGTGGGTACGTACCTCTGAGTTGTTTGACTCTGTGGTTGCTTTTGTCCTTCATAGGCACCGTCCGCTGGGACATGTGAGGAGATGGCGGAAGGATTATGTCTTGACTATCTAGTCTGCCCCAGACTTGTGCAATCTGTGCACTGTTTTCCTGGTCTAGATAAGGGTATTGTGATGGTGTAGTAGTTGAGGAGGTGGCAATGATGAGACCAAGATAGCAGCTGTTGATGAAAATGAGGGTACTGTTGAAGATGATGTCAATGATGAACAAACCGGGACTGACAACCCCTTAGTGGACAGGCAAGATGCTGACAAGCGTACTGTAAGAAATTAGGTTATTAATTGTGATGAATGTAAGACCTTCACAAGTAATAGGTCTACAACTGCCTCCTTAAAAGGAACCAAGTACCCCATTGTTGCACTTCACTCTCTCAGAGTAGTAAATCAGAGCAGTCCAAGGCCCACTTGTGGGAGGTGGTGTGGGCTAGCAAATCCAATTTACTGTCACGAAACAACACATAATCATCTATTGTCTAGTAAGTGCTTTTTCTTTTGAAAAGGAAAACACATTTATTACACACACTACAAAATACTACAGATGAATTTACACATATGAATATCAGGTAGATGAAAATACCTTTGGTGACTCCTTTATCACATTTGACCATTAGTGGGTCATGAACCCCATAAGAAAATAAGTTTCTTACCTGTATCTTTGGTTTTCCAGTATTGGTATCTTGAATCACTCCCCGTCGTCGAATTGGTAGTCCCACGGTACATAAAAAGAAATAAATTCAAATTTAACATTGAAGTTAATGGAAAATTACATTCACTTTAATAGCTTATCAGTGTTATTAGAAATGACCCATAGTCCAGCCAATCAGACGAGAGCATCCCTTAGAAACCTCACCACAGAGGCTCCAGTCTCTCAGATTTTCTAGCACAAGTGATGTATAAAGGAACAAGACATGAGGTGAGCCTCTATGGGGAGAAGGGTGGGTTGCATGTTAATCTATGAATGATACCAATACTGGAGAACCACAGTTACAGGTAAGTAACTTGTTTTCTTCTCCAGTATTGGGTATCTTTCATAGATTCACATGCGTGAATCAGAATAATTTGCAGTAAACATAAGATATCCATACATATATATATAAATATATATATATATAAATAAATATATATATATATATTTTTATATATATATATATATATATATATATATATATATATATATATATATGTGTGTGTGTGTGTATGTATATATATATATACATATATATATATATATATATAGTGGACGGTGGGTAAAGAATTATTGTCTCACCTTATGCAAATAGATTTCGTAGAACTGCTTGTCCTACTGCTGCGTCCTTCCTGTCTGCGGCATCTAGGCAGTAGTGCTGAGTGAAGGTGTGGTTGCTAGACCATGTTGCCGCTCTGCATATGTGCTGTAACGGAACCCCTGCAAACAGAGCTGCGGAGGTGGAGACAGCTCTGGTGGAGTGTGCCTTGACGTTGGCTATCAGTGGTTTTCCTGCTAACTGGTGACAAAAATGTATGGTGGTGGTTATCTACCGAGCTATAGGGGGTCATTCTAACATTGGCGGGCGGCGGAGGCCGCCCGCCAATGTTCCCCCTCCAAAATACCGCTCCGCGGTCGCAAGACCGCTGAGGGTATTTTGGGATTTGCCCTGGGCTGGCGGGCGGCCGCCAAAAGGCCGCCCGCCAGCCCAGGGCAAATCAACCTTCCCACTAGGACGCCGGCTCAGAATTGAGCCGGCGGAGTGGGAAGGTGCGACGGGTGCTGTTGCACCCGTCGCGTATTTCAGTGTCTGCAAAGCAGACACTGAAATACTAAGTGGGGCCCTCTTACGGGGGCCCCTGCAGTGCCCATGCCATTGGCATGGGCACTGCAGGGGCCCCCAGGGGCCCCGCGGCACCCCCTACCGCCATCCTGTTCCTGGCGGGAGACCCGCCAGGAACAGGATGGCGGTAGGGGGTGTCAGAATCCCCATGGCGGCGGAGCGTGCTCCGCCGCCATGGAGGATTCCCCCGAGCAGCGGAAAGTCGGCGGGAGACCGCCGACTTTCCGTTTCTGACCGCGGCTGAACCGCCGCGGTCAGAATGCTCGAGGGAGCACCGCCAGCCTGTTGGCGGTGCTCCCGTGGTCGGTGACCCTGGCGGTCACCGGCCGCCAGGGTCAGAATGACCCCCATAGTCTGTTTGGTAACAGGATACCCCTTTCTTAGTTGTCCATAGCATACAAAAAATTTATCAGCTTTGCGAAAGCTGCTATTCTTTTGGATGTAGAATTTGAGACATCTCTTGATATCTAAGGAGTGTAGCTCCCTTTCTGCTGGAGTTTGTGGGTTTGGGAAGAATTCTTCAATACCACTCGTTCATTCAGATGAAAGTTCGAGGGGAACCTTGGGGATAAATTTAGGATTAGCTCTAAGGATGACATTGTCAGACTTAAATTGAAGAAATGGTTGAGAGATTGTAAATGCCTGAATGTCACTGACCCTCTTTGCTGAAATAAGCACTAGGAGAAGTGCTGTCTTCCAGGAAATGTATTTAAATTCTGCTCTGTGTATAGGCTCAAATGGATTCTTCATTATTTGCAAAAGTACAATATTGAGCTGCCAGGGAGGAGGAGGGATTTTAATTGGAGGAAACAATCTGAATTGTCCCTTTAGGATTTGTTTCACTATTCTGGAGGACCATAAAGATGGTGAACTATCGGTACGGCGAAATCTAGAAATGGCTGCTAGGTGAACCTTGATGGATGAGTGGGAGAGACCTGATTTTGTCAAATGAAGAAGATACGGAAGTATCTGTTCTAGAGAAGATGTCAGAGGGTGGACATCGGAATCCTTACAACATATACAGAATCTTTTCCATTTGAGTTTGTATGTTTTATTTGTAGCCTGGGCTCTAGCATTAGCCAGCACTTCATGACAACCTGTTGGAATGTTTAGATCAGCAAATTCATTGAATTCCGGAGCCAGGCCAATAACCAAAGAGAAGTTTGGTTGAGATGACGGACCTGGTCCCGATTCATCATTAGCAAGTTCGGTATTGGCTCCAGCAGAATGTGAGGTTGTTCCGAGAGGAGCAGGAGCTCCGTGAACCAAGATTGGCATGACCATCTGGGAGCTATCAGTAATAGCCGGCAGGATTCTCTTTTCATCTTCTTTAGAATTCTCTGGATTAGCAGCAGCGGGGGAAAAGCATAAGAATAGATTCCTGACCTTTTGTTCAAAAATGCATTCCCCCTCAACCCTCCCTGAGGTTGCCAGCTTGCGTAGTACTGGCATTTCTTGTTTTCCTTTGTCGCAAGGCGATCCAAACTGGGCTTGCCTCAGCAAAGAAAAAGATGATTGAGAGTTTTGTGGTTGAGCTCCCACTCGTGGCAGGTTTTTGAGGTCCTGCTTAATGAGTCTGCCAGGGTGTTTGATACTCCAGGAACGTGTTCGGCTCTGAGAGTTATGTGATGTCGAAATGCCCAATTCCATTTCTCTTGCGCCTGAAGAGACAGTGCTGGCAATTTTGTACTGCCCTGCTTGTTAAGGTAATGCATGCTTGTGGTGTTGTCGGTTTGCACAAAAACCAATGAGCCCCTGATCCTGGTCAGGAAGGATTTGAGCACCAGGAAGACGGCTTTTAATTCTAACAAGTTGATATGGAGCATTGCCTCCTGGGTGGTCCATTTCCCTCCCACTGTCAGCTCTTCAAGGTGCACGCCCCATCCCTCCAGAGAGATTCACAAATGAGAGACCTTCAGAGATGTGGGGGTCTTCGATCACCATTCCATGGCCTCTTTCATTGTTGGGGTTATTTTGACGATATCTTCGAAAGATCTAGGGCCAGATGTAGCAAAAATAAAAATTGCGACTCGCATTTTGCGAGTTGATGCGACTCGCAAAATGCGAGTCGCAAAGTGGAATGCCAGAAAAAAAAGCGATCCGATTTTGCGACTCGCAGCCGGACTCGCAACGCTGTGTGCGAGTCCGCAGTTTGCGAGGTCGCTGTTTGCGAGTGTGCAAAAACGAACTCGCAATTAGCGAATGGGTGTCGCAAATTGCAAATACCATCAAAATTGCTTGCAGATGCAGCAGAACACTCCAGAAAGCATACCAGAACACCCTGGAAACACTTCCTGGCACATGATGATGACATCACAGCCAGGAAGTTAACAAATACACCTGGGAGGAGGGCTCAACAGTGAGCAGTGTCTCTGCCACTCACAGTAGCGTGCTGAGGAGTGGTAGGCACAGCACCATGGACGCAGCAGGGACCAGCCAGGCTGGCAGGAGGGGCAGGAGATCATAGATAACAGCCAGGACAGATTCATGTGGCACATGGCGTTAATGTGCCACATGACTGGTTGGCATTTTCCTGCCCATGGACAATTTCAACTTGTATACAGTTTCTTCATGACATTAATAAAACAGTTATTTTTGTTCCACTTAACAAATGGTTAATAGGTGAGTATGGTGGGAGTTGACACGTACCGTCCAGAATATTGCGTTGCAATGTGGTCCCGTCTCAGTCTGCCTTGATTAGCTAGACTCCTATCCCCATGATGGCGATGTGGTTGTTCTTGCTCTTCATCATCAGGATCTGGGTCTGCAGGGGTGAGAGGTAGCCCACGTCGGGTGGCTATGTTGTGGAGGATGGCGCATGCGACCACAATTTTGAAAGCGGTAATGGGGGTGTATTGGAGGGCGCCTCCGCTGCGGTGGAGGCATCGGAATCTTGCCTTCAGGAGTCCGAAGGTGCGCTCTATGAGGTTCCTGGTCCTCTTATGCGCACTGTTGTATTGCCTCTCTGAATCATTGCTGGGTGTTAAAAATGGAGTCATGATCCATGGCCTTAGAGCATATGCACTGTCACCTGTTGGGCACAAAAGTACACTGTTAGTAAGTCCAGATAGTCGTGCACAGTGACCTGTGTGTATGTCTGCAAGGTGTATGCAACTCTACCTAGGAGGTATCCGTCTCCAAACTCCCCACGTTCCAGGCGTTGATGTATCCCACTATGTCTAAAAATGTATGAGTCATGGGTACTGCCTGGAAACTTAGCTACGATGTCCGTGATGACATAATGGGCATCACAAACAACCTGTATGTTGAGTGAGTGGGTACACTTTCTGTTGCGGAAAATATGTTCCAGATTAGCGGGGGGCATATTTGAATGTGTGTCCCATCTACACATCCAATGACATGGGGGAAGTGGGCAATGCGGTAAAAGTCCAGCTTCGTGCTGTTAATTTCTGCCTCATTCCTTGGTAAGTATATGAACTGAGACCTGTGCGCTACTAAGGCATCTAGGAATGCCCTGAGGAACCTTGACACTGCACTTTGGGATACCCCACCTGCCACGGCAATGACCCCCTGATAGCTCCCTGAGGCCAAGAGGTGCAGTGCGCATAGTACTTGCACATGCGTAGGGATAGCGCAGCCACGCAGAGTCTTGTGTTCTAGCTGTGGTTTTAGTAAATCTATTAATTCTAGAATGGCAGCGCTGCTAAGGCGGTATTTATCATAGATCTCCTCTTCAGTTTGCTGGAAAAGGGTCTGCCTTGTTCTATATATCTTCTCCTGTCTGTGGCCCCTCCTCCTCCTCTGCTGGGCTGCGTAGACTCTCCTCCTCACTGCTATCAGGTATATGTCCGCCATCTTGAGTGACCCAGATGCCTTCTGGGTCTCCTTTTATACTTTGGTAATGGTTACCACCTGCTCTGAGTTAGTGGTAAATGCGACTTGCAAACTGGGCTTTTTGCGACTAGTCGCAATTTGCGAGTTGCAATTGCATAAGGTTTGCGACTCGCAAATTGCGACTTGCAATTTGCGGGTCGCAAAATGGGGTCGCAACGGATGCGACTCGCAAACGGGTCCCATCGCTTTTTGCGAGTCGGAAATGGGCTTTTTGCATCCCATTTCCGATTTTGCACTGTCGCAAATTGCGAATCGGCCCGTTTGCGAGTCGCAAACGTTTGCTACATCTGGCCCCAGTTTACTTGTTTCCACTAGCTGTCTAACTGCTGCTGAAGTGGTCTGATGTGGAGACGGCAGTTTGGTATCAACAGAATGCAAGAGGAGAGCATTCCCAGAAAAGATTTGTAAATCTAGACAGAAGTGGACTTTCTTTTGCTGAGGCAAAGCGCTAGACTTCGAATCCTCTTCTGCCTGCCTTGAGAGGCGAAAGATTTTGCTTGTTCCGTATCTAATACAGCTCCTAGAAAGGTGATGTTGATTGACGGCGTTAGGTGTGATTTTTAGTAGTTGACTGAGAGGCCTAGTCTCTGGAAGAGGGGCAGGCATGTTGATGTGTCTCTGGCCGCCTTGGACACTGTTCTTGCTTTTATCAGCCAATCGTCCAAGTATGGAAACACTTGAACTCCTTTTTGTCTGAGGTATGCTGCCACAGGAGCTAAGACCTTGGTGAACACTTGAGGAGCCGATCTCAGACCAAATGGTAACACTCTGAATTGGTAGTGGGTCCCTGCTACCTTGAAGCGTAAGAATTTCCTGTGACTGGGGTGAATCGGAATATGAAAATAGGCATCTTGGAGATCTAAGGCCATCATGCGATCCCCCTCGTTGAGCAATTGTAATACATCCTGAAGAGTGATCATCCAAACTGATTCTTTTTTCAGGAATCTGTTTAAACATTGAAGATCTAAGATGGAGCACCAGTCTCCTTTCTTTTTCTGGATGAGGAAGAAGCGAGAGTAGAAGCCGGTTCCCCTCTCAGACTTCGGTACGATCTCTATTGCTCCCTTGTCAATCATTGTGGAAATTTTTAAAAGGAGCTCTTTTAAGTGGGCAGGAGGGGGTCGTCGTGCTGGTACCTCTGGAGGAGGTTGCTCAACTTCCAGGGTATGCCTTATGGTGATAATATCAAGAACCCAAAGGTCTGAAGTGACCACTGGCGGGAGAAGCTGGAAATTCTGCCCCCTATCTGGGAGGTGTTATAGGGGTTGGAGGCAGGCACCTGGAGGAGGTCAGTGTTTTCTGGCTGTGTCCTTGCCCCTATAAATGGACTTTCCTCTTGTGGTATGTCTGTAGGCTGCAGATGGCGGTTGCCTATAGGATTGATGCTGCTGTTGATTGGTGGCTGAGCGAATCTGGCCCTGGTAAGGTTGGTACTGTCTATACTGGTACAGGCCACCTCTGTAGGAATAAAGCCCCCTGCCTCTTGCCCCTCAAAAGGGCTACATTTTTAACTGTAGAGTACCCAACAATCTAGTTGTGTCCGTTTTTATTGATTGTAGCGCGTCATCAACATGCTTGCCAAACAGTAGTTTCCCATCATATGGCATGCCTAGAACTTTCATCTGAGCCTCTTGCCGGAAGGAAGTGGCCTTTAGCCAACCCTGACATCTTACTACTGCCGCTCTGGCTAGCTGGCGAAAACCTGTAGATGACACATCTATTGCACAGTCTATGATCTCAGCAGAGATCTTTTCTCCCTCTTGCAAAATCTTTCGTGCTTCAGCCCTAGGATCCTCGGGAAGGAGATCGATAAGTTGGAAGAGGTCTGACCACATCTGGCAGTCATATCTGCCTAAAATCGCCAATGAGTTTGCTGCCCTGACCATTGGAGCCACCATTGTGAAGAACTTCTTTCCTATTGTATCTAAGCACCGTCCTTCCCTATCCGGGGGTCTGGACAGCAGAGATTATGGATTTTTGGACATGCGCTGGGCCGCCTGAGTTATTACGGAGTCAGGTTTGAGTTGACCAATCAAAAAAGCTGGCAAATTTTCTGGCGCTTTGTATTTTTTGCCCGGCTGGTATGGAGGATGGGGTCTGCATTACTTTAAGGCCCTCTTCCCAGATGAAGTCTACAATCGGGATTGCACGGACTGACTTTCTGGTATCTTCCATAAAGTCATAAAGGAAGCAGTCCAACTGCTTTCTTACAATGGGAAGCTGGAACCTCTTGGCTGTGAGTTCCATTACAATATGAACTCCCCAAAATCTTGTGGCGGAGAATCTACTGGTGGTGGAGTAGAGGGGGATGGCGTTTGCGTCTGGTAATCATCCCATTCATGGGGTAGAGAGGCAGTGTCCTGGATTTCTCCTTCTTCTTGATCCTCTTCCCAGGAAATTGGCAGTTAGTGACATTGGCACCTGCACTGTTGGTTTGCGCTGTGGTTCTTGTGAACATGTGTGTTGTTGATTATGAAATAACTGCTGAATATATAACCCTTCACACTCTTCCTCATCCTCTTCCTGGCATTTAATTCATAGCTCTCAAGGACTAAGAGCCACCGGAAGCAGACCGTTATCGGAGTACTCATCTTCATATTCCTCTTCATCCTCATCAAGAAGATGTTCTGGATGTACAGGTGACACCTTACTGGGTGAGGTATGTGGAAGTACAATGTCTCTTGAGTGAATTTACATTTTATTTTTATCCCTCCTAAGGGCAAAAAGAAAGATTTTTCTGAATCCACTGTCGCCGACGGTATAGGTGTTGTTGGTGCATTTGCAGGCAAGAAATGTTGTTGTTGACGGTGCTCCTGCTGATGGTCTCATCGACGGTGCCCTCGTTGTCGGAGCCGCCGTCAACGATGTTGTCATTCTTGAAGTTGCTGTTGACGAAGCTTTTGATCTCTTACCCATCGACGATGGAGCTGATGTTGAGGAGTGCAACCTTTTCGACAATGGTTCTCCAGAGGTTGATTTCTTTAACATTTTCTTACCTTAGGTGGACGGTAAAGAAGGCTCATACTTAATGCTCATTAATGTTATTGTCGTCGATGATAACGGCGACGATGTTATTATGATGGGTGATGGTGAAGCTGTAAACGTTGGCGTCGCTGTGGTAGCACAGGGTATCAAACCTGTTGTCGATGATGTGCTTGTCGAAGGCCTCGTCGACGAGACTGAAATTTTTGATGACGATAGTGGCTGAGAACTGAATGTTTTTTAATTTTTATTGAAGTGCCAGCTGGAGTGGAAAGTTTGGAATGACCTTTCTCACTATGTTTCAGTAAAGTGGAAGGAACTTCCTGCGTATTTTTCTTCAGGAACTGCATTTTCTTGGCTGCCTTACTTATTTTTGAAGAGGAACTCTTAACAGATCTTTTCCTTTTTCTGGATGCCACTGAGGTGTTGCTGTCATCATCTTCATAGAGGTTTTCCATGTATTTAAGCTTTTGAAGCCAAAGCAAGAGCCTGGCCCCTCTGCCGCTCAAGGTTTTGTGAGGAAAGGTTCTACAAATTTTACAATCTTTCACCTTGTGCTCTGGGTGAAGACAATGATAGATGCAATCCCTGTGAGGATCCTCACAGTGAAGCCTTAGCGTCTCACAGGTGTTGCAGGGTCGAAATAGACCCTTCTTGGCTGTAGACATGATGTAAAAGTCACAGCTGTAGAAATAGAAAAACAGTGTTCAAAAGAATTCCTGTCAGGAAAAGATAAACCGAGCAGAGCTCAGGAAGACTCCCTTCACACGACGTGCGGTAGAAAAGAACAAGTTACTTACCTTCGGTAACGAGGTATCTGGTAGAGACTCTATCTAGCTGCAGATTCCTTACCTTAGAATTCCCTGGCGTCAGCTACGAATCCGGAGTTTTTTCTGAGCAGTACCCTGCGCGCGCGCCATCGGGTGTCGTCGTTCGGATCCGCGTGCGTCGACCAGCTCCGCGTGCGTCGTCAGCGTCGTTGGAGCCGTCTATGACGTCACGGTTGTCTATATAGACGCCGTATTGGCGCGCGTACGTCAGTTCTTTTCCACAACTTCCCACGCCAGAAGCGCAGAGTCATGGAAGAACCAACAATTATGGATTTTACTTCTTTGACTGTTTGAAGTAAAAATTCTTTCATGCCTTTAAGAAAGGCAAAAATGCCAAAATCATATATATACATATGTATATATAAATAAATATATATATATATCTGTATAAAAAATATCCACAGAGCGGGAGGCTTGGGTGGGTGTAAGCAATCTGCAGCTAGATAGAGTCTCTACCAGATACCTCGTTACCGAAGGTAAGTAACTTGTTCACCTGATAGAGACTTCTAGCTGCAGCTTCCTTACCTTAGAATAGATACCCAAGCTATAACCCCTGGCGGTGGGTCTGAAGGAGATTTTTACACTAGGAAGTCCTGCAAAACAGACCGGGCAAAATGCCCCTCTCTTCTTACCTGGCTATCCAGGCAGTAGTGTTTTGCAAACGTGTGCAAAGAAGCCCACGTTGCAGCCTGACAGATGTCCACCACTGGTACGCCACGTGCTAATGCAGTGTTAGCAGCTTTCCCCCTAGTAGAATGAGCTCTCAAGCCCTCGGGAGGCTGCTTCTTTGCCAAAGCGTAGCAGATCTTTATACAGAGAGCGACCTAGCGCGAAATGGATCGTTTCTGCACCGCCCGACCCTTCTTTGCACCAACGTACCCCACAAAGAGTTAGTCGTCCACCCGGAACTCTTTAGTGCGGTCAAGGTAGAACGATAACACTCTTTTTGGGTCCAGCCGATGGAGACGCTCCTCTTCCTTAGAGGGATGCGGAGGTACAAAGAGGGTGGGCAGGGTGATATTTTGACCCAGATGTAAAGGGGTCACCACCTTGGGGAGGAAAGAGGCACGAGTTCTTAACACTACCTTGTCAGGATATATCATGAGATAAGGTGGCTTTGAAGATAAAGCCTGCAGCTCACTCACTCTCCTGGCAGATGTAATTGCCACCAAAATGCAGTTTTAATAGTGAGCAGTCGGAGAGGACAGTTATGCAAGGGCTCGAAGGGAGCACACATAAGGAAGTTAAGAACAAAGTTAAGATCCCACTGGGGCATAACGAAAGGCACAGGCGGGAACAGATGCACAAGCCCTTTCAAAAACCTCTGTACTATAGGTGATTTAAACAGAGATGGTTAATCGGGCAACTGAAGAAAAGCAGATAAGGCTGCAAGATAGCCCTTGAGAGTCCCCAAGGAGGAACCCTGCTGGGCAAGAGACAATATAAACAAAAGGATTTTAGACAGAGAAGAAGAAATAGGATCAATAGAGCTCTCTGTACAATATGAAACAAAGCGTTTCCAACGGCAGGTGTAGATCGACTTAGTAGAGGGACACCTGGCTGCCAGAATGACATCACAGACCTCAGGAGGGTGGTCATAAACCATCAACTGTCGCCGCTCAATCTCCACGCATGAAGGCGCAGAGGTGACAGGTTCGGGTGGAGAACCTTCCCCTTCTGCTGCGACAGAAGATCCTCCCGAAGAGGCAGCCTGATTGGAGGACCGATGCTCATTTTGAGAAGCTCTGGATACCAAACTCTCCGTGCCCAATCCGGAGCCACTAGGATTACTTGGGCCCGGTCGTTCTTGATTTTCTTGAGAACTCTGGGCAGAAGTGGTATAGGCGGAAAGGCGTACAGGAGGCCTGAACTCCACTTGCGACGAAAAGCGTTGCCTAGCGATAGCCCCCTTGGAAACTCCAATGTGCAAAACTGCTGACATTGAGCGTTCTCTACGGAGGCAAACAGATCCAACCAAGGCTCTGCCCACTGCTGAAAGAGTCCTTGCGCCACCTCCGGATGGAGACACCATTCTTGATCCTCTAAGCATTTTCGGGTGAGCTCGTCTGCCCTGGCGTTCAGAGAACCTGCCAGGTGTTGAACCACCAGGGTCATGCCCTGCTGTTCCAGCCATGTACAGAGACGTAAAGCCTCTTGACAAAGGGTCCACGACCCCACACCGCCTTGCTTGTTGCAGTACCACATTGCGGTAGTGTTGTCCATGAACACCTGCACCACCTTCCCTTTCACAACAGGAAGAAATGCTTTTAATGCTAGCCGGATCGCCTGAAGCTCCAGCAAGTTGATGTGGAGCCCGGATTCCGCCGGAGACCAGTGACCTCTGATCTCCCCCTCCCCCAGATGGCCGCCCTGGTTCGGGAAGGAAGAGGAGTCTGCCTTTGACCCAATCGCAGTTCACTAACCACCACTGCAGATCTTTTGCAGTCCCCTCCGAGATCTGAACCACGTCGGTAAGATTTCCCTGATGCTGTGCCCATTGGAACTTCAGGTCCCACTGCAGAGCCCTCATGCGCCATCTGGCATGCTTGACCAATAGGATGCAGGAAGCCATGAGTCCCAACAGCCTCAGAGTCTGTATCACCGAAATCCAGGATAGAGGCCGAAACATCGGTATCAGAACCTGAATATCCTGGACCCGCTGTTCGGGAGGATAAGCCCGATACTGCATTGTGTCCAGAACAGCTCCGATGAAAGTGAGCTTCTGAGAGGGAGTCAGGTTTGACTTCGGCACATTTGTAGTGAACCCCAGCGAATGCAGGAGGTCCGCCGTCGTCTGGAGGTGGGTGACGAGAGCCTGGGACGTAGAAGCCTTCAACAGCCAATCGTCCAGGTAGGGGAAGACTGAAATCCCTGACCTGCGCAGATGAGCTGCCACCACCGCTATCACCTTTGTGAACACCCGAGGGGCACTGGTGAGACCGAAAGGAAGCACAGTAAACTGAAAGTGCTCATGAACCGCAGGTAATGCCTGTGGGCTGGCAGGATAGGAATGTGGAAATATGCATCCTGCAAATCCAACGCTACCATCCAGTCTCCTTGGTCTAGGGCAGACAAAACCTGAGCAAGAGTGAGCATCTTGAATTTCTCCTTCTTGAGGAAGAGATTGACGTCCCTTAAATCCAAGATAGGGCGAAGGCCTTTGTTCTTTTTGGGAATCAGAAAGTAGCGGGAATAACAACCACTGCCTACTTCTGATATCGGGACTCTTTCTATGGCTCCCTTGGCCAAGAGAGCTGTAACTTCCTTGCGGAGCAAAGCCAGATGGTCCTCCATCAGCCATTCCTTTGTTGGAGGGATAGAAGGAGGGAAAGACTGGAAGGGAAGGGAGTAGCCCTTCCGTATGATCTGCAGGACCCACTTGTCCGTGGTGATGGAAAGCCAGTGAGGGAGATGAAAACAAATCCTCCCTCCAACTGGACGGATGTGATGCCGCAGAACCATACTAGGAGGGCTTGGGCGCAGTGGAGGGGGGCTGTGTGGCGGCCGATCTCTGGCCAGACCCTCTGGGTCTGATGGTACCACTACCACATCCTCTTCCGGGATGCTGTGAAGCCTGAGGACGGTGGCTAAACTGTGGCTGGCGTGGTGCCATGCCCCTTCTGAAGCCTTGAAAGGGGCGAAAGACAGGCTGCTGTCGTGCTGGGGCTGAAAGACCCAAGGATGTGGCCGTGGCTCAAGAATCCTTGAACCTCTCAAGTGCAGAGTCTGCCTTTTTGCCAAAAAGGTGAGAGCCATCAAAGGGCATGTCCATCAATCTGGACTAGACATCCCCTGAGAAACCAGTAGAAAGTAGCCAGGCATGGCAACGTAGGGCCACTGACGATGAAATTGCTCTGCCCAGCGAGTCGGTCGTGTCCAAACCACACCGGATCATAAACTTGGCTGCATCTCTCCCATCCTTGACAGCCTGGGTGAGAGTGTCCTGCACGCCCTCCGGGACCTGGGGCAGCACCTGTGCCACCGTATCCCATAAAGTATGGGAATAACGGCCCAATAGGCAAGAGGTGTTTACGGACCTCAATGCCAGGCTGGTAGAAGAAAACATCTTCTTCCCAAGCTGCTCCAGCCTCTTGGATTCCCTATCCGGGGGAGCGGAAGGGAAGGCACCACGGGAAGTAGAGACTTGGACAACCAAGCTCTCAGGAGTGGGGTGTTGTGTCAGGAAACTAGGGTCGTTCGGAGCGGGCCTATGGCGTCCGCCGACCGTCCTATTCACAGGAGCCCCTGTGCTGGGTTTGGACCACGTACCCAGAAGGCATCTATAAGAGCCTCATTGAAGGGCAACATCGGCTCTGATGTTGTCACCCCTGGCTGAAGCACTTCTGTCAGGATATTCGTCCTGACTGGCACCGTAGGCAAATCTAGGTCCAAGACCTCAGCTGCCCTACGCACCACCATAGTGAAAGAAGCACCCTCCTCCGTAGCCACATTAGGAGGAGAGAGCATACCAGTATCTGGAGACGTGTCCAGTCCACTGGCCTCCCCTAGATCCTCCCATTCCTCTCCTGCATCTGGCTGATCTAAATAATGCTCAGACAATGATCTGGGCCGAATTGGCTCCGTCGGAGTCGACGTCGTACGACGTCGCTCCGGCTCATCCGGAATAAGGATGGGGCTGCCACCGGTGGGCGCCGGTGGCGGAATCGTCGATGTCACACCCGGTGCCGAAGGAGGTTGACTGAGAGAGACCGGCGCCGGTCCGGATCCAGTATCGGATCCTGGGGTCCCCAACGGCGCTGAGGCCGAAGCCACTGGCGTTGAATCCGAAGGGGCCCCTGCTGACCCCGCAGGGCCCAAAGACCCACCCGAGGGTGCAGCCCACTCAAAGACGAGACGTATGAACTCGTAAAACTCTTTTATTTGAGCGGGGGTCGATCTGGTCCCCGGAAAGGGGGGAAGACGCGGAGTCGCTCCTGGCGATGGCTCTGCAGAACCTCGCTCAGAACGTCGACGCTCCCTAGATGCCTCGTCAGCCGATGGGCATGGCGAAGACGAAGTCCGCTTGGACTTCTTCTTCTTGTGCCTCTTGCCTTCAGATGACCTCGAATGCGAGGAAGAGGACTTGGGGCTCCGGGAGCGGTGCTGCGACCTCATCCTGCTGCAGGACCGTGACCTCCGCGGAGTCGCGCCGACAAAGACGAATGTTGGGCCGCAAGAAGCTTAAGGGATCTCTCCCTCAAGGCCTTCGGCGCCATGGCCCGACAGTCGGAGCACGAGGTGGAATCGTGGTCCTTCTTCAGGCACCAAAGACAAACACGGTGCGGATCCGTCACCGACATGGAGCGATGACACGCACCACATGGCTTGAATCCTGTCTTTCTCGAAGACATGACTTCAAACAGTCAAAAAAGCGTTGACAAACCGTCGAAGCAGGGTAGCTCTTTTTAGGAACTGCGCTTAACTGGCGCGGAAGGAAAAGAACTGATGTACGCGTGCCGAGACGGCGTCTATATAAACAACCGTGACGTCATAGATGGCTCCAACGATGCTGACGACGCACGCGGAGCTGGTCGACGCACGCGGATCCGAACGACGACGTCCGACGGCGCACGCGCAGGTTACTGCTCAGAAAAAACTACGGATTTGAAGCTGACGCCAGGGAATTCTAAGGTAAGGAAGCTGCAGCTAGAAGTCTCTATCAGATTCTGAGAGACTGAAGCCTCTGTGGTGAGAGTTCTAAAGGGTGCTCTCGCCTGATTGGCTGGACTTTGAGTCATTTCTAATAACACTGATAAGCTATTAAAGTGAACGTAATTTTTCATTAACTTCAATGTTAAATTTTTATTTACTGCTTTCTATGTACCGTGGGACTCCCACTTCGACGACGGGGAATGATTCAAGCATGTGAATCTGTGAAAGATACCCCAATACTGGAGAATCACAATATCCCCAAACTATACCAAATGCACTCTCGTGATCGTTGGCTTGTTTTGCTCCTGGTGGCGAGCTTTAGCCATCAGGAGCATTTTCAATAGACCTCCTGACCTGTAAAGGCTGCACTTTGCGGGCAGTGGATTTACTGGCTCCTTTCACCAGACTTTTCCTCTCCTAGCTCCTGGTGCCCCCATCCCACAAAGTGAGGGTATCTCATGTAGCCCCTCAGCTATCAGCCAGAAAGCCACCCTCCTGCCCACCATCACACACCCTAGAGCCTCCTGGCTGTGTTGCAGAACACTTGGGCTGGTAGTGGAGTCCAGATCTTCCCTAAACTGGTCCTTAGGGGGCATGAAGGGGACAGCTTTACTGGTCCTGGAGAGACTCATCTGGTCCTGAGGTCAACTACAAACAAAGTTCTTAGCCTATTTTTGGAAGGCATTAGGTGACTTCTCTTTCCAGCTGTCCATTGGTCTCCTGTTATCGCCTTCCAGGTCCAGGGTCATGTTCTCTGTTTCTCTCTTGTGCATGGCTTTTTAAGTGGGGGCAGAAAGATCTAGATGCCAGGCACCCCTGGCCAATTGTCAATGCTGCATCATCCCTACAAGAGTCTCAATGCTCCTGCACTACAGTCTAGGGCAATCTACAATGGTGCATTCAGGTTTTCCTGAACGGAGCTCTTCTGAGGGCCTTTAGCTCCACCACTAGCAGACATCACTGCCAGATCCCTTACTACCAAAATGTCATAGGGGAGCCCCTCCGGTTTTGGTCCCAGATGTCTTGGCTTCCTCCTTTGTTAAGTGGGCCAGGGTTGACTCAGCCCAGGTGTATTGTGATAGCTAATTATCAGATGCAGATTTCCCCCACATCCCTTTCTTCTCCCAGTAACTGGGTCAATCACTGATAATTGCTTCCTTGTGTGGAGAGGCCTATGTTCCTTCTGCCGAGGAGGAGGGTAATAAACTCTGCGGCAGGTTGGACAAAGGCCTGGAATCTGATTATAAGCTGAGCAAGAGAAATATGATAATTATTGATGTCCCATAACATGCAAGGGAAGTTTTTGGAACCTACAAAATCACAATTGGTGCAATGTTTTACCTAGTTTGACACCTTGCTGGACTGTGTAGGTCCAAGTGGAACAAAACTGTACTTTAAGGCAGATTTCATCTATATGTATACAGTGAAAGCACTACAATTTTCCAGTAATCCCTACTGATGTATCTATGAATGCCCACTAATATTATAATGCCTACCCCAAGTCAGAACCTACCTTTGCAGAGTCTGTTCTGTGCTAGGCTATCTGTGCATAATGAACTGGCTTCACAAAAAAGTAAGTTTCACACGTGCGGCCTGCATACGTGTTCACAAGTAACCAGTCTAGTGCCTGTTACCTCAGCACTGTCACAGCAGCCTTATCTTAAAAGGTAGACATTGAAGCTAACCAAGCTCAGTCTATTTTCCTTGATATTACCATAAGAGACTCATATAATAAGACTCACCCACAGTTAAGGCCCAAACAATGGGTGATAGAAAGCAAAAAATCCCTGTGGACTAAATGGGCAGAATCTATTTGCAACATGTGCCACTGACCCAACCATGGGTGACATGGTGTTGGTTGATGATGGAGAGGTTGTCAAAAATAAACTGGTTGCTTTGGGCATCAGTCAAAAAGAGAGTGCTTGTTGTTGACAGTTTGGACAGTAATGATATTCCAGTTCTGAGGAGTAGGATTTTGTTAGCAAAGTAATTCCTGTGGGTTCTCTCAGAACCTTGGAGAATTTTGGAGATAGAAGCTGAGCAGAAGATGGTAATTTCCACAACAAAGCCACTTTTTATTTTCACACTTATGCCTTTGAAAGTCAAATTTTAGGACATTCACTTGTTTCCATTTCGGGGATGTCTTGGTGAGAAATAAGTGTGCGATATTGCCCCACCAAATCAAATTGTGAAAAAGGTGCATTGTTAAGGGGTGCTCAAAGGGCAAATACAGCTCTTCTTTCTCTGACTCTAAGGGCCAGATGATTCGCAAAATCGGATGCAGAACGGTGTCTCAGACACCGTCTGCGAGTCGCTATGGGGTCGCAAAGACCCACCTCATTAATATTAATGAGGTGGGTTGCATTTTGCGACACCATAGCGAGTCCCTGCACTCACAGGGATGGTGGCCTACTGAAGACAGCAGACCTCCATGTCTGTGACTGCTTTTTAAATAAAGCAGTATTTTATTTTTATTTTGCAGCCCGTTTTCCTTAAAGGAAAACGAGTTGCAAAATAAAAAAAATAACGAAACCATTTGAAAAACCCTGTTTGGCAACATTTACAAAGGGGAAGGGGTCCCATGGGGACCCCTTCCCTTTTGCGAATGGGTTACCACCACTGTGGCACTGGTGGTAACTGTGAATTGCTTTGCGACCGCATTCGCGGTCACAAAGCAATTTAGCATAGCGATGCGAGTCGCAAATAGGAAGGGGACACCCCTTCCTATTTGCGAGTCGCATTCACAATTTGCGAGTCGGTACCGACTTGCAAATTGTGAATGAGCATCGCAAACAGCATTTTGCATGGCAAATGCAAAGTCCTTAAGTACATGAGGAAAATGAAAGCAGTATACACATTCTTTGTGGGGTTGTCAACATATAGGCCCTCATTACAAGTCTGGTGGTCTTAAGACCGCCAGACTCGGGGTGGCGGTCGGACCACAGCGGTCATGGCGGTCTGACTGCCACATTACGACTGTGGCGGAGCCACCACAGTCCGACCATTGGCACCGCCAGGTTGCCACCAGTCTGCAGCCTGGCGGTCTCAGCGGTTGTAATCCGCCAGGGTGGTTTATGACTCCCCAATCCGCCAGCTTTTTCATGGCGGATGGACCACCATGGAAAGGCTAGCGGAATGGGGGCATCGGGGGCCCCTGCATTTCCCATGCACATGGACAGCCCATCGGGCTTTACACTGTCTGAATTACGGTCAGTGCAAAGTGCGGCGGGTGCTGCAGCACCTACCGCACCGCCACATTGCCGCCGGCTCTTATGTTAAAGCCCTGTTTCCCGCTGGGCTGGCGGGTGGAAACATTGCTTCCGCCCGCCTGCCCAGCGCGAAACTTGTAAGAGGGCCGGCGGTGTCCTGGCCGCACTGGCGGTCAGATGGCGGTACGAGTTTGACGAGCGGCCTCTGCCGCCCTCCAGTCTCGTAATGAAGGCCATCATCTTCATATCATAAATTGAGCAAGATATGAAGAGATTTCTTCTCTTTGTTAGTTGTTGAAACACTGAGGAAAAATCTGGGTTCCCAGGTCTAAGAAATCAGAAAAAAGGGCCAAATGGCAGCAGACTGAAACGCGGCGTGGTAGTCAACTATCGAGAGAAAAAGGTGAAGATCAGATTATGAAGCTTACCTGGTGGGATGGAGAGCAGACCTCTGCAGAGGAACTGACTCACACATGGTATGAGCTAGAAATTTGAAATATGGAGGTCTCTAGGAAGAGAGAAGACCACATTTAGGTGAATGGTTGAGCTTTGCAGTTTACAGGGGATTATACATGCTAATAAATTATTAGGTTTACCTAAATGTATTTTAATACTGGTTACTGTTTTTCTCAACAAATTTGTATTGATTATGTCAGATATACACTTAGACAACTGATACATTCGGATTCCATACAGAAGTTATGATAACTACACCCTAATTTCATTAGTCCATTTTAAAATATGTAAACAAATAAGAAAGTAGGGGCCATATGTACGAAAGCTTTTTCCCATAGACACAGAATGGGTAAAATCCTTTCTTACATCTGGCCCTAGATGTCATAACAGCTACATTGTCTTGTAGATAACATACTATAAAGTGCACCAAGTAGATTTGCATCTCCCCCTGTTATGATCTCTGGTCCTGATTTAGATTTTGGCAGATGGGCTACTCTGTTACAATGGTGACGGACAACCCATCCACCAAAATATAGATCTCATTATTACCTATGGGACATATATTTCGGCAGACAGGATCTCTGGTGTGACGGAGCAACCCATCCGACGAAATCTAAATCAGGCTGTATTTCTGGCTGCCCCATATTCAGCTAGCAATGCAACCTGAATGACTGAGTTCTGCTGTCTAAGATCTTACTTTTCCAATGCATGCCAATGGTTCTGCAGACTATCAACAACGCTAGGGCAATAAAGCAGTTTGATACTTTCACTTCTTTTGAATGCTTAAAGAGGGTTAGCAACAAAACCTCCATGGTACATACATTGGTACCTCCCATTATCTCCGTTAGAGCACTGGAGGTGTCATTCCATAGAGACAGCACCACTGGGCAGGTTCAGAACTTATGCGCCAAATAAGCAGCTAGTACCCGGCACCTGGGACAGTTGGAGGGGGACCCACACATTTTGCGGAGGCATTCTGTGTGAGATGTATGTAGAATATTATTCTTTATGTACTGGAACTTCGCATTGTGTGATACTTTCCTAGGCTAAATTAGCGCTTTCTTCCATTCTTTGTTCGTGAATTCCCTGCCTATGTCACATTCCCAACATCTGCGAATCGGTAATAAGGGATCACGTACTGTATGTACTAGGGCACAGGTAAACAAGGTAATACTGGTTACTGCTACATAAGATAGTGATTATTGTTTTGACTGACTGAATTGCAGTTTTGTGAAGCATGCAGATACTCTGGAAGAGGGTGTCCTGACACTAACATGTACTCTCATCAATAACCTCAGGAATTTAGGAGTTGTTTAGGAAAGATAACAAACCGTGAGTGTCTCTCAGAGCACATGAAGGGCTTTCGCAATATTAACAGAGAAAGCTCAGCCACCCTGAAGCACATGGCACATCCTGGGGACCTGAAGAAAAAAGGCTAAAGAGTACTGAAGAGGCCTAGAAGCAGATGTGTAAAACTTCTTTCAGTGCATTTGTGGCCATCATGGTGAATGGCATGATGACAAACAAACAGAACATTATATATGCAAGGTATGTGCACTTGTAACCAATGACTCCCCAATCAGGGGTCTCAGATGGGTGGGAATATGGGGTCACTTGCTGATACACATGATTAAGCAAGGTGCAAACATCTGAATCAACTGGATGCAAACAATCAGGTACTGTGGGAATAGATGGAACACAGCAGTTAATCAATGCATGTCAGATTATCTGCCCTATTTAGGGCAGTGCATATTTTTGGTTTAGAATCACCAGTAAAGAAGAGAAATGACCCTCACATGCTGGGAGAAAACTCCAAGTGCATCATCAGGGACATAACACTTTACTTTTCAAATTCCCACTTTGGAGTTTCTTACTGAAAAACAAAAATCTTTGTAAAGTAGACACACTAAACATGGTGCCCACTCAGAAAAGCCTCTGGGGGTGATTCTAACTTGGGCGGGCGGCGGAGGCCGCCCGCCAAAGTTCCCCCACCAAAATACCGCTCCGCGGTCGAAAGACCGCTGAGGGTATTTTGGGATTTGCCCTGGGCTGGCGGGCGGCCGCCAAAAGGCAATACTGCATCCTGAGGGACTCACAGGAGCTGCCAGAGGACTGGGCACTGGTGCGTCTACATTCACTACCTATCCCCCCCATACCTACATGCCACAACCACCGCTCACCCTGACACCCTTCACGCCACTCCATCCCACACAGTGCACCACCACAATTAACTAACCTGAATGCCATAACCACTGTATGCACATCCCTCCCAGCCCTGCATGTACACACACCACCAATGCATGCACAGCATGGAGAACTAACAATCCCACAATACATCACCATACAGAAACAAAGGTGGCAGGGCAACAGCAACAATATAGGGAAAGCTAGGGATTCACAATATGTCATAGACATGTAGTATTATACACCACTTACATCCCCACAGATGCCCCAGCCAATTTCAGCAGCGAGGAGATGCCACAGCTACCCAGTCCCTCACCAGAAGATGTCCCCAGTGATGACAGCAACTCTGGACTTCCGGATCTGGATTAACTCCCTGGCCCATCAGGGACCACTGGTCAGTCGAATACCCCAGCCCACACCCACTCCAGCACAGAGCCGCCCCCTCAGTATCCAACACCCCAGCAGCCACCCAACATCCCCACACTTCTGTCCCCAGGACAGGTCAATCAGCAGTGTGCCCACCTGTACAGGGGCCCCAGTCCACACCTAACAGGCAAGACAATGAGGGTCCTGGGGTCAATGGCTGTGGGCACACATTTCAGGGGACACAGGCAGAGGGGCCAGGGACACACAGAGGACAGCTGTGTGCCAGGGGGATGACAGGACCAGGTAACTGACTGTCCAGGAGGCACTCACTAATGTCCTCGGGCTTACCAACAATCCCAGGACAAGATGGGTCAGGTGATAGACATCATGCAGGAGAACCAGTGGCTCCAGGTGGAACACCACCAGGAGATCAGGAAAGAATTGCAGGCCCTCAACACGACCATGCCTCCACAACAGGGGTGATATCGCCAACATCATGAGGGACTACATAGCACACCAGCGGGCCCCTTCCACTAGCCAGTCAACTGAAGAGCCCTCAACAATGCTGCAGCGGGTGGACAGGAGGTCCAGACAAAGGACCCACAGGCCATAAGCACCCCTCCCCCTGCAGAAGGTGAACCACCGCGCAAACGTTCTCTGCAACCCAGACAGACACCAGAGACACCGCCAGGAAATGAGACCCTCCTGAATATCCCCCTTGTATTCCACTGTGTCACCTTGTCCAATTTGAACTGCCATTGCCCCCCTTCCTGTGGCCCCCTTGAACACAACTTGAGTAATAGTGCTTTATCTGACAGAAATGTGCAATGTTTTGAACTGTATCATCCTGTGCAATTGTCCAGAACTTTGTGCTTCCATCCAAAAAATGACCTGTAGCAGCTTGTAGTCATCACATCAGTACACAAATGTAACCACACCAACATCTGCAAAATGAGAAGGCATAGGTGACAGTCAGTTGGGATACTAAGGAAGTGACTGCCATCATGCTACAGCCACACAGAAAAATAATTTATTAGAGGAATGGTCAGTTCTACTGTCTTACCTGTGTGTCTTTGGAAGTACTGCTGTATAACTGATGTCCTGTTGTCCACATCCTCATCCTCTTCCTCCTCATCCTCATCCTCACTGTCCTCAGGGTCCACTGCTGCCACAGGAGCATTTTCACCCTCCTCCTCCTCCTGCAGATAGGGCACATGTTATCTGATGGCCAGGTTGTGCAACATGCAGCATACAACAACTATCTGGCAGACCTTCTCAGGGGAGAGGCAGAGGGATCCACCTGTCAGATGGAGGCATCTGAACCTGGCCTACAGGAGACCGAAGGTCCTTTCAATAATTCTCCTGGTATGCTCATGAGCATCATTATACCTATTCTTAGCCCCTGTCCTCGGATTCCTTACAGCAGTCAAGAGCCAGGACAGGTTTGGGTAGCCAGAGTCACCTGCAAGAAGTTAGGGACAAATATAAGCCTTGCACAATTGCATGGGGGATGACTCCTGACTACACAGACATGCATTGGGTGGGGACTCAGGCTCACATATAAGCCACACCCTGTGCCTCTGTGGCTGTGCCATCACATGTGGGATGCTGCTATTCCTCAAGACACAGGTGTCATGCACCGACCCAGGATACTTGGCAGTGATGTGGGAGATGTACTGGTCAGCCAGGCACACCATTTGGACATTGAGTTAGTGGAAACTCTTTTGAATCCTGAACACCTGTTCGTTGGCCAAAGGGGGGACAATGCTATATGTGTTCCATCAATGGCCCCAATAACATTTGGAATATGTTCCATTGCATAGAATCCTGCCTTCACAGTGGCCAAATCTCCCACTTGGTGGAAAGTGATGTAGCTGCACGTATGTTTGAGCAAGGCAGACAAAACCCTTGCCAGCACTATTGAGAACATTGGCTGTGACATTACTGAAGCCAAGCCCGCTGTCACGTGGAAAGAGCCAGTTGCCAGGAAATGAAGCACTGATAGGACCTCCACAAGAGGAGAAACCCGAGTGGGATGACGGATATCAGATCATGCTCCAATTGAGCACACAGCTCTGTGATTGTGGCCCTGTCCAGTCTATAGGTGAGTATTATGTGCCTGTCCTCCAGTGTAGCCAAGTCCCCAAGGGGTCTGTACACAGGGCTTGCCTCATCCTCTTATTCCACAGCAGTAGTAGGTACCTAAGGGACCCAAGAGTGAGAAGGGAGTGACAAACTGAACACTGGAACCACCACTACAGTGTACATTGAGCATGTATGTAACTGGACTATGTAAATGGCAATGTATGTACAATTGACAGCAATGATGCAGTTTTCTATTTAAGATTGTGTACCAGCACCATAACATGGCGAACGCCTGTCCTGTATGTAGGGACAGATGGAAGTGATGTAACTCCGCTGGCATTGGGCGTCATGGCAGAAGGCGGTCTTACACCACGGTGCTATTCTTCATTGGCTAAAATGGGGCTCTATGGGGTACAGTATCAAATGAGGATCACCAGCGGCAGAGACGGTGTACACCGCCCCGGACGTGACTGCCATTTTCTGAACATAACCTCACTTCATTCTTGACTTTCCACAGGACAACACCTCCACTGCGTGTGCTGCTGTGACCTGTCTCTGGAACCTGCCATGGCCCATGTGACAGGGGAATGGGCCCCTGCCTTCACTTCAGAGGAGTTAGAGCGCCTGGTGGATGGGGTCCTACCCCTGTATGGACAGCTGTATGGGCCTCCAGATCAACAGGTGAGTACACCATGGGGACGTTGCATGCAACAAGGCTGCATAGAGATGTGTGTGTGTGTGTGTGGTGGCAGTGTGTCATTTAGGTGGGAGGTATGGCTTGTGGTAGTGTACATGCAGGGCTCCATGTGATGTGTGTGCCTGATGAGGGGAAATGATTTTTGTGGGCCATATGTGTGTCAGGCTGGATTGTATGGTAATGGTGTCCTCCTGTCTGTGTTTCCTCTGCAGGTCAGGGCCCATCAGAAGAACGGATTGTAGCATGCCATCGCCAAGGATGTGCGGACCCTGGGAGTCTATAGCAGGTGGAGCACCCACTGCATGAAACGGTGGGAGGATCTGAGACGCTGGGCTCAGAAGACCACAGAGGACCTGCAGGGGATCTCCTCTCAACAAGGGAGGGGTGCCCGTCGGAACCTAACCCCCCCTGATGGCCCTCATACTGGCGGTGGCCTACCCAGAGCTTGATGGGTGCTTGAGGGCAGCACAGCAGCCACAAGGGGGTAAGTCTAGTGTGTGTGACATCCATCTTTGTTGCCTGGCATTGGATCCTTGTGGTGAGTTTAAGTCAGTGGGTGCCCCTTAATGCGAGCTCATACATTGCTGCGTGGTCCAGCTCAGGGTAAATGGGTGAATAGCAAACTCTGGATAGCTAGCTAGGTGGCATTCCATGTCTGACAGGGCTCAGTAGGTCCCAGGAGGAGTGCAGATGCCAGTGTTTGGTTCTCATCCTGCTGTGCTACATAGGCAATGGAATGCCGGTGCGGTGCATACTGCTAAATCTTGGTACCTGTGTGTGATGGTGATGTGTATGCCATCTGTGGTGTTGGTGCTGTAATTTACCCAGTGCTCTCTTTCTTTCTCCCCCCCTATTTTCTTCTGTCATCCTGTCCATGTGTGCATTAGCATAATCTGGCAGAGGAGAAGGGGCACCGGCGAGTGAGGGAGCTGCAGCCTACCGGACCCAGGAGGCAGAGTCAACCGACGCCGAGGGGACCAGTGGGACAGAGTGCGAGGGGAGCACCACGGAGGGACAGGAGGTGACAACACTGACTCTGAAACCTCCTCCAATGGGAGCTCCCTCCCTGGTGGTGGCGGACACTGCTGGAACCACCCCTGCTACAGGAACAGCTGCCACCCCTGTACTAGCACAGCCCTCTCAGTAGCCCCCCACGAGTTGTCTGTGCCCGCTCACCCAAGACGGTGGGCATCTCCTCTGCCCCAGGCACCTCAGGCCCTGCCCCAGTCAGCCCTGCTGCCCTCAGTGAGGAGGCTATTGACCTCCTGAGATCCATCTCTGTAGGGCAGTAAACCATAGAGAATGCCATCCAGGGGCTGGCATCCTGGATGCAGCAATGCAATGCATTCCTGGAGGGCATTCACGGTGGCTTGGAGGCCCTACAGAGATCATTTTAGGCTCTGGCTTCCTCTCTGATGGAAGCCAGTGTTCCTGGTCCTACCGTCCCCCCTCCAACTACCACTTCCCAGTCCCAGTCTCCTCAACCTCAACTCATCCCATGCACACATACAGACAAGCATGCACACAAAACATCACACAAGAGTGGCACAGACAAACACAGGCACCAAACTTCAAGCCACAAGCACTCACACAAACAACAGACAGTTGCACACACAACAACATCCACTGTCTCCCCCTCCTCCCTCACAGTCACATCCGCACTCACATCTGCATGCACTGCATCAACAGCCACCACCACCATCAACACATCATGCAACACACCCACCTCACTTGCAGACACCTCCACAACATCCATCCACACATCCTGTTTGTCCTCTCCCACCCTGTCTGCCCCCCTCCTAAGAAACACAAACGCTCGCACTCAGACACCCAACAGCCATCCACCTCACACACACACACACACACTGTCCATGCAACTGCACCCATGTCCAGCAGACGTACTCCCCCTACAACCACTCAATCTACCTCCACTCCCATTCTTTCTCCCACATCCCACCCTAAAGTCACTAAGAAGCTTTTCCTTGCCCATCTTTAACCTCTTCCCTCACCCTGCCCCTGTCCTCCCCATAAGTGCAGGGTCCCAGCCACCCAGCCCAGCACCTCATCCAACCAGTCTACCACTGCTCCCACCAAGAAATCTGCTGCTGGCACTAAGGGGCCCCTGAGTGGGACGTCAGCCACTCCCAGTAAGACCACACCTTCACCTCAAAAACTGAGGTCTGGGGTGGTGAAACTTAAGGGACAGAGGACGGGGTCAGTCGAGGCCCCTCCTAGACCTGGAGGCAAGGACACAAGTCACATGACAAAGTCCAAAGGGGCCCGCCACAAGAAAGAACCCAAGGAGCCCCCTCCACCACCTGAGGGCAAGGAGCCCACCTTCCAGGAACTGTGGCCTAACACTCCCTTCCAGAGACTTTTGGGGAAGGAGCCCCCTCCTGAACCAGTGGGCATGATACATTCACCAGAGACTGTGGCCTAACACTTCCCTTCAGAGACTATTGGGCAAGGAGCCCCCTCCAGAACCAGTGCGCATGATACCTACTCCAGAGACTGTGGCCTAACACTCCGCTCCAGTGACTACTGGGCAAGGAGCCCCCTCCAGAACCAGTGGGCATGATACCTACTCCAGAAACTGTGGCCTAACACTCCCCTCCATAGACTATTGAGCAAGGAGCCCCCTTCAGAACCAGTGGGCAGGCGTGATACCCACTCCAGAGACTGTGGCCTAACACTCCCCTCCAGTGACTATTGGGTAAGGAACCCCCTCCAGATCCAATGGGCGTAATACCCACTCCAGAGACTGTGGCCTAACACTCCCCTCCAGAGACTATTGGGCAAGTAGCCCCTTCCAGAACCAGTGGGCATGATACCCCTTCCAGAGACTGTGGCCTAACACTCCCCTCCAGAGACTATTGAGCAATGAGCCCCCTTCAGAACCAGTGGGCAGGCGTGATACCCACTCCAGAGACTGTGGCCTAACACTCCCCTCCAGTGACTATTGGGTAAGGAACCCCCTCCAGATCCAATGGGCGTGATACCCACTCCAGAGACTGTGGCCTAACACTCCCCTCCAGAGACTATTGGGCAAGAAGCCCCTTCCAGAACCAGTGGGCATGATACCCATTCCAGAGACTGTGGCCTAACACTCCCCTCCAGTGACTACTGGGCAAGGAGCCCCCTCCAGAACCAGTGGGCATGACACCCACTCTAGCTGAGGTGCCCCTCCAGCCCCCCTTCCCCCTGAGGTGCCTGCTCATTTCCAACATGATGCCCCTGACCAGTGGAGTCTGGATGATGCCAGGAGTCAAGCTGGGGCTTGGGCGATGCCCTGTGGCCCTTTGGTACTTCAGACTGGCCACTGGCCCAATCTGTACATTGAAGTCTACATTTTGATTTTATTATTCAGTATGGTGGCTGTTGGCATCAAATTACAGTGTTCGTACTTCAGATTTTTGTCCTTGCATTCTTTGCTCATGGGTCCTGTTGATTTACTGTGCAGCTGGTTATGTGTGTGTGTGGTGTGTGATGTGCATGTGTGTGTCACTCTCCTTTTCCTCCCTCCCTTGTGTGCTAGGCAGCTGTACTCACTGTCATCGTCTTCGTCGATGCTCAAGGATGGCCATGGTAGAGCATTGGGAAGACTTGGAGTTCCGGTTCCATGGGAGTCGCAGAGTCCTCTGTGTCCCTGAAGGTGAGTCTTTCATTTTCTGTGATGTGTTTCTGCCAGGCTTTTGATGGCGTTGCTACTGCACTGGAAATCCTGGCGGTGTGCTATGTCATAATATGGTGGGTGGTACCTTGACTTCTGCCTGGCTGCATGTGGCTCCCGCTGTGGTCGGTGATGTTAACACCTTGGCGGATGGTGTGGTACATTGGCTGTCTATGGGAGGTCTCACCACCACGGTCATAATTTGGCAGTAATCAACGCCAGCCCGTTGGCTGTCTTACCACCACTTTAACAGTGGCAGTCACTACACCGCCAATGTCATAATGACCACCTAAGTGATTTGCCTAAAATCACAGAACATTGATCTAATGCTGAGACTCGAACCTGGTTTCCCAGTTTCAAACTCAGCGGCTCTGGACCCAACACAAATCGGTAGTTATGGTCCCAACACCACTTCCTCTCCGCTGGTGTACCTGCAACAGTAGAGCTCCTTCCCTCAAGGTCCTGTCCTGGCTCAAATGCCCTAATAAATGTTTAAGCTACAAATAAGCTATGTGAGTGCCACAGGACTAACAGCTCAGAATCATGCTCTTGCAAGCCTGTCAACTGATCCCCCAGTACCCGAGCTGTTACCATTAAAATGTTCATCTTAAACATTAGCGTCCAGCATACTGCCAGCAAATTCATCCAGGAAACAGATAGGCAGGAAATAAAGCTCTGCAATCCAAGTATATCAGGAGTATGCTTCACATAGGTGCACCCATTTTTCTATCACTCTCTATCAAGTACAAGCGGGACAAAGCAAAGCATCAATATAGATGATGAAGATCACTGTTAGCTTCTTAAAACAGTCTTTCCACAAAAGCCACATTACATTCACACAAACTTACATACGCATACACACTTTCACGAATGAAGAAACACCTTTTCAATTTGGCCGCTTACATTTTCTCATCAAAAGATATTTGTTTGCAGTAGTACTGTAATCCTACCTTCTTTAATACCCCTAAGCAAGCAGTGGTCCAGCCTCCAAAGAATACACTTCTGCAGACCTGCAATTGGGAAGAAGGGGAAGACTGCGGGGTCCCTGGACTTCAGCTTAAGTTATTTTTGATCATTCAGGCTTAAATTAGAAAGGTTTAGTTCAAATGTCAATCTATGTGAAAAAGTCTTCCTTGTGTGCACAAGCTCCAACTCGCTTTCACGGAAAAAAAATCCTATGGCCTTACAACAAGTCTACTCGCTCTCAGCTAGAAGTGGTGTGGCAGGGATGATTAAAACAGGCGCATGAGCTTGTAGGGGAGGGATGAGACAGGGCAAGGTGAAGATGCCCTCTCGACGAGTGAGGGGCCTGCAGTAGGCCATGCTCTGTATAAAAAAACGGTAGGAGGCAAAAAGTAGGAGGAGCATTGGAGAAAGAAAGGAGGACAGGAAGCTGAGCTGGCCCCCAGTGGCCCCTGTGTGTGGCCACGTGGCGAGCAAGGCATGTGCAAGGGGATGACCATGGAGAATGTAGCAACGAAGAAGGGGGCAATGAAGGCTGTGAGACAGGAGGAGCGTAAGTTGGCAATGACCAGGGTCTATCAGCATGGGGATTGCAGGGAGAAGGCACAGGTGAACAAGGAGGAAATGTATGGCACAGCCCCAGTGCTGATGGCAGTAGAGTGAGGAGGAGGTGGAAGGGGCAACACAGGAGGTTGAGATGGGGGAGCAGTTGGATTGGGAGGAGGGGGAGGAATGGTAGATGCGGGGTATCCCCCAAGCCCTTCAGACTATATGGGAGTTGGTCAGAGGGAAGGTGGGCCCTCAGTTGGTGAGGGGGACATACTGGGCACTTCTTAGGGCTGCAAGTGGGGAGAATGCTGAACCAGTCAGGTCTGGAGCGTGGAACCAGAGGGTTCAGAGGGAGGACTGGGGCCGAAGAGGGGTGGGAGGGTGGATGGAGGTGCTGGGAAATGAGTAAGAGTGCCAGGGCAGAGCATAAAGGATTCAATGATCGGAAAACAGTCAGGACATGGTCCCTCACTGAGTGCAATTGGGTTCTAGGTCAAGATGTCATCTGTCAAGATGTCATTCCAGACTAAGAAGAATAACGTATGTCTCCCAGACCCCGAGGGGAAGTGATGGCATGGTCTTGGGTTGCCTGCCTGATTGAGGCAATATATGGGACTGGGAATATCTGGGAAAGGTCTGGAGAGGCCTCCTACACAGTTGGGAGAGGAAGGTGGGGTGGGGCCTCCTCTGCAGCGCTGTGAAGATGCTTGGTTGGACAAGGAGTTCACATCTACTACAGTGTTTGGAAACACTGGTTACAGTGTATCACAAGGAGAAAGTTATGAGTTCATGCTAGACTATGATGTGGACGAGCTAGAGGATGGGGAGTTGGTGGAGAGTGGCACAGAAGGTTTGAAAGCTGAGAGAAAGTGTTGGGCTACAAGAAGAGGGATTGAGGTGGAGCATTTCTAAATAAACGTCTGCTAATATGTTGCAGACCAGCAGAAGTGGCAGCGGTACCCCGCAGCGCAAAGGAAGAGGCAAGATTGATGAGGTAGCAAGCTTTGGTGCTGGTGCCGACCTTACACTCAGTAAGTGGTTTGACAAGGATTAACAACCTGCAATGTTATCAACTGGGTTAGATGGAGGGGGCTTTGGGGGGTTGGTGAGGCGTAACTGAGGAAGGTGAAATATATATAGCAGACAATGGTGTTGGACCAGAAGACCAGGCTATACCAGGAGAGGTAGAGGGAAAGTGGGTTGGGTGAACTGCAGCATTTACCTTGGGACACAAATCGGAGATGCCAGGCGATGTTAAAGGAAAGGGAAAAGGAAGGGGAAAAGGAGAGGACAGACAGGACAAAGCAGATCGTGACAAGAAAGCGAGCAAAGACTAATAAAGAAATTGCCCTATGTTAATGACGTCCACAAAAGAAAAAAATTGGAATGGTGAGTGCATGGAGGTTTTTTAGTTGTTAAACAGTGAAATTAGGGTAAAAGAGGGGTCCAAAGAGGATGAGTACGAATTAACCAAATGGCCGAAGGTACGTGTCACAAATGAAAAGTGGACAGTGGCATTCTTAACATATGCCAATGTGAACTGTGACAAATTCCCGGAAAGGTGTGTAGCATTGTTTAATTATACTGATGTTAAGCACACCTCATCTTCATGGGTGAGCTAAAATGGGGAGTTCAGGGCTTGTGTGGCAGCAGATGCGGAAGGAAAATAGCGGGGATTGGGCAATGATTTGTGGCTCCATATGATGGGGCAGGCAACGCTGGCACCCACAATGTTCATAGCAAGCAGCTTACCCATTGTGTACAGGTCTTTTCGAAGACGTCCCACCAAGGAAAGGGTGGGGACATCTGGGAGAGGTCAGGCAGGAGCATGCTGGGCATTTAATAGGGGGTCTTGCACAAGGGACTATTGTAAATTTAGACGAGTTTTCCAAGTGTGCGGCCCGGCACCTGCTCATATTGTGCAGTGGGACTGCAGGGGGCATGCACAAATGGGGACTCCATGGCAGAAACCGTCCACAAAGGTTTGGGGGTTAAGGGGCACAAGGAACAGCAGAAAATGGCCCTTACACCAGTTACGCTGCAAAGGCTGACATACTTGCGACAACGGTATGAGAACCAGGATGACGCAGACATGTTGAGGGAAGAATTTGAGATAGAATTTCGACTGCGGTATGAGGGACCAAACAAGAGAAGGTGGGCGGAGAACCTGAAATCTCCAAAGAAACACCCGCAGGTGGTGAGGGAAAAACTTCTGCAGGAGATCACAGAAGGCATAATGGGAGGTCGATATGACACATGGCCATTAGTGTACTTGAATGTCTCTCCACTAGGAGTAGCATTGATGAAAGAACAGGGACAGTTCTGGCTAATACAGCATACATACATAACTACATAGTGGAGGACTTCTCTTCAGTGACCTACTCATCGGTCAACGTGGCTGTTGATTTGGTGAATTCATTGTGGACAGATGCACAATTGGTGAAGAACAACATCAAAATCAGCCTCTCGCCTACTACAAGTTAAGCCTCTGGATTTCAAACTCTTCAGCATAAAATATGAAGGACAGTGGTATATAGATAAAGCTTTGCCTATGGGCTGCTCTATCTCGAGTGGTCTGTTTAAGCGTTTGAGTTCCCTTTTGCAATAGTTATTCACATTTGTGACAGGACAAAGGAGAGTGACACATTACCTGGACAACTTCTTTTTTTGTGGGCCCACTGGGCTCAACAGATTGTCAGTAGATGCTGACTTGTTTTCAAGAGCAAATGGAGGATGTGGGACGTTGCTGACAGATGAAAAAACAGTAGGACCTGACGCAGTGATATAAAATCTGGGAATTGAAATTGACATGCTAAAAAATGGAAGCGAGCCTGCCAGAAGACAAAAAAGTAGGCAAAAGTAGGCAATGATGATACTGACTATCTGCCACCACGGGGGCCAAAAGCCCACTAGACACCATGGATTACTTTTTTTGTAGTAGTGGTGCAGGCTGCCCAGCATGGGTATGGCTACGCCCCCACCCCCTCAAAAATGGGGAAACTGTCTTTCTGCTCCCCTGCGGACTAAAGCATCTCATCCCAATGGCCAGCAAGAGAGTGTTTGATTCTTTGGTTTTTTTATAAAGGGACAGGAGAGTTTGGCTAACTCCCACTATCATCCCACTTGCAATGGTAAACTACTGCACTTTTTGGGCTTGAGTAGGCTGCCACCTGGAAAAACCTCCCAGACCCAGAATTCTGAAAACTAGACATCCATTCCACGCCAAATTCTTACCCACAATGCCCTACAAACCTCAAATGCTGACTAAAAACACACACTTTTCCTCACATTGCTGTGATAGAAACGTCTGGAATCCTGCAGGAATCCACAAAATTACTAACACCTAGCATTGCTCCACTTCTGCCGATAAAAATGCTGCACCACTTGTGTGGTGGGCCTAGAGCCAGCAACAGGAACGTATCCAACCGATGCCATTAGGAGTCCTCAAGCAAGGGCTCCCATTACCCTTGGATTGATAAGTTCTTGTCATGGGGCTCTCAAGTGAGGTACCATTTTTATCAGAAGACTAAAGAGAATGCTGGGTGAAGAAAGTGAGTGGCTCTGTGCAGATTCCAGAACTTTCCATCGCAGAAATGTGAGGAAAATGTGTGTTTTAGTGAAAGTTTGAGGTTTGCCAGGGATTCTGGGTAACACAACCTAGTAAGAGCCATGCAAGTCACCCAATCCTGGATTTCCCTAAGTGTCTAGTTATCAGAAATGTCCAGGCTTGCTAAATTTCCTTAGGTGGCAGCTCAGCTGGGGCCCAAAAAACACAGCTACCCAGTTTGTGAAAAACAGGTCAGTTTTGCATGGAAAAATTTGATATATCCATAGTGTGTTTTTGGCCGTTTTAAAGTTGCGGGCACTAGACTTACCCACACAAGTGAGGTACCATTTTTATCAGGAGGCTTGGGAGAATGCTGGATGGAAGGAAGTGTGTGGCTCTGTGCTGACTCCACAACTTTCTATCACGGAACTGCATAGAAAATATGTTTTTTAGGCAAAGTTTGAGGTTTGCAAGGGATTCTGGTTAGCACAACCTGGTGAGAGCCATGCAAGTGACCCCATTCTGGATTCCCCTAAGTGACAAATTTTCAATAATGTACAGGTTTGATAGGTTTCCCGAGGTGCCATCTAAACTAGGGCCCAAAAACCACAGCTACCCAATTTGCAAACAAATGGTCAGTTTCGCGAGGACAAATTTGATATATCCATATTGTATTTTGGGCCATTTCCTGTTGCAGGCACTAGGCTTACCCACACAAGTGAGGTACCATTTTTATCAGGAATCTTGGGAGAATGCTGGGTGGAAGGAAGTGTGTGGCTTTGTGCAGATTCAAGATCCTTCCAACACAGAAATGTGAGGAAAATGAGTTTTTTAGTCAACATTTAAGGTTTCCAAGGGATTCTGGGTAACACAACCTGGTGAGAGACACACAATTACCCCATCCTGGGTTCCTCTAAGTGTCTAGTTTACAACAAAATTACAGGTTTGCTAGGTTTCCCTAGGTGCCAGCTGAGCTAGGGCCCAAGAGCACCAGAGCCTCCCACTTTACAAAATAACAGGTCAGTTTTTTGGGAAATATTTGATGTATCCATGTTGTGTTTTGGGCTGTTTCCTGCACAGACACCTGGCCTATACATATATCCCAGTGAGGTACCATTTTTATTGGGCGATTTAGGGGAACACCGAATTGTAGAACAAGTGTTATTACCAATTGTATTTCTCTGCATGTGCACCTTCCAAATGTAAGACAATGTGTATGAAAGAAGTCATTTTGAGAAATACACTCTAATTCACATGCTAGCATGGATACCCACAAATTCAAAGATGTGCAAATAACCCCTGCTAATAAACTCCATATCTTGTGCCCATTTCAGAAATACATCCTCAATACCTACTTTTCATTATTTATATTTTACTGTATGAATTGGTCTAAACCCTGTGCACAATGACAAACCATTGCAAGGTGCAGTTCAGTTATTGGCTCTGGGTTCCATGATTTCTTAGAAAACCCACAAACCCTATATATCCCACAACCTGAAGAGTCTAGCAGATGTAATGGTGTATAGCTTTTGTGAACCAGCCACTGTGATGAGAAGTTACAAATAACTTTCAATATATTTGTATTCCAACACTTGGTTTCTTTGGGAAAACCCTAAAGGATCTACACAAATGACCCCTTACTGAATTCAGCATGTTGTCTAGTTTTCAGAAATGTATAGCTTTCCAGGATCCACCATTGGTGTCACACCCATTTCTACCATTAATTGGGAGGAGGCTGAAAGCACAAAAAATAGACAAATTGGGCTATGACCCAGTAAAATGCCAAAACTGTACTGATTTTGTTTTTTTTATTCAAGACTGCCTGTTCCTGAAAGCTCAGAGGATTGTGATTTTAGCAGTGCAAACCCTTAGTTGATGCCATTTGCAGGGAAAATACCGGACACTTTTCTGCAGGACGTTTTTTTCCCATTTTTCCCCAAAAAACAAATGTAGCTGTATTTTGGCTAGTTTCTTGGTCCCCTCCAGGAAAATCCACAAACCCTGGGTACCTTTACAATCCCCATGATGTTGGGGAAAAAAAGATGAAAATTTAGCGTGGATACCTTATGTGGACAAAAAGTTACGGGGCATGGATGGGGGAGGCCTAACAGCGAAAGGGTTAAAGAGAGTTGGAGACAAGACAGAATGGACGTGGATATTTTCTGAAGCTGCTGGCAGTGCCAACTTTGGCATCTTCTGGAGGGGTCACTGGTCTGGTGCGCGGAGCAGTGGTCTCAAGAGTGGAAGAATAGCGGGTGAAGCATAGCATTTCTGAAGTTTATCCAACTGGTCATGACTCTCTATGATGAATCTGCAGATATTATTCAATGTGGACAATATGGTGGTGGTGCATGTGGTGAATAGACAGTTAGCCAAAGAGCCAAACGTGCTGGTGCTTAGGCTGCTGAGCTACTTTGTATTGGGCTGCCTAAACTGCAACATTATGTTTAGAGTGTGGCATGTACCAGGCATAGACAATACCATTGCAGATGCTCTGTATCGTTCGCAGTGGCAGATGTTCCGTGGGCTACCTATGGGAGCAGCCAGAGAAAAGACACTGATGCCACAGGAATTATGGCAGATAGGAGTCAAAGGATTCAGCCACTGGTGTTAGGCTCCATGGCAGAAATCATAAGACAAATGTATCTGCAGACTTAGACAGAGTCTGTGGCCTCCAGGACTCAGCAGCAAGGAACAGAAGAGGAGTGACAGAGATGCAAGGATATAGTACAGTTTATCATGGACATGTTAGAAAAAAATTGCTCCTGGGTAACAATCTTGGGTAAGTTAGCAAGCATTGCATTCATGGGCAAGTTGTTTTGGGGATTCACTTTCTCAACAGGTGAGTTGGGTAAGAAGCTATTAGAGGGGTCACCAGAGAAACTGGCAATGGAGGGGGACAAATGCTAATTGCTATTGTGGTCGGTATCACAGAAAGTCATGGAGGAACCTCCCTTTGTGTGTCATGATCCCTGTGAGCAGGGGCTGTTCATGTTCTTGATGAGATTTTTTTTCGGATAGCTGAGTTGTTTGGTGGAAGAGACGATTCAGGATTAGTCTGGGCAATGTGGATATAAGAAGAAGCAAGATTTTGATACAGCTGGAGAAATCTAAAACTGACCAACAGACTCAGGGTAAGACAGTTACTTTGCAGCAATATACTCTACATTGGCTTTGCCCAGTGAACTTGACCTCAATATTCTAACGGGAGACAAGAAGAGTTCAGGGTATAGTTTTAAGCATCAGGATAAATTGGATGAGATTTTGTTTCAGTTACTGGCAATACTTTGGAAGGGAGTAGCGCGTCTGTGTTTGCCACTAGCAGAATTTGGTACCCATTAATTCCGCATTGGGTGGCCACAGAGGCAGGCAGGAGGGATTGGTCTGTGGACAAGATCCAGGAACTGGGCAGGTGGTCTTCGATTTGCTACAAACGGAATGTGAGGGAGGCGGGGGAAGAAGTGGAACGAGATGTCATGACTAATTAAATCTGCACTGTTTCTTGTAGGCTTTGTTTCTTGTAGGCCCGGAAAGGGAGGAACTAATGGTTTGGGTTGTGGTTGATTCATTCATGACACAGACATAGAAGCAAGCTCTTAATAGATGACATGGAACTCAGTTGGATTTTGTTGCAGGGACTGCTAAGGTGCAGTAGTATGGGGAAGGGAGGATGCTGTGGCAAGAGCTATTGCCATTACGAAATGGGTTACTGTATGGGAATGGATGTCTGAAGGTGCTAGTGGTGCACCTGGGGGAAAATTACCTGTGGCAGGTAAAAGGTTTGGCAATGTTAAAATCAATATAGCAGGAGAGGAGGCCAAGGTGAACTGAACAGGGACCTATGTGTTGAGAACTCTGTATCCAGAATGGCAGTACAAGGCAGTAAGTTTTTTACACCAGAACAGAGTACTTTTGTCTACAATGGGCATGGATCATTTTGCAAATGAGGGAGGTGTTAGCGGAGGCTATGGGAGTGAGACTTTGAAGGTCAAGTAGATGGAGGTGCATTAAACAATGGAAACTGAAGGGGCATGATGAATGAAAGGAACAGGGGAGCAGAAAAAAACTTTTTTTTTTTCTCGGGTGGTGGTTTGCCTAGAGGTTGGCATGGTTCAATCTGTTTATTGCTGTTGGGGGAATTCGTTTGTAAGGGGAAGTATGTTCACAGCTGCTGAAGGCAGGAACTTAAAAGTGTTACTGTTATAGGTTTCTACCTCAGAAAACAGAATGTAGATACATGCCAGGTTGGATGATTTGGGTAAGCATTGGGGGGCATATAGGGGACGTGGTAGGTTAAAGGTTAGATGAAGTTTGATGTGTTAGTGAGGTCAGTTAGTTTTGTAAGGCAGAATTGCCAAGAGTGTTTAATGTTTATGATGTGCATTTGTTTCAATAAAGCAGTCTTTTTCACACTATAACGTGTCAGTAGTCTGTGCTGTACCCTATCGTCCAATCGAGGTTTGAGGGCGGATGACCAAAGGGAGGTGTTCCCCAACCAGGGAAAGTCAGGTGAGGTGGTACAATGAGGAAGTTTCTTTTGTAAGGAAAAAATGGCTAGGGTGTTTAACGTTTGTGATCTGCACCCGTTTCAATAAAGCTGCGTTTTTACACTATAACATGAAAGTGGTCTGTGCTGTACCTTCTTGCCCAAAGCCTACAGTGTCCCCTTATGGAAGTGCGTGCCCTTCCAACAACCCACAAATGCTGCAACGTCTGTGAAAACAACTAGACATCTACCCCACGGAAACAGAAAACAAAGAAGTTTTCAACTGCTGTACCCAAATCAACAGGGGAGGAATAGTAATACATTCTGTGCTAACTACAAAGAAATATCTTCTAAGTATGTTTCCTGATACACATACATTCTTCCAACCACGCATATACACGGCCTTTCTGCAACAAAAAAGACAAGACAGAGCACTACAATTTAATGCAAGTGGAAACAGTACACTACACAAAAGTCAAGCATAAATAAAAATGTTTTTTCCAACCTCCAGACTAGAGCCAGAGAGTAAAATGGAGAATCCATCGCCACACTCAAGATGTTCCACAGTGAATAGACTATTGTCATCCTTGGGGCATTTGGATTTAGATAGCTCTTACTGAGGTACTGAACCACTTTGTAGCGAGCAGCACACTACTCCAAGACCCAAGGTTAAACTAGTGGTTATTGTTGAATTTTGCGATTAGTCATGTGCTTTTAGGAAACATTGCATACATTTACTCCAGTTACTTTGTGATATATTAATACCAGTTATGTGAGATCATTGGTGGGGGTTATGTGTTTCAGGTGAATGGTTGGTGAGATAGGCTGGCAGAGATAAGGTAATGTTAGATTACAGCGATAGGGTTTTAAAGAGGAGCGGATGTGATCTATGAAATGAGATGTCAGCAAGTTGCAGAAGTACAATTAGGATTGAGGCAGGCATGAATGAGACTGAGAAGGCTATTCTCAGACATAGAAGGTATGCAGATGATAGTAGGTAGGAAAAGTGTCCCTCTGGAGAAAGAAAGGAGAGGAAGGAATCAAGCTGGAGTAGGTCAGGGTCGATGTTTCATGCAAGGTTTAAGAAGTATACTGGTAGACGTCTTTCTGAGTTAGCAAGCAATCAGAGAATGTAAGCTGCAGAAAGAAACAACATTATGCATAGTGGTCAATGTCTGGGGCAGGGAGCTTCAGCATGTGGTTCCAAGCATACACATCATTTAAACACTAAAAGCCCTAGCCTGTTGAGTCCCAAACCTAGGACAGCCCTTTTAAACAGAGCCTGAAGTATCCAAACCTTTGCACAGGGACTGAAGTCTGCCAAAGAGGGGTTGGTACAGGAAAAATAAAAAGTCTAACTTAAAGATCTTCCCTCACTATTCTGTAAATTAAAGGTTTTTTCACCCACTCACTAAAAATGAGTTATTTGGCACTGGCTGGGAGTGTCTCGCCAATGTGCAATCAGATGTATACTGTTTTGTTACCGAATCTCATTTAAGTTTATGTTGCACATGTTTGTGTATGTGACTATTGAAGTATACGCATTGTATACATAAGCGAAGCAGCATGATGAAGGCCTGTGGGTTCTATTTTGGAGATCCCTGGCCTGTTCCCATGCACAAGTTGGGAGCGAAGCTGTTTTCCTAGACAGTGGAAGAGTATCAGGATGCAGGAGGGAGGAGACAAGGGCAGTGAAGTGAGGACAAATGAGAAAAGGTTTCCGCAGAAATATAAGGCCCTTCATGTAGCACTGTCACTTGGTAGAAGGTGGGGGTGATGTGGGGTGCGTATCTGTTGTTCAGAGTAAGAAGGGTCTTTTAGGTAAAAACGACCATTTTGCCTCTTTCCTGATCACTGTTTTTGTGGCTGTTCCTAGCCAGCTGCATATAGTTCACACTTCTTTGAACCTCTGTTGTGGGTGGTCCATCCAGGCTGGAGCATCACCCTACACAGAAGGCTGTGTCTAAGAACTGCATAGAGAGGTACTTCTGCACAAGATCATTCTGGTACACCACTGTGGCCAGACGCAGTCATGATCCAAGATCTATTTAATAAGGCAGTGCACTGCAAATACTTTCATCCATAAACACGCTTTTACTGCTGTTTACTCACTATCCCTACCCCAAGCACATTAAACGAGGCAGCCTGCATACCTAAACTTTTTACCTGTCTACTAGAGACTTCGGTTGCAACACAGATTGGAAAATAGGTCATTGATATTAAAGCATCCATTTGTTTTTAATCCAGGCCTGTACTGGGAGCTCTGCATGTTGTTAACTCATTACACAAATTGCACTTCATGCAATCAGTTACACATGGTTCGTGGCGCTAATCAGATTACCAAATACAACAGATGTGACGTTCTCCAGGGAGTGTTTGATTTGCAGCACCGGTTAGCGGGTGCTCTGGTTGATGAGAGTGGTGTTTAGTCGGTGAGCACACAGGTTAGTGGGTGAAAGAGGGTCAATCCAAGGGTGCTGTGGTTAGTGATTGTACTGGCTATTGTGAACGCTGGTTAGTGTGAGCACTAGACGCAGGTAATTGGGTATCCACAGCAGGTGCACTAACCTGCTAAGCTGTTTTTACCAGCTAGCACAAACATGACATGAGCAATGAGAGGAGGAGCAGTACGTTAAAGCCATGATGCATTTGAGGATTGGGCACACGTATTCGTAGGCTGATATGCTTTCTTACACAATACAAGCTTTTTTAAGATGAACAATGGTATGGCAAGTAATGCTGCTCCAGCCGCTATTTCCTGACGTTGCTTCTGCCGACAGTTTGTTCTATGATCAGGACTAAGAGGTTGTGCAAAAATTAAACACTAGCAAGAGCCTGCTGTTTGTGAACTAGGGGACACAAAACAGACCAGCATGCACACAGATTCAATTATTCAATTATTGATAAAGTGCACACTCATCTGCATCAATGAGCTGCACCGGACTCACCTCTGTGCATCTGGGAGGCAGCTCAGCCGACCCCAGCAGGGCGATACCAGGACGTAACAAGAACAAGACCACAACCCACGACGGGGACTGGGTGGATCGGCTGTTAATTACTGATGATAGCCTTCTGTTCTCCTGTTCAATTTGTGTCATTGGATTTATTTGACTTCACTTTGTCTCATACCCTCTTAAATTTTGGACCAAATCTGCTTCTGCGTTCTCCAGGGCCTTAGTGTCCCCAGTTCCCTGTACATCGGTTTTGAACTTGTAATTTGAATAGGAAGCATTGCCTTACTTTCTCCCTCACACTAATGTAAAACATGGCCAAACCTTTCTCGCAGAACACATGGAAACTGCTCATATCAACAGGCCACAAATCTTTCATAGGGTTAAGTTAGAATTCATCCAAAATTTGGTAAATAGGTAATTCTCCTTATTCTTCCTCCTCATACTCATTCCTTAGCTCATAATGTCTCATGGGTCAGATGGTCTGTCGTATAAGGGTCTCTGACTAGCCTGTAAATTGCAAAGATCTTGACAAGGTGTGGTTCTTTGAGGTGAAAGATGGCATGGAACTAAGGCCCCTGAATCTTAAAGTCACTGTGCTCGAGACAGACATCCTTGTTTGAGCCATCTTCAATCTTGAGAAGCTTAAGCCCTCCCAGTCATCATAAAGCAGCTTGACTCAAATATCACCGCAGACTAGTTTTCCGGCATCCAGCATTCAGAGCCATTCACATGTGTTACACTCACTCACAGTCGGATCACTTAAAACCGGGCAAGCTGGGCAAAACAGGTAACATTCAGGCTCCATTAGACACTCTCAGGTTATTTGCCGAGACAAGACCTTGATGCAGTAAGTACAGCATAGCTGACACATTCCTTCAGTGCAGGACAACGTTTTTCTTGCTCATATTGTTATTACTTATACATACAGAGTGTGACTACAGGCTTGCCTTGCCACTGGAAGACCGATGGAGACACAGTCTTGCTTTTGATATGTATGTAATGTTTTCCATTCATGTATTGTATTGTGTGGTAGGTCTGTTGCAATTGAGTGCCCGATCACAGAGGTCATCACTGTTGTAGTAGATGTGCTCACATAAACACTTTATGATAAATCCCTACCTGTCTGCAGAGACTATAACCACGGCAAGGGATTTTTAAGCAAAATGCATGATGGCCCATGCCTATCATACTGTTGTGAAGTGTTTTGTTTCATATGAATGTGCCATATAACATGGCAGGATAATTATCTCCATATAAGTTTTAGGTGTCACAGAATATAGTACCAAATAGGTGAAAAGTGTATTTGAACATGCAGAGTGTGTGACGTTGCTACACTTTGCTGTTATTGGATAGTGTAACTAGGAGTGGTATCAGGGAGTGTAATCCTTCGTCCTGACCAAGGCACAGGGAAGGGTGACTTGAAACATGTAGACCATGTAGAAAAAAGGGTCATTAAAACCACACATACTTTCTACATTTCTTCCCTTTTTAATCACACTGTCTAGAATACAGAATAAAGCATAGCTTTCCTACCTGATAGGTATTTTTAATTCACAATAAAAACCTGCCAACTCCTACTTAGCATTATTTGTTGGATACCATTCAGTGCTCCTGTGTATCTCACAGGTAGCAGCATGCCCCATTCTGCAGCAGAACAGGAAGAACCCTATGATGAAGCATGCCACCAAGGGGTAACCTTGGTGGGTGAGGTTTACACAAAAAAGCCTTGCACTGTTTTACTACAGAGTAGATCTACAGTTTATTTCTGGGTATATGTAACTAGGAGCAGGAGTCACTCTCCTCTGGGGAATTCCTCTTATCTCTCCCTATTTCTTTTATAGATTATTTCATTACCACACACAGCATTTACTTGCCCCACCACAAAGTGCCATACTTTTCCTCTTAATTTAACAAGTAATAGGCATACTTATTCCATTCAGATATGATACCCTTTCATAACTGCCTGTCACAGCCTACAGATCTCTGTCAGTGATTTTTTCTCTGTAATCCTTGTTGAACTTTTGTTAAAACAATTTAGAAATAGATAATAATAATAATCTAAATAGTTTTTCAAATTGTAAAGTCCTAATTTTAGATATAAAATCTTCCCAAAAGGTGCAGTTGCTTGTAGTCAAATAATCATGAACGTCCTGTGATGGATTTCCTGTTTGAGAGTTTTTTCGGGCATTTGTGATATTACCAGTCCTAAAAATACTGTTGTCAAAGCACAATTTCCACCATACTCAGGTTTGTAGTTATAGTAAGCAAGTATTCAAATTCAAATCATTTTGTACATGTATTGTACTGTTGCTATACAGTATAGTGAAACTAACAGGTTGGTAAACATATAATGCAATGTTTCCAAAAACGTCAGATGATATTTTTTTTTCTGGGTATGGATTTTACAGGTTTGGAATTATTGCAAACATACACAAAATTGACAAGGCAGAAGCAAGCTTTCATTTTTACTTTGCAGAGAAGTGAAAACTTTATTTAAGCCTACATTTTGCAAACTCTTTGTGGCTGTGATTTCAATATCTATATGCTGAAAAGTCACAGAAAATATTTTAGGCCTGATTTAGATGTTGGCGGTCTTACCGATAAGCCGCGCTGGCAGCAGGCCTGAAAAAACGTCACGTCAGCGGTCTCCCGCCCGCTGTATTTGAATGTATTGCGGCTAAGCCAAAGACTGCCACAGCGGAGTGCACTCTGTCATGCCAGCTGCACCTTACAGCCAATGTGGCAGACTCCAATGCTGACGATTAGCACTCTGTTGCCGTCCTGGCGGCACCACCATACCAAGCCTATTGAGATCACACAGTTGTGCTGGTGGTGTGTCAGCTTTGGGTCCATGACGGCAGGAGTCCTTTTCGGGACCCGTTCAGTTTAGTACCATGGCTGTGGCCATTGGTTGGATGCCTGTAGCCCACACATGTTGCAAATTGGACAATTGTGAACACCTGCAAAGCAATCTATATAACAAACTCCATTTCAGACCATGATCCTTTTCCATTCCACTGCAGAGGACCAGACAGCCAGCCAAATCCACAACATGGGAGTCAGGTTTTTTGATTCTTTTTACCTCTCGATCTGTGCCTTTTTTGTCAAACTATTTTTTTTACATTACCCTTCATTTTTTGAGCACTAGTTTTGTTTAGATATATTTCACAATGTCAGGGAGCAGAAATCCTCGTTTCACAGAGGGAGAATTGTCTGTTATGGTAGATGAAATTATTAGATTAGAGCTAAAATTGTTTGGAAGACAAGTCCAAAATACTACCATTTATCAGAAAAGGCAAATGTGGACCTGAATATTTGACAGGGTGAATGCAGTAGCCAACAACCTGCACACACAGGATGAGATTAGAAAGAGGTGGAATGACCTGCAGGGGAAGGTTACTGCCCCCCAAGCATCACCTGGAGGCCCAGAGGACTGGTGGTGGTTCTCCTCTCCCCCCGCCCCATTACAGCTTTCCCAGGGAGGAGAATGTCCTGCAAATCCTCCATCCTGAAGGCTTGACTGGAATCCCTGGTGGGGTGCAGACTCGTAAGTCAGACCTATATATGTCTCCCTAATCACAAATGGAGTCCTGCTTTTAAGGTAGATTTTTGGAATGCCGCAATAACCTTCACTACACAGATATAGCTAACTGTGAATAAACAAAATCTGTTGTGTCATACAAATTACCAGCAGTATGGGTGTAGCTCTCCTTCTAACAAAATGCATTATGGATAGTCAGATTGTGTGTAGTTCCCCATGGATCTTCCCTTGCATGGGCTCTACCCATTACTGTCTATCAATGTATGTTGAGCTTAAAAAAAAAGGTCCAAATCTACATCCATTTTCACAAGAGAGTATGGTGTACCTAAGGTGTATTTTCTCCTAATCACATTATATCCATATGTGTCTACCAGTTACAAATGAGTTTTCAACTCTAAGATAGTCTTTGAAAGTGATATGCATAACTTATTTCTCAAACAAGTATTGTCCACAGTGTCAACAGATTACTAGAAACACCATGATGCTCTGTTATTGGATCTGATAAACATAAGTGGAATGTTATGTTGTTACACTATCCTTGGCTGCATGGGTAAACATTGAAAATAACACAAAAGACAATCATTCAATTTCACTCTTTCTAGGTTTTAGGTTCACCCTTTTGTAAGCAACAACAAATCAAATGCACAAACTATATTTTAAACACATATCTTCTGTATTTTTCACAGGTCCAACTACCCAGCCCAGTGCATCATCGTCTGCCAGCCAAGACACCTCCACTCCAGCCCAGGAGCAAGCCTTCAGTGAGGACTCCAATGCTGCAAGTCCGGATGATGAGGAGCAAGCTGGTCCATCTGGTCTATCTTGCCATACAGCTCCAGCGACTCACACCCAGTCCACAGCTACAGCTCCCACAACAGCCCCAACAAGACCTCAGCATGAGGACCCCTTCACTTCCTGTGCACCAAGAACCAGCACACCAATCCTGTCCCCTAGTCCTGGCTATTTTTGAGCCACCAACAGCTCAGCATCCAGTTTGGCCAGGATGAAGTTGTTTGGGACACACTTCAAGGCCACAGACTAGTTGAGGAAGGGATTGAGGGAGGGGATCTTTGGGCCAGCCACTTGGTTGTTAGTTAGCCAGACCACCCTTGACCAAGTCTTGGGATCAGTTCAACAATCCCAAGATGTGATAGGCCAGATCCTAAATGTGCTGTGGGACATTGAGCAGGTGCAGAGGGAGAACAATGTACAATGCAGAGATGCAGAACATCAGTTCCAATTTGACTGGGATGATGTATGCCATTTATCACATTATGCACAGGGCTTTTCCCAGTCCATCTGTCCATCTGTGTTCCCTCAACATCTGGCCAAAGTACAACACTGCCAGCCACTGACAGGGAGACCCTGCCACAGGATGAGCCTGCCCCTACCTCCCCAGACCCTGCACCTGTGCCCCCTCCTACCCAGAGTGGACAGTCTACTGGACCAACAGCAGAGGATGGCAAGACCAATACCACCACCTCCAATAGATGCCAAACCTACTTTCCTCCTTGCGTGCCTACCCATCACTCTGTTGACTGTTTCATGGTACCTTCACCTTTTCAGAGAACAGCAGTATTTTTGGGAACTGGATGTCAAACTCCATTTGGCTCTACTACCATGTTTCCATCCACCATATTAGACTCTTCTTAGTTTAGTTCAACACTCAGTAAGTCAACAGCTGCTATACTGCTAGCGCCCTGGAAAGTTTTAAAATACTGCCTACATTTTAAACTTTTACATTTTTAGTCATTTTGAACTGTCGTAGTTTGGGTTTGCACTCTGCTACCCACATGGTCCCTGCGGGTCCATTGAACACTTCACTCCTTCTGTCAGGAGCTAATCTTTGCTTCCCTCCCCCCCTTGGATCGTGTTCAGTGGCCTCAGGGGCAGGGATTTTCGATTTAGGCCTTGGGCCGCCATCTTTCCTCCTCTCTTAAAGCACACGTTAGCGGTTCAGATTCTGCTCTCCCAGTCTGCTGGCCTATATTTATCCCTGATGCAGGCTACGCGCAGCGGGTGTGCCGCTGGCCTGCCAAAGGAGCACCTAAGGCAAGCCCGTCCGCGCCATGACGGGTCTAGGGGTTGGTCCCCTTGTCCCTTTAAAAGGGAAAAGAATTAAGTACCCTTCCGACCTCCTCCTGTCTATGAGGCCGGTCCCCCAGAGCGGTTGCGCTCATAGTTCCGGTCCCGCAAACCTTAGGGACCATTGCACCGTATGGTCCTGGTTTCCATGATTAATCCTGGATAAACATGACTCTGTGGCCCAGGAGGGAAGCAAATGTTCCCTCCTACTAGCAAACTGCCGGTCCTTGGTACCACACAAACTAGATATATATCTGCTTCTGGAACAACTCTCTCCTGTGGTCTTTTTTCTAACGGAGACCTGGCTTCATGAGGGCTCGGCCCCCGATATTGCTCTGGCTCTACCAAAGGGCTATTAGATAAATAGGCTTGATAGAGCCTCCACTAGAGGTGGGGGCATTGCGATTATATATAGGGACAACTTAACTGTCTATTCACATCCCATGCAGTTAAGAGGTAGTGAAAGTATGTACTTTTCCATCACTTTGAATCCATAATATACTCTTTCAGGTGCCCTGGTTTATCATCCTCCGGGTCCCCCCGAAAATTTCCTACAATCCCTTGCAGATAATATAGCAGAGCTAGTATGCTCCAAACCTAACTTTACACTGCTGGGTGATTTTAACATTCCTGCTGAGGAGGCAGAGAATTCTGTCACCAAATCCTTACTTTCTGACATGGATGCTTTAAACTTAATGCAATTGATTAAATGCCCGACACACGTTAGGGGCCATACTACAGACCTTCTCAAACATTACAGAATAGACTCCCACGCCCCCGCCCTCTGGACTGGTCAGATCACTTCCTGATAACCCTTGAACTAACCATTTCCGGTCCCAGAAAACTCCACCATAATACAGCCCTACCCATCAGACACTGGCGTAATCTTAAAGCCAGGGCCTAGATTAATACCCTGGATTGGCTGGAACCATCCACCAAAGACAACATTAAGGACATGTTAGAGTCTTTTAACAGTTGGATCATCTGCAGCTTAGATGTGCTGCTGCCCTGTTCCACAAAAGTCAGAGGACGCTGTAGGCAGGGCGCCCCCTGGTTTTCCCCACACCTTCTACAGCTCAAAAGAGAATGTAGAAAACTGGAAAGGAGATGCGACAATCCTATGATAAAGCTCTAAAACTAGGTTACAGGAAAGCCATTCAGTCCTACCATGCTGAAATCAAAATAGCCCAATCTGCTTATTATTTGGCTAAAATTGAGCTGCCGTCAAAATCCCCTAAGGAGATCTTTCGGATATTTAACTAAATTACCCAGCCACAGCAGAACTTGGCACTCTTAGACGGCTCCCAAGAGCATGTTAATACCCTTGCAATATACTTTCAACAAAAAGTTCTAGATATCTACTCGACTCTCCCTACATCTACTGCTCAGGCCCAGGAGGTGATGATACAGAAGACTTAGGGTTCCGCCATCCTCTCATAATTTCTCTCAATATCCAAAGAATCGGTGATTAAATACCTTTCATCTCTTAAATCAGGTTCTCCCCTTGATCCAGCCCCTCCTCATGTGCTGGCACTAGGCGCTTCATTGACAGGACCTGTTATTACAAATCATTTGAACTCGTCCCTGTCCGGGAGCACAGTACCAGAACAATGGAAACATGCCATTGTTAAACCCCTGCTGAAGAAACCTAACCTGGATGCCTCACTGCTTAGCAATTACAGACCTATATCAATGCTGCCTGCTCTCTTCAAAATAATTGAAAAGCATGTCCACACACAACTTTCCCGCTTTCTAGAGGACAATAACATCCTTCATCCCACTCAAATGGCCTTTAGACCGCTCCACAGTACTGAATCAGCATTGATCGCTGTCACTGAAGAGGCTAGAAGGCGTTTAGATCAGGGTCTGGAGATAGATATCATTCTCCTGCATCTTAGCGCTTCATTTGATACGGTAGACCTTGATATATTACTTGGTAGGATGCGAGAAACTGGAATATCAGGGTCTGCCTTAGACTGGATTACATCCTTTATTAAGGGTAGATCGTATCAGGTCCTAGACAGATCCTATTTTTCAAAGCAGGTCAGGAACAACTGTGGAGTGCCACAGGGGTCCTCCCTCAGCCCCACGTTATTTAATATATACATGCTACCCCTGGCGGAAATTGTCAAGCCTTTTGGGCTGTCTCTGGTATCATATGCAGACGACACACAGCTAGTAGCATCACTATCCAACAACCCTACTGCCAATGGTCCAGTTCTTGGTCCATGCCTCCAAGCTGTGGCGGCATGGATGTCTCTAAGTAAGCTCAAACTTAAAGACAATAAGACGGAAGTGATGATACTTGGGACACCATTCACAGCCCAATCCCTCCATTATGGAGGGTTTGGGATACCTGACACTTCTAAAGGAATCATCAAGAGCCTCGGCGTTTGGCTTGATCCTCTTTTCTCCATGGCTCATCAAGCCAACAAAGTCTCTGCTACCCCTTTTGGCCTGCTCAGGCTGTTAAGGAAGGTTTTTACAATCCTACCTTTAGGAGCCAAGAGACTTATTATACAGGTTCTGATTGGTTCTCGACTTGACTATGGAAATGCCCTATATATTGGAGCGCCTGGATTTGTGATAAAAAAGTTGCAGGTGATACAGAATACCTCAGCCCGCTTGCTTCTAAACATACCTAGGCATGAATCAGTAAAAGCAGGAATTGCCTCCCTACACTAGCTTCCTGTGGCAAAACAGATGGAATTTAAGAACCTGTGCCATGTTCATAGGGCATTGCATAATAAAGGTCCTGCATTGCTTAGGACATTGGCCTCCTTCTATGTACCTATCAGACTGCTTAGGTCCTCCACAGCTTTCCTAGCAGTGAACCCCAGAGTGAAGAAGTCTGGATGGGGTGGAAGATCCCTGGCCTATCAGGGGCCCAAGTTATGGAACTCCTTACCACTTGGCCTGCCCATCACCAGCCACGAACTAACCTTCCGGAAGGCTCTAAAAACATGGTTGTTCAAAGCATAATTCTTCTTCTTTTTCCAATTTTGATTCTGAGTGTCCCGCTCTCAGCGCTGGGAGGCCTTCAGGTAGCCATGAGCTTTAGAAATCCGCATAACATAACCTCATACTTGTTTTTTTTCATCCGAATAATGTAATGGACACAGAGTACAAGACTCTTTGTTATGTACATCTTCCACCATCATGTTAGGGAACTACTGAAGCTCCATTTAGGAAATAAAAGTTGCAATTACAAAGAGGATATGTGTCAACAAATGTATTGAAAGTAAACAAACTCTACTGAGATTGTATGTGGACATACTAATGTTACAAACAGGTCCTTGTAGAAATGGGGTCTGGGTTACAAAAACTACTCCTAACCCCAATATCTGTGGCATTCAGGGTTATATGCTCCACTCACTAACTTGATACAGTGGAGGAAAGGGTACATGCAATGTGAACAAATTAAATAGGCAAACTATCACTGATGCATGACCTCAGTTGGAGCCATACATCGTGCCCTCACAACAGGAATCTGGATCAATAACACAAATTGTCTTCATCATGGCAGTGACAACATTTGAGGCCACATGACCAGTACAGAACACTGGGGCAATATCTGGCGCAATGACACATTTACCATTCAGTGGTGTGCTAACAAACGTTCTAACACCTATGGTGAAACACATTAACAGCTATCTCTGCATTCTACAAATTGAAGATTTAGCCAATGTGAAGAGAGAACAGTATGCTAGGGCTTGACATGTGGTCTGAGCAACTCAAGTGGCACATATTGCCTTGATGGCAGTATCACACAGAAAACAGGTCAGATACAATTTTCAGAACTTCCATGCTATCAGAGTACAAGTTGTCTTTGGAAATAATGTGTCCATCCCAAGTCAGTGTCTGTCCCAGGTTCAACATATGTACAGTTTGTACTTCAAAACAGCAAAATATCACAGCAAATGTCACAATGAAATGTTCAAATGAAGATGGCATAGTAAAGAGCCCTGAAAAAAAATAAAAAGGGAAAATTATTTTTACCATATATTAAGTTGAAAACAATTGACAAATCATGAGGACAAACATACTTAGCACACGCACAGTTCATCTGTGTCAATGTAGGGAAATTCTGATCCACTTTCCTGTACTGACCATTGCTAACAAATGACCATAGCAGATAGATATGTACCCTAGAGCACAAGTTGTACTGACATTGGAGCATAAAATTTGTAAAGGGATACTTACACTCAGGTGAAGAAGTGGGCAATCACATATTGACGTATGTCAGTTTCTTCTTCTTCACCACTGTCATCTTCATAGGGCATTTCAACATTCTCACCCGGGGGCTCATCACGGTCTTCTTCCTCTGCAATTATAGGGATGTCCCTCCTCAGGGCGATGTTATGGAGAATGCATCAGGCAACCGTGATTTGACACATCTTATTGGGTGAGTAGAAGAAGGCTTCACCGGTCTTGTCTAGGCACCTAAACTTATCCTTCAGGAGCCCAAAAGCCTGCTCTACTGGCCTCCGTGTTCTTACATAGGGGTTCATTGGAGCGGACTTCCCCTGGTGTTGTTGGTATTGCCAATGTCATATTTTGGGCAAAGGTACCTCCAGCCTGTTGGCAGTACCTTTCTCCAAAATAACGCCGTCCGCCAGGGTCATAATGAGGGCCTATGTCCTGGGGGTGGGTACCTCAGGCCATAGCTGCAGAGCCAGCTCCAACCGTGGGCTCCCAGTGGCCATAAATGGCTCAGAGGGCAGCATGGCCCCCACTGCCTTAAAGGAATCACTCCCAGGGATGGGCTTCTCTGGACCATGCAGCTTCCTCCCCATTTTAGAGGCTTTAACCCCTTCTGTGCCCAGGACGTAATGGTTACGTCTTGAGGCACAGTGCTGCTGTGCCCAGGACGTAACCATTACGTCCTGTGCACAGAGCCCAGAGGGAGCGCTCTCGCTCCCTCTGTGGGGTTCCCCCCCACCCCCCCAAGTCAGGGATGGAAGGGGAAGCCCTTCCCCTCCCACCCCCGACCCCCCCCAACCCCCCCTGTGACGTCAGCGCGCGAGCGCGCGCTGATTAGTCACAGGGTCTCCCCCATCGCGCTGGAAGCAGAGCTTCCAGCGCGATTGAAAAATAAATGCTTTTGCATTTCTTTTTCAATCCCATGGGGGAGGCCCCGAGAGGCTTCAAAGGGAAGGAAATGTATTTCCTTCCCTGTGAAGTCTCTCACAGGTTTCAAAAGCCGGATTGCTTGCAATCCGGCTTTTGAAACCCCACTAGACACCAGGGATTTTTTTTTTTCCTTGAAATTGGCAAAAGGGAGCGACCCCTTGGGCAAGGGTCGCTCCCAGGGGGGCATTTTTTTAGGAAGGCCTTTTCTGCCCCCCCTGGGGGCAGATTGGCCTATTATTAGGCCGATCTGCCCCCAGGGGGGGCAGAAACCTCTAGGCACCAGGTACCTTTTTTTTTTTTTTTTTTTGTGATGATTTCTTTTTTTTTTAGGTGGGGAGCGATCCCTTAGGCAAGGGTCGCTCCCCTACGGGGCAATATATATTTAGGCCATTTCTGCCCCCCTTGGGGGCAGATTGGCCTATTTTGATAAGGCCAATCTGCCCCCAAGGGGGGCAGAAACCATTAGACACCAGGGAGTTTGTTTTTGCGCGCGTATGTCACGCAACAAAGCGACCCCTTTGGCAAGGGTCGCTCCCAGGGGGGGCAATTTTTTGGGAAGGCCTTTTCTGCCCCCAGGGGGGGCAGAAACCTCTAGGCACCAGGGATCTTTTTTTTTTTTTTTTCTTTTTGTTATGTTTTCTTTTTTTTTTAGGTGGGGAGCGACCCCTTAGGCAAGGGTCGCTCCCCTAGGGGGCAAATTATATTTAGGCCATTTCTGCCCCCCTTGGGGGCAGATTGGCCTATTTTGATGAGGCCAATCTGCCCCCAAGGGGGGCAGAAACCATTAGACACCAGGGAGTTTTTTTTTTTTGCGTGAATTTCACGCAAGGGGAGCGACCCCTTAGGCAAGGGTCGCTCCCTGGGGGGGGTGGGGGGTGGGGGGGGGATTATTTTAGGCCATTTCTGCCCCCCTGGGAGGGGGTAGATCAGCCTATTTTGATTCGGCTGATCTGCCCCCAAGGGGGGCAGAAACCACTAGGCACCAGGGATTTTTTTGTTTTTCTGTTTTACAGATGGGGAGCGACCCCCTTGGACAAGGGTCGCTCCCCTGGAGGGGCAAAATGTATTTAGGCCATTTCTGCCCGCTTTGGGGGCAGATCGGCCGATTTTAGGTCAATCTGCCCCCAAGGGGGGCAGAAACCACTAGGCACCAGGGATCTTTTTTTTGCGCCGTCACACAAGGGGAGCGACCTTGTAGTCAAGGGTCGCTCCCCGGGGGGGGGTAGGGGTGGGGGGGGGCAAAATTATTTTAGGCCAGGCCTATTGGTATTAGGCCGGTCTACCCCCAGGGGGGGCAGAAACCTCTAGGCGCCAGGGCAAATTTTTTTTTTGTGTTTTTTTTATTGGTTTGGTGTTTTTTTTAGAGAAGGGGAGCGACCCATCAGGCAAGGGTCGCTCCCCTGTGGGGCAAATTGTGTTTAGCCCATTTCTGCCCCCCTTGGGGGCAGATTGGTCGATTTTAGGTCAATCTGCCCCAAGGGGGCAGAAACCACTAGGCACCGGGGATTTGTTTTTTGGCGCCAATGTCACGCAGGGGGAGCGACCCCGTAGGCAATGGTCGCTCCGGGGGGGGGGGGGGGGTGGGGGTTCAGGGGGCAAATTTATTTTAGGCCATTTCTGCCCCCCCTGGGGGCAGATCGGCCTATTATTAGGCCGATCTGCCCCCAGGGGAGGCAGAAACCTCTTGTTGCCAGGGCAAAAAAAAAATTTGTGTTTTTTTTTTGTTTGTTTGTTTTTTTTTAGAGATGGGGAGCGACCCATCAGGCAAGGGTCGCTCCCCTGGGGGGCAAATTGTGTTTAGACCATTTCTGCCCCCCTTGGGGGCAGATTGGTCGATTTTAGGTCAATCTGCCCCAAGGGGGCAGAAACCACTAGGCACCGGGGATTTGTTTTTTGGCGCCAATGTCACGCATGGGGAGCGACCCCGTAGGCAAGGGTCCCTCCGGAGGGGGGGGGAGTGGGTGTTCGGGGGGCAAATTTATTTTAGGCCATTTCTGCCCCCCCTGGGGGCAGATCGGCCTATTATTAGGCTGATCTGCCCCCAGGGGGGGCAGAAACCTCTTGTTGCCAGGGCAAATTTTTTTTTTGTGTTTTTGTTTTTGTTTGTTTGGTTTTTTTTAGAGATGGGGAGCGACCCATCAGGCAAGGGTCGCTCCCCTGGGGGGCAAATTGTGTTTAGACCATTTCTGCCCCCCTTGGGGGCAGATTGGTAGATTTTAGGTCAATCTGCCCCAAGGGGGCAGAAACCACTAGGCACCGGGGATTTTTTTTTTGGCGCCAATGTCACGCAGGGGGAGCGACCCCGTAGGCAAGGGTCGCTCCGGGGGTGGGGGGGGGGGGGTTGTTCGGGGGGCAAATTTATTTTAGGCCATTTCTGCCCCATTATTAGGCCGATCTGCCACCAGGGGGGGGCAGAAACCTCTAGGCGCCAGGGCAATTTTTTTTTGTGTGTTTTTTTTTTTTTGTATGTTTGTTTTTTTAGAGATGGGGAGCGACCCATCAGGCAAGGGTCGCTCCCCTGGGGGGAAAACTGTGTTTAGACCATTTCTGCCCCCCTTGGGGGCAGATTGGTCGATTTTAGGTCAATCTGCCCCAAGGGGGCAGAAACCACTAGGCACCGGGGATTTGTTTTTTGGCGCCAATGTCACGCAGGGGTAGCGACCCCGTAGGCAAGGGTCGCACCTGGGCAGGGGGGGTTTGGGGGGGTGGGGGGTCAAATTTATTTTAGGGCATTTCCCCCCACACCCCCCCCCGGGGCCGGCTGAGCTAGAGGCCAAAATCCACAGGTAGGCACTTTGCAAAAAACACCTCTGTTTTCTGTGAAAAAATATGTTGTGTTTTGGGCCATTTCCTTTTGTGGGTGCTAGGCCTACCCACACAAGTGAGGTACCATTTTTATGGAGAGACTTAGGGGAACGCTGGGTGGAAGGAAATTTGTGGCTCCTCTCAGATTCCAGAACTTTCTGTCACCGAAATGAGAGGAAAAAGTGTTTTTTAGCCAGATTTTGATGTTTGCAAAGAATTCTGGGTAACAGAACCTGGTCAGAGCCCCGCAAATCACCCCATCTTGGATTCCCCTAGGTCTCTAGTTTTCAAAAATGCGCTGGTTTGCTAGGTTTCCCCAGGTGCCGGCTGAGCTAGAGGCCAAAATCCACACGTAGGCATTGTTTTCTATGAAAAAATGTGATGTGTCCACGTTGTGTTTTGGGCCATTTCCTGTCGCGAGCGCTAGGCCTACCCACACAAGTGAGGTATCATTTTTATCGGGAGACGTGGGGGAACGCTGGGTGGAAGGAAATTTGTGGCTCCTCTCAGATTGTAGAACTTTCTGCCACAGAAATGTGAGGAACATGTGTTTTTTTAGCCAAATTTTGAGGTTTGCAAAGGATTCTGGGTAACAGAACCTGGTCCGAGCCACACAAGTCACCCCATCTTGGATTCCCCTAGGTCTCTAGTTTTCAGAAATGCACAGGTTTGGTAGGTTTCCCTAGGTGGCGGCTGAGCTACAGGCCAAAATCTACAGGTAGGCACTTCGCAAAAAACACCTCTGTTTTTTTCCAAAATTTAGGATGTGTCCACGTTGCGCTTTGGGGTGTTTCCTGTCGCCGGCGCTAGGCCTACCCACACAAGTGAGGTATCATTTTTATCGGGAGACTTGGGGGAACGCTGGGTGGAAGGAAATTTGTGGCTCCTCTCAGATTGTAGAACTTTCTGCCACAGAAATGTGAGGAACATGTGTTTTTTTAGCCAAATTTTGAGGTTTGCAAAGGATTCTGGGTAACAGAACCTGGTCCGAGCCACACAAGTCACCCCATCTTGGATTCCCCTAGGTCTCTAGTTTTCAGAAATGCACAGGTTTGGTAGGTTTCCCTAGGTGGCGGTTGAGCTACAGGCCAAAATCTACAGGTAGGCACTTCGCAAAAAACACCTCTGTTTTTTTCCAAAATTTAGGATGTGTCCACGTTGCGCTTTGGGGTGTTTCCTGTCTCCGGCGCTAGGCCTACCCACGCAAGTGAGGTATCATTTTTATCGGGAGACTTGGGGGAACGCTGGGTGGAAGGAAATTTGTAGCTCCTCTCAGATTCCAGAACTTTCTGCCACAAAAATGTGAGGGACATGTGTTTTTTTAGCCAAATTTTGAGGTTTGCAAAGGATTCTGGGTAATAGAACCTGGTCCGAGCCCCGCAAGTCACCCCTCCTTGGATTCCCCTAGGTCTCTAGTTTTCAGAAATGCAAAGGTTTGGTAGGTTTCCCTAGGTGCCGGCTGAGCTAGATGCCAAAATCTACAGGTAGGCACTTCGCAAAAAACACCTCTGTTTTTTTCCAAAATTTAGGATGTGTCCACGTTGCGCTTTGGGGTGTTTCCTGTCGCCGGCGCTAGGCCTACCCACACAAGTGAGGTATCATTTTTATCGGGAGACTTGGGGGAACGCTGGGTGGAAGGAAATTTGTGGCTCCTCTCAGATTGTAGAACTTTCTGCCACAGAAATGTGAGGAACATGTGTTTTTTTAGCCAAATTTTGAGGTTTGCAAAGGATTCTGGGTAACAGAACCTGGTCCGAGCCACACAAGTCACCCCATCTTGGATTCCCCTAGGTCTCTAGTTTTCAGAAATGCACAGGTTTGGTAGGTTTCCCTAGGTGGCGGCTGAGCTACAGGCCAAAATCTACAGGTAGGCACTTCGCAAAAAACACCTGTTTTTTTCCAAAATTTAGGATGTGTCCACGTTGCGCTTTGGGGTGTTTCCTGTCTCCGGCGCTAGGCCTACCCACGCAAGTGAGGTATCATTTTTATCGGGAGACTTGGGGGAACGCTGGGTGGAAGGAAATTTGTAGCTCCTCTCAGATTCCAGAACTTTCTGCCACAAAAATGTGAGGGACATGTGTTTTTTTAGCCAAATTTTGAGGTTTGCAAAGGATTCTGGGTAATAGAACCTGGTCCGAGCCCCGCAAGTCACCCCTCCTTGGATTCCCCTAGGTCTCTAGTTTTCAGAAATGCACAGGTTTGGTAGGTTTCCCTAGGTGCCGGCTGAGCTAGATGCCAAAATCTACAGGTAGGCACTTCGCAAAAAACACCTCTGTTTTTTTCCAAAATTTAGGATGTGTCCACGTTGCGCTTTGGGGTGTTTCCTGTCGCCGGCGCTAGGCCTACCCACGCAAGTGAGGTATCATTTTTATCGGGAGACTTGGGGGAACGCTGGGTGGAAGGAAATTTGTAACTCCTCTCAGATTCCAGAACTTTCTGCCACAGAAATGTGAGGGACATGTGTTTTTTTAGCCAAATTTTGAGGTTTGCAAAGGATTCTGGGTAACAGAACCTGGTCCGAGCCCCGCAAGTCACCCCTCCTTGGATTCCCCTAGGTCTCTAGTTTTCAGAAATGCACAGGTTTGGTAGGTTTCCCTAGGTGCCGGCTGAGCTAGAGGCCAAAATCTACAGGTAGGCACTTCGCAAAAAACACCTCTGTTTTTTTCCAAAATTTAGGATGTGTCCACGTTGCGCTTTGGGGTGTTTCCTGTCGCCGGCGCTAGGCCTACCCACGCAAGTGAGGTGTCATTTTTATCGGGAGACTTGGGGGAACGCTGGGTGGAAGGAAATTTGTAGCTCCTCTCAGATTCCAGAACTTTCTGCCACAGAAATGTGAGGGACATGTGTTTTTTTAGCCAAATTTTGAGGTTTGCAAAGGATTCTGGGTAACAGAACCTGGTCCGAGCCCCGCAAGTCACCCCTCCTTAGATTCCCCTAGGTCTCTAGTTTTCAGAAATGCACAGGTTTGGTAGGTTTCCCTAGGTGCCGGCTGAGCTAGAGGCCAAAATCTACAGGTAGGCACTTCGCAAAAAACACCTCTGTTTTTTTCCAAGATTTAGGATGTGTCCACGTTGCGCTTTGGGGTGTTTCCTGTCGCCGGCGCTAGGCCTACCCACGCAAGTGAGGTATCATTTTTATCGGGAGACTTGGGGGAACGCTGGGCGGAAGGAAATTTGTAGCTCCTCTCAGATTCCAGAACTTTCTGCCACAAAAATGTGAGGGACATGTGTTTTTTTAGCCAAATTTTGAGGTTTGCAAAGGATTCTGGGTAACAGAACCTGGTCCGAGCCCCGCAAGTCACCCCTCCTTGGATTCCCCTAGGTCTCTAGTTTTCAGAAATGCACAGGTTTGGTAGGTTTCCCTAGGTGCCGGCTGAGCTAGAGGCCAAAATCTACAGGTAGGCACTTCGCAAAAAACACCTCTGTTTTTTTCCAAAATTTAGGATGTGTCCACGTTGCGCTTTGGGGTGTTTCCTGTCGCCGGCGCTAGGCCTACCCACGCAAGTGAGGTGTCATTTTTATCGGGAGACTTGGGGGAACGCTGGGTGGAAGGAAATTTGTAGCTCCTCTCAGATTCCAGAACTTTCTGCCACAAAAATGTGAGGGACATGTGTTTTTTTAGCCAAATTTTGAGGTTTGCAAAGGATTCTGGGTAATAGAACCTGGTCCGAGCCCCGCAAGTCACCCCTCCTTGGATTCCCCTAGGTCTCTAGTTTTCAGAAATGCACAGGTTTGGTAGGTTTCCCTAGGTGCCGGCTGAGCTAGATGCCAAAATCTACAGGTAGGCACTTCGCAAAAAACACCTCTGTTTTTTTCCAAAATTTAGGATGTGTCCACGTTGCGCTTTGGGGTGTTTCCTGTCGCCGGCGCTAGGCCTACCCACGCAAGTGAGGTATCATTTTTATCGGGAGACTTGGGGGAACGCTGGGTGGAAGGAAATTTGTAACTCCTCTCAGATTCCAGAACTTTCTGCCACAGAAATGTGAGGGACATGTGTTTTTTTAGCCAAATTTTGAGGTTTGCAAAGGATTCTGGGTAACAGAACCTGGTCCGAGCCCCGCAAGTCACCCCTCCTTGGATTCCCCTAGGTCTCTAGTTTTCAGAAATGCACAGGTTTGGTAGGTTTCCCTAGGTGCCGGCTGAGCTAGAGGCCAAAATCTACAGGTAGGCACTTCGCAAAAAACACCTCTGTTTTTTTCCAAAATTTAGGATGTGTCCACGTTGCGCTTTGGGGTGTTTCCTGTCGCCGGCGCTAGGCCTACCCACGCAAGTGAGGTGTCATTTTTATCGGGAGACTTGGGGGAACGCTGGGTGGAAGGAAATTTGTAGCTCCTCTCAGATTCCAGAACTTTCTGCCACAGAAATGTGAGGGACATGTGTTTTTTTAGCCAAATTTTGAGGTTTGCAAAGGATTCTGGGTAACAGAACCTGGTCCGAGCCCCGCAAGTCACCCCTCCTTAGATTCCCCTAGGTCTCTAGTTTTCAGAAATGCACAGGTTTGGTAGGTTTCCCTAGGTGCCGGCTGAGCTAGAGGCCAAAATCTACAGGTAGGCACTTCGCAAAAAACACCTCTGTTTTTTTCCAAGATTTAGGATGTGTCCACGTTGCGCTTTGGGGTGTTTCCTGTCGCCGGCGCTAGGCCTACCCACGCAAGTGAGGTATCATTTTTATCGGGAGACTTGGGGGAACGCTGGGCGGAAGGAAATTTGTAGCTCCTCTCAGATTCCAGAACTTTCTGCCACAAAAATGTGAGGGACATGTGTTTTTTTAGCCAAATTTTGAGGTTTGCAAAGGATTCTGGGTAACAGAACCTGGTCCGAGCCCCGCAAGTCACCCCTCCTTGGATTCCCCTAGGTCTCTAGTTTTCAGAAATGCACAGGTTTGGTAGGTTTCCCTAGGTGCCGGCAGAGCTAGAGGCCAAAATCTACAGGTAGGCACTTCGCAAAAAACACCTCTGTTTTTTTCCAAAATTTAGGATGTGTCCACGTTGCGCTTTGGGGTGTTTCCTGTCGCCGGCGCTAGGCCTACCCACGCAAGTGAGGTATCATTTTTATCGGGAGACTTGGGGGAACGCTGGGTGGAAGGAAATTTGTAACTCCTCTCAGATTCCAGAACTTTCTGCCACAGAAATGTGAGGGACATGTGTTTTTTTAGCCAAATTTTGAGGTTTGCAAAGGATTCTGGGTAACAGAACCTGGTCCGAGCCCCGCAAGTCACCCCTCCTTGGATTCCCCTAGGTCTCTAGTTTTCAGAAATGCACAGGTTTGGTAGGTTTCCCTAGGTGCCGGCTGAGCTAGAGGCCAAAATCTACAGGTAGGCACTTCGCAAAAAACACCTCTGTTTTTTTCCAAAATTTAGGATGTGTCCACGTTGCGCTTTGGGGTGTTTCCTGTCGCCGGCGCTAGGCCTACCCACGCAAGTGAGGTGTCATTTTTATCGGGAGACTTGGGGGAACGCTGGGTGGAAGGAAATTTGTAGCTCCTCTCAGATTCCAGAACTTTCTGCCACAGAAATGTGAGGGACATGTGTTTTTTTAGCCAAATTTTGAGGTTTGCAAAGGATTCTGGGTAACAGAACCTGGTCCGAGCCCCGCAAGTCACCCCTCCTTAGATTCCCCTAGGTCTCTAGTTTTCAGAAATGCACAGGTTTGGTAGGTTTCCCTAGGTGCCGGCTGAGCTAGAGGCCAAAATCTACAGGTAGGCACTTCGCAAAAAACACCTCTGTTTTTTTCCAAGATTTAGGATGTGTCCACGTTGCGCTTTGGGGTGTTTCCTGTCGCCGGCGCTAGGCCTACCCACGCAAGTGAGGTATCATTTTTATCGGGAGACTTGGGGGAACGCTGGGCGGAAGGAAATTTGTAGCTCCTCTCAGATTCCAGAACTTTCTGCCACAAAAATGTGAGGGACATGTGTTTTTTTAGCCAAATTTTGAGGTTTGCAAAGGATTCTGGGTAACAGAACCTGGTCCGAGCCCCGCAAGTCACCCCTCCTTGGATTCCCCTAGGTCTCTAGTTTTCAGAAATGCACAGGTTTGGTAGGTTTCCCTAGGTGCCGGCAGAGCTAGAGGCCAAAATCTACAGGTAGGCACTTCGCAAAAAACACCTCTGTTTTTTTCCAAAATTTAGGATGTGTCCACGTTGCGCTTTGGGGTGTTTCCTGTCGCCGGCGCTAGGCCTACCCACGCAAGTGAGGTATCATTTTTATCGGGAGACTTGGGGGAACGCTGGGTGGAAGGAAATTTGTAGCTCCTCTCAGATTCCAGAACTTTCTGCCACAGAAATGTGAGGAACATGTGTTTTTTTAGCCAAATTTTGAGGTTTGCAAAGGATTCTGGGTAACAGAACCTGGTCCGAGCCCCGCAAGTCACCCCTCCTTGGATTCCCCTAGGTCTCTAGTTTTCAGAAATGCACAGGTTTGGTAGGTTTCCCTAGGTGCCGGCTGAGCTAGAGGCCAAAATCTACAGGTAGGCACTTCGCAAAAAACACCTCTGTTTTCTTCCAAAAATTTGGATGTGTCCACGTTGCGCTTTGGGGCGTTTCCTGTCGCGGGCGCTAGGCCTACCCACACAAGTGAGGTATCTTTTTTATCGGGAGACTTGGGGGAACATAGATTAGCAAAACAAGTGTTATTGCCCCTTGTCTTTCTCTACATTTTTTCCTTCCAAATATAGGAGAGTGTGTAAAAAAGACATCTATTTGAGAAATGCCCTGTAATTCACATGCTAGTTTGGTCACCCCGGAATTCAGATATGTGCAAATAACCACTGCTCCTCAACACCTTATCTTGTGCCCTTTTTGGAAATACAAAGGTTTTCTTGATAGCAATTTTTTACTCTTTATATTTCAGCAAATGAATTGCTTTATAACCGGTATAGATTGAAAACGCACGTCAGGGTGCAGCTCATTTATTGGCTCTGGGTTCCTTGGGTTCTTGATGAACCTACAAGCCCTATATATCCCCGCAAGCAGAGGAGTCCAGCAGACGTAACGGTATATTGCTTTCGATAATCTGACATTGCAGGGAAAAGTTACAGAGTAAAACGTAGAGAAACATTTATGTTTTTTTCACCTCAATTTCAATATTTTTCTTTTTCAGTTGTTATTTTCTGTAGGAAACCCTTGTAGGATCTACACAAATGACCCCTTGCTGAATTCAGAATTTTGTCTACTTTTCAGAAATGTTTAGGTTTCTGGGATCCAGCATTGGTTTCATGCCCATTTCTGTCACTGACTGGAAGGAGGCTGAAAGCACAAAAAACTGCAAAAATGGGGTATGCCCCAGTAAAATGCCAAAATTGTGTTGAAAAATGGGGTTTTCTGATTCAAGTCTGCCTGTTCCTGAAAGCTGGGAAGCTGCTGAGTTTAGCACCGCAAACCCTTTGTTGATGCCATTTTCAGGGGAAAAACCACAAGCCTTTTTCTGCCGCCACTTTTTCCAATTTTTTTGAAAAAAACGAAATTTTCAATGTATTTTGGCCAATTTCTTGGCCTCCTTCAAGGGAACCCACAAAGTCTGGGTACCTCTAGAATCCCTAGGATGTTGGAAAAAAAGGACGCAAATTTGGCTTGGTTAGCTTATGTGGACAAAAAGTTATGAGGGCCTAAGCGCGAACTGCCCCAAATAGGCAAAAAAAGGCCCGGCACAGGAGGGGGAAAAGGCCTGGCAGCGAAGGGGTTAAAGGGGGCTTTGCGACCCCCCTCATATAAATTAATGGTGGTTCTGGAGGTGGGCTCCCCAGGCCTCTTGAGGCATAAGGATGGAGTCCGCATGGCCACCCCCCTGACAAATAATGAGATCTGTGGTGGGCTCCCTGGGGCCTCTAATGGGTTGGGAAGCAGGACCACGCACCCCACTCCCCTAAAAATGTATTTTTGCCACAGGGGTGGGCTCCCTGGGGCCTCTGGAAGATTGGGGAGGGGGGGGCACACAGCCCCCTCTCCTTTATAAACATAGCCCTGGGAGTAGGATTGCCACCAGGCCATCATTTTGTTTTGTTTTTTATCCCACAAGAGTCTTGTGGGATCACTGCATTTTTTTTGCCTTTTTATTTACTTTTTGTTGCTCTGGGTGGCTGAGGGTATCCCTACCCTGCCCCCATATATCTATGTAACTGTTTTTATTTAGAGCTCCAGGACAGGGGGCTAAGTCCATGAGTACATTTCCAGCAACATTTTTCCCCTGTTGCTGGCAGCCAATTAGAACGCTCGCTCTTGCGGGAGTCTGACTCCTGCGGGAGCCAGAAGGCCCGAGGTAAAAAAAGCTCCCTAGGCCAATCAGAATGCTCTGTTTTTATATTTTTAAATTGGTGCTCCTGAGAGAGTCTCAGAGACTCTTCTGAGCCCAACTCCCAAAAGAACAAGTTACTTACCTTCGGTAACGCCATTTCTGGCGGATACACTAGCTACCTGTGGATTCCTCACCTAAAGAATTTTCCTCCACACGCCAGCTTTCGACGGAAATTTTCTTCTAGCTCTGCACGTCGACGATGACGTCACAATTGCCTGACTCCCACGCGACGCCGTATGACGTCATCCAGGCAAAAAGAGGTCCTCGTCGACGTGCAGACGTCAGTTATCACCATTTTTTTACGTGCCTTTGAGGCGAACAAGAGAACAGTGACAATACAGATGTGATATGAACATATCAATCATATTTATACACCAACATTTATTTCACTAATATGAAACATAACCAATAGAATTAAACAATACGAAAAATTTGCATAAATATAGACATATATACACATGTTTTCCATCCTTTTCCTTTTTTTTTTTTTAAATATACATATAGACCTAACTATATACACATATATAAAACATTGCATCAGTATATACATATGTACAATATACTGGCACTCACCCAAGGAATTTGTGGTAAGACCAGTCAGGCAACGGGGAGGCGGGTGGGACCGTGAGGAATCCACAGGTAGCTAGTGTATCCACCAGAAAAGGCGTTACCGAAGGTAAGTAACTTGTTCTTCCGATGGATACAACTACCTGTGGATTCCTCACCTAAAGAATAGAGTCCCAAAGCAGTACTGCCCTCGGAGGTGAGTGCCTGAATGGTCAAACCAAGAAATCCTGCAGCACTGAGCATGCAAAATGGCCATCCCTCCTAACTTCAGAGTCCAAACAATAATGCTTGGCAAAAGTGTGGAGGGATGCCCAAGTTGCCACCTTGCAGATGTCAACCACAGGAACACCTCTAGCCAAGGACGATGAAGCAGCCTTAGCCCTGGTGGAAGGGGCTCGGAGCCCCACAGGAGGTTCTTTCTTTGCTAAAGAATAACATACCTTGATGCAAAGAATGACCCACCTGGAAAGCGTTCTCTTGTGGACAGCTTTGCCTCTCCTCTTCCCCACGTAACTGACGAAGAGCTGATCGTCTTGTCTGAACTCCCTCGTCCTGTTGACGAAGAAGCTCAACGTTCTTCTTGGATCAAGTCGGTGAAGCCTCTCTTCCTCCTTGGATGGATGAGGTGGAGGATAGAAGGAACGGAGAGTAATGGACTGTCCCAAATGAAAGGGTGTAACAACCTTCGGAAGGAAAGCCGCCTTGGTCCTTAACACCACTTTGTCCCTGTAAATGGAAGTATATGGGGGTTCTACACTAAGAGCCTGGAGCTCACTCACTGTTCTAGCTGATGTTATAGCCACCAGAAAAACAGTCTTCAAAACCAAAAGCCTCAATGGACAAGAGTGCATTGATTCAAATGGTGAACCCATAAGAAAGGTCAGTACTAAGTTAAGATCCCACTGTGGCATAACAAACGGAGTGGGCGGAAACTTATTAGTGAGACCCTTAATGAACCTCAACACAATAGGCGACTTAAACAAAGTGGGTTGCTCTGGAAGGCACAGAAAAGCCAACAGCGTGGATAAATACCCCTTAACAGTGGCAACTGCACAACCCCTCAGTGCCAAGGATAAAGCAAACAACAAGATGTCAGATAAGTGGGCCCTCAAGGGATCAATTTGGTTCTCTCCACACCAACTCACAAATCTGGCCCACCTGCTTGCATAGATAGATTTGGTGGAGTGTCACCTGGCCGATAAAATAACTTCCACCACCTCAGGCGGGAGAGAAAAGGAACTCAGATTGCCCCGTTCAATCTCCAGGCATGAAGGTGCAGGCTCTGGAGGTGGGGGTGTAGAACCTGCCCCTGCGACTGCGGGAGGAGGTCTGCCCTGTAATGGAGACGGAGAGGAGGGCACAGAGAGAGTTGGAGAAGGTCTGAATACCACACCCTTCTTGGCCAATCCGGGGCTATTAAGATGACTTGGGCCCGGTCTTGGCGGATCTTCCTCAGAACCCGAGGAATTAAGGGTATGGGAGGAAACGCGTAAAGCAACAGACCCTTCCAGGACATCTGAAACGCGTCCCCTAAAGCTCCTTGCATCGGATACTGGAGGCTGCAGAACGACGGGCAGTGCGCTTTCTCCCGAGTGACAAACAGATCTATCTGTGGATATCCCCACCTCTGGAAGATGTAAAGGGCCAGATCTGGACGAAGATGCCACTCGTGATCGGTCGAGATGCGCCGACTGAGATCGTCCGCACGCACGCTCAGAACTCCGGCCAAATGATTTGCTACCTAGCAAATCCGATGGTCCTGAACCCAGGACCAGAGCCGAAGAGCTTCTCTGCAGAGAAGATACGACCCCACTCCTCCCTGCTTGTTTATATACCACATTGCGGTAGTGTTGTCCGTCAGGACCTGAACCTACTGACCGCAAAGGGAAGGGAGGAAGGCCTTGAGAGCCAGATGTATTGCCCGCAGTTCCAACAGATTGATGTGAAACCTCTGTTCCACTGGAGACCAACAACCTTTGACCTCCAGGTCCCCCAGATGAGCTTCCCACCCTAGAGTGGAGGCGCATCCGTTATAACTGTGGCCACTGGAGGAGGCAGCGAGAACGGCCTTCCTTGAGAAAGTTTGCCGACCGCAGCCCACCATCGAAGATCCACTGCAGAGTCTCTGGAGATCCTGATCGAGTCTTCGAGATCTCCTTTGTGTTGAAACCGCTGCCTGCGGACGCACCACTGAAGAGCCCTCATGTGCCAGCGTGCATGAGTGACCAGCAGAATGCAAGAAGCGAACAGACCGAGCAGACGAAAGACCTTGAGGACTGGAACGACCGCTCCATTCTGAAACATTGGAATCAACGCCTGAATGTCCTGAATCCGCTGCGGCGGAGCAAAGGCCCGATTCAATGTTGTGTCCAGTACTGCCCCTAAGAACAGGAGGCGTTGAGAGGGCTCTAGGTGAGATTTGGGCACATTCACCGAAAAGCCCAGACCAAACAACAACTGAGTTGTCGACTGCAAGTGATGCAACAAGAGCTCCGGAGACTTGGCTTTGATCAACCAATCATCCAGATAAGGAAATACCGCTATCCCCCTTCTTCTGAGCTCTGCGGCAACCACCGCCATCACCTTTGTGAGGACTCGAGGTGCCGAAGTAAGACCAAATGGAAGGACCGCAAACTGATAGTGTTGCGTCCCCACCACAAACCGGAGATACTTCCTGTGCGACTTGAGGATCGGAATATGGAAGGAAACATCCTGCAAGTCGACAGACACCATCCAATCTCCTTCGTTCAACGCAAAAAGAACCTGTGACAGCGTCAGCATCTTGAACTTTTCCTGCTTGAGGAACCTATTCAAAATCCTCAGGTCCAGGATTGGCCTCAACCGACCATCCTTTTTGGGGATCAGGAAGTATCTTGAATAGTAGCCCTGACCCCTCTCCTGCTCTGGAACCAACTCCACTGCGCCTTTCGACAAAAGGGTTAGCACTTCCTGTTGCAGTAACAGAAGATGGTCTTCCGAACAGAAGGATGGGCAGGGAGGGATGGGAGGTGGAAACTCCCGAAAGGGAAGAGTATAACCTTTCCCCACAATGTCGGTGACCCAAGAGTCCGATGTTATTGACTCCCACATGTGAAGAAAGTGAGACAGTATCCCCCCTACAGGAGATGTGTGAACAGGGAGTGATGGAGAACTAAGGTTGCTTTCAGTGCTGCACCCCTCCGGAGGAAGAGGAAGAGGCAGAGTGCCGCTGGGCGGCCCCTCTAGTGCAAACCCTACACCTGCACCTGAAGGATCTATAAGGGAGAGCTCCTGAAGATTGCTGTCCTGCTGCCTGGTGCCTGCCACGAAAGGAAGAGCCACGCCCAAACCCCCTAAACCTCCTAAATGATCTTAAGGAAGAGGAGGTGGCTGCTTGCAGTCCCAAAGATCTTACCGTGGCCCTACTCTCCTTAAAACGGTTCAAAGCAGAGTCGGCTTTCGCTCCAAATAGATTGTCTCCATCAAATGGCAGGTCAAGCAGTGTTGTCTGTACATCAGGAGAGAACCCTGACGATCGTAGCCAGGCATGCCGCCTTGTCGCTATGGACGTGCCCATAGACCTGGCCACCGAGTCCGAGGTGTCTAGTCCAGATTGAATCACCTTGGTCGCCGCCGCCTGAGCGCCCGACAAAAAGTTATGCACCTCTTGAGCCTTGTCCATAAGAGCATAAATATATCGTCCTAAAATACAAGTAGCATTTGTAGATTTCAGAGCCATGCTACATGAAGTCACTCAATATCTTCTTGCCACCGACCTGTTCACTGCAGTCGAAGTCAAAGGCTTCTTCCACACCTCCCTAATAGGGTCCATAAGCGCCTCATTGAATGGAAGAAGCGGCTCCGCCACAGCTGATGATGGATGTAACACCTCAGTAAGGATGTTGATCTTGACATCCGCAGCTGGAAGAGGAAGGTCCAAAATGTCCGCTGCCTTCCGCACCACGGCATGAAAAGAGGCAGCCTCCTCTGTATACTCCCCCGAAGAAGCCAAGTCCCACTCCGGGGAAGTGTCTAAACCACTTGCCGTGTCCAATCCTTGCAGGTCCCCTGATGGCTCCATAATCTCTCCCTCCTCCAAGAGCTGCTTCTCATACTCCTGCTCCTCTAGCAGCCTCAGAGCCAAGCTTCTGGAGCGGAGCCTGGATTCGATCCCCGGCCTCGGTAAGGCGTCAGCTGACGTCAAAGACCTTGGGCGGCGCCGATCCTCAGAGTCATCCAACACCGGATCCCTCAGCGCCATAGGCTTCTTTAAGGTTGATTGGAGCTGTGGCAAACTCATCGGCGTCAGGGTGGTGGACGTCGTCGGCGTCACCGGTCTTCTAGGTGATGCCATAGGTACCGGCGCCGAACCAGCACTTCCTGAAGGAAGAAAGGGTATGAAGGGCGTCGGTCTATAAGAAGTCGGAACACCCATGTCGAAGGCCAATGGACCTTACGGCCCACGCATGCGGGAAAGCCGGATAACTTTGTGGAGCCGGTGCTTGAGGCGAAGACGGCGTCGGCTCAGGCATCTCCATCTGCGCCGGAGAAGCCCTCGGCTCCTGATGCGGATCAACCTCATAAACCGACAGTGGAGACGTCGGTGAAGCTGGAGTCGTCGGAGGCGTAACAGTTGGGCTGACCTCCCAAGTCGGTCGACATCGACCCAATGGGGACCTCGAACGGGAGCGGTCCTTGCTCGACCGGCGCCGTGATCCATGCCGACGCCGAGCGTCTCGATGGCGCCGATGAGATCTCAAAGACTTAGAAGAAGATTCCCGGTGATGATGTTTCTCCTTCTTCTTCTTGGACCGTGTCAGGAACAACTTGGCCTTCCGCTCCTTCAGGGCCTTTGGATTCATGCGTTGACATGAACCACACGCCTCGACTTCGTGGTCAGAACTGAGACACCACAAGCAATTTTCGTGTGGGACCGTGACCGACATCCGACCTCCGCACTCCCTACAGGGTTTAGCGACATTGTTACACCGAAGTGAAACTGTAGCTTCCTGGTAGCCTCGAAGAAAAAAACGTTACTCAAAGGCACGGAAAAAAGGGAACTGACGTCTGCATGTCGGCGAGGACCTCTTATTCCCTGGATGACGTCATACAGCGTCGCGTGGGAGTCGGGCAATTGTGACGTCATCGTCAACGTGCAGAGCTAGAAGAAAATTTCCGTCGAAAGCTGGCGCGTGGGGGAAATTCTTTAGGTGAGGAATCCACAGGTAGTTGTATCCATCAGAATATACTGTTACTTTTGGCCCTTGATTTCTCAAAAACTACTGAATGGATTTACACCGAATCACAAAAAACACAATTTGTGGACAAACATGTAGCTTCCTACTGAATTGTGTGTAATTCTGTTCAGCATTTTTTGATATAGCCTGACTTAAAGAGGTCTATGAAAAAAGAATAGAGATTTAGGGGGTCATTCCTACCCTGGCGGTCCGAGACCGCCAGGGTAGGGGACGGAGGAAGCACCGCCAACAGGCTGGCGGTGCTTCTGGGGCTATTCTGACCGCGGCAGTAAAGCCGCGGTCAGAAAAGGGAAGCCGGCGGTTTCCCGCTGGCTTCCCGCTGCCCCTGTGAATCCTCCACGGCGGCGCTGCAAGCAGCGCCGCCATGGGGATTCCGACCCCCTTCCCGCCAGCCTGGTTCTGGCGGTTTTCACCGCCAGAACCTGGCTGGCGGGAACGGGTGTCATGGGGCCCCTGGGGGCCCCTGCAGTGCCCATGCCACTGGCATGGGCACTGCAGGGGCCCCCTAACAGGGCCCCACATTGATTTTCAGTGTCTGCTTGGCAGACACTGAAAATCGCGACGGGTGCAACTGCACCCGTCGCACACCAGCAACTCCGCCGGCTCCATTCGTTGCTGGTGCTTTCCCGCTGGGCGGGCGGGCGGCCTTTTGGCGGTCGCCTGCCAGCCCAGCGGGAAAGACAGAATGACCGCCTTGGCGATGCCCGCCAAGGTAAGAATGACTGCCTTAGTGTTTTGGAACCCCCTTTTTTACTTGGCTCCCACTTGACGGATCACCCCTAACCTTTCCATGCATAAATTAGTCAAAAAGAAGCACCTTTTTTAAAGTACTGTGGAGATTCCTCAAACAGTGCCAAAGTTATAAGCAATAGAAAAAACACTTTTCCTATGGAAAAGCAGACCTAACTATAACTAATTAGTGGTGACGGCCACTAGGTAATACATACATATATATATATATATACAGGTATTCACATAAAGAACAAAGGTTACAGGAACGTTACAGTTAGGTTCTGAAATTACTTGCACAAATTCAGAGAAATTCAGCAGTTAAGTATTTGAGGTATTTCAAGTAACTATAACTCGCGGCCTAAGGTAACTATAACTCACGCCCCCACCATGCATAGTTTTTTCTTCAATAATTTGACTGCTAATGTTTCATTGATATTTTTATTGACGTTATAAAAGTTGTCATGAGTGCTGTAATATCTGGGGTAATTAGCAGTGTATGGCGAGGCGCGAGTTATAGTTCCCTTAGGCCGAAAATTATAGTTACCTGAAATAACTGTAACTATAACTGATTAACTTTTTGCGAGTAAATTCAGAACCTAACTATAATGTCCCTGTAACCTTTGTTTTTTAAGAGAATTTCTATCTTTTTTTAAATTTCACTTCCTAACTATAAGGTCCCTGTAGTGAATGTCTATGTTTCTTTATAAGTAAACTCATTTTCATTACTATATGATAATCCAAACATCACAATGTATGGCTTTCGACCGTGTGCGGTGGGTGTTGGTCACGGGGCCAACCCCCTATAACCTTCCACTACCATGTTGTGCAACCCCCTAACAACCCAACCCAGCACTACATATGGCATTTGGGTGTGTGTGGGAGAATTTGGCTGCAGGGCATGTCTCTCTGGGTGTGAGAATAGGTGTGAGAGTGTGTCTCTGGATGTGAAAGTGGGTATGAGGTGTCTGTCTTGGTGTGACAGTGGGTGTGAGAGGGTCTATGTGGATGTGAGAGTGGGTGTGAAAGTGTCTGTCTGGGTGTGAGAGTAGATGTAAGAGGGTGTCTCTGGGTAGGACACTGGGTGTAAGAGTGTCTCTGAGTGGGTGTGAGAGTGTCCGTGTTGGCCTGTGAGTATATGTGTGACAGTCTTAGTGGGTCTGTGAGTGGGCGCATGAATGTCTGAGTATGTCTGTTAGTGGGTGCATGAATGTCTAAGTGGGTCTGTGAGTGAGTGCGTGTGTCTCTGAGTGGGTCTGTGGGTGGGTGGGTGCGTGAGTGTCTGAGTGGGTCTGTGAGTGAGTGCGAGTCTCTGAGTGGGTCTGTGAGTGGGTGCGTGAGTGTACGAATGGGTCTGTGAGTCTCTGAGTGGGTCTGTGATTGGGTGCTGAGTGCGTGAGTGGGTGCATGAGTGCGTCTGTGAGTGGGTATGTGAGTGTCTGTGTGGGTGTGTCAACAGCTGTGTGAGACACTATGCCACAAAGGAACCTCACCTGCCCTTTTATCCAGCAAGAGTCCACAGCTTTGCATGAAATATCTACCCAAGCGGAGTTTTTTCTGCCTCCCTGGGTAAATGTTCAGTATGTATTCTACACTACAGCTGTGCAACAGAGCACAAGGAAATGTCACCAGTGACCTTGTGCATGTTTGGCTATATGATTGTTCCTGTTTCTTTAGAATTCTGTGTTGACATGAATCCTTCTACAGAGTGGCCACAAGACAAAGTCGTAAATCTCCACCAAACCAGGGTCCTTCCTCTTATATATATATGAAGTAAGTGCTTCTTTGCTTTGTAGAGATGTCCTCATATTCCTCGGCATTAAGAACACACCATCAAAACCGGTGGGAAAAGCACTGGGGGGCCCTTTCAGAAGTTGTACATCATCCTGGCAAAAAAGGGAAGACCTTTGCATACTACTAAGGTGGAGAATGTGGGAACAAGCGGCTGCAGCTTCCAGGTGATTTGCACATTTGCATACTCTTAACAATTTTAAGGAAGAACCATGTACTGTAGAGGAAAGGGCAGCACGGCCCCAATCCCTGGACCGATTTCAACCCAGAAAACCCCATTCCACCGTGCCCACCACTATTCATTTCAATGTGGGAGGGGGGCCCTGTTGCGCCCACTCCCCTGGTCGATTACAGCCCAAGGGGCCCCATCCCCAGGGCCTACAACTATTTATTGGGGGCTGCATGGCCCACCCGGCCCCCCTACCTAGGCTGATTTTAGCCCCAGGGGCCCCATCCCCCAGGAACCAGCCATCTGTCCTGGGTGCCCCCCAGGGCTCAAGGCCCCCATGGTCCCAGCCAGCTCCCTGCCTCCTGTGGAAGCGACATTGCTTTTGCACACAGAGAGCTGCTAAACATACAGTTCCCTGTCTGCAAAATAAATCATTTAATCTCTTTCCCTGCCCGCATCTCTGCAGGCAGGGAAAGAGATGAAACCTCTACTTCCAGAGAGCGAGAGCCCTTTGACAGTTCTCGCCCGCTGGAAGCAGTGTTTGCTCTCACTTGGAGGGAGCTGTCAAAGCTCCTGCCAAGTCAGAGCAGACAGCTATGTCACGGGGGTGGACACCCCAGGACATATCAGGAGCTGGCCCTGAGGGGTTGCGGTTCCCAGGGCCATGTATTGCTCCACAAGGGGGACAGCGCGGCCCCCCTCCAACATTTTAACTTAGCCCTGGGGAGGTGGTGGTCCCACGACTGCAGGGGACCGTGTGCCCCCCCCTTAATGTGGAAGAATGTCCTTGGGGAAGTGACGGTCCCCGGGGCTGTGTGGGGCCACCCGGGCACCCCCCATATAAAGTTTTTGTTGGGGCACCGGTGGGCCTGCTGGGCTGCCCCGTTATAATTTACATGAGCCCGTGGGAGGTGGTGCGCCCCCTCCTTCATTTTTATAACATATTGAAATGCCCCGCGAACTGGCTCATCCAGGGGTTTTAGTATACAAAAATCTCAGGATACCACACTTGTTTTTTTCTAATCTTTGCAGCTAATCTATCGCTAATTCACTGCAACATTTTTTTTTTTCAAGTGCTTTTTTGCTATGCGGGTTCCCCTGGAACCCAAGACCAAGGCTTGGGGTTCAGGATATTCCTACCCTGACCCCTTTTCTTTTTTTCTGAGTCCCATGATGGCTACCAACACTTCCTGGTTGATGTTTTGGCAGCCAATCAGAGCTCTGCATTTCTCTGCACTAGCTTGTCATTATTTGCGAAGTTGTCAGGGAGGTACAGCGGCCCTAGATATACAAATGTGTATTTTCTTAAAGTTCTCAACAACTAATGAATGGATTTACACCAAATAACAAAAAGTACAATCTCCGGAACAAAATCGAGCTTTCTGCCAAATTTGGTGTAATTCCACCCAGATTTGGACTGTAGTCGTGTTCAAAACTCCTATGTGAATTAACATGGGAAATGCATTTTTTTACCCCCCTTTTTCCTGGCCCCCCGCTGGAAGGATCCCCTGAAACTGTCCCGGCGCAATAATAATCACCGGCACACTTTTTTTTTCAAAGTTTTCTGAAGATCCGTCAAATGGCGCCAAAGATATAGGCAAGTCAAAAAACGCTTTTTCTATGGAAACATGGTCCTAACTAAAACTACCTACTGGTGACTGCCAGTATATCTCCCCTCTGATTTGTGAAAAGCCACGCCCACCTGTCGATATGAGTGCACAGTGTGCCTTCACACGCACTATATTATTATTGGAGTACCCGGTAAACTTCACAAAGGCTATGCATGAGCCGAAACGCGTTGTCTGCCAGTAAAGGCTTGAAGCAAGAATTGGTGTGCCGGCTTTTTTATCCCCTATCTGGAGAGTTGAAGACAACAATTAATTATTATTATATATATATGTATGTACGTGTATATATATATATAAATATACATATATATATATATGTATGATTGTATGTATATATATATATATATATATATATATATGCATATTCACTGAAAAAAACAAAGAGATGTTATCGTTAAGTTGACGTTTTACCCATAAAAAAACCATAGAAATTCAGCAATTACAGTTATACTTATGTTAAGAAACATGTTGGCTAAAGTAACTTTAAGTCATGAGTTGTAGTTTCTTCAGATAAGTATCGCTGCTGAATTTCTATGGTTTTGTACAGGTAAAATGTCAACTAAACTATAATGTCCCTGCAACCTTCGTTTTTTTCAGTGAATTTCTACGTTTTTCTTCAGCACGCATGTTCATATAACGAGGACCGTGCATGGCCTTTGGCCGTGTACCGCAGAGGTTGGCTGCAGGGCGTGGACTGCTGTCAACGCTCCCACATGTACCCAAACCGAAGTTTCTGCTGTGTGCATCATGGGGTTATAAGCAGTGGGTGTTTTTTTATTCAATTTTTCTCTGAATCTGCAGATCCACTGTGGATTTACATAGGGGGCCGCGCTGAGCCCCGCAGTGGATCCACGGATCAGAAGGAAAAAAAATTGGGCAATCTTCTGCCATAAGGGACCCCTCTATGTGTCCTATGGGGTCAGGATACCTGTATACTGACCCCTTATGTGCAACAAACAAAAAGGTTGCCACCAATTTTCTTTCAGGTTGTGGCCAGCCAATCAGGGCATTGCTTTTCCCCCTGAATCATTGATCCACCACAAGTGGATACAGGTAGGATCCGGTTCCATAGACATCTATATTTTTAAAACTTATATAACTCAGAAACTACTGAACAGATTTAAACCAAATCACAAAAACACAGTCTGTGGACTAGAATCTAGATTCCTGCCAAATATGGTGTAATTCCATTTGTGGTTCGGGCTTTGGCCATGTTTAAAGAAGACAAAATCCCTTTAGACTCAGAATTGGGAAACCTTATTTTGGGACTCCGCCTTACAAATATATATATATATGTCTTAGGAAATAGAATTTAAAAAAACTAAAAAACTAAAAAAATTCACTTAAAAAACAAAGGTTACGGGGACATTATTGTTAGGTTCTGAATTTACTCCCACAAAACCATAGAAATTAAGCAGTTAGGGCAGGGGTCTCCAACCTTTTCTGTAATAAGAGCTACTAATGTTCAGTTAAAATCATCGTGAGCTACTAATATTAGTCATGTAATAGTGACCACCTTACCCAAGATTGTCAGCAGAGATCACATCAGTGCATTAGGCAGGGTTTCCAGCAGTAAAGTAAAAAGGGCATTGACAATTTGAAATTACTATACATGGGTAATACTAAAAAGCCATAGCTGCACTTCACCAGCACCAAGATATATAAGTAATAAATCTCTCCAACTCAAATAACAGCTTTAAATACATTTTGAAACTTCAACCATTGTTCTCCAAACATCAGCTTATGAGTTCTGATAATACACACATTTTCGTCTTTAATATAATCTTTTTAATTATAATAATCATAATTCAACCAAGCAAAAGCCTCTATACCAGTAGGCTGGAATGCACACAGGTGAGCTACTTGCAGGTAGCTAGAGAGATACTGGTAGCTCACAAGCTATTCGTTGGAGACACCTGAGTTAGAGTAATTTCAAGTTAACTATCAATAATAATTGCCCTATAATAACTATAACTCGCGGCCCTGCCATTCACAGTTTTTCCTTCATTGATTTGACTAATAATGCTTCATTTATATTTGTAATAACGTTATAGAAGTTGTCATGGCTGCTGCAATATCTGGGGTAATTAGCAGTGCATGGCGAAGGAGCGAGTTATAGTTACCTCGGGACGTGAGTTATAGTTCCATGAAACTATAACTGCTGAATTTCTGTGGTTTTGTACGAATAAATTCAGAACCTGCAGCCAAACACCTATAACCACTCAACCTTGTGCCACAAACGGCAGGGGTTGTCCCCAGGGCCTGTCTCTCTGGTGGTGAAATAGGTGTCACAGGGTGTCTCTGGGAGTGAGAGTGGGTGTGAGAGTGTCTGTGAGAGTAGGTGTGAGAGGGTTTCTCCAGGTGTTATAAGTGGGTGTGTGAGTGTCTGTGTGGGCCTGAGTGGGTGTGGGAGTCTTAGTGGGTCTGTGAGTGGGTGCATAAGTTTCTTAGTGGGTCTGTGAGTGGGTGCGTGAGTGTCTGAGTGGTTCTCTGAGTTGGTCTTTGAGTGGTTGTGTGTGTTTGACTAGGTCTGTAAGTGTCTGTGACTCTATAACTCTCTCTGTAGGTCTGTGAGCCTGTGTGTGTGCATGAGTGCTTGAGTGCCATTTTTTGAGGGCCAATTTTGACTCTGGTCACTCCATCCCCCAGGGCCCAGCTATAAAATCAAATGGAGGAGGGGGGCTGTGCGCCCTCCATACCTGGCCCAAATTTGACATTGGGGACCCTATCCCCCAAGGCCTGGCCTTCATTTAATAGGGGAGGGTGGCTGAGCGATCCCCCTTCATGGGCCGATCTCGGCCCCAGGTACCCCATTCCCTGGGATCTGGCCTTCATTAAATGGAGGGGGGCCATATGGCCACCCCCCGGGCCGATGTCAGCCCCGGGGACCCCATCCCCTAGGGCCCGGTCTTTATTAAATGGAGGAGGAGGCCAAGTGGACCCTATCCCTGGGCCGATCTCAGCCTCAGGGACCCTATTCCCCAGGGCCCGGGTATCTGTCCAGTGCGGAATGGGACCTCAATGTCCTCATGGTCTCGGCCTATCTCCTCGGGGAGCTGGCACTGCTGTTGCACACAGGGAGCTGCTAAACATGCAGCATTAACATTTTAACTTAACCAGGGCCGGGGGTCTGTGATGGACTGCTTTCTTTGTTTTTTCGAGCCCCGGGGAGGTGGCGGACCTCAGGCTGCAGGTGGGCGTGGCCTCCTTAACTGCAACAAATTGCCCCATGGAGGTGGCGGTCCACGGGGCTGTGGGGGGGTCACACTGGCCCCCAGTATAAATTTAAAATTCAGCCCCTGGGAGGTGGAGGTCCCCAGGGCTGTGGGGCAGGTTGTATGGTCCTCCCCGGGGATCTATTCAAAACAAGTGTGTGTTTTTTTTTTTTTTTGCTGAATTCGCGGGTCTGCCGCAATGTACTGACGAACATTTAAAAAAAATTTTTTTTTTTCCCTGGTGGTGTCCTATGGGAGCCCAACATCAGAGCTAAAGAGTCAGGGTGTCCCTACCCTGTCCCCTTTTCTTTTTTGTTTACATTTTCTGTGGGACTTGGCTGAAGCCCAGTCCCAAGATGGCTGCCAACACTTCCTAGTTGAAGTGTTGGCTGCCAATCAGATTTCAGCACAAGATTGGGAGTATTCGCAAAGCCTTAGCGCTGCCAGATATCTTTATTTCTTTTTCTTTCAATATCTCAAAAACTACTGAAGGGAATTACACCAAACAACAAAAAGTATTCTTTCTGGACCAAAAGCTACCATTCTGCCAAATTTAATGTAATTCCATCAGGCAGTTTGGCTGCAGTCATGTGCAAAATCCCTATGAGAATTGTAATGGGAAAAGCACTTTTTGACCTGCTCTTTTTCTCTGCCCCACCCTTGAAGGATCACCCCAAAACCTCCCATGTACAACAACAAAAAGTAGGAAAATTTGGTGAAGATTCTTCAAACGGCGCCAAAGATATAGACAAGTCAAAAAACTCTTTTTGTATGAAAATATGGTCCTAACTATAACTTCCTACTGGCAACCACCAGTATATATATATATATATATATATATATATATATATATATATATATATATATATATGATTCTAGTGGCATAAACAATCAGGACAGAAGGCCGAATGGTTAGCCAATGTCACCAGAACCGAACGGAGGCTGCAATTAAGGGTCATACTACATTACCCTTTATATATTTGCATATTATGGTGGTTATTATGAACATGGCGGTAAATGCCACCCCACTGGTGGTGGCGGTAATTACCGCCAACAAGCTGGTGGTCCGGATCGCCAAATAATGAAGCACATGAGAAACAAGTAGCGGTCCATCCACACACCGCCATCATTGTAGTGCCGACGAGGACGGCAGAGGCCACCCACAGGAACTAGTCACCTACCAAATTATGAAGCACAAGACCGCTGTGAGTTCAGGGGAGGAAATGAACAAAATAAAAGGACACACTCACCGGAGGCACACAGAACACGCCGATGCAGACATGAAGCGAGAGTTGAAAATAATGCCAGTGCTGCTCCTTGCCATGTACCTCCACGACCGTGACCGCAGACGAAGACAACAATGTAAGTATCACAACCTAGAACACATGGGAAGAAAGGGCACAGTCACACATTGGAACACGCTCCCAACCCCCCCCCCCACCATCCCACACCATACACACCAGAACAAGATATACTTACCCGACACAAGGCAACAAAGACTTGCACAAAGTACACCCCCACAGTGAAACGCTGAAACAGCGTTCCCATAATGTGCCAACAGCACTACTGGGCACTGCAATTTATTCACAGTAAAAAAGGTAAAAAATCCCAGAAGGGCCAAACTAGGCCGGACTTGACTCCTGCATGTGCACAGGGTACTCTACCTGAAGGGGGCATCAATGGGGCAGCCAGGCACCCCAGAGAACAGGGGCAGGGGGTGGTGGGGGTTGGGACTTACGTCTGGGAGGGGGAGGCTTTGGCTTAGGTTTGGGAGGTGGAGGGGGTTTGGGCTTGGGCTTGCCATTGGAAGGTGGGTGAGTGGGCTTGAACCGAGGGGTGGCAGAGGGACCTGGGGCAATACGGGTCTTCTTCTTTCCTAGGGAATGGGAATTGGAAGGGCGGACTGGGATGGACTTGGACGTGGAAGGAGTGGACTGGGCAAGGAGGTGGGCACGCTTAGGGATGAGACGGGGTGGGCCAGTGGTTTCAAACAGGTCAACATGGGAGAGGAAAAGCTTCTTAGGGGCAGTTGGTGGGGATTTGGAGGAAGGTCTGGGAGTGGAGGTGGAGGGAGTGCTAGTACCAGGTGTAAGTGTGCCGGACGTGGACGCAGGTGCCTGTAAAGCATGCTGATGTGTGGTGGACGTGTGTTGTGTGGATGTCTGTGAATGTTTTACTGTATTGGGAGAAGGGGGGGGTGGACACAGTGGGAGAAGACAGGCTGCCAGTGTTGATGGATGTTGTCTGGGTGTCTGCAGGTCTGGTGAGTGTGCTGCACGTGTCTGACAATGTAGTTATGGTGAGTGCAGGTGTGGGGATAGAAAGACCAGGGACAATGGCTGCCATCAAAGAGGAGGCCAGAGCCTGAAAAGATCTCTGTAGGCCAGACATGGCACTGTGAATGCCTTCCAGGTTTGCATTGCATTGCTGCATCTGGGATGCTGGCCCCTGGATGGCATTCACAATGGTTGTCTGCCTTACAGAGATGGTCCTCAGGAGGTCAATAGCCTCCTCCGTCAGGGCAGCAGGGTTGACTGGGGTAGGGGATGAGGTGCCTGGGGCAAAGATGCCCACCTTCCTGGGTGAGCGGGCACAGGCAACTGGCTGGGGAGCAACTGGGAATACAGATGACATGTCGTCCCCTATGGAACAGACATTTTTGAAAGCCATGTCATCAACACACATACAGTACATGCAAGATAGTCTACTGCTGGGCAGTCACATATTGAACACACATGCATACAGGCATCTGCCACAATCACACACATCCAAGGATGACACACGCCAACTCACCTGCTCCTCTGGTCACCCATACAACTTGGCATATAGGGGTAGGACCCCGTCCACCAGCTTCTCCAGTTCCTCCGTGGTGAAGGCCGGGGCCTGTTCCCCTGTGACTCGCACCGTCTCAGAGACCAGAGTCAGGACACACCAGCACATGCAGTGGAGTACTGCCCGGCACGGGAATCAGGAGTCAAGTGGCAAGGGTCTGACGACATGGAGTACGTTCCGCGGCAGTGTGCACCGCCACCGCCGGCGGCCATCATGATAGGCCCAGGTTCCCCATTAACAACCATGTAATCCAATGATTGGGTGCACAGCAGTGAACACCGCCTTCCGCCATGACGACTACCGCCAGCTGTATGATGTCACTTTCACTCCATCAGACCTGGATGGCAGGAGGCTGCCATCTTGCTACCAAACGTTATCATAGCCTGGCCAGGGGCCCCATTCAGGGCCTCCAAGTCTATGACCTTAGTCGCTTGCTTACATGAGTTTCTGTTCCTCACATGCCCCCATCTTTGGAAATGTGTCCACAATGGTATGCCATTTAAACAGAGTTGATTCTGCATACATTTGCCTGATGGTGTACTTAATAATGAGCATTTGTGGGTGTAACCTATGTGTCGCACATTAATTGAAACAGAAACATCATGTGTTGCAGGTGTATGAGTGCCCTTCATGTGTTCTTTCCTCCCCCATAGGTACAGACTCATGTGGCAAGGGAGGGCCCCATCTGTGTACAGACCTCTGGTTGATTTGGAAACGATGGATGAACGTCACATCATTGTCACCTACAGACTCAATCGTGCTACAATCCATGACCTCTGTGCTTTACTGGATCCTGTACTGAGAACGGCTAATCGGAAAGCCATCCCTACTGTAGTGCAAGTGCTATCGGTACTCCATTTCTTTGGCTACAGGCTCATTTCAGGTGACAGTGGGCATGGGTGCAGGGGTCTCACAGCCAATGTTTAGCCTCATCATGTCCAAATTCCTGGATGCATGCATCCAACACCTGCAGACATATGTCCAGTTCCCCCAAAGGGCTGATCTGCTTGCCATCAAGTCTGGATTGTATGCCTTTGCTAACATCCCACATGTGATAGGTGACATTGATGGCACCCACATAGCTGTCATACCCCAAAGAGTGAATGAACAGGTGTACAGGAATCAAAAGAACTTCCACTCTATGAATATACAATTGGTGTGTACTGCTGACCAGTACATATCACATGTAAATGCCAGGTTCCCAAGCTCAGACCATGATTCCTTTGTCCTGAGAAACAGCAGTGTACCACACTTGATGAAACAACTACAAGGGGACAGAGGATGGCTCATAGGTGAGTGTGTATAACAATGGTTCTGTACATAGGTGACAGCCAGTCAATATATATGTGCAATCAGTTCATTATGGTCATGTTTACATCCACTATTGCAGGTGATTCTGGCTACCCCAACTTGCAATGGCTCTTGACACCAGTGAGGAATCCCAGGACAGAAGCAGAGAAGAATTATGATGAGGAGCATGGACGTAGTAGTAGGGTGATAGAGCGCACTATAGGTCTCCTGAAGGCTAGGTTTCGTTGCCTCCATCTCTCTGGGGGATCCCTGTGCTATGTCCCTGACAAGGTGTGTAAGATAGTTGTGGCCTGCTTCATGTGCACAACTTGGCTTTGAGGAAAGCTATCCCCCTTCTGGAAGAGGAGGGTGCTGTCCAACCAGCCCAGCAATGTCAGTGAGGGGATGAGAGTGATGGTGAGGCAGAAGAGGGGGAAGATCTTAACTCCAGGACCTAGCTGATCCGCCTATACTTCCAGTGACCCTAAGGTATTGTTCAATGATGCTGTTGTCTTCACTGCATAGTTTCAGTCTGACTCATGTAATTGGTAATGTGGAGTCTATAGTCATTGGCACTGTTAACTGAGTAGTGAAGCGGCATGTGCCAGGCGACCCAATATTATGTACAGTGTGACTTACTACAGACACTACAGTGTGTTGGATCCCCTTCTGCAATAAAGGTATGATTATGAAATTGACTGCCTAATGCATACACACTCACAATTTAAACTCATAATGATGAGGGACATCCGATTTCAGTGCATATGTGTTTTTATTAAGTGACACAAATGTGTTATATTGTAGTGCAGTGATAGGGAGTGGGCTCATGGTGCATATCCATACTCTGGTGCATGTGTTCAGCTGTTGGTGGCACTAGGTTTTGGTCCATGTGTCCATTGGTAGATGATTTGTTGGTAGTGGCAGGTCTACAAGGTAGCACAGTGGCACACAAGGGAGACAGTTCAGGGCAGAGTCACTTCTTAGCGGGGGCCTTGGTCTTGGCTATTGTTCCAGTGCCATGTCTGGGTCTGAGGGCATGTTTACGTGACTGGAACTGAGCTGCAGGGCTAGGGGTGCTGGTCTCCTGGTTGTTCTCTGGCAGTGCCACCAGTCTAGTATCTGCTGCTGATGTAGATGGCAGGGAAGTGCCCTGGCTAGTGGTAGGGGCTTGCATGTGGGTGGAGGTCCCAGGCTGGCTAGGGTAGTGGCGCTGCAGCACCCCTGCAATGGTGGCCATGGTGGCATTGAGCTGTTTCCATTGCTCCAAGGCCTCTTGGTGGTGTGCTATCTGCACCCTTTGATTCTGCTCCAGGGTGGCCAGGATCTGGCCCATCCTGTCCTGTGTATGGTGGTATGCTCCCAGGACATCAGATATCACCTCCTGAGCTACTGCATCCATCCTTTGGCTTCCCCCCGGGCCACTGATGCCCTCCCACTGGCCCTTGCCCCCTGTGCCAGTGTCCCCTGCACAGGTCTGGCAGTCCCACTTGCACTGGGGCCTTCGTCATCCTGCCTGTTGCTGGGTGGAGATTCTGGGCTCTGTACATGTGGGCTGCCAGTCTGTGCCCTGGTGACACTGGTGTGGGGTCGTTTGTCCAGAGCTTATGCTGGTGGCTAGGTGGTAGGGCTATCAGTGGTATCCTGGGTGGGGCTGCTGGAGGATGACAGTACAGGACTGTGTGACGGGCCAGGGTATTCCTCCCTTTCCATATATCCCTCTCCAGTCTCCTGAGTGGGGCCTCTGTCTCCGTGTGAGGTGTTGGCACTCCTTGGCCTTTCCGTTCGGGTGGCATGGGTGGTGGTGCCTGTGGGGGGGGAATGGACATGTATGTATCATGTACTATTTCAGAAATTGATGCACAGCTCTGCCCTATTTTGTGCTTTTATTCCCCTGTCGTGGCATGCAGGGTCCTTTCGTGTACTTATCTTTACATTTTGTATGGCGAGTGGAGGTGCATTGTGGGTGCTGTAGTGCCACTGTGAATCCTTGCAGGTGTAGGTGACTGTGCACAGAGGGCAGGATAGGGCCTGATTGTGGGATTGTGGGCATGCAGGGTCACTGGATGTGGGTGTTGTGGCCTGGGAGGGGATGGGGTCCTGGTGGTAGTGAGAGGGGTGGGGTGCTGCATACATTATAGGTGGGGTTACTGTTAAGGTATTGCAGTTGACTTACCAGAGTTCAGTCCTCCAGTGAGTCCAGTGAGGCCCTCTGGGTGCAGGATAGCCAGGACCTTCTCCTCCCAGTCCGTGTAGTCGGGAGGTGTAGGTGGGGGACCACCACCAGTCTTCTGGACGGCGATGTTGTGCCTGTATGCCACTGATCTCACCTTCCCGTGCAGGTTGTTAAATCTCTTCCGGATGTCGTCCCTTGTGCGTGGATGGTTTCCCACTGCGTTGACCTTGTTGGCAATCGTCTGCCATAGCTCCATCTTTCTGGCGATGGGTTTCTGATGTACCTGTGCCCTGAAAACTTGTGGCTCGACCTTGAGGATTTCGTCCAACATGGTCCTTAGCTCCCTATCTGTGAAGCAGGGGTGGTTAGGGGGTGCCATGGTGTGTGTTGTGGGTGTATTGGTGAGGGTGTTGTCGTGTGATTATGGGTGTGGTTATGTGTGTGGTCTATGAGGGTGTTTGGGGTTTGTGTGTGTTTTGATGTTGTATTTGTGCGTGTGAATTTTGTTATGTTGTGTTCAGTGAATGCATGTTATGTTGTCAGTTTCATTCGTGCTATTGGCGATGCAAAGGATTGTGGGGTGTGTATGTGAGTGTTTTATAGTGTTGTGGATGTCTGTCAGGTGTGTGGGTTTCTAAGTTGCCAATGTGTGCATTTGTTGTTGTTGGGTCCCATTGCTGGCCGTGGCGGTGCGTACCGCCAATGGTCGTTTGGCATCCACTAAACGCCACGCTGGTTTGTGCATCATTATTTGGTGGGCGGAGGATTTGTCTGCATAGCGGTGATGGAGTGGGGTGTACTGCTTTTCCGCCGTCGTAGGCCCTGGTGGTGGGTGGAGGTTGCAGGATTTTTGGAGGTTTGTCTTTTTTAGCATCATAATTCAGCGGTGTCCAGTCTTCCGCCACTTGCGGTCTTCTGTCCACCGTCGCCACGGCGGTCGGTGGTGATTGCTGCTAAGTTCATAGTGAGGGCCTATAAGTAATTTTGGAGCAGTTAGCTTTGAGAAGGTGGTGTGCTGCATGGGTTGGGTGGCTATAGCGGGTTGGGCGCAGGGCCATGCAAGAGGCCAGGCCCTGCAACCACCCCTGTTCTGCACAGTCAATGCTCGTGTGCAGCTGGTGTTTAGCTGCCTGTGGCGGGTTTGGGCACAGGGCCAGGACATGGGTCAGGCACTGCGGCCACAGGCTGGGCACAGCAGAGAGGATGGATGGCTTTGGAGGGGCTGGGCAGGTGCAGCGAGGCTGGGCACATGACTTAGCCACCCAACACTCTGCTGTGCATCAGGGGCTGGAGTGGAGCAGCAGAGGTGGGTTCAGGGCCTGGTAGAAGACCTGCAGCCATATATTTAGCTGTGCACAGCTAAATATTGCGTGCTGGGGAGGGCGTTTGCTGCCTGCAGCAGGGTCCGGCACAGGGCCTGGCCCAAAGACCTGCACCGCAGAAGAGTTGAATAGTCTTTGTGGGGCCGGGTGCAGTTTGCTCTCACTAGGCCATTCAATCAACCCTGCGTATCATAGTTTAGGGCTGTGCACAGTAGTGGGTTGGATGTCTACAGTAGGTTTGGTGCAGGGCCTGGTCTGAGGCCAATATACTAATATGCTATAAGACCTTAACATTAAGACACTGACATAACAAACAACATATATTTTTTCTATTGTTTAACAGAGAAAGGCAGATCCAACAAGAACATCAGTTACTTTCTCGACTTTCCAAGCGAGGAGAGCCGAGTCACAATGAACACTGGCCACTGGTGTGGAAAACTAAGGCCCTGAGAAGGATGCCCCTTGTACTGCAATCATCTTGCTGAGTGGCGAAGTTGGAAGGGTCGGCAAAGGGAATCTGCAGCTAGACAGAGTATCTACCAGATAAGGCGCTACCGATGGTGTGAGAAAACAGGGCTGATTGCAGAGGCCCCCTAACTTTTTGCCCCCATTTTCCACTTTTTGCTGGTGTTTGCCTGACTCTGATGGTGCCCTGGGTACTGCTAACCAGTCCCAGGGCCTGTGCTCTGTGTAAAATCAATATGCAAATTTGGCTAATTATAATTGGCTAAGTCAACCTACCTATAAGTCCCTAGTATATGGTATGGCATGTAGGTTTAGGGACCACAGCATAGGTGCACTGCTGAGGTACCCAGTGTCAATTTAAAGGCAGGCCTGCCTTGCTGGCTGCTTTTTAATTAAAGTTATATGCAAATTGGACTTTGGAATTAAAAGTAGTTCCAAAGTCTTAAACTACCTTATTTTTACATATAAGTCACCCCTAAGGTGTGCCCTATGTGCCCCTAGGGCTGGGTGCCATGGCCCTGGTGAGGTAAAAACAGCCACATTTGTTTTTCCCTCATTGTAGTGAATGGCTTTCATAGGCTAGAATGGGAAGACTTTATTTTAATTTTAAAAGTCCCCTTAAGTAATGGATACCAAGAGTTTGGTATCAAATTAATTGTTATAATAAATCCCACAACTTCCAGTTGTGGGATTTAATATAACTTGCTCAGGTAAAGAGTTTTTAACTTTACCTGAAAATTTGCCAATTTCAGCCCTGCATTGTTTTTGCTGCTGTGCTCTGATTGGCCAGCCTCTGGCAGCCTGGCCAGGCTGCCTTGATGAGGTGTGAAGTGGCCTGGCTTCACACAAAGAGATGTGCCTGTGAGAGGGAATCTCCCCTCAGCAGATGGTGAGACAGGAAGGTGGAGGGCTGCCAAATTGGTCTTCAAAGGCAGAGAAAGATATTTGGAGCAACCCAGCAACACCCCCACATCCTGCAACCCCAGACAACTAGGAGCCCCCTTGATTAGATGAGGAGGGGGCAGGAGAGGGGTGTGTTTATGATTTTAGCCACACCAGTGGGTGGGCTCAGCCAGATGTAACCTCCAAAAATCAGATTCAGCCATGATGGATTTTTGAAGAATATTGCCTCCTGGGATTGATTTTTGCCACACGTTCCAGGAAGTGGTCATCACAGGGGGAAGGACCCTGCACCTGATTGGAGAACCAGGACCCCCCTGTTTTTCACCCAGGAGCAAGGATAAAACTGGCATTCCTGTACCCACACCTCAGTTCCCTACCACATTCCTACCAGGAAGAACTACAGAAGAAGAAGGACTGCCCTGCTGGACCCCTGGCCAGCACCTGGAACCTGCACTCAGAAGGACTGCACCAGCTGCACACTTGGGCTTCACCACAATAATGACTTTGCCTGGCTTCAACTGGTTCAAGGAGGGTCTCCCTGTTGGCTACAGGTGAGAAATTGCTAACCAGAGTCCCCTGCACCAACTCCTGAAGAAAGCAACCAGCTGACCACTGCCCAGTGGCCAAAAAGGAGTTTGCGCCAGGTGCATTCTGGGAGTTGTAGTCCGCACCCCCAAGGATCCTCTCAGAGCTTCTGGACCCTTGGGGTGAGCTGTGGACCCCAAAAGAACCTTAACAGAACATCTGTGAGAAGCCCCAGAAGTTTGGAGAAGTTTGGAATAATTTTGAAAAAAAGCTCCATAGAGGGACCGACCCGCCGTGGCAACTCTAGCCGGCTTGCCTCAACTGTGACCCGGCCTGATTTGCAGGTTCATCCCGGTAAAGAAAATCTCCGAAAAAGAGACTAAGGGGGTCATTCTGACCCTGGCGGCCACCGACCACGGGAGCACCGCCAACAGGCTGGCGGTGCTCCCACGAGCATTCTGACCGCGGCGGTTCAGCCGCGGTCAGAAGCGGCAAGTCGGCGGGCTCCCGCCGACTTACCGCTGCTCGGGGGAATCCTTCATGGCGGCGGAGCGCGCTCCGCCGCCATGAGGATTCTGACAGCCCCTACCGCCATCCTGTTCATGGCGGGAAACCCGCCATGAACAGGATGGCGGTAGGGGGTGCCGCGGGGCCCCTGGGGGCCCCTGCCGTGCCCATGCCAATGGCATGGGCACGGCAGGGGCCCCCGTAAGAGGGCCCCGCTAAGTATTTCAGTGTCTGCCTTGCAGACACTGAAATACGCGACGGGTGCAACTGCACCCGTCGCACCCCTGCAACTACGCCGGCTCAATTCTGAGCCGGCGTCCTCGTTGCAGGGGCATTTCCTCTGGGCCGGCGGGCGCTCTTTTGGAGAGCGCCCGCCGGCCCAGAGGAAATGTCTGAATGGCCGCCGCGGTCTTTTGACCGCGGTGCGGTCATTTGGCGGCGGTACTATGGCGGACGGCCTCCGCCGTCCGCCATAGTCTGAATCACCCCCTAAGTCAGAAGGTAAAAAGTTGACCGGGACCTCCCAGCCAGCGTATCCGAGGAGGGCTCCAAGGACGTCGGATCAAATCCAGGTTTACCCCGGTTGAAGGATTTTCACCTTGAAAAAATGACTAAGTCCGAAGGTAAAAATCTCCACCGAGGATTCTCGCGACGCGTATCCGGAGAAGAGTTCCAGGAGGTCAGATTGGACTGGCAGGTTCGTCCCGCTGAAGAAAATCTTCAGAAAAGAGACTAAGGGGGTCATTCTGACCTCGGCGGTAAAAGGTTCTTACCGCCGGTCAGAGGTCCGCCACTCTACCGCCACGGTCATTCTGACCCACAACTTCCAAACCGCCAAAGACCCGACATCCACGGAAGGCCGCCTCATCAGCAGTCAGCGATAAACTGGAGATGACCAAACCTCCACCGTCACGCCAACACGAACACACCCATGCCATTACGACCCACGAATCCACGCGGCGGTCTTTCAACCGCGGTATTCCATTGGCGGTACACACCGCTGCGGTCAAAATACACACACCATTACAAAACACAGCCACATTGGACAATTCAAAATACACACACCTGATACACATACACACACCACACCCACACATCCAATCAACTATAAAACACACACCCACATCACCCACAAACCCCCACTACTAGAAATTCGGAGAGAAGGCGAGAGAGAGAGAGAGAGAGAGAGCACAGCTATCGCAAACCCCAACACACAGAGGAACACAACATCATCACCCACACTACATCCACGCACAAAACACCACACACCACCACACACACCACACTCATCACCACAAACACCACCCCACACCACCCCATGGCACCCCAAAGACACCCCAGGTTCTCGGACCAAGAACTCAGGGTCATGGTGGAGGAAATAATCAGGGTAGAGCCCCAGCTATTCGGCACACAGGTGCAGCACACCACAATAGCCAGGAAGGCGGAGCTATGGCAAAGGATCATCGACAGGGTCAACGCTGTGGGACAGCATCCCAGAAAGCGGGAAGACATCCGAAAGCGCTGGAACGACCTACGGGGGAAGGTGCGGTCGATGGTGTCAAGACACAACATCGCTGTGCAGAAGACTGGCGGGGGACCCCCACCCACTCCACCCGAATTCACATCATGGGAGCAAGAGGTCTTGAACATCCTGCATCCTGCGGGCCTCGCTGGAGTAGGCGGAGGAATGGACTCTGGTAAGTCTAATCCCAAATACTTCACCCCCCCAACCACCAGCATGCCAACCCGCACCCCCACCCTCACCCCCAACCCCCCAGCACACTTCCTCCCTGCCAATGTCTCACCAGCACAACCCACCCAACACAACACCAATCCCTGAATGCCAACACAAACCATAGACACCCATCACCCAAGCATGACCACTGCACAAACCCATCCCCCCCCCAAACCACCCTCACAACTCCTCCCACAAGGGAATGCCAGCACTGGGGGACAAGGGCACCCACAAATCGCACGCCATGGCACACACAGAAGCAATAACCATATTCTTTTACCCCTGCAGGGCCCGAACGCCAACACACCGGCCAGGAGGGTCCAGATTTGTGCATCCCGCCCCCAGAACAGGCCCACAGTGATGACAGCAGCTCTGTCGACCTGGAACCTGATGACCAGCCTGGACCATCAGGGACCTCTGGACAGTCGGTTCCCCACACACAGACACAGGCCGCAGCAGACCCAACCCCCTCTGGAAATACCAGCACAGCTCCCACCCAGGGGGCCCATGCCTCTGTCTCCAGGACGCGTCAATCAGCGGTGTGTCCGCCACTACAGGGCACCCAGGCTGACCCACCACCCCAACAACAACAGGGACCTGGGGGCAGTGGTAGTGGGCACACCGTCCAGGGGACAGAGGCCCGGGGAAACAGGGCAACTGGGAGGGCTGCTGTGCGAGAGGGGGTTGACCGGCCCAGGGAACCCACTCTCCAAGAGGCCCTCACCACCATCATGGGAGCATACCACCACTCCCAGGAGACGATGGCGACGGTACTGGCCAGGTTCCAGGAGATCCAGGCACAGCAGGAGGAACGGTACATGGGGTTCAGAGATGAACTCCGGCACATCGGTACCGCAATGGGGACCATCGTCCTGGCCCTCAACCAGATAGTCACCACATTGCGGGACCATGTGGCACCCCAAAGGGCCCCTGTCACCAGCCCGGACGACGAACAGCCTACCACCTCCGCCGGCGCAAGTGGACAGGAGGCCCCCACACCACGACAGGCCACCAGAACCCCCCCTCCTGCTGAAGATCAACCACCCCGCAAGCGGAACCTGAGATCACACAAGAAGACAGAGTAGGATGCCAAGACCCCCGCCAGCCTAAGATACCCCCTGATGTCATCCCACTGTCCCACATTGTCACCCTGTCCAACCTTGAACTGCCCCTGCTCCATCCTTCCACAGGCATATGGACATTGCACCTGTGCCACTGAGAACTGGACTCTGCCATGGACATTACTCCACCCCCACCCATCACCGTTTTACTATCACGGACCTATACACAGCACTTAAAATAAATCAACAATTGCACTTCAAATGTCAGGAGTCTGCTTGTATTCTTTACAAATGTATTACACATAACGGTGCAATAATGTTCATTTACATTGTGATGACAACATACCAGTGTCAATAAGCATTAGTCCATGGGCAAACAAAGCAGAAGTCACGCTGTGGGTCATACAGCTCTGAAAAGGGAAGGGAAAGTAAAAAATCTGTGAAAAGAAACTGGGGGGAAACACAGAAAGTAGAGATGCAGGAGGCCAGAAGTAAATGTAAAATGGCGTGGGTGATTCTTACCTGGGTGCTACTGAAAATACTGTTGTATAACTGTGTCCCTGTTGTCCATGTCGTCCCCGTCGTCTTCCTCCTCTTAACTCTCCACAGGCTCCACAGCTGCTACAACACCACCATCTGGACCATCCTCCTGCAGGAAAGGCACCTGGCGTCGCAAAGCCAGGTTGTGAAGCATACAGCAGGCCACGATGATATGACACACCTTCTTTGGTGAGTACATGAGGGATCCCCCTGTCATATGCAGGCACCTAAACCTGGCCTTCAGGACCCCGAGGGTCCGTTCTATAATCCTTCTAGTTCGCCCATGTGCCTCATTGTACCGTTCCTCTGCCCTGGTCCGGGGATTCCTCACTGGGGTCAATAGCCAAGGCAGGTTGGGGTAACCAGAGTCACCTATTAGCCACACACGGTGTCTCTGTAGCTGTTCCATCACATAAGGGATGCTGCTATTTCGCATGACATACGCGTCATGCACTGACCCAGGGAACTTGCCATTTAGATGGGAGATGTACTGGTCAGCCAAACAGACCACCTGGACATTCATCGAATGTTAAGTTTTTCTATTTCTGTACACCTGCTCATTGTCTTTTGGGGGTACTAAAGCCACATGGGTCCCATCAATGGCACCAATGATGTTGGGGATATGTCCAAGGGCATAGAAATCACCCTTCACAGTGGCCAAATCACCCTCCTCAGGGAAAACAATGTATCTCCGCATGTATTTCATCAGGGCAGACAACACTCCGGACAAAACCTTAGAAAACATAGGCTGAGACATCCCTGATGACATGGCCACTGTTGTCTGAAAAGACCCACTTGCCCAAAAATGGAGTACTGACAGCACCTGCACCAGAGGGGGAATCCCTGTGGGTTGGCGGATGGGGGACATCAGGTCTGGCTCCAGCTGGGCACACAGTTCATGTATAGTGGCTCTGTCAAGTCGGTATTGAAGTATAATATGTCGTTCTTCCATTGTCGACAGGTCCACCAGCGGTCGGTACACGGGAGGATTCATCCTTCTCCTCGCAAGTCCCAGCGGACGGTGCCTAGGAAGGACAACATGGAGCACAGAGTCAAGCAACCCTCAGGTTCGTTCCCACAGCTTGCACAGTACATGAATCGCTATGCATTGAAAGGCTTGTATGAGTGGCAATGCAAGGCCCAGGCCTGTGTGACGCAGTAGAAATCAGGCCATGTGGGCCCTTGAAATGGCGGCTGCCTGACCTGTGAAGTGTGACAGTGGGATGTGAGGTCACTGCGCTGGCGTGGCTCACCGTGGCGGTAGGCGGTCGAAGACCGCGGCGCAAAGCAGCATTGGTTAAACATTGAACCCTATGGGTCTCAGGAGCCACTGACGATGTGCGCCGGCGGTCGCGGTACGCACCGCCGCGGTAGGCACCGCCGCGGGCGTGACCGCCATTACCTATCTGCTTAATCACTCGAGACCTGATCATCCACAGGAGAGGACCTATACTGCAAGTGCTGCTGTGACCTCGGTCTGGAAGAGACAATGGCTGCTGCGACTGGGGAAGGGCCCCTGCCTTCACTTCAGAAGAGTTGGAGAAACTTGTGGATGGGGTCCTACCAGAGATGCGCTACTCTACGGTCTACTCTACGGTCCTCCAGACCAACAGGTAAGTACACTGGGTGCACGTTGAATGGGCTATGCCTGGGTTGTGTATGGTGGATGTAAGATGGTGGGGTGGGGAGCGAATGAGGAGTGCAAGGCACGACAGATGAGAGCATGTGCCACATGGCAGGGTTGGGGAGGGGGGGGCAATCACATCTAACATGCAGAAATTTTTTGAAATTTCCTTTCCCACCCTGTACATGTCAAATAGGTCAGCGCCCATCAGAAAGTCGACATTTGGCGTGCCATCGCCAAGGAAGTCCGGGCCCTGGGGGTCCACACAAGACGGGGCACCCACTGCCGAAAGAGGTGGGAGGACATCCGCCGCGGGACGAGGAAGATCGCCGAGTCACTGCTGGGGATGGCCTCCCAACGTAGGAGGGGTGCCAGTCGTACCTTGACCCCCCTGATGTCCCGGATCCTGGCGGTGGCCTACCCCGAATTGGATGGGCGCGTGAGGACATCACAGGAGACACAAGGGGGTGAGTACCAGCACATACTGCTATCTTTACGCGCAGTGGAGGTGCCTGGGTGGGGGGAGGAGGGCTGTGGGTGACATTAGGCCAGGGCGCTTTCTGTAGTGTAGTCCCCTCCTTTAGGCATGGCCCTGTGCCCCCACCCCCCACCTCTGTAGGGTGCCAAGTACAGCAAGCCATGGTCCAGCATCACCCATGTGCGCATATGTTGTCCATAGACCTGTTGGCCTAGTCACAAGTACTGAGTAGTGTACCCCGATTGCGCGGCGTAGTGCATGAGGCTCCTGTGTCTGTCCTCTCCGCCAACGGTGTTGACAATGCATGCACTCAACCTGTTTTTATTTCTCCCCCCACCCTTTTTCTTTGTCTTCTTGTGCATGTGTGCATTAGCATCATCAGGCGGAGGAGAATTGGCATCGGAGCACGAGGGAGCTGCAACTCACAAGGCCCCGGTGGGCCATGCTACAGACACCGAGGTCACCAGTGATACGGAGGGCGAGGGGAGCACCACAACGGGGACCCGTGGTGACACCAGCGACACCGACACGTCCTCGGAAGGGAGCACCCAGCGCACCAGCTCCGCCCTCCCAGCAGCCCCTCAGCCTTCGCTCCGTGCCCGCTCGCCCAAGAAGGCGGGCATCTCCTTCGCCCCAGGCACCTCAGGCCCTGCCCCTGTTACCCCTGCTGCCCTCAGTGCGGAGGTCATTGACCTCCTACAGACCATCATTGTTGGGCAGTCTACCCTTTTGAATGCCATCCAGGGGGTAGAGAGGGAGGTGCATCGGAGCAATGCATACCTGGAGGGCATTCATTCGGGTCAGGCTGCCCATCAACGATCGTTCAATGCTCTGGCCTCAGCACTGACGGCAGCCATTGTCCCTGTTTCCAGCCTCCCTCTTCTAACTGCCTCCACCCTGTCTCTGTCTCCTGTTCCTCAGCCTATCCCATCCACACCATCAGACCAGCCTGCACACACCTCAACACCCAAGGGCAGCTCATCCAGACATAAGCACCACAGATCACACAAGCATTCACCCAAGCAACACCCAGATGCAGACATGCCAACAGTCACTACCACCCCTGTGTCCCCCTCCTCCTCGTCTCCCTCCTCCCTCCCTGTGACGTCTCCACTCACACCTGCATGCACACCACCATCAGCCAGTACTTCCATCACCAGCACACCCTCCAGTACAGTCCGCACACGTGCAGTCACCACCCCCACTGCCATTTACACGTCCCCTGTGTCCTCTCCCACTGTGTCTGTCACCCCCTCTTCCAAGACACACAAACGCAGGCAGCCACCCACCCAACAGCCAACCACCTCACGACAGCCTACGTCACAAGCACCTGCACCCAAAGACAGCACACCTGACTCTCCTACAACCACATCCTCTTCCTCCACTCCCATACCCACTACACCTACCCTTTACATTGGTCCTAAAAAACTTTACCTCTCCAAACTTAACCTCTTTGCCCCACCTGACCCACCCCCTCCATGTGCTAAGAGTCCCAAGAGCACCTCAGCCACCACCAGCCCTGCTTCAAGTGTCAACATTGTGCAGGGGTTTTGGAGTCCACCCTTTCCCAGCACAGATACATCGGCCAGCAGCAAGGGAACAGCCAGCCCCCCCCCCTGGGAAGAGGACCCGTAAAATCAGGGGCCGCCGCGAGAAGACTGACACGGCTGCCCCCAAGGAGCAAAGTCCTGGGCCCTCACCTGCCACAACATCCAGGGGAGGCAAGGGCCAGAGAGCCTCATCGAAGGAGGGCAAGGGCAGCAGGGCGGAGAAGTCAGCCAGCAGGGGCGCGGACCAGGAGGGCCCCACAAGCCCCATCCCGGGTGTGAGGGAGGACACCCACGGGCCCAGGACTCCGTCACAGAAGGGTCCAGCAACTGCACGGTCGGAGGGCGACTAAGCAGGGAGTCCTGGCCAGGTCTGGCTCCCTTGGATGACTGGACAAGCACCGCTGAAGAGGGCCCCGCCGTGCAGAAAGGCACCGCTGAAGAGGGCCCGCCGTGCAGAAAGGCACCGCTGAAGAGGGCCCCGCCGTGCAGAAAGACACCGCTGAAGAGGGCCCCGCCGTGCAGAAAGGCACCGCTGAAGAGGGCCCCGCCGTGCAGCAAGGCACCGCTGAAGAGGGCCTGCCGTGCAGCAAGGCACCGCTGAAGAGGGCCCCGCCGTGCAGAAAGACACCGCTGAAGAGGGCCCCGCCGTGCAGAAAGGCACCGCTGAAGAGGGCCCCGCCGTGCAGAAAGGCACCGCTGACGAGGGCCCCGCCGTGCAGAAAGGCACCGCTGAAGAGGGCCCCGCCGTGCAGATGACACCGCTGAAGAGGGCCCCGCAGTGCAGAAAGGCACCGCTGAAGAGGGCCCCACCGTGCAGAAAGACACCGCTGAAGAGGGCCCCGCCGTGCAGAAAGACACCGCTGAAGAGGGCCCCGCCGTCTCAAGCACCGCTCCGCTGGGCCCTTCCTGTCAAGCACCGCTCCGCTGGGCCCCTTCCTGTCAAGCACCGCTCCGCTGGGCCCTTCCTGTCAAGCACCGCTCCGCTGGGCCCCGCCGTCTCAAGCACCGCTCCGCTGGGCCCCGCCGTCTCAAGCACCGCTCCGCTGGGCCCTTCCTGTCAAGCACCGCTGGCCCATTGGCAGTCCCGGTTCTGTCGGGCAGGCCTTCACGACGCACTCTGCCCACCATGCCTCCTCCATGACCAGTGGTCTCTGTAATCCACATGATGGACTGTGGCTTTGCACTCCCCAGGATGTAACAGTGGGCGATCCACCCTCTGTAGAGACTTGTGAGACTGTGGCTTTGCACTCCCCAGGATGGCACGGTAGGCAACCCTCCCACTGTAAAGACTTGAGAGACTGTGGCTTTGCACTCCCCAGGATGGTACAGTGGGCAACCCACCCACTGACGAGACTTGTGAGACTGTGGCTTTGCACTCCCCAGGATGGCACAGTGGGCATGGTGGACCCTTCGTGGATCTGGCGTCGTGGACTCATGTGGCTGAGGTGCCCCCCCTTCCCTTCCCCCTGAGGTGCCTGTAGTTTTGTCATCTGATGCCCCAGCAGTGTTCTCTCCAACGGACTCAGGTCTCCTGTGTGGGCTTTGCCCATGTGTTGATACACTTTGGCCCACGGACAGTGGAAATTTAGGTGACTGTGCAGGACTTATTGCCTATGTTTATCGGTTTCGTAATTTTCTTACTTGATTTTTTACTATTCATATTGCTATTTTACCATGACTTCAAAGAACCTCTTATATACATAAATGTTGTTTCTCACTTTAATTATGTCTTTGCATTATTCCGGGGGGTTTGGGTGGTGTCACTGTGACTTGGTGCTCTGCATTGGTGTGTAGATAGTTGGGGGGGGGTCGCATATGTGTGTGCCCGTAAGCTTTCCTCCTCCCCCCTCCCCTGTGTCGTAGGTGCAGTACTCACCGTTGTCGTCTGCGCCGGCGTTCGTACTCGTGGTAGATGAGCAGGTAGACAATAGCCGGTAGGATGTGTAATTCGGGCTCCATGCTGTCCTCCTTCCTCGAGGAGTGTGTATTGGTGAGCGTTTTCCCGTTCGTAGTCTGTTTCCGCCGTGTTTTTATCGGCGGGGCTCCCGCCCCGGAAAAGGTGGCGGATTGGTGAGTTGTGATAGGGTGGGCGGTACATTGTCTGCCGCCTGGCTGTTGGCGGTGACCGCCGAGCTGTTTGTCTGTCCCGCCGTGGCGGTCGGAGTGTTAAAGGGGCGGCCTGTGTTGGCGGTTCCCGCCAGGGTCAGAATTCCATTTTTGGGACCGCCAGCCTGTTGGCGGGTTGGCCGCCGCTTTAACACTGACCGCCAGGGTCAGAATGAGGGCCTAAGTACGAAGGTAAACTTTTGACGAGGCCTCCTGCGAGCTGTAGCTGAGCACGGTTCCATCACAGTCGGCCTTAAACTTTGACTTTGCCCCGGTCGAGGTGCAACCAGATGACCCGATTGGCGCTTTTTGTTTCTAAGCACTAAAAAACAATAATTCTTTAAAAATTCATATCTCTGGTTCCCCTTATCCGATTTTAGTCATTTTTGTGTCATTTTAAAGATAAAAATATAATCTATTTTTATAAATTGGTTTTGGATCTTTAAACTGTTTCTTGTGTTTTATTGAATTACTGTTTTGTGATATTTGAATGCTTTACACTCTGTCTCCTAAGTTAAGCCTTGTCGCTCATTGCCAAGCTACCAAGGGTTGAGCTGAGTTTAATTTACTGAGACCTAACTGGACCTAAGTGGAGATTAGTGGCCTGTTGCTAAGTGTAGGTACCTACCTGCCCTTACCAATAGCCAATTTTCCAACGGATGGTAAGTGACTTGTTCATCTGATGGAGACTTTTAGCTGCTGATTCTTTACCTGAGAATAGACACCCAAGCAATGCCTCTCTGGAGGTGAGCCTGCGAAGCCAATTTTAGATCAAAAAGTCCTGTGACACCGAATGGGCTAAGTGCCTATCAATACAGACCCGACTGTCCAGACAGTAGTGCTTGGTAAACATGTGCAAAGATGCCCATGTTACTGTCTGACAGATGTTGAGGACAGGAACTCCCTAGGTTAACGCAGTGGTCACAGCAAACCCTCAGGGGGTCCCTCCTTGGCCCATGTGTAGCACACCTTGATGCAGAGCATTATTCATCCTGAGATGGTCTGTTTGTGCACAGCCTCCCTTTTTTTAGCTCCTACGTACCCCACGAAGAGTTGATTGTCCACCCGGAACTCTTTTGTGCAGTCAAGGTAGAATCATAATGCTCTTTTGTGTCCAGATGGTGGAGTCTCCCCTCCTCTTTAGAGGGGTGAAGCAGAGCAAAGAAGGTATGCAGGGTGATGTTCTGGACTACATGGAAAGGAGTCATAACCTTCACAAGGAAGGAGGCATGCGTTGGTAGGACCAGCTTTTTTAGGTAGACGGTAGTGCAGGGAGGTTGTGCCAAGAGCGTGTGTAACTGGCCAACCATCCTGGGTGATGTTATGGCCATTAGAAATGCCATTTTGATGGTTTAAAGCCTAAAAAGGCACATGTGCAGAAGGTACACACATCAAGAAAGTGAAAACAAGATTTAAATCCCTCTTGGGCATGATGAATGGCCTGGGGGGAAACATGTGCTGTACACATTTAAAAAGATCTCTCCACAACAGGCAACTTAAATAAAGAAGGATGGTCCAGCAACCTCATAAATGATTAAATGGATAAAAGATAACCTTAAACGGTGCCCAGAGCAGAGACCTGCTTGGCCAATGATAGAACAATCAGAAGGGGGAGTTGCAATGGGAGCAAAATTCTCATCATCCTATGCAAATCTTTACATGGGACAATTTAAGAAACAACATCGTTGGGTGGACTGTCCTACCGCCATCACACAACACATCCTTTTTTGGGGGAGGTACATTGATGACATACTTGTCATCTGGACTGGTACTAGACAGGACTTGGTTATCCTTATTGACCACCTGAACGCAAATGAGTACAACGTGGTTTTTACACACAAGGTGGGTGGTGACCAAATTGAGTTACTAGATGTATCACTATACGCGGTGAACAACAAGATTTCTTCAAGAATATATAGGCAACCTACTGCGTGCAGTTCCATTCTACACGCGCGGAGCGCACATCCTAGCACTCAGATTAAGGCCCTCCCATATGGCGAAATGATAAGAACTAGACGTAAATGTAGTGAGGATGAGATCTTTTCACAAGAAATGGAATTATTGGCACTCGGTTTCCAAAACGGAGGATACTCAGACCAAATTATTTCTGTAGCAAAGAAACGTATAGCATTCAAGCAACTTAGTACCCTACTTATTAGGGGGAACACAAAATCTAAAATCATCTCATTCATTACCAGATTCAGTCCTGCCAGCAAAACTAGTCTATCGAATACTCAAGAAACACTGACATTTGTTGCTCTTAGATACTGGTCTTGGCTCAATTTTAGACAAAACACTCTCTATTACTCACAGTAGAGGAAATACGTTGAGAAACATCCTATGTCCTAGTTACACTGCACCTCTTACACAAACTGATTCCCAGATGTGGTTACCCACCAAACATAAAGGTTTTTACAAATATGGATGCTGCTTTACATGTCAATTTGCACTTAACAAAACCCTGACTTTTTCATACAATACATGTGAAACCTATCACGTCAGACAATTCATCAACTGCAATATGAAATATACTGTCTACTGTGTAGCATGTGTCTGTGGACTGATATATGTGGGTAGGACCATTTGTCCACTGAAGGAACATATCCAGGAACATATCAGATCTATTAGGAACTATAATTCTAATTCTTCTCTAGCTATACACTTTAACTTGCAACATGACAAATCAGACATTATTAATAACAGATTCCATGGCATAACACAAGTTATCTGCCACCCGAGACTGGGGGAAAGGACCAAGGAACTGAGAAAATGTGAAGCTAGGTCGATCCTTAAGCTACGGGCTGTGGAAAAAGGCTTGAATATCGATAGGGAACAATATCAATAAGGAGGGACAGGGAGATTGATGGTCCAGTGTACTTTCTCCCAATAGACTAGTGACAGAACACAGAGTACGCTGTTCCAAAAGGACACACAGGGAACCCGAAGGTTTAGGAGCAAGAGCCCTCACACACCCATTAGGGTGTCATGCTTCATCAACGGGAGATGCTCCTCGTCAGACCGGCGCTGCAATGTCTGACGGGCTCCCCTAAGAGGGGGCTCTTTGCCGGAGATCTTTTGTAGAGGCTGCCAAGGTAGAATATCTAAGTTAGTGCTTAAAGGCAGACTTTCATCAAACAGCAAAAATCTTTGCTGTATTACTCCTTCAATGCTACTTTGGTGTTATGCAAACAATGCTGTATGGTACTTGACTGTTTGACCTTTGTACATTAACCTCCTGTTATCATATGTTCTCACATTTGTTCTTTATGTACATACTTCTCATTAATACACTACCTTTGCCAGACACTACTGTCCCCCATTATGATCTACCTATTCTGAGTAGACTCTGTGCTCATCTTCCTATTTGTCCGGCCACTAGTCTCACTTACTCATGGTTGCTACCTTCTCTGGCTTTTACCTCTTGTTTTGGCTATATTATCGCTTTCGCGTCGCCACCCATTACCCATTATATTTAAGGAATTCCTATACTTTTACTACTTAGAGCCGCCATCTTCAAATGGTTCCTTACATTATGCGATTTCCACTCGATATTAAAAGACAATATATTGGTTTTAGATCACCATATTTCCTTATTATTTTCTGTCACACTACTTAATTACGTGGTTTAACTGTTTACATATTTAAATTTGTCTGAACACCATGATTATGTACAATAACTAACATTACTGTATCTCTCCATACTCGTAGAGTTGTTCCATTCCTTTTACACATGGCCTCCCCCCTTTGTTTCTATATACTTTTAAACTCTTAGTAGTCCTATCTCTATTTTCACGCGAAGGTTCCTAATACCGTACGTCACTGGCACGACGGAAGTCGAAAGGTGCCTAGCCTGTTCCTTAAGTCTACTACGGGTCCTTATATGCACCACATAGTCTTCGCGTTACCGACACTGCAATCGACACTCCATACAACTTCGAGGTGCGTTTACTTCAAACGCGCAGGTAAGAGATTGTTTGACCTCTTGTTGACATTTCGTTTTAGGTCGTATTCCAAAAACTGCCTCATAGCTGCAATCAGTCTCTGTTTGCTGCGACTGCGCTCTTCTACATCAGATTCCGATTTTTCATGCTTATTTCTGGATTAAATTGTGCTACCTAATTATACAGCATGCACTATACGGAACGGTTCTCTCTCCAGTTGCCATTTTCTAACGCTTCCGCCGATATGCTCCGAGACCTTTCCATTGCTGACCGCTAAAGGATGTTAAGTTGATATGCTTGCAACTTCTCATTTACAAACATAAACTATGCCTAATGGTCTTAACTTATGGTCACTCTTGTTACTAACTTAGATCTATCATTTCCTTGTAACATAAGATCTCACCAGAGCTTATACATAATCAGTTATACCGCGTTCATGAGTAACTTCTAAATTGACACTTCTCTATTCTCATTACCTCACTTTCTCCCAGTACTGACTTCTTTTCCCCCCTTTTTTCGAATTTAAGACTTACCATGGTCCTGTGTCTGATCCTTTGATGACTTTCCATTTCATGCACGAATGATACATATTCACAGTTACTATTACTCTGAATCACCTGTACACCTTACACCTTTGCTCGTCTAAGTGGGAAACAGGTATTTTTACTAGCAATTGTCTACTTTTTTAACCTTACCACTAAGTAGTATTTACCAACATTCCCACCTTAGCTGGTTTTCTTTCTCTCTGCTCCCGTTACAGTGTTTTCACACCATTATCTAGATGGACATGTTGTTATTTCGTCTACATTCTAGGGAGGTTATTATTGTCGGGTGTTCTTTCTGTTTTCACAGATTAAGTTTGATTTAACACATAATGGACTATACACCTTTTTCTATCCAATTCAATTCTGATTGTTTTTTCACACGTTTTTGGTGACCTTTGATATACTATTTAGGCACTCTGGAGTTTTTCTGTTCTTTTAGTTTCTGTATCTCTCTCTACATTTGCTATATTTCACTTTTTTTTTCGTGGACATCATTCCATTCCTACATGTCTAGTCACCTTTGTCATGTCTGAGTCCCCTTCTACCTAAGAAGATCCATCTATGTCTATATATACTCTTATCTGATGTCCATTACTATGTACTATATCAAGATATTACTTATGTATGTCTTTTACAGCCTTGAAAAAGTCACTGTGTGACAAAACACGTGTTGGCTGCACATGAACACATATATACTCCAAGTATTTGTTGATCCAAATAAATTATTTTCTGCAATACCAAGAGGACTACTGTACTATACACCTACGGATCTCCTACATCTGATTTTACATTTGTGTTTATAAATATTTGTGTTGTGAGTGCTGTGGTCTTAGCTGTTTTTCCGAACAATCAGAAGAACTTTGGTTAAAGGTTCACAATGGGGGTCGATGTTGTGGGAAGCACACCATGTGACAAACCTATCCAGATGACAGGCTTATACCTACTTGGTGGAGAGACGGCTGGCTGCCAGCATAAACATCACAGGCCTCAGGACGAAGTTTGAAAGCTACCAACTTTCACCGCTCAATTTTCACTCATGAAGGTGAAGGGTGCGCTGGTTTGCAAGCAGAACCCTCCTCTGTTGCTGCATTGGAGGACCAATGTTCATGCTTAACAGCTCAGGATACCAGACTCTCCATGCCCAATTCAGAGCCACAAGAATGACTTGGGCCCGGTCATTCCTGATCTTCTTGAGAACTCTTGGCATGAGTGGTATTGGCAGAAAGGTGTACAAAAGGCCAGAGCACCACTCGAGAAGAAAGACATCACCGAGCGACCTGGAGTGCCGACAATCCCGTGTCCCATGGGAAGACTTCGACAGGCGCGAAGACATCTATGACTGCTTGAATTTCTTATGCTTTTGGGACTTATCAGACTTCACCAACAACTTTGAGTGTGACAATGATCACAGGGTGCAGCTTTGTGAACGATCCTAGGACCATTTTGTACGAACAGGATCTTTAGCATTGCGGAGTCACCTGACATCGGATGGCGAGGAGTATGAAGGACCGCTCCCTCAGCACCTTCTAATTCCTGGAGTGGCAGTCCGCACAAGTCTTGGAGTCTTGGTCACGTTGCAAGCAACATAAGCACACCAAGTGAGGGTCTGTCACAGGTAAGACATCTGTCTGTGACAGGTACCACATGGTTTGAAACCAGTCAGTTCATGGGTGACATCTTCACACCAGGAATGAGAACTCTCAAAAAGAGTTGACAAAAAGTCAAAAAGCCAGTCAAGCAATGACTGAGAGTAGGTCTGACTGGATCAGCGCTATCTGGCATGGAAAGCAAAGAACTGATGTCAAAGTGCTAGGGTGGCGCCTATATAGGTACTGTGCATGTCACTTCTGGAACGGATGATGCGGATGCGGAGACGGACGATGCCACCTACTAGCACGCAGGGGTACTGTTCAAAAAACTTCCAGATCCAGTCTGATGCCTGAGAATTATTGTATGGTAAGGAATATGCAGCTTGAAGTCTCTATGAGGTCATAAGATGTTCTATCATTCCTAAAGTCCCAAAGGAATACTTCCTCCCAATAACCTGTAAAAACTCTCTATGGTACAGCTTGTGAGTTACTACCTTTTCCAAGTCTCTTTTCCCCTGGAGCGATGGGAAAAAAATCCTGTACAACAGACTGAGGATAGGTCCTCGGCACCTCCTTTTCTTCCCGGACTTCTTCAGTTCCTCTCCTCTACAGATGCCTTTTCAATACCTTTTTAAGTGAATCCATTAATAAGTTTGAAAAACCACGCAAAAAGGGTTAAGAGGTGGACGAATGTGTAGAGACATAAGCCAAACTCCCTAATGATAGTAATAGGGCGTGAACATCCTCCAAATGCATCAATACTATCATTTCAACCAATCACATGTGCTTTTATTCTAATTCACAGATTCTGTTATACCATTTCCAGGTACTGGGTGTGGTACCACACCACCTACTAAAGGCAGAACGTATACTACAAACTACAAGAGATCAGGTTATTTGTGCTTGTTAGAAAATCCCTAGGCTCAAACTTAAAAAAGATGACACCTTCATAGTAAACACAACTATTTTCTTTAAAACCTTCGGGTCCCATGGGACTCGGGCGGACTCAAAGAAGTAAGTTAAGGCCATGGGGGCATTACACAGCTCTCATTAATTGACTCTGTAGGTCCTGTAGGAGTACTGTGGTACCTATGGGAAATTAAAAAAATGAAAGCAGCTATTTAATTGGCCACTTGGGGAACACTATTCACAAAATAAGTTCGCAGTCTTTATAAACAGCTTCAAAAGATTTTCCTCACTACCATTACCAGATTGGTGTTTTAGAGAGGCAGTTTGATGTAAAAGAAATAACAGTCCATCATGGCCTTGGCGGAAACTGGATCCTGAGAGACACCAACAACATCTTCGTCCCAGCCTATCACAGCTAAGCATCAGCAGATAACATTATTGTCATTCCATTTACTTCTGCAGCACCTCAAAAACCAAGGCTTGAGAACGAATCTCAGTTTTCGGAACTTCCAGCTGGCCAAAAATAAATAAGTGTGGCGGATGTTTTGTGCTCTTTTTGCAACCAGGTGCTGCCTAGATGAAAAGCTGGAGAATATTGCATGGGAACCAGTGGCATGTCGAAACACCTGAGGGTTATGAATCCCAAAAGCATAATTTATGCAGAGAGCAGAAGTGTCGTGGAGCTGAAGGACTATAGAGTGCTCCACAGGAAGTGTGGCAACAATAACTGGAGGAACTTGATGAGAAAATGCAGCATGTTGCCACGTACTGCAGGCACTGCCTAAAAGTAGTGGCTTGTGTGGAAATTTTTAAAGGCTAAAGGCCATGGAAGACCATCTTCACAAAGAACACAAAGACTTGTGGAAAAAATAAATATATATATGTTCAAAATAATGCTTAAGAAGATTTTAAAACATTTAAAAATCAGTAGTTCTAAACTGTAAAAAACACAGAAAAAAACATTAACACATCCAAATAAAAAGAAATGCAGAAAACAACACAAAACTCCCCAAAATAAAAGTATGCATCCAATCTCTTCTACACAAAAACTGAGTTTGAGCATAGATGGAAGCAGTTTGGATGATTTCACAGAGGTGAGCACACCTACTCAAAGAGTAGGGCTTTTACCAAATTCTGTACAGCATATCCTCAACGTAAAATATGATTAAAAAAAACCCATTCACTGAAAAAAACAAAGATTAAAATGATGGTATAGTTAGGTGATGAAGGCAAACACGATCTAACTTTTAGAAATCAAACAAAAAACACAGACATTTGCCAGTTATTATTCAGTGAACCTATAGCTTGCACTCTCATCATGCACTGCTTATGACCTCATCTTACATCACTCATGACATGTGAAATTACATCATTAATGACATCTCCAATGACATTAGTGACTACATCACTGATACCATCATAGTCATATACAACACAGAATTACTATATGCGCACACATGTGGATGCACAGAATGGAAATAGAATAAACATGGAGGCAAGTGTGGTTGGCATGCTGAATGTTGTATGGTGCACTGCTCACAAATCGGGAATATGTGTGGTGCAAGTAAGGTGAAGTATGAGCAGGAATTATATGTGTTGCAGAAGCATGTTTGAAAGTAGGTTGTGTCATAAAGCCAACGTCTGTTGTAAAAACATCTGTGAGAAAAGCCAATGCTTTTTAAATTATTTTTTATATTGACAACAGGTCATCCGTCAGTAGAAGTCTGGGCACATGCCCATGTTAAATAGTTGTAATACAGTGTGATAGACACATTCTTATGACAAGGGCTTTTATAAGGTGTGGATGCTAATTTCCAGAACTCTGCTGAAGATTTTGAGGCATTGGAGTTGTAAGCTTGGCTATAAAGCTATAGGCCATTCTGCTCATCTCAGGAAAATTTATGGTGTATTTTAGCAAAATATGGACAGCTGTCCATAGTGCCTTGTAGAAGGTGGTTTTTCAGTGGTAAAAGCATACCTGTCAAACTTTGACTTAAAATTGCAGGCCATGTGAAGTCCAAGGGGATGATCTCATTAAGGTAAATAGTGCACAAACTCTTTTTGGAGAGTGTTCAAGGTGTGAAAAAGGGATGACCACATTAAAGTCTAAGGAGGAATTTAGGCCCATACTGAAGAAAATTTAGCAATGCCTTTGCCCCCATTTTTTTCTTTTTTACACAAAAGCGGTGCTAACCTAGCGCCACATTTATATTTTGTCGCTAGACCAGTCTAGCGACATTTCTGTGTTAGCGTAATTTCTGGGAGCACCACCCCTCCATGAGTCGTATTGCGACAATAATATGCAAGGTAGGCGTTCCTTCACAAAAAATGATGCTAGCCGTCCAACGCCATATTTACTGCCTGATGCAAAAACGTCGCACATAAATGAACCAGTCCCAAAAAATGACGCTAAGTCCGATTAGTGTCAAATTTTAACGCCTGGTCAGACCGGACGTTAAAAGGAGGCCCACACACTACTACTTAATGAAAACATACAGAAGGCTGGCATCAGGAACATTACAGACAACCGGCGCAAAAGTGGCTGGCATCTCCCAGCCTTCCTTCTCGGCCTTCCTACCAAAGGTTCTGGACAAAATCATCCACCTCACACACCACCACATCTGCATACCCAACACCCAGCAACCGCAGCAGGAGACCAAGCAAGATTTCTACCAAATTGCTGGGTTCCCGCATATGCTGAGCGCACTAGACTGCACCCATGTCCAACTTGTGCCACCTGCTGCAAAAAAACACCTCTACAGGAATCGCAAACACACCCATTCTATAAATGTGCAGGCAATTGTGGACAACCGTGGGCTCATCACAAGCATCCTAGCCAAATATCCCGGCAGCGTCCATGATGACTACATATTCCGGCACTCCACCATCAACCAGCAGTTCCAGAATGGGCAATATGGCAATGGGCTACTCGTAGATATGCCACCATGCCAATCATTACACAGACAACACACCAGCCTTGTAGGACATACAATACATACACCACACTAAACACACATGGACAGGGGAACACAGTTGTACAGACAACAACACATATGCCACATGCCACACTACACTGCATTCACTACACACACACATACACCCATATCTACATAATACAGCCACAACCTGACTGGCACACCACATGAAGGACAGTTGAAGCTATGTCCTCTTTGCATAGAGAAGTTGGGCCCAAACCACTACAAGTGTCCACTGGTTTACAACTAAATACAGATCCCACAAACATAACACCTAACAATGGTGAATGACATTGGCCATGTCAATGTAAAGAAAGTCACATATAGGCACAGCCCCACCATTGTCCTAGTGTCGAAGCCTCCGGCAGCACCAATATCAAACGCCATCCAAGTGTTGCCATCACCAACTACATATCACCAAAACATACCAGACGTACCTATTGTGTGCACCTTCACCTGTATGGTGCATTGTGCCTCACACAGATGAATACAACATCACCAGCCATGAAAGACCATGGGGTAGATATCTGAAAAGTGACGCTGCACCTAGTCCATCGCCACTTTTCTTGCGCCCCTTAGCGCCCCCCCAACGCCATCATGTGTGCGCTGTATACAATAAATAGTGCACCATGGTGCAGAGTAGGTGCAATAGTATCAAGATAATGGATGCCACAGTAGGACTCTGTAGGAGTATTGAGAACATACCTGAATATTTCATGCATGGTACAGAGGGACCCATTCACAACTATGGTGTGCCCCCTTCTAACGCCTGCTCTGTGCATGTGTTGAAAGTGTCTGTGATTTATCATGTCTAGGGACCTTGGAGATTCCTCTGCACCAATTTTGCTACTCCTCCTAAGGTGTGAATCTCACCATTGTACACATGATGCCTGGCACAGACATAATCGGCCACAAAGGGTCACTAAGTGTCGCACTGCATGCGTAGTGCCTCATGGTAACATGTAGGAATGAGTTTGCCTTGTAGGGCTACCATAGTGTCAATACAAATTACACTATTGTGATGCAAGGATATGGTAGGTTCCACTAACAATATGATACAGCCTCAAATATGGATAACACAACACATATTTTGCACAGTTGAACTGTCAGTCCAGATTTATTTTGACAATCACCAGGTCCCTGATCCACAACCCATGATAGTCTTGTCCACCACCACACACCAACCTAACCAATCAACAAAACGGGAACACACACAATACCAGAAGCAAGTCTGAGTTACCACTCCACCTAAATATAACATCTGCCATGGCACATACAAAACCATGAATATGAAAATTAGTTACTTACCTGTAACTGCAGTTCTCCAGTATTGGTATCTTTCATAGATTCACATGCTTGAATCATCCCCGTCGTCGAGGTGGGAGCCTCACGGTAAACTTAAATATATAAAAAGCAGTAAGTCAGTAAAAGTAAAACCAGTAGGCCCTAGTAGGCCTCATAGGGTATTTTACAGTCTATCCACTTTGTTTTGTGAAAAGACCCAAACTTGAGTATCAACCAATCAGGATTCAGCCCCTCCCAAACACTCCCAACAGAGGCTGAATTCCCTCAGATTTTCTAGTAGGAGTGTGAAGTTTAATATCTGTATAATAGGGGAGCCTCTGAGGGGAGGAGGGTGGGTTGCATGTGAATCTATGAAAGATACCAATACTGGAGAACTGCAGTTACAGGTAAGTAACTAATTTTCTTCTCCAGTATTGGATCTTTCATAGATTCACATGCTTGAATCAGAGTAACGAGCAGTAATGTTTTCTTACTTACTGAATTACATTGACTGTAATTCCATCGTAATTCTATACGTGATGTGATTCACATTAGTTCAGTTTAAATATGCACTTACATATAATTATATTTATATTCATAGACATCCGAATATAAGAGCAATAAAAGGTGTGTGGCAAGAAATCCTGACACAATTTATGCTATTATTATGGAGAATACGACACGTTAAACAGTATAAGAAAATGAACCATTAATGACCATACCTCGAGTGTGGTGGTGGGATGTGTAAGAGGCTCACCTTAACGAAATAGATGCCTCAGCACTGCTTGTCCCACTGCTGTATCGACCTGGTTAGTCTCCTCTAGACAGTAATGTCTTGTAAATGTGTGTTGGCTGGACCATGTCGCTGCTCTACAGATGCTATGTAGTGGTACACCTGCAAAGAGTGCAGCTGAAGTGGCTACCGATCTTGTAGAGTGGGCTCTCACCCTGGTGTGGAGCGGCTTTCCTGCTTTTGAATGGCAGAATTGAATCGCCAGGCCAATCCATCTTGCTAAAGTCTGTTTGGACACCGCGTGTCCCTTCTTTGTTCCGCCGAATGCTACAAATAATTGATCCGACTGGCGGATGGCCTGAGTTTTCTGTAGATAAAACTTTAAACATCTTTTAATATCGAGAGAATGTAATGTTTTTTCCGCCACTGTTTGTGGATTTGGAAAAAAGGTTTTTAAGATGACTGGTTCATTTAAATGAAATGTTGAGGGAACTTTCGGAATGAATTTAGGATTTGTCCGCAGGATGACACCTGAGTTTGTAAACTGTAGGAACGGCTGTTTGATAGTGAACGCCTGAATGTCACTGACTCTTTTTGCCGAAGTAAGAGCTAACAGTAACGCTGTTTTCCATGCGAGGAATTTTAGGTCAGCTTTGTGGATCGGCTCAAAAGGAGCTTTCATGAGCTGCATCAACACAACATTCAATGACCATAGAGGCGGAGGTTTCCTAATTGGCGGGAAGACCCGAAAAAGGCCCTTCATAAATTGTTTGACAATTCTTGTGGAACACAAAGAGAGTCTGTCTGGTGATCTGCGGTATCTGGAAATTGCTGCCAGATATACCCGTATGGAAGAATATGCAAGTCCTGATTTTGCCAGGAGCAGGAGATATGGAAGTATTTGTTCCGGAGTAGAAGATAAAGGATGTATATTTTCCGCTGCACACCAAATACAAAACCGTTTCCATTTAAGTCTATAGGTTTTGTTGGTAGTGTCAGCTCTAGCTTTTGCTAAGATGTCTCTACACTCTGGGGAAATTTTGAGATTTAAGTATTCATTGTGTTCAGGAGCCAAGCCGACAAATGAAGAGACGACGGATGTGGGTGTGTGACTTGTCCCTGGTGCATCGTTAAAAGAGTCGGACTCTGTCTGAGTGGTAGATGTGGTCGTTCGGAGAGCATGAGGAGCTCCGTATACCATATTTGTCTGGGCCATCTGGGAGCTATGAGTAGAAGTCGACACCCCTCCGTCTTCATTTTTCTGATGACTCTCGGAATGAGCGGGATCGGAGGAAAAGCGTAGGCATAAACTCCTGACCATCTCATCGAAAACGCATTCCCCCACGAATCTTTTTGGGGAAGCCAACTTGCGTAGAACTGGCATTTCTTGTTCTCGAGAGTGGCAAATAGGTCTAAGTTTGGTTTGCCCCATAATAGAAACAGGCCATTGAGAATTTTCTGGTCTAGCTCCCACTCGTGGTAAGGAATCACTGTCCTGCTCAGGGTGTCTGCTAGAACATTGATCTGTCCTGGCACATGCTCCGCTTTTAGTGAAATATTGTGTTTGATGGCCCATGTCCAAATTTGTTGGGCTAGCTGCGAGAGTTGTAGGGATCTTGTGCCTCCTTGCTTGTTTAGATAAAACATGCTGGTCATGTTGTCCGTCCGGATTAAGACGCTTGAACATTGTATCTTTGGCAAGAAAGCTTTTAGAGCTAAGTGTATTGCTTTGAGTTCTAGATAATTGATGTGGAGCTGGCTCTCTTGCTGATTCCAGAGTCCGCTGATTTGCAGGTCCTGGCAGTGTGCACCCCATCCTTCTAGAGAGGCATCCGTTGTTACTATGTAACTTGGTGTTTGAAGAAGAAAAGACAGCCCTTTTGAGAAATTGGTTGGAGTCGCCCACCACCTCATAGTGTTCTTCATTAGAGGCGTTATGCGAATCTTGTCTTCGAAGGAGCTGTCCAATTGCTCTTGCAGGGGTCGCATATGGAGCCTGCAATCTGGGACTAGCGGAATGCACGATGATATCATTCCGAGCAATGATTTGTAGATGCGGACTGAAACGAACTTTTTTCTGGATAGGTTGTCTGCCAAAGAGGTTAACTTTTGTTTCCTCTCGTGTGATGGGTACGCTTTGCTGCGTACTGTGTCCAAAATTGCTCCCAAGAAACTCAATTCTTGTTTGGGGTATATCTGAGATTTCTGGTAGTTGACTACAAACCCCAGGCTGTGTAACAATTGAAGGCAATAGGAAATATGATTTGTTACTTGGAATTTTGAGGGTGCCTTTATAAGCCAGTCGTCCAGGTAAGGGAAGACCTGGATACCTGACTGGCGAAGATGTGCTGCTACTGGAGCTAACATTTTTGTGAAGATTCTGGGGGCTGATTTGAGACCGAATGGTAGAACCCGGAATTGGAGGTGCATACGTCCTACCCTGAACCTTAAAAATTTGCGATGTTTGCGATATATGGGGATATAAAAATAAGCATCCTAGAGGTCTAGGGATGCCATCCAATCTCCCGTGTTTAAGAGACGCAGGACATCCTGCAACGTTACCATCCTGAACGATTGTTTCTTTAGAAACTTGTTTAGTGCTCTCAAGTCCAGGATGGGGCGCCAGTCTCCTGATGGTTTCTTTAGAAGGAAAAACCGGGAGTAGAATCCTTTGTTCTTTTGAGATAAAGGGACTGGTTCTATTGCTCCTTTTGTTAGCATTATTCTTACTTCCCTGAGAAGTTGGCCCAACCTCGGAGGCGGTGTACCCGATGGAGGGACACTCAGTGGTGTTTGCATGAATTCCAGAGTATGACCTCTGGTCACTACATCTAGTACCCATCTGTCCGATGTTATAGCCTTCCACTTGGGGAAATAAGAATTGATGCGACCTCCGACCTTCAATATTGATTGGGGAGGTGTTGAGATTATCCGCTGGTCATTGCTTTCTGCCTGTATCTCTTCCACGGGCAGCTCCTCTTCCTCTAGCCGGATGTTTGTAAGCTGCGGCTGGTGGTAATCGATAATGCTGCTGTTGTTGATGGTGCTGATGTCCTGGTCCTGTGGAGGAAGATGGATATTGTGACCTGTATTGTTGGTATCCACCTCGAAAGGAGTAATTACCTCTACCCCTTGCTCCACGAAAAGGTAGTTTTTTATACTGCAGGGTACCTAGGGATTTTGCTGTATCGGTATCCGTCTTGATAGCCTGCAGCATGTCGTCGACATGTTTGCCAAACAAACTCTCTCCATCGAAGGGCATGTCGAGAACACGAGTTTGGACTTCTGGTTTGAATGAAGTAGCTTTAAGCCACCCTTGTCTGCGCAGGACTGCTGCTCCAGCTAATTGTCGAAAGCCAGTGAGGGAAATATCTATTGCAGTGTCTATTATCTCTGCGGAGACCCTTTCTCCCTCCTGCAAGACCTTTTTGGCTTCCACCTTGAGATCTTCTGGCAGTGAATCTACAAAAGCGGACATGTCTGCCCACATCTGGCGATCGTACCTTCCCAGGATGGCGAGGGAATTGGCCGCCTTGACCGTTACTGCAGCAACCGAGGAGAATTTCTTACCGATATTGTCTAGTCTCCTTCCCTCTTTGTCTGGGGGAGACGCAATAGGCGTAGAGGGGTTTTTGGATCGTCGTTGAGCCGCCTGTGATATAACCGAGTCAGGTTTCGGCTGTGAGACTAAACAGGCCGGAGAATCATCTGGGGCCTTGTATTTTTTCTCTAGCCTTGGCATTTGTGAAGGCACTGTTGCCGGGTTTTTCATTGCCTTCAAACCCTCTTGCCATAAGAAATCCACAATCGGTATGGCTCTTACAGATCTCTTTGATGGCTCTTTAAAGTCATACAAAAAACACTCCGTTTCATGGGAAACAATTGCCAGGCCAAAACGTTTCGCCGCTCTCTCTATGATATTATGGAAACCTCCTATGTCTTCTGGAGGAGAATCCACTGGAGCTGCTGGAGGTGGAGATGGTGTGGGAACGAGATAATCGTCCCATTCACTAGCCGCTGAATCTGCTAGCTCGCCCTCTTCCCTTTCGTCGTCCGACAAGAGGTAAGCTTCTGGAGCTTGGCTAGTTACAGGTCTACTAGCCTGTGGCTTTTCGGAAACATTAGTAGTTTGAGCTTGCTGGTAACTCTGAGGTCTAGGTGGCGTGGACTGAGTTGACGGTGGGAACCTTTTATAGTAGTCCTTCAACATATGTTGTAAATCTGTCACTAATGTGCTAGGCATAGCCAGTGGCGATGGTTGGTTTGCCTGTGGATAAGATGTTGAAGCATAACTATGCTGGTAATGTTGATCCTCTTCTTCATCAAACTCTTGACATTTGACATTTAGTTGGGACGGGCTACTAGCTGCCCCAAACATTCCTTGATCCTCATCATCATCATCGTCCAAAAGATGTTGCGGTGGGTATGGCAGCACTTTACTTGGTGATGTATGTATCGGCAAAATGTCAGATGGCTTGTCCCCTATATTAATAAGGGAAAGGGGTAAGAATCTGGTGGAGTCCTCATGATGGTATGAGGAATGATCTGGTGAAATGTCCCAAGGTTTGTAAACTGTTAATGCTGTGGTGATCGTCGGTTCCATCGTCGACGGTTCCCTCGTCGACGGTTCCCTCGTCGACGGTTCACTCGTCGACGGTTCCCTCGTCGACGGTACTGTCGTCGACGGTTCCCTCGTCGACGGGTCTCTCGTCAACACTTCCGTCCATGACTGCGTCTTTGTCAATGGGTCCTTAGTCGACGGTCCCTTCGTCGACGGGTATTTTACCGACGACGGTCGCTTCGCCGACGTATCTTGCGTAGATGGGTTTTTTAGTGCCCTGGATGATTTGTGAACCCAGGAGGCCTCCGCTGTCGACGCTGTGGTTGCCGACGAAGCTCTTTTGAAGATTTTTGCAGTAATAATTGTCGTCGATGACAACGGCGACGACGTCATAATCATCGGTGATGATGGTGTTGTGAACGTCGACGATACCGTGGTCGCTGTTACCGTCGACACTGTCGTCGACGGGGCGGTCGTCGACGGTTGTTTTTTCACCGACAAGAGTTTTTCTGGCTCTTTTTGTGGTGACAGAGACAGGGATGGTTTCTTTGAGGTGCTTTTCCGGTGTAACGGCGTAGTAGGTTCTGAATGAACCTTTTTTGGTCCATGTTTAACTGCCTCTTCAGTTAAGACTTGTTTTGTCTTTTTGTGCATTTTTCTTGGTGGTTCATCCGCACCTCTATCTCTCTCACCTGTTCTTTTCTGAGGGCGAGAAGTTTGTGGTGACTCTTCGCTGTCAGATGAAGGATGCTCTAAGGCTTTCTGTTTTTGTAGCCATAAGAGAAGTCTACCCTCTCGGTCTTTGAGGGTTTTTTGACTAAAGGTGCAACAGATTTTGCAGTCTCTCACCTTATGGTCTGGATGAAGGCAGTAAATACACTTCTTGTGGGGGTCATCAATATGTAGTCTCTTCTTCCCACAGTTGTCACAGTCTCTGAACAGACCCTTCTTTGCCTTTTCAGACATAGTAAAGTTGTAACTAGTTTCCTGAGAGAAAAAACAATCTTCAGTCAGAAAATAGGAAAAAAACTGAGCAGAGCTCAGGGAGACTCCCTTCACACGACGTGCGGTAGAAAATCTGAGGGAATTCAGCCTCTGTTGGGAGTGTTTGGGAGGGGCTGAATCCTGATTGGTTGATACTCAAGTTTGGGTCTTTTCACAAAACAAAGTGGATAGACTGTAAAATACCCTATGAGGCCTACTAGGGCCTACTGGTTTTACTTTTACTGACTTACTGCTTTTTATATATTTAAGTTTACCGTGAGGCTCCCACCTCGACGACGGGGATGATTCAAGCATGTGAATCTATGAAAGATCCAACACTGGAGAAGTATGAGAGACACATGTTCTCTCATTCATTTGGAGCCGACCAATGTTACGGCATCCAGCCATGGGTGATGACTCATTTTGGCAACCCGACAACGGTGGAAGAACGAGCATACAATGAAGGGCACAGAAGGACAATAAATGTGGTGGAGAGGACATTTGGGATCCTGAAGTCAAGGTTCAGGTGCCTGGCCCTGACAGGAGGAAGCCTGTTGTATGCACCACCACTAGTATGCAAGATGATCCTTGTATGTGCAATCTTGCATAACATATGTATTTGGACAAATGTCGTCACCATTAAATCACTTTGCACCAGATTGTCCATGGTGAACTCATTCCCTACTACATATGCCATGGAATGTTGCTCATACCTCAAAGAGCAGGAAACAACCACAACAGTTACAAAGATTGTTGGAACATAGGTTGTGATGTAAGAGGGTCTAGTGCCTCCATGCCACACATCAGCGTCACATAACTCATGCAGCTCTTGAAGGCTTAGATCCACGCACCAGGAAAAGTAAAAGGCATTAGGTAGGCATAGTGCTAATTCATACCCCTTTCACCACACCATGGCTACGCCAGGCAAGATGTATGCAAGGGGTGGGCGTACATACGGTAGGGGCTGTTTCCAAAAGGTGTATTAGAAAATAAGGAAATAAACAGTGTCACATCTCAAGCAGGTAACTGTAACTCCAGCACATATCAAACATGTTGTGGTCGATTGCATGTACCTAGTTTATGCCTTTCATACATTTGTCTGATTTCTCTGCACACATGTACCACTTCAGTGGTACAGGCCTGGTACTGTGCATTGGAGTATGCACAAAAGTCTACTTTACAGTCATGAAAATGCATTTGTATCACATGATCATACATAGACTTAAATGACCTTCAGATGTATTCCCGCATACGGAAACATAGGTGGCACTGATATGACTACACAGCCATCATACAATGTCCAACATATGAAACACATGAAAATAGATTTGTGAGGTTTCATATCCCATTAACAAACCGCTTTGGCATTCTTTACACATTTTACACTACACGTCTTTCCACACACAGACATCACATACCAACCTTCATTAATACATGTGAGTACACCATCTCCTGCATCACAGATGCATGAGGAACCATCTGTTACACGTGTAGCATAGCATCATGAACCCTGAACCATACAACACACCACAGTGTGTACACACATGCACTCACATAGCCATGCGTTACGTGAAATCAACTCAGCCATAGTCCATTGCATCGTTTGAAGACAAATTGTCAAGGGTATCAGATGCTTAAACATGTACTGAACATAGCCCATCTTATGTAATGTGTTGTCAAAAGTACATCTGGAAATCAGACATGACAATGTGGTAGACCCACAAATATGTGTTACATCACATATGTACACTCCCAATACACATGTGGTAACATGTAAGTGGAAAACATCTACCAACACATGCACATATGCAAACGGTATCAGTCATTGCATGCATCACACACACAAACACATGGTAACATATTCCGATGTTACGATTACAATATGAATGGACATGCACACACACATAGCCATACCATACTGTCTACATACACGCATAGTCCCTGTGACATGGTATGTGAAATGGGTGCACTGTCAGCCTATCCAGCAAAATCCATGCTTTCCCGTTATGCGTCAGAATTTTTGACGCAAATGACAATACTCCATACTACGCTATTCCAAAAAATGGCGTCTGGCCCCTGTGCGTCAATCGCAAGTTGACAGGCTTTGTCAGTCTTAATGGGGAAAAACACGCATGACCATCATGCATTAAAAAAATATGCGCATATCAGAAAACGTGACGCACACGCGCAGGAAGTGATGAAACAGGACTTCCTTGCTCCATACATAGAACAGTGATTTTACTTTCACTTTTACTTTACAGTCTTTTTGTCTGTGATTGTGAGAGGGTGTGTGGAGCTGGTGTTGGTTGAGGATGGGAACTGGTGTTGGTCGAGGAGTAGTGATTATTGAGAATTTTGTGCTGTGTCCTGTTGCTGTCCTGTGCATTTTGTCATTTTACTGAGTCTTGTGTAGTGTATTTGTCCTGTTATTGTAATTGTATTGTGGGGTGTTTCTCTTGGGGTATGGAGTCTGTTGGGGGTATCTGGAGTTAGGTGGGGTATTTGATTTGCAGTGAGGGGAAACTGCAAAATATCTGAGAAAGGGAGAGCACAGAGGATGAGTGCTGGTGAACTGGGAGGATTCATCTGGCTGGTGAGACATTATCTCCCGATGATGTTAACTTTGGGTGGCTGCGCCATACAGGGCTTCCCAGCAGGGGCACAGAAGCTGCAATGGGGCAAGGTGCTCCACCACCTAAAATGGATATTTGGAGTAGTGCGTAGCGACCACCAGATTAAACACCGTTGGGCAGATCTGACTGCATGAGAGCAAGATCTACTGGATCACCTGGGATTCAGATTGGGGAACAAGTTGGTAAGTACCCCATTTGCCTTGCAACATCCTCATTTGCATGTGCATGACAGGGGGTCATAAGGCTGACTGCAGCATGTTTTGTCAAGGGTCAGGACAGGAAGTTTTGGGGCACATTTAAGAGCCCCTAGTGCCACCTTAGCGACGCCATAATGTCATTATCTTTTTATGCTAAGGCAGCCCTAAAGTGGAATTTTCCCTGCCCCATACTTACAAAGTGGTGCAATGCATGCATGAACACTTGCACCACATCATGTCTGTGCCAGCCTTTACGTAAGCAAGGGGGGGCATTCCCCATTTAGGGGGTGCCAAAAAAAAAGCATAGGGAAATCTATGAGATTTCCATGCACCATTTTTTTCTGCCTTTTAACGTCTGCTCAGGTGCTACTCCTGCAGAGTACGTAAATAGCGTAAAAAAAACAATGACGCCATTGCCCCCTACCCTGCGCCATGGTGCGCCGTATTGTAATTACGGTGCACACATGGTAATGGTTTGGGGGCACTAAAGGATGCAAGGAAAGTAGCGCTGCACTAGGTGCAGCGCCACTTTTCATAAATATGCTCCTTTGTGTCTTAAGCAAACAGCATTTAAGTGAGCTTAGCTGTGCATCGGGTGCAGACTACTTGCACATTCCTCATTGTGTACATTGTGTATCACATGGACCTCATTAAGTGTCAAATATCAGACACACATGTGCGCTGAATTAGTAAAACAGAGATGCCCCGTATTACCAAGAGTACGGGGCAAGCCTGAGTCTCCATCTGCACCGGCACATAACTCAGCAGCCTACTTCAACGCAGGCATACTTGGACCACAGTGCAAGTGTACCTGTGTTGAGGGAAGTGTGTACGTGCAGGTTGGTATCCCTTCCAGGGCTTAAACAGTCTACAATGGTGACAATGGCTGCCCACATAGTAGTTCCAAGACATCTGTTATGTAATTTTGTTAATGTGCAGGAAGGGACACTGACGTGCACATAAGCAAACATCCTTGGCATTTTAGGTCTACTGTGTGTGCCTTCAAATGGCGCACATATATTAGAAGCAAGAAACAAGGAAGTATCAATGCATTCCTCAACACTTTCCTATGCTTACACCACCCTTGGGCAATTGTTAGTCTTTTGGCGCTGATAATAAGTAAGATGTCTTCAACATCTGGGGTAGCGTAAAAATCAATGGGTGTTACAATGGGACAGCCACTGCAACAACCATTGCATGCCCCTCTGATGTAGAATACTGTGTCATGCTGCCTCATATGTACATGGCGGTGTAACGCTACAAAAAGCTGCAATACAAATCATTGTACATATGGTGCAATGAAAAGCACCACTGGAGCGTGAGGGAAAGTGACGCTTTGGTGGTGCCAAGTCCTCTATTACTTGGCCCTTTTTCTTACCGCCAGATTTGTAATGTTTGGCAGTTGTTCAGTCCTACCACAAAGTTGACATCCTTACTCAGCTTAACAATTTGAATGTGTAACAGTTGCCCATGCACATAAATGTTCCAAAATCACTAAGCTATGTGTTTCTGTCATGTCTTGCAGGTGGGCCTCCACCCTTTACTGTTGGAGAAGTATCCCAATTTGAAGACCCATATGCAGCCAGTAAGTGTCACTTTGTGCGTCATATGTCTAGGGTTTGGTGTGAGAGGGTTTGATGTGTGCAAAGCAATGTTGAAATGTAATGTGTGACCAATGAGATGACATCATCTGAGTTAGGATGTGGACAATATGTCCCTCATTATGACATTGGCAGTAAATCCCACTTATCGTCACGGTGATGGCTGCCAATATACTGCCATGGAGGCGAACATCCGTTCGACAAATTACGACACACCCACACCAATCTGACAGAATACTGACACATACATAAATCTGCCAGCCCAAAGGTCAGTGCTAAAGTGGCGGTACCAACACCCATAACGTTACGCCAACAAAACAAATACCACAACATTATGACCCACAAATCACGACAGCGGACATTCAATGGTGGTAAACCATTGGCGGTACACACTGGCACACTCAAAATGGAGACCCATATACTAAACTACACAACATTGGTCAGTACCAAAAACACACACCTGACACTCAGACACACACCACACCCTCCCACCCACAGCACTACAAAACACCCACCCACATTACCCACAACCCTTTACGAATACACATTTTTGCCACCAGACTGACACCAAGACCACTGCAGCAACTAGACACACACACCACATACACCCATACATCCCTTACGAACCCCACTTCACACATCCAACCACAGTACCCAACACCCACATACTTACACACACCACACAACACCCATGTCCCCACAAAGGCACCCCGTTTCACAGATGAGGAGTTGCAGGTCATGGTGGAGGAAATAGTCAGGGTAGAACCACAGCTGTTTGGAGAACAGGTACAGCAAATATCCATTGCCAGGAAGATGTAGCTATGGCGGAGCGTGAACAGGGTGAACGCCGTGGGACAGCATCCATGAACAAGGGACAACATCAGGAAGATGTGAAACGACCTACAGGGCAAGGTACGTTCCGTGCCAGCAAGGCACCAGATCGCCATACAGAAGACTGGCGGTGGACTCCCACCTTCTCCCCCACAGCTCACAGCATGGGAGGAGCAAGTCTTGGCATTACTGCACCCTGAAGGACTCACTGGAGTTGCTGGAGGACTTGACACTGGTGAGTCAAACTACTTATCAACCCCCATACCTGCATGCTATCTCACCCACTCACCACCACTCCCATCACTCCACTCCATCCCACATACTGCACCTACACATATGACTAACCCAAATGCCAAGCCCTGCATGCTACATCAATGCATGGACAGCCCCCCCAGCCCTGCATTGACATCCATCACAAAAGCATGCAGAGCATGGAGAACCAACAATCAAAAAATACATCACCATACACAAACAAAGGTGGCAGGGCAATAGCAACGATAGAGGGGAAGATAGGGATTTACAATATGTTGTAGACATGAAGCATAATACTTCACTTACATCCCCACAGGTGCCCCAGCCAATGTCAGCGGAGAGGAGATGCCACGACAAACCAGTCCCCCAACATAAGATGCCCCAAGTGAAGACAGTAACTTTGGACTTCTGGATCTGGATGAACTACCTGGCCCATCGGGGACCACTGGTCAGTCAGTCACCACAGCCCACTCCCAGTCAACCACAGAGCCTCCCCGATCAGTATCCAACACCACAGCACCCACGCAGCGTCCCCACACTTCTGTCCTCAGGACATGTCAATCAGCAGTGTGCCTACCTGTACAGGGACCCCAGTCCACACCTCGCCCCCAAGACAATTAGGGACCTGGGGTCAGTGGCAGTAGGTACACCGTTCAGGGGACAGGGCAAGTTCCCCACCTCAGAGACTGGGATCTTGCACTCCCCAGCATTGGGAAATGGGCATGGAGCCCTCTCTGGGAGCAGTGCGCAAGTTCCCGACTTCAGCTGAGGTGCCCCCCAACCCCGTTCCCCCTGAGGTGCCTGTCCACTTCTGAGATGTTGCCCCTGCACAGTGTTGTGCAGAGTTCGTTAGGATCAAGTTGGGGCTTGGACTGTGCCCTGTGGCCATGTGGGCCTTATGTAATTTGGACTGGGCATTGGCCCTTTCTGGACAATTGTTCATGTATCTTTGTTCTAAATTTGGGTCATATAGTGGGTGTTGCCTTGCTATCACAATGTCAGTGCAGCAGAACTGTAGTCCTTGTATTATTATGCCGTGTGTTGTATGCAATTGGTTTACGTCTGCAGCTGGTTGTGTGTATGGTATATTATACAAACAATCGTGGCTGTGCTCAAAGGTTCGCACTTCCTTCAGTCACACGATTAGTCATATGCTGTGCTGCAATGTCAAGGATGCCAAGCGGTACCACGCCCAACCACTTCAGGTGCATAGATATTGGTTGAAAAAACAACCCAATTTCATAACAACGATGTACCACGGCACACCAAAGGTCCATTAGGTAAGTCCTTTGTATACTTGTACAGAAATGTATGGCACTGCAATATGGTTCATCAAGAAGGTTTTAGTGTGTTCGCTTTCGTATATCTCCGATACAGACAACAGCTACTCCATATGAGAAATAGCTCCTTCAAATGAGAGTACAGCCAACACGTGTTTCGTCAATAAGACTTTCTCAAGGCCAAGTCCGTAATCTTAAGCGCCAAGTCAATATGCTTTTATGTAGGTTTCCTATGTCCTCCAAATAAATTATGATGCCAAATACACATCAAATGCAAAGCATGTAGTATGCACTGAGAAGCCGACCTTGATAAGTCGTAAGTGTTCGTTGTTAGTACTATAACACGAAATTGGTAAAAGACGAGTTATAGTACTAACAACGGACGCTTACGACTTATCAAGGTCGGCTTCTCATTGCATACTACATGCTTTGCATTTGATGTGTATTTGGCATCATAATTTATTTGGAGGACCTAGGAAACCTACATAAAAGGTTGTGTGTATAGTGTGTGTCTGGTGTGTGTTGTGCATGTGTGTGTCACTCTCCTTTTCCTCCCTCCCTCCCTTGTGTGCTAGGCGGCTGTACTTACCATTGTCGTCGGTGTTGGTGTTCCAGGTGGAGTATGGTGTAGAACAGCATTGCAGTTCCGGTTCCATGGTGGCGTTGGTCTTCTCTGTGTCTCTGTTGGTGAGTCTTTGGTCTTCTGTGATGTGTTTCCGCCAGGCTTTTGATGGCGTTCGTACTGCCCCGGAAATCGTGGCGGTTTGCATTGTCATATTATGGTGGGCGGTACCTTGGCTTCCGCCTGGCTGTTGATGGCGACCGTCGTGGTCACTGATCCGCCCTGGCGGATGGTGTGGTACATTGGCTGTCTATGGGAGTTATCACCGCCATGGTAATAATTTGGCGGTAATTACTGCCAGCCTGTTGGCGGTATTACCGCCACTTTAACAGTCACCGCCAATGTCATAATGACCACCTATGTCTGATGCAATGTTGAGGATGGAGAATAAGTTGATTGCTGTATAATGATCTATCCATCTACCCATCATGATAATTGTGAGTGAGCTTGGTCACATCACGAGTGCATAGAATGTGAATGCTGAGTGTATACCTGGTACTTAGGAGATGTTAGACATGCATGTGCCCAGGTAGTTCAATTAAAAGGATTACAGTTGCTGCACCCAGTGCAGTGCTACTCTTCCTGAGCCCCTTAGGGCACCCATACAGCCACCATGTGTGTGCAGCATTAGACATGTTGCACACCATACCACAGGGTAGGGGGCACTAGGTACAACATCTGTAGACAACATAGATGTACTGTTCATGCTTAGGGCAACCTATATGGGCACTAAGCCTGAATTGTACATAGGGGCCAACTGTTAGCAATGGTGTGCCGCTTTGTAATGCATGCTTTGAGCAGGTGTTAACCCAAGGACACATTAATGATGCATTGGCATTCCTTGGAAATCCTGGTGCCCATTTTCCTGTCCCCCTACCGGATGCACTCCACCTTGCATCCATGGTGTCTGGCCAAGTCTTGATGTAGCAGTAGGGGTGCCAAAGAAGTGGCTTGCATACATTCCACTGCTTTTTTACTATTGCGCAGGGATTTGGGACTTGTTGGGCCACTTGATCCGCACTAGTACGATGACACAAATGCTGCACAAGGACGCAGCAGTCCACCTACCTCTGGGACCTAATGGTCGACAATGGATAGCCGATGGATAGCAGTGACATGTACATGATACCGATGATGGCTGGTATGAAGTTCAGTCTTGATTTGGAGATTGACATTATTGTGGAATGTCTGGTGGACAGCATGTGTCATCTGAGGATGCTGTGTAAATTGCATGTTTGTTCAACCTCTACCCAATGCTGTATTTGATGCCATCTTCTACTCATGTTTTATCTGCCACTATGACCACAGCACAAAAACGTGCTTTTGAAAAAAGGGCAGAACGTTTCTGCCACAACAGAGGTACAGGCCGGATACCATAAGATGGGCAGGAAGTATCGCCGGAAGAGATCTTCAGGGGAATGGCTTGCTTTCCAACTGGGGGACCTCTGTTATAGGCCGCAACTATGCAGGCCACATTGGCCACAACATCAGGGGTCGGGGGGCCTCCACTGGTCCAACCCCCTCCACTTCATCTGCACCTATCGGTACTCAGGCACCGCAACAGCCACCTGCAGCAGCCACATCATCAAGGTTTGTGGCTGGCATGAGGAGGGACATGTCAGCCATAATGTCAAGGTTGGACCAACTTGAGAAGGACAATGCCAGGAACTACATGTTGTTGAAGTATTGCAAAAAAAACTTAAGATGTAATAATGTTGTTGCACAGCTGTCCAGTTCATTCCCTTCTCCCATTTTACATTGTTATAGTTTTTAATGGGTTTTAGGTGGGTAGTAATAGGTTAGTTATTTAGATTAGGTCAGTTGTAGGATAGAGTAAGTATAGTTGGGGGTGGGTTTTAGTAATTTCTATTTGGGGGAGTTTTGTTTTTATCATAATGCTGTTAAATATGGCGCTAACCCGTTTTGCATCAAGAAAAGGAGCCGCAAAACATTTTAACGCCATATTTGTAGCATTAGCGGCATTTTTTCTTACGGCATATAGCAGTGGTTAGCGTCATTTTTTTACGCTAACCAATCCTTAGCACCATCCTCTGTCATTTTGTAAATATGGCACACAGATGGCGCTAGGGAACGGCGTAAGCTCGCTGTAATTTTTTTGACGCTCAACTGCGCTAGCACAGTTGTATGCTGTTTTTCTTAAATATGGGCTATATTCTGTTAGCTGGGTGAATAGGAGTAAAAAGAGGATAACATCCACCAAATGTGGGTGACTTGACAGATATGCTTGGGGGCCTGAATGTGGTCAAATGTTATGTCCATTATCACAACCGGTGATAAACAAAATTCGTCACAGGTGTAGTGTAGCGTGTTGAATTACTTCAAGTCGACCAATCCTATAGGAGGCAGTCACAATGACTGAACAAGGTCATCAGTGACGTAATTTGAGATGTCATCAGCAATGTCATTTAAAATGCCATGAGTGATGTAACATGTGAGGTCATAAGCAGTGCATTGCAGGGGAACTGGTTCTAGGTAGCTCACTTAAATATGAGTGGTGGATTTCGGTGTTATTTTGGTTTTTAAATGTTAGATCTTGTGTGAATTTGTTACCCATTAAGGCACTTTAATTTTTGGTTTTTCAGGGCATACATTATGTACATTTTTCTACAGGAAAATTAGATACAGCTCCCGCCAACACGGCTAAATGGAATTACACCAAACTGAAAGCTAGCCTTTTCAATTTGGGTCTAGCTTTCTGCTAGACCCAGGGTCCAGCAGAAAGCTAGACCTTGGTCAAGAAGCCATGCATTTTGTGACTGGTGTAGAACCTTTCAGTAGTTTTTGAGAAATTAAGGTTCAAAATGTATATATATACCATGCTGCAGAGGATCCGAAGACTGACAGATCTCTAGATAAGATTTGATTGGCTGTCACAACATTAGGAAAGATGTGGTGGCAGCCATTTTAGGACTAGGGGACTCAGTCCCCTGTCCTAGAAATAAGAAAAAAAGATACAGGGGCCAAGCTGCCCCCCATTGGCCTGTGCTGGGAGGGCAAATAGCAATTGTTTTTTTCATTGCTGCTGGAGATCCGCTGAGGGTCTGCGGCACTGAAAAAAAAATATGGCAGCCTCCTGCATTCTAATATTAGAATATAACATTAGTGAGTAGGATGCCAACAGGGGGGTAGGTGCTGGCTCTGTGCCCAACCCAAAGCTGGGCATGGTGTTGGACATCTTACTTTATGTTAAAAAAAATAGAAATTTACTGAAAAAAAACTAATGTTAAAATGACGGTATAGTCAGGAAATGTAATATTTGTTACTTTAGATTAAAAGAAACTTCAAAAATTCACTGAAAAAATAAGGGGCAGGTGTATGAACATTAAAAATATAAATTTCCATAAAGAGGTTTTTCCAAATCGCTATTTAGTAATCAATATTTTTCATGAAACTTCAAGTTTTCCTCCAACATTGGATCTTTCATATATTCACATGCTTGCATCATTTCTCGTCAGCAGTCTGGGAATCCCTGGTACATTAAAATAGCAGTATACTGTGTTAAAAAAGACATAGCCATGAAACACCATTCTCTATTTAGTAGCACATCCACCTCAATTGAAAGACCCCAAGCTTCAACCAATAAGTGGAAGCTTAAGCTTGCCTACTCTCCCTAGAGGCCACTACGCCTCAGATTTCTACCACACACTGTGTGAGAGGGAGTCCCCTGGCAGAGCTCTGCTCCTACCCTTCAGTGAACCTAAGGACAAAGAAAGAAGGTTAGCTTCATTCCTTATGAATGAAGAGAATTCCCCTCCTTCTACAGGAGATGCTGCCTCTTCAGGGGAAGATTCCATGAAAAGTGCCCTTCCAAGCACTTCCTTGAAGGCAGCACACTAGTGAAGACTTGTACAGTTTCATGAGCATGATTTGTTTGGTACGACACTTGCAGCTATCTCCTCATGTAATATGCAAGATAAGCATACCTATAAGCACTATCTGTAGTAAAGAAATGTGTTACTTACCTGTAACTTTTGTTCTCCAGGATTGGTATCTTTCATAGATTCACATGCTTGTATCATAGTAAGCAGTATGTATCAGTATTATAGGCTGTAAATGGAATACTAAGTTCAGCTTAATAGTCTATCTATGTTCTTTTTAAAAAAAAGAACCAAAGTTGAACAATGACTAATCAGTTGACAGCATCCTTGAGAACACTCCCAAAAGAGACATCTTCCCTCAGATTTTCAAAGCGTAGGTGGGATAAACCTCACTAGCCAAGAAGTACAGCCTGTCAGGGAGAAGGGTGGGTTGCATGTGAATCTATGAAAGGTAACAATACTGGAGAATGAGATTTACAGGTAAGTAACAAATTATTTCTCCAGTATTGAGGTATCTTTCACAGATCCACATGCTTGAATCAGAATAGTTAGCAATGCAGAATATATCAAATACACACATACATGATAGCTGATGGAGGGTACAACATTATAAATTATACTTGTAAAAGGCTCACCTTATTGGAAAAGATGCTGAAGTACTGCTTGACCTACAGCTGTATCAGTGGTCTGTACTGATTCCAGATGGCAATGCTGGTTGAAAGTGTGCCTGTTCTTCCTGGTTGCAGCACAGCATATATTTTAATTGACACTCTAGCAAATAAGGCTGCTGTTGTGGCAACTGCTCTCATAGAGGGTGTTCTAGTCTTCTGTCTTAAAGGCCTGCCCGCCTTAGAGTGCCAGAACTGGATGGCCAATGAAATCCATCTGGCTATGGTGGATCTGGATACTGGTCCATCATTATTGTAACCACAGACCACAAAGAGTTGATCAGTAATACAAATATGCTTTGTGTTCGATGTAAGTAAAATTATAAACATCTCTTGAAATCAAGAGTATGAAGACTTTGTTCCGCTGGTGTTTGTGGACTTAAGCATAACCGGTTGACTTAGATGAAAATCAGACAGAATCTTTGGTATGAACTTGGAATTAGTAAGTAGGATTACCATGGCATCTTTGAGTTGCAAGAACGGTGCTTTGATAACAAAGCCACCTTCCAGATAAGGAACTTCAATTTAGCCCTGTGTAACCAGTTCAAATGGACTTTTCATCAATTGAGATAATATGGTATTAGGTTGCAGGAGGCAGTGACTTTATTGGAGGATATGCTCTGAAAAACACTTTAAGAAATTAGAAGATTAATCTGTGCGACCACAAGGAAAGAGATCCTAAAGTTCGTCTGTACCTGAAAATAGCATCCAAATGCACTTTACCAGAGGAAAGTGCTATGCCGGATTTGGCCAGAGTTAGCAGATATGGTAACACCTGTTTCAGGAGGAGATGTAATAGGATGTATGTTAGATTTTTTGCACCAAAGACAAAGGGGGTCATTTTGACCTTGGCGGTCCATGACCGCCATGGCGGAGGGCGGCGGAAGCACCGCCAACAGGCTGGCGGTGCTTCCTGGGCGATTCTGACCGCGGCGGTAAAGCTGCGGTCAGAAAAGGGGAGCCGGCGGTTTCCCGCCGGTTTCCCGCCGGTTTCCCGCTGGTTTCCCGCTGGCCCAGGGAATCCGCCATGGCGGCGCTGCTTGCAGCACCGCCATGGGGATTCCGACCGCCTTCCCGCCAGCCTGTTTCTGGCGGTGTCCACCGCCAGAACCAGGATGGCGGGAACGGGTGCCGTGGGGCCCCTGGGGGCCCCTGCACTGCCCATGCCACTGGCATGGGCAGTGCAGGGGCCCCCTAACAGGGCCCCACAAAGATTTTCACTTTCTGCTGTGCAGACAGTGAAAATCGCGACGGGTGCCACTGCACCCGTCGCACCCCTTCAACTCCGCCGGCTCCATTCCGAGCCGGCTTCATTGTTGAAGGGGCTGTCCCGCTGGGCCGGCCGGCGGTCTTCTGGCGGTCGCCCGCCGGCCCAGCGGGGAAGCCGGAATGGCCGCCGAGGACTTTTGACCGCGGAGCGGTCTTTCGGTGGGAACCACTTGTCAGAATGACCGCCAAAATCATTTCCATTTGAGTTGATAGGTTTTGTTGGTGGAATCAGCTCTAGCCTTCACAAGAATTTAGCAACAGTCTTCTGGAATTTCTAGTTATTGTAGCTCATAGCGCTCAGGATCCAGGCTGATAAATGTAGAGAAATCAGGTCGGGTGAAGGACCTGCTGATTGTCCACGAACAATAAGTGTACTTGGGGTCTGAGTTGAATGTATTTGTCCACTGACAACATGAGAAGCTTGGTAAACCACTGTTTTCTGGGCCATCGTGCAGCAATGAGTATTAGGCAGCATGGTTACCATTTGATATTTCAGAGAATCCTGGGAATAAGAGGAATTGGGGAAAAGCATTGGCCTAAATTCCATACCATTGCTTCGAAAGGGCATTTCCCCAGGATCCCTTTTGAGGATACCTTCTGGCGTAAAACCGGCATTTCTGGTTCTCTTGCGCTACAACTAGGTCCAGATTGGGTTTGCTCCATTTGTGAAATATGGCATCCAGTCCTCTGATTCTACGGCACATTGGTTCTTGGGTCTTTTCTTACACGAAATATAGAAGATAGCAGAAAAAAAAGTGTGAACACTCAGTTTATATAATAGTGCACTATGGGGTGTGTTTGATGAATATTATTGTATATTAATTACATTCTCAACACTAATTGGGTGTTTTATGTCAATTTTTGCAGCTCTGGAAAAGTAATCTATGATGAAACATGTGTCAGCTGTCTATGCTTCATCTGAAACAATAAAGGAACTTTGATTGTACCACTATCCAGTTCGATTTTCAAACTTTCAATACACCTATGCTCAATGGCATTGGACTGATTTGAGGACATTGTGTACATATTTAGGCCCTCATTACAACCATTGCGGTAAATCCCACTTACCGCCGTGCTGACAACTGTCAAGATACCGTGGCCACGGCGGAAATCCGCTACACGTATTACGGCCCACATCTTGTAATCCGCCACAATACAGACACCCACACAAGTCCGCCAGACCAAAGGTCAGTGATAAACTGCCGATAGCAAAACCCACACCGTCATGCCAACAGAAATACGCCCACACTATCACGACCCACGAATCAACGCAGCGGTCATTCAAACTGCGATAATCCATTGGCGGTACACACCTCTGTGCTCAAAATACACAAACATTTACAAAACACAAACACATTGGACAATTCAAAATACACACACCTGGTACACATACACATACCACACCCACACACTCACACCACTATACAACACACACCCACATTACCCACAACCCCTTCAAACAATTTTTTTTGAAGAAGCAGAGAGAGAGAGAATAGGAAACAGAACACCAGCATCCACAGGCACACAAAACCATCACTCATACAACATCCACGCACCTCAAAGAACACACACCAACAAAACACATCACACAGCACAACAAACATTACCTCACACATCACCCACACCACATTATGGCACCTCAAAGACACCCCAGGTTTTCTGAGGAGGAGCTCAGGGTCATGGTGGAGGAAATCATCCGGGTAGAGCCACAGCTATACGGATCACAGGTGCAGCAGACGTCCATTGCTAGGAAGATGGAGCTATGGCGGAGAATTGTAGAGAGGGTCAACGCAGTGGGACGGCATCCAAGAACACGGGATGTCATCAGGAAGAGGTGGAACGACCTACGGGGGAAGGTGTGTTCCGTGGTATCCAGACACCAGGTAGCCGTACTGGCGGTGGACCCCCATCTCCTCCCCCACAACTAACAACATGGGAGGAGCAAGTCTTGGCAATAATGTAGCAGGAGGACTGGACTCTGGTAAGCCAAATCTTTAAGAATATATCCCCCCACCCTACCTGCATGCTATCACAAACTCCTACCCCAACCCCCCACAGATACCCCATTAACACAATCCACACATCCCAAAACCAAGCCCTGCATGTAACACCAATGCATGGCCACCCATCACCAAAGCATGTCCAGTAGAGATCCTCAGCCAGGCCCCAAAATCACCAATCACACAAGGGCAAAGACAATAAGGCAAGCACAGGAGTAGAGGGTAACTTACCCATTGCACATGATGGCACACACAGATACAATAACTATGCATTTACACCCCAACAGGACCCCTACCCAACGTCACCGGACAGGAGGTGCCAGACATATCCAGTCCCCCCACAGAAGAGGCCCACAGTGACGATAGCAGTTCTGCACGCCTGGATCAAGATAACCAGCCCGGCCCATCGAGGACCTCTGGACAGTCGGTTCCCCTGCCACAGTCACAAACCACCACTGAACCTCCCCCCTCAGGAAACACCAGCACAGCACCCACCCAGCGGGCCCATCCCTCTGTCCCCAGGACACGTCAATCAGCAGTGTGCCCACCACTACAGGGACCCCAGGCAACACCACTAACCCAAGACAATCAGGGACCTGGGGTCTGTGGCAGTGGGCACACGGTTCAGGGGACAGAGGCACAGGATAACAGGGAAGCTGGGAGGACTGCTGTGTGACAGGGGGAGGACAGGCCCAGTGAACCCACTCTCCATGAGGCACTCTCCAACATCATGGGAGCATACCACCATTCCCAGGAGACCATGGGCACGGTACTGGCCAAGTTTCAGGAGACCCAGCGGCTGGAGGAGGAACAGTACCTGGGGATCAGGGAGGACTAGAAGTCCATTTACATCACCCTGGTCACCATTGCAGGGGTGCTGTCAGACATGGCCAACACCATGAGGGACACAGTGGCACACCAACGGGCCCCTGACACTAGCCTGAATGATGAACAGCCCTCCACCTCCGCCGGCGCTAGTGGACAGGAGGTCCCGCCACAGGACCAACAGGCCACCAGCACCCCACCCCCTGCAGAAGGAGAACCAGCCCGCAAACGGTCCCTGAGATCCAGGAACAAGACAGAGAGTATTGCCAGGACCCCCACCAGGAAAAACGACTCTCCTGATTGTCACCCTTCTGTCCCACTATGTCACCCTGACAACCTTGAACTGCCATTACTCCACCTCCTCTGCCCCCTTGGACAATGCACCTGTGATACCAATAGACTAGACTCCACCATGGACATTCCTCCACCATCACCCCAGCCCATTGCACAACCCCCTCCACTTAGTAGCACTGAAATAACCACCCTTGAATCACAAAACAATCTGGAGTCAGTCTGTACTTTCACAAATGTGTTATTACAACCTCTCTGAAAAATAGCAATGTCAATATTCATTTTCACATACCAATGTTCGACAGTTGTTGGGCAGGAGTAAACATAGTACAAGGCAGAAAGTGGTACCCAGATCTGTGAAATGGAAAGCCAAAGTGAACTGTCAGGTTCCATACACAGAGGTAAAAAGACAGAATCATGCAATGTCCTACTGTAGTCTGATAGGAGAGGAGCAGTGCCAGTCTCTTACCTGTGTCTCACTGGAAGAATTGCATGATGATGTTGTTTCGGCTGTCTATATCTTCTTCTTCTGCCTCCTCTTCCTCACTGTCCACAGCTGCCACAAGACCAACATCAGGCCCATCCTCCTGCAGAAAAGGCACCAGGCATCGCAAAGCCAGGTTGTGCAACTTACAGCATGCCACGATGATCTGGCACACCTTCTTCGGTGAGTAGTATAGGGAGGCACCTATCAGATGGAGGCACCGGAACCTGGCCTTCAGGAGGCCGAAAGTCCACTCTATTATCCTCCTAGTTCACACATGTGCCTCATTGTAGCATTCCTCTGCCGTTGTCCTGGGATTCCTCACAGGGGTCAGTAGCCATGACAGGTTGGGATAACCAGAGTCACCTGCAAATATCGAGGGACAAGTGTTAGACACACACCAACCCTTAGGGACTCTCCCATACCCAGACACCTATTTAAACTGTGTGGGGACCTTGGCCTCACCTATTAGCCACACACGGTTCCTCTGGAGTTGCCCCATCACATAAGGGATGCTGCTATTCCTCAAAATGTAAGCGTCATGCACTGAGCCAGGATACTTGGCATTCACATGGGAGATGTACTGGTCTGCCAAACACACCATCTGCACATTCATGGAATGGTAGCATTTGCGGTTTCTGTACACCTGTTCATTCCTGCGGGGTGGGACAAATAACACGTGTATCATCAATTGCACCAATGATGTTGGGGATATGTCCCAGGGCATAGAAGTCACCTTTCACTGTGGGCAAATACTCCACCTGAGAGAAAACGATGTAGCTGTGCATGTGTTTCATCAGGGCAGACAACACTCTGGACAACACGTTAGAGAACATTGGCTGTGACATCCCTGATGCCATGGCCACTGTTGTTTGAAAGGACCCACTGGCCAGGAAATGGGAGTACTGACAGGACCTGCACTAGAGGGGGGGATTCCTGTGGGATGGCGGATAGCTGACATCAGGTCTGGCTCCAATTGGGCACACAGTTCATGGATTGTGGCACGATCAACTCTGTAGGTGATAATGATGTGTCTGTCTTCCATTGTCGACAGGTCCACCAGGGGTCTGTATAGCGGAGGATGATGCCATCTCATCATCTGCCCCAGCGAACGTTCCCTCTGGAGGAGAAGGGTGAGCAGAGGGTCATACACCACACAGCTTGCACAAGGGTGTTTTGAACAATTGTAATTTTATCGGTGTGTGGCACTGTCCGTATTCCTGCCCAAAAGTGCTGTGACGCAGTTAGTTGCCCTGCCATGTGGCCCCCTGAAATGGAGGCTGCCTGACCTGTAAGGAGGGATAAGGGGAAATGATGTAACTGCGCTGGCGCTGTGCAGCGTTGCGGTAGCCGGACGAAGACCGCGGCGCAATTCAGCATTAGTTGTCATTGGGCTCTATGGGTTCCAGGAGCCAATGACGATGTACTCCAGCGGTGACGGTACGCACCGCCGCAGACGTGACCGCCATTTCCTATCTGTTCACTCACTTGGGGCCAGATGTATCAAAGGGTTTTACCCATTCTGTGTCTATGGGAAAATGTGTTTGTACATATGGCCCCAAATACCTGACCTTCAACAGGAGAGGACCTACACTGCAAGTGCTGCTGTGACCTGAGTCTGGAAGCAACAATGGCTACCGTGTCTGGGGAAAGGGCCACTGCCTTCACCGCGGAGGAGTTGGACAACCTGGTGGCCGGGGTCCTCCCCCAGTACACACTACTCTATGGTCCTCCAGACAAACAGGTGAGTACACTGTGAGCACAATGGATGGGACATGAATGTATGGAGTGGCATGGATGGAAGATATGGGGGGTGGGCTGAGGCCAGCATGTGAGGATGGTCAGTGTATGTGTTTCTGGGTCTGGGTGGGAGGATGTGGCCAATGAGTAAGAAGAACAGGACGGGAGAGTAAAATCCATTCTTACTTCACTTTTCCTCTAGGTCAGTGCCCACCAGAAGAAGGGTATTTGGCGTGTCATTGCCAAGGAAGTGCGGACCCTGGGGGTCTACCATAGACAAAGCACCCACTGCTGCAAAAGATGGGAGGAACTGTGCCACTGGAGCAAGAAGACGGTGTAGGCCCAGCTGGGGATGGCCTCCCAACGTGGAAGGGGTGCCCGTCTCACCATGACCCCCCTGATGTACCGGATGCTGGCAGTGGCATATCCTGAGTTGAATGGGCGCTTGAGGGCATCACAGCAGCCACAAGGGGGTGAGTACAGTCTCATTCAGCTGACTCTGCACGCTGTATGAGGTGTCTGGGTGGGGGAAGTGGGCTGTGGGTTCCCCTAGGCCAGGGCAAACGTGGTAGGGTAGATCCATTGTTAGGCAGGCTCTGTGGCCCTCCAACCCCAAAAGTGGTAGTGGCCATCTACACCTAGTCAGGCTCCTGTGGGTTCAGGTGTGCATCAAATGGGCTTAGGCACAGTCCCCCATGGGCATGTGATTTTCCCCTGAACTATTAGTGCATGGCCTAGTGCATAGGGCTGCTCCCTGTGTGTTGTGTCCGCCAACGGTGGTGTTGTTGCAGGCATTGACCATGTGTTTCCTCTGTCTTTCCCCCCCTTTTTGTTTTGTCACCCTGTCCTTGTGTGCATTAGCATCATCTGGCGGAGGAGCATTGGCACTGGAGCAGGAGGGAGCTGCAACCCACATGGCCCAGGAGGGTGAATGTACGGAGTCTGAAGGCACCAGTGGGACGGAGGGCGAGGGGAGCTCCACGATGAGGACAGGAGGAGACACCAGCGACAGCGACTCCTCCTCTGATGGGAGCTCCCTTGCGGTGGCGGGCACCTTTGTGCCCACCGCATCAACAGGCACACCCGCAACCCCCCCTACGAGCACCGCCCTCCCAGCAGCCCCTCAGCGTGTTTCCCATGCCCACTCACCCAGGAGGGTGGGCATCTCCTTCGCCCCAGGCACCTCAGGCCCTGCCCCAGTCAGCCCTGCTGCCCTCAGTGAGGAGGCTATTGACCTCCTGAGATCCCTCACTGTTGGGAAGTCTACCATCCTGAATGCCATCCAGGGTGTCGAGAGGCATTTGCAGCAAACAAATGCATACCTGGAGGGCATTCATTCTGGCATGGCAGCCCAACAGAGAGCATTTCAGGCTCTGGTCTCAGCACTGATGGCAGCTATTGTCCCTGTGCCCAGCCTCCCCCCTCCAACTTCCACTCCCCAGACCCAATCCTGTCTACCTCAGCCTATCCCAAGCACACCATCAGACCAGCATGCACACTCATCAACACACAAAAGTGGCTCAGGCGAACATAAGCACCACACATCCCACAGGCACTCACACAAGCACCATACCCATGCAGACACATCAACATCCACTGCCTCCACTGTGTCCCCCTCCTCCACGTCCTCCTCCTCCCTCCCAGTCTCATCTCCACTCACACCTGCATGCACTACATCCTCAGCCAATACCTCCATCACCACACACCACTCACGTGCAATCACCATCCCCACTACGATTCACACGTCCCCAGTTCCTCTCCCAGTGTGTATGTGAGCCCTCCTCCCAAAGTACACAAACGCAGGCAAACACCCACTCAACAGCCATCCACCTCACAACAGCCTCCAGCCCATGCACCCTCACCCAAACTCAGCAGACGTACACCTCCTACAACCACTACCTCTTCCTCCACTCCCAAACCACCTCCATCTTCCCATCCCAGTGTGCCTAAAAACTTTTCCTAGCTAACATTGACCTCTTCCCTACACCTCCCCCCTGTCCTTCCCCTAGGGCCAGAATGTCCAGATCCCAGCCCAGCACCTCAGCCACAAAATCCTCGAGCACTGTGGTCCCTGCAAGTCCAGTAACATCGCAGGCGGCACCCATCAGGACTGCCAGTGTGCCACCAAATGAGGCCAAGGATCACCCTATTCCGCCACCTGCCAAGGTGAAGAAGGGGCCCACATGCCGTAGGGAAAAGCTGCCCCAACCACCCAGCAAGGCCTCCTCCAAGACAAAAGAGGACAGTGCCAAGGTCCCAGCAGTGACTTCCAAGGTGGGGAAGGGACACAAGGCCAAAGGGAAGTCAGCTCAGGGCACGGAGCCTCCGGGTGACGGACTGGTGTCACCCTTTCTGCAAGACAGAACAGCAACCTGTCCACCGCAACCACCGCCACCTGCACCGCCACCTGCACCACCACCTGCACCGCCACCTGCAGTCTGCTGCCTCTGCTACAGTCCCCAGCATCATCCCCAGTGGGCAGCCGTCCGAGGCTGCAGGAGACGTCCTGCTGTCTCCCTCCACAGGTGCTGACACCAGCACCACCGGCAGCATCTCCGCCGCAGACACTGCCACAGCCACTGCCACCTGCCCCGCGACGTGCTCAGACAGTGCCACCACAGCCAACATGAACATAATCCTCAGTGGGCAGTCATCCGAAGCTGCAGGAGACGTCATGGACCCTGCACACACTACATGAGGCACCACAACCAGCACTGGCAGTACCAGCAGTTGGCAGGCAAAGTCGCCGCAGGGTGGAGTGTGTCTCTGCCTCCATGGAGTACAATGCTACCTGTTCCCAGGAAAATCTCGTGGCTCAGACAATCAGGTGAGGGAATGGGAACTGCCACACCCCATGTGCAGCACTCTGGGCACCATGCCCCCTCCAGAACCAGTGAAGAAATGCATCCACTACCCCAGTCCTTGGCAGGATGAAGCACTCTCGGCACCATGCCCCCTCCAGAACCAGAGGGGAAAAGCATCCACTACCCCAGTCCTTGGCAGGATGAAGCACTCTGGGCACAAAGCTCCCTCCAGAACCAGTGGAGAAAAGCATCCACTACCCCAGTCCTTGGCAGGATAAAGCACTCTGGGCACAAAGCCCACTCCAGAACTAGTGGAGAACACATCCACTAGAGAGACTGTGGCATTGCACTCCCCAGGACCAATCAGTGGGCAAACCACCCGCTTGAGAGACTTGAGAGACTGTGGCTTCGCACTCCCCAGGACCAATCAGTGGGCAAACCAACCACTTGAGAGACTTGAGAGACTGTGGCTTTGCACTCCCCAGGACCAATCAGTGGGCAAACCACCCACTTGAAAGACTGTGGCTTTGCACTCCCCAGGACCAAGCAGTGGGCAAACCACCCACTTGAGAGACTTGAGAGACTGTGGCTTTGCACTCCCCAGGACCAAGCAGTGGGCATGGAGGCCCCTCGTTGAGCAGTAGCGTTGTCCCATCATCCGGCTGAGGTTCCCCCCTCCCCTTCCCCCTGAGGTGCCTGTTTTTTTCCCGACCTGATGCCCCAGCAGTGTTCTCTCCGTTTTGAGGCAGGTGTCATGTGTGGGCTTCACCCATGCATGTTGGGACCACTGGTCCACGGACATTGAATGGAACAGTATCCAGACTTGTGTAGTTGCTGTACATATTTGTATAGACTGATCTTTAACCCCTTAGCTGCTGGGCCTTTCCCCCCCGCAGTGCTGAGCCCTTTTTTGGCTATTTGGGGTAGTTCGCGCTTAGGGCTTCATAACTTTTTGTCCACATAAGCTAACCACGCCAAATTTGCGTCCTTTTTTTCCAACATCCTAGGGATTCTAATGGTACCCAGAGTTGGTGGTTTCCCCTGGAGGAGACCAAGAAAATAGCCAAAATACAGTGAAAATTTAGTTTTTTCCAAAAAAATGGGAAAAAAGGGCTGCCGAAGAAGGCTTGTGGGTTTTTCCCTGAAAATGCCATCAACAAAGGGTTTCTGGTGCTGAAATCACTATCTTCCCACCTTTCAGGAACGGGCAGACTTGAATCAGAAAACCAAATTTTTCAACACAAATTTGGCATTTTACTGGGACATACCCCATTTCTACTACATTTGGTGCTTTCAGCCTCCTTCCAGTTAGTGACAGGAATGGGTGTGAAACCAATGCTGGATCCCGGAATGCTAAACATTTCTGAAAACTAGACAAAATTCTGAATTCAGCAAGGGGTCATTTGTGTAGATCCTACAAGGTTTTCCTACAGAAAATAACAGCTGAAATAAAAAAATATTGAAATTGAGCTGAAAACAACAGCCATTTCTCTTTATGTTTTACTCTGTAACTTTTTCCTGCGATGTCAGATTTCTGAAAGCAATATACCGTTTTGTCTGCTGGACTCTTCTGGTTGCGGGGATATAAAGGGCTTGTAGGTTCATCAAGAACCCTAGGTACCCAGAGCCAATAAATGAGCTGCACCCTGCAGTTGGTTTTCATTCTATACGGGGTATACAGCAATTCATTTGCTGAAATATGAAGAGTGAAAAAGAGGTATCAAGAAAACCTTTGCATTTCCAAAATGGGATCAAGATAAGGTTTTGAGGAGCAGTGGTTATTTGCACATCGCTGAATTCCGAGGTGCCCATACTAGCATGTGAATTGCAGGGCATTTCTCAAATAGACGTCTTTTTTACACACTCTCTTATATTTGGAAGGAAAAAATGTAGAGAAAGATAAGGGGCAATAACACTTGTTTTGCTATTCTGTGTTCCCCCAAGTCTCCCGATAAAAATGATACCTCACTTGTGTGGGTAGGCCTAGTGCCCGCGACAGGAAATGCCCCAAAACACAACATGGACACATCCTATTTTTTTTATAGAAAACACAGCTGTTTTTTCCAAAGTGCCTACCTGTAGATTTTGGCCTCTAGCTCAGCCGGCACATAGGGAAACCTACCAAACCTGTGCATTTCTGAAAACTAGAGACCTAGGGGAATCCAAGGAGGGGTGACTTGCGGGGCTCGGACCAGGTTCTGTTACCCAGAATCCTTTGCAAACCTCAAAAAGTGGCTAAAAAAACAAGTTTTCCTCACATTTCGGTGACAGAAAGTTCTGGAATCTGAGAGGAGCCAAAAATTTCCTTCCACCTGGCGTTCCCCCAAGTCTCCCGATAACAATGATACCTCACTTGTGTGGGTAGGCCTAGCACCCGCGACAGGAAACGCCCCAAAGCGCAACGTGGACACATCAAAATTTTTGGAAGAAAACAGAGGTGTTTTTTGAGAAGTGCCTACCTGTAGATTTTGGCCTCTAGCTCAGCCGGCACCTAGGGAAACCTACCAAACCTGTGCATTTCTGAAAACTAGAGACCTAGGGCAATCCAAGGAGGGGTGACTCGCGGGGCTCGGACCAGGTTCTGTTACCCAGAATCCTTTGCAAACCTCAAAAAGTGGCTAAAAAAACAAGTTTTCCTCACATTTCGGTGACAGAAAGTTCTGGAATCTGAGAGGAGCCACAAATTTCCTTCCACACGGCGTTCCCCCAAGTCTCCCGATAAAAATGATACCTCACTTGTGTGGGTAGGCCTAGCGCCCGGGACAGGAAACGCCCCAAAGCGCAACGTGGACACATCAAAATTTTTGGAAGAAAACAGAGGTGTTTTTTGAGAAGTGCCTACCTGTAGATTTTGGCCTCTAGCTCAGCCGGGACCTAGGGAAACCTACCAAACCTGTGCATTTCTGAAAACTAGAGACCTAGGGCAATCCAAGGAGGGGTGACTCGCGGGGCTCGGACCAGGTTCTGTTACCCAGAATCCTTTGCAAACCTCAAAAAGTGGCTAAAAAAACAAGTTTTCCTCACATTTCGGTGACAGAAAGTTCTGGAATCTGAGAGGAGCCACAAATTTCCTTCCACCCGGCGTTCCCCCAAGTCTCCCGATAAAAATTATACCTCACTTGTGTGGGTAGGCCTAGCGCCCGCGACAGGAAACGCCCCAAAGCGCAACGTGGACACATCAAAATTTTTGGAAGAAAACAGAGGTGTTTTTTGAGAAGTGCCTACCTGTAGATTTTGGCCTCTAGCTCAGCCGGCACCTAGGGAAACCTACCAAACCTGTGCATTTCTGAAAACTAGAGACCTAGGGCAATCCAAGGAGGGGTGACTCGCGGGGCTCGGACCAGGTTCTGTTACCCAGAATCCTTTGCAAACCTCAAAAAGTGGCTAAAAAAACAAGTTTTCCTCACATTTCGGTGACAGAAAGTTCTGGAATCTGAGAGGAGCCACAAATTTCCTTCCACCCGGCGTTCCCCCAAGTCTCCCGATAAAAATGATACCTCACTTGTGTGGGTAGGCCTAGCGCCCGCGACAGGAAACGCCCCAAAGCGCAACGTGGACACATCAAAATTTTTGGAAGAAAACAGAGGTGTTTTTTGAGAAGTGCCTACCTGTAGATTTTGGCCTCTAGCTCAGCCGGCACCTAGGGAAACCTACCAAACCTGGGCATTTCTGAAAACTAGAGACCTAGGGCAATCCAAGGAGGGGTGACTCGCGGGGCTCGGACCAGGTTCTATTACCCAGAATCCTTTGCAAACCTCAAAAAGTGGCTAAAAAAACAAGTTTTCCTCACATTTCGGTGACAGAAAGTTCTGGAATCTGAGAGGAGCCACAAATTTTCTTCCACCCAGCGTTCCCCCAAGTCTCCCGATAAAAATGATACCTCACTTGTGTGGGTAGGCCTAGCGCCCGCGACAGGAAACGCCCCAAAGCGCAACGTGGACACATCCAAATTTTTGGAAGAAAACAGAGGTGTTTTTTGAGAAGTGCCTACCTGTAGATTTTGGCCTCTAGCTCAGCCGGCACATAGGGAAACCTACCACACCTGTGCATTTCTGAAAACTAGAGACCTAGGGGAATCCAAGGAGGGGTGACTTGCGGGGCTCGGACCAGGTTCTGTTACCCAGAATCCTTTGCAAACCTCAAAAAGTGGCCAAAAAACAAGTTTTCCTCACATTTCGGTGACAGAAAGTTCTGGAATCTGAGAGGAGCCACAAATTTCCTTCCACCCGGCGTTCCCCTAAGTCTCCCGATAAAAATGATACCTCACTTGTGTGGGTAGGCCTAGCGCCCGCGACAGGAAATGCCCCAAAACAGAACGTGGACACATCAAATTTTTTCATAGAAAACAGTGCCTACCTGTGGATTTTGGCCTCTAGCTCAGCCGGCACCTGGGGAAACCTAGCAAACCAGCACATTTTTGAAAACTAGAAACCCAGGGGAATCCAAGATGAGGTGACTTGTGGGGCTCGGACCAGGTTCTGTTACCCAGAATCCTTTGCAAACCTCAAAATGTGGCTAAAATACCACGTTTTCCACACATTTCGGTGACAGAAAGTTCTGGAATCTGAGGGGAGCCACAAATTTCCTTCCACCCAGCGTTCCCCCAAGTCTCCCGATAAATATGATACCTCACTTGTGTGGTTAGGCCTGGTGCCTGCGACAGGAATAGATCACACAACGGTCAATGTTGGTCCTTACGTGAGGCAGCTGTTGACCCTGGGGTGATCCATTCCTGACACAGGCACTAGGTGTAGGCACTCAAGTGGGGTAGTGTTTTTATCAGGACAGGTGAGGAGTCACTGGGTGGTAGGAATGTTGTGGATCCCAGCATATTCCTGTAGTTTGTGTGACAGAAATGCGAGAAAAATAGAGTTTTTTTTCAACATTTCAGCTTTGCAGGGTATTCTGGGTAAGAAAACTTTGGGGAATCCACACAAGTCACACCTCTGTGGACTCCCCCGAATGTCTAGTTTCCAGAAATGTTTGGGTTTAGTGTGTTTCTCTATATGGCCGCCGAATCCAGGACCAAAAACACAGGTGCCTGCCTTACAAAACCAGTTTGTTTTGCCATAGACAATTTTGATGTCTCCACAATATGATTTGGGTGGTGGAATTTGGGGCTGAACTAAATTGGTGAGCTCCCAGGAGAGCACTCTCTCTCTGCTTGCCGCCGCATTCACCTGCTCTCTGGGTTGGCCTAACCCACTATTACCCAGTTGCACGAACAGCTTGCGAAGGGACAGCAGGACTGTCCTCATCACCTCCCTCATAATGTACTGGAAGAGGAGTTTTCGAATGGGACTCCTCTGACTGAAAAATCACTCCCAGAGTCTGCGCCATTGTCCTATCCCTCAGATGCTGTCTCAGTATCTGATGTCTCAGTCTCTGATCCTATGTCAGAGCGGTCCTCTATAACCCGAGTGCAGGCAGCAGTCATCCATCAAGATGCCATCTCTGCTATTGGTTAAACTGTTGCTCTAAAACACTAGCCTACGTAGACAGTCACAAAATCGATGGTGTGTGTGAGATACGTGCAACAGTAGAGGCCACCTTACCTGCGCTTCTTCCCTCAATCAGCACGTACTTTCAAGACACTCAAAAAACACCTTGTCACATACCATTCGTCACAGTCTTTAGCACCTCCTGCGCCCAGTCCAACAATCATTATTGGTGCTCCCACTCCCTCCTCCTCGGATTCCCTCATTACCACCCAGCAAAAGTGCCCTTCATCTCTCCATAGACTTTACTAATGTACTCAGCTATTTACATAAAATACAGATGTGCTCTTTGCAGTAGGCATATAAACCTTCTGCGCTTCTTTATGGCACTAAAACTGCCACTAGACAAGTCGGACCCTTTTCCCCCCAGGGAAACCACACACATATTGACAAAAGTGATGTATATATGACAGCCAACCACCTGAAACTCAACTCAAGCAAAACTGAAATAATCCTCTTTGGCCCTCACCAAAAAAACCTGGGACCCCCCATGGTGGCCCCCCACGCTAGGCCCTGCACCCACCCCCGCCAACTACGCACGCAACCTCAGCATCATCCTAGACTCCTCCCTCTCTATGACCCAACAAATCAACGCTCTTACCTCCTCATGCTTCAACAAACTCCGTATACTGAAAAACATTCAAATGGATCCCCACAGAGACCAGAAAAACTGTCACTCACGCACTCATCAGCAGCAGGCTTGATTACAGAAACGCCCTCTACGCCGGCACCACTCTAAAACTCAAGTGCAAACTACACGCATCCAGAACTCAGCAGCACGACTCATCCTCGACCTCCACCGACACGAACACATCTCTCCACACCTCAAATCTCTCCACTGGCTCCCAATTGACAAAAGGATCACCTTCAAGATCCTCATTCTCACACACAAATCACTCCACAACACAGGCCCTGCCTACCTCAACGAGAGTCACCTTCCACACCCCACACGAAACGTCCGTTCAGCTGACCTCTCTCTCGCCTCTGACCCCCGCATCAAACACACCACCACCGGGGGCAGATCCTTCTCCTACATTGCACCCAAAACATGGAACGCACTCACAACCCACATTCGCAAGACCCAAAACCTACTTCTTTTCAGGAAGGGCCTCAAAACCTGGCTTTTTGAACAGTGAACCTCCTAGCCCCTTTCCCTCCCCCCTGTCCCCCCCCCCAGCGCCTTGAGACCCTCACAGGTGAGTAGCGCGCTTTATAAATCTCTTTGATACAGATCTACCTATATATATATATATATATATATATATATATAAATATATATCTACATAGATATATCTATAGATATATCCATGTACCTAGATATATCTATCTACATAGATATATATATATAGATATATACATATATTTTTTTTTAGTTGTTGTATGGTTTCCTTGGGGGCCAAAATGGCCCCCAGGGAAACCCTACATCTAAAAAAAAAATTGCCCCCACAGGGGGTCACCCTGCCCACGAGCGACCCCCTGTCATTTCATTTTTTTTTTTTTTATTTTTTTTTTTGAAAAAAAAAAAAATCCCCTGGGGGGGGGGGGGCGCAATCGCGCCCCCCCCCCCCCCCCCCAGGGGGCACCTACCTTTTTTTTTTTTAAAGAAAATTATGCCGGGGGGGGGGGGGGCGGCCGGTTTTCCAGGGGGGCCGCCCCCCAAAAGTGAAATCCCTGGTGTCTAGTGGGGTTTCCTGGCCCCCGATCGCAGCTGTGCTGCGATCGGGGGCCAGGAAACCGTTTCAGAAGGCCTCATAAGAAAGGGGAGAGTCTCCCCTTTCTTACGAGGCCTTTTCAAAATGTTTCCTGACCCCCCCGATCGCAGCTGTGCTGCGATCGGGGGAGCCAGGAAACCTGAAAGTGTTTCCTGGCCCCCGATCGCAGCACAGCTGCGACCGGGGGCCAGGAAACACTTTCAGGAAGGCCTCGTAAGAAAGGGGAGTGTCTGTGCTGCGTTCGGGGGACAGGAAACACTTTCAGGAAGGCCTCGTAAGAAAGGGGAGACTCTCCCCTTTCTTACGAGGCCTTCCCGAACGTGTAAAAGGCCGTTTTCCCCATGAAAGCAGGAAGCGGCCGCAAGGCTGCTTCCTGCTTTCATGGGGAAAACACCTTTGCAACGACAGCGCGCCTCGCGGCGCGCTGACGTCACAAAGGGGCGGGTGGGGGGCGGGGGGAGACACGGTAGCTTCCGTGTCTCCCGGGGGGGAAAAAAAAATTAAAAAAAAATCCTCGGGTGCGACGCACCCGAGGATTTATTAATGCCCTTCCTGGTGTCGGCCACTGGTCGTGACCCGCACCAGGGAGGGTGTGTGGGCGTCGGCCAGTGGCCGACGCCCGCACTTAAGAGGTAAACAGTTATGTTGGCCTATTTGGATTTTCGATGATTACACTTGTTACAATCATTTCATTTGGTCCTTGCGTTCTTCCAGAGGGTTATGGGGTGTATAGGTAATGTTGATGCATGTATTTGTGTGTATGGTGTTGGGGGTGAGGGTGGGGGTAGAGGTGTTGCGTGTTGTGTGTGTGTGTGTCACTCTCTTTTTCCTCGCCCCCCTGTGTGCTAGGTGCAGTACTCACTGTGGTCGTCGCCGCCGTCTTTGATGTTCCTGGTAGAAGAGTAGGTAAACCAACATTGGTAACACCTGTAACTTGGGCTCCATGGCGTCCTGGTTTCTTGTTGGGTGTTGAGAGGTGAGTGGTTTCCGTTCCAAGTACTGTTTCCGCTGTGCTGTTGTAGGCGTTGGTACCGCCCCGGAAAAGCTGGCAGATTGGTGCCTTGTAATACGGGCGGTACATTGTCTTCCGCCTGGCTGTTGGCAGTTACCGCCGCAGTGTTTGTTTCTACTGCCGTGGCGGTCGGGGTGTTAAAGTGGCTGTCTGTGTTGGCGGTTTCCGCCATGGTCGTGATTCCATTTTTTTTCCCGCCGGCCTATTGGCGGTATTACCGCCGCTTTATAACCGACCGCCAGGGTTGTAATGAGGGCCTTAATGTGCTCCTGGTAGATTTCATTATTACTCCGGGGAGAAGTTCTGCCCTTATGGTCACATAATGAGTTAGTGCCCACAGCCAGATAGTTTTGAGCTTCTTGGGACAGAATCTTGCATCTTGTATCTTCCTGTTTGCTGAGGTAATGCATGCTTGTCATGTTGTCTGTTCTTATCAACATGGAGGAACCTTGAATTCCCGGTAGGAAAGCTTGAAGAGCTAGGAAGATTGCTCTGAGCTCGAGGAAGTTGATATGGAGTTTTGACTGGTCTGTGGTCCACTGGCCTTGACTCTGCAGATCTTGCAAACGAGCTTCCCATCCTTCTAGATAAGCATCTTTTGTAATGACGTATTCTGAAATGGGAAGTAGGAATGTTAGACCAGCAGAGAGATTGTTGGAGTTCATCCACCAGCGAAAGGCCGCTTGCATGACAGGTGTAATCTGTACAATGTCGTCGAATTGTCCTTCTGATTGGTGGTTGTAGGAGACTGGACTGGCTTGTAGTGAGTACCAAGGGGTACTTGCACCTTGCACCAGGCCCAGTTATCCCTTATTAGTGTATAGGGTGTCTAGCAGCTTAGGCTGATAGATAATGGTAGCTTAGCAGAGCAGCTTAGGCTGAACTAGGAGACGTGTGAAGGTACTACAGTACCACCTAGTGTCATATGCACAATATCATAAGAAAACACAATACACAGTTATACTAAAAATAAAGGTACTTTATTTTTATGACAATATGCCAAAGTATCTTAGAGTGTACCCTCAGTGAGAGGATAGGAAATATACACAAGATATATATACACAATAGCAAAAATATGCAGTATAGTCTTAGAAAACAGTGCAAACAATGTATAGTTACAATAGGATGCAATGGGGAAACATAGGGATAGGGGCAACACAAACCATATACTCCAAAAGTGGAATGCGAACCACGAATGGACCCCAAACCTATGTGACCTTGTAGAGGGTCGCTGGGACTATTAGAAAATAGTGAGAGTTAGAAAAATAACCCTCCCCAAGACCCTGAAAAGTGAGTGCAAAGTACACTAAAGTTCCCCTAAGGACAAAGTAGTTGTGTTAGAGGAATAATGCAGGAAAGACACAAACCAGCAATGCAACAACTGTGGATATCCAATCTAGGGTACCTGTGGAACAAGGGGACCAAGTCCAAAAGTCACAAGCAAGTCGGAGATGGGCAGATGCCCAGGAAATGCCAGCTGCGGGTGCAAAGAAGCTTCGACTGGACAGAAGAAGCTGAGGTTTCTGCAGGAACGAAAAGGGCTAGAGACTTCCCCTTTGGTGGACGGATCACTCTCGCCGTGGAGAGTCGTGCAGAAGTGTTTTCCCGCCGAAAGGACGCCAACGAGCCTTGCTAGCTGCAAATCGTGCGTTTGGCGTTTTTGGACGCTGCTGGGGCCCAGGAGGGACCAGGAGGTCGCAAATTGGACCTGAAGAGAGAGGGGACGTCGAGCAAGACAAAGAGCCCTCACTAAAGCAGGTAGCACCCGGAGAAGTGCCAGAAACAGGCACTACGAGGATGCGTGAAACGGTGCTCGCCGAAGTTGCACAAAGGAGTCCCACGTCGCCGGAGACCAACTTAGAAAGTCGTGCAATGCAGGTTAGAGTGCCGTGGACCCAGGCTTGGCTGTGCACAAAGGATTTCCGCCGGAAGTGCACAGGGGCCGGAGTAGCTGCAAAGTCGCGGTTCCCAGCAATGCAGCCCAGCGAGGTGAGGCAAGGACTTACCTCCACCAAACTTGGACTGAAGAGTCACTGGACTGTGGGGGTCACTTGGACAGAGTCGCTGGATTCGAGGGACCTCGCTCGTCGTGCTGAGAGGAGACCCAAGGGACCGGTAATGCAGCTTTTTGGTGCCTGCGGTTGCAGGGGGAAGATTCGGTCGACCCACGGGAGATTTCTTCGGAGCTTCTGGTGCAGAGAGGAGGCAGACTACCCCCACAGCATGCACAAGCAGGAAAACAGTCGAGAAGGCGGCAGGATCAGCGTTACAGAGTTGCAGTAGTCGTCTTTGCTACTATGTTGCAGGTTTGCAGGCTTCCAGCGCGGTCAGCAGTCGATTCCTTATCAGAAGGTGAAGAGAGAGATGCAGAGGAACTCGGATGAGCTCTTGCATTCGTTATCTAAAGTTTCCCCAGAGACAGAGACCCTAAATAGCCAGAAAAGAGGGTTTGGCTACCTAGGAGAGAGGATAGGCTACTAACACCTGAAGGAGCCTATCAGCAGGAGTCTCTGACGTCACCTGGTGGCACTGGCCACTCAGAGCAGTCCAGTGTGCCAGCAGCACCTCTGTTTCCAAGATGGCAGAGGTCTGGAGCACACTGGAGGAGCTCTGGACACCTCCCAGGGGAGGTGCAGGTCAGGGGAGTGGTCACTCCCCTTTCCTTTGTCCAGTTTCGCGCCAGAGCAGGGGCTAAGGGGTCCCTGAACCGGTGTAGACTGGCTTATGCAGAATTGGGCACATCTGTGCCCAAGAAAGCATTTCCAGAGGCTGGGGGAGGCTACTCCTCCCCTGCCTTCACACCATTTTCCAAAGGGAGAGGGTGTCACACCCTCTCTCAGAGGAAGTTCTTTGTTCTGCCATCCTGGGCCAGGCCTGGCTGGACCCCAGGAGGGCAGATGCCTGTCTGAGGGGTTGGCAGCAGCAGCAGCTGCAGTGAAACCCCAGGAAGGGCAGTTTGGCAGTACCAGGGTCTGTGCTACAGACCACTGGGATCATGGGATTGTGCCAACTATGCCAGGATGGCATAGAGGGGGCAATTCCATGATCATAGACATGTTACATGGCCATATTCGGAGTTACCATTGTGAAGCTACACATAGGTAGTGACCTATATGTAGTGCACGCGTGTAATGGTGTCCCCGCACTCACAAAGTTCAGGGAATTGGCTCTGAACAATGTGGGGGCACCTTGGCTAGTGCCAGGGTGCCCTCACACTAAGTAACTTTGCACCTAACCTTTACCAGGTAAAGGTTAGACATATAGGTGACTTATAAGTTACTTAAGTGCAGTGTAAAATGGCTGTGAAATAACGTGGACGTTATTTCACTCAGGCTGCAGTGGCAGGCCTGTGTAAGAATTGTCAGAGCTCCCTATGGGTGGCAAAAGAAATGCTGCAGCCCATAGGGATCTCCTGGAACCCCAATACCCTGGGTACCTCAGTACCATATACTAGGGAATTATAAGGGTGTTCCAGTAAGCCAATGTAAATTGGTAAAAAATGGTCACTAGCCTGTTAGTGACAATTTGGAAAGAAATGAGAGAGCATAACCACTGAGGTTCTGATTAGCAGAGCCTCAGTGAGACAGTTAGTCACTACACAGGTAACACATTCAGGCACACTTATGAGCACTGGGGCCCTGGGTTACCAGGGTCCCAGTGACACATACAACTAAAACAATATATATACAGTGAAAAATGGGGGTAACATGCCAGGCAAGATGGTACTTTCCTACACAACCCCCCCCCAAACGAAGGACAATAAGACTAGCCATGACCTGATGAGTCTTCATTGTCTAAGTGGAAATATCTGGAGAGTCCATCTGCATTGGAGTGGCTACTCCCAGGTCTATGTTCCACTGTATAGTCCATTCCCTGTAGGGATATGGACCACCTCAACAATTTAGGATTTTCACCTTTCATTTGTTTTAGCCAAAGTAGAGGTTTGTGGTCTGTCTGAACAATGAAGTGAGTGCCAAACAGGTATGGCCTCAACTTCTTCAGAGCCCAGACCACAGCAAAGGCCTCCCTCTCAATGGCAGACCAACGCTTTTCTCTAGGGGTCAACCTCCTACTAATAAAAGCAACAGGTTGATCCTGGCCCTCAGAATTAAGTTGTGATAGGACTGCCCCTACTTCTAATTCAGATGCATCAGTTTGGACATAGAATTTTTTAGAGTAACAAGGGCTTTTCAGGACAGGTGCAGAGCACATGGCCTGCTTCAGCTCCTCAAAAGCTTTCTGACAGTTTGCTGTCCATAATACCTTTTTAGGCATTTTCTTGGATGTGAGGTCATTAAGAGGGGCTGCAATGGAGCCATAGTTCTTAATGAACCTCCTGTAATACCCAGTGAGGCCTAGGAAGGCTCTCACCTGAGTCTGAGTGGTAGGGGGAACCCAATCAATAATAGTTTGGATTTTCCCCTGAAGTGGTGCAATCTGTTCCCCACCAACAAGGTGTCCCAGATAAACCACCTTACCCTGCCCTATCTGGCACTTTGAAGCCTTGATAGTGAGGCCTGCCTTTTGCAGGGCCTCCAAAACTTTCCATAGGTGGACCAGGTGATCATCCCAGCTGGAGCTAAAGACAGCTATATCGTCCAAATATGCTGCACTGAAAGCTTCCAGCCCTTGCAGGACTGTGTTCACCAACCTCTGAAAAGTGGCAGGTGCATTTTTCAAACCAAAAGGCATTACAGTAAACTGGTAATGTCCTCCAATGGTAGAAAATGCAGTCTTAGGTTTAGCATCTTCTGACAATTTGATCTGCCAATACCCTGCAGTCAAATCAAAAGTGCTTAGATACTTGGCAGATGCCAGTGTATCTATGAGCTCATCTGCCCAGGGTATAGGGTGAGCATCAGTTTTGGTTACCAAGTTGAGACCTCTATAGTCTACACAAAACCGCATTTCCTTCTTTCCATCTTTAGAATTGGGTTTTGGTACCAGTACCACAGGAGAAGCCCATGGACTGTCAGAGTGCTCAACCACTCCTAGTTCCAGCATTTTCTGAACTTCTTGCTTTATGCAGTCCCTGACATGGTCAGGCTGCCTATAGATCTTACTTTTGACAGGTAAACTGTCTCCAGTATCTATAGTGTGCTCACACCAAGAAGTGGTACCTGGCACAGTAGAGAAGAGTTCAGAGAATTGATCTAGGAGATTTATGCAATTATCTTTCTGCTCAGCAGTAAGACAATCAGCCAAAACTACACCTTCCACAAGAGCATCTTGTTCTGTGGAAGAGAAGAGATCAGGTAGAGGATCACTGTCTTCTTCCTGTCCCTCATCTGTTGCCATGAGCAGGGTGAGATCAGCCCTGTCATAGTAGGGTTTCAGGCGGTTGACATGGAGCACCCTAAGGGGACTCCTGGCAGTGCCTAAGTCAACCAAGTAGGTGACTTCACCCTTCTTTTCAACAATTGTGTGGGGTCCACTCCATTTATCTTGGAGTGCTCTTGGGGCCACAGGCTCCAAGACCCACACTTTCTGCCCTGGTTGGTACTGAACCAAAACAGCCTTCTGATCATGCCATTGCTTCTGGAGCTCTTGGCTGGCCTGAAGGTTTTTACTGGCCTTTTTCATGTACTCATCCATCCTTGATCTGAGGCCAAGTACATAATCCACAATATCCTGCTTAGGAGCTTTTAAAGGTTGTTCCCAACCTTCCTTTACAAGTGTGAGTGGACCCCTAACAGGGTGTCCAAAAAGAAGTTCAAAGGGGCTGAAGCCCACTCCTTTCTGGGGTACCTCCCTGTAGGCAAAAAGGAGGCATGGTAGAAGGATATCCCATCTCCTGCGGAGTTTTTCAGGGAGACCCATAATCATGCCTTTGAGAGTTTTATTAAATCTCTCCACCAGTCCATTTGTTTGTGGATGATAGGGTGTTGTGAACTTGTACGTTACACCACACTCCTTCCACATGGCCTTTAAGTATGCAGACATGAAATTGCTTCCTCTGTCTGATACTACTTCCTTTGGGAAGCCCACCCTGGAAAATATTCCCAGGAGGGCCTTTGCCACTGCAGGTGCTGTAGTGGTCCTTAAAGGAATAGCTTCAGGATATCTTGTGGCATGGTCCACTACCACTAAGATAAACCTATTGCCTGAAGCAGTAGGAGGGTCAAGGGGGCCAACTATGTCAACCCCTACCCTTTCAAAGGGAACCCCAACCACAGGCAGTGGGATAAGGGGTGCCTTTGGGGTGCCACCTGTTTTGCCACTGGCTTGACAGGTTTCACAGGACTTACACAATTCCTTTGTGTCCTCAGACATCCTAGGCCAATGAAACAGGGGAACAAGCCTGTCCCAAGTTTTCATTTGTCCTAGATGCCCAGCTAAGGGAATGTCATGTGCCAGTGTTAGGAGGAACTTTCTGTACTCCTGAGGAATCACTAATCTCCTGGCAGCTCCAGGTTTAGGATCCCTATGCTCAGTGTACAAGAGGTTGTCCTCCCAGTAAACTCTGTGAGAGTCACTGACATCCCCATTAGCCTGTTTGACAGCTTGCTGTCTGAGACCCTCTAATGTGGGACAGGTTTGCTGTGCCACACTCAGCTCCTCTCTGGCAGGCCCCCCTTCACCCAAAAGCTCAGCAGTGTCTGCTTCCAGCTCCTCTGGTGTAGGTTCTGCACAGGGAGGGAATTCTTCTTCCTCAGAAGTTGAATCCACTGTAGAGGGAGGGATAGTAGGAAGTGGTTTGCTTCTACTAGCCCTAGCTTTAGGGAGCACTTGGTCCATTGTTCCAGGATCCAAGCATCCCTGTCCTTTTTGCTTTTTGGCCTGAGCCCTTGTCAAAGCAAAAATATGCCCTGGGATGCCCAGCATTGCTGCATGGGCCTCCAACTCCACATCTGACCAAGCTGATGTCTCCAAATCATTCCCTAATAGACAGTCTACAGGTAAATCTGAAGCTACCTCAACTTTCTTTGGACCAGTTACCCCCCCCCAGTTGAGATTTACAACAGCCATGGGGTGGCTTTGTGTTATGTTGTGAGCATCAGTTACTTGGTACTGGTGTCCAAGTATGTGTTGTTCAGGGTGCACCAGTTTCTCAATCACCATTGTGACACTGGCACCTGTGTCCCTGTAGGCCTGGACCTCAACACCATTTATTAGGGTTAGTTGCTTGTACTTCTCCAAGTTATGGGGGCAAGCAACCAAAGTGGCTAAATCAATAGCCCCTTCAGAGACTAAAGTAGCCTCTGTGGTCTCCCTAATCAGACCAACCCCAACTAAGTTACCAAAAGTGAGCCCAGCTACTCCCTTGGATTGGCTATTAGTAGGTTTGCTCCCACCACCACTGCTATTAGTAGGGACACTAGGTGTAGCAGTAGGGGTTGTAGTGGTAGGAGCAGTGGTGCCTTTCTTTGGACAACTGGAATCTGTTGTCCAATGGCCTTTTATTTTACATAAATAGCACCATGGTTTCTTTTCCTTGTTCTGATTAAAAGAGGATTTGGGCCCACCACCCCCACCAGAGTGTTTTTGTGTGCCTGATGAAGACTCATTTTTAGATTTGTCCCCACCCTTGTCAGAAGACTTACCATCCTTCTTTTTGTTGCCATCTTTGTCACCCCCTGTATGAACTTTTCTGTTCACTCTTGTTCTGACCCATTTGTCTGCCTTCTTTCCCAATTCTTGGGGAGAGGTCAGATCAGAGTCCACCAAGTACTGGTGCAACAAATCAGACACACAATTATTAAGAATATGCTCTCTCAGGATTAGGTTATACAGGCTGTCATAATCAGTAACTTTACTGCCATGTAACCACCCCTCCAAGGCCTTCACTGAATGGTCAATGAAATCAACCCAGTCTTGTGAAGACTCCTTTTTGGTCTCTCTGACCTTTATCCTGTACTGTTCAGTGGTTAAGCCATAACCATCCAGGAGTGCATTCTTAAGAACTTGGAAATTATTAGCATCATTTTCTTTCACAGTAAGGAGCCTATCCCTACCTTTTCCACTAAATGATAGCCATAGGATAGCAGCCCACTGCCTTTGAGGGACATCCTGTACAACACAGGCCCTCTCAAGTACAGCAAACCACTTGTTAATGTCATCCCCCTCCTTATAAGGGGGAACTATCTTGTGCAGATTCCTGGAATCATGCTCTTTTGCAGGATGACTATGGGGAATACTGCTGCTGCCACCATGGGTATCTAAACCCAACTTCTGTCTTTCCTTCTCTAATTCAAAAGACTGTCTATCCAAATCCAGCTGTTGCTTTTTAAGCTTCAGTCTGGTTTGTTCCACCCTCAACTTATTGAGTTCCCTCTCTAACATTCTGTCATCAGGGTTGGTGGGAGGGACATTTCTAGAAACAGAGCTATGATGGGAATGAACAGAAGGAGACCTGTCCCTTACAGAAGCCACCCTAACAGCTTGGTTTACAGAAACATTACTACCAGTATGGTGAGAATAAATGCTTTTGCTATGATGTGAGACAACACTATTTATTTGGTGTGGCTCATCATCATTACCATCTATGCTAGATTGTCTAGTAATGGGCAGGCTAGGAAGTTTCTTTCCTGAATCTTTTCCTGGGGGAGTCCCTGAATCAGATTGGGAACTATTAGGTACTTTTTCAACAGATGGGGCACCTATGGCCTTATCCTGTTCTCTAAGCATGTTAAGTAACAGTTCCAAGGAAGGATTTTTCCCTACACTCAAACCTCTCTCTATACAGAGACTCCTTGCTCTTTTCCAGCTAAGGTTGTCATATGCAAGTTTGGACAGATCAACACTTTGGCCTGTGCCAGACATTTTTTAGAGAGAGTTAAAGTGATAGAAAAAGAGAAAAAAGTTTTCAGAACTTTTTGGAAAGACAGAAAAAACTTTTTAAACTTTTAAGAACTTTTTGAAAGTTTAGGAGTACTTTTCAGCACTTAGAAAAGAGTGAAAAGAGGAAATGCAAAACTTTTTGGCTATGTGTATATACACTGACCTTGTTTTGTATATTTTTCTCTTATGAAAAGTACAATGACAAGAGTGGTAAGTAGTCTCAAGCACTTATCCCACCACTGCACAACCAATATAGGAGGCTGGACTGGCTTGTAGTGAGTACCAAGGGGTACTTGCACCTTGCACCAGGCCCAGTTATCCCTTATTAGTGTATAGGGTGTCTAGCAGCTTAGGCTGATAGATAATGGTAGCTTAGCAGAGCAGCTTAGGCTGAACTAGGAGACGTGTGAAGCTACTACAGTACCACCTAGTGTCATATGCACAATATCATAAGAAAACACAATACACAGTTATACTAAAAATAAAGGTACTTTATTTTTATGACAATATGCCAAAGTATCTTAGAGTGTACCCTCAGTGAGAGGATAGGAAATATACACAAGATATATATACACAATAGCAAAAATATGCAGTATAGTCCTAGAAAACAGTGCAAACAATGTATAGTTACAATAGGATGCAATGGGGAAACATAGGGATAGGGGCAACACAAACCATATACTCCAAAAGTGGAATGCGAACCACGAATGGACCCCAAACCTATGTGACCTTGTAGAGGGTCGCTGGGACTATTAGAAAATAGTGAGAGTTAGAAAAATAACCCTCCCCAAGACCCTGAAAAGTGAGTGCAAAGTGCACTAAAGTTCCCCTAAGGACAAAGTAGTTGTGTTAGAGGAATAATGCAGGAAAGACACAAACCAGCAATGCAACAACTGTGGATTTCCAATCTAGGGTACCTGTGGGACAAGGGGACCAAGTCCAAAAGTCACAAGCAAGTCGGAGATGGGCAGATGCCCAGGAAATGCCAGCTGCGGGTGCAAAGAAGCTTCGACTGGACAGAAGAAGCTGAGGTTTCTGCAGGAACGAAAAGGGCTAGAGACTTCCCCTTTGGTGGACGGATCCCTCTCGCCGTGGAGAGTCGTGCAGAAGTGTTTTCCCGCCGAAAGGACGCCAACGAGCCTTGCTAGCTGCAAATCGTGCGTTTGGCGTTTTTGGACGCTGCTGAGGCCCAGGAGGGACCAGGAGGTCGCAAATTGGACCTGAAGAGAGAGGGGACGTCGAGCAAGACAAAGAGCCCTCACTAAAGCAGGTAGCACCCGGAGAAGTGCCAGAAACAGGCACTACGAGGATGTGTGAAACGGTGCTCGCCGAAGTTGCACAAAGGAGTCCCACGTCGCCGGAGACCAACTTAGAAAGTCGTGCAATGCAGGTTAGAGTGCCGTGGACCCAGGCTTGGCTGTGCACAAAGGATTTCCGCCGGAAGTGCACAGGGGCCGGAGTAGCTGCAAAGTCGCGGTTCCCAGCAATGCAGCCCAGCGAGGTGAGGCAAGGACTTACCTCCACCAAACTTGGACTGAAGAGTCACTGGACTGTGGGGGTCACTTGGACAGAGTCGCTGGATTCGAGGGACCTCGCTCGTCGTGCTGAGAGGAGACCCAAGGGACCGGTAATGCAGCTTTTTGGTGCCTGCGGTTGCAGGGGGAAGATTCCGTCGACCCACAGGAGATTTCTTCGGAGCTTCTGGTGCAGAGAGGAGGCAGACTACCCCCACAGCATGCACAAGCAGGAAAACAGTCGAGAAGGCGGCAGGATCAGCGTTACAGAGTTGCAGTAGTCGTCTTTGCTACTATGTTGCAGGTTTGCAGGCTTCCAGCGCGGTCAGCAGTCGATTCCTTATCAGAAGGTGAAGAGAGAGATGCAGAGGAACTCGGATGAGCTCTTGCATTCGTTATCTAACGTTTCCCCAGAGACAGAGACCCTAAATAGCCAGAAAAGAGGGTTTGGCTACCTAGGAGAGAGGATAGGCTACTAACACCTGAAGGAGCCTATCAGCAGGAGTCTCTGACGTCACCTGGTGGCACTGGCCACTCAGAGCAGTCCAGTGTGCCAGCAGCACCTCTGTTTCCAAGATGGCAGAGGTCTGGAGCACACTGGAGGAGCTCTGGACACCTCCCAGGGGAGGTGCAGGTCAGGGGAGTGGTCACTCCCCTTTCCTTTGTCCAGTTTCGCGCCAGAGCAGGGGCTAAGGGGTCCCTGAACCGGTGTAGACTGGCTTATGCAGAATTGGGCACATCTGTGCCCAAGAAAGCATTTCCAGAGGCTGGGGGAGACTACTCCTCCCCTGCCTTCACAACATTTTCCAAAGGGAGAGGGTGCCACACCCTCTCTCAGAGGAAGTTCTTTGTTCTGCCATCCTGGGCCAGGCCTGGCTGGACCCCAGGAGGGCAGATGCCTGTCTGAGGGGTTGGCAGCAGCAGCAGCTGCAGTGAAACCCCAGGAAGGGCAGTTTGGCAGTACCAGGGTCTGTGCTACAGACCACTGGGATCATGGGATTGTGCCAACTATGCCAGGATGGCATAGAGGGGGCAATTCCATGATCATAGACATGTTACATGGCCATATTCGGAGTTACCATTGTGAAGCTACACATAGGTAGTGACCTATAGGTAGTGCACGCGTGTAATGGTGTCCCCGCACTCACAAAGTTCAGGGAATTGGCTCTAAACAATGTGGGGGCACCTTGGCTAGTGCCAGGGTGCCCTCACACTAAGTAACTTTGCACCTAACTTTTACCAGGTAAAGGTTAGACATATAGGTGACTTATAAGTTACTTAAGTGCAGTGTAAAATGGCTGTGAAATAACGTGGACGTTATTTCACTCAGGCTGCAGTGGCAGGCCTGTGTAAGAATTGTCAGAGCTCCCTATGGGAGGCAAAAGAAATGCTGCAGCCCATAGGGATCTCCTGGAACCCCAATACCCTGGGTACCTCAGTACCATATACTAGGGAATTATAAGGGTGTTCCAGTAAGCCAATGTAAATTGGTAAAAAATGGTCACTAGCCTGTTAGTGACAATTTGGAAAGAAATGAGAGAGCATAACCACTGAGGTTCTGATTAGCAGAGCCTCAGTGAGACAGTTAGTCACTACACAGGTAACACATTCAGGCACACTTATGAGCACTGGGGCCCTGGGTTACCAGGGTCCCAGTGACACATACAACTAAAACAATATATATACAGTGAAAAATGGGGGTAACATGCCAGGCAAGATGGTACTTTCCTACAGTGGTGCATCCAGTTGTTCCTGGAAGGTTCGCATATTGAGATATGCATGAGGTATTAAGTGAATGGCTGAGGACATCATGCTGAGTGGAAACTTGATCAGGCGAACTGATGCACACTTTCTTTTTGAAAGGGAGTCGGCCAGAGAAGAAAGTTTCTGTTGCTTGTCTTCGGACAAGAATTCCTTGTCGAGTAATGTGTCCTTGTTGAAGGAGCGACCTCTGACCTGTTTTAGGTCTAGAGCTCGCCCCCCACGTCCGCAGCACCAACCTGCTGTCTCCTGCCTCTGACCCCCGCCCACGCTGCTGCTAGTGTGTTCGAGGCCCTCCTCCACCCGCAGGCATCCTCCTGCGCCTCATCCCTGGTGTCTAGTGGGCTCTAGTAAGCTTCACTTGACCCGTGTGCCGCTTTCCGCCGTCCTGTAAGTGTTTTTCTCATTTTTCAGCGCTTTGCCTCCTTGCGCTTCTGCCCCCGTCGTGCCCCTTCTGTTTGTGCCACTTTTCGCCGTCCTGTAAGTGCGTTTTTACTGTTTTCAAGCGCCTTGCCTCCTGCGCATCTGCCCCCGTTGTGCCCCTCTGATTGCTGTTTCCCCGATTGTATACTGTGCCATTAGTGTATTTCTGTGACTGTTTTCAAATTGTGACTGTTTTTAAAATTGTGCCCGACTTTTTTGTGCCTTGTTTTTCGTGTTTTCGCCCCTTGTGCGCTCCCCCTTGCTCTCCGCTCCCTACCGCTGCCTCCCTGCGGCCCCGCCCCCCTCGCGCCCCCATTCGCCGCTCCCTCCCGCCTCCCAGCTGCTCCTCCCTCCCCCCTCCCTTCTTAATGGCTGGCGCTGCGCGTCGCGAGCGAGCGACCTCTGACCTGTTTTAGGTCTAGAGCTCGCCCCCCACGTCCGAAGCACCAACCTGCTGTCTCCTGCCTCTGACCCCCGCCCACGCTGCTGCTAGCGTGCTCGAGGCCCTCCTCCACCCGCAGGCATCCTCCTGCGCCTCATCCCTGGTGTCTAGTGGGCTCTAGTAAGCTTCACTTGACCTGTGTGCCGCTTTCCGCCGTCCTGTAAGTGTTTTTCTCATTTTTCAGCGCCTTGCCTCCTTGCGCTTCTGCCCCCGTCGTGCCCCTTCTGTTTGTGCCACTTTTTGCCGTCCTGTAAGTGCGTTTTTACTGTTTTCAAGCGCCTCGCCTCCTGCGCATCTGCCCCCGTTGTGCCCCTCTGATTGCTGTTTCCCCGATTGTATACTGTGCCATTAGTGTATTTCTGTGACTGTTTTCAAATTGTGACTGTTTTTAAAATTGTGCCCGACTTTTTTGTGCCTTGTTTTTCGTGTTTTCTCCCCTTGTGCGCTCCCCCTTGCTCTCCGCTCCCTACCGCTGCCTCCCTGCGGCCCCGCCCCCCTCGCACCCCCATTCGCCGCTCCCTCCCACCTCCTGCCTCCCAGCTGCTCCTCCCTCCCCCCTCCCTTCTTAATGGCTGGCGCTGCCCGTCCGCGCAACGGGCGCGCCGCTGGTGCGCCAGAGGCGCACCAGAGGCAAGCCCGTCTGCGCCTGTCCGCGCCTGGACCGCGCCCAGCGCCACCCCCCCTGGTCCTCACGCCCCCCGCACCTCCTGCTTCCGATACTCGGCCAGCGAACTCCTCGCCCTCAACCCTGGCCCCTCCACAGATTGCTTCCTGGCCACCCCGAAGCACACCAAAGGACCTTTTTCCTGCCGCACCTGCAACTTCTCCTGCAACAGAACAACGAAGCCAGCAACAACCAACACAAACCACCTGCACTGCATCCTCCTCAACACATGCTCCGCACGAAAACACGCCATCGAGCTCTGGGACTTGCTCGACACCACCGCCCCAGACGTGGCCTTCCTGACCGAAACCTGGTGGAACGACTCTTCGGCACCTGACATCGCCATCGCCATACCTGACGGATACAAGATCACCAGAAGAGATCGCACCAACGGAATCGGCGGAGGGATAGCCATCGCCCACAAATCTAACCTCAAGATCCACACCCACACGGACGACACCCTCAAGACAGCCGAACACCTCCACTTCCAGATTCACACGGATCCCAACACTACCCTCAGAGGAACCCTCATATACCGCCCTCCAGGACCAAGAGCCCCCTTCAGCGACACCGTCTCCGACCTCGCAAGCACCCACGCCCTCGCCTCTCCAGACTACATCCTCCTGGGAGATCTAAACTTCCACCTGGAAAACAACAATGACGCCAACACCGCATCACTGACCACCAACCTCCTCAACCTCGGACTCCGTCAACTGGTCAACACTACCACCCACATCGCCAGACACACGCTTGACCCACTCTTCACCTCAAGCAACCACATCTCTTTCAGCCACACCTCCGAACTCCACTGGACCGACCATCACTGCGTCCACTTTACCTTCAAGAAAAACACCGAACACCACCGCATCCCTCTACCGCCTCACCGCCGCTGGGGAAAAGTCACCGAAGACCAACTAACCAGCACACTCGCCAAATACCCACCACCCGACCCCACCGACCCGAGCACCGCCGCCATCAACCTCCATCAATGGATCCTCAACTGCGCCAACACCTTAGCCCCACTCAAGAAACCCACCGCCAACCAAGAAAAGAAAAAAACAGCCTGGTTCACAGACGAACTGACCACCTCCAAACGCACCTGCCAGAAACCCAAGAAGAAATGGATCCTCGAGCGCACACCCGACAACCTTGCTACCCTCAAGGACGCCAACCGTGAACACCACCAACGGATCCGACTCGCCAAGCACGCCCACTTCACAGAACGCCTCAACAACAACGCCCACGACTGCAAAGAACTCTTCTGCATCGTGAAGGAACTCTCCAACCCTAACGCCAACGTCAACGACGTCCCTCCCTCCCAGAAACTCTGCGACGATCTCTCCACCTTCTTCCACCAGAAAATTGCAGCCATCCACGACAGCTTCAACACCGCACCTCCGCCAGACCCCACCCCCGACGACTCCTCCCACGCCTGCCGCCTCACCACCTGGACCCAAGTAGACGACGCCGAAACCCTAACAACCATGAATTCCATCCACTCAGGCTCTCCCACGGACCCGTGCCCACATCACGTATTCAACAAAGCCAACGCCACCATCGCCCCCAAACTCCGCAAGATCATCAACCTCTCCTTCAACACCGCCACCTTCCCGGACAGCTGGAAGCACGCAGAAATCCAACCCCTCCTCAAGAAACCCAAGGCTGACCCCAACGATCTCAAAAACTTCCGACCGATCTCTCTCCTCCCTTTTCCAGCGAAAGTCATCGAGAAGATCGTCAACGCACAGCTCGTCCACTTCCTAGAAGACAACTCCATCCTAGACCCCTCTCAATCTGGATTCAGATGAAACCACAGCACTGAGACCGCACTCCTCGCCGCCACAGATGACATCAGACAACAAATAGACAACGGCGAAACCTCAGCCCTCATCCTCCTCGACCTATCAGCCGCTTTCGACACAGTCTGCCACCGCACCCTGCTAACCCGTCTCCACGAAGCCGGCATCCAAGACAAAGCCCTCAACTGGATCTCATCCTTCCTCTCCGACAGAACCCAGAGAGTCCGACTCTCACCCTTCCGCTCCAAAGCCACCAACCTCATCTGCGGCGTCCCCCAAGGCTCCTCTCTTAGCCCAACGTTGTTCAACGTCTACATGGCCCCCCTCGCACAAGTGGCCCGTCAACACAACCTCAGCATCATCTCCTACGCCGACGACACCCAGCTCGTCCTCTCCCTGACCAAAGATCCGCTCACCGCCAAAACCAACCTCCACGAGGGACTAAAATCCATCGCCGAGTGGATGAGCAACAGCCGCCTGAAGCTCAACTCCGACAAGACGGAAGTCCTCATCCTCGGACGCACCCCCTCGGCCTGGAACGACTCCTGGTGGCCCACCGCCCTCGGACCCCCACCCACCCCAGCCAGCCACGCACGAAACCTCGGCTTCGTCCTCGACTCCGCTCTCACCATGTCCAAACAGATCAACCCCGTCTCCTCTTCTTGTTTCAACACCCTCCGCATGCTCCGCAGGATCTTCAAGTGGATTCCAACAGGAACCAGGAAGACGGTGACTCAAGCCCTCGTCAGTAGCAGACTTGACTACGGCAACGCACTCTACACAGGCATCCCAAAGAAAGACATCAAACGACTCCAACGCATCCAGAACGCATCCGCCCGCCTGATCCTTGACATACCCCGCCGATGTCACATCTCCCCCCACCTGAAGGACCTCCACTGGCTCCCCATGGAAAAAAGGATCACCTTCAAACTCCTCACCCACGCACACAAGGCACTACACAACACCGGACCCACCTACCTGAACACCAGACTCAACTTCTACATCCCCACACGTCAACTCCGCTCTGCCAACCTCGCCCTCGCCATCGTCCCCCGAATCCAGCGCAAGACCTCTGGCGGCAGATCCTTCTCCTTCCTCGCCACCAAGACCTGGAACTCTCTCCCCACCTCACTACGCCAGACCCAGGACCTCCTCACCTTCAGGAGACTCCTCAAGACATGGCTCTTCGAACGCTAGCAGCACCCCCCCCCCTCCCCAGCGCTCGAAACCCTGTCGGGTACATAGCGCGCTTTATAAATTCATTGATTGATTGATTGAGAAAGAAGAGACTTTTAGAAATTGACTGTAAACCCCAGGAGCTAAAAGAGGTAAAGACACCTGATAGTATCCTCAATGCCGGCTGGGAAGATGGAGCCTTTATCAACTAGTCAAGGGAAGGGAAAGATTGGATGCCTTGTTGACGCAGGTGGGCCAACAGTGGAGCAAGACATTTTGTAAATATAGGCGGAGCTGATCGGAGACTGAAAGGCAGAACTTTGACTAGTAATGTGTACCGGCTACTGTGTATCCGAGGAATCTGCGATGGTTAGGATGGATGGGAATGTAAAAATATGGATCCTGGATATTGAGACTGGTAAGGAAGTTTCAATGGTTGGGAAGTTGGAGAATTTCCTGGAGGGAAACCATACAAAAAGGTTGCTTCTTCAGGTACTTGTTGAGTTTCCTGAGGGCAAGAATGGGACCCACTCCCCTGACTTTTTCCTCAGAAGGAAAAAAGCAGGAGCAAAATCCATTTCCTTTTTGGGGAAATGGAACCAGTTCATTGGCCCCCTTGGACAACATGGCCAAAACTGCCTTCTAATGAAGATGAGAAGGAAGGGAATTTGTTAGTGGAGTCTGAGGTGGAATTTGAGTAAACTCAAAAGTGTGGCCATGTTGGATGAGATCTGGGACCCATTTGTCTGTAGTTATCTTGGTCCAGTGATGTACATATTGGTAACTTCTGGCACCCATGGGAGAAAAAGGGGTTGTAGTCGGCGCATTGAGATTGTTACTGTTTTCTAGCGATGTCTCTGGTGGGAGTAGCCTTCTTGGCTGCGGAAGGTGGTGCTCTATATATGTCTGATGTTGTTGATAAGCAGGGTGAAAGGGCTGTTGGTAGGATTGTGGTTGGTATCTCTACTATCTCTACTATCTTCCACGGTATGAGTAAAATCTGCAGCCATGAAAAGGTGTTTTACAGAACTGAAGGGTTCCAAGAGATCAAGCTGTCTCTGTGTCTGTCTTTGTGGCCTGCAGAGCATCATCGACATGTTTCCCAAATAAGGAACTGCCGTCAAAAGGCATTTCAAGTATTTTTGTCCACACTTGCGGAACAATGTAGCCTTAAGCCAACCCTTGTGCTGAAGAACAGCAGATCCCACAAATTGCTGGAAGGCTATGGATGCTATATCCAATGCAATTATCCATAGTCAATAATCTCAGATGCCGCTTTTTCATCTTCCCGTAAGATGTAAGTAGCCTCGGTTTTCTTATCATCTGGTAGGAAATCCAGGTATGTGGCAATGTCCAACCACATTTTGCGATCATACCACCATAGAATGGCAAGAGAGTTTGAGGCTCGGACATTGGCAGGTGACATGACTGTAAATCCTTTACCAATATTTTTCAATCACCTGCCCTCCTTATCAAGCAGAGTAGTGAAAGGGATGGAAGGATTTTTAGATGTGTGTTGTGCAACCTGAGCAGTGACTGAATAAGCTATTGGATGTCCGACTAAGCAGGCTGGCAAATCATCTGGTGCTTTGTATTTTTTGTCAATTCTGGGAAGAACTGCAGTAACGGTCGCTGGTGTTTTCATGATTTTAACTCCTTCCTATATGTAGTTAACAATCAGTATTGCTCTGATTCATTTCTTGGATTGATCTTTAAAGTCATATAAAAAACAGGCAGTCTGTTTAATAGTAATGGGGAGTTGGAAACGCTTGGCTGCGGTCTCGATTACCATATGAAACCCTCCATTATCTCCCTCTGGAGAATCTACTGGTTGTGGCACCAGAGAAGAAGGTGAAGGGATATGGTAAACACCCCATTTGTTGTTGATGGTAATTGTCTGTGATTTCACCTTCTTCTCTGTCTCCATCATCGCCAACATCATCATCACCATCAGTAGAGGAAGGATCGTCTGGAAGAGTTGAGGCAATGCTGGATTACGGAGCTATCCTTGGAGTAGGAGGTGGAGGCAGATTTTCTGGAGATTGAGGTGCAGGCATGGCTACTACTTCAGGTGATTGATGTGTTTCAGCTGGTGTTGGGAAGTGTTTGCAATAGTCCTTAAGCATGTTTTGCAGGTCCTGAACGAGGGTAGCCGAAAACTGAACCATGTCTGGTGGTGGTGGAAGCACATACGGATGATACTGTTTTGCATAATGATGAGTTGATAAACAGGCTAATAATATTCTTCTTCCTCATCTTCATCCAATATTTCACGTACAATTAGGAGGGGCTGTGAGCTGCACCCAACGTTTCTTGATCATCATCCTCTGAGTCTTGAAAATCCAGTAAGTGGCTGAGTATTAGTGTGGATTTATCAGAAGGTGACGTGAAAGAAAGATGCATAAGGTGAGGAAATGGCAAAGCTGTTGTCGAAGAGGTCGTCGACTGTGGGGGCAATAGTAATGTTGAGTGCCTCTTATGTTTTGACTTTGCAAATTAAGTCTTTTTAAACGGCTGCATCATCGATGGTGTCATCCGTGTCATCGACAACATACTGATGCCAATGCAGGGAGGTACGGTTTTAGATTAAATTACTGTCGCAGTTGATGCGACAGTTCTCGTCAACGGTGTGGTCGTCGTCGTCGATGAGATAATCTTCGTCGATGTGGAAACCATTGTCGATATCTTCAATAACGGGATGGATGATGACGGCAAAGTCATCGTTGGGCTTCTGTCACTTCTGTCATCAACAATGATTTTGATGTCTTTGGTACCATCTACGTCTTTGTAGGCAATTTTGACTTCTTTGAGGCAGGTTCAGATAAAAATTTAGGCCCTCATTACAACATTGGCGGTAAGTGCTGCTTACTGTCATGCTGACTGTCGCCAACATACCGTGACCGCGGCGGTATACCGCTACCCGTATCATGACCCACACATAGAAATCTGCCACTATACAGACACACACACACACACAAGTCCGCGAGGCCAAAGTTCAGTGATAAAATGGCAGTACCAAAACCCACACCATTACGTCAACAGAAAAACGCCCACAGCATCATGACCCATGAATCACCGCAGCGGTCATTCAACAGCGGTAAACCATTGGCGGTACACACCGCCGTGCTCAAAATACACATACAAAACTACACCACATTGGACAATTCAAAATACACACACCTGACACACATACACACCACACCCACACACACACACACCACCCACAGCCCTATACGACCCGAAGATTTTGGCAAGTGTGAGAGAGAGACAAGCCAGGAGGACCCACTCAATCTGAGCCACAAAACACCATCACCCATACACCATCCATGCACCTCACAGCACACACCCCAACACATCACCTCACACACCCTCACACATACCACTCACACTACACCCATGGCACCACAAAGACGCCCCAGGTTCTCAGAGGAGGCGCTAAGGGTCATGGTGGAGGAAATCATCCGGTTAGAACGGAAGATGGAGCTATGGCAGAGAGTCGTGGACAGGGTCAACGCCGTGGGACAGCACCCAAGAACAAGGGATGACATCAGGAAGAGGTGGACTGACCTATGGGGGAAGTTACGTTCCATGGTTGCAAGACACCAGACAGCAGTACAGAGGACTGGCGGTGGACCCCCACCTCCTCTCCCACAACTAACAACATGGGAGGAGCAAGTCTTGACGATTATACATCCTGAGGGCCTGGCAGGAGTAGCAGGAGGACTGGACTCTGGTAAGTCAAATCCTTACTACTTTATCCCCCACCCTACCTGCATGCCATCACAAGCAACAACCCCTACCTTCACCCCCATCACCCCACCACCTCACATATACCCCACCATCACAACCCACCCATCCCAATACCAAGCCCTGCATGCAACACCAATGCATGAACCCCTATCACAGACCTGCATGGGCACCCATCACCGCAGCATGCACACTAGTAACAATTACTTAGCCAAACCAGTCACAACTCACACAAGCCAAAGCTGCCTTGCTAATAACAACCATAGAGGGAAACATACCCATGCACAAGATAAAACACTCAGAAACAATAACACTGCATTTACATCCCCACAGGACCCCACTCAACGTCACCGGAGAGCAGGTGCCAGCCACATCCTGTCCCCTCCCAGAAGAGGCCCACAGTGATGACAGCAGCTCTGCACGCCTGGATCACGATGACCAACCTGGCCCATCAGAGTCCTCTGGACAGTCAGTTACCCAGGCACAGTCCCATACCACCACAGAGCCACTCCCTCAGGAAACACAAACACAGCACCCACCCAGCGGGCCCATCCTTCTGTCCCCAGGACACGTCAATCACCATGTGCTCACCAGTACAGGGACCCCAGGCAACACCACAAACACAGGACGATCAGGGACCTAGGGTCCGTGGCAGTGGGCACATGGTTCAGGGGACAGAGGCACAGGACAACAAGGAAGCTGGGAGGACTGCTGTGCGACAGGGGGAGGACAGGCCCAGGGAACCCACTCTCCACAAGGCACTCACCAACATCCTGGGAGCATACCACCATTCCCAGGAGACTATGGGCCAGATACTGGCCAAGTTGCAGGAGACCCAGCGGCTGAAGGAGGGACAGTACCTGGGGATCAGGAGACCTGAGGCACATCCACACCACCCTAGTCACCACTGCAGGGGAGCTGGCAGACATGGTCAAGAACCATAAGGGAGGCAGTGGCACACCAATGGGCCCCTGACACTAGCCACACCGAAGAATAGCCCTCCGCCGACGCTAGTGGACAGGAGGCCCCACCACAGAACAACAGGCCACCAGCACCCCACACCCTGCAGAAGGAGAACCACCCCGCAAATGGTCCCTGCGATCCAGGCAGAAGCCAGAGAACATTGCCAAGACCCTGCCAGGAAATAAGACTCTCCTGATTGTCACCCTTGTGTCCCACTCTGTCACCCTGTCCACTGTGAACTGCCATTGCTCCACTTCCTATGCCCCCTTGGACAATGCACCTGTGATACAAACAGACTAAACTCTACCTTGGACTTTCCTCCATCAACAACCTACCCCATTGCAATACCCCCTCCACTTATTAGCACCTAAATAAACACCCTTGGAACAAATTCAAATATGAAGTCTGTCAATTGTTTGACATCTGTATTAGTTTCACAAACTGTAAACATTGCAATTCAAATGTACTGTAATATTTACATAGGTATGACTTGTAGTGGGCAGCAGTAAACACACCAGGAGCCAGAGTGGGGCAAAGAGATCTGAAAACAGAGATGCCAAAGGGTACAGTAAGTGGCCATAGAAATAGGGAAATCAGGCTGCCATGTTCAATGTCAAACACAAAACTGCAATGGAAGGTGAAGTTACAGTGTCTTAACTGTGTGTCACTGGAAGTACTGTTGAATTAGTGTAGTTCTGGTGTCCACATCTTCTTCCTCTGCCTCCTCTTCATCACTGTCCACAGGCTCTACCGCTGCCACGCGACCATCCCCAGGCTCATCCTCCTGCAGAAAAGGCACCTGGCGTCTCAAGGCCAGGTTGTACAACATGCAACGATGATCTGGCACACCTTCTTGGGTGAGCAGTACAAGGATCCACCTGTCAGATGGAGGCACCGGAATCTGGCTTTCAGAAGGCCAAAGGTTCGCCCAATGATCCTCCTTGTTCGCCCATGTGCCTCATTGTAACGTTCCTCTGCCCTTGCCCTGGCATTCCTCACTGGGGTCAGTAGCCATGAGAGATTGGGGTATCCAGAGTCATCTGCAAATATCGAGGGATACCTGTTAGCCACACACTCACCCTTAGGGCCAAACCCACACCCATATACCTACATCAACTGGGTGGGGACCATGGGCTCACCTTTTACCCACACCCGGTGCCTCTGGAGTTGAGACGTCACATATGGGATGCTGCTATTCCTCAAGATAAAGGCATCTTGCACAGATCCAGGACACTTTGCATTCACACGGGAGATGTACTGGTCCACCAAACACACCATCTGCACATTCAGAAAGTGAAAGCTTTTTCTATTTCTGAACACTTGTTCATTTCTCTGGGGGGGACAAATGCAATATGTGTACCATCAATGGCACCAATGATGGGGATATGTCAGAGTGCATAGAAGTCAGCCTTCACTGTGGACAAATCCTTCGCCTGGGCGAACACAATGTAGCTGCGCATGTGTTTCAACAGGGCAGACAACACTCTGGCCAGCACGTTTGAGAACATAGGATGTGACATCCCTGATGCCATGGCCACTGTCGCTTGGAAGGAACCACTTGCCAGGAAATGGAGCACTGACTGGACCTGCACTAAAGGGGGGATCCCAGTGGGGTGACAGATAGCAGATATCAGGTCTGGCTCCAATTGGGCACACAGTTCATGGATTGTGGCACGATCAAGTCTGTAGGTGATAATGATGTGTCTGTCTTCCATTGTCGGCAGGTCCACCAGGGGTCTGTATAGCGGAGGATGATGCCATCTCATCATCTGCCCCAGCGGACGTTCCCTCTGGAGGAGAAGGGTGAGCAGAGGGTCATACACCACACAGCTTGCACAAGGGTGTTTTGAACAATTGTGATGTTATCGGTGTGTGGCACTGTCTGTCCGTATTCCTGCCCAAAAGTTCTGTGACGCAGTTAGTTGCCCTGCCATGTGGCCCCCTGAAATGGAGGCTGCCTGACCTGTAAGGAGGGATAAGGGGAAATGAGGTAACTGCGCTGGCGCTGTGCAGCGTCGCGGAAGCCGGACGAAGACCGCAGCGCAATTCAGCATTAGTTGTCATTGGGCCCTATGGGTTCCAGGAGCCAATGACGATGTACTCCAGCGGTGACGGTACGCACCGCCGCAGACGTGACCGCCATTTTCTATCTGTTCACTCACTTGGGGCCAGATGTATCAAAGGGTTTTACCCATTCTGTGTCTATGGGAAAATGTGTTTGTACATATGGCCCCAAATACCTGACCTTCAACAGGAGAGGACCTACACTGCAAGTGCTGCTGTGACCTGAGTCTGAAAGCAACAATGGCTACCGTGTCTGGGGAAAGGGCCACTGCCTTCACCGCGGAGGAGTTGGACAACCTGGTGGCCGGGGTCCTCCCCCAGTTCACGCTACTCTATGGTCCTACAGACAAACAGGTGAGTACACTGTGAGCACAATGGATGGGACATGAATGTATGGAGTGGCATGGATGGAAGATATGGGGGGTGGGCTGAGGCCAGCATGTGAGGAAGGTCAGTGTATGTGTTTCTGGGCCTGGGTGGGAGGATGTGGCCAATGAGTAAGAAGAACAGGACGGGAGAGTAAAATCCATTCTTACTACACTTTTCCTCTAGGTCAGCGCCCACCAGAAGAAGGGTATTTGGCGTGTCATCGCCGAGGAAGTGCGGACCCTGGGGGTCTACCATAGACCAAGCACCCACTGCCGCAAAAGATGGGAGGAACTGTGCCACTGGAGCAAGAAGACGGTGTAGGCCCAGCTGTGGATGGCCTCCCAACGTGGAAGGGGTGCCCGCCTCACCATGACCCCCCTGATGTACCGGATGCTGGCAGTGGCATATCCTGAGTTGAATGGGCGCTTGAGGGCATCACAGCAGCCACAAGGGGGTGAGTACAGTCTCATTCAGCTGACTGCACGCTGTATGAGGTGTCTGGGTGGGGTAAGTGGGCTGTGGGTTCCCCTAGGCCAGGGCAAACGTGGTAGGGTAGATCCATTGTTAGGCAGGCTCTGTGGCACTCCAACCCCAAAAGTGGTAGTGGCCATCTACACCTAGTCAGGCTCCTGTGGGTTCAGGTGTGCATCAAATGGGCTTAGGCACAGTCCCCCATGGGCATGTGATTTTCCCCTGAACTATTAGTGCATGGCCTAGTGCATAGGGCTGCTCCCTGTGTGTTGTGTCCGCCAACGGTGGTGTTGTTGCAGGCATTGACCATGTGTTTCCTCTGTCTTTCCCCCCTTTTTGTTTTGTCACCCTGTCCTTGTGTGCATTAGCATCATCTGGCGGAGGAGCATTGGCACTGGAGCAGGAGGGAGCTGCAACCCACATGGCCCAGGAAGGTAAATGTACGGAGTCTGAAGGCACCAGTGGGACGGAGGGTGAGGGGAGCTCCACGATGAGGACAGGAGGAGACACCAGCGACAGCGACTTTGAGAACATAGGCTGTGACATCCCTGATGCCATGGCCACTGTCGCTTGGAAGTAACCACTTGCCAGGAAATGGAGCACTGACTGGACCTGCACTAAAGGCGGGATCCCAGTGGGGTGACAGATAGCAGATATCAGGTCTGGCTCCAATTGGGCACACAGTTCTTGGATTTTGGCCCTATCAAGTCTGTAGGTCAGGATAATGTGCCTGTCCTCCATTGTCACCAGGGCCACCAAGGGTCTGTACATGGGGGGATATCTCCATCTCCTATTCATCCTCATGTGTTGGAACTCTAGAGTGAAAAACAGTGAGCAGAAGGTCATATTCACACATATTTCAACATTAACATGCATTTTGTGCTTTACAGAAACAGTATGTGATCTTGTAAGTCAGTTGATGTGTCAATGTCTGCTGTGACGCAGTTAGGTGCCATGGCCTGTACCCACCTGAAATGGCGGCTGCCTGACCTGTGAGGAGGGACAAATGGAAATGAGGTAATTCCGCTGGCGTTGTGCGCCATTGCGGTCGGCGGTCGACGACCGGCGTGCAACACCGCATTGGTTATCATTGGGGCCTATGGGTTCCAGGAGCCAATGGTGATGTACGCCGGTGGTGATATACGCACTGCCGCAGACGTGACTGCCATTTTCTATCTGTTCACTCACTTGCTACCTGACCTTCAACAGGAGAGGACCTAGACTGCAAGTGCTGCTGTGACCTGTGTCTGGAAGCGACAATGGTTCGAGTGTCTGGGGAAAGGGCCCCTGCCTTCACTTCGGAGGAGTTGGAGAGACTGGCGGGTGGGGTCGTACCCCAGTACCCTTTACTCTATGGTCCTCCAGACAAACAGGTGAGTACACTGTGAGCATGATGCAAGGGGCATGAATGTATGGATTGCTGTCTGTGTAACCTCGTGTGGGGGGGAGGTCTTGAGGGGTCATGGGCAGAGTGCTGCATGTACGGTGGTCAATGTATGTGCGTAAGGGGATGGGGGCATATGTTGGGCCATGAGTATAACAGTCCGGACGGTATGACTAATACCTTTTCTGCTGTATATTTTTCGGCAGGTCAGCACCCATCAGAAAAAAGGTATTTGGTATGCTATCGCCAGGGAGGTGCGGACCCTGGGGGTCTTTGACAGGCGGAGCACCCACTGCCGCAAACAGTGGGAGGACCTGCGTCGCTGGGCAAGGAAGACGGCGGAGGCCCTGGTTGGGCTGGCCTCCCAACGAGTAAGGGGTGCCTGTCGTACCCTGACCCCCCTGATGTTCCGCATCCTGGCAGTGGTCTATCTGGAGTTGGATGGGCGCTTGAAGGCATCACAGCAGCCACAAGGGGGTGAGTACAGATTCAGAATCATTATTTTGCACGTGTTAAGGTATTACCTGGGGGGGGTGGGCTGTGGGTGCCCCTAGGCAAGGGTGAACATGGCAGGGTATGTTCAATGATGGGAAAGCTCAGATGCACTCCAACCCCAATAATGTAAGTGAGCATCTACTACTGGGCAGGGTCCTGTGGGTTTCAGGTGTGCAGCTAATGGCGTTAGGCATTGTACCCCATGGGCTTGTGACTAGCATTGTAACTGGTAGTGCATGGCCTAGTGCATAGGGCTGTTCCCTGTGAGTTGTGTACGCCAATGGTAGTGTTGTTGCTGGCATTGACCAAGTATATCCTCTGTCTCTCTCCCCCCCTTTTTGTTTTGTCACCCTGTCCTTGTGTGCATTAGCATCATCTGGCAGAGGAGCAGAGGCACTGGCGACGGAGGGAGCTGCATTCCACATGGGCCTGGAGGCCGAATCCACCGAGTATGAGAGCACCAGTGGGACGGAGGGCAAGGGGAGCACCACAACGGATACAGGAGGGGACTGTACCGAGAGCGACACCTCCTCCAATGGCAGCTCCCTGGCGGTGGCGAACACCTCTGTGCCCACCCCATCTACAGGTACAGCCGCCACCCCCGTACCAGCAGCCCCCTCCCAACAGCCCCTCAGCATGTTTCCCATGCCCGCTCACCCAGGAGGGTGGGCATCTCCTTCACCCCAGGCACCTCAGGCCCTGCCCCAGTCAGCCCTGCTGCCCTCAGTGAGGAGGCTATTGACCTCCTGAAATCCCTCTCTGTTGGGCAGTCAACCATACTGAATGCCATCCAGGGTGTCGCAGGGCATTTGCAACAAACAAATGCATATCTGGAGGGCATTCACTCTGGCGTGGCGTCCCATCAGAGAGCATTCCAGGCTCTGGCCAACTCACTGATGGCAGCCATTGTCTCTGTCTCCCGCTTCCAACTTCCTCTACCCAGTCCCAATCCCCTCAACCCCAGCCTATCCCAAGCACGCCTTCAGTCCAGCAATCACCCAAATCAACACACAGAAGTGGCCCAGGCAAACACAAGCACCACACTTCATCCCACAGGCACTCACACAAGCACCATCCACATGCAGACATACCAACATCCACTGCCTCCACTGTGTCCCCCTCCTCCTCATCGTCCACCTCCCTCCCAGTAGCATCTCCACTCACACCTGCATGCACTACACCCTTATCTACTACCTCCATCACCAGCACGCCTATCACTACACGCCCCTCACTGGCATTCACCACCCCCACATCCATGCACACGTCCCCTGTGTCCACTCCCACTGTGTCTGTGACCCCTCCTCCCAAAGTACACAAACGCAAGAACTCAGACACCCAACAGCCCTCCACCTCACAACCGCATCCAGCCCATGCACCTGCACCCAAACACAGCAGACAGACACCTCCTACCACCACTCCCTCTTCCTCCACTCCCAAACCTTCACCCTCTTCCCGCCCCAGTGTCCCTAAGAAGCTTTGCCTCGCCACCCTTGACCTATTCCCTGCCCCTCCCCCCCCGTCCTTCACTTCGGGCCAGGGTGGCCAGAACCCAGCCCAGCACCTCAGCCACCCAGTCCACGGCCACTGTGGTTTCTGCACCAACTGCAGGTGTGACAGGCTCCAAGGAGGCAACCATCAGCCCAGCCAGTGTGCCAGCACCACCTGCCAAGGCCAAGAAGGGTCCGCCACCTAGCAAGGGCAAGAAGGGGACACCAGCCAGCAAGGGGAAGGAGGCACCACCAGCCAGCAAGGGAAAGAAAAAGACACCAGCTGGCAGAAGCAAGGAGGCACTACCATCTGCCAGGGGCAGGAAGGGGCATCCAACACCAGCCATAGCACATCAGCCGTCCGAGGCTGCAGGTGAAGACCTGGAGGCTACCATCACCACTGGCACCACCGCCACCTGCACCGCGGCCAGCACCGCCACCTGCAGCGCGGCCAGCACCACCACATGCACCGCCGCCAGCAGCACCACTGCCAGCAGCAGCAGCCCCAGTGGGCAGCCGTCCGAGGCTGCAGGTGAAGGCTACCACCACCACTGGCACCACTGTCACCTGCACCGCAACCAGCACTGCCACCTGCACCGCGGGCAGCACCGCCGCCAGCAGCACCATTGCCAGCAGCAGCAGCCCCAATGGGCAGCTGTCTGAGGCTGCAGGTGAAGGCCTGGAGGCTACCACCACCACTGCCAGCACCGCCACCTGCAGCGCAACTGGCATCCACTGAGCAGCTGTCACTGCTGGTGAGTAGTGTGTAGTGGTGACTAAATGGACTGCAGTGTGTCCTGGCCCCTGCAAGACCTGTTGGTGCGACACACAGGTGAGAGACTGTGACCTTGCCCCATCCAGGATGAAGCACACTGGGCACAAGGCCCCCTCCAGAACCAGTGGAAGAAGGCATCCACTCAGCCCCTCCTTGCCAGGATGAAGCACACTGGGCACAAGGCCCCCCCAGAACCAGTGAAAGAAGGCATCCACTAAGCCCCTCCTTGCCAGGATGAAGCACACTGGGCACAAGGCCCCCTCCAGAACCAATGGAAGAAGACATCCACTCACCCCCTCCTTCCAAGAATGAAGCACACTGGGCACAAAGCCCCCTCCATAACCAGTGGAAGAAGGAATCCACTCAGCCCCTCCTTGCCAGGATGAAACACACTGGGCACAAAGCCCCCTCCAGAACCAGTGGAAGAAGGCATCCATTCAGCCCCTCCTTGCCAGGATGAAACGCACTGGGCACAAACCCCCTCCAGAACCAGTGGAAGAAGACATCCACTAGAGAGACTGTGGCTTTGCACTCCCCAGGACCAAGCAGTGGGCAAACCACCCACTAGAGAGACTGTGGCATTGCACTCCCCAGGACCAAGCAGTGGGCATGGAGCCCCCTCCAGGCTAGTGGCGTTGTACCATCTTCCGGCTGAGGTGCCCCCCATTCCAGACCCCCCAGAGGTGCCTGTGTGTTTTCGACCTGATGCCCCTACAGTGTTCTCTCTATATTGAGGCAGGAGTCAAGTGTGGCCTTGGCCTATGTGTTATGGCCTAGTGGGCCACAGACATTTTGGAGTGGGCATTGTCCCTCATTTTGTATATATTGTATATACTGTTTATTACTTTAAGAAAGTATTTTTCTAAATTTATAATATTACACCCAATTTAATCAATTCCTTTTGTCCTTGCGTTATTCCTGAGGGTTATGGGGTTTATATGTAATGTTGTTGCATCTGTTTGTGTGTATGGTGTTGGGGGTGGGGGTGGGAGTAGGGGTGTTGCGTGTGTGTGTGTGTCACTCTCCCCCCCCTCCCTTGTGTGCTAGGTGCAGTACTCACCGTGGTCATCTTCGCCGGCATTTGTGTTCCTGGTGTATGAAAAGGTACACCAGCATTGGAAAAAAGTGCAGCTCGGGCTCCATGGCGTTGTGGTTCTTCCATGAGTGTCGAGAGGTGAGTCATTTTCCTTCAGTGTTCGGTTTCTGCCGTTCTTTTGATGGTGTTGGTACTGCCCCGGAAAAGCTGGCAGATTGACCTCTCATAATACAGTGGGCAGTATATTGTCTTCCGCCTGGCTGTTGGCGGTTACCACTGCGGTGCTTGTCACTACCGCCGTGGCGGTCGGTGTGTTAAAGTGGCTGTCTGTGTTGGCAGTGTCCGCCGTGGTCAAAATTCCAATTTTTTTACCGCCAACCTGTTGGCAGTGTTTCCGCCGCTTTATCGCCGACCGCCAGGGTTGTAATGAGGGCCTTAGTCTTTATAGAAATGGCTATAGAAGGATTAGAGGGCTCAGATTTAGAGTCTGAGGAAGCGCTTTTTTATTATTTTTCTTGATGGGAAGAGCCTTCCATAGATCCATGGTGGGTCTTTTTAAAGATTTTTTTACTTTGTTATGGAGGCTAGTGGTAAGACCTTTCCCCCTTTCTGGAAGTCTGTGAGGAGATGGAACACTCACAACTTTCCTCCTCAGAAAGTACAATAGGCTTGGATTTAAGTTTCTGTAGCCATAATAAAAGTCTTCCCTCACAGTAGTTGAGGGTTTTTGTAGAAAAAGTTCTGCAAACCTTGCAATCTCTCACCTTGTGGGATGGAGGCAATATATACAATCCTTGTGAGGTTCTTCTGAATGGAGCCTTTTCTTACCATAGGTGGCACAAGGTCCGAAGAGTCCTTTCTTGACCAGTTCTGACATACTGAAACAGAGAAATAGCTGATTGAAGATGACAAAATTTGGAAAATACTGATCAGAACTCAAGGAGACTCCCTCACACACAACGTACAGTGAAAATATGACAGAAGATGCTTCTGTTGGGAGTGTTCTAAAGGGTGCGGTCATCTGATTGGCCATTGTTCAACTTCTGCTCTTTTTTAAAAAGGACATAGATAGGCTATTAAGCTGAAATTTGTTTTCCCTTTAAAGCCTAATATACTGATATATACTGCTTGCTATATGATACCATGGGACTCCCACTTTGACTACAGGGAATGATTCAAGCATGTGAATCTCTGAAAAATAGCCCAAAACCAGGGAAGAAGAAATCTTCAAAAGACGTATCTTTAAAGCAAACATCTTCAACAACTAGGCCACCAGTGAAAGCATCGAGACCGCTGCTGACAAAATCAGCACCATGCATGCAGACTTGTGATAATATGTTACTTGTGATCAAATGGGAATAAATAACCATTGCATGGATGGCGGCCTGCTGAAGTGAGTAGATGACCATGTTGGTAACTACTTTTAATCAAAGCAATTTTTCTTTTTTTCTTTTTTTTTTTTTTTAAAAGGCAAAGATTTCTTTAAAGAGAAAAAACTGAACAGTGTAACTTTCCATTTTTTAAGTATGCAGTGGTCCATGGAGGGGGTGCATTTATGTATGGTACTAATTACTTTACATTAAAAAAAACTTAGAAATTCACTGAAAAAAAGAGGTTAAAGTTATAGTATAGTTAAAGTGATAAAAGGATCTTTTTTATTTTTTATTTTAAAAGACTAAAAAATCACTGAAAACACCAAAGGTTAAAGTAACATTACAGTATAGTTAGGTGAATTTGTGTCAACATTCATGTTTTCAACTAAAAACAACCCACCGAAATTCACCAGTTATAATTAGCAGCACTGACTGTAACCGGCACCCCGCCATGAACTGCTTGTGACCTCACATATTAAAGCACTCATGACATGTTCTATGATATAATTTATGACATCACTGATGACCTCTCAAATGACATCACTGATGATATGACAGATGACATCATCCAAGTTTCTTTTTCCCAGATATATGGCAGTAGAAACTGCAATGGCTTTACACGTAGCACAGTTCACATTAACAATTAACCACCGATATATGGGAAACCCTCATTGAGTATACGGTGTTAAATCTGGATACAACTGTTAAGAGAAAGACAAAATAGTGAATGCTAATTCCAAAACAAATGCCCTACTACGGACAGTTTTTATCTGTATCAAACCTGACAAACACCAAACCTACATTAAGAAATGAAGATGATATCAGTAGAAAACAAAGTACTATAAGCAGTGTTTACTCTGTGAAGAGTGTTCACTCTATACCACTGTTTGCAAACATTGAAACTCTCATGAGAAATACAACACAGAGATTTCAAAAGAATGTACTAAGAACAGTGTTCACTCTATGCAACAGTTGTCAAAAAAGACACTATTTGCACCCTTCATACTGCTGTGAAAAGTTTACAACAAGCCCATCTTCTGAAGCAAAGGAAGCATGCATACATAGTTTAGTAGCTCGTGCCCCAGTCCTGTAAGTTAAGTAGAAAGTCTCATGCTGACACAATTCTGTTTGAGAACGCAAGGCTGCTTCCAAAAGTTAATAATATCTACTAAATACAATTTTACTTTGTGAACACTTAACCCCATTAGCTGGATACATGCTGTGCAAAATTAGGTCAGCAAGTAATATGGTACTTACCTGCAACTATGTACACTATATAAAAAACTAGCGCGTTTGCTGGATGATGTCATCAGTGATGTCATCTGAGATGCCATAGAACATGTCATGAGTGGTGTAATATGTGAGGTCATAAGCAGTACATGGGGTGGGCATAAGTTATAGTTAGTGCTGCTAACTATATCTGGTGAATTTCTGTTTTTTTAGCTCAAAACATTAAAGTTCACTCTGACAAATTCACCTAACCATGTAATGTAAACCTTGGTTTTATATATATAAGGGTGTATCCCATGTTAATTCCAATACTCTTTAGACACGCCTGCAGCCCAAAACGCTGAACGGAATTACACCAAATTTGGCAGAGTGGTAGCTTTTTTCCAGAGATCACACTTTTTGTTATTTGGTGTAAATCCTCTTAGTAGTTTTTGAGACATTAAAGGAAATCTAAATTTGTATATCGAGGGTCACGACTTGCAAATGCGTGGCCCAACAAGAACGTTGTGATTGGCTGGCCGCAACCTGAGAAGAAAGTTGCGACCGCCGTTTTATCTCATGGCCCATGGTCCCTGGGTGAAAATACTTTTACAAAGTAGTATTTGGGTTCAGGGTGGCAGTACCCTGACCCCATGGGTGACATATAGAGGTGTTTTTGTAAAACCTTATGGATTCTAAAAGTGGAAAACCCTTCCTTTTCAGCGTGCGATATTCGCAAATTTGTTGTAAAACACAACTCACCCCATGTAACATTGCAACGAATTTGCAAATATTTGCAACAAAACAAATAGTTGTACACTCACTCAGACTGTAATGGAGTCACTCACAGACCTTCTCTGAGGCACTCATGCACCCACTCACAGACACACTCACACTCATGCACACACTGACATTTGTGATATGAAACAGCATTCCCCCATTTTCCCAGGAAGATGAACAGCTTACTAAAAGGACCATCCTCCCCCAGAGTGCGTTTCCCGCTAATTTTGGAGACGTGTTTTTGATGCATAGGAATACAATTATATCTCCACCAAGCAAGCATGAGTGCTGTGGGGTAGGCTGTAGGCCTGGTCTCAGGCCAGACCCTGTGGCCAACCCCTGCCATGCACAGCCAAAAGCCAGGCATGGCACAGGGTTGGGTTATTATAGGGGGTTGGCTGCAGTACCTGGTCAGAGGCCAGGCTCTGTGGCCAACCTTGCTGCGCCCGGCCGGAGGCTGAGGTTGGCGTAGGCCTGAGTGGTTACAGGGGGTTGGCCTCAGAACCTGGTCGCAGGACCCCTGTTTTACAAAAGCACCTCTATATGTCACCCATGGGGTCAGGGTACCACCACCCTGAACCCAAATACTACCTTGTAAAATTATTTTCACCCAGGGACCATGGGATGGTTGACTGTAGCAGTACAATGTTGGCTCATTATAGGGGGTTGGCCGCAGACCCTGTGGAGAACCCCCGCTGCAGCTAATCTGGGGTAATTAGTAGTGCATGGTGAGCAAATGTTGCAGTGATTTACCTTTCAGTATGAGCCTTAAAGATTTGTAGTAGTAAAAAAACAAAAAGAGTCCAGCTGGATTTGAACCCTTAACTCTCACTGCAAAGGCCTGTGACCTTCACATTGCGCTACTCATTTCTTCTTTTTGGGCAATTTGTTTAGCCCTTTTTGGGCAATCTGGGACCAAAGGGAATGCCTCAAGGCCTCCCCTGCGGTCTCTGACTCTATTTATTTAATAATATGCCCTTATGGGCTATCGGGGGCAGTGGGGGGAGGCTTCAAGGCCTCCTCTGCGGTCCCCGGCATTATTAATATTTTTTTAATATCTGCCCTTACGGGCTATCTGGGACCACCAGGGGAGCCTCAAGGCCGCCCTCGCGGTACCACCTTATTTACTTATTTTTTTTAGAAGCGCTTTAGGGGCAGTCTGTCAACATGAGGGGGAGCCTCAAGGCCTCTCCCATGGTCCCACTGCTTAAGGAAGCAGGCAGCTGCTTTTATCAGCAGCTGCCTGGTTGTTGAAGCAAACTTTTCATCTGTCACCTGCATGCATACCTGTGTGCATGGGACAGAGATGAAAGCTTCGGTTTCTGACATCGGGGCCTGTTTGACAGGTCCTGCTGTCAAAAACCGAAGTGTTTGTTGTGGCTTGGCAGCCACAGCAAACAGCTATGTCCCTGGGGTGGGCACCCCGGGACATAGCAGAAGCCGGGCCATGGGGGGTGGCGGTCCTCAGGGCCATCAAAGGCTCCATGAGGTGGGCCGCATGGCCCCCCTCCAACTTCTTTGAAGAAGCCCCGGAGAGGTGGTGCTCCCCAGGTCTTAGGCAGTCCGAAATCGACCCCCTGTAATTATTTGTAATTTAGGCCTGGGGAAGATGGTGATCCTGGGGGCTGTGGGGGGGCTGCGCGGCCCCCCCATTCCTATTACATTATTCGCCCTGGGAGTTGTGGCCCCGGAGTGCGGGGGTCCATGCACCCCCCCACCCTATTACATTATTTACCCCAGGGAGGTGGTGGTCCCCGGGGCCTCCCCATGTTAAATAAACATTTTTGCCCTGGGGTGGTGGTCCCTGGGTCGCGGTGGAGCCACACAGCCACCTATCTCCTATTACATTATTCTCCCCGGAAGGTGGTGGTTCCCGGGGCTGTGAGGGGGCCAGAAGCCCCCCCCTATTAAAAACTAAAAAGTGCCCCTGGGACCTGGCCCGCCCGGGGGGTTAGTTTAAAATAAAATCTTACCACGGATTTGCGACCATCGCAAATTTGCAGTACTTTTTTTTTTTTTTTTTTAATGCTTTTTAGCCCTGGGTGGGTCCCTTTGGGATCCCCACACCACCAGAGCTAAGGGGTCAGAGTGTTCATACCCTGGCCCCCTTTGTATTTTGTAATCTTTTTTTCTGGGACTAGGCTGAAGCCGAGTCCCAAGATGGCTGACAACACTTCAACGGCTTTGATATTGAAGTGTTGTCAGACAATCAGATCTCAGCATGAGATCGGGAGGGGTTGCGAATCCTATTCAAGATGGTTCCATTAGGGACTATGGGTGTTTCCCTATCCAATATGATGGGGTATTACTTCCAATGGGAGGTTTCCTTTTCCTGGTCACTTTTCTGTGTATAAGGCAGAGGCCTTTTCTTGAGTGCGTCACAAACGTTTCTGTTCTATGTTCATGTTCCTAGTTAGTTCCTTGTGTAGTCTGACTGGTTTTTCTTGTGCCTTGCTCAAGGTTGGTCTTCTCAGTGTTTCCAGCCCTTCTGAATTTATCTGGAGGTTTTTGCACCTTTGGGTTTTCTTCCCTCGGGAGTGGTTTCCTTTCTTGGTAATCTGCTAGCGCAAGTTTTCCCCTGTTGACACGTGGCTTCGATAAGGGATCGCCCTCTCTTCAATTTCAAGGTCTCTAGGATCCAAAGAGACACCTAGCCATTGACATAAACCGCGATAGAGGAACAGGTGCTACCACAATATCATACCCCGCTACCTATGGGTGACAAAACAGCTTCCATCGCAACGGTCTCTGATATTCACACTGATAAATAATGGATATTGCAGCACTCAAGTCAGTTATATTGGTGTAGAGTTAAAGAGTCCCAATCAAATAATTCACAAGAATATAGGGGGTCATTACAACATTGGCGGTAAAAGCCGCTTACCGCCGTGCAGAAGACCGCCAACATACCGCCGCGGCAGCGGAATTCCGCCACAGCTATTATGACCCACATCTCGGAATACGCCGAAATACAGACACCCACACAAGTCCGCCACACCAAAGGTCAGTGATAAACTGGCGAATACAAATCCTCCACCGTCACGCCAACAGAAACACGCCCATGCTATTACGACCCACGAATCCACGTGGCGGTCTTTCAACCGCGGTATTCCATTGGCGGTACACACCGCTGCGCTCAAAATACACACACATTTCCAAAACACTGCCACATTGGTCAATTCCAAATACACACACCTGATACACATACAAACACCACACCCATTACAATATAAAACACACACCCACATCACACACAAACCCCTACGACCAAAAATTTTTGACGAAGGCCAGAGAGAGCGAGCACAGCAATAGACAACCCCACCACACAGAGGCACACAACACCATCACCCACACAACATCCACGCACAAAACACCACACACCACTACACATCACCACACTCATCACCACATACACCACCCCACACATCACCTACACCACCCAATGGCATGCCAAAGACACCCCAGGTTCTCTGAGGAGGAGCTCAGGGTCATGGTGGAGGAAATTGTACGGGTAGAGCCACAGCTATTTGGATCACAGGTGCAGCACACCTCCATAGCTAGGAAGATGGAGCTATGGCGAAGAATAGTCGACAGGGTCAACGCAGTGGGACTGCACCCAAGAAATCGGGAGGATATCAGGAAGAGGTGGAACGACCTACGGGGGAAGGTGCGTTCCGTGGTCTCCAGACACAACATCGCGGTTCAGCGGACTGGTGGCGGACCCCCACCTCCTCCCCCACAACTAACAACATGGGAGGAGCAAGTCTTGACCATCATGCATCCTGAGGGCCTCGGAGGAGTCGGTGGAGGAATGGACACTGGTAAGTCAAATCTTAACTATCATATCCCCCACCCTACCTGCATGCTATCACACACCCCCACCCTCGCCCCATCCCCTATCACTCCAACTCCTCACTAATGTACTAATAACACAAACCACCCATCCCAACACCAAGCCCTGTATGACACAACAAAGCATGGACACCCATCACTAAAGCATGCCCACTGCACATACCCATAACAACCCCTAACCATCATCACACAAGCCCCCACACAGGAATGCTAGCACTGGGGTACACGCTCACCCTCCCATTGCACACCATGACACACACAGATGCAATAATCATGCTTTTATACCCCTGCAGGACCACTACCAAACGTCACCAGACAGGAGGGTCCAGACAGGAGAGTCCAGACATCTCCACCCCACCCACAGAAGAGGCCCACAGTGATGACAGCAGCTCTGGCCAACTGTATCCAGATGACCAGCCCGGACCATCGTGGGCCTCGGGACAGTCGGTTCCCCTCGCACAGGCACAGCCCAACACTGACCTTCCACCCTCTGGAAACACCAGTACAGCACCCACCCAGCTGGCCCATACCTCCGTACCCAGGACACGTCAATCAGCTGTGTGTCCACCACTACAGGGAACCCAGGTTAACCCACCACCCCAACAACAACAGGGACCTGGGGGCAGTGGTAGTGGGCACACGGTCCAGGGGACGGAGGCACAGGAACACAGGGGAACTGGGAGGGCTTCTGTGCGACAGGGGGCGGACAGGCCAAGGGAACCCACTCTCCACGAGGCCCTCTCCTCCATCAAGGGAGCATACCACCACTCCCAGGAGACGATGGCTACGGTCCTGGCCAAGTTTCAGGAGACCCAGCGCCTGCAGGAGGAACAGTATTTGGGCTTCAGGGAGGAACTCAGAACCATCAGCTCCACCCTGGGCACCATCGTAGGGGTGCTGAAGGACATACAGAACACCATGAGGGACACCGTGGCACTCCAAGGGGCCCCTGACACTAGCCTGGACGATGAACTGCCCACCACCTCCGCCGGCGCTAGTGGACAGGACGCCCGCCACAGGACCACCACACCAGCACCCCACCCCCTGCAGACGGAGAACTACCCCGCAAGCGGTCCCTGAGATCCAGGAACAGGACAGAGCATGATGGCAAGACCCCCGCCAAGAAATGAGACCACCCTGATTGTCATCCCACTGTCCCACTTTGTAACCCTGTCCAGATTGGAACTGTCCCAGCTCCACTTCCTATGCCCATATGGGCAGTGCACCTGTGAGACTAATAGACTGGACTCTGCTATGGACATTCCCCCACCATCACCCCTCACCATTTTACCACCCCCTCCCATATTTAGCACTTCAATAAACACCCTTGAACCACAAAACAATCTGGAGTCAGTCTGTGTTTTCGAAAATGTGTATTAGCTATAACAATGACAAAATCCGTTCACAATAGTAATGTCAACATACCTATGTCACACATCACAAGTCCATGAAGGATGCAAGCAGATGACACACGTTGGTAACCACACCTGTGAAACCGTAATGGAAATGTACAACTCAGTTACCAAATACTGGTTGAAATTGACAGACAGGATAGAGGTAGAAGTGTGAAAGTAAAAGTAGTAGTAAAGAAAGTGTTCTCACCTGTGTGTCACTGAAAATAGTGCTGTATGACTGAGTCCTTGTTGTCAATGTCTTCTTCCTCTGCTTCCTCCTCATCACTGTCCACAGGCTCCACAGCTGCCACAACACCGACACCTGGACCATCTGCAGAAAAGGCACCTGGCGTCGCAAAGCAAGATTGTGAAGCATAGAGCAGGCGATGATGATCTGGCACACCTTCTTTGGTGAGTAGAATAGGGAACTACCTGTCATATGGAGGCACCTGAACCTGGCCTTCAGGAGGCCGAAGGTGCGTTAGATCACCCTCCTAGTCCGCTCATGGGCCTCATTGTAGCGTTCCTCTGCCCTGGTCCTGGGATTCCTCACTGGGGTCGGTAGCCATGAAAGGTTGGGGTAACCAGAGTCCCCTAATAGCCACACACGGTGCCTCTGGAGTTGACCCATCACATAAGGGATGCTGCTATACCGCAGGATGTAGGCGTCATGCACAGAGCCAGGGAACATAGCATTTACCTGCGAGATGTACTGGTCTGCCAAACATACCATCTGTACATTCATCGAATGATAACTCTTCCGGTTCCTGTACACCTGTTCACTCCTGTGGGGGGGGGACCAGAGCTACATGGGTCCCATCAATGGCACCTATGATGTTAGGGATATGTCCCAGGGCATAGACGTCACCTTTAACTGTAGCCAAATCCTCCACCTGAGGGAAAACAATGTAGCTCCTCATGTGTTTCAGCAGGGCAGACAACACTCTGGACAACACGTTGGAAAACATAGGCTGGGACATCCCTGATGCCATGGCCAATGTTGTTTGAAATGACCCACTTGCCAGGAAATGGAGCACTGATAGCACCTGCACTTGAGGGGGGATTCCTGTGCGATGGCGGATTGGTGACATCAGGTCTGGCTCCAACTGGGTACAGAGTTCCTGGATTGTGGCACGGTCAAACCTGTAGGTGATGATTAAATGTCGCTCCTCCATTGTCAACAGGTCCACCAGCGGTCGGTACACCGGAGGATTCCGCCATCTCCTCACATGTCCCAGCGGACGGTGCCTAGGAAGGACAAAAGCGACCATAGAGTCAAGCAATTCAGAGGTATGTACCCACACCAACCCAGAACACGAAACAAATTCCAAAAAATGTTGTATGTATGTGTGTTGAGTCTAGGCCTCGGTATGTGTGACGCAGTTGAAAATGAAGCCATGTGGGCCCCTGAAATGGCGGCTGCCTGACCTCTAAACTGGGACAATGGGATGTGAGGTAACTGCGCTGGCGTTGTACACCGTCGCGGTAGGCGGTCGGAGACCGCGGCGCAATGCTGCATTGGTTAACATTGGACCCTATGGGTCCCAGGAGCCAATGAGGAAGTACGCCGGCGGTGATAATACGCACCGCCGCGGACGTCACCGCCATTTTCTATCTGTGCAATCACTCGATACCTGATCTTTGACAGGAGAGGACCTACACTGCAAGTGCTGCTGTGACCTCGGTCTGGAAGAGACAATGGCTCGTGCGTCTGGCGAAAGGGCCCCTGCCTTCACTGCACAGGAGATGGAGAAGCTCGTGGACGGGGTCCTCCCCCAGTACACGCTACTCTACGGTCCTCCAGACCAACAGGTGAGTACATAGGGTGCAAGTTGTATGGGCTATTCCTGGGTGGAGAGGGCTGGATGTAAGAAGGAAGGGGGCAGAGTTCTGCGACCATGAATGAGTGTGAATGCATGTGCCACATGGCAAGGGCAGGGATGTGGGCCACTCACTTCGACGGTGCAGTTGGTAATGACTTCTCTTCTTCCCCTGTACATGTCATGTAGGTCAGCGCCCACCAGAAGAAGGATATTTGGCGTGCCATCGCCAAGGACGTCCAGACCCTGGGGGTCCACCAGAGACGGAGCATCCACTGCCGTAAAAGATGGGAGGACATTCGCCGCTGGAGCAAGAAGACGGCGGAGGCTCAGCTGGGGATGGCCTTCCAACGTGGGAGGGGTGCCCGTCGAACCATGACCCCCCTGATGTTCAGGATCCTGGCGGTGGCCTACCCCGAGTTGGATGGGCGCTAGAGGGCATCACAGCAGACACAAGGGGGTGAGTACACTCTCATTCAGCTGACTTTGCGCACAGTGGAGTTGTCTGGGTGGGGGAGGAGGGCTGTGGGTTTCCCTAGGCCAGGACGAGTTCCGTAGGCTTGGCCCCTCCGTAAGGCATGGCCCTGTGGCCCCCCACCCCACCTCTGTAGAGTGCCAAGTACAGCTATTCATGCCCCTGTGTCATCTATGTGTGCAGATGTCCACCATAGCCATGTAGGCCATATCCCAGGAACTGCATCTGTAGAGGCCAAGAGAGCGGCGTAGTGCAGGGGGCTGCTGTGTCTGTATTGTCCGCCAACGGTAGCGGTAAGCCATGCACTTAACCTGTCTTTCTTCTGTTTCCCACCCCCTTTTTGTGGTCTCCCTGTTCTTTTGTACATCAGCATCATCAGGCGGAGGTACAGTGGCACCGGAGCACGAGGGGGCTGCATCCCACATGGCCATGGAGGGCCACACCACGGACGGAGGGCGAGGGGAGCTTCACGGCGGTCGCCGCATCAGCAAACAGCGACACGGACTTATCCTCCGATGGGAGCTCCCTTGTGGTGGCAGCACCATCTGTGCCCCCCACTTCAACAGGTACAGCCGCCAACCCCCTACCAGCACCGCCCTCCCAGCAGCCCCTCAGCCTTCGCCCCGTGCCCGCTCACCCAGGAGGGTGGGCATCACCTTCGCCCCAGGCACCTCAGCCCCTGCCCCAGTCACCCCTGCTGCCCTCAGTGAGGAGGCCATTGACCTCCTCAGGCCACTCACTGTTGGGCAGTCTACCATTGTGAATGCCATCCAGGGTGTAGAGAGGGAGTTGCAACACACTAATGCATTCCTGGAGGGCATTCATTCTGGTCAGGCTGCCCATCATCGAACCCTGCAATCTCTGGCCTCAGCACTGATGGCAGCCATTGTCCCTGTGTCTAGCCTACCCCCTCCAACTTCCTCCACCCAGACCCAATCCCCTGTACCTCAACCTATCCCAAGCACACCATCAGACCAGCCTGCACACATCTCAACACACAAGGGCAGCTCAGGCAAACATAGGCATCACACATCCCACAGGCACTCACACAAGCATCACCCACATACAGACACAGCAACATCCACTGCCTCCACTGTGTCCCCCTCCTCGTCGTCTCCCTCCTCCCTCCCAGTCTCGTCTACACTCTCACCTGCATGCACTACCACCATAGCCACTAGGACTCGCACCAGAACACCCACCACCACACCCCGCTCACCTGCACTCACCACCCCCACTACCATTTACACGTCCCGTGTCCTCTCCAAGTGTGTCTGTGACGCCCTCTCTCAAAGTACACAAACGCGGCCACACACACGCCCAACATGCATCCACCTCACGACACCCTCCAGAACATGCACCTGCACCCAAATCACCAAAAGTTACACCTCCTACACCCACCTCCTCTTCCTCCACTCCCAGACCCCCTCCAGCTACCCGTCCCAGTGTTCGTCAGAAACTTTTCCTGAGCAACGTTGACCTCTTTCCCACCACCCCCCCCTCCAATTCATAGGTCCCGTAGTAGCACCTCAGCCAAAAAAAGTCCAGTACCAGTGGTGCCTGTTAGAGGTATGCGGAGTGCACCGGGCACCAGGGCAGCCAGTGTGACACGGAGCCAAAGCACAGCCAGTCCCCCCCCCGTGAAGCACCAGAAGTTGGACAGTGCCCGACGGGAGAGGGTGAGGACTCCTGCCTGCAAAGCCGCTCACAAAGGTCCCGGGGGGAGTGTCGAGTCAGCTGTGACTCCTCCCAAGGTGGGGAAGGGGCAGAAGAAAGCGCCAAAGTGCAGAGCAGCACGGCGGAGAAGGCCGCCATCATCCCCGCTGCCCTGGACGCCACCGCCAGCCCCATCGTCACTGGTCAGGAGACCACTGCCAGAGTCAGTGCCCAGGAGGGCAGCACAATCGTCACTGGTCAGGAGACCACCGCCGGAGTCAGTGCCCAGGAGGGCAGCACAATCGTCACCGCCAGAGTCAGTGCCCAGGAGGGCAACACAATCGTCACTGGTCAGGAGACCACCGCCGGAGTCAGTGCCCAGGAGGGCAGCACAATCGTCACTGGTCAGGAGACCACCGCCAGAGTCAGTGCCCAGGAAGGCCCCGGCAGCCACAGCCCCGCTGGGCAATGAGGGAACGCCATGGCACACACCGCTGCACAGGTCAGAGACAGCAAAGTCAAGCACCGCTGAACAGGGCAAGCACCGCGGAACAGGTCAAGCACCGCTGAACAGGGCAAAGACCACCATGGCAAGCACCGCTGCACAGGTCAGAGACAGCAAAGTCAAGCACCGCTGAACAGGGCAAGCACCGCTGAACAGGGCAAAGACCGCCATGGCAAGCACCGCTGAACAGGGCAAGCACCGCTGAGCAGGGCAAAGACCGCCATGGCAAGCACCGCTGCACAGGTCAGAGACAGCAAAGTCAAGCACCGCTGAACAGGGCAAGCACCGCTGAACAGGGCAAAGACCGCCAGGGCAAGCACCGCTGAACAGGGCAAGCACCGCTGAACAGGGTAAAGACCGCCATGGCAAGCACCGCTGAACAGGGCAAGCACCGCTGAACAGGGCAAAGACCGCCATGGCAAGCACCGCTGAACAGGGCAAGCACTGCTGAACAGGTCAAGCACCGCTGAACAGGGCAAGCACCGCTGAACTGGGCAAAGACCGCCATGGCAAGCACTGCTGAGCAGGGCAAGCACTGCTGAACAGGTCAAGCACCGCTGAACAGGGCAAGCACCGCTGAACTGGGCAAAGACCGCCATGGCAAGCACTGCTGAGCAGGGCAAGCACCGCTGAACAGGTCAAGCACCGCTGAACAGGGCAAGCACCGCCAACTCAGGCATCGCTAGCCCATGTGCAGCAGGGGCAGTGACGGAACTGGGACCGTCACAGGGAGAGTGATGCACTCTGTGCACCTATCCCCCTCCAGAACCAGTGGAGAAAGGCATCCACTACCTCAGTCCTTAACAGGATGAAGCACTCTGGGCACCAGTCCCCCTCCAGAACCAGTGAAGACATGCATCCACTACCTCAGTCCTTAACAGGATGAAGCACTCTGGGCACCAGTCCCCCTCCAGAACCAGTGGAGACATGCATCCACTCCGTCTGTCCTTCACAGGATGAAGCCCTCTGGGCACCAGTCCCCCTCCAGAACCAGTGGAGACTGTTATCCACTTGAGAGACTGTGGCTTTGCACTTCCCAGGATGGTACAGTGGGCAAACCACCCACTGTAGAGACTTGTGAGACTGTGGCTTTGCACTCCCCAGGATGGTACAGTGGGAAAACCACCCACTGAAAATAAGTGTGAGACTGTGGCTTTGCACTCCCCAGGATGGTACAGTGGGCAAACCACCCACTGAAAAGACTTGTGAGACTGTGGCTTTGCACTCCCCAGGATGGTACAGTGGGCAAACCACCCACTGCAGAGACTTGTGAGACTGTGGCTTTGCACTCCCCAGGAAGGTACAGTGGGCAAACCACCCACTGAAAAGACTTGTGAGACTGTGGCTTTGCACTCCCCAGGATGGTACATTGGGCAAACCACCCACTGTAGAGACTTGTGAGACTGTGGCTTTGCACTCCCCAGGATGGTACAGTGGGCAAACCACCCACTGAAAAGACTTGTGAGACTGTAGCTTTGCACTCCCCAGGATGGTACAGTGGGCAAACCACCCACTGTAGAGACTTGTGAGACTGTGGCTTTGCACTCCCCAGGATGGTACAGTGGGCAAACCACCCACTGAAAAGACTTGTGAGACTGTGGCTTTGCACTCCCCAGGATGGTACAGTGGGCAAACCACCCACTGTAGAGACTTGAGAGACTGTGGCTTTGCACTCCCCAGGATACATCAATGGGCATGGAGCCCCGTCGTGGATCTGGCGTGGTGCTGTCATCCGGCTGAGGTGCCCCCCTTTCCCTTCCCCCTGAGGTGCCTGTTGTATTTCTATCTGATGCCCCTGCAGTGTTCTCTCCGTTTCAGGACAGGTATCGCGTGTGGGCCTCGCCCATGCATTTTGGGCCCAGTGGTCCACGGACATTGGATGGTGCATACCTGCACTACTGATCGTGATGTTTATTTTTGGCATTTGTATATATTTCTGTATATATTGGTTTACTGTATTGTGCTACATTACAATGGTTGTACTCATTTCCTTTTGTCTTTGCATTCTTCCGGGGAGGGTTGGGGGTTGTTACTGTGATGTTTTGAAATGCATTGGTGTGTGTGTTGTAGTGGGTGGGGGTGGGGGTGTTGCATGTGTGTGTCCGTGACTTTTGCCTCCCCCCTCCTTATGTCGTAGGTGCAGTACTCACCGTTGTCTTCGGCGCCACCATTGCTGATGTTCGTAGAGGAGCAGGAACACAATCGCAGGGAGTATTTGGAGTTCCGGCTCCATGGTGCCCTCCTTCCTCGTGGAGTTTGTTCAGGTGAGCGTTTTCCCATTGGAATGGCTGTTTCTGCCGTGTTTTTATCTACGGTGAATTCGCCCCGGAAAAGGTGGCGGATTGGCCTGTTGTAATATTGTGGGCGGTACTTTGTCTTCCGCCTGTCTGTTGGCGGTGACCGCCGCGCTGTTTGTCTGTACCGCCGTGGCGGTCGGAGTGTTAAAGTGGCTGTCTTTGTTGGCGGTTTCCGCCAAGGTCATAATACCATTTTTTTTACCGCCGGCCTGTTTGCGGTATTACCGCCTCTTTAACACCGTTCGCCAAGGTTGTAATGACCCCCATAGTCTTTTCTGGACTTTTAATCCGTATTAATGATGAAAAGTCATATAGTTCCTCAGTAAGACAGGCAATACCTGTGCATCAAACAGTCAACACGTTTTTGTTGTCCTACTCACTTTTTGAAAGTTGTAACCAAATGGAATCACAATTACATTACATTGAAATATTTCTTCATGGTGGTCTACATTACTTTGTGGTCGTATTCATGAATGGCCACACCTATGCCTTTTAAACATTAACATTAAAACCAGCCACAATGGGCTACGTTTATAAAAAGTGATAGTGGAAGTAGAGCATCCAAACGTGTCATGCAATATGGTGACCAAATAAGTACCACGGATTAATAATACAGTGCTCAACATGCTCTGAAATATACGTGAAATAATTTATATGGACACCTCATGCCAGCGAATTTAAAGATTGTGCTCTGGAGTCAAAATTTAAGGATCTTAGGGGGTCATTCTAACCCTGGCGGTCATCGACCGCCAGGGCTAAAATGACGGGGGCACCGCCAACAGGCTGGCGGTGCCCCGCAGGGCATTCTGACCGCGGCGGTTCTGCCGCGGTCAGAAGTGGAAAACCGGCGGTCTCCCGCCGGTTTTCCGCTGCCCTTCTGAATCCTCCATGGCGGCGCAGCTCGCTGCGCCGCCATGGGGATTCAGACACCCCATACCGCCATCCTGTTCCTGGCGGTTCGCCCGGGGTATGGGGTGTCGTGGGGCCCAATGGCATGGGCACTGCAGGGGCCCCCGTAAGAGGGCCCCACAATGAATTTCACTGTCTGCATTGCAGACAGTGAAATTCGCGACGGGTGCCACTGCACCCGTCGCACCTTCCCACTCCGCCGGCTCCATTCGGAGCCGGCGTCCTCGTGGGAAGGTTGTTTTACACTGGGCTGGCGGGCGGCCAGCCCAGTGTAAAACCCAGAATACCCGCAGCAGTCTAATGACCGCGGTGCGGTATTCTGGAGGGGGGAACTCTGGCGGGCGGCCTCCGCCGCCCGCCAGGGTGAGAATCACCCCCTTAGTGTTGACAGATTTATCACTATAGCCAGATTTATCACCATCACCATAGCTAAAATTACTAAAAGCAAGTGAGAATTCAATGTGTGTTATATGCAGTGTAAAAAAGAATGTTATTACAGCTGAAATAAGGGGGATGAGCAAAAGGGGTGTAAATAAATCTGGAGGAAAAGGCCAAAGAACACATGTAATTTGAGGCAAATTGGATCACTAAACTGAGGGCAGTGGACAATGGTCTCAATTGGGTCAGGGAACTGCCTTCCTTTCTCGGAGATTGTTTGCTGGACGATATGAATCAATATATGTACATGTGAAGTGGATTTGGACTTAAAGGGCTAAAGTCAGAACGTACGAGTTTTGCCCATGATTAACCTAGCTGGTGTCTCTGACACATGCTGCTTCTTGGAATTATTGCCACCTTATACTTTAAAAATTAAAATCTGCAGTTCCCCTTATTGAATGTCTGTCAATTTGCTTACCAAAATTTACTGTACTTTTTTAATTCATTCTAGGCTTTTTATTGCTTTGTATTTCAACTTTATTACTGTTTTATTACTGAATTAATACCTAACACATTGCCTCTAAGTTAAGCCTGTCTGCTCTGTGCCATCGCTACCAGGGGGTTGAGCTCATGATAATTTAGTGGCTTTAAGGGTTCACCCTGACAGTGATAGTGAATATTACAATACTACTTGCCCCCTCAAATAATAGCCTAATTTCTTACAGATGTCCCGCCATAGACAGCACAGACCAAAACTGAAGAGCCTATAATAAGATGGGCTAAGGTCTCACTATTTATGAGTCAGGATTTATGTACAAAGGTCCCAGAGTTGTCTTGAGATATCTTTTTACCTTAAAAAACAAGTTACTTTCCTTCGGTAACGCATTATCTGGTAGAGACTCTATCCAGCTGCAGATTCCTTATCTTTGATTTTCCTAGGCATCAAGCTGAATCTGGAAACACTTCCTGAGCAATACCCCTTGCGAGCGCCGTTTGGTGGCTCTATTCAGCTCTGCATGTCATCATAGGCACCGGAAGTGATGTTGTGTTCACCTACATAGGCACCACCAAGGCGTGCCGGCGTCAGTTACTTTAATCACAACTTTCTACACCAGAGCACAAAGCCATGATAAGAACTGGTGCATATGTGTGTACAAATTAGGGCCCTGAAAATTGATTCACCCTCACCCTAGTAAACAAGTCTGCAGAGGGGGGAGGTGAATAAGGAATCTGCAGCTAGATAAGAGTATGACTGAAGGTAAGTAACTTGTTCATCTGATAGATACTTCTAGCTGCAGGTTCCTTATCTTTTATTAGATACCCAAGTCATGTTCTCCTGGCAGTGGGTTGCGGGCAATGTTTTTAGACTGGAAAGCCCTGTATGACCGGACTGTCTAGGTAGTAGCATTTAACAAATGTATGCAGTGACGCCCATGTTGCTGCTTGACACATGTCCAGGACTGGGGCTCCACATGCTAACACTGTGGTCGCAGCTTTCCTCCTGATGGAATGGGCCTGCAAGCCCTTGGGAGGCTGCATCTTTGCCAGGACATAGCAGATCTTAATACAGAGAATGACCCAGCACGAAATGGTCTGCTTTTGTACTGCTCGACTCTTCTTTGCTCCCACATACCCCAAAAGGAGTTGGATGTCCACCTGGAACTCTTGTGAGGTCAAGGTAGAACAACAACACTCTTTTTCGGTCCAGCTGGTGGAGGAGCAAAGAAGGTGAGCCAGGTGACAGTTTGACCCAAATAGAATGGGGTCACCACCTGAAGAAAAGAGGTACGGGTGCAGAGCACTACCTTGTCTGGAAATATGGTGAGATATGGTGGCTTAGATGATGAGGCCTGCATCTCATTCACCCTCTGGGCAGATGTTATTGTCACTAAGAACGCTGTCTTGATGGTTAGCAGCCACAGAGGACAACTATGCAGTGGCTTGAAGGGAGCACATATAAGGTAAGTGAGAGCTAGGTTAAGATCCCACTGAGGCATGATAAAGGGCATGGGGGAAACATATGTTTAAGCGCTTTAAGAAAACTATTTACAAAAGGGGACTCTTATAATGAGATCACTCCGTTTTCCTTCAGTATCTGTCTTTATTTTCCATCTCCACTTTTCCTCATCAGCTCTTCACACATCATCTTCTCCACAGCTTCCTAACATTCCAATGTCAACTCCTCTCTCTCTAACTGTCAGAACATTCCATTCTAAGGGAATACAGGGGGGAAAGGAACATACTACTTCTACCTCTATTATTCTTAACTCTTACTAGAATAAGCCTATGTACATACAGGGAGTGCAGAATTATTAGGCAAATGAGTATTTTGACCACATCATCCTCTTTATGCATGTTGTCTTACTCCAAGCTGTATAGGCTCGAAAGCCTACTACCAATTAAGCATATTAGGTGATGTGCATCTCTGTAATGAGAAGGGGTGTGGTCTAATGACATCAACACCCTATATCAGGTGTGCATAATTATTAGGCAACTTCCTTTCCTTTGGCAAAATGGGTCAAAAGAAGGACTTGACAGGCTCAGAAAAGTCAAAAATAGTGAGATATCTTGCAGAGGGATGCAGCACTCTTAAAATTGCAAAGCTTCTGAAGCGTGATCATCGAACAATCAAGCGTTTCATTCAAAATAGTCAACAGGGTCGCAAGAAGCGTGTGGAAAAACCAAGGCGCAAAATAACTGCCCATGAACTGAGAAAAGTCAAGCGTGCAGCTGCCACGATGCCACATGCCACCAGTTTGGCCATATTTCAGAGCTGCAACATCACTGGAGTGCCCAAAAGCAATACTCAGAGACATGGCCAAGGCAAGAAAGGCTGAAAGACGACCACCACTGAACAAGACACACAAGCTGAAACGTCAAGACTGGGCCAAGAAATATCTCAAGACTGATTTTTCTAAGGTTTTATGGACTGATGAAATGAGAGTGAGTCTTGATGGGCCAGATGGATGGGCCCGTGGCTGGATTGGTAAAGGGCAGAGAGCTCCACTCTGACTCAGACGCCAGCAAGGTGGAGGTGGAGTACTGGTTTGGGCTGGTATCATCAAAGATGAGCTTGTGGGGCCTTTTCGGGTTGAGGATGGAGTCAAGCTCAACTCCCAGTCCTACTGCCAGTTCCTGGAAGACACCTTCTTCAAGCAGTGGTACAGGAAGAAGTCTGCATCCTTCAAGAAAAACATGATTTTCATGCAGGACAATGCTCCATCACACGCGTCCAAGTACTCCACAGCGTGGCTGGCAAGAAAGGGTATAAAAGAAGGAAATCTAATGACATGGCCTCCTTGTTCACCTGATCTGAACCCCATTGAGAACCTGTGGTCCATCATCAAATGTGAGATTTACAAGGAGGGAAAACAGTACACCTCTCTGAACAGTGTCTGGGAGGCTGTGGTTGCTGCTGCACGCAATGTTGATGGTGAACAGATCAAAACACTGACAGAATCCATGGATGGCAGGCTTTTGAGTGTCCTTGCAAAGAAAGGTGGCTATATTGGTCACTGATTTGTTTTTGTTTTGTTTTTGAATGTCAGAAATGTATATTTGTGAATGTTGAGATGTTATATTGGTTTCACTGGTAATGATAAATAATTGAAATGGGTATATATTTTTTTTTGTTAAGTTGCCTAATAATTATGCACAGTGATAGTCACCTGCACACACAGATATCCCCCTAACATAGCTAAAACTAAAAACAAACTAAAAACTACTTCCAAAAATATTCAGTTTTGATATTAATGAGTTTTTTGGGTTCATTGAGAACATGGTTGTTGTTCAATAAAAAAATTAATCCTCAAAAATACAACTTGCCTAATAATTCTGCACTCCCTGTATATATATATATCTACGCATACTATTTATAGCCTATGCTCTTTTATACTACTGGAACTATATTACAACAGGGACTTGAACAGAGAGGGTTGATCAGGCAGTCTCAGAAAGGCAGATAGAGCAGAGAGATAGCCCTTCAGAGTGCCCAGAGCGGAACCCTGTTGGGCAACAGAAAGAATGAAAATAAGGATATCAGAAAGAGAAGCAGAGAGAGGATCTATAGACTTCTCTGCACAATATCTTATAAATCTTGCCAACGGCAGAAGTATACCATATTTGTGGAGGAATTCCTGACTGCCAGGATAACGTTACACACTTCAAGAGGAATGTCGAAAGCTGTCCACTGTTGCTGCTCAATCTCCACGCATGAAGGCACAGAGTTGACAGGTTTGGGTGGAGAACCGTCCCCTGCTGCTGCTATAGAAGATCCTTCCAAAGGGGCAGCCTGATCAGAGGATCGACGCTTATCTTCAGAAGCTCAGGATACCAGACTCTCCATGCCCAGTCCTGAGCCACAAGGATTACTTGGATCTGGTCATTCTTGATTTTTATGAGAACTCTGGGCAGGAGTCGTATAGGCAAAAAGGCATACAGGAGGCCTGAGTTCCACTCGTGATTAAAAGCGTAGTTGAGCGATTGCGCCTTGGAAACTTCAATGCGCAATACTGCTGACACTGAGCGTTCTCTTTCGAGGCAAATAGATCTCCCCACTGCTGAAAGAGACCTTGTACCGCCTCCAAATAGAGAAGCCACTTGTGATCTGCTAGGCATCGGAGGCTGAGTTTGTCTGCCCTGGCATTTAGAGAACCAGCAAGTTGTTGAACCACCAGGGTTATGCCCTGCTGTTCCAGCAATGTCCAGAGAAGCAGAGTCTCTTGACAAAGGATCCACGACCCTACACCACCCTGCTTGTTGCAGTACCACGTGGCGGTGGTGTTGTTTGTGAACACCTACACTAACTTCCCCTTGACAGAGGGAAGAAATGCCTTCAACACTAATTGGATCGCCCTGAGCTCCGACATGTTTATGCGGAGTCTGGATTCTGCCGGAGACCACAGTCTCCACCTCTCCCAGATGGCCGCCTCATCCCGGAGTGATACATCTGTCAGTACAGTGAGATCTGGTTGAGAAAGGGAGAAGAGTCTGCCTCTGACCCAATCGCGGCTTGTAAGCCACCCCACAAGGTCCTTCGCAGTTCCCTCCAAGATCTGGACTGTGTCGGAGAAATTTCCCTGACGCTGCACCCACTGGAACGTCAGGTCCCCTGCAAAGCCTGCATATGCATCTGGCATGTTTTACCAGTGGATGCTCGAGGCCCTGAGGCCCAGCAGTCTCAGATTCAGTCTCGCCAAAACCCAGGATAACTGCTGAAACATCAGTACCATAGCCTGAATATCCTCGACTCGCTGCTTGGGAGGATAAGCCCAAAACTGCACAGCTCCTGTGAAAGAAAACATCTGAGAGGAAGTGAGGTGTGACTTTGGCATGTTTATAGTGAACCCCAACAATTGCAGAAGGTTCGCTGTAGTCTAGAGATGGAAGACAACAGTCTGGGGCAACCTTGGCTTCAACACCCAGGCCTCGAAGTAAGGAAAGAGTGAAACCCCTAACCTGCACAGATGAGCTACAACCACCAGCATCACCCTGGAGAACACCAAACGGGCGCTGGTAAGGCCAAAAGCCAGCACAGTGAACTGAAAGTGTTTGTGGCCAACCTTGAACCGCAGGTAATGCCTGTAGGCCCGCAGGATGGGAATATAAAAACATGTAAGTCCAGCGCTACCAACCAGTCTTCCAGACATGACCTGAGCCAACGTGAGCATCTTGAATTTCTTCCTTTTGAGGAAAGGATTTACAGTCCATAGATCTAGAATACGTCGAAGACCCTTAGTATCAGAAAGTAGCAGGAATAACAACCACTGCCTACTTCTGATATCGGGACCTTTTATATGGCTCTCTTGGCCAAGAGAGTAGTAACTTCCTCTCGGAGCTATGACAAGTGCTCCTCCACCAGACATTCAAATGTTGGCGGTATTGAAGGAGGAAAGGATTGGACTGGCAGGGCATATCCCTTCCTGATGATCTGCAGTAACCATATGACCGATGTTATGGACTGCCATTTTAGAACATGATGGTGTATTCTCCCAACAACGGAGCCAGCATGGCTTTGCTGATCCAAACTAGGAGGGCTTTGAGGCTCCAGCTGCCGAGGGCGGGTGACAGATAACTTCTGCCCTGCAGACCCTGTAGGTCTGAAGGTACTATGCCCATGTCCTCGCATAGCCTGGGTTGGCTGCGTAGGACGGTGGCTGGCATAGGGCTGGTGCGGTGCCACACCCCTTCTGTAGCCATGAAAGGGGCAAATGGCAGACGTGGATGAGGGGTTGCCAAGAGGCCCAAGAATTTGGCAGTAGCCCTAGATTCTTTAAAGCTCTCCAGCACTGAGTCTGCCTTCTCGTCAAATAAGCGAGTGCCATCGAAGGGCGTCTCCAACAGGTTTTCCTGGACATCCCCCGAAAAAACAGATGTCCTCAGCCAGGTGTGGCCACCTAAGGCCATTGTTGACGCAACCACCCGGCCTAGCGAGTTAGTCTTATCTAAGCCACACTGAATAGTGAACTTAGCTGCTTCTCTCCCTTCTTTTACCGGTTGGGAGAATATGGCCCGGGCCTCCTCCAGGACCTAAGGCAGCACTTGCACAACCATATCCCAAATGGTATGCGAGAAATGGCCCAATAAGCACAAGGTGTTCACTGACCTCAGTGTCAGGCTGGTGGAAGAAAACATCTTCTCCACAAGATAGTCCAGCCTCTTGCATTTCCTGTCTGAGGGAGCTGAAGGTAATGCCCCATGGGAAGTGAAGGCTTGGACTTCTAAGCTCTCAGGGGTGGGTTGTTGACTGAGGAAGCTAGTTTTGCCCAGCGCAGAGCGATGGCAGCAGGCAATCGTCCTATTAACAGGAGCCCTGGCACTAGGCTTGGACCAAGTTCCCAGCAGGACGTCTGTAAGTGCTTCATTAAAGGGCAAAAGGGAATCAGATATAGAAACCCAGGGCTGAAGCACTTCCATCAAGATGTTCATTTTGACAGCCACGGAGGGCAGTTTGAGGTCAAGGACCTCGGCTGCCCTATGCACCACCACTGCACAGGAAGCCCCCTCCTCTGTGGCCATAGTGGGGGGAGTGAGCAAGCCAGTATCTGGAGAGGTGTCCAGACCATTGGCCTCACCTAGCTCCTCTTATCAGCCCAAAGTACTCTCCAACTGGTGTTCTAAAGGGTCCAGTGACCCCTCCCACTCTTCTCCCATGCCTTGCTGTGTAAAATAAGGCTCAGGCAATGATCTGGCACCTGTGTCTGCACCAGAATCGGTGTCATGTGAAGCTGTTTTGGCTCCTGATCATCAGAAATCAGAATGGGACTGGTCGCACCCAGCAGGTGCAGGAAGCATTGATGTCAGGACCGGTGCCGGAGAAGGTCATCTGGGTACAACTGGCACCAGTCCTGATCCAGAATCAGATCTATGAGACCCCACCGGAGCCGAGTCAAAGCCGGTAGTGTGGATTCGGGTGGGGCCTCCTCTGAGCCTGCGGGGCTCGAAGGGCACATCAGAGGGGTCGGCCTGCTCAAATACACGGCACATGGCCTTGTAAAACTTTTTTATCTGTGCGGTGTCGATCTGGCTCATAGAAACAGGGGAGGTGCGGACTCGAACTGGCCAATGGCTCTGCAGAACTGTGCCAGGAACCCTGATGTTCCACGCTCGTCTCGTCAGCCAATGGACGAGGTGAAGTCGAAGCCCTCTTGGACTTCTTCTTCTTGTGACTCTTGCGCGAGTGCCCAGAGGACTTAGTGCTCCCAAAGCGGTCCAGCGAACTCCTTCTTGCCTGGGACCGAGACCTCTTAGGAATTGCGCGTGCCGGTGTTGCCGACGGCTGGGCCGCAAGCAGCTTCATGGACCACTCCCTCAAAGCCTTTGGCGCCATGGCTCGGCAGTCCGAGCATGAATTGGAGTCGTGGTCACACGCGAGGCACTAGAGGCAAACGAGATCGGGGATCGTAACCAACATGGCAAGGAGATGGGCGCCACATTTTGAACCCAACCTTTTTCAATGACATCCTCGACACACACAAAGAAAAACTTGACACAATGTTGAGAAAAGGCCTATCAAAAAGTGACAGAGGGATAGCTCTCTCTGGATCTGTGCTAACTGGCACCGAAAGAAAAGAACTAACGTCCGCACTCCTGGGTGGCGTCTATATAGGTGACAGCAGCATCACTTCCGGTGCCAACGATGTCGAATGGAGCCACCTGACAGTGCGCCCAAGGGCATTGCTCAGCAAAAGTTTCCGGGTCTAACCTGACACCTAGGAAAATCAAAGGTCAGGAATTTGCAGGTAGAATTCTCTAACAGATAAAATAGTAAGAATTCAAGTTTAATTCAGTGGCCAAGAAATATCACTGTATTTTTTGTGAAAAAAACTTCCAATCTAGATATTTATTGAGATGTAAATGCTTGAGTCAGGTACATGAACGGGACTGAGTCTAGAGCAACCGAGTCAGGAAAAGAGAAAAATGGAGCACGTTGGACTTTCAATTAAAAATGTCATGTACCCCCCACAGTATGTAATTCAAACACATCTGTTTCTTTTGTGGCTTTGTTTGAAAAAGAAAAAACTAAATCATGTGATAGTGTGGTAGGATCAGGATAGTGGTACCTGGCGTATCTGGTAAGAAATTTACCAAGAATCATTAGGTTTTATTAAGCAACCCAGAAACTACTAAGATTGGGAAGGTACTTCTACTTTACCACATGGCTTTATCTCTTCTCCATTGGAAAATGTACCTAAAATAAAGCCAGGACAATTTAGGTTAATTTGTAATCTCTCTGCACCAAAAAGCAGTTCAGTAAAAAAGATTAACAAGCCTTTTGACCCTGCACTTTCTGCTGTTCATCACTCAACATAAAAGTTGGAACTGGGGAAAAAATTACTCTGGGAACCAGCAATTGGGGTCAAGATCTGGAAGAGGAAAGGAGGTGGAGTCACACGAGCCCAGCTTGAAAAGCAGAATCTGACAGTCAACTTATACAATTATTTTAAAATATCTGCTACAATGTAATTGGCAATGATATATGTGACGGTAAATCTCTTCTAGCTTGGTTTGTTGGCCAGTTAGAGGCTGCATTATAAAATATATTACAGACACCTGCTGCAGAGCTCTTTGTGTGCCCAGCAATTTTGAGGGTATTATATTAGTGGTAAGATAAATCTAATGGTTAACACAGTTCTCAGAGAGTTCTGTGTTTTTTCTAGTCAAAGTGTCAACTCAAAAAGTAGCATAGAGGGTTGATGTGCCTGCTGCAAAGCACATTGTGTAACATGCAGATCGCATATACAAGAAACACTTATATAATTTATTGTGCTCCTGTGTGTGATGTAAAGCGCTGACACCTACACTGGGAGGAGTAGCATTGTAAAGCAATTAGATTAACAAATGTGCCATTTACATCAATATTTATATACTCACACATACAGATAAATTTTGCATTCTTACAGCACATGTACATCTCACACATAGAGTTGAACAAAGTCAAAAACCTCCCTCCAAGTCACAGTTTCTCTAAAGTACTTGTGAAGTGATAAGCTGTGTGCCTTTGTTTCTTTCCATTGTAGTTTCATCTAAGTAATAAGCTCCAGACAGCTACCAGCCAGGGTGCTACTTGAACAAAAAAAGGGCTGATGGTCCTGTAACTCAGGCCTTTATTTGGGTCCAGCTGGAAGTGAAAGTAAGAAAGGTCCTTTGCTACCTGAAAGTTGCTTCTCCAAATGCAAACAACTGAATTATGTGCCAGTGTTGGAGAATGACACCAGGACAAATTCAGCATGTTTTCCTGTGCTGGCCGGGTCCCAGATCTGGCTCAGAAACTGCTGACTAAAACAGGATCAGTTCATTATCTGAATTATCATTTGTTATACTTCCAGTTTGACATCAAATAATTCTTTGACAAATGCATGCCAGCAAGTTGTGCCGTCACTTAGTACATTTGGGATTTTGTTTTTTAAGACTAAAGCCAAGATGGAAGGTGTGATTCAATAAAATGTATTTTTGATGGCTCCAGTGTCTACTGAGCAATAGAGAGGCACTGTCTACTTTTGCACAAGTCATGGCATTTGTGGTCATAACACATGCACAAGAAAAGAGAAAAAGTCCAGCATCTTGCTTAACTTTCCATTGGTTTTGAGAATGACACAGTTAAAAGGTTCTGTTATCTGCCTAAGGATAAGATGTTTCAGTTGCGCTCATCCAATGCACAACATACGGTTGCTGTTAGAAAAGGGGTCTCAAGTTGGCAGTCGGTTTGCACCATGTCCAAGTAGGGACCCTCACTCTAGTCAGGATATGGGAGATACCCACGCAGATAACCCCTGCTCACCCCCTGGTAGCTTGGCACAAGCAGTCAGGCTTATCTCAGAAGCAATGTGTAAATTATTTGCACATAACATACAGTAATAAGTAAAAACACTACAAAAGGACACCACAATAGTTTTAGAAAAATAGCCAATATGTGTAAAACAACACCAAAACGATAAAAATCCAACATACAGTGTTGAAGATATGAATTTGCAAGATTTACTCAAAAACACAGTTCCTTGAGGTCGATAGCTCCACCTGGGGCTATCACGGCGTTGTGATCAACAAAACCAACAGTTCAGGCCAGCCAATGCGTTGCGGGCCAGCTATGGTGTCGGGAAGACCGCAAAACAGTACCTTTGGAGTTGCAGGGCGTCATGATCCTCATGGTGAGCTCTGGAGAGTGGCATCGCTGATGTCGTGTTGTCAGTCCCAGTGCCAGGGCAGGGTTCGTCGGGCCCTTGAAGTCACACATGTTGCAGATTGAACTCCGGGCTGATGAAGTCAGGAGAACTGTTGTGGATGGCATCTGGGCTGCGGTGCGACTGGGTTGATGCAACGTGTGGTGCCCACAGGTCACGGTGCAGGCAGCAGCTTGGTGACGGCGTCCAGTGGGGTTGGTGAGACCAGGGCTGCGGTGTGAAGCCGGGCGATGTAACGTACAGCGTCACCAGGTCACGGTGCAGGCAGCGATGTCGCCGGTAAGCCCAAGCCAGCAGTGCGGGATGGGACGGTGCTTTGTGACCCTCACAAACGGTGTCCACAGGCCACGGTGCAGGCAGGGATGCCTGGTGATGACACTGGAGTCAATGGTGCTGGCATCAGTGGACCGGTGCTGCGGTGCGGGACGGGACAATGCTTTGTGTACCTCACAAGCGATGTCCACAGGCCGCAGTGCAGGCAGCGGTGCCGGTGTCAGAAGGAGCATCGTCATCGGGGATGCCCAGGCTGCAGTGTGAGCAGGCAATGCTGGAGTGCGGGACCCACAAGTAGCAGTGCGAGCAGCGGCTCGGTGAAGTTGTCTCATGACAGCATCAGTGGGACCAGGGTCGTGGTACAAAGCAGGTCAGTGCGGCTCCGTGTGACTTCCGCAGGCCAGCGGCTTCGCTGGCAGCAGTGTGCTGTGGTTTCTCCTCTTGAACAGCACAAAACACACAGTTCCCAGTGCTGCAGGTTGAGGAAACTGAAGTCTTTGGTGTCCCTGAGACATCCAACAGGAGACAAGCTCTACTCCAAGCTCTTGGAGAACTTCCTCAAGCAGGACACACAGCAAAGTTCACCCTTTGCACTCCCCCTTTCAGGCAGAAGCAGCAACTGCAGGCCAGTCCAACAGAGCAATCCCGCAAAGGGACAGTACTACTCCAGCTCTTCTCCTGGGCAGAGGTTCCTCTTGATTCCAGAAAGGTTATCAAAGTCTGGGGTTTTGGGTCTTCTTCTTATACCCCGTTCTGCCTCTGAAGTTGGCAAACTTCAAAGCAAAGTCTCAAGTATTTGCACGATCCTTCCTTGCCCAGGCCTGGCCCCAGACACACACCAGGGGGTTGGAGGCTGCATTGGGTGAGGACAGGCACAGTCCTTTCAGGTGCAGGCGACCACTCCTCCCTTCACTCTAGCTCAGAAGGCTCATCGAGATATGCAGGCTAAACCCCAGCTCCATTTGTATCACTGTCTAGAGGAGAGGAGTGAACAGCCCAACTGTCAAACTGACCCAGACGGGGAATCCACAAACAGGCAGAGTCACAGAATGGTTTAAGCAAGAAAATGCCTACTTTCTAAAAGTGGCATTTTCAAACTCACAATCTAAAAACCAACTTAACTAAAATATGTATTTTTAAATTGTGAGTTCAGAGACCCCAAACTCCAACTTTCTATCTGCCCTCAAAGGTAATCTGTGCTTTAAAGTTATTTAAAGGCAGCCCCATGGTAACCTATGAGGGAGATAGGCCTTGCAACAGTGAAACCTGAATCTGACAGTAATTCACTGTTAGGACATGTAAAACACACCAGTACATGCCCTTCCTTTTAAATACACTGCACTCTGCCCATGGGGCTACCTATGGCCTATCTTAGGGGTGGGTGCCTTACATGTACCAAAAGGGAAGGTTTGGGCCTGGCACATGTGTACACTTGCAGGTCGAATTGGCAGTTTAAAACTGCACACACAGACACTGCAGTGGGAGGTCTGAGACATATTTACAGTGCTACTTGTGTGAGTGGCATAATCAGTGCTGCAGGCCCACTAGTAGCATTTGATTTACAGGCCCTGGGCACCCCTGGTGCACTTAACTAGGGACTTACCAGTAAATCAAATATGCCAATCATGGATAAACCAATCAACAGTACAATTTACCTAGGGAGCACTTGCACTTTGGCACTGATTAGCAGTGGTAAAGTGTGCAGAGACAATAAGCCAGCAAAAAACAGACCTGAAAAAATAGGATGAAAAAGGCAAAAGGTTTGAGGATAACCCTGCAAAAAGGGCCATTTCCAACAGTTGCAAAAAGAAAAAGTCACATTAGACCACTTCCAGGATTTAGTTGACCAGCTTAACTTTACCTACATTATTATATCTATGGGTCAGACTTTCTCTATATGAAATGCTCAAGCAATGTCTGGTTTGGAGGCAAAATATCACAGAACTTAGGTCAGTGCTGTTATGGAGGACTTTCCTCAAATTGCAATGATAGCACTGTTTGCCTAGCTATAAGACTGACCAAATATGATGGGTTCACTGATGCAGCAGAAAGTGTGGGTTTTGGGGCCATAGTTTGTAATAAATGTTGAGGGTGGGTGTAGCCCTTGATTTGCTTCCCACAGGCCTGGTTAATAATGGTGACTTATTTAACTGTGTCCTATTATGATGGCTTTACACATTGGACAAACCATTTTTCAGTTCAGGTGGTTGTCTTTCGGACTGGTTTTATCTCAGTACTAGACAGAGCACAAAACCAACAACAAATAAAATGTAAGATAATTTTTCGGTTGCTCGTGCAAGTCGTGCTAGCATGCTTCAAGAAGAACGTATTTAGTACCAGAGACCAATCTGGGGTCCTCAGTAATGCTGCTGTCACTCTCTTGTTTCACAATTCATGTTTTCTGGAGCTACCACCCTGAAGCTGTAGAAGTGACTCCAAAAATCTTTGGAGTCCTGATGCACAATACTTTGGAACTCATCGCTCTGGAGCGTTTACAAGGGGTCAATAGGTTGCTACACAGCTTTTACTGACAACTAACAGGAGCATACACTGAGCTGAGCCAACAGCTTCGTTTAACAGTATCAGAAATGGAGAGATAGTCTGTGTATGCATAAAGCCACATTTCAGTACTCGATTTTTCATCGAAGTGGCTGGGGCATTTGATTTTTAGGGTCGAGAGGACCAAGAAAGGCACAAAAAGGAGAAAAAGAATTAGCCACAACTATTGTGGAAAGAGCCAAGTTTTTAGCTTCTTTCTGAAGGCCAGAAAATGGTGTTCTCTTGAAAGGAAGCATATTCAAATGTTTAGCCACAGCCACCGTAAATGCCTTGTCACCCCATCTAGCCTTATGGGTCCGCGGAACATAAACCAACTTGGAGCCTGTAGATCTAAGCTGACGGCTTGGGGCGTACCAGTGAAGCCCCGATGTCAGATGTTCAGGGCTACTCATATGTAAAGCCAGTGTAGTTGCCTCAAACTAGCACTGGCCGGAGCTATTCGAGGAAGATTAATTATTAGGCGAGCAGCAGTATTCTGGATGAGTTGAAGTTTACTAAATGAAAGATTTTCAATATTAAGCAATAAAGCATTACAGTAATCTATTTTAGAGATTACTAATGCAAGAGACACCATAATTCTAAGATTCTCTTGTAAATAAGGAAATATTTTTTTCAGTGTTTTCAATATCCAGAAACAGGTTATAGTAATAGAATTAACTTGTGGCTTAAAAGACAGGGCAGTGTCAAAAATGACCCCCAAATTCTTAGTAGAGCTAATAGGGACAGGTAAGTCTCCACACACAGATGGCCACCATGGTGAGCTCCAAAAATTCCTGCTAGAACCAAAGAGAAGAATTTCAGTTTTATCGCCGTTCATTTTGAGCCAATTCAGGCCCATCCATCTATTAACCTCACGCATACATTGATGGAAACGGTCAGCGGTTTCTTCACAATTCTTATGTACAGGGATAATTAATTGAGTATCATCCGCATAAGAGGTGGCCGAGAAGTCAAAAGAGCGAATTAGTCTGGACAATGTTGCTATGTACAAATTAAAAAGGTATGGCTAAGTGAGGAACCCTGAGGTACCCCGCATGGTAAATGATATAAGGGTGCCTTAAAATCTCCACAAGTTACTATAGTAGATCTGTTTTCTAAAAAAGACTTCAAAATGCATAAAGCTGTACCTCTAAAACCTGCCTGATGCAGGCGATGCGTCATGATTTGGGGAGAAATGGTGTCAAAAGCTGCTGACAAGTCTAAAAGCTCTAGAATGGCACCAACTCCCTCATCAGCTAGTTTTCAAATAGTATCCGAAGTAGTAATAAGGGCGGATTCCGTACTATGGTTCTTTCTGAAACCATGTTGAGAAGGATCTAGACTACCCGAGGTTTGGAGAAACTTGGCCAATTCTACTTTAATATGTTTTTCAAAGATCTTAGATTGGAAAGGCAGCAGAGCAATAGGCCACAGATTCTTAAAATCATTTGATTTGCCATCTAATTTCTTTTTCAAGGGGAACACACCCGTAGACAGGACTTCCTGAAATACTGGAGCAAGGGCTGTAGAAACTAGATCAGGGATAATCTGTAGAATATGAGGTGGAGGAGCCAGATTTAATAGTTATAACAAGCTCTTTGATCCTCTCTAAACATAGTGGCTGGAAATTCATCAGCATAGGGCTATCATCCTTTATAAAACTATTAAAGGATTCATATAAATCACATGTTCCTACGGATTGTGTAAAATCCGCCTGAATTTTCAAAATTTAGCTTTAAAAAAAAGTTGACACCTTATAGCAAAAATCTTGAGAATTCTCAAGATTTTTGGGAATTGCAGAAGTTGTAGGAGAGCGTACTACTCTAAAAAGTTCTCTTGGGAGTATTAATAGCTTCCTTAATTTTACATGAATAATATTCAGTTTTAGCAATGTTAATTGCGTTTTTATAAAGACTAAGGGTAGTTCTAAGCTTTGCCTTTTCCATGGTATTAGGATCTAGCCTCCATTTCCGTTCTTGTTGACGATATTTCCTCTGCCAATTTTTAAGTCATTGGTAAACCACGTGCAGCAATCCTTTTTCCTCCTAGAGAGTCGAGGTGGTTTACACGGGGCCATCTGGTCCATAGCTATTCTGATCCCCTGGTCAAATCTTTCAGGAGCCAATAGAGGAAGTTCCTCTGCAGCTTTCCAACCTGGGACCAAGGCAGGCCTTAGTTGTGACTCTTTAATACTATTTCAGTGCCTGACTGGCTTCCGGAGAGAGCTACATGCCTGAGTGGCAGAGAAATTTGTCAGGCTAAAAGTAAGGAGATGATGATCAGTCCTATCTAACGCCCTATTGTCTAACAAAACACAGTCATTATTACTGGCAACTATTCCCTCAAGTACATGGCCTGCCCTATGAGTAGCTGTCGTAACTTAAGATTCCAATCAAAATCTACCATAAGATCAAGAAACTCATTAACATGGGGGTCCTGACTATCATCAAAATGAATGTTAAAATCCCCTAGTACTATGGATCTAGAGGTCACAGTTATTGGCTCCATTATAGATGGCCAATGTTGTATAAAAGTAGAGTAGGAACCGGGGGGGTCGATAGATCAACAATCCCTCAAATACTGTGACGTTTCTTTGACGGATTTTGAAACAAGCTCCCTTACAAATCTCTGATGCCGCATTTATAGTAGTTTCCGTAATAAAAAGACAATCCAAATTATACTGGTATATTAACCCCTTCACTGCCAGGCCTTTTCCCCCTCAGGTGCCAGGCCTTTTTTTGGCTATTTGGGGCAGGGCGCAATTAGGCCTACATAACTTTTTGTCCACATAAGCTACCCACGCCAAATTTGCGTTCTTTTTTTCCAACATCCTAGGAATTCAAGAGGTACCCAGACTTTGTGGGTTCCCCTGAAGGAGATCAAGAAATTAGCCAAAATACAGTGAAAATTTCATTTTTTTTTTTCAATTGGAAAACAGGGCTGTAGAAGAAGGCTTGTGGTTTTTTCCCTGAAATTGGCATCAACAAAGGGTTTGCAGTGCTAAAATCACCATCTTCTCAGCTTTCAGGAACAGGCAGACTTGAATCAGAAAACCCAATTTTTCAACACAATTTTGGCATTTTACTGAGACATACCCCATTTTGACGATTTTTTGTGCTTTCAGCCTCCTTACAGTCAGTGACAGAAATGGGTGTGAAACCAATGCTGGATCCCGGAAACCTAAACATTTCTGAAAAGTAGACAAAATTGTGAAATCAGCAATGGGTAATTTGTGGAGATCCTACAAGGGTTTCCTACAGAAAATAACAACTGAAATAAACAAATATTGAAATTGAGGTGAAGAAAACTGCCATTTTTCTCTACGTTTTACTCTGTAACTTTTACCTGCAATGTCAGATTTTTTAAAGCAATATACCGTTATGTCGGCTGGACTCTTCTGGTTGCAGGGATATATAGAGCTAGTAGGTTCATCAAGAACCCTAGGTACCCAGAGCCAATAAATGAGCTGCACATTGCAGTGGGTTTTCATTCTATACCGGGTATACAGCAATTCATTTGCAGAAATATAAAGAGGGAAAAATAGGTATCAAGAAAACCTTTGTATTTCCAAAATGGGCACGAGATAAGGTGTTGAGGAGCAGTGGTTATTTGTACACCTCTGAATTCTGGGGTGCCCATACTAGCATGTGAATTACAGGGCATTTCTCAAATAGACGTCTAATTTACACACTGTCTTGTATTTGGAAGGAAAAAATTTAGAGAAAGACAAGGAGTAATAACAGTTGTTTTGCTATTCTATGTTCCCCCAAGTGTCCCGATAAAAATGGTACCTCACTTGTGTGGATACGCCTAGCGCCTGCGACAGGAAATGCCCCAAAACACAATGTGGACACATCACATTTTTCCACAGAAAACAGAGGTGTTTTTTGCAAAGTGCCTACCAGTGGGTTTTGGCCTCTAGCTCAGCCAGAACCTAGGGAAACCTACCAAACCCGTGCATTTTTTTAAACTAGAGACCTAGGGGAATCCAAGATGGGGTGAGATGTGGGGCTCTCACCAGGTTCTGTTACCCAGAATCCTTTGCAAACCTCAAAATTTGGTCCTCACATTTCGGTGAAGAACGTTCTGGAATCTGAGAGGAGCCAAAAATTCCGTCCACAGAGCGTTCCCCCAAGTCTCCCAATAAAATTGGTACCTCACTTGTGTGGTTAGGCCTAGAGCCCGCGACAGGAAATGCCCCAAACACAATGTGGACACATCACATTTTTCCACAGAAAACAGAGGTGTTTTTTGCAAAGTGCCTACCTGAGGATTTTGGTCTCTAGCTTTGCCGGGACCTAGGGAAACCTACCAAACCTGTGCATTTTTGAAGACTAGAGACCTAGGGGAATCCAAGATGGGGTGACTTGTGGGGCTCTCACTAGGTTCTGTTACCCAGAATCCTTTGCAAACCTCAACATTTGGCTAAAAAAACACTTTTTCCTCACATTTCGGTGAAGAACGTTCTGGAATCTGAGAGGAGCCACAAATTTCCGTCCACAGAGCGTTCCCCCAAGTCTCCCAATAAAATTGGTACCTCACTTGTGTGTTTAGGCCTAGAGCCCACGACAGGAAATGCCCCAAACACAATGTGGACACATCACATTTTTCCACAGAAAACAGAGGTGTTTTTTGCAAAGTGCCTACCTGAGGATTTTGGCCTCTAGCTCAGCCGGGACCTAGGGAAACCTACCAAACCTGTGCATTTTTGAAGACTAGAGACCTAGGGGAATCCAAGATGGGGTGACTTGTGGGGCTCTCACCAGGTTCTGTTACCCAGAATCCTTTGCAAACCTCAATATTTGGCTAAAGAAACACTTTTTCCTCACATTTCGGTGACAGAAAGCTCTGGAATCTGAGAGGAGCCACAAATTTCCTTCAACCCAGCATTCCCCTAAGTCTCCCGATAAAAATGGTACCTCACTTGTGTGGGTAGGCCTAGTGCACGCGACAGGAAATGCCCCCAAAACACAAAGTGGACACATCACATTTTCTCAAAGAAAACAGAGGTGTTTTTTGCAAAGTGCCTACCTGTGGACTTTGGCCTCTAGCTCAGCCGGCACCTAGGGAATCCTACCAAACCTGTGCATTTTTTTAAACTAGAGACCTTGGGGAATCCAAGATGGGGTGACTTGTGGGGCTCTCACCAGGTTCTGTTACCCAGAATCCTTTGCAAACCTCAACATTTGGCTAAAAAATACTTTTTCCTCACATTTCGGTGACAGAAAGTTCTGGAATCTGGGAGGAGCCACAAATTTCCTTCCACCCAGCGTTCCCCCAAGTCTCCAGATACAAATGGTACCTCACTTGTGTGGGTAAGCCTTGTGCTCACAACAAGAAATGCCCCAAAACACTATCTGGACACATCAAAATTATCAAATAGAAAACTACCTGTTTTTGCAGGGGAGGGGTCACATTTTTTTTGGGTCCTGGGCTCAGCAGCCATCTAGGGAAACCTAACAAACCCTGACATTTCTGAAAACTAGACACCCGAGGGAGTCCAGGGAGGTGTGACTTGCGTGGATCCCCCAGTGTTTTCTTACCCAGAATCCTCAGTAAACCTCAAATTTAGCTAAAAAATCACATTTTCTCCACATTTCTGTGTGGAATCACCGCACCGGGACAAATTTCATACCACCCCACGTTCCCCTCATTAATTATATTAGGCCGATCTACCTCCGGGGGGGGGGGCAGAAAAGGCCTAAAAATATATTGCCCACCCTGGGGAGTGGCCCTGGCCAAAGGGGCGCTCCCCTTATGCGTTAGTATAAAAAAACTAAAAAAATCCCATGTGGCTTGTGGTTTCTGCCCCCCCTTGGGGGCCAATCGGCCTAATTATATTAGGCCGATCTGCCCCCAGGGGGAGAAATGGCCCCACAATAATTTGGCCCCCCGGGCGTGACCCTTGCCTAAGGGGTCTCTCCCCAAACTTAAAAAAATAAAAAATAAACAAAAAAAAATATCCCTGGTGTCTAGTGGTTTTCTGCCCCCCCCCCAGGGGGCAGGGGGGCAAAAATGGCCTAAAAATCATTTGACCCCCTGGGGAGCAGCCCTTGCCCAAGGGGCCGCTCCCCTTATGTGCAAGTATGAATAAACTAAATAATTCCTGGTGTCTAGTGGTTTCTGCCCCCCTAGGGGCAGATCGGCCTAATTATATTTGCTTATCTGCCCCCAGGGAAGGCAGAAATGGCCTAAAAATCATTTGCCCCCCTTGGGAGCAGCCCTGGACCAAGGGACCGCTCCCCTTATGCGCAAGTATGAATAAATAAATAATCCCTGGTGTCTAGTGGTTTCTGCCCCGAGGGGAGGCAGAAATGGCCTAAAAATATTTTGGCCCCCCAGGAGCGACTCTTGCCTAAGGGGACGCTCCCCAAACATAAAAAAAATAAAAATAAACAAACAAAAAAATTATCCCTGGTGTCTAAATGGCCTAAAAATCATTTGCCCCCCTTCTGCGCAAATATGAAGAAAAAAAAAATCCCTGGTGTCTAGTGGTTTCTGCCCCCCCATGGGGCAGATCGCAAGGCCGATCTGCCCCCAGGGGGGCAGAAATGGCCTAATAATAATTTGCCCTCCCGGGAGCGACCCTTTCCTAAGGGGTCGCTCCCCAAACATAAAAAAAAAAATGAAAAAATTATCCCTGGGGAGCGGCCCTTGCCTAAGGGGCCGCTCCCCTTATGTGCAAGTATGAAAAATAAATTATCCGTGGTGTCTAGTGGTTTTCTACTCCTCCTGGGGGCAGATCTGGCCTAATAATAATTCCTCCCCCCCCCCCCCCCCCCCGGAGTGACCCCCCGGAGTGACCCTTGCCTAAGGGGTCACTCCCCAAACATAAAAAAATAAAAAATAAAAAATAAAAATTATACCTGGTGTCTAGTGGATTTCTGCCCCCGCCTAGAAATAATTTGCCCCCCTTGGGAGCGGCCCTTGCCCAAGGGGCTGCTCCCCTTATTGAAATACAAACAAAAAAAAATCCCTGGTGTCTAGTTGCAATCGGGCAGCAGAAATGCTCAGAGACATGAAAGGAGAGGAAAGGACTTTCCTCTCCTTTCATGCCTCTCTGCCCCCTCCACGTGATCGGAGGAGAAATGCTTTTGCATTTCTCCTTTGGTCGGCGCTGGGGGAAGGCCTCTGATGAGGTCAACGGGCAAAAGCGCGCTGATGTCATCAGATGCCACGGGGGATCGGGGGTGGAAGGGGAAGCGATTCACCTTCCATTTCTGCCCAGGGGAGGGGGGTGCTTGGATTATCTGCGGGCCCATAGAAGGACGAGCTGGCCTCGTCCTCGGCACCGGGCAACCGTTGCCAAGCGTGAGACCAGCTCGTCCTGGGCATCCTAGAGGTTAAATCTAATATTTGGATCTTGTGTTTAATCAAGGAGCGCGCATTGATCAGAGCACAAATCATGGCGTTAATATCTACAGACTCTGTCTCTTTATGGCTTTCTTGTATCGCCTGAGGCGACCAGGGGGAGGAGGTGGTGTTGAGTAATAACCTAGATGACCACTGACAATGTTCACATCTCCATCCTTGTGGCCCTCATTATGTCCCTGGTAGTCCGAAGACCGGCAGGGCCACGGCGGCCGTCTCACCACCGACGGGCCGGCGGTGAAGACCGCCACATTATGAGTGTGGCGGGTTGGCCTATGCAGATACACCACATCCCTGCTTATACCACCGGGCGGTTGGACAGCCTGGCCGGAGATTAGTACCTCTGACCCGGCGGTCCACTAAAGACCACCGGCGGTATAACGAGTCTGCTTTCCGCCAGGTTTTCCATGGCAGTAGCACCACCACAAAAACCCTGGGGAAAGGCAACCGGTGACAGGAAATTTCCTTCCTGTCACCAGCAAAGGACTCCCCCAACTCCCCCTGCAAACCCAGTACCCCTCTCCCCCCCCTTCCATACCAGTACCCTCCTGCTCCACCCCCCCTCCCAGAACAGCTCCCCCACCCCCCTTACTACACGCATACACACACCCACACGCACCCTGTATACTCATTCACGTACACTTACATACATGCATTCACTCACATGCATCCATACTCACATTCACTTGCACGCATCTATACTCGCATTCACACACAGGCATCCATACTCGCATTCACAAAAATGTTCCAACACACTCACTTCAACAATCATACACTCATTCAAACACCAATTCACACAAGTAAACACACACGCATTCAAACATGCATTTAGACACCCATTCACACATGCATACACATATGTATACACACACAAATATACACTTACATTCACACATGCAGACAGCACCCACTCACACACAACACCCCCTCCCACCCCACTTCCTGTCGGATGATCGCCTTACCTTAACATTTTAATTCACCTCAAGTTTGAAGCAGACTCCTGTTGGCAGATTTAAAAAGCTAGAGATAATTATATTCATGAGGTGTGGGAGCTACCCTTTATGTACAAATGTGTCAATGGCATGACGGAGGTCTCTTTTAGCGGAAGCGAATGTGAGGCTTATGCAAGTCATTCTATGATTTGTAAACAGCTATCCTTGCACAGAGCATGTAATGCTTCAGCTGCAAATTTAGCTTGTTGTCTGAAGAAGGTCCCTGACCCTTTGATTCGTCCAGTGTTCCAGGTGCTCTCAAATGGGAATTATGTGACGCTGAACAAAATTAGCTGTTGTGGTATGCAATCTGGAATTGCCTACATAGTTTCAGTCTCCCAAATTGTTACATGTGGCGGGAATGTGCTTTCAACTTGAAATGTAAATTTTGACAAGCCGAGCAGACTAAAGGCTCTTAGTTTCAAAAACACGTCACTTTTATTTGCACGCAAGACCTATGCTCTCCAAGTGGCGAAGGCATCCGCAGAGATACAGTTCCTTTTAAATACAAGCTATCTGAGACATTTCAGTGTATGCATAGGTCGCATTTTTAACACATCTAACACCGGTGGGATTGTACACTTCTTAAAGGCTGTTGATTATGGTTTTGTCAGCACCTTCTTTATGTTTGGCATAATACCTTCAGCCATATACTCTATTTTTACAAGTGTTATTTTAAATATGCCCAGTACTCTATCACCAGCTGAATCTAATAAAAAATGTCACTGAAAAACAGCTTGGCGAGTGGGTCCGAAATGGGACATTTAACTCAACACTTTCAGGTCCAAATGGGTGGTTATTGTGGCCAGTGAACACAAATGATTGTCATCCGAGTTTTGTAAACTCCACAAGGGATTTTAGAGTGAGTTGACCTGCCCCCCAACCCCCCAAAAAGGCTGGTTCTGAACCAGGTAAGGTCACCAACCAGAGGACAGGTAAAGAAAGGTCCTCTCTGTGGTTCAGTGGGCATGGGTCAGAATATATTATTGTCTTGGCCAGGGAAGATAGCTTCACATGTCCCCTCTGACATGAAAGAAAAAATTTGGAAGACGGACTTTGTGGATATTTTCTCACTGATTAGAGCTAAGAGAAGGGAATCTGATCAGAAAGAGAAAGATGGTAAAGAAGCATCATCAAAGGACAAGAAACCCAAGATTGAAGAAAACATAACTAATTGGTTATTTGCTTTTAATGTATATATGTCTGTAATGCTGGAGAAGAAGCCTCAGTTCGCAACCTCTATGATAAATTATTCTAATAAGATATTAAAAGCACATCACATTTGTGGGGGTATAGCATGGTTGGATTACAATCAGGATTTCAGGTGGGCAAAAGTCGTGGATCGGGACATAGGCTGGGATCAGACCGAGGTCAATGTGTGGCTAGAGAGCATGAACTAAAAGATACCGGTGAACCAGCCTTTACACCAGCAACAGACAGGAGACAGTAAGGGCTCTTGTTGGGCATTTAATAGGAAGGTGTGTTTGCACCCGGCAGGATACAGCAAGTACAAGCATAGTTGCTCCTTTTGTTGGCACCCATCTCACTCCAAGGTCAAATGCAACAAAAAGTCCAAAGAAAAAGGTAAGGGCGGGGTTAAGCCCCTCAAGATAAACATGGTTTGGCCACCCCAGTCCAAATCTCAAAATTGATCCCGTGGTTGCATTCATATCCTAACAAAGACACAGCAGAGTTACTGTATTTGGGGTTCTCCTCTGGTTTCAGGACCCCTGTCCCCCTCAGTGTAGCCCCCATCCCGCATTGCTGTAATCTGTGGTCTGCCTGCATGCATCAGGAGATAGTAGCAAGAAGATTGAGAAGGAGAGGTCTTTAGGTAGAGTAGCCAGCCCTTTTCCTGCACACCCTTTGGCGAAGTTTGTTTGTTCACCACTTGGAGTGGTTCCCAAAAAAGAACCTGGGCAATTTAGGCTGATACATAATCTTTCTGCTCTCAGGGTTCCTCAGTGAATGAGGAGATCGAACCTCAGCTATGTTCTATGTGTTACACATCAGTCGACCAGGCACTTGTGAGGCTGCATAATCTGGGGCTGGTGCCCTCCAAGCAAAGACTGACATAGAATCAGTCTTTCAGTTACTCCCAGTGCACCCTAACGATTACCACCTTTCAGGATTCCAGTTTGCAGGCTCCTATTATTACGATAAATGCATGCAAATGGGGTGTAGTGTGTCCTGTACTTACGTTGAACCGTTTAGCTCTCTGTTACAATGGATAGTCACCATGCGCACAGGCCATAAGGGAGCGATCCACTACCTCGATGATTTTTAGTCTCTGGCCCCCGGGTTTCAGGAATGTGTTTGTGGGCCTTGAGGGCACTGACTACCATGTTTGAGGAACTGGGGGTTCCCATAGCCCCTAAGAAGGCAGAGGGCCCTTCACTTCAACTTGCCTGACATTCCTTGGCCTTGAAATTGATACAGTTGCTTCTGACTGCTGCCTCATATTGGATAAGGTGTTTGCCTCAGGCAGTCAATTGTCACAGTGTTAGTACATAAGAAAGTCACTTTGCATCAGCTTCAGGTTCTAGTGGGTCAGCTAAATTTTGGTCTCAGTATTACTCCCAGGGCTCACCCATGTTCTCAGTCCATAGCAAGGGCGATGACAGGCCTTAAAGAAAAACATCATCACACTTGTCTCTCTTCTGAATTAAAGGAGGACTTGCAGATTTGGTCCTCCTTCCTGCAATATTTTAATGCTGCCGTCATTTGGCCTTCCCGTCCAGTATCCAGTTTACTTTGGTTTTTTTCACTGATACTGCGGGCAGTACGGGGTTTGAAGCTATAATGGGCTCAGAATGGTGTAGAGGGGACTGGCCGGTGGCCTGGCATAAAAAAGTGACATCACGAGGAATATTGCTTTCCTAGAATTGCTCCCTATAGTGGTGGCAATGACTGTATGGGCACTGATGCTCAGGGACAAATCTGTAATTTTTTGGTCCGACAATATGGCAGTAGTGGAAGCCATCAACAGGCAGGGCGCCTCATGTAGGTTTGTTTTGAGACTGCTAAAACATTTGGTCCTGTTGTGTTTAAAGTTTAACTTTCTATTTCGAGCTAAGCATGTTCCTGGTGTTAATAACAATGCTGCTGAGGTCTTACCTTGCTCCATGATGCAGGAGTTTCGGGAGTACCACCCACAGGCAGCAGAGATGACAGGGTTCCCAGCATATCTGTGGAGGATTGGAGTCCAGTCCTACCAGACTTAGAGGCTGCATCACTGAAAAATTGCACACGGGGATCTTATGAAAAGTCATTTGCACAATATAGATCATTTCTGCACACACAACCTTAAAGACCACGGCAAGCCAGTATTATGTGCAAGGGTCCACCTCACCGTCATTCGAATTTTTGTGAAATTACACTGCAAGAAGGGCATGATCAATTCCATCATCATTGAGAGAGCAACAGAGGGGCCCCCAACGCGGGGCCCCCTGGACAACACCAAGGGTAGAGTCCAGCAGTCCTGAACCAATGGGCGGATGTACACGCTAGTTTGGGGGATAGGGTGCCCAGCTCCTGGCCATCCCATTGCAGCACCATAGCAGCTTGGTGTTAATGGGCAGAACCCTTACCATGAAGACAAGGGACGGTGAGGTGGTGGGGACCGCCCCCCACGGATACCGGTGGTATGGTTGCACCTGTGTAGTCCAATCGTGTTTAGGAATGCAGGAGGCTCCTTGGTTGTGGGCGGTAACAAGTCATGTATTGCTCTGTATGATTTATTACCTGACTGAAGTTTCTCTGTCTGGTTCATCTGATTATCCATGTCTGATTTGCTTACGTTCTTTATAATTTGGGGTAAAAATAATTGATAATGTCATTTTGCATTTTATTAATCTTCCCAGTGTTTTTTGAAGTGCTATGCTCAATTCTGTAATAAACTCTTCCACTCAAAATCCTGCTCTGCCTTTGTTGGTGTTTTACTGGGGTTGTGCTGTGGCTAGGGCCAAACTCGTGCATCCGGGTCCTAAGGTTTTGGGTGTCCACTTCCTTTTGAGCAATTTATCCAGCCAGTGTGTTTTAGAAGGTAGGGAGTTGCTCGATTTTACCCTTGTGTTTGTCTGGCCTTCTGATTTCTGCCTCGGCCCCCTTTAATGCAGTGTGCGTTATAGGCCCTGTGTGTGGTTTGTGACTTAACAGTTTCTGTTGTAATGTGAACCCACTGATTCTGTGGTTCGCCCACCTTCCCAGCATTTGGGATTACCTTATTTGGTCTCCGGCTGTATGGTACTGCGTTGTGTACTCTCTAGTGTGTGTTGGGCAGAGTAGCGGTAGGTTGCTTTTCATGCGACTATTAAATGGGCCGTCCATGACGTCAGCAGTTTCCTTCAATCCAGGTAGCGTGGGCTCAGCCAGCGAGGTCTGAGTGGCTGGACGTGCGGGCGGCCATGTTAGTTATGGAGGCCTCATCTTATAAGGTGGAAGAGTGAGAATGAAGGGGCCCGCGGAGAGAGAGACTCGCTCTAGTCTCTCCGCGGGTACGTTCGGGATTGGGAAGTCACGACGCGGGGCGGGATTGGCGGCAGGTAGGTGGGGGTGGGCTTTAGGGAGGGAAATAAAAGGGGTGTGGGAGGGGGAACAAGCTCTTTCCGCGCCGCTCATCGCGCGGTTAGGATTTTGGCCGGTCCCTGGGGAATATTTCAAGTTTTGGAACACGTGAGGCAAGTTTATATAAAAGTTGACTGTCAGGCATCGGTTTGCGTCCTTGCCGACCGGTGTCGAGGCATTTTGTTGGCAGCCTGCGTCAGCGTCATGGCAACCAGCCACGACGCTGAGGCAGTAAAGGCCGCACTTCGCGTTTTAGGCGAAGCTGGCCGAGCCTGGGGTTTTGGACCAGGCCTGGGTAGGCATGGTGCGGACGACGCACAGCGCATCGGGCCGGGTAGCGGCAGTTGTGACTGCATGTACATCTCCAGAAAGGGCCAAGAAGCCCAAAAAAGCGGTGGTGGGGTAGGCACGAGGCGCGTCCACCCCCACCAGCCAAATAGAGGAACTAGAGCAAATAGAGCAACTGTTTCCGGAAGGGACATCAATGGTTGAACAAGGGGCTCAGGAGCTGCCAGGGCCCAGTGTAGATGTGGCCCCCATGGACCTGTCCCTGCCAAAGGATGGTGCAGCCATGGAGGGAACCACAGTGCCACCATTAAAAAAGAAGGGCAAGAGCTCTAAGCAGGGTTTGTGGCCCGGGCAAGGCCAAGGCAGGCACTGGGCAGACAAGGAAGGCTGGGGGGGGGGAGCCGGGGCAGCACCAGTGGGGTTTGAACATGGGGGATCCAGGCAGGGCAGGTTTGATATGAGTGAGGCTTGGGACTTGGAATCCAGAATAAGGTAACAGCGTAGCATAGTGGCGGAGACGGAAGAACGATGGGCCCAATTATGCATGGACCGGGAGGGTTCGGGGGCAGGAGGCAGGCAATTAAAGAGGCCAGCAGAGGGTGCAGGGAATGTGGGGCCCCCGCCGCAGGCCCCAGGTCGGGGTAGTTGGGTTTGGGTACCACAAGTGGAGGTTGGGAGGGGTCAGGAGGCTGGTGCGGCCGGAGGTTTAGGCAGCGCGATGAGTGCCGGTGGCACACACGGCCACGATGGGCACGGACTGACAATGCCAGTGTCTGAGACTGGCAGAAAGAAGGTGATGCCAACGGGGCACAACACGGCCTCTGCACCTTGGTCTGAAGCATTAGAGGGGTCTTTGGCGGCCTTCTCTACATCGCAGGATCGAGGTCAGCGCAGAGATGGTGTGTGCCATGAGGGTCAAGAGGAAGCTTCGTCGAATTATATGCTGATGAGTGATGGTGTTGACAACAGGTTGGACATGGGTGAGGAGGATGTTTTGGAGCTCGATTATGATGAAGACATGGATGAATGGGAAGACGGAGAGATTTGGGAGGCAGAGGTGAGCAGCGTGAAAGGGAGGGGGAGAGGACGCAGGAGCAGCGCAACCCCTCTTTCCATTTCTATTTTACAGGATCGGGCCGGTGGTGAATCCCAAGAAGGGCGGCAAGGGCCGGCACGTGGTCGATGGGCCCGGAAGGCTTCACGGCCTTTTGGGGGCACAAGGAAGAGGTAAGGGGCAATGGTGGTCGGTTTGGGGGGATGGTTTGGGTTACCGTGGAGCCCCTACACCTAAGCCCATAGGGGTGGGTGATTTTTCAGTCCATGACACACCGGCGGAAAGGGTCTTGCAAAGTGGGGAAAGTGGGAAGGACCAGGAGGCAAATACCACAGCTGGGAGCGAAGTGGGGGATAAAGGCGACATGTGAGGCCACAGGGTCAGAAGACAAAGATGGTGGGGGACACAAGAAGCGGCTTCCATATATGGGTTTGGCTATGCCTCTGGGTTCGCACGTAGCGGACAAAACGAAGGCGAGGATATGGAAGCATGAATATGTGGATATTTTTAAGCTCTTACACAGGGACATCCAAGCCAAGGAGGGCTCTAAGGAGGAGGAGTTGGAGCTAGCGCGGAGACCAAGGGTTCCAGTTACAATGGACAATTGGATTTCGGCATTTTTAATCTTCGCAAGCATATACTGTGAGAAGTTCTGAGATAGGTCCATAGCGCTTTACAAATATATGGATATCATAAGGAAAGCACAGATGCATTTCGGTGGCTTTGCTTGGTTGAGATATGACGAGGAGTTCAGGGCAAGGGTGAGTGTCAATCCTGATAAGCCGTGGGGGGGACGGAGATCCGGAATTATGGATGCAGTGGATGGCGTCATCGCAGTCCACTGCGTCTACGCATACCGCAAGTGGCCTGCCAGTGGTTTATAAGCCGTTTCAGGCCTGTCCCGCCCAAGGAGTGGCAGGTGAGGGTCAACGAACCCCAATACCCACGACAGGAGCCAGCTGGAACTTTAATAAAGGTTTCTGTTCCAGACAACCATGCAAGTTTAAACATGACTGCTCCAAATGCGGGGGACATCACCCGGTTACACAATGTTTTTCCCTCTCCAGCCCAGCGGAGCAATGGAGAGTGTCAAAAGATAGAGGCATGCAGGGCACTCCTGCACCAAAGAGCTCCTATGCCAATTAAGCTGGAGTTCCTCCTGCCCTGGCTCCATACATATCCAGACAAGGCCACGGCTTGTAAGCTAGCGTGGGGTTTCCAAGAGGGTTTTCGGGTTAGCTATCAAGGTCCGCGTAGGAGGCGGTGGGCAGACAACTTGCGGTCTACCAAGGAAATGCCACAATTTGTAAAGAGCAAACTGGATAAAGAGGTGTCCTTGAGCAGAATTTCAGGGCCTTTTTATGAATGGCCGAGTAAGAATCTTATGATCTCCCTTTTAGGGGTAGTGCCAAAAAAGGCGCCAGGTGAATTTTGCCTGATTCATCACCTGTCATGGCCGGAGAGTGCATTTGTCAATGATTTCATTGCACCAGAGGACACCAAGGTAGTTTATGCATCTGTGGACGATGCTATAAAACTGGTCAGAGGGTGTGGCAAGGGAGCGGAGTTGGCAAAATGCATCATCCAATCAGCCTTCAGGCTGCTGCCATACATCCTGAGGATTTTGACGTGTTGGGTATGCAATTTGACGGGCCATTTATGTGGACAGGGTCCTCCCAATGGGTTGCATCATATCTTGCGCCCTTTTTGAGGCATTTAGTACTTTTCTGCAATGGGTTTTTGTCAAAATGAGTGGGCATTGTGCGGTGACCCACTATCTAGACGATTTTCTTTTTGTAGGGACAACCACTTCTGGGGCTTGCGAAAATGCATTGTTTGCTGTTCAGGAATTGTCACGACAGGTGGGGGTGCCTTTGGGTTCCAAAAAGACAGAGGGGCCACAGACTGTTCTCACATTTTTAGGCATCGAGTTAGATTCAATTGCTTTTGTGGCCAGACTACCAGCACTAAAAGTCAACGAAATGATTGAATTCTTGGGTACCGTGCGGGACTCGCGAAAAATCGAGCTGCGTACAGCACAGAAGCTGCTAGGTTATCTCAATTTCGCTTGCAGGATAGTCAGGGGTGGTAGGACTTTCTGTAGGCGGCTGGGTCTGGCTATGTCTGGAGCAGTACTGCCACATCATAGAATACGAGTGTCGGTTGGTTTGAGAGAGGATGTCAGGGTGTGGGAAACTTTTTTGACACATTTTAATGGTGTCTGCATGTTTTTCTATGAGGACGAGACAGTGTGGCAGGTACAAATATTTTCAGATGCAGCAGGAGCCAAGGGTTTTGGGATCTTCTGGGATGGCAGATGGTGTGCGGAAACATGGCCTAGACAATGGATGCCGCAAGGGAGGAGTATTGTGTTCTTGGAATTTTTTCCCCTCCTGCTGGCAATGGCTGTATGGGGGCATGAGCTCGCTAACAGTACAGTGGTCTTTCGGGTTGATAACATGACAGTAGTAGAATTAGTCAACAGAGGGCAAGGGACCTTAGGGTTTTGCACTTGTTGCGCCAGTTCATGCTGCGATGCTTGTCTTTGAATTTGGTCTTTAACCCCTTCGCTGCCAGGCCTTTTCCCCCTCCTGTGCCAGGCCTTTTTTTGCCTATTTGGGGCAGTTCGCGCTTAGGCCCTCATAACTTTTTGTCCACATAAGCTAACCAAGCCAAATTTGCGTCCTTTTTTTCCAACATCCTAGGGATTCTAGAGGTACCCAGACTTTGTGGGTTCCCCTGAAGGAGGCCAAGAAATTGGCCAAAATACAGTGAAAATTTCGTTTTTTTCAAAACAATTGGAAAAAGTGGCTGCAGAAGAAGGTTTTTCCACTGAAAATGGCATCAACAAAGGGTTTGCGGTGATAAACTCAGCAGCTTCCCAGCTTTCAGGAACAGGCAGACTTGAATCAGAAAACCCAATTTTTCAACACAATTTTGGCATTTTACTGGGGCATACCCCATTTGTGCAATTTTTTGTGCTTTCAGCCTCCTTCCAGTCACTGACAGGAATGGTCATGAAACCAATGCTGGATCCCAGAAACCTAAACATTTCTGAAAAGTAGACAAAATTCTGAATTCAGCAAGGGGTCATTTGTGTAGATCCTACAAGGGTTTCCTACAGAAAATAACAGCTGAAAAAGAAAAATATTGAAATTGAGGTGAAAAAAACATCAATTTTTCTCTACGTTTTACTCTGTAACTTTTCCCTGCAATGTCAGATTATCGAAAGCAATATACCGTTACGTCTGCTGGACTCCTCTGGTTGCGGGGATATATAGGGTTTGTAGGTTCATCAAGAACCCGAGGAACCCAGAGCCAATAAATGAGCTGCACCCTGCAGTGCGTTTTCATTCTATACCGGGTATACAGCAATTCATTTGCTGAAATATAAGGAGTAAAAAATTGCTATAAAGAAAACCTTTGCATTTCCAAAAAGGGCACAAGATAAGGTGTTGAGGAGCAGTGGTTATTTGCACATCTCTGAATTCCGGGGTGACCATAGTAGCACGTGAATTACAGGGAATTTCTCAAATAGATGTCTTTTTTACACACACTCCTATATTTGGAAGGAAAAAATGTAGAGAAAGACAAGGGGCAATAGTACTTGTTTTGCTAATCTATGTTCCCCCAAGTCTCCCGATAAAAATGGTACCTCACTTGTGTGGGTAGGCCTAGCGCCCGCGACAGGATATGCCCCAAAACACAACGTGGACACATCACAGAAAACAGAGCTGTTTTTAGCAAAGTGACTACCTGTAGATTTTGGCCTCTAGCTCAGCCGCCACCTAGGGAAACCTACCAAACCTGTGCATTTCTGAAAACTAGAGACCTAGGGGAATCCAAGGAGGGGTGACTTGTGTGGCTCGGACCAGGTTCTGTTACCCAGAATCCTTTGCAAACCTCAAAATTTGGATAAAAAAACACATGTTCCTCACATTTCTGTGGCAGAAAGTTCTGGAATCTGAGAGGAGCCACAAATTTCCTTCCACCCAGCGTTCCCCCACGTCTCCCGATAAAAATGATACCTCACTTGTGTGGGTAGGCCTAGCACCCGCGACAGGATATGCCCCAAAACACAACGTGGACACATCACAGAAAACAGAGCTGTTTTTAGCAAAGTGACTACCTGTAGATTTTGGCCTCTAGCTCAGCCGCCACCTAGGGAAACCTACCAAACCTGTGCATTTCTGAAAACTAGAGACCTAGGGGAATCCAAGGAGGGGTGATTTGTGTGGCTCGGACCAGGTTCTGTTACCCAGAATCCTTTGCAAACCTCAAAATTTGGCTAAAAAAACACATGTTCCTCACATTTCTGTGGCAGAAAGTTCTGGAATCTGAGAGGAGCCACAAATTTCCTTCCACCCAGCGTTCCCCCACGTCTCCCGATAAAAATGATACCTCACTTGTGTGGGTAGGCCTAGCGCCCGCGACAGGATATGCCCCAAAACACAACGTGGACATATCACAGAAAACAGAGCTGTTTTTAGCAAAGTGACTACCTGTAGATTTTGGCCTCTAGCTCAGCCGGCACCTAGGGAAACCTACCAAACCTGTGCATTTCTGAAAACTAGAGACCTAGGGGAATCCAAGGAGGGGTGACTTGTGTGGCTCGGACCAGGTTCTGTTACCCAGAATCCTTTGCAAACCTCAAAATTTGGCTAAAAAAACACATGTTCCTCACATTTCTGTGGCAGAAAGTTCTGGAATCTGAGAGGAGCCACAAATTTCCTTCCACCCAGCGTTCCCCCACGTCTCCCGATAAAAATGATACCTCACTTGTGTGGGTAGGCCTAGCGCCCGCGACAGGATATGCCCCAAAACACAACGTGGACATATCACAGAAAACAGAGCTGTTTTTAGCAAAGTGACTACCTGTAGATTTTGGCCTCTAGCTCAGCCGGCACCTAGGGAAACCTACCAAACCTGTGCATTTCTGAAAACTAGAGACCTAGGGGAATCCAAGGAGGGGTGACTTGTGTGGCTCGGACCAGGTTCTGTTACCCAGAATCCTTTGCAAACCTAAAAATTTGGCTAAAAAAACACATGTTCCTCACATTTCTGTGGCAGAAAGTTCTGGAATCTGAGAGGAGCCACAAATTTCCTTCCACCCAGCGTTCCCCCACGTCTCCCGATAAAAATGATACCTCACTTGTGTGGGTAGGCCTAGCGCCCGCGACAGGATATGCCCCAAAACACAACGTGGACATATCACAGAAAACAGAGCTGTTTTTAGCAAAGTGACTACCTGTAGATTTTGGCCTCTAGCTCAGCCGGCACCTAGGGAAACCTACCAAACCTGTGCATTTCTGAAAACTAGAGACCTAGGGGAATCCAAGGAGGGGTGACTTGTGTGGCTCGGACCAGGTTCTGTTACCCAGAATCCTTTGCAAACCTCAAAATTTGGCTAAAAAAACACATGTTCCTCACATTTCTGTGGCAGAAAGTTCTGGAATCTGAGAGGAGCCACAAATTTCCTTCCACCCAGCGTTCCCCCACGTCTCCCGATAAAAATGATACCTCACTTGTGTGGGTAGGCCTAGCGCCCGCGACAGGATATGCCCCAAAACACAACGTGGACACATCACAGAAAACAGAGCTGTTTTTAGCAAAGTGACTACCTGTAGATTTTGGCCTCTAGCTCAGCCGCCACCTAGGGAAACCTACCAAACCTGTACATTTCTGAAAACTAGAGACCTAGGGGAATCCAAGGAGGGGTGACTTGCGGGGCTCGGACCAGGTTCTGTTACCCAGAATCCTTTGCAAACCTCAAAATGTGGCTAAAAAAACACATGTTCCTCACATTTCTGTGGCAGAAAGTTCTGGAATCTGAGAGGAGCCACAAATGTCCTTCCACCCAGCGTTCCCCCAAGTCTCCCGATAAAAATGATACCTCACTTGCGTGGGTAGGACTAGCGCCCACGAAAGGAAAGGGCCCAAAACACAACGTGGACACATCACATTTTTTTATAAAAAGCAGTGCCTACCTGTGGATTTTGGCCTGTAGCTCAGCCCGCACCTGGGGAAACCTAGCAAACCAGCGCATTTTTGAAAACTAGAAACCCAGGGGAATCCAAGATGGGGTGACTTGCGGGGCTCTGACCAGGTTATGTTACCCAGAATCCTTTGCAAACATCAAAATGTGGCCCAAAAAACACTTTTTCCTCTCATTTCGGTGACAGAAAGTTCTGGAATCTGAGAGGAGCCACAAATTTCCTTCCACCCAGCGTTCCCCTAAGTCTCTCGATAAAAATGGTGCCTCACTTCTGTGGGTAGGCCTAGCGCCCACGAAAGGAAATGGCCCAAAACACAACATGGACACAACATATTTTTTCACAGAAAACAGAGGTGTTTTTTGCAAGGTGCCTACCTGTGGAGTTTGGCCTGTAGCTCAGCCGGCCCCAGGGGGGGGGGGCAGAAATGGCCTAAAATAAATTTCTTCCCCCCAACCCCCACCCCCCCCCGGAGCGACCCTTGCCTACGGGGTCGCTCCCCCTGCGTGACATTGGCGCCAAAAAACAAATCCCAGGTGCCTAGTGGTTTCTGCCCCCTTGGGGGCAGATTGACCTAAAATCGGCCAATCTGCCCCCAAGGGGGGCAGAAGAACGAGTTACTTACCTTCGGTAACGACTTTTCTGGTGGATACATTAGCTACCTGTGGATTCCTCACCTCATGAATACTCCCATGGCGCCAGCATTCGACGGAAATCTTCTTACTAGTCTCTGCACGTCGACGAGGACGTCACTGTCGCCCACGCGACGCCGTCTGACGTCATACAGGCAATAAGAGGTCCTCGACGACGTGCGGACGTCAGTACCAATCATTTTTTACGTGCATGAGAACAACCAGGCAATGCAATGAAAGAGCAAGGCAACATCCATTATATTGTAAAAATACACCACATTGTATGAATAACTGTAAATCTTTTTATGTACATATATATATATATATAAAACTCTCTCTTTTAAAATATATATACACACACCAAGTATATACACAAAGATATATACATATATATATATAAATATATTATATATACATCTATTGCACCCTCAAAGACCAAGAGGAGCGCACTCAAGGATTACTTGGTAAGACCAGAAAGGCAACGGGGAGGCGGGTGGGACCGTGAGGAATCCACAGGTAGCTAATGTATCCACCAGAAAAGTCGTTACCGAAGGTAAGTAACTCGTTCTTCTGATGGATACAACTACCTGTGGATTCCTCACCTCATGAATAGAGTCCCAAAGCAGTACCACGCCCGGCGGTGGGTGCCTAAATGGTCAAACCAAGAAATCCTGCAGCACTGACCGTGCAAAATGGCCGTCCCTTCTAACCTCAGAATCCAAACAGTAATGTTTTGCAAAAGTGTGAAGGGACGACCAAGTTGCGGCCTTGCAGATGTCGACCACAGGAACACCTCTGGCCAAGGCCGAAGTGGCCGACTTAGCTCTGGTGGAATGAGCTCTAATGCCCTCAGGAGGATCCTTCTTTGCCAAAGAGTAACAGATTTTAATGCAAAGAACAACCCACCTGGATAGTGTTCTCTTGTGGAGTGCCTTTCCTCTCCTCTTGCCCACGTATCCAATAAACAGCTGATCCTCCAGCCTGAAATCCTTTGTTCTATCGATAAAGAAGCTCAACGCTCTCTTTGGGTCTAGACGGTGCAGTCTTTCTTCCTCTTTGGAAGGATGAGGCGGAGGATAGAACGTGGACAAAGTAATTGCCTGAGCCAAATGGAATGGTGAAACAACCTTCGGGAGGAAAGCAGCCTTGGTCCTCAACACCACCTTATCCCCATAAAAAGTTGTATAAGGGGGTTTTACTGATAAGGCCTGCAACTCACTCACTCTCCTTGCTGATGTTATGGCTATCAGGAAGACTGTTTTTAAAACCAAATACCTCAAGGGGCAAGAATGCATAGGTTCAAAAGGGGACCCCATAAGGAAAGTCAGGACTAAGGACAAATCCCATTGCGGCATAACGAATGGCTTTGGAGGATATTGATTTAGAAGACCTTTCAAGAATCTGATAACAATAGGGGATTTAAATAAAGATGGTTGGTCTGGAAGACATAAGAAGGCTGACAAGGCCGATAAATAACCTTTAATGGTAGCCACTGCACAACCTTTCTGCGCCAGAGATAGAGCAAAAGACAAAACGTCCGATAGATGAGCATGCAAAGGATCAATCTGCCTCTCTCCACACCACGCAACAAATTTAGACCACCTATTAGCGTAGATAGATTTAGTGGAGTGTCGCCTGGCCGCTAATATAACATCCACTACCTCAGGCGGGAGAGAGAAGGAACTCAGGTTGCCCGTTCAATCTCCAGGCATGTAGGTGCAGACTCTGGAGGTTGGGGTGTAGAACCTGCCCCTGCGACTGCGAGAGGAGGTCTGCCCTGAAAGGGAGACGGAGCGGCGGGCACATTGAGAGTTGGAGAAGGTCGGAGTACCACACCCTCCTTGGCCAATCCGGAGCTATTAAGATTACTAGAGCCCGGTCTTGGCGAATCTTCCTCAATACTCGAGGAATCAAGGGTATGGGAGGAAACGCGTAAAGCAACTGGCCGCACCAGGTCATTTGAAACGCGTCCCCCAACGCTTCCTGCATCGGATACTGAAGGCTGCAGAACAACGGACAATGCGCGTTCTCTCTCGAGTGGCGAACAGATCTACCCGAGGAAACCCCCACCACTGGAAGATTAAACGGACTTGATCTGGATGGAGACGCCACTCGTGGTCTGCCGAGAAGTGGCGACTGAGACTGTCCGCACGCACGTTCAAAACTCCGGCCAGATAGTTTGCTATCAAGCAAATCCGATGGTCCTTTGCCCAGGACCATAGTCGAAGAGCTTCTCTGCAGAGAAGGTACGACCCCACTCCTCCCTGCTTGTTTATGTACCACATCGTGGTAGTATTGTCCGTTAGGACCTGTACCGACTGACCACGAAGGGAAGGGAGGAAGGCCTTGAGAGCCAGACGTACAGCCCGTAATTCTAACAGATTGATGTGAAAAATCTGTTCCTCTGGAGACCAAAGACCTTTGATCTCCAGATCCCCCAGATGAGCTCCCCACCCTAGAGTGGAAGCATCCGTTATGACTGTGGCCATTGGTGGCGACTGCTGGAACGGCTTTCCTTGCGAAAGATTGTTGCTTACAATCCACCACTTCAAATCCACAGCAGCATCTCTGGAGATCTTGACAGTACCCTCTAGATCCCCTCTGTGTTGAGACCACTGCCTTCGGAGGCACCACTGAAGAGCCCTCATGTGCCAGCGAGCATGCGTGACCAACAGAATGCAGGAGGCAAAAAGACCGAGCAGACGAAGGACCTTGAGGACTAGAACTACCGCTCCATTTCGAAACATTGGAACCAAATCCTGAATATCTTGAATCCGCTGAGGCGGAGGAAAGGCCCGACCCAATGTTGTATCCAGTACTGCCCCTATGAACAGGAGGCGCTGAGAGGGCTCTAGGTGAGATTTGGGCTCGTTCACCGAAAAACCCAGGTCGAACAACAACTGGGTTGTTGACTGCAGATGACGCAACACAAGCTCCGGGGACTTGGCTTTGATCAACCAGTCGTCCAAGTAAGGGAATACTGCTATCCCCTTCCTTCTGAGCTCTGCCGCAACCACCGACATCACCTTCATGAAGACTCGAGGTGCTGAAGTAAGACCAAACGGAAGGACCGCAAACTGATAGTGTTGCGATCCCACCACAAACCGGAGATACTTCCTGTGTGACTTGAGTATCGGGATATGAAAGTAAGCATCCTGCAAGTCGACAGACACCATCCAGTCTTCCATGTTCAACGCCAAAAGCACCTGTGCTAGGGTCAGCATCTTGAACTTTTCCTGCTTGAGGAACCAATTCAAGATCCTCAGGTCCAGAATTGGTCTCAAACGACCATCCTTCTTGGGAATCAGGAAATACCTTGAGTAAACTCCTTGACCCCTTTCCTGCTCCGGGACCAACTCCACCGCGCCCTTTAAAAGGAGGACTTCTACCTCCTGTTCTAGCAACAGGAGGTGTTCTTATGAACAATACGAAGGGCGGGGCGGGATGAGGGGCGGAAACTCCCGAAAAGGAAGGGTGTAGCCTTTTCCCACCACACTGAGAACCCAATTGTCCGACGTAACAGTCTCCCATTTGGTGAGAAAATGCTGTAATCTTCCCCCTACAGGAGAGGCGTGAGTTGGAAATGGTGGAAGCCTAAGGCTGCTTCCCCTGCTGCACCCCGCCAGAGGATGAGGAAGAGGCAGAGTGCTGCTGAGAGGCTCCTCTGGTGCGGACCCTACCTCTCCCCCTAAAAGATCTATAGGGATGGGAAGAGGCAGGTTGCTGATATCTTCCCCGAAAGGAAGAGGAGGAAGAGCCACGCCCAAATCCACGAAACCTCCTGAAAAATCTGGAAGAGGCCGTGGAAGAAGGAGCTTGGAGCCCTAACGACTTAGCCGTGGCCCTGCTTTCCTTAAAACGTTCCAAGGCCGAATCAGCCTTAGCCCCAAACAGTTTGTCCCCATCAAACGGGAGATCCAACAATGTGGACTGTACACCTGCCGAAAAGCCCGAGTTACGGAGCCAGGCCTGTCTCCTTGCCACCACAGTTGTGCCCATTGCTCTGGCTACCGAGTCGGTGGTATCCAGTCCCGTCTGGATAATTTGGGTCGCAGCAGCCTGGGCATTTGAGACAAGATCCAAAAGACCCTGGGGAAGCTCTGTAAACGAAGAGGAGATGTCATCCATCAGAGCATGAATATACCTCCCCAGGATACAGGTTGCATTGGTGGCTTTTAAAGCCAGACTGCAGGACGAAAAAATCTTCTTCGACTGCGCCTCTAGCTTCTTTGAATCTCTGTCCCCAGGCACTGTCGGAAAAGAACCAGGCGCTGACTTGGACGAACAGGAGGCCTGCACCACCAAGCTCTCCGGCGTAGGGTGCCTGGACAGAAAACCAGGGTCAGTTGGAGCCGCCCGATACCTCCTGGCCGCGGCTCTGTGAACTGCTGGGGAAGATGCCGGCCTCTTCCACACCTCTAAAACCGGATCCAGCAGAGCGTCATTAAAAGGTAACAGAGGCTCCGCCGCGGCTGAGGCCGGATGTAACACCTCTGTCAAAAGGTTTTGTTTCGCCTCCACCACCGGCAAAGGCAGGTCCAAAAAACTAGCTGCCTTCCGTACCACTGCATGAAAGGAAGCAGCCTCCTCAGTATATTCCCCCGGGGACGAAAGGTCCCACTCAGGGGAAGTGTCCAGCCCACTGGCCGACTCCAGTCCACGCAGCCCATCACCCGAGTCCTCTAGCTCTCCTTCCTCTAGGGCTCGTTGGTACTCCTGCTCTTCTAGTACCCGGAGAGCACGTCTCCTTGAATGCAGTCGTTGCTCAATCCGCGGAGTCGACAATGCCTCCGCCGAAGTCGGAGATCGGCGCCGATCTTCCGAAGCCACCGACGCCGCATCCGGCGCCACAGGTAACTTCGGCGCCGACTGAAGAGCAGTTGAAACGGATGGACCCACCGGAGTCACAGGCCGAAATCTCGACGTCGACGGGATGGAAATCCCTGGGGCCAATCCTTCCGAAGCCACCGGAGCGGCCACCGGCGCCGACACTGGCGCCGAGCCCACGTTCCCAAACGGGAGAAAGGGCATAAAGGGTGCCGGCCGAAGAGGCGCAGGATCACCCAAAGAAAAGGCCAAAGGCCCAGCCGGAGCACCCCCTGGAGCCATCTGTTGGAAGATGGCATACATCGCATTCAAGAATGCGGAACTATCGGCTCCAGGGGTGGGAAAAGCCGGATACTGGGGTGCCTGTCTCGGAGGCGACCCCGACGCCGGCCTCGGCGTCTGCGCCGGAGAAAACACTTGAGGCTCCAATACCTCAATCACCGACGCCTGTCCAGGTGAAGTTGGAGACGCCGGAGAAGGCAACGGCGTCGAAGGATGCGGCGTAACCGTGGGGCTGACCTCCCATGTTCTTCGGCGCCGATCCGGAGACCTGGAACGAGCCTCCCTTGAATGACGCCGAGATTCTCTACGGCGCCGGGAGTCTCGATGACGCCGATGTCTTGGAGAAGACTTCTTGTGATGCTTCTCCTTTGACTTGGCCATAAACAGCTTCGCCTCACGTTCTTTAAGAGCCTTTGGATTCATGTGCTGACATGAATCACAAGTCGAGACGTCGTGGTCGGAGCTCAAACACCAAAGGCAATCGGAATGAGGATCCGTCACCGACATCTTGCCTCCACACTCACGACAAGGCTTAAATCCAGACTTTCTCTGCGACATTATTTCCACAGCGAAAGACTACGCAGCAAGATATACACTGTAACCGCAAGAGTAACAGTCGCTCCCTCGAAGATAACCGTTTCGAATGCACGGAAAAAAGGGAACTGACGTCCGCACGTCGTCGAGGACCTCTTATTGCCTGTATGACGTCAGACGGCGTCGCGTGGGCGACAGTGACGTCCTCGTCGACGTGCAGAGACTAGTAAGAAGATTTCCGTCGAATGCTGGCGCCATGGGAGTATTCATGAGGTGAGGAATCCACAGGTAGTTGTATCCATCAGAAATGGCCTAAATACAATTTGCCCCCCAGGGGAGCGACCCTTGCCTGATGGGTCGCTCCCCATCTCGAAAAAAACAAACAAACAAAAAAAAAAACACAACAAAAAAATTTGCCCTGGGGCCCTGAGGGTTCTGCCCCCCCCCCCTGGGGGCAGTTCAGCCTAATAATAGGCCGATCTGCCCCCAGGGGGGGCAGAAATGGCCTAAAATAAATTTGCCCCCCCAGCCCCCACCCCTTCCCTGGAGCGACCCTTGCCTACGGGGTCGCTCCCCCTGCGTGACATTGGCGCCAAAAAACAAATCCCAGGTGCCTAGTGGTTTCTGCCCCCTTGGGGGCAGATTGACCTAAAATCGGCCAATCTGCCCCCAAGGGGGGCAGAAATGGCCTAAATACAAGTTGCCCCCCAGGGGAGCGACCCTTGCCTGATGGGTCGCTCCCCATCTCGAAAAAAACAAACAAACAAAAAAAAAACACAAAAAAAATAATTGCCCTGGTGCCCTGAGGGTTCTGCCCCCCTCTGGGGGCAGTTCGGCCTGCTAATAGGCCGATCTGCCCCTAGGGAGGGCAGAAATGGCCTAAAATAAATTTGACCCCCCAACCCCCCCCCCGGGAGCGACCCTTGCCTACGGGGTCGCTCCCCCTGCGTGACATTGGCGCCAAAAAAAAAATCCCAGGTGCCTAGTGGTTTCTACCCCCTTGGGGGCAGATTGACCTAAAATCGGCCAATCTGCCCCCAAGGGGGGCAGAAATGGCCTAAATACAATTTGCCCCCCAGGGGAGCGACCCTTTCCTGATGGGTCGCTCCCCATCTCAAAAAAAAAAAAAAAACAAATAAAAAACACACAAAAAAAATGTGCCCTGGTGCCTAGAGGGTTCTGCCCCCCCCTGGGGGCAGTTTGGCCTAATAATAGGCCGATCTGCCCCCGGGGGGGCAGAAATGGCCTAAAATAAATTTGAACCCCCAACCCCCACCCGGGAGCGACCCTTGCCTACGGGGTCGCTCCCCCTGCGTGACATTGGCGACAAAAAACAAATCCCAGGTGCCTAGTGGTTTCTGCCCCCTTGGGGGCAGATTGACCTAAAATCGGCCAATCTGCCCCCAAGGGGGGCAGAAATGGCCTAAATACAAGTTGCCCCCCAGGGGAGCGACCCTTGCCTGATGGGTCGCTCCCCATCGAGAAAAAAAAAAAAAACACAAAAAAAACACACAAAAAAAAAATTGCCCTGGTGCCCTGAGGGTTCTGCCCCCCTCTGGGAGCAGTTCGGCCTGATAATAGGCCGATCTGCCCCTAGGGGGGGCAGAAATGGCCTAAAATAAATTTGACCCCCCCAACCCCCACCGCCCCCCCCCCGGGAGCGACCCTTGCCTACGGGGTCGCTCCCCCTGCGTGACATTGGCGCCAAAAAACAAATCCCAGGTGCCTAGTGGTTTCTGCCCCCTTGGGGGCAGATTGACCTAAAATCGGCCAATCTGCCCCTAAGGGGGGCAGAAATGGCCTAAATACAAGTTGCCCCCCAGGGGAGCGACCCTTGCCTGATGGGTCGCTCCCCATCTCGAAAAAAACAAACAAACAAAAAAAAAACACAAAAAAAATAATTGCCCTGGTGCCCTGAGGGTTCTGCCCCCCTCTGGGGGCAGTTCGGCCTGATAATAGGCCGATCTGCCCCTAGGGAGGGCAGAAATGGCCTAAAATAAACTTGACCCCCCAACCCCCATCCCCCCCCCCCCCCCGGGAGCGACCCTTGCCTACGGGGTCGCTCCCCCTGCGTGACATTGGCGCCAAAAAACAAATCCCAGGTGCCTAGTGGTTTCTACCCCCTTGGGGGCAGATTGACCTAAAATCAGCCAATCTGCCCCCAAGGGGGGCAGAAATGGCCTAAATACAATTTGCCCCCCAGGGGAGCGACCCTTTCCTGATGGGTCGCTCCCCATCTCGAAAAAAAAAAAAAAAACAAATAAAAAACACACAAAAAAAATGTGCCCTGGTGCCTAGAGGGTTCTGCCCCCCCCTGGGGGCAGTTTGGCCTAATAATAGGCCGATCTGCCCCCGGGGGGGCAGAAATGGCCTAAAATAAATTTGAACCCCCAACCCCCACCCGGGAGCGACCCTTGCCTACGGGGTCGCTCCCCCTGCGTGACATTGGCGACAAAAAACAAATCCCAGGTGCCTAGTGGTTTCTGCCCCCTTGGGGGCAGATTGACCTAAAATCGGCCAATCTGCCCCCAAGGGGGGCAGAAATGGCCTAAATACAAGTTGCCCCCCAGGGGTGCGACCCTTGCCTGATGGGTCGCTCCCCATCGAGAAAAAAAAAAAAACACAAAAAAAACACACAAAAAAAAAATTGCCCTGGTGCCCTGAGGGTTCTGCCCCCCTCTGGGAGCAGTTCGGCCTGATAATAGGCCGATCTGCCCCTAGGGGGGGCAGAAATGGCCTAAAATAAATTTGACCCCCCCAACCCCCACCCCCCCCCCGGGAGCGACCCTTGCCTACGGGGTCGCTCCCCCTGCGTGACATTGGTGCCAAAAAACAAATCCCCGGTGCCTAGTGGTTTCTGCCCCATTGGGGGCAGATTGACCTAAAATCGACCAATCTGCCCCCAGGGGGGCAGAAATGGTGTAAATACAATTTGCCCCCCCCCAGGGGAGCGACCCTTGCCTGATGGGTCGCTCCCCATCTCTAAAAAAACAAACAAACAAAAAAAAAACACAAAAAAAAAACTTGCCCTGGCGCCTATAGGTTTCTGCCCCCCCGGGGGCAGATCGGCCTAATAATAGGCCGATCTGCCCCCAGGGGGGGCAGAAATGGCCTAAAATAAATTGCCCTCCCCCCCAGGGAGCGACCCTTGCCTAAGGGGTCGCTCCCTTTGTGTGAAATTCACGCAAAGAAAAAACTCCCTGGTGTCTAGTGGTTTCTACCCCCCTTGGGGGCAGATTGGCCTCATTAAAATAGGCCAATCTGCCCCCAAGGGGGGCAGAAATGGCCAAAATATAATTTTACCCCAAGGGGAGCGACCCTTGCCTAAGGGGTCGCTCCCCACCCAAAAAAATAAAATAACACATAAAAAAAAAAAAAAAAAAAATGGTCCCTGGTGCCCTAGAGGTTTCTGCCCCCAGGGGGGGCAGAAAAGGCCTTCCAGAAAAAATGCCCCCCATGGGAGCGACCCTTGCCCAAGGGGTCGCTCCCTTTTGTCAATATCATTAAAAAAAAAAAAATCCCTGGTGTCTAGTGGGGTTTCAAAAGCCGGATTGCAAGCAATCCGGCTTTTGAAACCCTCGGAGGGACTTCAAAGGGAAGGAAATACTTTTCCTTCCCTTTGAAGCCCCTCCGGGCCTCCCCGGTGATTGAAAGAGAAATGCTTTTGCATTTCTTTTTCAATCGCGCTGGAAGCAGAGCTTCCAGCGCGACGAGGGAGGCCCCTGTGACACATCAGCGCGCGCACGCGCGCTGACGTCACAGGGGGGGGTGGGGGGGGGCGGGGGTGGAAGGGGAAGGTCTTCCCCTTCCATCCCCGCCTTGGGGGGGAAGGGGGGGTGCACGGGGGCGCGCTAGCGCGCCCCCAAGGTCCCCTGTGCCATGGACGAGATGATCTCGTCCAAGGCACAGGGGAACTGTAGCCTTGGACGAGATCATCTCGTCCAAGGCACCCAAGAGGTTAAAGCTGCTCACATACCGGGGGTATACAACGAGATTGCAGATTCCCTGTCTCGTTCACAGTGGCAACATTTTGGCAGCCTGGCACCAGGAGCAGAGCGGAACAAGACTGTGGTCCTGGCAGACATTTGGGAGTAGGGGGCATGATGATCACAGGGCTGGTGGAGATGTCCTTAGCGGAATCCACGCGGTAGAGTTACCAGCTGGCATGGTTGCATTTTCAATCCTTTGAGCTGTTTTCAGGAAATTTTTGGTTGAAGAATGTTAAGGAGTTAGAATTGCATGCCTTGCGTTTTGTGCTGTTCATGATACAGAAAGATCTGTCGCCTGCTACCATTGGTGGTAAATTGGCAGGGGTTTCCTTTTACGGGAAGTTGTTTTTTGGTCAGGATCCAGCTAGGGATGGTTTGTTGGGAAAAATGATAAAAGGCTGGGGAAGGGTCAGATCAGTTTCAGGTAGGGCGCCTAGAGAGCCTATTGGTTTTGACCTGCTGCTGGAGTTGTTGCATGTTCTGCCAGTGTGTTGCACGGATGATTATGAGTTGGCGCTTTTCCATTTATGCATGGTGTGGATGTTCTTTGGTGTCTTTCGTGTGTCTGAATTGTTGGGGGTAAAGAGAGAGGTAGGAGTGCAGGTCAGGGAGGTTTGCTTGCAAGATGATCGTTTGGGTATTTGGCTCAGACGATCTAAGACTGACCAGCTAGGGAGAGGGAAATGGGTGTGGTTGGAGAAAGGTGGCAACGTATTGGCTTGTCCGGTGCTTGAGTGGTTGAGTTTCCAAGGCATGAGGGTTTCTTCCAGAAAGTCAGGAGTGTTTGTACACAAGTCTGGTGCCAAGCTCACAAGATTTCAGATACTACAGGTTTTGAGGATGGCTTTAGGGCAAACAGGCCGCCAAGCTATGGATTTTGGCACACATTTGTTCCGGATTAGAGCAGCAACTGTCGCAGCACATTTGGGTTGGGGCTGGGTAAAGATCAGGGCGATAGGTCGTTGGAAGTCGAGATGCTGTGAGCGTTATGTGAGGCCTTGAAGGTTTGGTTGATTTTGTACCGGTTTCGATTAGGGACATCGGTGTGGTTTGGTAGGTTGGGATCCATTTTGAAACCATTCATTACAGCTCTTTTTTCTTTACAGGAGGTGTGTCCAGTCCATCGAATGACAAGATGGTCACATGGCCAGTCGGCCATTCCTTTATCCATTAGGCAGCAAAATTCACAGAAAAACAAATTTATGGTCGGGTTTTGGGACTTCCCAGTAACCAGCATGCAGTTTTATGGTGGGGCAAAAGCGGCATGAGGTGGGGAAATCTGCTTCCTTTCAAAACGTCTAGCTTGCCGAACTGGGGGTTGTCCTGATTTGTTAATTATTCATTTGGGCGTAAATTATCTGGTGAAATTGTCGGGACTCACACTACTGCAACACATGCAGAGAGACTTGGAACTCCTCAAGCAGAGGTTGCATGGCACCTGTTTGGTATGGACTGAGTTTGTACCTCGTCGAGTGTGGAGAGGGGCAGTCAAACATGGAGCCATGGAGCGGGCTCGCAGGAAGCTTAATAAAGCTATGAGGGTTTTCTGTTGGGCACATGGGATAAAAATCTTAAAGCATGAGGACATAACGGAACAGTATGAGGCATTTTTCAGGGCGGATGGGGTGCATTTGTCGACACTAGGGAATGCTTACTATTTGATGGATTCGAGGTTGTTGGTTGGGGACTTGTGGGGTGAAAAGATGTGGGTCAGAGAGCAGGAGTACAGCAGTTACGTTGCAGTAGTGTGTTTTTGGTGTGGCAGCAAAACTCCAAATGGGTTTGTGCTGGTTGGCAGTAGATGGGGGAGAGTGGTGAGTCAGATGCGGACTTGGCCACCCTTCCAGGGAATAAACAAGCAGGTGAAGGATCTGAGTGTGGGGTACGCACAAACCAAGTAGGGCATGAAAGGAAAAGGTGAGTGTGTAGGGGAATGGAAGCGAAAATGCGGGTTTTGAGTGAAAGGATGAGCGAGGAAATGTTAAAGGGTGGGCTTTACTAAAGTTGTGGTTTTAAATTGAAATTTAAGGTTATGCTTTATTGTTGCCATCCTGTCATTAAGTGGGGGTGTATTCTTCAGGGAGAATTGGCGCACCAAGTGTCGTGTAATGTGTTTGTTGCGAACCAACTATCTGCAACGGTGCACCGCAGTGGGGAATACACCCAAAAACCCGAACAATAAATGGACTAGTCTATTAATTAAGACAAATTCTAAGCTGTGGCACTCGTTGAACTCATCTAAATTAGCAGTACTGTTACTCACAATCTCCTATAGTTTCAGATGCTGCATAACCATGCAATGTAATCAGACTAGAGAAAGGTACACACCCAAATATTCACACTTGATATCATAATTGACCCAAATGTTCATTCATTAGCTTCTGCAATAAAATCTGTGAGATTTAAACAAAATATTTTTTTTTCAATATTCTTCAATACATTTAAATCAAAGCAGAGTTCCTCTCCCAAATTTCATTGGTCATCATTACTCATTATCATCCTCCTCCGTCCACACCATAAAATTCACAGTCAAAAATGAAATAAATTCGATTCAAATAGTAGTCCTCTATTAGTCTGTTTGTATCAATAAGTTATCCAGTATTAATCCATCACTTCCATGTGAAAAAGGTTAGTTCGTTTTCCATCCTTGTTCGTAGAGATGTCACAGCCAACACGTGTTTCGTCAGTTGACTTCCTCAGGGCTGAGACTCTATTGTTGCCATGTAATTAAACCTCCCACGCTCTAAATACAAAACAGCAGTAGTCACCATGGACCGGCCAATCAGTTGCGATATTAATTACTACATCTCCCAATTCTGAGAGAATGGACACCCCACTCCACCACTTTTAGTTACTGTGCTCAATTATGAGTGCCAAAATGTTAGTGTGTACATGCACCCGACGTGAGTATATAGAGAGAGCAAATCACGTGCCAACCATAATGTTGCCATAATCGCACCAATGAAGGTCTTCACAAATACTTTCATGCAAGCGTTAGCAAATTGAAAACCACATACTTTACTGCCATACCTAGTGCGTGAAATCAAACAGGCTTCCTGCCCCCACACAACTTTTTGTAGTTACCTCAAGAACACAATAACTCAAGTCATCGGAATTTCCTCCACTGATATGATCATCGATATGTCAATATTGGACTCACAGCTTCCAAACCCCAAAAAAATTTTTGTGTAATTAATACTAATTCCCTGCAACAGAGAAATGACCAAGAAGAAACTTAATTACATTATCTATTCTTATCTTCAATTAAAATCGTTGGGATAATTTAAATCTATTTCAAGTATACTGACTCCCCGTAAAACTAAGCTATTAAATCCTACCTTATTTGTCAAAATCGCCGCTTCATCAACACTCCAGAGTACAGAGTTCCACAGCAAAACAACTCTGAAACGGGTGCGAGTACGCTAAATGCGCCGCACCCGTGTTTCCCCAAGTTATACTCTCGAGGCAACAGCATAAAAAGAGGACTAACATTCCCGTCCTCAAAGCCAACATGAAAATCAAAGAAGGGCTCCATTTCTGCCCATCACCCTGTTATAGTAATACTTTAAACCACTGAGACGAAAACGAGCAATAACAATAAAATACAAATAAGACATAGCGCTGTAGCGCAAACGGTTGTATCAGTTCAATGTTATTTATCAATTAAATGCCTTATGTTTACACTACAAAAATACTCCGTTTCAACATCCCTACTCGAAAGTCCCTACGCCTAGAGTATGTCAGTAGTGTGTTTTTCTTTCCATTAATATATAATTATCTCTCGACGTGTTCATGCACTTTCTAGTGAATCCCATATATTTAATAAAGAGAAAATATTCGAACCATGCATATGGCCAACTCTACAAGAACAGTGTAAGCATACAGATCAAAGGTGAATAACAAAAGCTATAGACACACTGTGTTATTAGATATTAGTCAAAATCTTCCCTTCCAGACTATAGATTATACTTTAGAATATTAAAGAAATGAAACCCAAGCTTATTTACTTCTGATTTTTCGAACAGTAAAGAAAAAAACATGTTTCTTATACCCCACTACTGCATTCAACACATCTTTTTTTTACCTCTGGCCCTTATCACATTATACATAAAGACAAATATTACCGTTCTTACACAGTATAAAGGAACAGACAGGAGTTGTCACAATATATAACACGACTCATTACAAACATATCCTGAAATCACACGTTTTAACCCATCCTTATAACTGTATAAGTAACACTACCAATCACAGTAATTAATATTGCATGATACATATATTGTCACTTCCTTATAAGAAATATTCTAATTCCCTATCTGTATTCAGTCCCTCTTCCACAGCTCTAAGGCACATTATCCAAATAACCTCTTTTCTTCATAAGGTTAACTCCCTATTCCCCCCTCTAGGGTCCTTCGGTATATGTTCACATCCAAAAAACTCAAAACTGTTTCTAGTCTGCTGTGATTCACAACACATCATGTGTGCCACCAGAGGGTATCTGACATCCTGTTGTGAGAATGCTCTTGCATGCTCCCCTATTCTTACTTTAAGGGGTCGAATCGTACTCCCAACTTATAGTCGTTTGCATTTGCACATGATAATGTAAACTACATACAACGTATTACAATTAATGTATGATCTTATTGGGAATGTCTCACCCAATTTATTGGCAAATTATTTTTTCCCATGGCATGCCAATTTGCATAGTCCCAATTACCACATCTAAAGAAACCTATTCTTTAGGCTGATAACCAATTCATTTTAGGGAAAGTCTTCGGGAAACTGGGTCTGAGAATATCTTTTAGTTATCTCCCTCTACGAAAAGTCAATGTTGCCGTCTGAGTCACAAATTCCCTCAGTACTTCATCCTGACATAATACATGCCAGTGTTTCGTCACATATTTCTGCAATATCCAGGCCTTATCTGTGAAATCAGTAATTAATCTCAGTTTTTCTCCTTTTCCATCCTGTTAGTTTTGGCTAGTGTGTCTAAGTTTTAGTGTAGCATGCCTCGGTAAACGTCTTACTTTATCCTGTGCTTTCTTAATTATATGTTGTCCATATCCTCTCCTTACAAAACGTTTGCCTATTTCTTCAATACATTCTTCAAATTCCGTGTCTCTACTACAATTCCTACGTGCCCTAATCATCTCTCCATAGGGGATTGGCTCCACTTGTTATTTAGGATGGGAACTACCTGCATGTAACACCATGTTGCAAGCTGTCAGTTTGCGAAATAGTTTACTTTGTATACGACCATTGTCAGTAAATAGCTCCACATCCAAAAATTCTATCCTTGTCGCACTAAACTGATGAGTAAACGTAACATTCATGTTATTAGAATTCAGATATTCGATTAATTCCATCAACTGATTGACACTGCCTGTCCAAATCATTATGAAGTCGTCTATGTAGCGACCCCAATATAAGATGAACGTTTGCCAATGTGCTGCACCCGAGCCCCAGACCCACCTCTCCTCAAACAGACCCATAAATAGGCCCGCGTAAGAAGGGGAGAACCTGGAGCCCATGGTTACACCTTGTTTTTGTCTAAAACAATCCTGTTTAAAAAGAAAATAATTGTTATGCAGAATCAAAGCGATCATGTCTAACAGCATCCTTGTATGTAGCCATTCATTGGCAGGTTTCTTATTTAGAAACCACTCTACTGCTTCCAATCCCACATTGTGTTGTATACAGGTATACAAAGATACCACATCTAAGGTAACCAATAACATACAGGGAGTGCAGAATTATTAGGCAAATTAGTATTTTGACCACATCATCCTCTTTATGCATGTTGTCTTACTCCAAGCTGTATAGGCTCGAAAGCCTACTACCAATTTAGCATATTAGGTGATGTGCATCTCTGTAATGAGAAGGGGTGTGGTCTAATGACATCAACACCCTATATCAGGTGTGCATAATTATTAGGCAACTTAACAAAAAACAAATATATACCCATTTCAATTATTTATTATTACCAGTGAAACCAATATAACATCTCAACATTCACAAATATACATTTCTGACATTCAAAAACAAAACAAAAACAAATCAGTGACCAATATAGCCACCTTTCTTTGCAAGGACACTCAAAAGCCTGCCATCCATGGATTCTGTCAGTGTTTTGATCTGTTCACCATCAACATTGCGTGCAGCAGCAACCACAGCCTCCCAGACACTGTTCAGAGAGGTGTACTGTTTTCCCTCCTTGTAAATCTCACATTTGATGATGGACCACAGGTTCTCAATGGGGTTCAGATCAGGTGAACAAGGAGGCCATGTCATTAGATTTCCTTCTTTTATACCCTTTCTTGCCAGCCACGCTGTGGAGTACTTGGACGCGTGTGATGGAGCATTGTCCTGCATGAAAATCATGTTTTTCTTGAAGGATGCAGACTTCTTCCTGTACCACTGCTTGAAGAAGGTGTCTTCCAGGAACTGGCAGTAGGACTGGGAGTTGAGCTTGACTCCATCCTCAACCCGAAAAGGCCCCACAAGCTCATCTTTGATGATACCAGCCCAAACCAGTACTCCACCTCCACCTTGCTGGCGTCTGAGTCGGACTGGAGCTCTCTGCCCTTTACCAATCCAGCCACGGGCCCATCCATCTGGCCCATCAAGACTCACTCTCATTTCATCAGTCCATAAAACCTTAGAAAAATCAGTCTTGAGATATTTCTTGGCCCAGTCTTGACGTTTCAGCTTGTGTGTCTTGTTCAGTGGTGGTCGTCTTTCAGCCTTTCTTACCTTGGCCATGTCTCTGAGTATTGCACACCTTGTGCTTTTGGGCACTCCAGTGATGTTGCAGCTCTGAAATATGGCCAAACTGGTGGCAAATGGCATCGTGGCAGCTGCACGCTTGACTTTTCTCAGTTCATGGGCAGTTATTTTGCGCCTTGGTTTTTCCACACGCTTCTTGCGACCCTGTTGACTATTTTGAATGAAACGCTTGATTGTTCGATGATCACGCTTCAGAAGCTTTGCAATTTTAAGAGTGCTGCATCCCTCTGCAAGATATCTCACTATTTTTGACTTTTCTGAGCCTGTCAAGTCCTTCTTTTGACCCATTTTGCCAAAGGAAAGGAAGTTGCCTAATAATTATGCACACCTGATATAGGGTGTTGATGTCATTAGACCACACCCCTTCTCATTACAGAGATGCACATCACCTAATATGCTTAATTGGTAGTAGGCTTTCGAGCCTATACAGCTTGGAGTAAGACAACATGCATAAAGAGGATGATGTGGTCAAAATACTCATTTGCCTAATAATTCTGCACTCCCTGTATTTTCTTCCCATTCAACATCATTAAAAATACTAAGAATGTGTGTTGTATCCTTTATATAGGAAGGCAAATTTTGTACGATGGGTTTCAGAAATACATCGACATTTTCCGACAATCTCTCCGTGGGACCCCCAATGCCTGAGACTATAGGTCGACCCGGTGGAAAGGGTAACTGTTTGTGAATTTTGGGTAAAGTGTAAAAGCATGGATATCTCGGTCTTACTACCTTGAGATACACATACTCATCCCTGCTTAATAAATTCGAGTGATGCCAGATCTCTAATTGTTTATTGATGGTGTCACATAACTTGAAAATCAACTTTTCATAACATAAGCCATCATCCAATTGTGCTTGTATCTCCTGCTCATAATCCATTTTATTCATAATGACCACATTCTCTCCCTTATCTGCTTGCCTTATCATAATGTGGTCATTATGCTTAAAATCTTTCAATACTCTTAGTTCACCCTAACTCAGGTTGGTTGTAATCCTACGACAACTTTTTTTAGATTTGTGTAGATCCATATCCCTACAAACTAAATTCAAAAAGGTATCCAAATTCCTATAGTCCAATGACTTGGGAACCCATTTTGATGTACACTTAAGACCACTACTTATGCCAGTATTACATGTAATATCCAAATCTGCCAATATCTGAGAAAAAATAATGGGTACTTCCTCATGTTCCGAAATAGAAAGCAATGTGGCAGTGTCAAATATATCCTTGATCGACAGTATCTTTCCTTCCACACTTTGTGCTGAATTCTCCAACCCTTGCGGTCCCATAGGGTTCAACTTAAAGAATTTCTTTAGTTTAAATCGTCTGATAAATTTAAATAAATCTATTTTCGATCTACATAAGTCCCCCCGACTTGCTGGACAAAAACTATGTCCCTTCTCCAGTAATGAGATAATTTCCGATGATAATGTCATTTCCGATAAATTCACGATATTTATACCTGAAACTGTCTCTGACTTCGCATTCCTTTGTCCCTGGACCTGGTTATCATGCCCACTTTCTCTATTGACTCTTCCTTTTCTCCCATTCCTTCTGATCTTCCTGTAATTTCCTTTCTTCTGCTCTGATCTCGGTGACTTTGTTTCACTCTCCAAAGTTCCTGTAAAAAAACACTCCTGCCTTCAGACTGCACCTGGGAAGATATGCTTGCTACACCTTCTGTCTCACTTTCACTCGATACTGGTATACTCAATGATGTAGATACTGAAAAAGGGTTTCATTTCTTTAATATTCTAAAGTATAATCTATAGTCAGGAAGGGAAGATTTTGACTAATATCTAATAACACAGTGTGTCTATAGCTTTTGTTATTCACCTTTGATCTGTATGGTTACACTGTTCTCATAGAGTTGGGCATATGCATGGTTCGAATATTTTCTCTTTATTAAATATATGGGATGCACTAGAAAGTGCATGAACACGTGAAGAGATAATTATATAAATAATGGAAAGAAAAACACCCTACTGACATACTCTAGGCGTAGGGACTTTCGAGTAGGAACATTGAAACAGGGAGTATTTTTGTAGTGTAAACATAAGGCATTTAATTGATAAATAACATTGAATTGATACAACCGTTTGCGCTACAGCGCTATGTCTTATTTTTGTATTTTATTGTTAGTGCTCGTTTTCGTCTCAGTGGTTTAAAGTATTACTATAACAGGGTGATGGGCAGAAATGGAGCCCTTCTTTGATTTTCATGTTGGCTTTGAGGACGGGTGTAACGGGCGAGGTGCCGATCCCGGGTCCGAAGCTCACGTCGGGGAAGAAAACCGATACCCCCGGGGCACGGAAGAGGATTCCCCTATAATGACGTATGACGCTGAGGGCGTCATAAAGAGAAAAAGAGAAGACGGACGGAGAGAGAGTTCGGAGGAAAAGGAGGAGCCGAGAACGCGGAGAAGCCGAGGAGAGGAAACCACCATCACCCAGGAGCCGGAGGAAGAGCGAGAAAACACCGTGGCAGGAGAAGAGAGCACGAAAGGAGAACCCGCCATCAACCAGGAGCTGGAGGGAGAGGAAGACACCGCCAGCAAAGTAATCGAGACGGAGGGAGAGACCCGGAAGTCGGGACGCCTCGAGGAAAAGGAGAACCAGTGGGCGACCCCCAACCCGACTGAAGAGAAATCGGGGGACCATCTACGTGCCGGCCGCGCCCCTGGAGGGACGTGGCCCTCCCAGATACGACTATACCCTGCCTGGCAGACTCTGTCAGGTTGGCTCACAGGGAAAAGAGGGAGGTGGGGGGAGGAAAGGGAGGACGGGGAGGTCCTTTTAAAAGAAGGGCATAAACCTGCAAAGAGAGGGGAAACCCGTTTACTTAACCCACGGACTGGGACACCTCCCGAGAAACCCTAGAAAGGAGAGAAGGGGTTGTCTGGGACAAAAAGGGGGGGAGAGAAGGCACAATAACTAAATAGAGAAACCCACCACAACCAGCACCGCCGCCCCTATCTATTTCACAACCCCTACTAACCCCTATCTGATTTCTTACCTTAACCCTACTTCAATTTCACTTACCTGATTATTTTTATTTTTTATTTTCTTTTGGGGAATACGGGCGACCGGAGGACGGGAAACCAGACCGCATCAAGACGGAACCAAGACACCACCAGAGCCTGGAAAGAGAAAAGAAAAGGGGCTTTGAGGGAACAGAAATTAGGGCCGATCTTGTGAAGAGGAACAAGAGAGGACTGGCCAAGATATAAATAAAACAGTTATTATTCCCTCAAATAGCAGTGCCTGTCGCATTCTTCCAATATCTTACATACGTCAGATAACGAACCCATTTACAGTGGTGTCAGAAGTGGGATATTGGAACAAGCGACAGGAGAATTCTAGAAAATGGAGGGTGCACCCACAATGGCCGATATGATGCAGCAACTGGCTGAGGGCCAACGCCATCTGCAAATTGTATGGGAGGAACAACAGAAGGCAGCCAAGGTGGAAAGGGAGGCTCTGCAAAATGCACTTAAAAGTCAGGCCACTATCATGGCCAACAATCAGTTGGTACATGACAACGCAATAAAAACTTTGACTGATACCATTGCCGCAACTAGGGTACATCCAAATGTACCGAGTTCCGTTTTGCAGAGATATCAGGAAGGCGAAGACCCCGACGCCTTCTTTACTAACTTTGAACGCGTTGCCCTTTCAGCCACCTGGCCGCAGGACAGATGGGGTCAATATATCGCTCCCTTGTTAACCGGGACACTACAAGCAGCATATCAAGCGGTTAACCCGGGAGGAACAACGCCCTATCCGGACATCAAGAAGAGTATCCTAGAAAGGGTCGGCTTTGATACAGAACATTATCGGGTTCGCTTCAGGAAGGCCAAGTGGGGCCCCGCTGAGAACCCTCGAGCCTTATATTTTCGGGTCAAAGACCTAGGTCTCAAATGGCTTGGACCCATAGGGACGAATAGGGAAGACGTTATCGAGGCCGTCCTCCTAGAACAATATTTAGATGCCCTACCCACCAATACTCGCCATTGGATCAAGCAACACCCAAACCCCGACACGAATACTACTATTGAGCTGGCCTGCGCTTTCCACCGCTCCCTCGAATTCAAAACACCACTCCCGCGGTTGTTACCTCAACCCGTTAGGCAAAACCCGGGACAATCCGCTGCCACGGGGAAAAGGCCAATAGAGGAACCGGGGAGAATACGAGGGATGGAAAAGCCATATGGGCAGCAGCCCCAATGTTTTAGTTGTGGGGAATGGGGACACATTGCCCGCTTTTGTCCGTTGAAGGCCGGAAAACCCGAACCCATGGAAATAGGGGTTACGAGAGGCCGGGTATTCTACACCGGGGGGAAAGAAACCCAATACAAAAAGATAGTGTCCATTAATGGAAGGGATACGTTAGCGCTCATCGACTCCGGATGTAGCCAGTCCGTAATTAGAGCGGACCTAATTACTGAGCATAACCTTGACCCGGATTTTACGGTATCCATATGCTGCATTCATGGGGAAACAAGGGAATATCCCCTAATATGGACTACTTTTTTTGGGGAAGGAAAGGAGACCCCCATACGGCTGGGGGTAGTTGAAGGCTTGGTGGAAGAAGCCATCATAGGAACAGACTTTAAAGACTTTCCGATCCTCTTAGACAGCACACAGAGTAAGAATGACCTGGATGCCTGGTTGGGAAGTGCCCCTTTTTCTGAATTAACCCTACCAACCCCGGTGATCCGCTATAAACCCACTAAAAGAGAGAAACGAGAAGCCAGGAAGTCCTATGGAAGAGGAGATATGAACCACTATAGTCTTAATGCACAGGTACTCGCCCTCGTTGGTCTCCCGCCCTTCCGATGTAGTCAAAGAGACGATCCCAGTCTGATCCATGCCTGGAAAAGCGCCAAACCTCGAACCATAGATGATAAGGGTCCCTCCTTTATAATAAATAGAAATCTGCTATATCGGATCACCAGTAACGAGAGAGGGGAAAAGAAACAGTTATTGGTTCCCGAACCCTATAGGCAGCAGGTGTTGCATCTAGCCCATAATCAGCCGGGGGGTGGTCATTATGGGAGAGAGAAAACCGAGGAGTACCTTTTAAGGAAGTTCTACTGGCCTGGGGTTTTTTCTCATATCAGAAAGTTCTGTCAACAATGCCCTAGATGTCAGTTGATCGATCCCGGACCCAAGAAAAAAGCCCCCCTACATCCTCTTCCCATTATTGACGTACCTTTCTCTAGAATAGGAATGGATCTAGTCGGGCCACTTCTACCGTCTTCCAAGGGATACCGATATATCCTAGTATTGGTCGACTATGCCTCTAGATATCCGGAAGCTATCCCCCTAACCAGTATTAGCACCAAAAGTGTCGCCAACGCCATGATAAGTTTCTTCTCACGAATAGGGTTTCCCCGAGAAATATTGACGGACCAAGGGACCCAGTTTATGTCCAACCTAATGGCTCAGATCTGACAAATATTAGGGATACGACAGCTAAGGACAGCGGTTTACCATCCCCAGACAGACGGATTAGTAGAGAGGTATAATCGCACCCTGAAGACCCTCCTGAGAAAGACGATTTCCGAGTCAGGTAAAGATTGGGACAAGAAACTTCCCCTAGTGTTATATGCGGTCAGAACCCATGAACAAGCCTCTACAGGACATAGTCCATTCGAACTGCTGTTTGGGTGACAGCCTAGAACCCTATTGGACATGGCAGCTGAACTATGGGAGGAAGACGAAAACGGGGAAAAGCCTCTCCTAGAATACACTAGCGAGTTAAAGTCTCGACTACAAACAATATGGGAAGATGTGAGAGGGCATATGGAAAAAGCCCAGGAGAAACAGAAGCGATACTATGATAGGAACACTCAAGTGCGATCTTTTGTAGAGGGAGACCGAGTATTAGTGCTTTTACCCAGTTCAGACAATAAACTCTTGGCAAAATGGCAAGGACCATATAAAGTAATAGCAGCAGTAACTCCTGTTACCTATAAGCTACAACTAGCAACTAATCCCAACCGATTTCAGATCTTTCATGTTAACTTACTAAAAAGATGGGAGGAATCACAGGTGGACCAAAATATAAACTGTTTAATTAATACAGTTAAAGAGCTAGAAATAGGGTGGTGCCCCACGGACCCCCCCTCAAGGGGCGAGGTACCCCTCCGAAATGCGAAGTTAACAGTGCAACAGAACCAACAACTAAACCAACTCCTTAATAAGCAGCCCCACATATTTTCCCCGATTCCAGGTAAAACAGGTCTAATCCACCACCAGATTATAACCCAACGGGAAAAATAATCCGGTTACGTCCCTATCGCATTCCCGAAGCAAGGAAGGTCATAGTTGAAGAGGAGGTAAAAAAGATGTTAGACATGGGAATTATAGAGCCGTCCCAAAGCCCCTGGTGCTCCCCGGTGGTATTAGTGCCAAAACCGGACGGATCTATACGTTTCTGTATCGACTTTAGACAAGTCAATGCCGTATCCCAATTTGATACGTATCCTCTTCCCAGGTAGACGAACTTCTAGAACGGCTGGGTAAAGCTAAATACATGTCTACCCTGGACCTAACCAAGGGGTACTGGCAGATTCCTTTAGCTAAAGCAGATAAAGAAAAAACGGCGTTCTCCACCTCTTCCGGTCTATATCACTTTAAGGTACTTCCCTTTGGACTACATGGGGCCCCCGCCACTTTTCAGAGACTCATCGATACTATATTGCGACCACATACCAGATACGCAGCCGCCTATCTGGATGACATCGTTATTCATAGCGAAACCTGGGAAGACCATTTATCCCATTTAGAACTGATCATTAAAGCACTGGCGGCGGCCGGATTGACCGCCAATCCTTCCAAGAGCCGGCTGGCCTTCAATGAGATTCCCTATCTGGGGTATCATATTGGAAACGGGAATATTAGGCCACAAATGAGTAAAATTGAAGCCATTTTACGCATAAGCGCACCCAGTACAAAAAAAGAGATCCGTTCCTTCCTCGGACTAGTGGGATATTATCGTAGATTCATACCCCACTACTCTACAGTGGCCGCCCCTCTCACTGACCTTTTGAGGAAAGGTCAACCTAAGATCATCACAAGTTTAACGGTTCTACAGTCCCATAGCTATCGTACCTTACAACGATGTCTAACCACGCAACCGGTATTAAAATCTCCTGAGTTCAGCCGTCCCTTCCACCTCCAAACAGACGCATCGGACGTAGGCCTGGGTGCAGTACTTTTCCAAAAAGATGAAAATGAGATAAGCCATCCAGTGGTTTTCATTAGTCGTAAGCTATTTCCACGGGAACAGAACTATCCCATAATAGAGCGTGAGTGCCTGGCCATTAAATGGGCTGTGGAAAGTCTTCAATATTACCTCCTAGGGAGGTCCTTCCTTTTATACACCGACCACGCACCTCTTACCTGGCTCTCGAGGTATAAAGATACCAACGTTCGCATTTTAAGATGGTTTATGGAGCTTCAACCTTTCTCCTTCCAGGTTTGTCATCTCCCTGGGGACCTTATGGGGCAAGCGGACTATCTGTCTCGATTTCCGGGACCTGGGGGGCTCGAACAGCCCCATCCAAGGGAGGGGATGTGTAACGGGCGAGGTGCCGATCCCGGGTCCGAAGCTCCCGTCGGGGAAGAAAACCGATACACCCGGGGCACGGAAGAGGATTCCCCTATAATGACGTATGCCGCTGAGGGCGTCATAAAGAGAAAAAGAGAAGACGGACGGAGAGAGAGTTCGGAGGAAAAGGAGGAGCCGAGAACGCGGAGAAGCCGAGGAGAGGAAACCACCATCACCCAGGAGCCGGAGGAAGAGCGAGAAAACACTGTGGCAGGAGAAGAGAGCACGAAAGGAGAACCCGCCATCAACCAGGAGCTGGAGGGAGAGGAAGACACTGCCAGCAAAGTAATCGAGACGGAGGGAGAGACCCGGAAGTCGGGACGCCTCGAGGAAAAGGAGAACCAGTGGGCGACCCCCAACCCGACCGAAGAGAAATCGGGGGACCATCTACGTGCCGGCCGCGCCCCTGGAAGGACGTGGCCCTCCCAGGTACGACTATACCCTGCCTGGCAGACTCTGTCAGGTTGGCTCACAGGGAAAAGAGGGAGGTGGGGGGAGGAAAGGGAGGACGGGGAGGTCCTTTTAAAAGAAGGGCATAAACCTGCAAAGAGAGGGGAAACCCGTTTACTTAAACCACGGACTGGGACACCTCCCGAGAAACCCTAGAAAGGAGAGAAGGGGTTGTCTGGGACAAAAAGGGGGGGAGAGAAGGCACAATAACTAAATAGAGAAACCCACCACAACCAGCACCGCCGCCCCTATCTATTTCACAACCCCTACTAACCCCTATCTGATTTCTTACCTTAACCCTACTTCAATTTCACTTACCTGATTATTTTTATTTTTTCTTTTCTTTTGGGGAATACGGGCGACCGGAGGACGGGAAACCAGACCGCCTCAAGACGGAACCAAGACACCACCAGAGCCTAGAAAGGGAAAAGAAAAGGGGCTTTGAGGGAACAGAAATTAGGGCCGATCTTGTGAAGAGGAACAAGAGAGGACTGGCCAAGATATAAATAAAACAGTTATTATTCCCTCAAATAGCAGTGCCTGTCGCATTCTTCCAATATCTTACATACATCAGATAACGAACCCATTTACAACGGGAATGTTAGTCCTCTTTTTATGCTGTTGCCTCGAGGGTATAATTTGGGGAAACACGGGTGCTGCACGTTTAGCGTACTCGCGTCCGTTTCAGAGTTGTTTTGCTGTGGAACTCTGTACTCTGGAATGTTGATGAAGTGGCGATTTTGACAAATAAGGTAGGATTTAATAGCTTAGTTTTACGGTGAGTCAGTATACTTGGAATAGATTTAAATTATCCTAACGATTTTAATTGAAGATAAGAATAGATAATGTAATTAAGTTTCTTCTTGGTCATTTCTCTGTTGCAGGGAATTATTATTAATTACACTCAAAAACATTTTTTGTTTGGAAGCTGTGAGTACAATATTGACATATCGATGATCATATCAGTGGAGGAAATTCCGATGACTTGAGTTATTGTGTTCTTGAGGTAACTACAAAAAGTTGTGTGGGGGCAGGAAGCCTGTTTGATTTCACGCACTAGGTATGGCAGTAAAGTATGTGGTTTTCAATTTACTAACGCTTGCATGGAAGTATTTGTGAAGACCTTCATTGGTGCAATTATGGCAACATTATGGTTGGCACGTGATTTGCTCTCTCTATATACTCACGTCGGGTGCATGTACACACTAACATTTTGGCACTCATAATTGAGCACAGTAACTAGAAGTGGTGGAGTGGGGTGTCCATTCTCTCAGAATTGGGAGATGTAGTAATTAATATCGCAACTGATTGGCCGGTCCATGGTGACTACTGCTGTTTTGTATTTAGAGCGTGGGAGGTTTAATTACATGGCAACGATAGAGTCTCAGCCCTGAGGAAGTCAACTGACGAAACACGTGTTGGCTGTGACGTCTCTACGAACAAGGATGGAAAACGAACTAACCTTTTTCACATGGAAGTGATGGATTAATACTGGATAACTTATTGATACAAACAGACTAATAGAGGACTACTATTTGGATCGAATTTATTTCATTTTTGACTGCGAATTTTATGGTGCGGACGGAGGAGGATGATAATGAGTAATGATGACCAATGAAATTTGAGAGAGGAACTCTGCTTTGATTTAAATGTATTGGAGAATATTGAAAAAAAAATATTTTGTTTAAATCCCACAGATTTTATTGCAGAAGCTAATGAATGAACATTTGGGTCAATTATGATATCAAGTGTGAATATTTGGGTGTGTACCTTTCTCTAGTCTGATTACATTGCATGGTTATGCAGCATCTGAAACTATAGGAGATTGTGAGTAACAGTACTGCTAATTTAGATGAGTTTAACGAGTGCCGCAGCTTAGAATTTGTTGCAATCCTGTCCTAAATAAATGACCTTTTACACTAAACGGTTGTCATTGAATTATTTCCCGATGAAGGGGTCCGCAGAGAGAGAGACTTGCTCTAGTCTCTCTGCGGGTACGTTCGGGAGAGGGAAGTGACGACGCAGGACAGGATTGGCGGCAGGTAGGTGGGGGTGGGCTTTAGGGAGGGAAATAAAAGGGGTGTTGGGGGAGGGAACGGCCTCTTTTCGCGCTGCTCGTCGCGTGATTACGATTTTGGCCACCCGGCAAAGCATAAAGGTGTGTGAGATGAACAGAGAGGTTGGATGGGTTGAGGGTAGGGGTAGGTGTGCTGACCGTCAGTTAGGGCAGGTTTGTGATGAAGGGCAAAGCAGTAGAATGGGGGAGGGTGGTGAGTCAGATGCGGGCTTGGCTACCCTTCCAGGGAATAAACAAGCAGGTGAAGGATCTGAGTGTGGGGTACGCACGAACCAAGTAGAGCATGAAAGGAATAGGGGAGTGTGTAGGGGAATGGAAGCGGAAATGCGGGTTTTGAGTGAAAGGATGAGCGAGGAAATGTTAAAGGGTGGGCTTTATTAAAGTTGGGGTTTTAAATTGAAATTTAAGATTATGCTTTATTGTTGCAATCCTGTCCTAAATAAATCACCTTTTACACTAAACGGTTGTCACTGAATTATGTCCCGATGGTGGCAATCTTTCAATGTAAGTGCCCTCTTGTGCATTCAGGCCAATATCTTGGGCAGCAATATAGTAAAATAGCGGTAGTATTACAAAAGCTTTAACTTAGGAGTACAATTATCGGAGAAGCCTTTCCTTCCGTTGGGGACAATAGCTCATCAGTTTTTCCCAGCACACACACTCTCTTGGTTATGTGCGCTTTGATAAGGGTATTCCTCATGCCGCACAATGATTTTTTCATTTACGGTGACCCCGCAGCGCCTAACTTTGAGCTGGATACTTTTGACCCGTGGGCACACGCTGTAGTAGCCTTTTGATTCTTCAGGTAACTATGATCTCATTCCCAGATTCGCCTTTCTTTGCTCGTGGCCACGGGAGTAATACTGTTAAAGCTTTTACACTTACTCCTGTCGCGCAAATGTGCGTAAACGATTTAATTTCCACAGTACTGTCAGCAAGAACGCTAGTTATATTTTATCTGAGCATTCATCTGGCATTATTAATATATGGATCCCGTATGTAAAATCCCTGCATGTTCTGTTATTAGACGAAGCGCACTAGGGCAGAGTATAAAAGGAACCGGCTGTGTGCCTTTGCTTTAGAAGAGGGCCTATTGTCATACGGCGGGGAGTTTGTATGAGCCAGGCCTGTTCGCTGATTCTCCAGCCTGCCCCACCATCTGTAGTGTTTATAAGGAAGGGCCTTCTCTTGGGTGCAACAACCGCGTTTCCCCAACCCCTTCCGCCCGTGCCTAGGCCGGGCTGTAAACTAAACACTCTAATGTGGGGACATCGCTGCCAACTCAGCCTGCTACACACCCTGGCCTCCAAGCCGAAAGTGGAGGGCAGCCAGTCAGGGGGTGTGCTTTCCAAATGTTTCTAACACCGACGCTCTGGTGGTTGACACAGATTGCGCAGAAAATCATGATATTCTTGTTCGGGGTGTAATACAACCCCCCCCTGCAGCTTGGAGATAAAGGCAGGCTCAATAGCACAAGTAGTGGAATCTTTAGTTAGTACTGCAGCACGTGGCCGGTGCCAACCACGCCAGGCCAATTTTATTTGTTTCTTTTAATTCTAATTTTATTATTGGTAAATATTATTCTCATTTAGCCACATGGGTCAGAAAACGCTCCTCGTGACATTTTATCTACGCGTTCTTAATAGAGTTCACGGCAACACTTTATTTTTTTTAGGATGCACACTGGCGTAAATTACTTGCTAGTATACTCTTCCATAGGAAACCTCGTTACTTAAGGCGAAAGTCGCCATTCACATGTTTCATTTTTTTTTTTTTTTTCAAACGTTAGTGCACTGGTCGGGGTATTCCAGGCACTCTGCGGTTCTTTTACTGATAAAGAAGATCACACTATTGTTATTGTTACTTCTGCTTAGTTTAGGAAATCATTGCTCCTTCTACTTCTTTGTTGTACAATTTCTAATGCATATTATCCACGACTTCAGCAGGCTGTTTTCACCACAGGTTAAAGTTTCTCTCTGCTCATTGGTGACCATAGGATGGGGTCCTAATTTTCTTGAATGGTGCCCCGTGACTTTCGCTCTCAATTAAATGGTTGCCCCCACATCAACAACGCTGAAACGTTCCATAGTGATTCCTGACACTTATTTCAAGGTTCTTCCAATTTCCTACATGGTTCCAAAGAGTGAAGCTTGAGTTCACGCTGTTAGGAGAGAATAATAAGCGTCTGCAAAAACCTGGACTGGATACTAAATAGGAATGTACCCAAAATTATGAGATTCATCAGTAACACGAGTTTTCTGTCTTTGCTTACTTAAATTATTAGAGAGGGACCAACAACACAAGGCCTACATCTCAGTGTTCCTATTTACAATGGCTATTTTAGGGATGTGCAGATAAACTTTTAAAAATAAGTAAGGCCAGCAGATAAAACAGCCAGGTGATTATTTTATGGGGGCCGTAGTTGCCTGGGGTGGTGTATTCATACTAGTCTTTATTCTTGCCTTAAATAATATACGTAATTTCTATTGCGTTAAGAAAAATGTCCATGACTCGTTACACTATGCTCGAAGAGATACAGTCTAGGCAATGCTTTACCATTTTTGGGCTTTGCTCTGTCATCTGTTTAAAGGGGCATGACTTGAGGTAAGCCTGTGGCGTGCAGGGGATCCACAATCTTGCACGGTCCCCAAAGGTCTGCTGAATATCTAGCGTATTTGGGAGACTCCAAACCACCACCTACCACAAGACAATCACATTTCACAATGGGGGCATCGCGTTGTCATTTAGCTCTCAAATAGGAGGATAATTTTTGACTGAGTGTATTCGTAAGGCAGCCACGCGGCTGAAAAAAAGCATTAAGTGAAGTAATACTTTAACCAACTGTCCTGGCGGGGTGTCCAAGTTTTCATTCCGCACAGAGTGCACAGGAGTTGCTTTCATATCCTTTGGTGTGGCAGATTAAGAGCATTGGGTAGTTAATAAACTCATACTTTGAGTATATAACCTCTGCAAACAATACCACAATGGTTGGTTATGATCTGTGGACAGATGTGTGAGTTCTACAAGTAACTTGGGCTAACTGGGGGACCCAGATGAAGAAAATAATTTAGTCATGATGGCGTAATCCTGTGAGACATGTTGAGAAATAAATGCATCACTAATATAAAGGCTGTTTAGTCATGCTTCTCAGGTATCCAATTGTCTTCTGTGACAGCATCAAATTGGAAGACCAGATTGTCCCCTGGTACTGCATAAATGGATCTAGTTGGGCAGGAAACTTTTCACCAGTAAGGCAGCGGTTAGTAGGCATCATACAGACAGGGATATAGCTTCTATTAGTGCAGCAGGTACTGTGGGACCTGGGGGATATACTGGACCCCGAATATTGCTGTCACTCAAACAGCAGCCACTGGGCCCACATCCTTCCTTGTGCAGGAGCTCATGACACACTGGCAGCGCTACTCCATATGAATTAATTAATCAGATTTTAAATTGTTAGTTGTGACCCCCAACACAACAAGCATTCTACCAAACTCCCAAGAGCACAGTTCATTGATTCGACTATCTGTAGCTTTGGTGGAATGCACATTGTTCTGCCTTGGTTCTTTAGGTTTACCACTGAGAGGGAATGATTTATAGCATATATTTTATCGTACAGTTGTCAGAAACAATATGCAGGTTTCAATGCCTTATTTCTAAACTAAGCGCTCGTTTTGAAAGCTGGGTTGTGTATTCTACTGTCACAATTAGTAGGATATGCTGCAGTATCAGAGCTGGAAAGTGCTTGCAAAACATTGGTATTTTGTACGGTGTCTTACCGCACACTTACAAGGCCATAATAATGCCTCACTTGAGGTCTACTGGTTAAGGTACTGCAGTAACAATTGTAAGATCAAGGATGAAAGTCCCACAATGATAAATTTCCTGTCCTGACTATCATCTTTGGAATAGCTTTCCTTTGAGGTTCCTGGTGTTTCCTTGTTCATATTTCAAGGAAGTCTCAGACTCATTGCGTTACACATGCAGTCAATGTTATATTTTCTAACCTTGATATTTTCTGGTCAGGTGGCATGGAAATGTTTACCAGCTATCTCTACTGGAAGAAATTCTGTTGAAGGTGGCTGTTTTGTTGCAATCAAGTTCGCCATCCAGTGGTGGGTAATGAAGGCCCCTGCAGCCTTACTGAAAGTGGGGCAAAAGCCTTTAAGGGGTCCACATTTCCGAGAAAGGCCAATCAATTGGCTGGTATGTGGGCCAGACATGCGTGCCCGGATCACATTCTGCATTGGCTCTAACTTTGCAAGAGCCAAAGAGCACATTTTAGCTTTTAACAGCTCATTACCTATTTTGCAATTTCCTTTAATATATGGTATGCAATAGGCTGTCTTCTTAACAGCTGAATGCCCTGATCCGGTACCTTGATAGCCTTCACATGGTCATTCTCTTGTACCAGGCATGGCATTACCTGTTTTCACGCTCTGGGCTCACTACCATATGTATGGATAGAGGCTAACATACCACATCCACTGTATTGCTTCTCTTCCCCGAGAATTAATTTCATGATATAGTTACGGTCCAATTTGGTATGCAGTAATTGGCTTATTCCCCTTCCGATAATCCTCAACAACGACTCAACTGTCATTCTTTTTTGACCTTGTGCAAAGCTTGGTTACCTTTTATACAAGATGGCGCTGTGCAAGTAACACACAGAGACATTTTGTGCTGCAGTTCAGTGTCACATGATTAACAAGGGTTTCGACTGAGCTGTAGGTTTGTCACCGCCTGTTAATTTAGGTACAATTTGGTGTTGAGCGATGTGGGTCTAGCCTCTAATTGGGAATGTAGATGTGACCCATCTCGTCCTTTTCTCCTTCATCATTGGCCTACTGTATGACCTATGCCAGATCTGTTTGCAAGTCTGTGACACAGTTGTAGTTGAGAGTCGAAGAGGCTCTGCCCTGAAGGACTTCACTTTCTTTGCTGCGGCCTTTGAAAATATATTGCCTTAAATCAGGCGGTTTAAGACAGAATAGAATTAAATAGTGTTTGTGGCTAGTCACACAAAATCCGACCCAGCTGGTGGGCATTTATGCTTTGTGACCAAAATCTATTAGCTTGCAGATAAATCGGTTAGCTTGCAGATATAAAGATGAGCCAAGTTATTACTAACAAAGTGTTTGTGTGTGGAGAAGGCATGGAAAAGATGAACAGCCAGGCTTTAATCTTTAATTTTTCCTAAAACAGGCGTCTAGGGCCAAGGATGCGGGTGCATGTCATACAGACACATCCTGGAAGCTGAGTCTGCCAGACTACACACTGCTCAGCATTACTGATCTATTATAAAGAATCATTATAAAGAATCCCGTCTCAACCTCAGGCAAGAGAAGGAGGTACAGCATTTTCCTACAACAATTTTACTAAATAACAGCAAATAATCCATTCTGTTTATAGTGAAGCGAGTGAGGGTCAGGGTGAGACCAAGGATGTGTAGAGTAGTTAATTTTTTCACTAATTTGCTCCTCTGATTACAAAGAGATTCTAATTAAATATAGGCCTCAGCACATACCAATTGGAATATGGGGTCTAGGCATAATTTCCAATTGAAGTACAGCAATCTTGCTGAAGCAAGTTTCATTCAGGATTTGAAATCCCAGTGGGGATCCTTAGCTGCACTTGTGATGTAGTTGTTTTGATCACTCCCCATCACAAACATACCCTCTCCATGACTTGAAATACTTTTTTTTTTTTTAATCAGTTTTACATTTGGCTTCTTTATTTGCATGCAATTTATTCATTCATTACTATTATTTCATTTTAAGCGCACACGACCTGTAAAGGGCATCATCACAAACTCACAGTTCATGGTTTTCCGATTAGCAATGGGTTTCCAGTCAATACAGACACAAAGTGACGTAGAACACCAGAAGTACCTTGGGATATCCTTGGGCCATGGTCAGTTTCAGAAAGGGTGGGCACGGGTTGAGCCCAAGGCAGCGAACATCAGGCTACCAACAGAATTTGGGGCTCTAAGAAAGATGTTTGACGTACTAGGGAATACGGGAACCGCCAGATATGAATAAACAGCATTCGCACTGGCATTCTTTGGTGTCTTCAGATTAAACGAGCTGGTGGGGCCCTCCAAAGTAGACACAGCTATGAAAACTCTGGCAGCCCAGGACGTTGAAGTAAGGGGCAAAGAGCTGCACACCTCGATGAGGAGCTCCAAGACAGGCCAAGGATGGAGGGGCGTGACCATCCCATCATCCTACGTGCCCAAGAATGGAGCAGGTACTGTCCAGTTGTAATAGTGCAGCAATACAATCAACTACGCCTGCGTACAGCAGGTTTCTTTCTCATACACTCACATGGCACACCACTAACTCAGTTTCAGTCTGCAGAACCCTGGCCAAAGCCTGGCAAAAGGCGGGTTACATGAAAGATGGATAGTCAGCACATTCTTTTAGGATTGTGGCAGCCATGACTGCATTCAAGGAAGGCTTACCAAGCAACAGAATATAATGCATTGGCTGCTAGGCATCTGACTAGTGCAAGCTGTACAGATGACCATTGGTGGGGGTGAGGGTCCAAGGGACATGCCATACATTAAGAACTGAGAGCTGTACAAGGTGGCACAAGGGGTTACAAAGAAAAGGCAAGGTCTGAGGTGGCAGTATTCTGCACCATAGATAGTGGCGGAAAACCAGGGTGTGCCATCTCATCCCTCAGTGAAAGCTGCAGCACCGACCAATGGCAAGGGCTCAGCTGTGAACTGATATTTAGACAAAGGTATTGATGCAATTTGTAAATGTGCATAAGAATGCGCAAGACAGAAGCTCTCAATGACATTTCAGATGCTTTAGTGTGTGCGGTGATGAACAAATGTTTGAGCATAAAGTGTGTTAAATGAGGGACAGGAGCGTGCCGTGCCCCCATCACGGGAAGAAGCTCATGGGAAGGTGACAGAGGTTGCGACTTGGTGAACAAGAGCATACCGCATAAAAGGACATTATTACTTCAAATCACATTTTCTAAGTATTTCTTTTCTTTGCGCTCAGGTACAAGAGTATGGGTTATCAGCCGCTCTTTTGAGGCTACGGCAGCAAGATGGGCGAACTTGAATGACATGGTGAACAAGGGCACACAGTATGGGCAGGAGCTAAAAGGGGGCACCATTACCGTGAGTCCCATTAACTAAGTATTCCATGTCATTGCGCGCAGGTACAAAAGACTGAGTTATCTGCCACTCTTTCATGTCTAGGGCAGCAGGATGGATGAACTTGTATGAGAGGAGTGGGCACCCAAGCGCATGTGACATGGATCAGCACCCCTGGCATGACGTGGGGGATGCAGGAACCCAAACTAAGGCACACCCTGAGGGCAGGCGAGAAGGTGCCCGACATACTGGTGTTACACTTAGGGGTAATGACCTTACCACACTTGGCAGGTGCCAACTGCTACACAACATGAGGGCTACACTGATTAGTCTGGTAGCGGACCTGGTTCCCTGCGACATCATTTGTCTAAAATAATCCCCAGGGGTGAATGGCAAGGATCAGTAGGCCACCCTAAGCCATGGCGAGTATTTTGGGTGATCCTAATGCAAAAGCGATTAATGCCCCCATCAGGGAGAGAAGGGGTCGCTAAATATGAGATCGTCAGGCCATAGGGGTCATGAGAAGAAAGTGACGGCAACCCCTTCATCCTGTAAGGGGCAGTTTGTATCCTGACAGCTGGGGGATGGCCTTACCTCGCTCCGTGGTGGCATGAGTGCAGCAACCACTAAAAATCATTGAGCCATAGCCCCAGTACGAAATATACATCACTGGATGGATAATTAGTCGGCAATGTGATGCTCGGTGGCTGGAGATGGTTTCAGGATGAGCGTCAGCGATTAGTCCTAAACGGCGCTGCAGTCAAAAGGTCTTCCATAAATTAACCCTACCTGTCTACTGCATAACAATATGAATAAACTTGCGACAGGTTTTTTTTTCCCCAAAAACAGCGTGTGGTCAGTTTTTATTCGTGTGCAACTGTATGTTGGTCACAAAAATATTTCTGGAGACATGTCTGACGAAAAAAGTGCTAGGGCAGAGCTTTAAATGGAAATAAAGAAATGTAGGTACTCACTTTTTAGAGTACCTATTTGCTTCTGAGAAGCGCCAGTACTCTCCCATTAAATGCATTTCAGCAGTGGTGAGAAGCGCAGGTACCCCCCTTTCCAAATTAAAGAAGGGCAGGTACTCAGTACCGGAGAGTACCTGCCCATTTAAAGCACAGGGCTAAGGGTGGAAACGCTAGAGTAGATGTCTTACAGCACTGTAACTCTTCATGTGCGATCACAAAAGATAATTTTCGAGTTTTACTTTGAAGTAAAAAAAGAAACCTACTGGCTCTACAAAGCTCATCAATTGGTGTTTCTGACTTTTTTCCATCTTAACATTACATCTTAAAGGCTGACGCGCTCCCTAACAACAGAGGGGAAAATAAAAAATGCTTTAGAGGGTCACAAGCCCTCTTGTGGAGCAACGAGTAAGATACTGCCGGAAACGGGATACAGAGAAAGGAAGGTGTTTGCACTGAGTGCTCTACAAAGTAGACGCGGTGCAGCGAGCTTGTCACCTCAGTCGACTGTGCTCGCCTCGGCTGCTCCCAGTGCTTACACGGAGGGAGACCCAGCTCTGCCCCCCAGCGTCCTCTCTCTCCGCCAGTGTCGAACACAGCCTTGTGTGAACTGTCACCCGGCTCAGGACACGCGGGGAGGGCGGGGAAAGGCTCCGTCTGCAGGCGCTGTCTGGAAGGCGCGTGCCGCAGGCGTCGACTTAAGAAGGCCCTCGGCGAAAGAAAAAGAACGATTGCTTGCCAACCAGCGCCGCGGTCTCAAAACCAGAGGCTTAGTCCACGTTTCAAGGCTGTGAAGCTTGGTGCGCCACACACAACCACGGTTGGTCCGTGCAGCGCGACACACAACCCTTTAGACCCTAGACGACTGGTGCTGGCCCCGGCGTCGGAGTACAGCCCCAGAGTCCCTCTTCAGAGAGTAGCAGGCCCCGCCCCGCGGGAGGAGACTTGGGAGGCCTGCTACCTCCTCTCAGCCCTGACAGGGCCTAGGGTTCCGCCCACCGCCGTTAGTAAACAATAGCGGCGTGACAGGCCCCGCCTGCCCCGCGCGCAGCCGCCAGGGCAGCACGTGCTTGACGTCCGCTGTTGTGGGTATGCTGCGCGCGCCAGAGGAGGAAGTGCACGGAGAGGCGGCTAACAAAAACACCTGTCCCCAGGGAACGAGAAGGCAGCTTAGAGGCACTGCTGGCCAGAGACGTTACAAGAAGTGCGATAAAAACGACCACCCAGAGCAATAACCACGACGCTAAACGTGTCAAGGTTGTCACGAGAGCAACCAGATGTATCACTTGCCTATTGAAATGCAGTGACCTGAATTGAAGTTTTAACGCCTGACCATAAGTTGATTTAAAATGGAGGCACGTTAAGGCATGAGCCACAAAGTAGGGTCACGTAGAGGACTGTGGGTGACTAGAACCGGCGTGGCAAAATCATTCCAAAGTCATTCCGCCTCAGATGAAACACCCGATCACCAACCCAATCACAGCTTGAGGGTTGCTGAGGAGCTCTGGGGAAGCTCCAAAGCTAAATATTTGATCCTAATAATTCCCAAGCTTACTGTAGGTGTTATCACTGCTCGGTTGCATTGGAACAGGTGAAAGAAGTGACATCTCCTACTCCTGAACTACTCTGCATAGGCTGTGAACAGGAGTGCTACGACACAGCTGGACGAACTCTATAGGCACGACAGAGCCCTAACCAAGCTTCAAAGCGCTCTAGGGCAGTGATGTCTGAGTTACAATTTAGTTTCAAAACCTGATCTCAGCATCCATACTCTTTAAGAGGTTCAGGGACCAAATACTTTGTGTTGTATTTTCTCTTTACGTTGTGAACCAAAGGTGCCTCGAACACGTCTGTAATTGCCAGTCTGCAATGACCATCTGCATTTCACACGGGGTAATTGAGCACTTGTACCATGTTTCCCCAGTATCTGTTATATGCATTTCTTAAACATTTTAAAAAACGAAACAAATGCGATGTGACTTGAAGAACGGGGGACAGAATCGGCAAGAGGCATGTGATTCCGAACGTGGGAAGCGGGTATAGTCCCCGTCGAAGGTTGTCAAACATATCGAGTTCTCAGGACAAGTATCGTCGAAGGTAACAAATCATCCTATGTGTATTTTTTGAAGCAGAAACACTCGTCAGTCAATGCATGAGAGAACAAACGGGACGTTCTTCAGAACCAAGGAACAGGGGAGCTGGTATGACAGTCCGTGTGACCCTGGCGCCGGCACCGCTGCCCTTCTGTGGCTTTTGATCAGTGAGAGCTGCAGGAGGGCACGCGGATCCCATCATTGCTGCCTGGCAGGCACGGTCTCTGGCTCCCCAGCTCTGGCAAGAGTCCATGTAAAGTGCGCACGCCCACTTTACCTCCCCTTCACCCCAACTCCGGTTACAGAGCACGCCCCCCACCCTTTAACACGTTCGTGCATCGCCCCTGAAAAAACAGAAGGCGGCTTCCATAGTCCTCACATAGGTTCACGTTAAACCCGAAAATCTCAGCCGCCGCTCGTGTCCCCGTTTTCAAAAAGTTTGCTCTGTGGCTGGGAATGAGGTCAGCGACAGAGCCTCTCATTGCACGCGGTGATTATTATTGCATCGGCTGCCGAGCCAATGGCTGCGGCGGAGGGCGGGGCTGCGCATGGAGAAGCGTTAGATACAGCGACTGATTGGTTAGCGCCTGCCCGGTGAAGGGATAAAGCGGCGCGAGGCAAGCAGCCGGGGCGCTTCAAGCAGCTGATAGAGGCAGGATATATGTCAGACCGAAAGATAGGGGCCAGCACAACCTCAGCAGATCACCATCCTGTGCATGCAAGGAGCTCACACGTGAGGAGCTGCCTACTCAGGCACAGCAAACTCCCCCACTAAATATACCAATAAACTAGTCCTGCCCTAGTGGAATTGATTTTTTTTTTTCATCTTTTTCGACTTCACATTTCAAGTCTCTCAGACACAGACTGTCCAAGCCCGGGCTGCACGATTCTCTTCTCTGCACAAACTGTCTGCTTACTTGGGTGTTTCGAGGAGGGCGCGGGAGCCTTCAACCGCCACCGATGCCTCATCAGACGCCGGCCCCCTCGTCCTGATCGCCGGCCTCTGTCGCCCGGTGACCTGAAACGACCGATTGTGAAGTGACTTACACGGGCGAGTCCCTGCACCCTTGTGCTGTGCTCGGCTCGCAGTCCTGACATCGCTCTCACCATGGTGCAGCAAAGTACCGCCGCCGCCGAGAGCACCGAGGCGCTGCTGGCTGGGGACTCGTCCGACTCTGGCACCGGGATGATCGAGCTGGGGGTGGCGCAATCCCCGACACCGGGCTCCACCGCCTCCGCCGGGGGCAAAGCTGACGACCCGGCGTGGTGCAAGACTCCCAGCGGGCACATCAAGCGGCCCATGAACGCCTTCATGGTCTGGTCGCAGATCGAGAGGCGCAAGATCATGGAGCAATCCCCGGACATGCACAACGCCGAGATCTCCAAGCGGCTGGGCAAGCGCTGGAAGCAGCTGAAGGACGCAGACAAGATCCCTTTCATCCGCGAAGCCGAGCGGCTTCGGCTCAAGCACATGGCGGACTACCCCGACTACAAGTACCGTCCCCGGAAGAAGGTCAAGGCAGCCAACCCCGCAGCCAAACCGGGGGAGAAGCCGTGCGCCGCCGGCGGGAGTGCCAGCCTCAAGTCCGCCGTGAAGAAGAGTAGCAGCGGCGCCTCCTCCAAGAGCGCCGGCAAGCCTCACCACGCCAAGCCGGGCAGGTCGTACCCCGAGCCGCTGTGCCTGGATCACCATGCCCTGTACAAGTCTCGCACCTCCTCCTGCTCCTCCACCACCTCCAGCGGCAGCGGCGGCTCCACCGGCCGCCTGCCAGACAAGAAGCCGCCGCAGCCCAAGCGTCTCTACGTCTTCGGCAGCGGGCTCACCTCGTCCTCGCCCATGGCGGTGCCGGCCAGCCCCTGCAGCCCCACCGACCCCGGCGACCCGCTCAGCCTCTACGACGAGTACCCGCCGCTGCACGACGAGGACGGCGGATCCGCCTCCCCGGGCTCGCCCCACAGCTACAGCAGCACTGGCAGCGGCGGCGACGGCAGCCTGCGCGCCCCGTCCCCGGCGCCTTCCACCTCCTTCTCCACCGCCTCCTGCTCGTCGTCCGCCTCCTCACACTACTCGTCGTCCTCGTCGGACGAGGAGCTGGAGGACGACCTGCTGGAGCTGAACCCGAGCCCGGGCTTCGAGAGCATGTGCCTGGGCTCGTCGGCTCTCGACCGGGACCTGGACTTTAGCCTGGAGGCGGGCGCCGGCTCGCACTTCGAGTTCCCCGACTACTGCACGCCCGAGGTGAGCGAGATGATCTCCGGGGACTGGCTGGAGTCCAGCATCTCCAACCTGGTGTTCACCTACTGAGGGGCCGGCGGGACAGGGCACAGCCGCGCGCACACCACAGCCAGGAACCCACCCGGGGACAGGGGGCGACACTAATCCCCCCCGCACGACCCACCTTTGTGTTTCCAAAGGGACTTCGCTCTGCCTTCGACAGCGGGAACGGCGAGAAGAGCCAGCCGCCCGCCCTGCACCCCTGCCGGCTCACTGACACGGGCTGGAGAGGGGGCGAGGACGGCACTTTGCGGGCAGGTGTCTGGGGCCCACCAGAAAAAGCAGTGCTACGTTTTCTTTAGTACTTGCGTTTTTAATGGACCATGTTTCCTTGAAGGAGCCCAGACCAAAACTTGGGAGAGTTCCAATAGCAGGGATTGCCCCGTGGAAGACGGGAGCTGGATCCACTCTCCCGAGAATGACTGTTCCTCCCTGAGCAGGGGCCAGAGGGCGTAGGAGGACTGGCAATCGCCCCTCTAGAACTGGAAACTAGGCAGGGAAATAAAAAGTAATAATAAAGACTGAGATGGATTTGCACGTTAACCGAGAAGGCAGCGCGTATGTTTTTTCTTGCTCAACCTCTTGTATCAATGACTTTTTTGGACACTAAGACACAAACTTTGCAAAGGAGACTGTTTTTTTCCAGTACGCCAATTTATCGTATTTATGTGGTACAAGAAAGGGGCGCGATTCTTTTCACACCTTTTCTTTCTCTGATTCCGAATCGCGCCGGATGATTTCGATGGTGGGTTGTTTATTCTTAGCATGTTATCCTGTCTGTCTTTCGAAGATTTTTTCCTGTCGAGACTGTGGAACAGTTAAAAATAGTGTTAGGGTAATACGCAGATAGATGGCGCTATGTTTGATTCCTACAGACACAAATCACCAGCTTTTTTCTGCTCTTAACTCTTTAAAGGTTTCAAACGCAACTCAAATCTGTGCTGGACTTTGAAAAGGAAATCAGGACCAAATGTTTCTCAGAGTATGTATGTGCTATTCCTTGGTAGGTGTAATCAAAAATACTTGCTTTTTGCCACACCGATTTCCATCCTCGTGTAATTTTTTTCCTTCTCGTTAATGTACTCAGATGCCATGTTATGTGGACATATTTATATACTAGCCAAACATTTGACTGTTTTTTAAAATAAATTTTGTTTGGTAGTCTCGTTGTATAAAACCCGCACCCCATTTATGTCTCCTTCGCGGAAGGGCTAGAGTTTTATCTTTTAATTTTTTATATTTAAATGTAGACTTTTGACACTTTTAAAAAAGAGAAGAGATGAAAACGTTTGATTATTTTCTCAGTGTATTTTTGTAAAAAAACAAACAGAAAACAGATCTATAAAGGGGTGTTAAATCGGTGTACATTGCTGTTTTGGATTTCCTGATTCTGGGGACTTGGGAGACGCCGGGTTTGGTATGCCACAAATCGCCTGGCGTCTCTTTCCATGTTTACAACACTTGATCTGCAGGCTATTTAAAGTGACAAGATCCCTTACCCGGCGGTGCCCACTGCTCGCCTTTACTAATACAACAGTATCCATGCACTGTAGCTGGACATTTTTCACAACACACCCTCTGAAAGTGACTTAAACACGCCGTGTTAAACGCTTTAAAAGCAGGTGGCGCATCCACACAGCACAAGGGATCCTGTAGCTTTAAACTTCAAAACCCACATCTTTTTGCACTTTTTTACATACACACAACAAACAAGAAGACGTGCCGTTTTAAACCACTGGATCTATCCTAATGCCGATTTGAGTTTGCGACACTATGTACTGCGTTTTCATTCCTGTATTTGACTATTTAATCCTTTTCTACTTGTCGCTGAAAAATATAAATTGTTTTTAGTCTTTTATGGCATGACGATAGCATATGTATTCAGGTTATAGCTGTTGTGTTTTAAGATTGAAAAACAAGAAAGTGAAAACATCTTTGTACATTAAGTCTGTATTATAATAAGCAAAAAAGAAGATTGTGTGTTTATGTATGTTAATATAACATGACAGGCACTGCTAGGACACCTGCCTGTGAAGGCAGATCTGCTTATGGTATTCTTTTTTTACTTTTTTATATAAATCATCCATCCTGTGCAATATTGCTGTGTAGAATATTACTGTCTTACCACACCACAAACCATTGGGAGGGGGCCATGCCAGCTTATGTCAAGTTCACTGCCTGTCAGATTAATGCTTTCTGTAAATAAACCATTTTTCCGAAAAGGAAATAAAATCAGCTGGAACTGAACCCTATAAAGCGACTGGTTTGATGCTTTGTTTGATATTGCCTCTGCCTCTCCAGCAGCTGTGTCCGCGGCTGTATTGGCGAGTGGCTGCATTCATAATTGCGAGCTCCCCCGCCGTGTTGATCAGGGTGCAGCCCTGCACTCAGACATGCATGCGTTGTGTCTGCTGAGGAGACTGGCAGGCGATGATGTAATGGCTGTGAGGATGGATGTGTGCGCGCGTGCCGTATGCGGCATGCTCTCGAGGAATTTTCCAGTACAGTATGAGAGACCTTAGCAATCTCTTAACAGGGAGTGTAACACGGCCAAGCTGCTAGTGCGCACGGGGGGGGTGGCGGAGGTCGCAGTCCGGGTCTGCACGTTACAGAGAAGTCTTGATGGGGGGGTGGATCGCAGTCCGAGTCTGCACGTTACATAGAAGTCTGGATTTGGGGGGTGGGGGATGCTGGGGGCGTGTCGGCATAGTCTGACCTTGCAGATGCAGCAGTTTCGCCATTTCTAGTCACGCTTGTCCTTAAATGAAAATGAGGCAGGGATTTAATTCCATGCATCGCCTGGTTTGTCAACTAAGTGCCTGTTGTGAAGTGCCCAGGTGGACACCTGAGGAGACGGTCGGCGCCCCTGGCGTTTTGATATTCTAGAACATCGCCTATGGATATGTATCGATATATTCCTGGAAGTCTTCGTAGGTCAGTGATTTGAGCAGTCGTTAAAAAGGCTGCGCTAACCGTTCATTTTGGTTACAAGGGTGTGCGTTTATTTTTATTGTGTTTCAACCGCACAGCCACATTAAGGGTAGATGAGTCAATTATGTCCACCGCTTTCTTCACCTAGATAAGCCGCCTGGTGTGGCATATACTGCTTCTTTGCTGGGATGAATTGGGGTGGGGAGTCGGTGGCTCAAATAAGCCACATCTAGCCTATCAGCACGCGGGAAGCACAACGAGAAGGTGGCAGGTGAATGATCGTCGTAGAACACCAACCCATTGAGAAATTCACCGGGCTCCATTTCAGACATGCTCAGAGGAACTTGCTTTCGAAGAGCAGAGGGCCGAATCCTCATTGAGGGAGGCTGTCAAGTGGTGAAATGGCCATATTTTACATGATGCTGGTACGTTCAACCTCTTTTTTTACCTTTAATAAATGGAGCACCATTAAGATAGCACAACGGGGGATGGCCTGTTTTGACAGGTGCGCCTGAAAAGAGGACATTACCTTTTCGAGGTCGACAACTTAAGTACCATTTAGTTTGGTATAATAACCCTGAGGAGCTTCTCAAGGGCCATTAAGGCTGGGTCAGAGCGGGCACACTAACGCTAGCGTTTCTGATTCACCATCCTCCGGGAACATATGTCCGTGTAGTCCAATCCACCTTTACCTGACTTGAATGAAGGTTACTTTGGAGAGCAGACTAGAATCTAAGCAACCAACCACGAACCTGCAACGTGACCCAATTGGTACCTAGGATAACTACAGTCGTGCGTGTTTTTAGAGCAATTATGTTCTTGGTGCCACTTAAATACAATAACATCCTGCGCTCTAAATGAACGTAACCCATCACCCCCAAAAACAAACCCATAGAAGCTGGAGCAGTAGGCCTTGCCCGAAACTTTACTGTTTTCTTTGGTGAAACGGTCCAAATATTTGCCCCCGCCCTCCCAGAGACTCTGTAAACACAGGCGCGTGTTTACTCTCCTTGTCTGAATCAATTCCATTCACACGAGGGAATGTGTCAGATAGCACTGTGTCAATAAACACACGGAGCCAGAGCCTGCATGGCTTGGTTGCTTTAGATAACCAAGTGACAGGAAAGAAACCAAGTATGTTTTGCTTCAGAAGCGAAGTTTTAAGAGTTATGCCTATTGCCTGTGGGGGAACAGGCAATACTCACATGCCCGCTAGTACGGTACCGGCCTCTAATTGTTTACCAATTGCTTCTTGCTAAGTGAAGGCGCATTGCATCACACTAATGAAGATACTTCCAAACCAATGGTCACCCCGCCCCGCAGGAGTCGGGGTGTCTACCCATTAGTTATTCTCCAGATGCTGTTTTTTAGTTTTTTTACGCATGCGAATGGCCTGCTGGACACCGCAAGTCAAGGACTAAAGTTGCGCTCGTCAATGGAGTGCAGGCCCTACCCACTTCTGCGGGAGCACGTGGATTTGAGATGCCTGCAACTAGCTTTCACTTCCATAATGGGCACATCCAGGCAACGAGAGGATATCAGGACAAAGAGGGGTGTAGCTGGCAATAGTTCAGCGGCCTGGGGATTTCAGGCACCTACTGCTCCTCACACGACTTTCTTTTTTTATACAAAGCAGATGAACTGGACCTGTTTTCTGTGTTTGTATTAGGGCCAGTGGCACCCTGCTACCTCACTGAATATATTCATATTTTGCACGTGGTTGTGACAGTTTTGGCAATGGAATGGTTTGTACACACGCCAGTATTATACAGTCAGTAAAAATGGTAATCCCAGGAAGGTGGAACTGAGAGGCACGAACCAGACCCAGCACAGTACACCTGTATCTTCATGCCCTGTTCTGCTGTCTAAAGCCTCCACTGCTTCCGTTCGCAGCCACCTCTGCCAGCTTGTTCTCAAAAACAGCACCAACGTGGACTGGGTCTTTGCCTCTCCATTTCACAGCCAGTTCTCAGTAGAAGGAACAGCATGGGCGATGAGGTAATCCGGTTGTGCTGTTCTGGTAAAACACTAAACACACAATGCTTCTACTTAGCCTGCACATCACCCGGCAGCGTTTCTATGCCGTGCACATAGGGCCACTTTTTAATGAGTAATTATTTACCAAAATCTAATCACAACGGAGAGATTTGTAAATGCCAGCAAACCACCTGGCAGGTTGCCGGAGCCGATCTGTGCTGTGTGGTTGCTTCCTTGACTGAACATAGTTTATTGGGTACTGCTCCTCCACAAAGGCCAATATTGTGTCATCTTCAAGAAACAGAAGGTTCTGTGACTTATTGGCACGCCAGGTTACCTCAGACCTCTATATCATTAACACAGGACAAATGACTGCAATGACATCATTCTCTTTTTTCACACACTGCTGGGTAAAGTGAGAGTCTGAATAACACCTGCTCAGAGTAGGAGTATACCATTATTTATAATGGGCCCCTATGTACTCTGCAGGAGTAGCGCCAACATTTTGGCACTACTCCTGAAGAGTACGTCAATAGCATAAAAAAAGATGCTATGCACCCTACCCTGCGCCATGATGCACCGTATTTTAAATACGGCACACAAATGGTGGCAGTAGGGGGGGTGCTAAGGGGCGCAAGGAAGGTGACGCTGCACTAGATGCCCCTAAGTGTGGGGCCCAATGTTTTTTCAAGCAGCCCCTGACTTACACTGCCAAATGTGCCAAATATCATGGCTGGTTAATCACGATTCCACCTCCTGACTCTTCTTTCACCACCCTACACTTCCCTTTATTTCACTCTTACAACTTCTTTTCATCCTTGATTTCTTCACTTGTCACTGTTTTTCATCTTTCTCCTCTTCTTACTTCCCTCCTTTTCTACCTTGATCTTTTTTGATCAGGATCAAAGACTAATGATGGAAAAATTAGTGCCAGTCCTCAAAAACTAGATCATGTGGGGCCCTCCTGCAACTAATGATTCGGATTAAAGCACTACCTCATTATAGTGAAGGAACTTTGGCGAAAACCCATCTATCCAGGACCGTCATGGCAGCGATCTTACTGCTAGTGCCACCTTGTCTTCATTTACAAGAGCACATCTGCTTCCTCTTTTTCTCTCCAGGAAGTCATATACCCAAAAAAGCCACACTGTATGAATCAAGAATGTAAACCAGCAATGCCAGTCCCATGAACAGAACATGAATTATTGCCTAGATCTGCAGTGTTTGTTCAGGGCACACAGGATCAAATGAGAGGATGGTGTTGTGGAGGAAGAAGCATTCTATTATAGGCTTGATAATGGACCACGGGTTAGGATGCAGAGTCTTTGCCTTTGAAAGTAAACAAATTGTTCAACAGACATCTAGATTCTTCATTGTGAATTTGTGGGATTTCAAAGTCATTACTGCCATTGGAACAGGATGAGAGATGTTAAAGTTTCAGTAGGGCCCTTTCCATAGCCAGGACGACGTCGGAACATTTAAAGGTTATGTGCCTTTGTTGAGGAAGTAAAATCCAGTCCTTCATTTTGCAAGTCCTTATAGCTTACAGAGTGTCAGTTTATGCTTTTAAATGTGGAGGAAATAGCTTTGCGCTAGGCCTCAAGACTGAAGTTCGTACTGGAACATGAAAGGGGAATTAAGCTTCCCCAGAGCCAAATATTCTCCAAACCTTTCCAATTCTTCCCTTTTCACTATGACGAACCAGGGGTCGATTTCAGGCAGAAACTACAGAAGCAGCTTACATTAACAACAGGCCGTTACGGATATAAAAACAGTCAGTTGGGATGACCCATAGAAGTCTAACATGCATATAATGCAAAAATAGCAAACAAGCACTCAAAAATAAGCACGGCAATTGCCTATCAATGGACCAGAGATTCACCTCCGATCAACGGAAGTACATAATGCTAAAATCTGGGCATTTGCGTGCTACACTAATACTGCTTTTTCAATGCAAGCAAACAGAAACAGGGCCATGTTTTAAAACAAACCTACAGGTAAGTGCTAATGAGCAGGTGCCAGGTTCCTCTCCGGCATGAATGTGAGAAGGGCTTGGAAGATGTTACAAGTATCACCAGCAAGAGCTAACTCTACTACTTTCTAAAATCCTTGCTTCGGTGTGCCAACTTCAGAACAAGGCAACGCTTATTAGAAAATATTTAGCTAAAATGTCCATCGTGCAATACAGGATAACAAAAATGGAAACCCATTTAAAATGCGTGCAAGTGAGCAATGATGCTATGGATTTATTGGGCTTTAAAGAAGGTCCAAAATAAAATGGGAACTAATTAATATAGAATAACAGTACATATTAGGCACATATGTAGATTTGAATTTTCGTAGTTTATAAACAATTGTTAAGGCACGGTGTTCACATTCTCAGGGTCTTCTTTCAAGTATTAGATTTAGGCAATGAGAGTTCTCTTAGTAACAGACATAAGGGTGAGTCTAATCAGCTCATCCATCAGTCTACACCAAGGTTCATGGAGGACAATCGTCAGACTAATATTTGATTTAGTGCTCTGTGTCCTGTTGATCCAGAACTCCTTACCGCTCTGAGCACTCCAGTTGTCTGCTGGCTTTTATTTTGGCACCTTTGCAGGCTAGTCTTTTTTGGTGATCCTCGGAAATAAAGGGATGCTCTTTGCAATTGTATCAGTTCTAGATGTGCCCAAACAGGTCACTGATATGCCGATTTACCGACTGCCTCTTCACACCTCCACAGGTCCTGGAGTAACGACATTGCACTGGCCAGAAAGTATCACTAAACGCTCTGAACACAACTTCTAACACCCACTTCATGAAGATTTATCTTTCTGCCTGATTCTATAAAAAACTGTATTGGCTTTTCTATGTCAACCAGTCTTCATTCATGTATCATAATTCAAACCACCTTAACCAATGCACACAATATCAGCCACATACATCAGCAACTACAACCAACCAACATGTTCATAAATTGAGCAAATTTATTGGGGGGGGGAGGGAACAAAGCAATACTTGGAAAAGGTAAACATATATGAAAAAAAATATATATGAACAACAAAAGCTAAACTCTCTGACGATTCAAGTGTATTTTCATAGAAGCCTAGCAAATAGATTCCGGAACGCCACATGTTTGACAAGAATAGTTACAGCTGTCATTTCCTCTTTTTAAAAGACTGGTTATGTACAACTGGTCTTTGTGCAAGGCCTTTTGCAAATAAATAATAGCTAAATACAACATAATATATGAGTTAGAACATTACATACATCTAACACTAAACAGATGTGTCTGTGTTTAGATATTGAGTCGCCTCCAACAGCACTTATCAATATGAAACAGCACCCATAAACATACAACAAATTAACTGTTGTATATCTTATACACTGCAGTACACCATGTAGCTGACCATCAAGCTACTCAACAGCATTCACCAAGAAGAATATATATTTATATGCACACATGTACACACACAATCTTCACTGCTCTCTCTTCCTACTTTATATTGTATCTCTTTTCATATCATCTTCACTTAAGAAGATATACTGTAGAGCTGTGCAAACAGTATATCTATCGTCTCAGAAGATGCCTAAGTAATTGGTAAAGCACTCATACCCTCAGTGTTCAGGCAACAAAATACCACATTCAAAATCCCACACGTAGCTGCCTCACCTGGAAACTAATAAGAACACCATGTCCATAACAGATCATAAGCCAAACCTTGCCCAGGTCTGTGGTGATAACCTCAGGTCTGCAGTGATAACCTCAGACCAATGTTGGAAAATCATCTGGACTGCCAATGGTAGTACGAGTCTATGCTCAATGGTAGAATGTGTGTTCTACAAATGCTACCAACACAGTATACTCTATTCTAATTCTATGATTATTTGTGGGAGTAACTAGGCAACATTGGGGCCTAGTTCGACTTGGTCACCTTATTAATAATTTAAAAAAAACATTCATTGCTATCCTATGCTGTTCCCAAGAGTTTATCAGCTACCCCTTATACTGAGTACCCTTCACAACAGGATGACAGTCATCTCCTTCTTCTTATCTACTGGAATGAGATTCAGAAATGCAGCAATATTGCTCTCTCTCTCTTTAGCCAAATGTGCCACAAAATTACAGGTCTTAACTCAGTGGCATGGCACCCTCTTGAGGAAGCCATTCACTTATCTATCTTTTCTATCTTAGGGCACAGTGCCGAATTTTGCTTTTTTAAAATCATTTTCTTTAGGAACTTGCTATCCTGGCAGTTTTTGCTTTAGAATTGCAAAGGAGGCATTTAGGGAGGATGTAGCAGCAACTTCAGTGATGTCCCTCTATATGTGACAGTTTCTGCATTATGTTAACCAAAGTACTAATGGTTTGAATGTAGAATGATGCATTAAGTAGCCATTTTAAATGTCATTCATTTAAACTAATGTTACTAACACCGGTGGTATCAAAGTTTAATTAAATGTTTGAAGGATTAAACTGATATTATGATGAATTTAGCTCTAGATTGATAGTATACATTGAAACAATATTGAATTTCTAATTATAAGTGATTTAAATACGTGTGCAAAAATAGAGAAATGCATTTCCACGCTATGCTGTTTGAAAGGTATTGACAGATATTATTTCATTTAAAGTTATTGAAATATTAATGCGAATGAATAATTATTAATGTGGAAACAACAGTTTGCATATTAAATATGTTTTATTTTATGTATTAATGTGCTATATTAATTCACTTGCATTAGCCTAAGTGAGGCTTGCTAGGCCTGTTTTTTGTGACTGTGCAGAAAATGTTGTCATTTCCATAACGTGCACTTTCTTTCAGACTTTGTTCCCATGACAAGACTATATTTGTTAATAGACTTCTATTGTTTTACGCACAGAGAGTTGTACAAAGTTTAACCATTTATTTATCACAGAATGCAGCATTTCTGGCCTTCGATTAGAAGTATTTCCATTTAATAGAACCCACATTTTTCACCCTTTGAGCAGAAGAATATGGAGTTAGGCACTGCAAGGATTCAAACTTATGAATTGTAGGTTACATAGAGCTGTTTGAAACAAGCAGGCAAATTATTTGTTGAGCTACTTTACTGGTATTGCATCTTGATACCTGCAGGTAACACAATGATTTCAAACTAAATATTTAACCAACTGGGCCGTGTTACATAAAATATAAATCAAATATGTGATCTACACATTACACACCACACCCTGCAGCAAGCACCTTGGATCTTGGTGTTACTTTATGATGCTTCAACACTGTCCCAAAAATGGCACATCTATCTTTAGCTCGAATGGATTAGTTAACTTACCACAATTATACCTTGAAACTTGCTGGATTCACATAGAATTCTGCAGCAGATGTATTGAACACAATAATGTAAGTGGACCAGATCCTACTGGTGCTCAGTATCAGCAAAAACACAAAGAGATATGTTTAAACAGATCCAGACCACGGTCTGTTTTTCTGTTCTCCTCAAGTATAAAAATCAAGACGCCATTGCCTAAAATAATTTAAAAAGTAGGACTACGGGCTTAGCAGTGGAGCCTGCCTGAACTAACAGAGGACCAATCAGAGGAGGTGGATTAGGAGAGCAATGAGGTAACCAACAGAAGGATTGGGACTACCAGGAGGACCAAGAGGACCAGGACTGGCTCCAGAAGACCAACAGGACTAGGACACCGACCAGGACGACCAACATTAGGAAAAAAAGGAATAGTAGGACCAAGAACTGGTTCAGGACAATTAGGGCCAGGAGAATCGGAGCAAGAACAGAGGGGCCAGGGGACCAGGACAAGGGAGATGAGAAAGACCAGAGCCAGGAGTACAGAGATGACCAGACTGACCAGGACCAGAAGGTCTACGACCTGGAGGTGGAGCAGTGTCAGATGGACCATGGCCAAGAACACTAGGGTCAGGACGACCAAGGTCAAGAGGTCCAGTAGGACCAAAAAGGATCAGAGGTAAGAGGACTAGTATGACTGTGACAGGAGCAGCAGGGGATGGCCAGGTGGATAAAGAGTACAGGAGGACCAGAAGGATAACAGCAGATAAGAAGGAGAAGGAAGACCAAGATGATGAAGAGTAATGGGGAAGGGCCAGTGCCAGAAGGATCATGATGTGGAAGCTCACAAAGACCAGGAAGACAAAGATCAGTATGAGCAGACCCAGGGGACCACAGGCATTATGGACTTCAAGCCTATTATAAGGAGGTCCATGTCAAGAAGAACCAGGACAAGAGCAACAGCCAGTAAAGGATAAGGAGTAGGAATTAGAGGAATACTAGGGGATGACAGAGGAAGAGGAAGTGAGGAGATCCAAGCTGAGGAGGAGGTATGGGAGCAGAAGGACTACAAGGAGGGTGAAGATGAAAAGGGGAAAGGCCAGGAAAAGAAGTAGTAATATGATGAGGCGGTAGAGAGGGTGAGGATGTTAAAATACAATTAAAATAATGAGTGTATTTTCTGGGTTGGGTGGTGTAAGTTGTGTAAGTGTAAGTTATGAATATCATGCTCAGTTTTCGTTATAACGTTTGCCAGTCAGTATTGGCATGTAATTGAACTACCGCACATGGAATGAAAGCATGTTACACAACATCACACAATGTGATCAAAGTGAGAAGTCATGATTAAAACCAAACATTCTGGATTCAATGTCAACAGCTTAACCACAACCTTTGCCTTTCCAAGGAATTGTTGTTCTTCTTTAATATGCACATTGATGCAACATGTTTTTCAGAAATCTTATATTTAGTTCTTTACACATAAATAACTGTTAGTATTTGTATTATAATAACTTGGATTGTATTTGCTTTTGGGTCTTCTGACCCATTTAGGTGTCACTTTTTGTAGTGTCACTTCCCATGATGTCCATGATATAAAATGTTATGTGTCTATGTGACATCACTTCAAGAAAGTAACCACAAAACATTAAAATACCCCCACTTCTACCATACTTCTAATCACACTAAGCACATTAGGTTAGCAAACCTGACCTCCTTAGGAGAGTTACATTCACCCTGTGATCTTCCACCCATCTGTCCAACCAACCATTCATTCATATATGCATCTATCATTTCAAACACATATTCATCCATAGATCTATGTATCCATCTAACCATCCTTTCACCCTTGCATCCTTTCACTCTTTCCAATCTGTCCATGCTTCTTCCTTTCATTCATTCAACCTTTAATCTAGCAATACTTTCACGCTTCCATCCTTCCTTTCACACTTCCATACATTTATTCTTTCACCCTTCCATTCTGTCTTTCACCTTTTCTTCCTTATTCCCTTCCTTTCAACCTCCTTTCTCCTGCTGTTCCTTCTTTCCTCATTCTATTCACCCATCTTTTCTAATATCTACATTTCTCTCCAATGCTCGCTTTGTCTATCTGACCTCTCTCTGTTTTTACCTATTTTCATTGTGTCATTACTTATGCTCTGTGGCCTTTGCTGTGCATTTTAGCTCATTTACCACACTCATCGCCAATGTTATTGCCTAACAGTATTATTTATGAGCAGGTTCTCTGCAGACCTTCATTCAGATGCGACCCATGAACAATTAATTAATGTTTAGTTGTTCATCAGATACTAGGAACCAGTAACAAACCCAGCTTCAGCTGCTTAAGTGGGGGGCTCCCTACGCCACTGCATTACTTCATTAGGTGAAATCACTTCCTGTGGTGTTCTTCCCAGCAGCACGTGAAAAATGTAACTTGGCATTAAAAGGTTGTACATCCCTTCACTAAACAAATCAGATTATTGAAGGCAATCTTTATAATTCACCAAATATATACGTGTACCTTAAGAGAAAGATAGGAGGGAGACCTTGAGATTAGGGATCTGTTGTTTAGGGTGGAGTTGCCCCACTCTCCCACCTTTTTGCAAACATGAAAAGTGTCTGTCAGGCTGAGCAAAGGTCAGCCTGACAGACACTCTTCTTGTTTGGGTCAGGCAGCCAGATGCTGTATGTGTGCTAAATGCACAGGCTCCAGACAACCTGAGCTGAACTTTGATGAGGTGAAGATTTTACAACCCTGTCGCAGTGACCTCCTTTGCCAGGCAAAGCGATTGGAGATCCTCACCCAAATGGTGAGGGGCATGTCACAGATCTGACCTGGGTGCTTCAGTTTCAAGCTCTGAAGAGTCAAGGGACAACTGATTTTCAGGGCCCTAAGAAGCAAGACAAGGGAAAAGGAGGTGGCCCTGCTTTCAACCAGTGAGTCAGTAATACCGATTTTGCATAAGTTGTTTGGGTTTGAATGGTGTAAGAAAAATCCTGTTTTAGATATGGGTTTTCTGGGGTGGGGGGGTACTGCTTCACACTCTAGGCGCTCCCCCGCAAGTTAAATGTTCTGGAAAGAGTTAGGAATAACACTGGTAAGTGTAGAGCAGTGGGGTGGAAGCTCATGCCAGAAGTAAAAGTAGAACTACTAGGGATCTATGGCGTGACGACCTAACATCTTTTCTGGTGCTAGGCTAGGTAGTGACACACAAGGAAATTGCTACAAAAAGGATAAAATCTTTCTTACCACATAATAGGAAGTGGCTGAAAGAAATTAGTCATTGTGTGCTTAATGAAAATGAAATCTACAAAAAAGAGTTTTCTGAAACAAATTAATGAAAACAGAACTGTGTAATTGTTATGAAATCAATAAAATGAACTTTTCTAAAGAAACGCATTTCAGTAAAGGCAGTTTAGATGCTCCTCTTGAGGGTCATCTAACGCAACATTCTTTAGATGTAAGTATTTGCAGGCCATGAGAAGATGTTTCTTGTTTTGATGGATGGTTTGTCACAATGAAGAGAAAGCCTTAGTGCCAAAAATTGTAATCATTCTCCAAGCTACATTGCCCAGAGGGAACCCTGAGAGGGGACAATCCACAAAAAGCCAAAGCTATAGAGAAAGTAACTGTTCAAAAGATCCTTAACTGTTATGAAGATGTTGTTGAAAGCTGAAGAAGTTGAAATACAAGAGAAATATTCTTCAAAGTAGGTAAGCTAAGTTGATAGAGCGGCACTCAAACCAACAATGGCCCTCGAAATGCAGTACAAGACCTGAGGTAGGACTTCAAGACAAGGTATTTAGGCTTTTTTACCTCACATGCTCATGTATGGACAAATCCAGGGTAGTAGATAGAATGTGCAGACCAATTTGCTGAAATTATGCCTTTAATACTGCTCTGTTACTGTAGATTTCTGAGCCTCATGAGAAGAAGATCCTATGCTTGTGAATAAGAAATTATTGCTCTGGCTCTTCCCAAATTTCATCAGGATTAACCAATTATAGGAAGGTGCAAAGTTTTTATCATACAGGTGAAGACTCGCATAAATCCTAATCAGTTACCTACCTGTAGCTCGCAGAGATTCCCGCTTTTCCTATGTAGATGTCCTGGCATAGATTTTCACCACCCTTTCTGCCATAATGAAGGTTTGGCTTGCCTCATTTAGATTTGGGGACACCTCCCCAAATCTCAGTATGTCAGCAGGAGAACTACTCGGTCTCTGTGGCTGACATACACCTCTGATGGCATGACAGAATAAGGGCCATTGGAGGGTTTGCCATTTGTCCACCAGCCCTATTTAGAGTGGGCAAATAAATAGTAAGTTTTCACCAACATCCAAAATGTGACAGTAAGTGAAAGTCAAAACATATCAGTGAGCCCTTCCAACGACACGGGAGAAAACTCCCTTGGCGAGGAGGGTCATTGTTATTTTTTTTATTTTCAAAAAGGAAAATTCCACTTTGAAATTGAAATAGTGGTGTATGGCTTTTGTCATGTTGGGGGAGCTGTTCAGCACACTTTTAATTTAATGCATTGACAGCAGTTCTGCTAATGTAAGAAATGTCCGATGGGGAAGGGGACATCTCTAAATCTATAGTGCAGTTACCCCAACAAGGCCTCAGTAAAAAAGCCTTGACGGAGTAACCACATTCTAAATGAGGTCTCTAGTCATGAGTGCAGCGGATGGACATAAAGATGTGTACTGAGATTCATGTTGTCCTTTTACATGTTGCAGAACTAATGACCACTTCCCACTCCTTCGCTTACAGCAGAAGCTGTACGTCCTGGGCCTTAAGAGTGTCAGATCTAGTCAAGGCTGAGCTCTAAAAGAGCGAAAAATGTGGCCTGAGACAGGATTCTACCAAGTGCTATTCTGACGGTCTTCTCCTCTAGAATGTTATTCTAAAACATTTAAGAGTCCCAAAAGACCCATCATTTCAACCCCTAGGTAAAATAAGTTAAACATCACCCGAACTGGAGATGACTTCCACGTATAATGCTTATAAAAGAGCTTATGGTGAGTTCACCAGCAACATCCACTGCAGGTGAGGAGTTAATCTCACTGATGAAGCATGCCACCTAGTTTTGACGAGGGGCATTCTAAACACCAGATGAAAGTACAGAAAATACAGAGCAAGAATTAGTCAGTGTAGGGAATCTTCAGCCTCAAAGTAGGACCACAGTTCCTGTTGTAGTGTATTTGATAGTTAAGAAGTGCACTCAGTCTGGGACTAGGACCAGAATGAAGATGTAGATGAACACTAAGACGTAGACCAGACGCAGGAACAGGACCAGAACGCGTAAGAGTGCGAGAGCACAGAATGGGACTAGAAAGAGAGCTAGCACTTGAACTAAGAACATGACTAGTACTAGGATCAGGAATAGATAAAGACTTGGAAAATGTAAAGGATTAGGAATACATTTGGGAAGAGGATAAGGGTTAGAGTTAGAAAAAGGCTAGGGATAGGGCTAGGAAGAGGATTAGCAGTAAGACCAGAAACAGTCTAGGCTTAGGAAGAGGCCAATCATGAAGGGTTGAATGGGGGGACTAAGACTTGGAATAGGAGTAGAAAAGGACTAGGAAAGAGACTACGATGGCAACTAGCACGAAGACTAGCACTAGGAAGAGGATAGGGATTAGGAATAAAACTTGGAATAAGAAAAGGTCTATGAAAAGGAAGAGGGCTATTAATAAGGAGACAAAGAGGAGCAGGATGAAAAATAGAAGGAGAGGAAGAAATAACAGGAGGAGAGGCATCACAGGTCGGCTATAAATCGTCACGGGGAGCTTCAAATACCTGGGTGTGTTGGTCTCCCACATAGGGGGAGGCGTGGGAGCATAACTTTGCACCCGTGTTGAATCGCCTGAGGGCGAAAGTCTGTGTGTGGTGTTTTTTATCCCTCTCCCTGACTTGAAGATTGGCAATTTTTAAAATAGTTTCCTTGCCCCATTTCATGTATCAATTACAAAAATCCTATATGACATCCTGAAGCAGTGTTTTCAGAAAATCAATTCTATCCTCTGTAGCTTTCTATAGGATAACAGCATCCCCCATACAACTCTCAGCAAATGGTTTAAATCTACCTACTTGGGGTGTATTGCAGTGGCTGACATCAACTCATATTACCGGGCCTCGCATCTAATGATTATTAGTGATTGGTTATATGACTTTCCTAGTGGTCCTCTTTTGTATCCGAGAAGTTGGTTATGGGGGACACCCTCCTTGTCTCCTTTTTATATGGTGGTGGCACCCTCTGTGGCCTTCCCCACACAACCAGGGTGATTTTCAAGCTGTGGAGGAGCACCCTCCACCAAATGGGCAGGTGGGATTGACTGACAGAGCAGACACTGCTTTGGCAGGGTTGTGCAGTGCCAGAGGTGGACAAATTGGAGGGATTTCTGAGGAGGGATTTAATAGAGATATCTGCACTGGGAGATGTTATGAGTGGGGCCACCCTCAAATCATTTCAGACTTTACACACTGAATATGAGCTCAACAACAGGCAATTCCATAAATACTTCTGTCATGTATTGACCCCATACATAGCAGCCCTGACTGAACTCCCCAAATTCAGTCTGCTGGAGGGTAGGCTTCTCTCGGGAAACTTTGAAGATCATAAGATTGTTGAGATCTACCGGACCCTCATTTCCAACTAACAGGATATATTATTTAGTTAGCAGAGGGCATGGGAAGATGATTTGGGAGACCCTGAAGACGAGGACCAGACTGAGGCTAGGGGAGCACCTATAGCAGCAGCTATTGCTGCCAGACCAAGACTGATATAGCTTAAGTAACTCCACAGGATATACCTCACACATCATCGCCCATGGAAAATGAGTGTTATCCACCCTGTTTGCCTCCGCTGTGGGAAAGCAGGAGACATTTATACATACAGTGTAGGATTGTCATATCTTAGAACCGTTTACGCAAGGAGTGACATCCTGCCTGAGCACGAGCCAAATGAGACATAGCAAGGGAATGTAAAGCCTTGACTCCTTGTTTTTTTGGCAAAATGGAGAAAGGGGATGGATCACTGCATGGGTTTAGAAATAGCAGTGTATAGGACAGAACAGTTTAAACACAAATAGAGAAGGTCCAAATTTCCCTTCCTATAGAATGCCCGAAGAAAAGTATTAGTTTGTGAGGTGGGTACTCAGGTGGGGGTATGGACCAATAATCCCCTGAAGAAGCAAATATCTGGGAGCACTAGAGTTGCGAACCCATTTAATTCATGTTGAAAAAGTTAACATGCTGTTGCAAGTTGCAAGCAGTTAATATTCATCAATTCCACGTGTTGTAATTCAAGTGCATTTATTAGTTCCTGACATGGGAAAAGTCTTGAAAGTTGCAGGAAGAAACAGCCTTTTTGTAGTTCAGGTGCATTTATTAGTTCCCAACATGGGAAAATCTTGAAAGTTGCAAGAAGAAACAGCCGACACGTGTTTCGCCCCTCGTGGTGTGTTCACCTAGGGCTTTCTCAAGGCATATGGTTATTCATCTGAAATTGTTCATATTATAAATGCAGATGGTCCGAGTTCGGGAACCAAAATCCAAAAAGTAATCACGGGCTCGAAGAAGCAGCGTGCTACTTGAGTGCCATATTGGAGCCCGTGATTACTTTTTCGATTATAGGACTGGACAGTGTATTGGATAAGGGGTTGCCCACAGAAGCATGCTAAGGTGTGGTAGGTGTGGGCGGACTACTGTGGTATTGTGCTGGAGCCTACCTGCCCCATGTGACAAATGTTAGACAACGAAATTCGAACCTTTTACAGGCTGATGCACATAAAGGATGGGTTAAGGCGATTGTTGCTAATTTCATTGATGTTGCATATATAGATTGCTGGAGGAGTGATGGGGCGGGTTGAGTTCAATGCTCAGGGAATTGCAACTATGTTTGTTCTGTGTTCACTGTGTATTTGCATGCAGGGGCAGTGTTTCTGTCTCAAAACCAATAGAATCTGTGTTCAAAAAAGGGGAAAGCCATCAATACTACCAGGGGAACTATGAACACCAGGCAGACCAAAACCAGAGCGACCAAGAGAATCATGACTACAGAACCAGGGCCAAGAGGGCCACAACCTGGGGGACCACTAAGAGGTCCAGGACCGTGAGAACCAGGATGACTCTAACCACGATTACCAAGAGAACCAAGTCCAGAGAACCAGGATCAGAAGGTGAAGGACCAGGAAGGCCAGGGCCACTAAGAGCACAAGAAAAGTACTAGTAGGAAACTCAACAGTGAAAATAACTGGGAGGTGGGGACAGATTGAGGAGGGCCACCAGCAAGGTGAAAACCACATGGAGAATGAGGACCTTCAGGAGGATCAAGACCAGGCTCAGAACAAACAGAAGTAAAAGGGCCACCAGGAGGACCAAGGCCATGCAGATCAATAACAGAAGAACCAGTAGGATGACAATGACCAAGAGGAAAAGGAGGAGGAGGACCTGGATGTGAATGAACAGTAGAACGAAGACAAGGAGAACCTGAACCAAGAAGAAAAGGACAGACAACCAGGACCAGTGGTATCCTGGGGTCAAAGGCATAGAAGGTAAACAGGAGGAGGGGAGCTTAGCTATGAACCAGGATGTTCAGAAGGACTAGGGCCACAAGGAAGACCAGGAGAGGACCACCAGGAGGATCATACGGACTAGGGGAAGAAGGCCAACGTGCACAACCAGGAGGAGGGCAACTTGAAGGAGCAAAGTCTCCCAAAGGACCAGGACAAAGAGGGAGAAGAAGGCCACCACAAGGACCAATACCTTTAGATTAAGACCAGGAGGAGGACCAATAGGATGAACAAGAAGACCAAGAAATGGTAGATGATCAGGAAGTCGAAGACCAAGACAGGACCAGAGGATTATGGGGAGCAGGACCGGGAGGACCAGGTGGTCTTCGTTCAGTGGGAACAGCCGGACAACAAAGAAGAGGAAAGAGATGACTACGACTATCAGGATTGATCACAAAATGGACAAGAACAGTATAATAAGAAGGATTAGGAAGACCAGAACGGGAGGACCAAGGGAAGTAGAAGACCAATAGAAGAAGGAAGACACTTTTTGTACAGTGTTCATAATAAGAAAATGTAACCTCATTTATTAAAATCAGTTGCTAGTCAGTTAGTGTTGGTCAAGTGACTTTCCCTTTCAAGCCCTACTTGTCTTTCAGAAGCATTTGTGTGTTGTCCAATCACTACATTTCTATTTGGGATAGTCCAGCTTTGCGGTCCCATATAAACACTTCAAATTATTTGAATATGAAAATGTATAATGCCTTTTGTGGTGGACGAAGGTGGTCAACTGAACACCATATTGCATTACTGTGATAAAATTAATCTAATAAAAAAGTTGAAAATAATACCCACTCTTGCCTCCCAGAAGGACGTTAGAAGTCATCCGTTGGGGACTCTGAGCTTCTTTTCATATCGTATCTATGTTTAACCAATGGAAAAATTACAGCTCATAATTTTTCGAATGTTTCACATATTAATAGTGAGCATTAGGAGTTGAACGATGGCAGGGGAGCAAGAGAGGAGGTGGGGTGAATGAACGGGTGATTACCAAGCGAGCACAAATAGAGTGTAAGTGGGCACTACTTGTGAGAGTGGTAAGGTGGATGTCGGGTATGACTGCATGAGGTATGAGGGAGTGGTGGCAATAAACTGGATACAAAGTGTATCTGCATGAGCTGACAGCAGTGCAGATGAGAACAGCAATATGAGGAAGAGATAAGAGAGTGGATAGTATGAGAAAGGAGATGAACATTTATAAGGTTTCTTTTTTGTGAGCACATGTATATACTTTAACTTCCAAGTAGAAAATCCCTTTGTTAGTTAGTAATGTACAAAAACTGATGCAGCTTTAAGGAGGAGGTTTTAAGGTGGTTGGTATTGGCGATGCTAAATGGGTTCGTCTTAGAGGAAGGTGGACCAATCCTGACAACCTTCCTTTCTGTTACACAGGCAGACTTACTACTAAAGGTTAGCCCACGGGTTGATGGACTGTAAAAGAATATTCGACATTAGGTGAATGACTCAGGTCCTAGATACTACCAACTTCATATTTAATTTAATAATGTAAATAATAGGAAATCTATTGACTCCAGACTTTCTTGAGTGGAAACAGTTGCAAACCGACCAAGAAACAGGGGCACCCTAAACCTGTTGTAATGAACTAGCAAGATCTTTCTTCAGGAAGACATACACCCAACTACTTCAAGGATGACAGCATTGTGCAACAGAAACCTTGTGGAAGAATGCTGAAGTTCACATGTCTAGGCTCTCATAAGTCTGTGGGACTGGACCTGTGCAGGTGTGAGGTCTGACAAACTTCTTTTACATGTCTGATGGCGTCACACTTAGTTTATTTTTCTTAGTCTTGTCCAAGTGTCCTGCATAGGATATTGCCCGTATTTCATCCATCTTCTCCATTTTTTGTAGGAATTTGCAGCAAAAATATGATTTACAGCCTATAATTACTTGAGACGTCTCTTTGTAATATTTTTAAAAGTCAGAGTCCCTCAATCAGGTTTTCAGGTGAGTTGCAAACATTTTCATTTGTGTGTTAGCATGTGGAGGGGAAGATATACCCTTTCTGAGGTATGTTACTGACTGGTCTTGGGCTTAACAGAAATGTCAGCCATATCTTCAGCACATTAGAATATGATATCCCTTTTGTCAAGACCTACACAGCACGAGTTCTCTTTTGTGTTCCCCATCTACAGTGCCTGTAACCATAATGGAAATGCCAAATTTCTGGATATAGCTTTTCCTTGTAGGCTATATATTTCCGGACCCATATAGATTACAAATCTAAAGAGGGTGACACCTATGGCTTTGCTCCCTGGCGAGGGCATTACTAACTTTCTGCACACTCGTCCCCTCTGAACATCCTTAAAGGATAACGTGTGATGGGACAGCAGTGTGGGGCACACATGCTTAATTTGGGGTTGGGAAAAAGTTTTTTACTATAACATTTGTGTTAAGAAAAATGACTGAATGAGGAGAAACTGCTCGGGAGATAAGGCGAGCCACAAATAGGTGCTGAAATATTTTTGAAATAAATGTATTTTTTCACTAAATAAAAGGCTTCAACATTTCTACCAAGTGAGTGGATAATTTAGCAAATCTATGCAATCTATAATCCACAAAGAACTTTTTTCATGGTTATCTCCACAAACTCTATGAAGCCAATCACCTTGAAACAGTAATAATGGGGTGGTAACACCACACGTGGTAATGAGGATTAAGACGCAAGGAGCGAAATCACTTCATACATCTCCATTTTTTTCCCGCGACCGAGACAATTACTAGTTACAAATTCAACCTTCTTTTGCAGGTGGAAATGTGCCTGGGTTTGACTGCATCCGATTTTACAGCACCTCTAAAATTGTAATCCAATTTCGTCGGAAAACAGAAATTTACGGCTGGAACGGGATTACTGTTTTATTCATGATCTACCTATTGTGGGAATAAACATGCTGATAATATATTTGAAACATTTTTGCTAACTTTTAGGCTAGCCAAGGGGGGGGGGGGGGGGGGGGGGTCGGCTGGAGAAAAAAATAGATTCTCACTAATTTGTTGAACCGCACTAAATCTAAATATTTTAAGAAGGAGAAACTTGACAATTGAGAGCTGCCCACATCCTGCTATGAACACAGTATTGCTTGTAAACTTTCATTTTACATACATTGACTGTTAAATTCCTTTTAACAAGCGTCAAAGGATTTAATCCCAAAGAAAAAACAAATTTCAACGAAACAGCTCAAATCTGTCAGTCAATATAACTATATTGTGCCACACAACCTTGGACCTCCAACATGAGCGAGCTTTTTACCATATGCAAGCTTTGCATTTCTCTTAAATAACTAAAATATACTCGTGCTATGCTAATGTACTTAAAATAAAAACATTTAAATCACAAACATCTTCTTGGTTTAACAATGGGAACACAACACGCTTGGCCTTAGGAGCCTGTGACCTACCCCGCCCAATTTCGGTTTAGTGTAATTTACCTTGGGCCTTAGTTTGGAGCTTTATCTTCATACACGCTGTATTTTCATTGGAGCATGGAGAGGCCCTTCGTCTTCAATTCACACCCCAGCTCCCCTAACATCTTCCGCTTCCAACCAGCTTAGCCCCTCTTCAAATAACTACACTAGCGCGTGCGGAATTCCGCTCAAGTGTCTGAGTCACACGGTCACCTAAAAAGAGACCTCTCTGACTACGTGTCCGACTCACTCCAAAATGGCGGCAATCAGCTGTACATTTGCGTCACAAGACGCCACTGCTGCAAGAGGATGGAACAATATCGTAACATGCAACCAGAGCCTTGATGTGTAGAACATTTGCGGCATGGCGCGATGACGTCATTCTGACATCACGGAGCACGACGGTTACCACACGTTAAACCTGCTGATTCTTTCGATGATTTGTGCATTTGTGTACATCGTTCTACAGACCATGACAAGTAACGCTTGCTCCCCTTTAATTTCCTCGACAAAAAAGTAAAGAACCTATTTCTCACAGAAGTTTCTATTTCAAGTTTGAGTAGCTTATAAGTGTAGTTCAGGTGTTTTACGTGCCTTATTGTACACGCTGTTCCTTGTGTCCACTTTCCCGGCAAACAAATTTGGAACTGCATGTACTAGAATGAATAGGGGGGCAAATGACTGGATTAGTAATTCACCACTGAAGCAGAAACAAAGAGAGCTATACCCTCTACCTTTTGAATATTCAACAATAATGAGATTGATTACTGTGCTGAATTCAGTGCAAAAATACTATTTTTGATAGGATGCGGTTATTATTGGCCAGTCTGGCAAAAAGGGATACCAAAAGAAACACTCTATACTAAAGCCAGGGATAAAAGGCTGCTGTAATAGAACAGGTCTGGCCTAACATATTATCATGAATTCCTAGAAAACCACCCTAGGCCGAAAAACCTCACTTATATATTGTAAAATCTTGACCCCACCCATAATAAACCACGATACACCCTCCCTCCATAGTCTTCCCTTCCATCGCCTAAATGTGTGATACAGATCTTTCCTCACTGCTGACACCAAAAACACTCCTCTGTTCCCTTTGCCCAAACCAGCTGTTTGCTCCTCAACCATATCCCAGACCTACCTTATCTGTTGATCCACCCTCATTTAAGCCACCCCTCCCATACAGTTGTCCTATTGTCCCCGCCAACCAGGAAAACAAGCAAGTAGTTTTCCTGCCCCACCCTGGAAAAGGCTCCCAGCTGTTAAACTGGATCCCAACTCAGTTCCACAAACTTTCCCCCCAAATCTCTGCAATGGCTAACCTCTTCTCTGACAGATAATACAGATTGCCAAAAACAGATAGATGCACTCCATCCTGTTGAAACAATGACTATTCTGTTTGCACCAATTCTTCATGCCTCAACACCGAAATACCCACACTATGACAAAAACTCATCTCTCTGTTAACCTTTTTCCTCTTTTCCTATTGCCTAAGGTTTTCATGCCCCTCTCCAAACACTTCTCTGCACAAACTCCATCCACATAATGTGAGTGCCCAGCCAACTGTTCACTATCCAAGACAAATTACTTTTCAGTGATTTCAAAAATACTAATACTTGACAGAGAAGCGAGATCATTTTCACTTAAATGTATGACAAGCAAGTCTGGACACGACCTCTCTGTAACCTATTTAGACATAAACCCAAAAAATACCCCCATCGCATACTACTTTTCCCCCACCAGAATATGAATTCCCTAGCCCCATCCAAACCAAGTTATCTGCCAAAACTTATTGTTTCCACCTGTTTTGCCACCCAATGAACAAACAAATGCCCCACAATCCTAATAGTGGACACATTCCTGCTGGGTCCAGCCACGCACCCTAGGGGAGAAACAGCAGTTACTAAAATGTAAAATAAACAATCCACTACAATACACAAAGGTGAACATATCTTTTAAAACATTTGGATCTCCAGCTACCCAATGACTTCACTTGCCTGTCGGACATGCCTTGCATCCAGGCTTCCATAGCTGCATCAATTCTTAAAGAATGTGTGCCGTAATCCGCAGCCCTCATACCCAAAAGGGACAACACTCTCCTTAGAACTCGCAAAACTTGAAATGATGTCAAAAGAGACGTGCCCTCATGAACAAAAAGCCACTTACCTGACTTGTCCCAAAACATGAAAAACTCCACCAGTTTCCAACAAGGCAAGCAGCCGAAAAGCTATTTTTCCCAAAAACCTCCTTCCCCCTGCCCAAATAGTCTGTCTTGGACCGCACCAGTAAGATCCTTACGTCTTCATCTGAAGCAGTAACATGACGTCTCAAACCTGCCCGGACACGTCCACCAATTCAGAAATCCTTAAAGCACCATGAAAAAGCCAAAGCATGCATAATGCTAACAAAAAATATGCAATCATGTCCAAAAGTAACTTACCTGAAATAGGTCACCGCTTGTCAAACTTGAGCTCTACCCTGCTGAGCCCATCCAGCCACAATCCTCCTGCACACCTCCCCTTCCATAGGATTGTACCCCTAAACACACTTACAATCAAAGGAAATACCCAACATCTTACAAGTAATTGAGACTGCTGAAAGATCCAATTCAATCTGACCCATGATAAAATGAACAGCATCTTCCTGCCTCAAGGAGAAAACTGAATGGGATGACCCCTTCCTCCTTGCTGCAGAATTCTTTCCATGCCTGCTTATAATCTTTTTTGGTAGAATTTGCAACAGACTTCTCAATAAGGTCAAGCACTTTTATTGTCCCACCTTCCAGAGTTCCTGAGGTATCCTGGCCTTACTGCACCCACTCCCGGTGCCAGCCCACAAAGCCTCTGCCATTGAAAATGGGACAATGCATCCACAATATTATTATCTCAATCAGGCACATGTCTCACCTTGATCAAAATGTTACATTTCAAACAGCAAAGCAGAAAAATCCTCAACAAATACAACACTGTCTCATCCGGCTCTTTAGGAGTAAACCAAAGCGACTACAGCTGTGTTAGCCCCATTGAAAACCCCCTTCCTATTGGTTAACAGCTTCCCCCACAAAACCACTGCCACATCAAGATGAAAGAACTAAAAAAACGTGATGCTTCGTTGACCAGCCAGTCCTGAAGCCAATATTCAGCAACTCAATGCCCACCCCAAACAGACCAAAACCAAGTGCTCCAGCCGCATCAGAAAATATCTGCACTTACCACAGCCATTCTTCATCCATGGACAGCATCGCCACACCATTGAACTTGTTCAAGAATGTAATCCACATCCTCAAATCAGCTTTCACACCATCACGCAAATACACTTGGTGATGCGGCAACACCACCCCATCTCTTGAACATTCAATTCACCTGCAAAAATCTCTCCCTGTCTGCACTACTCTACAAGCAAAGTTCAAATGATGAAAGAGTTCTTGCATTTGTTTCAATTCCAATTTTGAACATGCCACCGCTCCTTCCATCAGTTCAATCAAATGTACTTTAACCTTCGGCAAACAGATTTCCATCTACACTGAATCAATTTCAATGCCTAATAAAGTGACACTGGTAAGGGGCCCTTCCATTTTCTCTGGAGCCAGGTGTATTCCTAGCCTGCCATGACCTGTTTGAAGGCCATCAAAGCCTTCTGACATTCCCCTTTACTAGTTCGGCCAACCACCAAAAAATCAATAAGATAATGTGTCACATAGTGTGCACCACTCCTGATCTGAAAAAAAACCACTGCAAAAATCAGCTAGACATCTCATACAAAGAATAAGAAACCGAGCAACCTATGGGCAACATTCTCTCGATGAAAATCATACCATCGAACTGAAAACCAAGAAAAGAGAAGTCATTCAGATGAACCAGTAGAAGTCTAAAGGCAGATTTGATACCAGATTTTGCCATTTCAGCACCTTCACCACATGTCCTCACTAACTTGATTGCTTCGTCCATCAATGAATAACATACCAGAGTCTGCCATACCTATATCGTCATTCACTGACTCACCGTGGGACCAAGACAAGTGATGAATCAACCTATATTCTCCTGGTTTACTCCTAAAGGAGAAATCGTCAAATTTAGTAAAGGCCAATAGTTATAGCGCCCCAATATTCTACCAGCCTTGACTTTTTTCTGCAGCTTTTGTCTCACAATGTCCTGGTTAGCCAACGCCGATTTAAGATTATTAGCCGACTGTCTCTGCCTAGGACCTTGATAACAAAGACAAAACCTTAAAACCCTAGAATGGACATTTTGCTTCCTGATGCTGAGGCTAAAACTGTAGCCAGTAGCTAAACACCTGAAAATTAAGTGGAGTAGACCCAGTTTTGCAAGCAATTGATATTGTCCCCTGCCCCTGTCATTACTCCTGAATTGAACTTGCCACCCAGCGGGAAGGTTGCCTAAACATTCCAAGACTGGGGCCCTCATTACAACTTTGGTGGACTTCGGGCAAGACCACCATGGAAAATCCCGCCACCATTCCGCCAGAGTTGGCGGCACAGTGACCGCTGTATTACGAGTTACAAGCACAAAGCCGACAAAACACAGCCAGAAATCCAACAGCGCCAGTGCCACTGACAGTGAAAGAGCGATTGTTCGGCTGCCCGGCCCGCCACGCTGACACCATACCAGCCGCCATATTATGAGTCAGAATACAGCACAGCGGAACATGCACAGTGGTAAACCATTGACGGCGCGCACAGCGGCGGGTTAGAAAATCACCGCCAATAGAAGGCAACACCAGATTGGACAGTTCAAATATCCCACACTACACATACCTGTTCACTGCACCATAAAACACACCCCCTCCCACCCCCTCAAGCCTTTGTGAATACTATCACGACTCAAAGATATATGACCAACGAACCACTGCACATTGATCACTGATTACACACGGTGCACACCCTCCCACAACATGTCACGCCACAAGCACCCACGCTTCACCGACAATGAGTTGCGGGTCATGGTGGACACGATCGCCAGAGTTAAGCCAGAACTGATGGGAGCCTAAGTCCAGCAAACATCAATGGCCAGGAAAACCGAGCTATGGCAGAGGATTGTCGACAGGGTGAACGCAGTTTTCAGCTATCCACGCACAAGGGAGGACATCAGAAAGAGGTGGAACGACCTCAGGGGGAAGGTCCGTTCCATGGCATCCAGGCACAACTTTGCTCTCAATAAGACTGGCGGTGGACCCCCACCTCCTCCCCTTGACTTGACAAACTGGGAGGAGAAGGTCTTGGACATCATGCATCCTGAGGGCCTGACTGGAATCATTGGAGGGATTGATACTGGTAAGGAACCTACACCAATCCTGAGCACTAACCACTCCAGTCCTGCATGCCTCCCAAGCACCTACCACTCCCCATCATATCACAAATCACAAGAATGCACCCCCCACAATTACCCCACCTTCCTACTCAGCATTCCACACCACCCCTCTCCCACCATCCACACACCCACCCCGCACAATGCACGCTAAACCTTCACTATCTCCTCAACTACCCCTCCCACAGTCCATCACCAGGCATGCAGGATCCGAGTCACACTGATATCTCACAATGGTGCACCTGCATGGACATTCATCCCACAGCCCACCCAGACTGCTAGCCAGCACCACCTCACTACCTATGCCAATTACAGCAATGTCAAACAGTTAACCCCCAACTACAATTGATATGACAAGCACAGCCCAAAGGCCATTCACCATGCACTGTCAGCATTGCTGCAAATGTCATTGTCACCTCTGGATAACTATTCCACCCACTGCAAGCGGCACACCTTGACACTACAACGACATTTCCACATACGAACTCTCACCCTTTCCATCCACAGCTAAGTGTACTACTGCCATCCAGCAGAGGGTGCCAGGGTCAGACAGCCCTCCCCAGGATGAAGGCCCCAGTGGATGTCTGGAGGACGACAAATTGCAGGGGCCATCTGGGGCGACTGGCCAGTCCACCCACAGCAGCCCTAACCTAGACACCCCAGACTCACCCTCCTGTGTGGCTACAATACCCCAGCTAGCCCCTCCTCCCCAAACCTGTGCCTCAGGGACCACTCAATTAGAGGTGTGCCCCACAGTACAGGGGGCCTGAGTCAAGGCCCCCCACACAAGACAATGAAGGCCTTGGTGCTACTGACAGTGGGCACAGTGTGCCAGGAGCACAGGGGGCCAGGACTAGTAGGAGGGGTTCTGTGGTCCAAGGGAGGGGGGCAGCAACTATATCAGAATTGCCAGGAGGCCCTCACCCATGTCCTGGGTGCATACCACCAACCCCAGGACACCATGGCCCTGATCTTCATTACCCTGCAGGAGACCCAGAGGCTACACTAGGCGAACCATCAGGAGGCCATGCAGCAGTGGCAGACCTACAATGCCACCATGGCCTCCATAGCAGGGGTGCTGACGGAACTTACATCGATCCTGCTTCAGTCCACCTCCCCAGTGCTTAACTTGTAAATACAGAGGTGCCGGTGCCCAAAGCCCTCCTCTTAAACACGTGGCTGCTGTAATTGAATGTGTGAACATTGAATACTGAGGCAGCGTAATCCTGAAGCCATCTCGGGCCTCTTCAATCCACATAAAGCCACTCCCTGCCCCTTCAGCTCACTCTTGTAGCTTTATACTTTCTCCCTTTGTGACGTTTTTTCGTTTTTCTCTTCTTTCGTCTTTCCCATATGTGTCTTTTGCTCTCAGCAAATGCTTGAGGCAAACGAAGCAGCCCGGCCCTCAAAAATAAGTGCCGGTGCTCAGCACCGGAAACAACAAGCACAAATTAAGCACTGCACCTCCCACCAGCAGGCCTCTACCATTTGCCAGATCACATCTGAGCCCTCCATGTCAGCCGCAACCAGTGGAAGTGCGCTCCTGCAACAGGACACCAGCACCCCTTCCCCTGTAGCTGAGGAGCCCCCACGCAAGCAAGGACGTCCCACCAGACATCCAGCCTCCACTGATGCCAAGACCAAGACGACCGCCAGGAAGTGAGCCACTTCTGAACATACCCCCTTGTGTGTCACAGCGACCCCCTGTTCGCTGTTCACTGTCATAATTCCATTTTCACATGGCCATCATACTGGACTTCGACTCCCCACAGGTGTGCTAAGTACTCTGATGATTCCACTCGCCATGACCGCATTCATCAGCCCTTGCACTTGTATCATTAAAATAAACACCTTTGAGCACAGTTTCTGTCTACGTCTTTATCTACCATGAGTACAAAATATGCAGCCATTACATATGTAATAGGAAGACCATTGGCCTACCAATTTATGTGACATTGCCATAAAGGGGAGCAATAATTTACACGTTCTGTAATACAGTTAACAGCACCACATCTAAAGTAATGGGTTCACCATATACCCACATTGAACACACAACCCTGGTAGCAGCCCTGCACACGACACACATTGCTACTGGTTACATATCATGGCTTTGACACATACCTGTATGTCAGTGGAAGTATTGTTGTACAGCTCTGCTGTGGAATCGTCTGCATCCTCGTCATCCTCCTCCTCCTCATCACTCCCCATGTTCCCTTCATCAGTCACTGGCACAGCTGCACACTCCTCAGCATCCAGTAATGGGACGTGACGTCTGAAAGCCAAACTGTGTAACATGCAGCATGCTACAATGATCTGGCACACTTTGGTGCTCTGTACAGTAGGGCCCTTCCAGTAAGGGGCAGGCACCTGAATGTGGCTTTCAGCACTCCAAAGCTGTGTTCTATTGAAACAGTTTTCTACTGCTGTAGTCGGATGCCTGAAAGGTGTCAGTAGAAATGGCAGGTTGGGATAACCAGAGTCACCTGTGTGCACAGAGGTAATAGGCATATTGAAAACTGTAGGTAAATCTGGATGGTGGTGTAAAGTGTGCAGTATACAAAGGCACACATATGACATGATACATACAGATGAGCCAGGTATGATCCCTTTGCAGTGGTGCCATCAGGTGTGGGATGCTACTATTCCGCAGTATGTAGGCATCATGCACTGATCCTGGGAACCAGGTAGTAACTTGAGTGATGTAGAGGTCTGCAAGACATACCACCTGAACATTGGTTGAGTAGAAGTTTTTACAGTTCTGAAACACCTGTTCACTCCTCCTGGGTGGCACCAGGGCAATGTGGTTCCCATCAATAGCCCTGATCACATGTGGCACATCTGCTATGGCGTAGAAGGCTGCTTTCACAGTGGGCAGATTGTCTCGTTGGGGGAGCCTGATATAGCTGCCAATATGTTTGAGTAGGGCACATAGGACCGGCAGCCCAGCCCACTGTTATTTGGAAAAACCCTAAGGCAAGAAAGTGGAGGACTGCCAACACCTGTACTGTGGGTGTGATGGCATGGGGATGATGAATACCAGGCCGCAGATCCGGCTCCAACAGCCTCACAAGCTCCATGATGGTCTGACGGTTCAGCTGATAGCACTGAGTAACGTGCCTCTCTTCAAGGATGGCAAGATCGATCAGGGGCCTGAAGACAGGAGCATTCCTCACCATCATTCTTCCACTGTACCTGGGAATAGGAGGGAAAAGCAATCATTATGTGCATAAAGGACTGTCTGGACGCCGTGGAGCTGTGAACAGGTCACTATTTAACATCCTTGATGCACCTCATTAACCCCCTCTGTGCACATTGTAGAAGTAAAATGGCAGCCGCCTGTCCTGCATGCACAAAACAGATGTAAGTGAGCGAATCCCGCCGGCGTAAGACGTCATGGCGGTAGGCGGTCGCTACCGCCGTGCAACTCCTCATGGGTTAACATTGTTGTTTTTTGGAGACATGAGCCAATGGCGATAACCGCCTGCGATGATGGTGATGTCCACGGCGGCTGTGACCGCCATTTCATGTGCTCATGTACACTTGACTCCTGGCACTCGTACTGAGAAGACCTCCACTGCATGTGCTGCTGTGTTCCGCCACTGGTAGCCAAGATGCCACGTGCTGCAGGGGATAAGGCCCCAGCCTCTTACAGGAAGAACTTGATAAGCTTGTGGAGGATGTCCTACCCCTGTGTGCCCAGTTGTATGGGGCACCAGAGCAGCAGGTGAGTGCACTATGATTGTACTGTCTGTGAGTGGTACAAATGTGGATGGGGGCCTTGGGACGAGGATGAGTGACTTGTGGAAGGTCCTGGCTGAGGGCTATGAGGACAACAGAAGGTTCAATTGTGCGTCTGTTGAGGGGATGTGTTGTGTCCAATGCAGTCCCTAAGATGCCACGCTACATGACTGTCTCCCTTTCTCCGTTTCATCCATGCAGGTGAGCACCCATCAGAAAAAGGGGATCTGGGAGTGCCATCGCCAAGCAAGTGCGGACCCTAGGGGTCTATGCCCAGCGGAGCACCCACTGCACGAAGCGGTCGGAGAGCCTGAGACGCTGGATGAGGAAGACCGGTGAGGCAAAGCTGGGGATGTCCTCCCAACGAGGGAGGGGTGCCCGTCGGACCCTGAACCCACCTTATGTCCCTTATTTTGGCGGTGGCATTCCCTGAGGTGGATGGGCGCTTGAGGGCAGCACAGCAGCCACAAGGGGGTGAGTTCACATTCGTACTTAGGTTATGCAATGAGTGATAGGTGCAGCCTGTGCAGTGTATGAAGGCTGTGAAATGTGTGCTAGGTAGCTACTGTCGGACTAGGCTTGGGGCACATGGAGGTCGGATGTGCTACATACAATATTCATATGCGGTGCAGGATGTGAGTTGATGTTGACTTTACTACTAAGTGGCATCGATGACAGGGCAACTGTGTAGTACATGAGCATGGTCTAAGATTTGGACAGGGTACGTTCTTCTGGAGTTCACACACATTGCACTCCCAACTATACAATCAGTGTTGCTGGGGCCATATACCTATGTGCTGTCTGCTGGCATGTGGTGTATGTGTAGTCTGCGAAGTCTGAGGTTTCACATCATACAGCTATATGTGCTTGGGTTATGTGGTTGTGCAAGTATGCCTCCAAATGCCCGCAGAGTATTACATTTAGGTCTAGTGATCTTATAGAGCCATGAGCCAAAGGGGTGGGTCAGGCATGTGTTGAGGGTATGGCTTTCATCCTGTAAAGGATACATTGTGTGTCAGCATGAGTAAAACTCATGTGCATGACTGAGGTGGCACGCATGGGCTGTCATTACAGTGGCATATAATGACATGGCACTAGGGTATGTTATAGTGAATTGTGTGTGACTGTTGTGCTGGTATTGACCACTTGTTCCCTGTTTCTCTTTCTCCCTTCCTGTCTCTCACTGTTCCACCTTCACTCCCTCATCTTCTCCATCTTTGTGTGCAACAGCATCATCTGGTAAAGGAGAAGTGGCACCAGCGAGTGAGAAAGCTGCATCCCATGGGACTCAGGAGGCTGATACCAGCAGAGCTGACAAGACCAGTGGGAAGGAGGGTGAGTGGAGCACCACAGGGGAGACAGGAACATCTACACCACCAACTGATTCTTCCTCCGATGGTGACGCCCTGGTGGTGGCGGAACCTTCAGGCCCTATGCCTGCACCATCCTTGTCCACTACCCCCTTTACCAGCACCGCCTGCCCTGTAGTTCCCCATCCAGTTGCATGTGCCTGCTCACCCAGGAGGGTGGGCATCTCCATCACCCTATGCACCTCTGCCCCTGTCACAGTAAGCCCTGCTGCCATCAATGATGAGGCTGTTGACCTCCTGAGGTCCATCTCTGTTGAGCAGACAACCATCGTGAATGCCATCTAGGGACTGGCTTTCCAGATGCAACAGTCCAATGCGTTCCTGGAAGGCATTCACGGTGCCCTTTCTGCCCTACACAGATCGTTTCAGGCTCTGGCCTCCTCATTGACGGCAGCCAGTGTTCCTTCTTCTTCCGTCCCCCCCAACCACCTGTTCCCACTCCCACATGCCTCTCCCATTTCCCATCCAAAGCACACTATCATGCCAGCATGTGTCCCCTCCAACAGACCCAGAGCGCAAGGACATTCACATGCATCACAAATGCCACCACCGCCATGCACACACCCACCATCCAGACGCACACACGGCAACATCCACTACCTACCCTGACTCCCCAACCTCCTCACCCCTCACAGTCACATCGCCACTCACACTTGCAGACCCTAGTCCCAGGTCAAGGCACCTGTGCCATCACTGCACCCGTCACCATAACAGCAGACCCCCATACAAGCACCCCATACACTACATCTGCACACACCACAACAGTCAACACAACCACATGCTGCCCATCCACCCTACCTCCACACACCACCCCAACATTCACTCACACATCCCCCTGCCATCTCCCTGTGTCTCCTCCACTCCTCCAGTACACATTTATGCCCACACTCATCCACCTAACACACATCCAGCACACACATATCATACACCCACGCACCAGCACGCAAACCACATCCACGTACACACCCGCCAACCATCCCCTCCACTCCCAAACGCCTTACCCATGACCTACCCGCTGCACCTAAGAAAAGATTCCTGTAGCAAATGCCACTGTTGGCATGGTCACCCCCCACTTTTTGCCTAGTGTTGATATCAGTTTGATTGGAAGTGTGCTGGGACCCTGCTAACCAGGCCCTAGCACCAGTGTTCTTTCCCTAAAACTGTACCTTTGTTTCCACAATTGGCACAGCCCTCACACACAGTTTAGTCCCTTGTAAAAGGTACCCCTGGCACCAAGGGCCCTGTGGCCAGGGAAGGTCTCTAAGGGCTGCAGCATGTATTATGCCACCATGGGGACCCCTCACTCAGCACATGCACGCTGCCTCACAGGTTGTGTGTGCTGGTGGGAAGAAAAAGACTAAGTCGACATTGCACTCCCCTTAGAGTGCTATGCCCACAACCCACTGCCTGTGGCATAGGTAAGTCACCTCTCTAGCAGGCCTTACAACCCTAAGGCAGGGTGCACTACATCACAGGTGAGGGCATAGCTGCATGAGCACTACACCCCTACAGTGTCTAAGTCAATTCTTAAACATAGTAAGTACAGGGTAGCCATACTGAGTAAATGGTCTGGGAGTTTGTCAAAACAAACTCCACATTTCCATAATGACTATACTGAATACTGACAAGTTTGGTATCAAACGTCTCAGCACAATAAATCCACACTGATGCCAGTGTGGGCTTTATTGAAAAATGCACACAGAGGGCATCTTAGAGATGCCCTGTGCATGCCAGCCCAACTGCCAGTGCTAGGTTAACCGTCTCTGCCAGCCTGCCACTTCCAGACAAGTTTCTGGCCGCATGGGGAGAGTGCCTTTGTGCACTCTGTGACCAGGAACAAAGTCTGTCCTTGGTGGAGGTGCTTCACAGCTCCCCCTGGAGGAACTGTAACACCTGGCAGTGAACCTCTAAGGCTCAAGCTTGGTGTTACAGCTCCCCAAGGCACTCCAGCTAGTGGCAAGTCCAGGGACTTAAGGAGAAAAACAAGGAGGAGTCACCCCCTCAGCCAGGTCCACCCCTAAGGTGACCAGAGCTAAGGTGACCCCCTCCTTGGAAAATCCTCCATCTTGTTTTGGAGGATTTAGCCCAATAGGGATAGAGATGTGCTCCTCTCCCCAAAAGGAGGGAGCACAAAGAGGGTGTAGCCACCCTCAAGGACAGTAGCCATTGGCTACTGCCCTGCGACCCTAACACACCCCTAACTTCAGTATTTAGGGGCGAGCCTTGAACCCAGGATTGGAGATTCCCGATGACCTACAAAGAAGAAGGACTCCTGACCTGAAAAACCCCACAGAGCAGAAGGAAGATGACAACTGCTTTGGCCCCAGCCCTACCGGCCTGTCTCCTACTTCAGAGAACCTGCACCACAGCGACGCATCCTGCGGGCCCAGTGGCATCTGCTGACTCAGAGGACTGCCCTGCACCCAAGAAGGATCAAGAACGCCTGTGGACAGCGGACCTGTCCAACCAAGAAAGAAGGAACCATCTTTAAAGGGACTCCCACCTCACTCCATAAGCGTGAGTCCCCAACACTCTGCACCCGACGCCCCCGGCCCATGTCCAGAGAAACCAACTATCCAGAGAGGATCCCCAAGCAACTCCGACGACGTGTCCACCCTGGCTGACCTCCCTGCACCTCCACAATGACGCCTGCAGAGGGAATCCCGAGGACCCCCCTGACCGCGACTGCCCGGGACGGAGCTATCCGATGCCTGGAAGAAGCACTGCACCGCAGCCCCCAGGCCAGTGAAAAACCGACCACCAGTGCAGCCCTCACCTTTGCCCAGTCGGTGGCTTGTCCGAGAGACTCCCCTGCCTCCAGCGCCTAAGTGACCCCAGGGTCCCTCCATAGAGTTCTATTGAGAACCCAACGCTCTGTTGCCACACTGCACCCGGCCGCCCCGTGCACTGAAAGTGTGGTTTTTGTGCCTACTTGGGGCCCTCCAGTGCTCCTTCAAACTCCCCTGGTCTGCCCTCTGAGAACACAGGTACTTACCTGCCAGCAGACTGGAACCGGAGTACCCCCTATCTCCATAGGCGCCCACGTTATTTTGGCTCCTGTTTGACCTTTGCACCTGACCGACCCTGTGTTGCTGGGTGTTTGGGGTTGCCTTGAACCCCCAACGGTGGACTACCTATACCCAGGAGATTGAATTCGTAAATGTGGTTAACCTTTGAAACTGTACTATACTTACCACCCCCAGGAACTGTTGAAAATTGTGCTGTGTCCACTTTTAAAATAGCTTTTTGCCATTTTAATGAAAACTGTGTACAACATTGAATCTATTCAAAGCCTCGACTATTACTATGCAAAGTACCTTTTATTTAAGGTACGTACCTGCTAAATGTATCTTGTGGTTCTAAAGATAAATTAACAAAATAATATATTTCTATATAAAAATCTATTGGCCTGGAGTTAAGTCATTGAGTGTGTGTTCTCACTTATTGTTTGTGTGTGTACAACAAATGCTTAACACAACCCCCTGATAAGCCTAACTGCTCGACCACACTACCACAAATGGAGCAATAGTATTATCTGTTATTGCCTCTATCAAGCCTCTAGGGGAACCCCTGGACTATGTGCACACTATGGGGGTCATTCTGACTCCCGCCGGCCGCGGTAACTGCAGGGCCGGCGGGAGCCGCCGAATGACCGCACCGCGGTCAAATGACCGCGGCGGCCATTCTGGCTTTCCCGCTGGGCTGGCGGGCGACCGCCAGAAGGCCGCCCGCCAGCCCAGCAGGAAAGCGCCTTCAACGAGGAAGCCGGCTCCGAATGGAGCCGGCGGAGTTGAAGGCGTGCGACGGGTGCAGTGGCACCCGTCGCGATTTGCAGTGTCTGCTATGCAGACACTGAAAATCTTAGTGGAGCCCTGTTGGGGGGCCCCACGACACCCGTTACCGCCAGCCAGGTTCTGGTGGTCAAAACCGCCAGAACCAGGCTGGCGGTAAGTGGGTCGGAATCCCCATGGCGGCGCTGCCTGCAGCGCCGCCATGGAGGATTCCCCAGGGCAGCGGGAAACCGGCGGGACACCGCCGGTTTTCCGTTTCTGACTGCGGCTGTACCGCCGCGGTCAGAATGCCCATGGATGCACCGCCAGCCTGTTGGCGGTGCATCCACGGTCGTTGGCCCTGGCGGTAGTCCACCGCCAGGGTCAGAATGACCCCCTATATCTCATTTTGATAGAGTATATACAGAGCTAGGGGCCAGATGTAGGAAGAAAGCAAATTGCGACTTGCAATTTGCGAGTCCGTGCGACTCGCAAATTGCAAGTCGCAATTTGCTATGCAGAAAGGTGTCTCAGACACCTTCTGCAACTCGCAATGGGGTCGCAAAGACCCACCTCATAAATATTTATGAGGTGGGTCGCAGTTTGCGACCCCATTGCGAGTATGGGCACTCACGGGGATGGTGGCCTGCTGGAGACAGCAGACCACCATGTCCGTGACTGCTTTTTAATAAAGCAGTTTTTTTTTTCTATCTGCAGCCCGTTTTCCTTAAAGGAAAACGAGCTGCACTTAGAAAAAAAAACGAAACCTTTTGTTTCGGTATTTTTCAGAGCAGGCAGTGGTCCATAGGACCACTACCTGCTCTGAAAAATTGTTTTTGTGATCATTCACAAAGGGGAAGGGGTCCCATGGGGACCCCTTCCCGTTTGCGAATGGGTTACCATCCACTTCAAGTGGATGGTAACAGCGATTTCATTTGCGACCGCTTTCGCGGGCGCAAATGAAATTGCATAGCATTGCGAGTCGCAAATAGGAAGGGAACACCCCTTCCTATTTGCGAGTCGGAAATGCATTTTGCGAGTCGGATCCGACTCGCAAAATGCATTTCTGCATAGCAGAGAGGCTTTTGCGCCTCGCAAACGGCGTTTTTCGCCGTTTGCGAGGCGCAAACCCTTTGCTACATCTGGCCCTAGCTTCCTACATTGGTAGCAGCGATGGGATCTAAGACTGTGCATTTGCTGCACTACTCAGCCAATACCTGATCACACGAGTACATTCCAAAATTATCATTAGAAATTGATTTTTGAATTTTGACTATTTTTTCAAATTTGTATAAGTCCTGCTAGGGCCTTGTGTAAGTCCCTGTTAGCATCTCATTTTAAAGTTTAAAAGTTTTGTAAAAGTTAGGATTTAAGTACTAGAAGTAGTCTTTAGTTTCTTATGAAGTAATCCCAACTTTTAGAGACATAATGAGTAACTCAGAGAATATGGTTATGGAACTCAACCTCACCACTTACCCGCATCTAGGGATGGCAGAGCTAAGTTCCCTCTGTAAGCTAAGAAAAATTAAAACTGGGTCCAATCCTACCAAGGTCAAGCTTCAGGAGCTTTTGGCAGAGTATACTAGGGACCACCCTACTGAGGGGGAAGACCAGCCCTCGCATGGGGAAGAAGTTGGGGATCTGGAGGTAGAACTCCCCCCCTCCTACCTTAACTAGGGAGATCAGGGTTCCAAGACCCCTGTCTCCACAAATCAGACTCAGAGATTCTGGTTCTTCCACAGGGGAGTCCAGTCCCTCTGAGAACATCGAGGACAGCCTCAATGAAGAGGATATTCTTTTAGCAAGGATGGCCAAAAGATTAGCTTTGGAGAAACAGCTCCTTGCTATAGAAAGGGAGAGGCAAGAAATGGACTTAGCACCCATACATGGTGGAAGCAATATAAATAGGGTCAGAGAGAATACTGGCATCCTAAAAATCCCCAAAGGGATTGTTTCAAAATATGAAGAAGGTGGTGATATCACCAAATGGTTCACTGCTTTTGAGAGGGCTTGTGCAACCAGAAAAGTAAGCAGATCTAACTGGGGAGCTCTTCTGTGGGAAATGTTCACTGGTAAGTGTAGGGATAGACTCCTCACACTCTCTGCTAAGGATGCAGAATCCTATGGCCTCATGAAGGCTACCCTGATTGAGAGCTTTGGATTCTCAACTGAGGAGTATAGAATTAGGTTCAGGGGGGGGGGGGGGGGTTCACAAAACCTTGAGCCAGTCCCGGGTTGATTTTGTTGACTTCTGAGTCAAATCACTAGATGGTTGGATAACTGGAAGTGGAGTGCATGACTATGATGAGCTGTATCATTTATTTATGAAAGAACATCTGTTAAGTAACTGCTTCAATTACAAGTTGCATCAGCATCTGGTAGACCTAGGTCCAATTTCTCCCCAAGAATTGGGAAAGAAGGCAGACGTCTGTGTCAAGACAAGGGTGACCAAGACTTCCACAGGGGGTGACCAAAAGAAAGGGGTCACAAAGCCTCCCCAGGTGAAGGGTGGTGAGACATCTGAGGACAAAACTAAAGAGTTTTCTTAACCCCCTTAGAATCCTGATCAGGAGGGTGGGCCCTGAGCCTCTTCACAGTCCAAAAATGGGTACACAGGTAAAAACATTGTTCTCAAGACGGCCTGGTGTCACTCCTATAGACAGCATGGACACTAAACTGGAGACAAGGCCTGTCCCAAGAAAAGTCCCACAGCTTCTACTCCAGTCAGCACTGGAATAGCCAGTCTCCAGGTGGGATCAACAGTGTGTCAAGAGCAAATCAGGGTCCACACTGAAGCTACTTTAATCTCTGAGGGTGGGGTGGATATAGCCACACTAGCTGCCTGGCTGCCTAACATGCAAAAATACAGGCAGCAGCTGTTGATAAATGGGACAAAGGTAGAAGCCTTGCAGGATATAGGTGTCAGTGTCACCATGGTGACTGACAAACTGGTATCCCAAGGACAGTATTTGGCTGGACAGACATATCCAGTCACCAATGCTGACAATGAAACTAAGGTCCATCCCATGGCAATAGCGACTTTAGAATGGGGAGGGGTTACTGGCCTGAAACAGGTAATAGTCTTTTCTGCAATCCCAGTAGAATGTTTGATAGGGAATGATTTGGAGTCCTCAGCATGAGCTGAGGTAGAACTCAAAACCCATGCAGCCATGCTGGGTATCCCTGAACTGGTGTGTATAGAAACAAGAGTGCTGAGCAGAACAGAGGGTGAAAAAGAAGTGTTGAAGCCTGGAATAATGGCCCAACCTTCCAAGAGAAAAGGTAGGAGGACTGGGGGGCCAGCCTTGTACAGCAAAAGAAACAGGACCACTCTTCCCATGAAGATGTCCTATACTCTGAGGGAACTGAGTCCATGGTGCTGGAGCCTTACCAGGTAGAGCTCTTGGGCCCAGGGAAACCCTCAATGGAACAGCTGTGCCAGGGACAAAAGACTTGTCCCACTCTTGAAGGCCTGAGACAGCAAGCTGCTGAGCAGCAAAAAAGGAAATGCCAGTGGATCCCACAGGGTCTATTGGGAGCATGGACTTCTTTACACTAAGACAAGAGATCCCAAAAGTGGTGCCAATTGGAGAGTGGTAGTGCCTCATGAGTTTAGAGAGTTTATCCTCACTTTGGCCCATGACATCCCCCTAGCTGGGAATTTGGGACAAACTAAGACATGGGACAGATTAGTGAACCATTTCTATTGGCCCAATATGTCCCAGAAGGTAAGGGAGTTTTGCAGCTCCTGTGTCACCAGTCAAGCAAGTGGGAAGACAGGTGGCCATTCAAGCCCCCCCGCATTCCACTTCCAGTGGTGGGGGTCCCCTTTGAAAGGGTTGGTGTGGACATTGTGTGTCAGCCTCAGGGAACCAATACATACTGGTAGTAGTGGATCATGCTACCAGGTACCCTGAAGCAATTCCCCTTAGGTCAACTACTGCCCCTGCAGTAGCCAAGCCCTAATTGGTATCTTTACCAGAGTGGGTTTCCCTAAGGAGGTAGTTTTTGACAGAGGTACCATCTTCATGTCAGCTTACCTCAAACACATGTGGAATGAGTGTGGGGTGACTTATAAGGTCACCACACCTTATTACCCACAAACCAATGGTATTTTTCAAAGATTTAACAAGACATTGAAGGGTATGATCATGGGGCTCCCTGAAAAACTCAAAAGGAGATGGGATGTCCTGCCATGCCTGCTTTTCGCCTACAGAGAGGTGCCACAGAAAGGAGTAGGGTTTTTCCCCTTTGAGCTTCTGTTTGGCCATCCTGTATGGGGGCCACTAGAACTTGTAAAAGAAAGCTGGGAGAGACCTCTCCATGAGCCTAAACAAGATGTGGTGGACTATGTGCTTGGCCTCCGCTCAAGGATGGCTGAGTACATAGAAAAGGCATCCAAAAACCTTGAGTCCAGCCAACAACTCCAGAAGTTGTGGTATGACCAAAAGGCTGCAATGGTTGAATTCCAACCAGGGCAGAAAGTCTGGGTTCTGGAAGCTCTGGCTCGCAGGGCACTCCAGGACAGATGGAGTGGCCCTTACCCAGTGCCTGAGAAAAAGAGTCAGGTCACCAGCAGGACACCCCAGAAGGTGATCCATGTTAACCTTAAGTCTTAAGCTCTATAATGACAGGGCAGATATAACCATGTTGATGGTTACTGATGAGGATCAGGAAGCAGAGAGTGAACCCCTCCCTGACCTCCTCTCAACTGACCCTAAGGATGGATCAGTAGATGGAGTGGTCTATTCATACACCCTCTCTACCCAACAGCAGGCGGACTGCAGGCAAGTCCTACAACAGTATGCTGAGCTCTTTTCTTTGACCCCTGGTCAGACACATCTCTTTAACCATAATGTGGACACAGGAGACAGTTTACCTGTCAAAAACAAACTATTCAGGCACTCTGACCAAGTCAAAGAAAGCATCAAAGTGGAAGTCCACAAGATGCTGGAGTTAGCGGTAATAGAGCACTCTGACAGTCCCTGGGCTGGCCCAATGGTCTTGATCCCCAAACCTCATAACAAAGATGGCAAGAGAAAGATGAGGTCTTCTGTGGACTACAGAGGGCACAATGCTGTCACCAAGACAGATGCTCACCCCATACCCAGAGAAGACGAGCTGATTGACAAGTTAGGTGCAGCCAAATTTCTGAGTACCTTTGACTTAACTGCAGGGTTCTGGCAAATTAGGATGACACCTGGAGCAAAAGAGAAAACAGCATTCTCAACACATGATGGGCATTATCAGTTTACTGTTATGCCCTTTGGCTTAAAGAATGCCCCTGCCACCTTCCAAAGGTTGGTGAATCAAGTACTTGCTGGCTTGGAGTCCTTTAGTGCAGCATATATAGATGATATTGCTGTCTTTAGCTCCAACTGGCAGGATCACCTGGTCTGCCAGAAGAAGGTTTTGCAGGCCCTGCAAGCAGCAGGCCTCTCTATCAAGGCATACAAATGACAGATAGGACAGGGAATAGTTGTTTACGTGGGCCACCTTGTAGGTGGAGGCCATGTGCAACACTTACAACCCAAGATCTAGACAATTCTGGACTGGTAAGCTCCAAAAACCCAGACTCAAGTCAGGGCATTCCTTGGCTTGACTGGGTACTACAGGAGGTTTGTGAAGGGATATGTATCTATAGTGACTCCCCTCACAGAACCTACCTCCAGGAAAATGCCCAAGAAAGTAAACTGGACCATAGACTGTCAAAAGGCCTTTGACACCCTAAAAGAAGCTATGTGCTCAGCACCAGTTCTAAAAGATCCAGAATATTCTACAAAATTAATTGTGCAGGCAGATGCCTCTGAACATGGGATAGGAGCAGTCCTATCCCAAACCAATGATGATGGCCTTGACCAGCCTGTTGCTTTTACTAGCAGGAGGTTACTCCCCAGAGAGCAGCATTGGAGTGCCATTGAGAGGGAGGCCTTTGCTGTGGTTTGATCACCGAAAAAGTTGAGACCATACATGTTTGGTACTCACTTTATAGTTCAAACTGACCACAGACCTCTCAGATGGCTGATGCAAATGAAAGGAGAGAACCCTAAACTTTTGAGGTGGTCCATATCCCTACAGGGAATGGGAATGGAGTTTGTAGTGGAACAAAGACCTGGGACTGCCCATGCCAATGCAGATGGCCTTTCCAGGTTCTTCCCTTTAGACGATGAAGATTCTCTTGGTAAAGGTTAGTCTCATCCTCTGTTGTTTGGAGGGGGTTGTGTAGGAAAATGCCACTGTTGGCATGGTCACCCCCCACTTTTTGCCTAGTGTTGGTTGGAAGTGTACTGGGACCCTGATAACCAGGCCCCAGCACCAGTGTTCTTTCCCTAAAATTGTACCATTGTTTCCACAATGGCACAGCCCTGGCACACAGTTAAGTCCCTTGTAAAGGGTACCCTTGGTACCAAGGGCCCTGTGGCCAGGGAAGGTCGCTAAGGGCTGCAGCATGTATTATGCCACCATGGGGACCCCTCACTCAGTACATGCACACTGCCTCACAGCTTGTGTGTGCTGGTGGGAGGAACAAGATTAAGTTGACATGGCACTACCCTCAGAGTGCCATGCCCACAACCCACTGCCTGTGGCATAGGTAAGTCACCTCTCTAGCAGGCCTTACAGCCCCAAGGCAGGGTGCACTATACCACAGGTGAAGGCATAGTTGCGTGAGTACTGTGCCCCAACAGTGTCTAAGTCAATTTTTAGACATTGTAAGTGCAGGGTAGCCATACTGAGTATATGGTCTGGGAGTTTGTCAAAAACGAACTCCACAGTTCCATAATGACTACACTGAATAGTGAGAAGTTTGGTATCAAACGTCTCAGCACAATAAACCCACACTGATGCCAGTGTGGGATTTATTGAAAAATGCACACAGAGGGCATCTTAGAGATGCCCCGTGCATGCCATCCCAACTGCTAGTGCTAGGTTGACCTGTCTCTGCCAGCCTGCCACTTCCAGACAAGTTTCTGGCTACATGGGGTGAGTGCCTTTGTGCACTCTGTGACCAGGAACAAAGCCTGTCCTGAGTGGAGGTGCTTCACACCTCCCCCTGCAGGAACTGTAACACCTGGCGGTGAGCCTCAAATGCTCACGCCTGGTGTTACAGCTCCCCAGGGCACTCCAGCTAGGGGAGATACCTGCCCACTGGAGACAACCCCCACTTTTGGCGGCAAGTCCCGGGAGATAATGAGAAAAACAAGGAGGAGTCACCCCCTCAGCCAGGTCCACCCCTAAGGTGACCAGAGCTGAAGTGGCCCCCTCCTTGGAAAATCCTCTATCTTGTTTTGGAGGATTTAGCCCAATAGGGATAGGGAAGTGCTCCCCTCCCCAAAGGGAGGGAGCACAAGTACGGTGTAGCCACCCTCAAGGACTGTAGCCATTGGCTACTGCCCTGTGACCCTAACACACCCCTAAAATCAGTATTTGGGGGCGACCCTGAACCCAGGATTGGAGATTTCTGATGACCTACAAAGAGGAAAGACTGCTGACCTGCAGAGAAGAAGGAAGATGACAACTGCTTTGGCCTCAGCCCTACTGGCCTGTCTCCTACTTCAGAGAACCTGCACCACAGCGACACATCCTGCTGGCCCAGCGACCTCTGCCGACTCAGAGGACTGCCCTGCACCCAAGAAGGATCAAGAACTCCTGTGGACAGCGGACCTGTCCAACCAAGAAAGAAGAAACCATCTTTAAAGGGACTCCCACTTTACTCCAGAAGCGTGAGTCCCCAACACTCTGCACCCAACGCCCTCGGCCCGTGTCCAGAGAAACCAACTATCCAGAGAGGACCCCCAGGCGACTCCAATGACGTGTCCACCCTGGGCTGACCTCCCTTCACCCCCATGACGACGCCTGCCAAGGGAATCCCGAGGACCCCCCTGACCGCGACTGCCTGGGACAAAGATATCCGACGCCTGGAAGAAGCACTGCACCCGCAGTTCCCAGGCCCGTGAGAAACCGACCACCAGTGCAGCAACGACCATCAGACGGCCTTCACCCTTGCTTAGTTAGTGGCTTGCCCGAGAGGCCCCCCCTGTGCCTTGCCTGCAGCACCTAAGTGACCCCTGGTCCCTCCATAGAGTTCTATTGAGAACCCTACGCCCTGTTGGCACACTGCACCCGTGCCACTGAGGGTGTTGACTTATGAGAAACTATCTCAGAAACACGAATAACTAAGTCTCCTGACTAAAGGACAGGTAGGGGCACATATAAATAACGGGACAGGACGAAGGTCCTGAAGAACGCTGAATGACCCTAGGTGGCAACCCTAAATGGCCGAAACATGTTGACCCTTCACAGATATTGTGGTGTACAGGTAATTAGCTCCTGGTAACACCACTGATGAGAAATTGAAATCCTGTCCAGGCTACACTGGAATAAAATAGAAGGAGTGATTAGCCTGAGACAGTTTTATGTTGTTTCTGTTGTTCGTCTCTGGTCCCTGTGCCATTATTGTTGGATATGTCTGATGTGTTTCATGTTTCCCCACCCTTACTGCTCCACTCCGTAGGGGATACATATCTCGGAGTGTGTTAGCAGGGCCCTATGATGAAGCATGCCACAAGTTGTGGGTGAGTCCCGTTTTTTACACATAGGTGTCGAACTGTCCTGGTTTCTATACCAGATATATTTTTCTGTCCTCTATTGTGAATATGTAGTTATAGGGAAGTCGGACAGACAAAAATTTCCTCTCACCCCTTTATAGTGTTTTGGTGATCAAAATATCATCATCAGGAATACATATCGCAGATAAGAATATGGGTTTTTAGTGTTGTTTTTATTATTGTTTTTAATATCATTGTGCATAAAATAGTGGTAGGTTATATAGTTTTTTTGTATTATCTTCCCATGAGTGTGTGTGTGCGTGTGTATGAATTTATATATATAATAGGTTTTTTTAAATTCTTTACTAAATTGTTTACATTTTGTAGGAGCAGGATGTTGGTTTTAGGAAGGCAATTGGGTTTGCAGTTTTTAAGGTTTGTTTATTTTTTCATGTAAATTATTATTTTTATGTATAAAATAATTACAAATATTTATAATACATTTTTGTATGAGTTTGTGTAGTTGATGTAGTTTTTATTTTCTTTCAGTTTTGTTAGTAGTGGGATGTATGGCTTATGAGGGGAAGGGTGGGGAGTAATTTAAAAAATAATTTGAAAAATTAAATACAATATTTAGAATATACTTATAAATATATTGTTTTTTAATTGTAATTTATTTATTTTTAAATTGGTTTTCATTTTTTATAGACACTATATAACATATTTTTGGGAAATGTTTTTGTTTTATTTTATTTTTTAGGTTTTTAAAAAACATTGTTTGTAGATTTTTTGCAAGGTTGGCTATTTTTAACATTCATATTTTACTGTTGAAAAATGGAGATATGTTAGTATGTGTTTTTCAACGTACATATTTTATTAGTATTTTAAAATATTTTCCACTTTGCGATTTTTTCAAATTGATGTATTTGTTTAGAATAACATAATTGTCCTCCCACAGAATTTAGATACAGACAGACCTTTGGTTTAATCATGGCGGAGACTACTCCGTCTCTGCCATGATTAAACCCTTCTGACGGCCCTGAAGGGAGGAAGACCTCTAATTTTGCCCACCTAATTTACATAGGTGTAATTAAAGGTTGTTTTTTACTGTCCGTCAGCATAAGGAAAACCCTGGCGGTAAGGTGCAGTGGAAAATGCTAAATGCTCGCCTTGCTTTGGATGAGGAATCCCATGGCAAGGGTAGCATTTTTGGTTTTATTTTCAAAAAGAAAATCCTGCTTTAGGATTTTCTTTTTGAAAATAAAAACGAAAACAGTTTGGTGCAAGGCTCCATCATGTTGACAGAGCCCTACACCAAGCTGCAAAAGGATTGATAAGAGTCTCCGTGAAAGTGGTTCCTGACAGTGCTTTATGAAATTACGCCTGCTTGGTGGTCATTTCTAAATCTGGCTGATGGTACCTTGGCCAGGGCAATGGAACAATTTATTCTTTTGCCCTGGTGGAGAAACAGGCTGTCCGCCAGATTATATATTGGGCCCTTATGTTTGTCATTTATGTCTCCTTTGTTGGCAAACATTCACCTTACCCAGAAGGCAAGTTTATTTATACAATAATGTCCCCAGCAGCGGCATGGTGATCTCTCAAGACACCAACTGTGGACCAAATGTAAAGCTACAGACAACGTCAAAACATGCTTGAATCCTTATCACAGCAAAGCATACGCACATCTGCTAGCGCGAGCCAACTTATGAAATCAACACAAAACAACATAACTCTATTAACTAACTACAACACATTGTAATCCTTTATGAAATAAAAGCTATGCAAATCACTGTATAGAACAACCTAACTGTATCCTAACTATATACATTATCTATTAAAGAAAAAAATCTAAAACCATATATAATAATATTAAAAAATACAAGCAATTAACCAATAATAAAGCAATTAACCAATAATGAAATCCTTACTTTTTTTTCGTTGTACAATGTTTCTTTTAGGGTGACTGTCCACTTCAATTACTTCTTCTTTATCTTCTTCTCAGCACACATTTGTTTGAAAATGATTCCTATGTTCTGGAGAAGTGGAACAGGTACCAATGACTGACTCTATTTTCCTCATTAGATACACTGACTTCTTTTGAAATTCTTTTACTTGTGTTATCCAATACTTTATCTTGATCAAAACATGAACGGTGTGACTCACATACATTTGAAGAATTATTTTCAAGAGGTACATTGATGTAGTCATCTGAAAAAGAGCAAGATTGTGAACCAACATCTACAACTCCACCTTGTACCATTTTTTTGTTTTGCTGAAGCTTTACCAACCTTGACCACTTTGATTGCTTTGGACAATTTTCAATTTCCTTTTTTGACATACAACATAACTATGTTAACTAACTACAACAGACTATGAAAATAATTATTTTTTTAGATCGTTAGAAAATTCTATTGCATGATCATTTATGATACATCAAATTTAATGCAAATCTGTAGCACAACCATGAAATAACAAAAACAGTTTAAAAAAGTCCCATTATAATCACCAAAGTCACATTCTAGTATTTTATGATTAATATCTCACACTGTCCACCAGTATTGTGGTAGATTGTCTTTCAAAAACCTGCACCTGAAGTCCCTCAATCCTTTGCTGCTTTAGCAGATCGCTTTCCTTTCATATCAAACATTTTCCTAAATTTAATTTTGTTGGATTTACTTTATTCATGGAGTGGTTCACTAGGAATTTTCTTTTCATCTGCTGCAGTTGGGCTCTTATGTGAGAGTCGACAGTGTTCTCCTATTGCAGTATAGCTTTCTAGTGGATGGTATTTCTGACTCTGTCTCGAGCTTCCAGCGTACCAAACTTGACAGGATATTCCCCTCACGGGTCGTGAATGGAGACATTGGATCACTAGGAGTTTCAAGGTATTATTGTGACTGGGCGATGTGTGGATTGAGCGGTTGGCCTGGCTGTCACCGTTTTAGTTTTTAGGGGCACAGAGTTGTTGCAACATTCATAAAAAAAAGACGCCGTCCACACTGAACAGTTTTCTCACGCGCTGTTTGAGCGCGGCACATCGTGTGCATATCCATGAGAAGAGGATGCGGCAAACAAGCACCGGTCTCTTCGCGTGCTGTGTGAACGCGACGTACACAGCGTAATCCTTTGTTGTTGGAGTGTTGCTGCAATCGTTTAGGAGTACCGCCGCAACTGCTTGACAGGAAAATAATGTTACGTTTATTTGTCTATGAAATAACACGGTACTTACAATATTTTCTAAACTTCAGCTATGTTGAAGTCTTCTGCATAATTGTGGGAAGTGAAATGTTACCTTCTCTGATCAGAGCGGAAATGGAACCAGTCAGCAACAACATAGAAGATGGACTTTTAGAGTATCAGAGAAATCGACCATCTTAGAAAGGGTTCTCTTTTCTATCATCAGTGAAAGTGACTGTTGGAGTAGTAAAAAAAAACGTCAGCCATCTTAGAAGAGGGTCTCAACTGAAGAATTCAGCACAGATTTTTTTTTTCTTCCCAACATTTTGAATGACAATTGATTCTTTTACACAAAATAGTTTTTTTTTCTTTCAGCAAGTTACATATACATCTGGGATAATTGTATTATATTACTAGTTACTGTGTTGTCTTTTGCAAATTGATGATTTAGGTTTCAGTTTCCATTTTTTTCCCTCTGAAATTCATATAATGCAGAACGTGGCACCTCCGGCACCATTTCTTCAAGATCCTAGTGACCCGCCACTTGAATGGAAGTTATGACTATGATCATTTCAAGCATATTTAGGAGCCATTAATGAGCAGAGATTCAGACCTGAAAGGAAGAAGAGTTTAATGTATCTACCTATTATGTAGAATGTCAGATCTTTGATCACTTACCTGCTTATGAGATGGGTGAGGAAGAAGAATTAGATGAATTTGAAGTAGCGATCGTGCAATTAGACAAATATTTTATTAAGACGAAAAATATTGTTGTACACAGATATACATTTTTCACTAGATCACAGAGTCCAAATGAGAGTATTGATACTTTTATAACAGCTTTGAAAGTAGTGCAGCAAAATGTGAATTTGAGAACTTTACCTCTCAACTCATCAGAGACTAACTTGTTGCTAGATGTCATTCTAAGAGAATTCTGCAGGAGCTGTTAACATATAAAGATCCTTTGTTAGATAAGGCTATTGACATAGCAAAAAGTATAGAGTGTTCACTTAAAGATGTAAAACAATTAGAAGTGTCATTGGCCAATACAACAATATGAGGAGTAGTCACTAGTGTGCAGAACAGTGATAACAGAAAACAATCACATATTGAAAAAATACAAGTAGTAGGATCGGGTAATAGAAATTTTGCACAAGTCAAACCTAACTAAAAGACTACATGTTACAGAAGTGGGTTGTTATTTCATGTGTCTCCTTTCAAGAACTGCCCAGCTATAAATCAACAATGTAGAAACTGTGGAAAGATGGGACATTTTTCCAGGGTTTGTAGAGGAACAATAAGAAATAGTGTTTGTTGTGTGTTGAATGAGGATGTTGAAAATATTTGTGTGGAGCAAGTTGACAACAAGGAGTATGTGTTGGTAGTCAAAGATACAGAAACACGGACAAACAAAGATACAGAAACGCGAACAAACAAAATAGTAGTAGATCCGGATATTGATGTTTCTATTGACGGTACAGTACTGAAACTTTTAGTGGATACAGGAGCTTGTATCACAATTGTGTCACAAGAAAAATTCAGTGAATTTTGGGCCTCCAAAACTCTGCGTCCTCCTGATATTACCACTGTTGCTTTTGAAGGAAGCAAGATTCATTTAATTGGTTATTTTTGGGCTTCATTAGGAATTTTAGAGGAGGTCATTCATGGAAAGGTATATATGGCCAAGAGAGGTATTAATGTCTTGCAACAACAAGCTGAATTCAATTTAACTATTAAACAGGAACAGGATAAACCTGTTTTCACTGACAAAGATATATAAAATCAGTTAAAAGTGTTTCCGATCAAATTTGTGGCTGGCAGAAAAAATTCAAGAAATGGTTTCAAGAGCAATTGGGAAAAATTACTGATTTCAAGGTATCCTTCCCATAAAACATAAGTTGCGAAATGTGCCTTTAAGTGTAAGGACAGATTTATCTAAATTTTTGATCGATATGTGTGAGCAAGGTATAATTGAAAAAGTGGAAGCAACTTTATGGTTGTTTCCCATTATTCTAGCTAAAAAAAGAAAGGAGATCTAAGAATGTGTGTTGACTAAGAAGCTTGAATGAGGCAATTTGGGTAGATAGTTTTCCCCTACCAAGAATTGAAGATTTAATAACAAAAGGTGGTTCTTCTAGTTGGTTCACAAAATTGGATTTAAAATCTGCTTATCACCCAGTGGAATTGGATTATGAATCCAGGCACTTGACTGCTTTTGTTATTCCTGTTGGAACTTTTCAGTTCTGCAGACTGCCTTTTGGCCTGGCGTCAGCTGACGCGATTTTCCAAAGATTGATGTTGGACATGTTTCCTAACAATCCCAATGCTGTAGTTCTCCAAGATGAGATTATTTTTTTTGGGATAATGAAGTTGAACATGATAACATTTTGGGGGATGTTTTTAGAACATTGGAGAATAGGGGAGTGACTTTAAGAAAAGATAAATGCATTTTCAAATGCAGGGAGATAGAGTATTTAGGACATGTTTTATCAAAAGATGGAATCAAACCTAAACCAAGTTTAGTGAAAAGTATTTTGGAAGCTCCTGCTCCAAAAACTAGAGACCAGCTATTGTCTTTTCTTTGTATGTGTGAGTTTTATGTCAATTTTTTAAAAGACTTTGCAAAGAATACTGAATGTTTTAGATCGGTACTAAAAAGAGGAACTGAATTTTCATGGTCAGATGAGTATAACAGAATGTTTGAACAAATAGAAGTGATAAAGTGTTAATTAATGCAAGTATTACTGACATATTTGTTCCTTCACCAGCGAGAGCCTGGCAAAAACTTGGACTTGATTCTTTAGGTCCATACCATATTTTACCACCCAGTATGAGTTATTTTGTTGTGGTTATTGATCATGTATCAAGATGGGTTAAAGTAGAACTGGTTAGACTTCCACCTACTCAAAGTGTGATTTATTGTTTGAAAATAATTTTTATCTGTGAAGGGTTTCCAGAACAGATACTAACTTGTAATGGAGTACAATTTTTTTCAACAGAAATGCTTCAATTTTTGTGTAAATGTGGCATTAAGCACATTAGAACACCTTTGTATCATCCACAAAGTAATGGGAAAGTGGAACGCTTTAATCAGGTATTAGTAGAATGTATTCAAGCTGCTTATAGAAACAATATGTGTATAAATCAAACTATCAAAGAGTTATTCTGGTCTTATTGCACTACACCACATGTGACCACAAGCAAGAGTCCTTTTGAACTAATGAGAGGAAGAGGAACATCCACTGAATTGTAGCCTTTTTGGATGGGTAAACTATTTCATGAAGGAAGTAATTTAAAAGAAATTTGGCAAGCATCAGAAAGTAATTCTAACAACGTAGGTAGGAAGAAGTCAAATGGAGCTTATGACAAAAGTGGCAGATTGCAAGTGGGTGATTGGGTAAGAGTAAAGAACCCAGTGTTGGTAAAAAAGGGCTTGTCAAAATTCAATGAGTCTCAACAGATTTGTGAATTACGAAGGAATGCTGTGAAATTAGATGGAAGTTGGTGGAGCACTTCTCGCGTAGCATTGGATCCAAGTGCAGTGTTGATAATATTTTAAAAAATTACACCAACAGCAAAAGCACAAGGGTTCATTGGAAACCAAAGAAATTTCAAGATCTTGTTGTGTCATAAATGTGTATTTAGCTTATGTTTAGATTGGTCATCTAGGTTTTGTTTATGGGAGAAATGGGTAATGTTTGGGCTCATTTCTTACGAGGCTTCATTTTGTACAAAAGTTGCAGGTATTATTATTTCTATTGTATTTGGCGAAGTGTAATTGTTTTCTTGTTTTAAAGAGGTGAGAAATGTGGCGATGTTGCTAGGAGCTGCATGGAACATAGTGACATCATGGGTTTGAGATGTGATGGTATTCCATGCCTCGTGGGTGTCAGTTATTCTCTTTGCCCCTTTTTACATGGATGTTATCTTCTATGTCTCCAATAAACTACTGACATATGAACCCTGGGTAAAGACTGTCTTTACACAAGGGTGGAGTTAAGTTGATGGTTTGTTTCAATGGAAACCTGTAATGGAAAAAACTACTTGGCAGGTACCAGGTATCTCGTTAGAATCTGATGCCAGCAAACTAGATTATGGATGCGTGGGTGAAGGGAGATATGGAGAAGTAGTAACTGAAGGAAAGTAGTCCATTAAGGGGTGTGTGACAGAATGGTCAAAATGGCAGGTGCAAAAAGACACTTTAGAATCTCCAGCCAGTAAAACTGGCAACATCTGTGCGGAAACATCCTCAGCATGCTTTTAAGATGGTGGAAGAGACCTCTGATGTAGGAGGAGCCCGATGATGCGTGCTATGCTTCCCCAGCCTAGTTGATTGTGAACCTTTGCAAAGTTTATGGTGAGACAACATAGCAGCCTAACAGCTGTCTGACAGCACAGGCCCCCTACCACTGATCTTTGGGCCTCACCAGAGGTGCAGCCTTAGAACCAGATGACAATTATTGCCTGGTAAAAGGCCCAGATAAGGGAACTGGCCATTGCAGATGGAAGACACTAGAATAAGCCTCCAGGAGAGAGCCTGGGGGCCCTAAAGTGATGCAGATTGACCCTGCTTGGCAAATGTTCTGATGCTTGGATACAGGCACCCCTTCCCCCCAGAGGTGAAACCATATCTGGGGCAGCCCATAGCTGAGAGTAGCCGTAATCCAGTAGACCTCTTCACAAGCCCATATTCAGCCACAGGGGATGACTACTCCATGTGTAAGAGAGCAAGGGAAGAGCTGGCCCTGGGCAGCACATTAACCTGACCAGAGGATTGTGAGCCCATAGATCCATTGGATGGCTGCCCTGTGAAGATTGTGTGGTGAGAAACTGTTGCTAGAGGAGCCTGGACTGATTGGGGGCAGTGGAAAGCTCAGGGCCGCTTGCCACTTAGAGTGGAAGACCTGACTAGAGTTTTAGTGGCGTTCCCTATTGACAGCCAGAAAAGTGAGCAGGAAAATTAAAGAGCCCCCACATGCTGACACAACCCACAGCAGGGACTCATCTGCAAAACACCAACTTCTGAATTAGCTGCATATGGGTGGCGGTGGATTTCCCATCCTGCCTATGAGGAGAGAACTGCATGATACTGATGAACTGGCAGAGAAACACTTAAGGACTCCCTTTGTGGGGGGAGATGGTGAGTGAGTGAGTGGTCTATCTTCGGAGTGATGGAGAATGTTGGGTGCTATCACTGTGACCCCTGTTGCGTAGGGGTGCTGTTCACTTAGATGAAGGGTAGTCAGAGTCCAGGCACTATTTGGTGTATAGTCCTTAGCCAGTGGTCATTTGCCTGAAAGGAAGACTGAGTGGAGATTTATGCAAGACTGTATCATCTGGCAGTAGTTGTAAACATGCTTGCCTTCTGGTGAAAGCAAGAATCACAAAGAACAGTTCTAGTGGTCTCATTACCTTGCTCTGCTTTATGTGATAGAGTAACCTAAATAGGTCTGCCTAGTGGTGGCACGCAGCGAGACATCTGCTTGTGCCAGGCCCGGGTACTGGTCGCAAATCAATACAGTCCTATGGGTGTGGTTCACACTCTTACATCATTGCACTAACAACCACCCTTACTCCATTTATTGAAGCTAAGTGCAGCCCCAATGAGCAGATTATGGACCACTAGATTCCAAACACAGCCTGAAAAAGGAGACCTGAGCATGGAGCATGCTGACAGTCCCCAGGACACCTGAAAGCTCCTGTGGAATTGGTAATACAAGATTGTCCTTACACATGAAAACAGACCTGGTAGCAATAAATCTGATGCACAAAGAACATCACAAACTAAAGGAGAAGGTGAGCCACAAACAGATGAATCTTGCTGACCTTATCCTTTAAACGACGGCACCCACAAACTAAGTCAAAGAGTTCGCAGATCACATCCTTTGTCAAAGGCACTGCACAGAGAATGCTGAAGAGTGAGTCTGATGCAAGAACCTGCACATAGTGGGAATCCCAGAAAACACAGAAGTCCACAAACCCAAACTGTGTATAGAGGAATGGTTTCAGAACACAGTAGCTCCAAACATACTTTCAACATTCTTTGCAGTGAAAAGGCCACAACCTCACACTGTACATAGATCAATGGGGTCAGAACACAGTAGCTCTGAGTGTACTTTCGGCATTCTTTGCAGTGGAGAGAGCTCACTGAGTACCATCAAGAAATCTCCTAATCATAGCAGGGGTTCTGAATTACCATGACTGTGATGCCATGCTGCAGAAAGCCAGAATATGTGAGACTTTGGGGGTCATTTTGACCCTGGTGGTCCGAGACCGCCAGGGCTAAAATTACGGAAGCACCACCAACAGGCTGGCGGTGCTTCCTGGCCTATTATGACCGCGGCGGAAGCGCTGCGGTCGCACCGCCGGGGCCGGCGGTATTCCGCCACTTTTGCCCCGGCAGTGATAATCCTCCTGGGCAGCGCTGCTTGCAGCGCTGCCCAGGGGATTACGAGTCCCCTACCGCCAGCCTTTTTCTGGCGGTATGAACCTGACAGGGCCCCGTGCAGCTTTTCACTGTCTGCATAGCAGACAGTGAAAAGCGCGACGGGTGCAACTGCACCTGTCGCACGGCCGCAACACCGCCGGCTCCATTTGGAGCCGGCTTCCATGTTGCGGCCCACATCCCCGCTGGGCTGGCGGGCGGAAACTTGCTTTCCGCCCGCCGGCCCAGCGGGGATGTCCAAATGGGCACCGCCGCCCGCCAAAGTTGTAATGACCCCCTATGTCTCTTGGGGTCTCCAATGTGATGATATTCCCAGACTGCTCCCTTGCCGTGCAGCATTGCAGATCCTCATTCCTGAGTGTAAAAAAAAGATGAGGGGTACTGGGCTTCAAATATGCCCTTCTATTTCCTGCCAAACTGCACGCAGTGGATGACCAGCAAGTGAGATTCTTCAAGGAGCCAGAAAAGGTCTGCAAGTGGGTTGACCATTACTAAGAGGCTACACGTGACTTACCAGATGGTCTCCCAAAGACAGAGCGACCACCCGGCAGAAGACGAATCAGAAGACCAAGGAGACTGGCGCAGCACCTGATTAAGGCCTTGCCCAACAAGTCACAGGCACAAGAAGCTGAGCTGTCCAGGTTGACAGTGGCAGCCACACCGAAGAAACCACAGTAGTCAATAATGATGGGATCTGAGCAGACACAGCTAGCAAAGACTCAAGCGAAGACTCATGCTGCCCCCTGGTGATAATGCTGTAAACAAGCTTAGGACATCCTGTGATAAGAGTAAAAAACACAACATGGGGGCCAGAGAAACACTAAACACCGCAGTAGAGATGAGTGTGAGGTTCAAAGGGAACAATGTGCAACCTGCAGCGATGATAATGTAGTGCATAGATTACAAAATGTAGCCCTTAGTTAGAAGATTGGGGGGGTCTCAGAAATTATGCAGTGTACTCACTGATGCACTTATCCTGCATTAACTGTGCATCACATGCCATGCCACGTCTGTGATATGACAGCAGCATTAAAAGGCTACAGCCTTTAGTGAATTCTTGTACATGATCAGAACTACTCACAAACATCTTGGACGGAGGGCTGATGACAGACTGGCATGGGAAAAAGCATCACAGAGCAGCTCAACATTCACCCAGAAACCGATAGAGTTAAAAGAGGCACAATTACAACAACAGACTATTTGTTTCATATTATTTCATTGTTGCTTTTTAGACTACCATAGTAGATTGGCCTGATGTTTGTTTTTCACTGGGCTAGAATTTTCATGAATAAATGTATGACACCAAGGGCAGAAAGGAAAAACAAGTTGGCAGTCACATGTGACAACAGAGACGGCGGATAAATACTGTAGAGGCAAATACAAACACCACCTATACCAACAAAAGCCATCAAAAGCCATAGGTTCACCTAGCAAATACATAATAACACCATGGAATACCCGGGGTGAGGACTGCTAGCAAAAGATGTAAGATACAGGTGGAGTTAAAAAGATGGAGCACAAACAAAGCCTTCTTTCAGGAGACACATTTAATGATGAAAGATGGTCAGGCATTAAAATGGCGTTAATGAAGGCAGTTGTATTACACAACATTCATGGCCTTTGGTAGGGGAGCAGTGATCTCATCCGATTTTTAGAGAATGAGGCATGCTCGAATAACGAGGGACGGTATGTCCTAATTAAAGTCTGATAGCCCCAAAACTGATCAATTAACTATTACTGGCTAGAGTATCACAGACTCTGGCTGGATTGGTGGAAATCCCATGGATACTGTTGAGAGATTACAAAAATGTATTAGATGTAGAATTTAGCTGATTACACACACTCCACAAAATGCACCAGCTACACATAATGCAAAAGCACTCTCTTCATGGGTGAGAGAGGTCATTGGTCGACTTATGGTGTAGCATACATGTTGGCATGATCAAGTACTTCTACCAGTCAGTTCTATGGGATTTATATGTGCATCTGGATCTCACACTATGTTTGAAAGCCCACGAAACAGATATATACCATGCAGTATACTTGGGGAAAACACTCTTAGATCACAACCCGTTTGAACTCGGTCGACACTGAGGCAGACACCCCATGCCTATTCCTACATGGAAGCTTCCACCTACTTGGCTTGAAGATGCTTTGTTTAAAGACCCTACTAGTGAAATGATTGCTAACCACTTTAAAGAAAACAGAGACCTGTAATAATACTCAAACTGATGGTGCATAAATTAGTAGAGCAAGTACTGAAAAAGGTAGAAGACTCACTGCATAGCCTGGAAAAGGAAGGTTAGATAATGCTAATGAGATGAATAACTTAAAGCGGCTATGGAAAATCATGCAGAATTTTTAGAACTACTATGCTGCACTGACTTAGTTGCATATACACATAGATCCCAGTGAGAAAATGATAAAACTGTTAAACTCTTACCATGACTGATCACTCTTGTGAAGCTAGACATGCCAATACTAGACATAAAAGACCATATGCAGCAGGCGGTGCATTTGCAACATCAGATTAATGAAGTCTTCAAATCCTCAAATACAGTTGTGGCTCGAGTGAAGCATAAGGGGCGGGCAGCGTGCGGGGATGGGGGTTCAATTAAATTAAAAATAATAAAAAAACACTTTCCTTACCGCCGCGCACCGCTCCTCTATCTCCTAGCTGCAGGCAGGCACTGGCTCCCATCCTGCTGTGCGCTAATTCTGACCCTTAGGATTGGCTGGGAGCGCCCAGCCAGGCGTTCCCAGGCAGACTGGGAGCCTGTGCAGGCTCTCTCCAGCCCAGCAACTCTGTTGCTGCACTAGAGAGAATCCTGTGCGCATTTGTGTTTGGCCAACCCAATACAGATGGCCAAACACACATGCGCTCTGAGGGGGAGTGTTGTGCACTCCCCCTCTTTGGTTGTCACCCCTGTGGCCCTGCCCCTTTTCCCAAAAAACGATAGTAAACACAGTTTATTATTGTTTTTTTGGGAAAAGGTTTGCAGCTTCCGCTGCTGGCGGGGGGGATGACGCTCCTCTATCCTTATGGAGGAGCCGCCCCTGCTAAGATATATAAACTTGTATGCTAATCGTTCAGATCCAAAGAACTCACTTCTGGACTCCTATTGAATGCAGTGTCATTCCCCTATATTCCCTGGAAAGTCTGGACACGCCAATATCATTACCTGAGATCAGGAATGCCATTCCAACATAAGCCAGTGGCAAGGCACCAGGCACACATTGCTTATCCAATGAATATATGCCCCATTTGAAGCATAATTGCACCCTACTAGATTGATCAAGCTATTTGAAACTACGAGGGGAGTGGGGTGACTGCCAATGACGACTAGTGAAATGCTGGTTGTTGCATTACCAAAACTGACTAAAGAATCTTTATTTCCATCTTTATACCACCCACAGTACCTGCTCAATATGTAATACAACATTCACAGTAAGACAGTCGCCCTGGTCTGATACAGACCAAAATGTGTTCATCCCAAGGCATAACGCATCCCTCAATATCTGTCAATTTTATGAGATACTTGTGAAGGACTTGCATCTCGGCTATTACCCTTGGCTTGGCAGTAGACCTGGACCAAGCTTATGATACACTGAACTGGAAATATATGGTGAAAGGTTTGGACAAATTTGGGACTGAAAGGCAAATGATCAATTGGATAACACTACCCTGTGCCCAGCTGACAGCCGGAGTCCGTAGATCTTGTCATGCATCAGAGACATATAGAATATCATGTTTGGGGGTGGAAAGTTAGTTGGGGCAAAACCTGCGTATTCTCCACTTGCAGATTCGCTACCCCCTGCATGTAGTGGCACTTGGAGGGGGGGCGAAACATTGTGAATTGAATCACATACATTCAAATATATAGGAATAAACATGTATCACACTGAAGCAGATTTTCTAGAAGGCAACATTTAGAGAACAATGCTCTTCATGTACTCCCAAATTGGATTCTGAACCATTTTGCATTATCCGTGATAGGCTATATTGCAAGAGCAAAAATGGTGATGCTCCCTAGACTCTTCTTTTACTTTGTGAACTTGGCGTTCGTGATCCTATGGAAAACGTTCAGTGAGTTCAACGTCTGCCTCTGTGACATAATATGATGAAAACACGCCGAAGAGATGCCATGACTAAGCTGAAGTTTCTGACAAGCAGGGGAGAACTGGGAGCACTGGACTTTCAGGGGTAATACTTGGCAGCGCAATAACAATGGGTGGCATACGGGTCGGGGGGGCAACACTTAGGAGAAACAGGATACACGGACACACATTTTCACAGCAGTGATGCACACACACTCCTTTTTCCTGCCATGTGCAACCCTAAAACCTCCCTGGGATGTTTGAGACGTGTTATCACCTACACGAGGGTAGCCCTTACATTGGCATCAGCTTTGCCCCAAGGGCCTACTTACGAGGGGTGGTGCACTCAACTCTCGGTACCTGGTGGATTAGGAAAACATAGCCATTAATACCTTGGGTGAACCTATATGAAGATTAAGAATTGCATAGCTTTCATTTGATAAGATAATACACACCATAACAACACAAGCATTACATACAATGGGAAATTTAAAAAAGGCTGATCACATGGCTTTATGGAGCCATCTAAGGCCACACTGGAGTATCTCTCCCTACAGCACTTTGGAGTTAAATGGGAAGCATAGATTGGGCTAGTTTTGCATAACAAGTACAGGCAAAAAACATTAGCCGACCCTCACAGCATGCCTTGCAATGCCTACTTCAAATATATCCGATTTAACGTTTTACACGGGGTTCAATACCTTAGAAATTAAATGTCATCTATGAGAGTGTAAACTGCGGTCTGCAGCAGATGCCATCACTCCCAAGCATATTTCAAACATATGTTATGGAAGTATGATATAATGAGACAGTATGGATGGCAGTGTCGAGTGATCTTACGCAAATAGTACGGAATTCAGATCGGGACTACACAGAAAGCTGTCTACTAGAAATATATTCTAGATCAAAAAAGGCGAGGGTTGCTACTAAATATATAGATCTTGGTCTTCTGGTGGCCAAAACAGCAATCACGATATGCTGGAAGTCCCCTCATGCACTAACACAAATATTCTGTAGGAACAAACTAGCATAATGGAAATTAGAGGCAGGGGTAGCTTTGTGCAAATAAGAAAAGTGGGGGCTCCGTAAACTCCAAATAGCCGAGCAATGGGGCAAACTAGCTCAAGCAAATACCGACCTCGATACACTGGACAGTTAACTTGGAATGAAAGAAAGTACAAAAGTGATTCCAAATGGCTTGAGGTATTATGAAGGGTAAACTGCGCAGCTGTCTTGACCCAGAATACAAACTAACCCAGACGCAGGAAGACACAGTTGGCATCAATGCTGGCATACTGGATAGTAGGCAGACCCTCTATCTTTATATCATACCCATGCACTGTAGCATCATTCACCACCTTTCAAAGCCTCATGTCTAGAAGGATAAGGAGAATTAAGGAGAATGCTAGTGAAAAACATTGCTATGAGTGTTACGTTCTGCCTTGGGATGGGGGATGGTGTTGGTGGAGGGAAAGTAGTTTATGTTACAAGGGGATTAAAAACTAAGGGCCAGATTTATACTTTTTTAGCGCCGCAATTGTGTCATTTTCTGACGCAAAAGCGGCACAAACTTACAAAATATAATTGATGGGCCTAAGTGGTTGTGAAATGTGAAACATAACCATACAAGGTATTTATATGATTCAACGCTAATAATTGAACTGTATACATAATAAAATGATCACTACAAAGGTTCTAAAAGATAACATGTAACGTGTATGGAACAACAACAAAAAATTATTTAAAAAAAGTAGTTAATAAAGAAGGAAAGACAATGACATATAAACTGCATAGAGCTGCTTGCCAGTTACCTTGCAATCAAAACGTTTGTGCAAAGAAGGGTCAGTAGCTGTGTTTTCTTCAAATGGACAACATTTCTGGAGTCACATACATTAAGATATTTATGGAATAATTCAGTTCTTATAGTATAATCCAACCCTGAACCCTTGCAATGAGATAACCATCTTAAACATTTCTCCACCAAAAGGATTGCCTCTTGCATACATTTGTTATCCCGGTAGTGGTTTGGAGTACGCCTTCTCAATGTTGGAAGGGTGTCATTGAAGCCAATTAGAGCTTAATGTGAAATGTTCTACCACATGGCTCATGGAGTGGTGCAGTGCTCCACAATGTATCTTTCCCAAGTCAGTTGTAGAACACTACCTTTTGCGTCATTCATGATTATAATTGAATTTTCAACACCTTTAGTTCCCTGACTAGATCCTGAAGGGGCACTTAAGTTCTACCTTTCTAAACTATTTCTTTGGTGCCTTTGTTAGATCATCTTACCTGCCTTTACATTCCCAGCAAGCAGAGATACCCAAGGTAGGAAAGTGAACAGAGAACTCAAAACTCTGAGTCCATCCCAGAACAGGAAGTAAGACTAAAAAGGCTATAGCAGGACCTTCAAGCCAGATGAACTCAGGGAAGCTTCATAGAGGAGGTGACATCAAGACATCAGGGCAGGGGTCTTCAAGAGAATAAGGAGATGTCTTGTGGACTCCATAAGACGGAGGGCTAAAATCGAGAAAGTTATGGTGCAACTGAAATCAGGAGGAGAAATTCTTACTTCTTCCAGAACGTCCACAAAGAGGATGCTCTATGGAAGCATCAGGGTGTAAGAGGACAGGCTGGAAGTAGACAAAAAAAGAAAAGGGGAAAACACAGGGGGAAAACACCACCCTAAAAGAAGACAACGGCCCAACAGTAGAAGACACCTTGGAAGAAGATGTAGTGATCCATATGAAGAAACTACGTTTTTTTTTTTTAAAGCAGATGAATACTTGCAAAGAGGATATCTGCCAGCCTGGGGACATCATTTATTTTTTTATATTATAAGGGAATTAGAAAATGAACACATATATATTTTACTCAAAGAAGTCCATAATACATGTTTCCCTTTCTCAGGTCCATTGGTGTGACTCCTGGTCGACTCTCCAGGAAGAGAAAGAAGCTCATGCAGAAGTCTGGAAGTTGCTATGCACCTAGGAGGATACCCAGGGAAAAAAGAGCACATACATTGAATTGTATTTTATTTCTTTCATAATAATCAAATAAATAAGCAAGAAACAGACATAAAACCCAGCCTGAAAAATTTACATTTTTCCCTCTGCCTGGTTATGGTACTTCATAAAGGCAGCTTTGAAGGATGTGAAGCATTTTTAAAAGCTCTTAGTTGTGAACAAGGATACTTCCCTATTGTGAAACCAGGACTGACTCTGAATGTTTTTGCTTTGGTTCTTGAGAGTATCTGTAGGTGGGTCAAGATTTATATCTAGTTTAAGTAAAGGATGTAAAAGGATATCTACCAAACAAGGCTAATACCACGGCTGTCCTCTTTGTTTTGTAGTACCAGTTAGAGGGTGGTAGATTTTGTACTTGATCTGCAGCTTTCTCACCACCAACGATTGTAACCACCTGATTTGGATAAATCTCATCAGGTGCCCTACTAGCGACCGAAAATCATGCTAGGGGATGCCAAATCATGCTCACACTCACCAACTTACCATTGGTGAGCAGTATGCGAGAAATAACTCCCCCACGCGGCAGTTGGCGTCAGTTGACTGGAACTCCTGGTTACAAGCATGGAGTGGCTAAAATTCTGCCACCTCCAGTGGTGCAGTGGAATTTATCGCCCACCCCAATAATTATGTAAGGGACAACTTCTTTGGCCATTTCTTCTCCTGATGTCTGAATCGAAGGCTTTTTGTATGGTAAAATTGACTACACCTCATCAAAAATGTAAAAAATACATTTTTAATAAATTTGAACACTTAGGGGGTTATTCTAACTTTGGAGGAGTGTTAATCCGTCCCAAAAGTGACGGTAAAGTGACGGATATACCACCAGCCGTATTACGAGTTCCATAGGATATAATGGACTCGTAATACGGCTGGTGGTAAATCCGTCACTTTTCCGTCACTTTTGGGACGGATTAACACCTCCTCCAAAGTTAGAATAACCCTGTAGGAGGCTGGACTGGCTTGTAGTGAGTACCAAGGGGTACTTGCACCTTGCACCAGGCCCAGTTATCCCTTATTAGTGTATAGGGTGTCTAGCAGCTTAGGCTGATAGATAATGGTAGCTTAGCAGAGCAGCTTAGGCTGAACTAGGAGACGTGTGAAGCTACTACAGTACCACTTAGTGTCATATGCACAATATCATAAGAAAACACAATACACAGTTATACTAAAAATAAAGGTACTTTATTTTTATGACAATATGCCAAAGTATCTTAGAGTGTACCCTCAGTGAGAGGATAGGAAATATACACAAGATATATATACACAATAGCAAAAATATGCAGTATAGTCTTAGAAAACAGTGCAAACAATGTATAGTTACAATAGGATGCAATGGGGAAACATAGGGATAGGGGCAACACAAACCATATACTCCAAAAGTGGAATGCGAACCACGAATGGACCCCAAACCTATGTGACCTTGTAGAGGGTCGCTGGGACTATTAGAAAATAGTGAGAGTTAGAAAAATAACCCTCCCCAAGACCCTGAAAAGTGAGTGCAAAGTGCACTAAAGTTCCCCTAAGGACAAAAGAGTCGTGTTAGAGGAATAATGCAGGAAAGACACAAACCAGCAATGCAACAACTGTGGATTTCCAATCTAGGGTACCTGTGGAACAAGGGGACCAAGTCCAAAAGTCACAAGCAAGTCGGAGATGGGCAGATGCCCAGGAAATGCCAGCTGCGGGTGCAAAGAAGCTTCGACTGGACAGAAGAAGCTGAGGTTTCTGCAGGAACGAAAAGGGCTAGAGACTTCCCCTTTGGTGGACGGATCCCTCTCGCCTTGGAGAGTCGTGCAGAAGTGTTTTCCCGCCGGAAGGACGCCAACAAGCCTTGCTACACGCAAATCAGGCGTTTGGCGTTTTTGGACGCTGCTGGGGCCCAGGAGGGACCAGGAGGTCGCAAATTGGACCTGCAGAGAGAGGGGACGTCGAGCAAGACAAAGAGCCCTCACTGAAGCAGGTAGCTCCCGGAAAAGTTCCAGAAACAGGCACTACGAGGATGCGTGAAACGGTGCTCGCCGAAGTTGCACAAAGGAGTCCCACGTCGCCGGAGACCAACTTAGAAAGTCGTGCAATGCAGGTTAGAGTGCCGTGGACCCAGGCTTGGCTGTGCACAAAGGATTTCCGCCGGAAGTGCACAGGGGCCGGAGTAGCTGCAAAGTCGCGGTTCCCAGCAATGCAGCCCAGCGAGGTGAGGCAAGGACTTACCTCCACCAAACTTGGACTGAAGAGTCACTGGACTGTGGGGGTCACTTGGACAGAGTCGCTGGATTCGAGGGACCTCGCTCGTCGTGCTGAGAGGAGACCCAAGGGACCGGAAATGCAGCTTTTTGGTGCCTGCGGTTGCAGGGGGAAGATTCCGTCGACCCACGGGAGATTTCTTCGGAGCTTCTGGTGCAGAGAGGAGGCAGACTACCCCCACAGCATGCACAAGCAGGAAAACAGTCGAGAAGGCGGCAGGATCAGCGTTACAGAGTTGCAGTAGTCGTCTTTGCTACTATGTTGCAGGTTTGCAGGCTTCCAGCGCGGTCAGCAGTCGATTCCTTATCAGAAGGTGAAGAGAGAGATGCAGAGGAACTCGGATGAGCTCTTGCATTCGTTATCTAAAATTTCCCCAGAGACAGAGACCCTAAATAGCCAGAAAAGAGGGTTTGGCTACCTAGGAGAGAGGAAAGGCTACTAACACCTGAAGGAGCCTATCAGCAGGAGTCTCTGACGTCACCTGGTGGCACTGGCCACTCAGAGCAGTCCAGTGTGCCAGCAGCACCTCTGTTTCCAAGATGGCAGAGGTCTGGAGCACACTGGAGGAGCTCTGGACACCTCCCAGGGGAGGTGCAGGTCAGGGGAGTGGTCACTCCCCTTTCCTTTGTCCAGTTTCGCGCCAGAGCAGGGGCTAAGGGGTCCCTGAACCGGTGTAGACTGGCTTATGCAGAATTGGGCACCTCTGTGCCCAACAAAGCATTTCCAGAGGCTGGGGGAGGCTACTCCTCCCCTGCCTTCACACCATTTTCCAAAGGGAGAGGGTGTCACACCCTCTCTCAGAGGAAGTTCTTTGTTCTGCCATCCTGGGCCAGGCCTGGCTGGACCCCAGGAGGGCAGCTGCCTGTCTGAGGGGTTGGCAGCAGCAGCAGCTGCAGTGAAACCCCAGGAAGGGCAGTCTGGCAGTACCAGGGTCTGTGCTACAGACCACTGGGATCATGGAATTGTACCAACAATGCCAGGATGGCATAGAGGGGGCAATTCCATGATCATAGACATGTTACATGGCCATATTCGGAGTTACCATGGTGAAGCTACATATAGGTAGTGACCTATATGTAGTGCACGCGTGTAATGGTGTCCCCGCACTCACAAAGTTCAGTGAATTGGCTCTGAACAATGTGGGGGCACCTTGGCTAGTGCCAGGGTGCCCTCACACTAAGTAACTTTGCACCTAACCTTTACCAGGTAAAGGTTAGACATATAGGTGACTTATAAGTTACTTAAGTGCAGTGTAAAATGGCTGTGAAATAACGTGGACGTTATTTCACTTAGGCTGCAGTGGCAGGCCTGTGTAAGAATTGTCAGAGCTCCCTATGGGTGGCAAAAGAAATGCTGCAGCCCATAGGGATCTCCTGGAACCCCAATACCCTGGGTACCTCAGTACCATATACTAGGGAATTATAAGGGTGTTCCAGTAAGCCAATGTAAATTGGTAAAAATGGTCACTAGCCTGTCAGTGACAATTTGAAAGTAATGAGAGAGCATAACCACTGAGGTTCTGGTTAGCAGAGCCTCAGTGAGACAGTTAGGCACCACACAGGGAACATATACATGCACACCTATGAGCACTGGGGCCCTGTGTGACAGGGTCCCAGTGACACATACATATAGGCCACAAACCTATGAGCACTGGGGTCCTGACCAGCAGGATCCCAGTGACACATAACAAACATACTGAAAACATAGTGTTTTCACTATGAGCACTGAGGCCTGGCTATCAGGATCCCAGTGAGACAGTCAAAACAGTGACAAACACCCTGACATACACTCACAAACAGGCCAAAAGTGGGGGTAACAAGGCTAGAAAGAGGCTACATTCTCACACAACCCCCCCCCAAACGAAGGACAATAAGGCTAACCTTGGCCAGTTGAGACTTTATTGTCTAAGTGGTGATAAGTAGAGAGTAGCTCTGCAATAGACTGGTTACTCCCTTTATCATCCACTATATGGTTACTTCCCTGTGGGGATGTAAACCACCCTGTTTGAAGTTTTTTAGCTAACCAACAATGTGAAGATGTATTTTCAGAGTTTCTATCAGTAAGTTTTAGTTTAGAGCAGTGTGAATTATCCACTGAACCTATTTGTAATGATGGAAATGCCAGACAGGGATGCTGTCTCAGTAAAGCCATAGCTGGGCAAAAACTTTGTCCATCTGGCTGGAAGAGAGAACAGGGATGCTGTTTCTCTTGAGTTGGAGCAGGGATGCTGTCCTATCAGCTCCACACTAGGGCAGGGATGCTGTCCTAAGTGTTGTGAGGCAGTGCAGAGTTTCTGCACTAAAGTTTCTCTGGGAGGGTTGGAGGGATGCTCCATGTTAACTAAAATGGTGCTCTTTTTCTCACCAATGTTAGTTATCCCACAGAGAGGTACTTCCACCTCAGGGAGTCCAGCTTTGCCAGCTGATGATTCCCTTGGAACAGGTGCCACCCCAGGAGAGGTTTCTCCCACAACAGGAATGGTATCCTGAATGGTAGGGTGGTTAGGGGATACTGTGATACCCTTTTTACCTGTTGATGGAGAGGGATCCTGAGTTTTCAGGCCTTCTCTCCTTTGCTTTTTCATTTCACTAGAAATGAGAGGGAACAATTCCTCAGGGATGCCCAGCATGGCTGCATGGGCATAAAACTCTACATCAGCCCAACCTGAGGCCTCTAGGTCATTACCTAAGAGACAGTCTACAGGTAAGCGAGGTGATACCACCACCTGCTTAGGGCCAGTAACTCCACCCCAACTAAACTGAATTATAGCTAAGGGAAGAAACTTAGTGGAGTTATGGACATCAATAATCTTATACTGTTGTCCAATGATGTGTTGATCAGGGTGCACTAGGTTTTCAGTCACCAAAGTGAAACTGGCACCTGTGTCCCTGTAGGCCAAGGCCTCAACACCATTTATTGAAACTGTCTGCCTGTACTTATCCATTGTAAGGGGACAAGCAGCCAGTGTGGCAAGGCCAATGCCACTAGGTGTGACAGAAACTGTCTTGGGACTGATGACATCAGTTTCCACTATGGACCCATAAGTGAACCCAACTACACCCTTTGCTTGACTGTTGCCAGCAGTCCCACCACTAGTACCACTACTGCTAGGGGCACTAGAGCTTGATGTATTAGTAGTGGTAGGCTCAGAGGGTTTACCTGGACAGGACTTATCCCCTGGCCTATGGCCTCTATTTTTACACACAAAGCACCAAGGCTTTTTAATGTGTGCAGGTTGGGAAGAAGAGGAAGAATTTGTTTTATCCCCACCCTCTGAAGAGTGTTTAAGATTTGAAGTGGGATCTTTGGTTTTACCCTTATCCCCATGCTTATCTTGAGATTTTTCACCATCTTTCTTCTTATTGCCATCTTTGTCACCCCCTGTATGAACTTTTCTGTTCACCCTTGTTCTGACCCATTTGTCTGCCTTCTTTCCCAATTCTTGGGGAGAGGTCAGATCAGAGTCTACCAGGTACTGGTGCAACAAATCAGACACACAATTATTAAGTATATGCTCTCTCAGGATTGTGTTATACAGGCTTTCATAATCAGTAACTTTACTGCCATGTAACCACCCCTCCAAGGCCTTCACTGAATGGTCAATGAAATCAACCCAGTCTTGTGAAGACTCCTTTTTGGTCTCTCTGAACTTTATCCTGTACTGTTCAGTGGTTAAGCCATAACCATCCAGGAGTGCATTCTTAAGAACTTGGAAATTATTAGCATCATTTTCTTTCACAGTAAGGAGCCTATCCCTACCTTTTCCACTAAATGATAGCCATAGGATAGCAGCCCACTGCCTTTGAGGGACATCCTGTACAACACAGGCCCTCTCAAGTGCAGCAAACCACTTGTTAATGTCATCCCCCTCCTTATAAGGGGGAACTATCTTGTGCAGATTCCTGGAATCATGCTCTTTTGCAGGATGACTATGGGGAATACTGCTGCTGCCACCATGGGTATCTAAACCCAACTTCTGTCTTTCCTTCTCTAATTCTAAAGACTGTCTATCCAAATCCAGCTGTTGCTTCTTGAGCTTCAGTCTGGTTTGTTCCACTCTCAATCTATTGAGCTCCCTTTCTAACAATCTGTCATCAGGGTGGGTGGGAGGGACATTTCTAGATACAGAGGTATGATGGGAATGAACAGAAGGAGACCTGTCCCTTACAGAGGGCACCCTAACAGCTTGGCTACCAGTATAATGTGAGAGCACACCATCAGTATGGTGTGATTCAACCTCTGTACCAACCATGCTAGACTGTCTAGTAATGGGCAGGCTGAGAAGTTTCTTTCCTGAACCTTTTCCTGGGGGAGTCCCTGGATCAGATTGAGAACCATTAGATACTTTTTCACCAGATTGGGCACTTATGGCCTTATCCTGTACTCTAAGCATATTAATTAACAGTTCTAAGGAAGGATTCTTCCCTACACTCAAACCTCTCTCTATACAGAGACTCCTTGCTCTTTTCCAGCTAAGGTTGTCATATGCAAGTTTGGACAGATCAACACTTTGGCCTGTGCCAGACATTTTTTAGAGAGAGTTGAAGTGATAGAAAAAGAGAAAAAAGTTTTCAGAACTTTTTGGAAAGACAGAAAAAAACTTTTTAAACTTTTAAGAACTTTTTGAAAGTTTAGGAGTACTTTTCAGCACTTAGAAAAGAGTGAAAAGAGGAAATGCAAAACTTTTTGGCTATGTGTATATACACTGACCTTGTTTTGTATATTTTTCTCTTATGAAAAGTACAATGACAAGAGTGGTAAGTAGTCTCAAGCACTTATCCCACCACTGCACAACCAATGTAGGAGGCTGGACTGGCTTGTAGTGAGTACCAAGGGGTACTTGCACCTTGCACCAGGCCCAGTTATCCCTTATTAGTGTATAGGGTGTCTAGCAGCTTAGGCTGATAGATAATGGTAGCTTAGCAGAGCAGCTTAGGCTGAACTAGGAGACGTGTGAAGCTACTACAGTACCACTTAGTGTCATATGCACAATATCATAAGAAAACACAATACACAGTTATACTAAAAATAAAGGTACTTTATTTTTATGACAATATGCCAAAGTATCTTAGAGTGTACCCTCAGTGAGAGGATAGGAAATATACACAAGATATATATACACAATAGCAAAAATATGCAGTATAGTCTTAGAAAACAGTGCAAACAATGTATAGTTACAATAGGATGCAATGGGGAAACATAGGGATAGGGGCAACACAAACCATATACTCCAAAAGTGGAATGCTAACCACGAATGGACCCCAAACCTATGTGACCTTGTAGAGGGTCGCTGGGACTATTAGAAAATAGTGAGAGTTAGAAAAATAACCCTCCCCAAGACCCTGAAAAGTGAGTGCAAAGTGCACTAAAGTTCCCCTAAGGACAAAAGAGTCGTGTTAGAGGAATAATGCAGGAAAGACACAAACCAGCAATGCAACAACTGTGGATTTCTAATCTAGGGTACCTGTGGAACAAGGGGACCAAGTCCAAAAGTCACAAGCAAGTCGGAGATGGGCAGATGCCCAGGAAATGCCAGCTGCGGGTGCAAAGAAGCTTCGACTGGACAGAAGAAGCTGAGGTTTCTGCAGGAACGAAAAGGGCTAGAGACTTCCCCTTTGGTGGACGGATCCGTCTCGCCTTGGAGAGTCGTGCAGAAGTGTTTTCCCGCCGGAAGGACGCCAACAAGCCTTGCTATACGCAAATTGTGCGTTTGGCGTTTTTGGACGTTGCTGGGGCCCAGGAGGGACCAGGAGGTCGCAAATTGGACCTGCAGAGAGAAGAGACGTCGAGCAAGACAAAGAGACCTCACTGAAGCAGGTAGCACCCGGAGAAGTGCCAGAAACAGGCACTACGAGGATGTGTGAAACGGTGCTCGCCAAAGTTGCACAAAGGAGTCCCACGTCGCCGGAGACCAACTTAGAAAGTCGTGCAATGCAGGTTAGAGTGCCGTGGACCCAGGCTTGGCTGTGCACAAAGGATTTCCGCCGGAAGTGCACAGGGGCCGGAGTAGCTGCAAAGTCGCGGTTCCCAGCAATGCAGCCCAGCGAGGTGAGGCAAGGACTTACCTCCACCAAACTTGGACTGAAGAGTCACTGGACTGTGGGGGTCACTTGGACAGAGTCGCTGGATTTGAGGGACCTCGCTCGTCGTGCTGAGAGGAGACCCAAGGGACCGGAAATGCAGCTTTTTGGTGCCAGCGGTTGCAGGGGGAAGATTCCGTCGACCCACGGGAGATTTCTTCGGAGCTTCTGGTGCAGAGAGGAGGCAGACTACCCCCACAGCATGCACAAGCAGGAAAACAGTCGAGAAGGCGGCAGGATCAGCGTTACAGAGTTGCAGTAGTCGTCTTTGCTACTATGTTGCAGGTTTGCAGGCTTCCAGCGCGGTCAGCAGTCGATTCCTTATCAGAAGGTGAAGAGAGAGATGCAGAGGAACTCGGATGAGCTCTTGCATTCGTTATCTAAAATTTCCCCAGAGACAGAGACCCTAAATAGCCAGAAAAGAGGGTTTGGCTACCTAGGAGAGAGGAAAGGCTACTAACACCTGAAGGAGCCTATCAGCAGGAGTCTCTGACGTCACCTGGTGGCACTGGCCACTCAGAGCAGTCCAGTGTGCCAGCAGCACCTCTGTTTCCAAGATGGCAGAGGTCTGGAGCACACTGGAGGAGCTCTGGACACCTCCCAGGGGAGGTGCAGGTCAGGGGAGTGGTCACTCCCCTTTCCTTTGTCCAGTTTCGCGCCAGAGCAGGGGCTAAGGGGTCCCTGAACCGGTGTAGACTGGCTTATGCAGAATTGGGCACCTCTGTGCCCAACAAAGCATTTCCAGAGGCTGGGGGAGGCTACTCCTCCCCTGCCTTCACACCATTTTCCAAAGGGAGAGGGTGTCACACCCTCTCTCAGAGGAAGTTCTTTGTTCTGCCATCCTGGGCCAGGCCTGGCTGGACCCCAGGAGGGCAGCTGCCTGTCTGAGGGGTTGGCAGCAGCAGCAGCTGCAGTGAAACTCCAGGAAGGGCAGTCTGGCAGTACCAGGGTCTGTGCTACAGACCACTGGGATCATGGAATTGTACCAACAATGCCAGGATGGCATAGAGGGGGCAATTCCATGATCATAGACATGTTACATGGCCATATTCGGAGTTACCATGGTGAAGCTACATATAGGTAGTGACCTATATGTAGTGCACGCGTGTAATGGTGTCCCCGCACTCACAAAGTTCAGTGAATTGGCTCTGAACAATGTGGGGGCACCTTGGCTAGTGCCAGGGTGCCCTCACACTAAGTAACTTTGCACCTAACCTTTACCAGGTAAAGGTTAGACATATAGGTGACTTATAAGTTACTTAAGTGCAGTGTAAAATGGCTGTGAAATAACGTGGACGTTATTTCACTCAGGCTGCAGTGGCAGGCCTGTGTAAGAATTGTCAGAGCTCCCTATGGGTGGCAAAAGAAATGCTGCAGCCCATAGGGATCTCCTGGAACCCCAATACCCTGGGTACCTCAGTACCATATACTAGGGAATTATAAGGGTGTTCCAGTAAGCCAATGTAAATTGGTAAAAATGGTCACTAGCCTGTCAGTGACAATTTGAAAGTAATGAGAGAGCATAACCACTGAGGTTCTGGTTAGCAGAGCCTCAGTGAGACAGTTAGGCACCACACAGGGAACATATACATGCACACCTATGAGCACTGGGGCCCTGTGTGACAGGGTCCCAGTGACACATACATATAGGCCACAAACCTATGAGCACTGGGGTCCTGACCAGCAGGATCCCAGTGACACATAACAAACATACTGAAAACATAGTGTTTTCACTATGAGCACTGAGGCCTGGCTATCAGGATCCCAGTGAGACAGTCAAAACAGTGACAAACACCCTGACATACACTCACAAACAGGCCAAAAGTGGGGGTAACAAGGCTAGAAAGAGGCTACCTTCTCACAAACCCCCTTAAGGTCTTACAGCTGAGGATTATGGTAAATAGTTTGAGCATCAGCCCATTTCAGTTTTTGCCTTCATTGCGATTTTTGGCTGACATTGGCATACTTCTTGTGTAGTAGTATATATCGTGCAGTAGCAATTCTCTTCAGTAGTGGTTATTTTTTCATATGAAGCTGTTTAGGTGTAACCAAAAGTGTGAACAAATATAACTTGAAGAGAGACCTCTTACCACCATGACCTATGTCTGCTTTTACTTAGAATATTTCTGTGCTAGGCGATGTCCATCAGAAGCTGTGTTCACTATCCGGAGCAAAAATGAGTAAACACAAAAGCACTGCGGAAATTCAGATGGGAAAAGTTATGGCATGAATTATTCAAATCATTTCGTGATTACTGTAAAACATCACATTTAATACAGTCACTGTGGAATAATGAATGCGGAGCTATTGAATTAAATACGTACGTGTTTGATTAAGCTTTATTTAAACAGAGAGCGGCTGGAGAGTTCAATGTACAACATAAAAACAAAAATAACCTGCGCCTTTTTAGTTGTCTGAGGACTATGAAGCACTCGTATTACGTGTTTTTATGAGGCATAGAGGCATAGGCCATCAGATGGGGTGGGCCACGTCCTTTTGCATATCTAGAATCTATGAGGGTTATTGTACGGTATGGATACAGACACCCTTGCAGTCAAAAGGTTTCAAAAGCGATACACTCTCTCATAATGAATGTTGACATCTTCATAAACAATACTTCTTTTAAACCACCTGTAGGCCATTTCATAGTAAGGAATATAGAGGAACTGGAGGACTGGGCCCAAACATGATTTGTCAGGAACACAGCATTTGATCAGCTGGAAGAGCCAAAATTCATGTTCCCAAGTCTGGTTCCATATTCACAACTTAGTAGTTAAGGTCAGATATATTTTGCGACCAGTTTTTTGTGACCAGTGTTTTATTTTGCAAATACATATATGTTTTAATAAGTCAATTCTCTAAAAAAGAATCGTTGTGGGTTGCAATTTGACCAAACTCATGAATATTAATGAGGTAAGTCACAAATTGTGAACCATTAGGAATCACCGCCCTTACAGGCGTGGTGGCCTGCTGAGGTCAGCAGACCACCATGTATGTAATTTCTTTTAAATCAGGCAACCTTTTTTGAATGCAGTCAGTTTTCCCTTAAGAAAAATGAGTTGCATTTTTTTAAAACAATTTACTTGAAACATAACATTTTAAAGTATAACTATCATTTTTTTAAAGTAGGCAGTGGTTGGTAAAAAATATTGTAAGAATTGGATCACAAAATATTACTACATACTAGTGTGAATCTCTGTTTGGAATGGGTGCCCTAAACATGCACCTTCCAAATGTCACTTTTGTATGTAGTCACAAACCCAACTGCAAATCGGTAATGTGTTGCTGAATCACAATTCGGGTTTCATACACACCAAAAGGCATTTTTGCAGTCGCAGACTGCCTGATTCTTTGAATCAAACCATTTACGACCTCAAAGAGGCTTCGTACATCTGACCCATGATCCTTTCTTCCCAAGCATACTCCAAAGAACCATGTATGTCAGCCATCAACATTCAGTGCTACTATCTGATTGCTGTTCATGATTTGAGACCAAGGCTCTAGGGAAATGTATGTGCTCTGCTGCCTGGTTGGTGTTCTTCTGGTGTTCCAGAGTTGAACAGTTGAGCCAGCAGATGCAGATGCAGACGCAGCATGCCAGGACACAAGTACACCGCGGAAGCGTGGAGTACACCAGAGTATAGCGGCTGCTGCAGGCCCCAGTCGCCGTGCTCGTGCAAGGGTCTTTGGGGCTACTTTAGGGGTATCCCCCGGCCTCTGGCCCACCGTCCTCTAGCCCCCCAGACCCTGGATGTGAGCCGACGCGGGGCAAAGACGTGGATTGCAGCGGCTGCGCAGCTAAGCTGCTGCAAGCCGCGGTGTTCAGGCAAGGCGGGGCACTGCATCTAGTCCTCCTGCCTGCTCCAGGCCCCTGTCCCTCTGGTCCCCTGGCCCCCTGGACCCCAGGTCCACCTGGTCCTCTGGCCCACTGGCAAGGCCCCTTGGCAAGGCTTTGTACTGTTTGGACAGTTTCTGCTCACTGTCTGGTCCTGGTTCTGGGTGGTCCTTGGCAGCCTCTGGCAGTTCTGGTCATCCCAGCGACGGAGGACCCCTGGAGGGGCTGTGTGAGCATTGCTCCTGGCTGGTCCTGTGTTTGGCTCAGTCGAGCACTAGGACTTGCGCCCAGGACTACAGATTACAGACACTGAGCGCTCTGGCTTGGCACTAGATTATCCTCTCGGGACTGGATTAGCATGACGACCGGAAGCCGTAATGTGGGCCTAAGACAAGTGATTGCAAGCAGGGCCAAGCGAGGGCAGTGGTGAACGGACAGACAGAAGCTTAAGCTGCAGTTAACTAGTCTCTGGCGGAGGCGGCTGACGTTAGGCTGGTGCGGCTTGTCAGGGCTGTGCTGCCTTGCATCGTCCTGCCCCCTCACTCAAACTTGGTCTCTATTGTTCTCCTCTTTCCTTTAAGTTTTCACGCAGTGTTCTGAAACTCCGTTACAAGAGCTGCAAAGCGTCATCATAGGAATCTACCCACATGGATTTATATTATTTTCTGGCCTAAATCTCCCTAAATTTGAAGGAAGGAGTTTGGGAATTTGTTACGCGATGAGGTCTGGCAAAGTAAAAAAGGAGCATCTTAATCCTCAAAAGCGTAAGAAATACTGCAGCGATGATGAAGTGTGTGACGTTACTTTGCACTTATCACCGGCTTCTGAAAAGCGGACTCATCCTCTCGCTCCTAATTCAATCACAGCAGCTTCTTCTTCATTGGTTGCTGATCTGCTCAATTTTACAGTTTTTAACCCTCACCTCCCTGCCGTTAATTTGTCACACCTATGCTCTTTAAAACCCAGTGAGTCCTCTCTTTTGGCCTACTTTAAGAAGAAACCTAAGCTGGAATAAAGACGAATGGTGTGGATATCAAACCGGCGTCAGGTCAGGGTGAAGCTTCAGAGTCTGTAGTTACGGATGTTTTATCTGCAGCATTTGGATCTTTGACAACAGTGGCACAAATTTGTCATCCTGGTTCACCAGGAATCTTCGTGAAATCTCAGTGTTCATCAATTTCCCCAAAGGCTGGGGTCTTTGCCTTTTCTCAGTCAGCATCTCATTATGAAGTGAGCCATTTACCGTTACGGGAGAGCCAGCCGACTGCAACTCTGTTGAAGCAGGAGATGTCCCCAATCATTATCTCAAGCGACCATTCCTTTGATGTTAGAGAGTGGGTGACTTCTTTAGCTGCTTCTCCAGCAGCTTCTTATCGGTAGGATGGGCAGGCCACCAGCAGTCAAAATCGCCTACAGGATTGCAGCATCGCCCCCTTAACCAGTCCCCCGGCAGCACAATGGACCCAAATGGCAGCATTCTTCCGATACTACTTACAAGGTCCTCCAGTGGGGCAGGCGACACCAGCTCTCAAATCGAGTTTAATAAGGGCAAGCTCAACGATCAATCGCTTCTTGATCTTTCCTGCCTTCAATCTGAAATTACGAGTTGTGCCGAGGGGGAACCCAATTCTGTGCTTATCTCCAAGACCGCTGTAAGTGGCTCTGCATGTCCACAGCTTTAGCAAACCCTCCATCCACTGTACTGGCTTTGAACTACGACTCTGATAAGCTGGATGTTCCCGTTGATCTGTTGAATACATTGGCCACCTGTGTAGCTGAGACTGACCACAAAATAGAACATTTAAGCCAGCTAATTACTAGACCCCAAACAAGCTCCAATTTTGTTCAAGCAACATGCTGCTGCTCCCCAATTATCGAAAGTTTATCATCCTTGCCTACCTTTCTGAGTTTGGTTCTATCTGAAATTAAGAGGCTGTCTGCAGCTTCTGCGCCTCCGGTGCCCCTGTTGAATCTAAGGTCTCATTCTGATTCGGCCCAGAAACCAACTAAATTAAAAAACATTGGGCAATTATTTTTTTCCAGCAAAGAGTGTAACAATCACCAACCCTCCTCAGCCAGTTGTCACTGAAGTCTCGGAGCATGACATTGAGGCCAACTATGTTCATAAGAACTCCCTTTTTGCTAGAATTGATTTTACGGAGCCTGTTCTATTACATTATTCTTGCATTACACCACAACCTGACTTAATGCATCCATCGTCTCCAGGAGAAGAGCTTGTAGCTCAGCACCTGCTGAGCAAGAGGGAAAAAAAGCCTCCGGAAACAATGGAACAAAAGGCGGAGCCTACCCCTCCAATGATCCTGAAACAATGCTCAACGTTGGTTCGACTTCAGGCACAGCAGCCGCTGCAGTCGCAGGAGGTCCTCAATGTGACTTCGCTGACTAACCCTCTGATGACCACACCTGGTGGTTCTCTTCTACCTAGTGAGCTTGTGCAGGGCCCTTTGACCAGTGCTATTCTGCTAGGAAACTGAATTTCCCCCCAAGGAGCCTTCAATTCCTGTTGAGAAAGGCAAAATAGGCAGTGTGTCTGATTCATCCATCTCAAGCCGGGGGGTTGGAGTGTCTGCCATACAGCAGTTACACTGTTAAACCCCAAAGCAGCCCATAGAAATATTGATGGTGAGGTTTTGGGCTCCGGTCCCTCTATTTCTCATAAGTTGCCTCCTGACCGTAACAGTAGCCAGTCTTTAATTCTGCCATCAAGCCACCAAATTTCTCCTATTGATACCCCGGCCCCAGGGCTGGGGGTCCCTTTGGGCCCATTCAACACAGTGGAACAGTTACATCCCAGGTCTTTTTTGAATCCCTCAATGGCCTCATTGGAGTGTACAACCACTAAATTTGTGTTTATACCAGAATATCGTTCAAGGGACCCTCATGATATTTTGAATATGGGGAACATCTTACGAATCTTCAAGGCCATCTCGGAACTGAATAATATTGGTTCTACGGATGTTGCCTCTAATGAATTTCTTGACTCAAGGGAATCTCAAGTTGGGGAAACTACCCTTGTTTTATTATTCTCCGCCTCAATAGCTCAGTCCATTCTTGCCAAGAAAGACATATTTCACTCTTGGGGCATTATAATTACTCCCTACAAGAAGTCGGGGTATCCCGTGCTGCTATCCAAATCCCAAAGTTTAATGGCACCTGCAGCACCAAAGCCTTTTTCAGTTTTGAAAAGTGCTCTGGGTAGCACCTCTACCATCAATGGCACCAGCAGCATGGGTCCCGGTTCCCAGGGGGTAACCAATTGGGATTAGTTGCCCTCTGCTCTTTTGGGGATCAGTGCCAACGTTTGGATATTTGCCCCTATGTTCGTGGAATACTAATGGGGTTGTGCATAAGTTTGACTCTGTCAATTTAATATCTTTTTTAAACATTTATGACGTAATAACCCTTCAGGAAACCTGGGCTGAGAGCAGTTGCCAGCTGCCAGGGTATTTAGAAATATGGAAATCCGCTTATCGAAAGAGTAAGAATGACCGTGCTAGGGAAGGGTTGGCCACTTATGGAACTGTTAAATTAAAAGGGTGTACTTTGCCATTGGCTTGGGATGACAATTGGATTCAGGGGATTGTGATTAGGAACGGGAGCTCACAGCAAATCCTCATAGTAATTAATGTTTACATTGCTCCTGGAACAAAGGAAAAAAGGGGGGGGGGTGTTTCGACTTATGCAGATGATGGGTAATCTAGCTGGGGAATATCCATGTGCTGGCTACCTTATAACTAGTGATTTTAATACAAACCTGTTTCAGGACACTGTAGAAGCTCTTGAAGGTCCTGATCTTTGTAATTGCCAGTTAGTTCCTGAACAACTGAGGCCTCAGAGTTGCCCGCACTGTCCGCTGGGAGAGTACGTAGTAATGCATCTAAACAGCATGGGCTTTAAAGTTCTGAATGGCCATTTACACGATGATGCCCTCCCCCCCTTGCTGGACAAGATCGGATGGACAATTTTACTCCTACTTGGATTATACTATTTGCAACATTGAATTGTTTCCCTTTATTGAAAAGTTTTTGATTTCCTCCCGGAGTGAGAGTGATCACCGTCCCCAAATTGTAACCTTAAAATCAAGTTTTCATTCTCATGATGTTATGCGGGTTGTGGGTTGCGGCGTCTGTTCCGAGTCACTGAAGCGTATAAAATTTAATTCTTCTATTAGTGGCATAGTATTGGTTGAATGTGTTAATTTCTTTGACTCTGAGGGATCTGGCTGTATGTCCCCAATTAAGTTATGGGATACATTTTCTTGCTACCTATGGTCAAGGTTTCGTCAACCTGCACGTAATTGGACCTAATTCCGTCCCTTTGCTCTCTCTATGGAAACTAGGAGTTTAAAGAAAGCGCGTAACAGATTAGCAAGGGCAATTAGGAAGAGCCCTGATTCTGAATGTCTATTAATTAGATATGAGCAATTGAGGAAAGACTATAGGAAGGCTATTTATGATGACCATCAACTCATCTCAATCAGTATTGGGCTAAACTTTTAAGTGCGAGTAATGATCCAAATTCTAAGAAATGTTGGTCCCTTAATAATAACCTACAAAGTAATCAAAGGAGTATTGTCAATGTAAATATTTCTGAAGGAGTCTGGATGTCCTATTTGATCACTCACTTCTCTGCAAGTGAAAAGGGTGGGAAACTGTTGAATGAGGGGGCTTATTGCATCACAGCTGCTCTGGTTAAGTCTTGCTCTCTGTCCACTGGGTTTGCATTTCCCCCTTATGGAGTGAAGACTTGTTTTCAATCACGTCTCCCTCATATCATCTCAAGGGCTAAGTGAGATGGAGCCCCAAGTCCTAATGACCTTCTACAGACGTTGTTCAAACAGGATTCTTCCTTTTGGGCAGTTCATATTGCCCATCTGTTTGAGTACTGCCTTCTGACCTCAAGAATCCCTGAGTCCTGGCGTGGTGCTATTCTTCACCCACTATATAAAAGCGGTTTAAGGTCGGACCCTGCCAATTTTAGGATAATAGCCCGGCTTGACAATGAGGCCAAGTTTTATGACAGTCTTATGCTGCAAGTTCTTCGTGCCTGGGTTGAATCGAAGGGACTAATCCATATTGTCCAAACAAGGTTCTCAGCTGCTTCTGGCACATCGACAAATTTATTAGCCTTTTCTGTTTTGATCGATAGGGCGATTCTATCAAGCTTTACGCTGCATTGCTGTTTTGTTGATTTCAAGGCAGCATTTGACCAGATCCCTAGGAGTGTCCTGTGGGCCAAACTACAAAACTGGGATATTCCTTCAGTTCTCCTGTGTGCCTTATGGAACTACATACAAATACTTATAAAAATACCGTATTAAATTAAGTTATAGGTGCTATCTTTCCAGGAACATTTTCACTAGTCATGGTGTGAAACAGGGTTGCGTGCTTACGCCCCTACTTTTTAATCTGTTTATTGCAGATTTGTCATCATCTTTTGGTGCTTTTAACTCTCATTCCCCTAAGATTGGTGGTCTTAGGCTTAGCCACTTGCTTTACGCTGATGATCTTGCATTGTTCAGTTATACTAAGATTGGTCTTCAACAACTGGTTAACCAACTTGCATCTTATACTCCTGTGAATCAATAAGGAGACAATTTGCTCAAAACTAAAGTGGTCTCCTTTGGAAAAAAAGCATTTGGGACCCGGTTGGCATTACAAAAGTAGAAAACTAGTTTTAGACCAGTCTTACAAATATTTAGGGGTGCACTTTGACTCTAAGGGCAGCGTTGCCAAGCATAAGAAGGAGATTGAATTTAAAGCTGTGGCATTGCAGGTGGCCTTTTCTAAATTATTAAAGTTTTAAAGGGGCCGAACATTCTTCCCCTAATGGAAGTTATGTGAGCAAAGTTTATCCCCTCATTGTCCTATGGTCAGGAAAGTTTGTTGGGCAAAGGCTACTGCTTACTAAATAGGCTGTACCACATTTCGCTTCACCCTTGCAAGTATGGTTGGAATTTGGGCTTCCGGATCAGCTGGCAGTTGGTGCCGGTGCTTTCCTGAAGCTTTGTCATCAGCTGCGTCGGACCAAGGAAGGTAGTTTGGAGGCAGTTCTGTGGCAAGAGATCAGTGCGTCGAAAACACTTCCATTTTTTTGGTTGAATGTAAACAGCGACTGGAAGCCGATGGCCTTTAGGTAAGCAATCCCCCTCATTCCTTGTTTAAACTAGTGTTAAAAAGATCATACAGTTACACTTGTACCATTCGGATCGCTCCCTCCTTGCTAAACGCAAGCGTTGGTAATTAATTCCTTTAAGCCAGGTACTCCATCTAGGGCCAGATGTAGCAAATAAAAAATTTGCGAGTTGCAAAGTGCGAGTCCATGCGACTCGCAATTTGCAACTCGCAAATTGGTATGCAGTACGGTGTCTCAGACACCGACTGCGACTCGCTATGGGGTCGCAATGACCCACCTCATCAATATTTATGAGGTGGGTCGCAAATTGCGGCCCCATAGCGAGTATAGGCACTCGCAAACATGGAGGCCTGCTGTCGTCAGCAGACCTCCATGTTCGTGACTGCTTTCAATAAAGCAGTTTTTTTTTTGTTAAGTGTAGCCCGTTTTCCTTAAAGGAAAACGAGATGCACTTAAAAAAAAAAACGAAACCTTTAGTTTCGGTTTTTTTTCAGGGCAGGTAGTGGTCCCTCGGACCACTACCTACCGTGAAAAAATAGTTTTGGGTCCATTCACAAAGTGGAAGGGGTCCCATGGGGACCCCTTCCAATTTGCGAGTGGGTTACTATCCACTTGAAGTGGATGGTAACTGCGACACCATTTGCGACCGCGTAGGCGGTCGCAAATGGTATTGCATACCATTCAGAATCGCAAATAGGAAGGGAACACCCCTTCCTATTTGCGATTCTGAAATGCATATTGCGAGTCGGTCCTGACTCGCAATATGCATTTCTGCATAGCAAAGAGGCATTTGTGCCTCGCAAACGGCGATTTTCGCCGTTTGCGAGGCGCAAATCCTTTGCTACATCTGGCCCCTAGTTATTTCTCCTGCTCCTACGGTTTCATTATGAAAGAGGCCTTTATGGCTTTAAGGATGGGCCATTGTTTTTTTTTTAAACATCTATCTTTGTGGCGGTCAACTCCTGGAGAGGCTGTGATGCGCAGGGGTTGTGGTAATGCAGATGAAACAATTGAATATGTGGTCTGTTTGTGTCCAGCTCTACTAAATGAACATAGATCTCTACTTAGGAGTAAATGGAATGAACTGGGGATTTGCTCCTGTCGACAGGCCATTATTAAGTCCCTGGATCCTGCAAATTTAATGATGAATGTGCTATTGACTAAATTTATTAAAATCGCCCAAGCCAAATTAAGGGGCACTGCGAGCAGGGGATAACTATGATTGGAATTTTCTCCCCCTCTTGCCTCGTTGGTTTGTAGTAATTCGCTAGTTTGTTGAGCTTCAACATCGCACCTTGGGCTCCGACCATCACTGGTATCTAACTTAATGATCATTCAACGACACAAAAGCACTTTAGGGCTTGAGTATTGTGATCCCCTCTGTTTATCACATATCATGTGGGGTCATGGGCTATGGTGGCCCAGCCTTATTTTTATTTTTATTGATGGTTTAACATTATCTCACAGGAACGTTTTTTATTGTGGTATGTGCGTTTAAATTATGGAGTGTTTTTAGTATGTATTTAACATTCGATTGCAAATGTATTATTGACTGTTTCTCTTTTTTTGTTTTAATTGTATTGGATTTTATTATCTGTACATAAAATCATTCAATTCAATATGTGCTATTAATTAAGCACTGTTTCATTGTCTGACCCATATTATATCCATCTACAAGTTGTTTTCTGTGGCATGCTAAGAAGTTAATTTGTTGAAACGCAAGATAATTTCATTTCTTAAGAAAAGTGGCGTTATGGAGAGAAGAATCAGTGAGGTCTGTGTTTCAAATTGAGTACTGAATGAACTATTGTTTCTGGACAATTTGAAAGTAGTACCACTACATGGAAATCCCTTAACTCTTGAGAGCTCTTCACTGCTAGCTGTAATTTAACCCCTTATCGTAAATTGGACCAATGCTTCTCCATCCAGTGGGTCTTACTGTCTCCTCTCCTTCCTCATTTCCTTCTTTGTTTCATAATTTAGCTATTGAGGAGGACCCACAAAATAAGTCTCCAATATCTCTTGAGAGCTCTTCATTGCTATGATTTGATCTCTTTTACCTATATAGGACCAGTACTTTCCTGACCACTGGCCATCACATTCTCATCTCTTTCCTCATTTCCTTCCACTCCCCATTATTTACCTAATGAGGGGGACCCCTCCCTCACACTGGTACCCCTCTAAAAGCTGATTTCCTGAAACATTCATTTAAAAAAAGGAATTGTGCTCTCATTCCATAAACTGCCTCATGTCTAGCATGGGCCATCGCTAGGATTAGCTGCCCATCCTTCTTGGTTTATTACTGCCCATTCTCGAACGAAATCCCCTAGCTGAGGTGGGTATGGGACTTTTTGTTGACTTTGCTTGTTTTATTCATGAGAACAGGGACAGCGATGTCTGAGCTTGCACGCCCTTCACCGTTTTTCTGAGACAGCAACAATGCAAAGTTGCACCACTGAGGGGTATCTGGGCTTGCCGCGCCTCACTCTCTTGGCTTAAATAATTCCACACCCAGAGAAGGTGGTGGTGAACTACAAGATTGTCAGGGAGGAAGGACTTTACCTCCACTGCCATGGGAGCTACTGGCCGATTGATACTGTGGGTTGGAACTCTTGAACCTGCTGCAAGGAAATTTGAATTAAGACAGAAAATGGAACCATTGAACTTACAGCAGGCAGCAAGGGTTAACAGCAGGAGGCTACAGTGGCACTTTAATGTGGCACGATTTCATGTTCCCACCCAATAAACCTAAGATCTTAAGAGTATTAGGAGAATGCTGTCGCCATGATTTATGTCTGCTTCAATGGGAGTGCAAACGCAAAGTTTTTAAGAAAACACAAAAGTTCTCTCTTCTTCTGTTAACTGTTTTCCTTTCCTTCCATTCTCTGGCTGACTTCCAAGTGACAATAAGGAGGTTTGTTATTAGCCCACCTATTAGTGCTGAAAATAACCAGCGGTGTTTTTTGGGTGCAGTCTGAGAAACCAGTGGAGAATGATATATATGTCTCTCCTTTAAGTATTCCTCTGTTGATGTCTTGGCCCACCTTTTGCTGTTTATGAATGTCCCTCATTCAGGTGGGACTCTAAAAGGATTGTTGAGGTGGGAAGCTGTCAACCTTTCTTTTCCTCTTGGGCAGATTTTTGGGTCACCTCCAGGGTCCTTATGGTTTAGCTATTAGTCACCTCTTGGACTGAATGGATTTGTAATTTCTATTCGGTGTACCATAGGGAAACACACTTAAAAATGGTGGTATACTTCTCCAACAACATCGGGGTGGCAGGACAATGAGGGATGACGACTACTATTTACTTTCTACTCTTGTTCCTCCTCCTCCCCCCTCCCCTTTTTTGTAATTCTCCATCTCTGCTTTTTTTGCTTCTTTCAGCAACTGAAGAGTTGATTGGGGTCTTTGGCAGCCGTAATAGGGAATCCGAATGGAATGCACCGGGCATAGGCTTCTTCACTGCCCATTCAGATTCTTCCCACTTCACATTATGTTCTCCATTTTGGCTTCATCTTGGCCATCCCATGAGTATGGTGACAAAGTAGATGACTGTTTTCAAGTGTATATGTCTCTCAGAGGAAATTATGTCAGAAAGATGAGTTTCGAGAATGGATGTTTTACTTCTATCCCATTTGAATCTCCGTCTGGATGAGGATCAACATGGTCCCATTTGGGATTGCTTCTGACAATTTCCTAGGGCTACTATTCAAAGATTTCTCATTAATTCTGCTGTTCAGGGTCACTTTCAGAGAGAATAGAAAGACCCAGGCAAGACATATTTTCCTAGGTTCATTGATTGTTTCACCCATTGGCAAAGGGAGATGTGAATCTCCGTCAGTCTTAAGTTTTGAACCCTCAGCTTGTGAACGTAAGAGGACCGATCTTGCTTCACACTGAGGGTGTATGTTTAACTGGACAAGTGGATAAAAAGACAGGCACAGCACTTAAGCGATGATGTTTTGAACCTATCTATGTAGGCTGAAATCTAGGTGGTATGCTCTTTCCAGTCCCATGTCAAAGAATTGCAGTCATTGTCCATGGGAATTCTGGCAGGAGAAGAACATTCCCAGCTCCTGACCACAAAGGCAAGGTTTATATCTGATGTCACGTTTGTTGCTTTAATGGAGCTCTTGTGCCTGATCATGTCAGGAAGTAAGATGTTACTCAATTATTTCCTGGTCAAAAAAATCACAAGGCGTAACTGGAAGTGGCTAGTCAGAGATATGAAAAGACACCGTTTATGATATCCTCCTTATTTAAAATGGCCCAACATCAATAACTCTTGTCATGTTTTGCCTATAGTGAGCTCTGGGGATGGATGACCTTCTTTGCCCATGGCCTCTGGGTCTATCACTCCCCTTTTCTTCTTTTCCTCTGAATACCTACTGGTGCACTAGTAATAGTGGTTCTCACATTTTGCTGAGGACATCTTGGTTTCCTTTACTGAATCACATGACAGCAGACAGAAAAAGGATTCTACAATTTGTTCTCCGTCCCTCTACTTAATTATTTTCTGGATGAAGTCTTTTGCCTGACTTACCTCATATGATACCTACAGGGATACAAAATGTGTCCTCTGATATACAACTAAGCCCAAAATACACCTCTGATATGCAATTTTACTTTACATACTTTAAGGCTTTTCTGCAGGCAGGCAGGCCATCTCAACAAATTAAAGTGGACACACACTGGACTTTTCTTGAGCATCTGCACAACTACTATACCCCTGTCCCTCAGCTCCTCTGATGGTTATGGGCAAACGTTGATGGCCTATAGTCTACTATTTTGAAGAAATTATAAAATGTGGAGTTGGACAAACATTTGCTACAATGTGGACATGTAAACCGCAGGAGAATGGGACAGAGTTCCACAATCTGTTGTGACAGCATTCTTTTGTCCTAGACAGTTTGGAGCCTTTTCATGGGAGAGGAAGCACTTTCCATAACCTGCTGTGTGTGTAGTACCGTGAGTCATCATATAGACAAAGGCTGGCATCAGGTCTAAATATTGGACCCAGAGAAAAACTGTTCAGGTCACATTTGGACCTCTGGAAGTCTCGGACGCATTAGGGCACTGATGCCCTGCTACTTGAAGGATTGCCTGCTACCAATCTGTGGGAAGGACTGTCCTGCTGCCCTTGTGTCTAAGGAAGAAATATTGAACCTGTTCCTTGAACCTAGGACCACCAGAGTGACTCCAAAGGCTAGTTGGCTGCCCTCCTGTGTGAGCTACAGGGACTCAACAAGCTCCAGAGACTTTGAATCATGCTGCTAATGGAAGTAGTCCTAACCCCCCAAGTGGTCCTTGACCGTTGAAAGTTGTGTTGGTGGTACTGCTCCTGCCTAACCAGACAATCTGGGATTAGAAATGTTTTAAAGATATTCTGCTTTGAGAACTGACAGAAAAGAGGCACCTACCTTCAAACCAATCAGACAAAGCAGTATCCCCAGTGGTTAGAATTTGCAGCAGTTCCCGCTATGTTTTGCTCCACTACAGCTAATACCTCTCAGTGGGCCCTCTTGACTAACATATTCAGCATTTTGGAACCCTCTTTGGCTACAGCCTGCTGCCATTCCCCACTGAAGATTCTATAGGTATGCCAAAACCAGGCACAATCCACCCATCTCAATCAGCCTTAACTTTTTATTTTGGTCCTGTCTTGCGTGGCGGTGGGTGGTTTGAAAATTTAGGAGCTATTTTTCACTAAAAACCTTAAAAATCCATTCCTCCAGTTCCATTGATTGGCTAGACATCATTTTGGTGTGATTTTATCCTTCAATGTGTATTAAATCGTTCAAACTTCTATCATGATTTTTTCTTGTGTTGTATTTTCACTTTATTACTGTCTGTGGTCTGTGTGCTGCACATATACCTTAGACATTGCCTGTAAGTTCATCCTGACTCCTTTTGTGGCAAACTTCTAGAGGGCTAAGCACAGGTTAGTTTAGTGGCTTTGAATCATCCACCCCTTACACCAATAACCCAGTTTCCTACACCTATATGTTAAAGGTGCATTTCTGCTGTTATTGACTTTATATCATCCGTAAATTATCACAATTAGCAGAGTCATACCAGCAGATGAAGGGAAAATATGTGTTTGAAGAAGGCCATGTCTTAACTGTACATATGCACTAAAGTAGCAAGCAATCTTAAAACAATCTTATTAAACCATCAAAGTAGCATTAATGTGACTAATCAGAGACTTCATACAGATTATTATTTGCCTAATTCATATGTTTTGGGGCAGACACAGAAGTGCCCAACAACACACTTTCATGTATTTATAATATTCACACTATGTGTATACATTTTTTATCCAATATCTTAATGTACCTTTGTAATAAATAGGCTTATTGTTTGAGGGGGCGCAACCCTGACTCCAGCATCAAACACAATACTGGTCAGTGTGAACCACTAAAGTTACTCAATTACCCTTTGCTTAACCTTATGGTACCTTGCCACTAAAGCAGTCACACTTAACTTAGGGGCAACATGTAAAGTACTTATGCAGCACACAAACAGAAATGAAGCAAAAACACCATACAAGAGTGATCTTACCATGTTGTAGGGAAAGATAACAAGCACTTCACAGCTACTTATCAAGGAAAAAAGTGGAAAGTCGTATAGCCAACAAAAATAAGTTCACAATCAGAAGTCTGAAATGTTGGGGTGACGCTGCCTAGAAAGCCTTCTGGAAAACAACAACTAGACAAGTGCTCCCCTGCAATCAAATTGTACAGCCCCTGGTAATCTGTTACCTCGCTGCCCTTCACCCAACTATCCAGTGCTCTGCAGAAAGAATCAACATACTCCACCCAAGTTTGAGAACCATGTTCAGTACTTTCCCTAAGCTCTACTCTGTAACTCTCTAGGGTGAGGCCATATCTCCTGGTCAGGGCACCTCATCTGAGCCTCTATTTCTAAGGCCAACAAGGTGCCCCTCCCCTCCACTGAGAAATGCTTCTACATGCCTGCCCCCACTTTTTTCTCAGGCACCACGTGCATCCTCAATGCTACCTCGTAATCCTTGAATCACTACTCATATCACTCTCCACAATAAAATCCTTCACCACATGCTTGGGTATATGTACTTTCCCCTCAGACTGCACTGGAGAACTGCTGTTGCTCTTTAGACCCAGCTCCTTCAAGCTCTGCTCTTGAGCTAAAAGCATTTTCGTCTCCTCTGTAGTATTTTCTCTTTTTTTCTGCCTCTCTTTTGAACCTGCCTAGTTCCAACTGAAGCTTCATCTCATGCTTCAGCTTAAACTTCTCCAGCCCCATCCAGAGCCTCCTAGCCTCCGTCCTATCCTCCAGCTCCTCTTCGGTCAGATCTCTTGAGGAAACACTTCTGCTTGCCCTGGAGGGCACTCTCCTCCCATGCAGATTCTGATCATCCTGCAGGTTTTGCTTCTCTCCCTCCACAATAGCATTCTCCTTCCCTGTGTACTCATTAGCCGCCTTTGCTGCCAACCAGGCCCTCAGCGCCTTTTGCAGCTCCTCCTTTTTAGTAAGGCATTTAATAGGACAGTTGAGTTCCTTGCAAAACATTTTGAGCTACAAGTTCTATACTCACGGCTGATCACCAATATTTGAAATGGGGTCTCTAGTTGGGAGTAGTTTGCACCCTGTCCAAGTAGGGACCCTCACTCTGGTCAGGGTAAGGGAGCCACACAGCTAAGATAACCCCTGCTCACCCCCTTGGTAGCTTGGCACTAGCAGTTAGGCTTATCTCAGAGGTAGTGTGTAACATATTTGTACACATACACAGTAAAACAGTGAAAACCCCACAAAAGTACTCCACACCAGTTTAGAAAAATAGCCATTATTTATCTGAATTAAACAAGGTTCAAAACAACAAACATGCAACATCCACAAGTAAAGTTATCGCTTTTTAAAAGTGGAAATGAGTCTTAGTCCATAAGAATCAATGATTGTAGCTCTTCAGCACAAAGTACCTGAGAAGCGTTAAAAACAAAGATGATGTGGGCAGCAGGGTAGATGAGTCATCGCAAAGCAATGCATTGGTTCCTTACTGCGCAGGGCAAGTGATGCATCGATTCTTTCCTCACAGGAAGAGGCGATGCGTCTGTTCCTTACTGGCAGGGGAGGTGATGCGTTGATTTTTTCCTTGCAGGAAAGGCGACACGTTGATTTCAGGACATGCAGTCTCAGTTCCATACTGCGGTGCGGGATCAATGAGAAATTGACACCCCTGGGATGATGCATGGAAAATCCAGACGCACTGTGTTGATGGAGCCACACTGAAACAGGTGTTGCATCAATTCTGCAGCTGCGAGACAGGCACTGCATCAATTCTTCAGCTGCGGGACAGGCGTTGCGTAGATTTTTCTGCTGCAACACGTCGGTGCATGGAGTTTCTTCTTCAGGTCACCAGCTTACACTTTCAAGGGCCCCGGGACTGGAGTTGGCGCTACTTGGCAAGGTAGGACTCCCAGCAGAAGAGCCCAGCCACTGGCAGATTAAGTCATTGATGACCCTGAAACTTCTAACAGGTGGCAAGTTCAGTTCAAACCTTTGGCGAACCTTGGAAAGCAGGATGTAGAAAGCAAAGTCCAGCAAAACAACTTTACCAAAAGAAGCCAGTCATGGAGAAACCAATCACCAATGCAATTAGACAGAGAGCGCTTGCACTTAGCACTGGGTAGCAGTGATACAGTGCCAATGAGTCGTAAAGCCAGCAAAAAACTAAATTCAGCACAGGATCAAAACAGGAGATCAGACACCAAAAAGTTAGGGGAAACCATGCCAAGAGCTGACAGGTCCAACAGTGATAACCACAGGAATAGGTTTTAAGAATTTAGCCACCACTGAAGATTCTCTCTGATTGAAGGAGATACCAAAATTGCCATACAGTTTTCAGAGGAAAGTGGTGTTAGAACTGGAGGAGATATCTGATTAGTAGGCCCAAATGCAGGTGAACCTAAGGAACCACAAATACACAACTTACCTACAGAAAAGGAGAGAACAAAACAGAAACTTGTGGTCAGAGCCAAGCTAATGAAAAATGTGAAGAACTAGATTTATTCAAATATGAGACTTACCGTATCGTCTTGTACTTGAAGTAAATCCCTGGCTGGAGCACTCTGCTGGGTTAAATGATTAGCCAGTTAACTTGGCCTTTTTTATTTCGCAGAGCAAAACAAATCCCATTGAGGTCTGGCACCTGTGCCCCAGTGAATTGCAGGTCTTAAGATGGATTGAAACAGTACTTCCTGGCCTTAATTAGATACCCATGCCATACCACAATCAGTCACATTTTGAGTATATCCTTCGACACACCAGCTGTGGTTGAAGTGTAATTCAGGCAATCATCCAAATAAGGGTGTACTATGGTACTTGAATATTAAAGGAGGGATACAAGGGGGGGGGTTTACCGGAAACTGCCAATGGAAACCTTAGATTCTCCTGACAGTTTGGATGAAATGGTATGTGGAGATACGCAACCTAAAGATCTGCGGTGTCTTCCATTCTTCTGTAGATATTTTCAGAACGCACAGTCTCCATTTTTAATTGACTCTTCCTTATGAATTGAATTGCCTGTTTGCGATAGATAACCAATCTGAAGGCTTTAGAACAAAGCAAATTGAAGAATAAACTTCTTTTCATTGTTCTATCAGACTGAGAATAGACTCATTTTTTACCCAGATCTGAAATACCTTGTGGCAGTAAATGCTGGCAGATCGGATCCCTGTGCCAAGATATTGAAACAATTCAGGAATTTGGTTCAATTTCCAACAAATCCAGGTGACAGCCTTGATGAACTACCATCAACACCGAGGTATCTGAGATAGAATCTGCCCAGGTGGAACACAGAGCAGGATGGTGGCATTGTTAGTACATTTATTTGGTTCTAGAAGTAGAGGACTGTGGTTTGTGATTTCCATGGTTTTGAAAGGCAGAGGACTGGTGTTTTACTTTAGCAGTCGAAACATTAGGACTTTTAGGGAAGTATTTGCTAAAGAAATTTTGAAAAGGTTCAGAAGTCCTCGATTGAGTTTTTAAAGTTTGCGCTGGCTTTTTAGGATTCTTATATGCTTGCCACAGAAGATCCTCCTGTTTAGAATACTGGGAAGTGTATGAACCTATAACTGTCTAAACAAAGCAAAACTTGTACTGGGATACTCATCTTCGAAGAGGCTTGGAGTTTACTGCCAAACATGAAGACCGTGTAAAACTCTGAATTTGGAATAAACTTGCTTTTCGGAATGGATTTAACTTCAGAATCGGGACATGAGAGTCTTCTTTATACTCAGGGGATGGCCATGATGAAATAAAAGAAGCAAAGCCGGCAGAAAAAGGCAGATGCAATCCAAATTCCACAAGTTGTGTCCAACAAAAACTTAGCCTGTAACTTGCTATAGGCTTTTACAGTCTTTTCTTTCTTGAGCAGCAGTAACCAATGACTGGGTAGGACAGATCATAGAAATCCCTGCTCTCATAATCAGTTTAAGACTAGTATCACTTCTTCTCAGATCATCTGACAGCTAAATTGGATAACATGGGATCTAGATTGACTTGTTCTGAATGTAGGACCCAACATGCTGGGTAAACAAATAATAAACAGCTTAAGTAATGATTCTTAATTTATGTTAGATTAATATTTTGAGGTCTTGACATGTCGTTCAATTCGGATGTTGCCATTATAAAACAGAGGATCATTTTTGCTTCTTTTTGTAAACACGTTCTATCACTGATGTTCCAGAACGTTCTTCTTGATCACTGAAAGAATTGTCAATTTTAAATCTGATTCTGTGTGCCCTATTTGAAATGAAATTCCATTGGAGCTGCTTCTACCCCACTTTTTATTCTGGAGTTGTGTTTGTTCACATTGTTTTTTCTTCAGAGGTTTTCAGAACATGCAGTCCTTAAGGATGATTTTTTTGTATTCATTGGTTTTTGAATTGACACAAACCTTATGTGAGTTTTCATTTCTGGTAAGCAAATCATCCCTGGATGCAAAACCTGCTCATATGTGTGTATTCTTATGCAGCTTCTTTAGATTACCCTCTTTCCAAGAATTCTGGTACTGGAATCCCAGAGTGTAAAAATAATTGTTATTCTTGGAGCAATTTCATGTTATTTGTCAAAATTGTCCAAAAGGGAGATTATCTCAGAGGGATCATGGGCGAAAGCTTCAATAAGGAAACAAACTGTTTTTATCCATGTGTTTCATGCATAGAGTAAGCGCTGAGTAATCAAAATGATGCCTTGTTCCTCTTAATTCATATATCCCAAAATATTTCTGTGTCTATATCTGCTTAAAGCACACTAAAGCCCACTAAATATAAGAACATATTCGTAATAATGGAGTGATAACTATAAAATCCAATATTTTTAGTGTCCAGCACCTTCCCCAAATTGAATTAGATTGGACTTGGAATAGTAAACGAAATCCATTTAGTGTCTAACACTTTCCCCAAAATGGTTTAGGTTGAAGTAGTAAATGTGACTTCTTCAGTGTCCAACATTTTTACCAAATTGGTTTAGGTTGAGATTGAACAGTGAATGTGACCCCTTTAATATCCAACACCTGCAGAATGGTTTAGATTGGAGTGAGAATAATATGTGTGACCCCCTTAGTGTCCCACACATTCCCCAAATTGGTTTAGATTTGATTTCAGTTAGTAAATGAGACCCCTGTAGTGTCCAAACCTTCACCAAAATAGTTTTGTTTGGAGTGGAAATAGTACAAATTACCCATTTAGTGCCCTACACTATTCCCAAATTGTTTTAGATTGGAGTTGGAATAATAAATGTGACCCTTTTAGTATTTAGACCCTCTCCAAACTGGCTTTGATTGGAGGTGGAATTGTAATGTGACCTGTTTGGTATCCAACACCTTCCCCAAAATGTTTTATTGGAGTGAGAATAGTAAATGTGACCCTTTTAGTGTCCAACACCTTATAACTTTTTTTCTACAGTAATTGACATGTTATGATTTTTATATTGTAATTTATTTTGTTTTTCATATTTAATTTATACGTTTCCATTTATTTAAACAGATGTACTTTTTCAACATAAACTAAAATGCTTTCATTATTATTTTGGTACATTTATTATGGATAATTTGTGTGCCATATTACAAGCTCCATAGGCTATAATAGAATTGCTATCGGGTGGACGAGATATCAGGCCTTACTTTGATTTTGGTGGCATTTGTGGGATGGTTCTGTTCTCTCACCTTAATAACAACATAATTTTACATAGTTGCCCTCCCATTGCATGTGTAAGAGTAGTATTTTGTGCATTTCCAATTTACATTCTGCTTTTCTGGCTGTAAGTGTATCCCACGTGCAAGAGCAATTGTTTGCCTTTTTATTATGTTATATATCCTGCTCTTTCTGCCATTCCGTGTGAAAATAGTTTAATAATATAATTATATACTTTGTTATAAATCTGACTTTAGTTTATTAATGTATTCTAAACATTACAACAATTTTTTTACATTTTATATTTGTTTTGTTGACTATAATTGCTGGTCTTTTTTTCAGTTTTCGGGAAGCTGTTGAAACGTGGCTCCAGAGGTTTGTTTTCTGTTTGGGGGGAAAACATTTCTTTTAGCTACATTTTAAGTGTTTATTTTTAGTTCATTTGCCAGGTTTGTAGGCATTCAGTTTTGTTTTTTATGTTTAAGGTTTACTTTATGTTTAGATGTTGTCTGAATATACTTAATTATAACGTGCCTTTGTCAGGTGTTTGAGTGTGAAATTTAATTGGTTGTTCTGTAGCGATATAAAAAGCGAAAGTTTGGTTAATTATGTACCTTTATAAATTGAGTAGTTTACATTGCCTTTTACATTTTATAAATTACTTGTTAAGGTTCTTGCCATTTTCTCCAGTTTTCTTCTTCGGTGTTTTGGTGGAAACCCAACAGAGTGTCGTTCTCTTGCAGATTTAGTATCTTTTTGAGAGAAGTAGAGATTTTTTCCGATTTTTATATTGTTTTGTTAATTAATTAAGTAGTTTATTGATAGTCTGCCTTACTGTAAATGTTATTGATTAGTGTTTGTTTAGTTTGGATTTTTTTCAGTTATTACCTTTTATGGTGTACGTTAATTAGTGTTTCTGTTTTAATGTGAAATATATGCTTGTGTTGTTTTGTGTTATTATTAATATATTTTTAGTGATGAATGTTGTATTTTAATGTGTACATTTGCCTTTTATATTTATTTATGATGTTTGTATTCAATTTGATTTACTTTATTGTAAGATCATTGTTTTTATGTATTTAATGTTAATTTTGATTGTATAATATTTTGATAATATATTTTGATTATATATTTATTTATTTTAATTTTAAGTTTGTTTATTGTACAATATAAATGAGCTTCTATATATTATCATATATATTATATTTATATATTATTTTGTAATATAATATTGTAGTTAATATTGTGTTTTTTGATACTTTATTTAATTTTATATAGCTATTTAAAGGCAACACTATTTTGGTTATTTTATATAGCTATTTAACCCCCTTGCTGATAGGCCTTTGCCCCCGTACTAAGCCTTTTTTTGGCTATTTGAGGTAGTTTGTGCTTGGGCCCCATACCTTTTTGTCCACATAAGCTATCCACATCAAACGTGTGTCCTTTTTTCCAACATCCTGAGAATTCTAAAGGTACTCAGGGATTGTTGATTCCCCTGAGGCGATCAAGAAAGTACTCAAAATACAGCTAAAGTTTGTTTTTTTGGGTAAAAATGGGAAAAAGGTGCTGTAGAAGAAAGCATCTGTTTTTTTTCCCTGCAAATACCATCAAAAAGGGGTTTGCAGTGCTAAACTCACCATCTTCCCAGCTTTCAGAAACAGACAGACGTGAATCAGAACACCAAATTTTTCAGCACAGTTATGGCATTTTACTGGGACAGAGCCCATTTTTCCTGCCTGTTTTGTGCTTTCAACCTCCTTCCAGTTAGTGGTAGAACTGGGTTGGAGACCAATGGTGGATCCCAGACAGCTATACATTTCTGAATAGTAGACACAATTCTGAATTCAGCAAGGGGTCGTTTTTGTAGATTCTTCAAGGTTTTCATATAGAAAGTAACACTTGAAATAAACAAAGATTGAAATTGAGTTGAAAATACAGCCATTTGTGTCTACCTTTTCATCTATAACTTCTTAAAACTATGGCAGATTTTTTAAAGCAATATACTGTTACGTCCACTGGACCCTTGTGGTTGCAGGGATATATAGGGCTTGTAGGTGCAACAAGAACCCTAGGTACCCAGAGCCAATAAAAGAGCTGCACCTTGTAATGGTTTTTCATTGTGTACAGGGTATAGAGTAATCCATTTGGTAAAATATAAACAGTGAAAAATAGGTATCAAGGAAACTTATGTATTTCTGAAATGGGCACAAGATATAGAGTTTAAAAGCAATGCACAAATCTGCACATCTCTGAATTTGTGGATACCCACACGGGCATGTGAATTAGAGGGCATTTCTCAAAATGACTTCTTCCTTACACACTGTTTTACATTTGGAAGGCGCAAATGCAGAGAAGGACAATTAATCATAATATTTGTTCTTCTATTCTGTGTTCCCCTAAGTCTCCTGATAAAAATGGTATCTCACAAATGTGGGTAGGCCTAGTGCCTGTGAAAGGGAAATGGCCCAAAACACAACATGGACACAGCACATTTTTCCACTAAAAACTGACCCTTTATAAAATGTGCCTAACTGTGGATTTGGGCTCTAGCATAGTTGGCACATGGGGAAACCTAGCCAATCTGTACATTTTTGAAAACTAGACATCTAGCAATATCCAGGATGGGCTGACTTGCCTGGCTCTTCCCACGTTGTTTTACCCAGAATCCCTTGCAAACCTCAAACTCTGAGGGATAAAAAACTCATTTTCCTCACATTTCTGTGATGGAAAGCCCTGCAAACTGTGGGGAGCCACAAACTTCCTTCCACCTGGCATTCTCCCAAGTCTCCCAATAAAAATGGTACTTCGCTTGTGTGGGTAGACCTAGTGCCCGCGACAGGAAACTGCCCAAAACACAACATGTATGCAGTGCGTTTTTTGACCGAACACTGACGCTCTTTTTCCGATGTGAGTAGCTCTAGATTTTGGATGCCAGCTTAGCCAGCACCTCGGGAAACCTAGACAACCTGTACATTTTTGAAAACTTGACACCTAGCGGTATCCAGGGTGGGATGACTTGCGTGGCTCTCCCGATGTTGTTTTACCCAGAATACCTTGCAAACTTCAAACTGTGAAGAAAAAAAAACAAATTGTTCTCACATTTCTGTGATGGACAGCTCAGGAAACTGTGGGGAGCCACAAACTTCCTTCCACTCGGCATTCTCCCAAATCTCCTGATAAAGATAGTAACTCACTTGTATGTGTAGAATTAGTACCTGCAACAGGAAATGGCTCAAAAAACAACATGTATGCAGTGCATTTTCCACCGAAAACTGACCCTCTTTTTCCAAAGCGGCAAGCTCTACATTTCGGACCCTAGCTCAGCCCGCACCCAGGGAAACCTAGCCAACCTGTACATTTGTTAAAATGAGACATCTAGGGGAATCCAGGGCGTGCGACTTGTGTGGATCACATTCGGTTTTCTTACCTACAATGCCCTGCAAACCTCAAACATATCCTGAAATCACCCATTTTCCTTACATTTCTGTGATGAAAACTTCCAGAATCTGCAGGTATCCACAAAATTCCTACCACCCAGCATTGCCCCATTACCCAATAAAAACACTACTTCACCTGTGTGGCTGGGCCTAGTGCTGCAACAGGAATGGATCAAGCCAAAGACAATGGGAGAGCTTGCGTGGAGACTCCTATTGACCTTACTTGGATCCATGCCTGTCGCTGGCACTAGGCCCGGGCACATAAGTTGGGCAGAGTTTTTATCAGCACAGATGAGGCAATGCTGGGTGATAGGAATTTTGTGGATTCCTGCAAGATTTCGGAAGTTTTCATCACAAAAATGTATGGAAATGTGTGACTTCAGGCACAGTTTGAGTTTTGCAGGACATTGTGGGCAAGAAAATGGTGTAGGGTGGTTTTGAAGCACACCACCCTGGACTTCCGCAGATGTCTACTTTTCAGAAGTGACTGGGTCTGGTCTTTTTTTCCAGGTAGCATCCTACCCAAGCCCAAAAAGTGCAGCCACTCACCATTCAAGTGGAGTGATATTGGGAGTTAGTCAAGCTCTGCTGGCCCATTTGTGAAATCAACACCCAAAAGAGGCAAATCCCCTTTTCCTTGCCATTGGGATGAGATTCTTTTGTCAGCAGGGGCAGCAGAAAGACTGTGTCCATTTTGGGGTTGGGGGCATTACCATGCCCATTCTTGGCAGCCCCCACCCCTAATAGTTCCTGGTGCCTAGTAGACTTTCTGTGCTCCCGGGGGAGAGGACAGATCGCGGACTATGGCCCCCATCTTCCCCTCAAGGGGGGCAGAAAGACTGGGCCCATTTTTTAGGGTGGGGGCATTGCCATGCCAGTACTGGGCAACCCCCACCCCTACATCAATAAAAAAAAAGAAAAATCCCGGTGCCCAGTGGGCCTTCTGTCCCCAGGTTGGGGTGCAGATCGGGGATTATTGCCCCCAACTGCCCAGAAAGTGACGGCAGAACGACTATGCCCATTTTTGGGGGTTGGGGTATCATAACTAAGCACACATTAACCCATCGCATATCAGATTAGATATAAAAATCCAGTGTTCAACATCCTTTTGCCACCTTATCACTTTGCCATTTACCTTTTAAATAACATAGAGGCATCGTCTGCATACAATTTTCTCTATGATGTCTAAGGGACTCTCCCTTCTTTAAAGATTTGAATTGTTTACTTTTTTAGATGAAAGCTTCCCATGAAGAAGGTCTGTGACCCAAAATGCATTGGGATCTTAAACAGTTATTTGTTAATTGAAGATTCTTTTGCTGACCATGAATGGAGTTCGACACATGAAATTTAATGTGGCTCAGAAAATAAATAAAAAACAACAAAAACCATCATATGTGGTGACAGTTTATGATTATTACTAACACAAAGTGATTAACATGACCCTCAGATTGAGGTGAGATAGTAGTATGTAATAGGGGATCTTGCAATAACCCATCATGCCATTGTTTAGTTTGCTGGATGCCCACATCTGTGGTTCACGTGGTATAACCTGTCCTTGTGCAAGTGGGTACAGTCTGACAAGTGCAGTCCATAACCTTTCATTATATTTGCGACTCTTAGAGTGAATGCAAACCATTGATTATTTTTGTGAGAATCACATGAAATTGGGAATCGTTCTTCTGTGCCCTCTTAGCCTTGGTATTTGAAAATAATGGCCATATTGGCACTAATTTGCAACTAGGGATATCTTTTTAATAAGAGATAAATGCTGATTGTGTGAGCCCCTAAACAAAGGAGCAGAGGACTTTTCACAGGTGTGTTCCTTCAGTGGGACCCCATAGCATTTTGGCAGATGTAGTCCTCGCATCTTTCACTTTCTTTTTTAATTCATCATTTAATAAATGTTCAAGGAGGGAGTATTCTTTCATTGAAACATGTTGGGCCTTATTAAGAGTTTGGCAGATTAGATACTCTGTCACCAATGTGACAGGTATCCCGTCCGCTGTATTAGAAGTACATTAAAGCCTATGATATTTGTACTAATGTGGACAGGTTTGCTGCCATTTTTTGACCAAACTCTAATTAAAGACCTTCGTTTTAGTACAGTTCGAGTGTTGCAGAACCATTTAAGTGTTAAATACCTGGTCCTGCAAGGGAGCAACCTCCTTGGTGCAGGCAACTGGTACAAGAAGTTTCATTTTAATACATTACCTATTAATTATTCTTAAGATCATCCACTTTGCACAACACATGCTTTGCAAAGGTGAAAAACATTTAAAACATCTTTCCCCTATTTTAAGGTTGTGTTCAAAGCTGCTTTCTATGTTTTTGACTTTTTGTACCTTATCTTCTCCTGGACATTTCCTGCAAGATGTTGTGCCATATAAATTATGAATTGAATGAAATGAAAATGTTTCCCAAAGATTCCGTGCCCTGTTAATTTGATTATTTGTTTGAAGAAATATTAAGGGGACAATTACAAATATGGTGGATGGGAACACTCGTCCGCCAAACTCCAGGCAGGGTGGTCGCCGCCATGCTACAACCTCTCCACCCTCCCCATTACTACTTTCCCACTGGACTGACCGACAGAAAAGGTTTCTGCCAGTTGGCCCAGTGGGAAAGTGGTTGCAGCATTGTCCCCAGCTCATGATAGAGCCGGCGGCAACGCTGCCACATGCAGGGTGCGCCAGGACCCTTGAAAAACACACTGCCTGTAAAGGGTGCTGGGCAAGGGGACTCCTGCACTGCCCATGCCATGGGCAGTGCATGGGCCCCCTGTGGCCTCCTGCACTTGCTTTCCACGGTTGAATCGCCTTGAAAAGGCTGGCGGAGAACAAGATTGAGTTCAGCACCAACCTGGCTCATTCCAACCTGCACTGCCATCAGCCCATCGGGAGCACTGATGCTGGCGGGGATGGCAGGAGGTTGGTGGGTCCGTCAGCCAACCTCATAATGTGGCAGTCGGGCTGCCACGGTGGTCCAACAGCCACCGTGAGTCTGTTGAACGCCAGCCCCTAAGGTTCACATTTATTCAAAATAGAAAATTACTGGTTACAGAAGTGAGAGATTAAAATCAGAGATTATCATTATTGTGGCATACTTGCAGAAAAAAATGAAATGCCTTGAAACAACAAAACTTGCCTTTACAATGAAACATCAGTTTGCATCAGAAATTCTGTGCGAGTGTGCCCAAGCCTCCTTGGACATCCCTAGACACACTGTCCTTGCACATTGACGTCCCTACATAGAGAGACGTTTCAATGCACTGGTGGTGTGCAATTGTCCATGGCCCCCACCTTCCAAGGGCCTCCTGGGAAAATGGACTTACTCTCAACCTGATCCCCATCTATTCTACTTCTCTATATGAATCTTCTCTCTGTCTACTTCTGAGTCTGTCTCTCCATGCAGGGTCATATTAAGAACTTTGGGAGTCCTAGGAAAGATATTTCAACTGTCTTGTGTGACAAAATTAAATTTCTTTATCCATTGCCTGCTAATTAAATCCTGCATGATACTAAACAATAATAAATTATACGTTAAACAATTCTAATTTATATTTTTAATTATATGACCGACATATAATTTCGTTGTATTTAGCATCACGCAGGATTGATTAGCAGGGAATAGATCATAAAATGTACATTTGATCCATACTGTGTCCCCACAAAACTTCTTACCCGGGACCCCCAAATTCCTTAAGATGACACTGCCCACATATGCTCTGGACCTTACATGTTGGCTGTGAGCAACAATAGGTCTCAAAAATGTCATGTCCCATGAAAACTGAAAACCCACAGCCCCAAAATTAAGGAAAAACGTCAAAAAGGATTTAAATTCCATATTCCTGTAGGCAATATTTATGTGCATTAATATAAAAATAAAATCCATTTTGCCCAAAACAACACCTTACATCCCTCAGTTGACTTGAAGGGCGTTGATATTTGGGCGAATGGACATTATGGACCCCATGTGATGCAGGGTCTAAGAGTAATGACAGAAGCCAAAAACACCGAACTGCCGGAGCTGCAAAGATTTATGTCTCATTCTACTGAGTCTTCAAAAAAGACCCACAAAACGATATCACTTTTGGTTGCTATAACCCTGTACCTGCACAAGGATCTTGCACTGCCCAGAAACCAGAAATATTTCTTTATGTGCGTAAATCGCATGGAACCAGAATTGTCATTGCATACCATAACCCTGTCACCGGGTATGTTCCGACCACAGCCGTTCGAATAGTCTTTCCACAAAGGCTGACTGATTCAGTGTTAGTCATCTGAAGTATAGAAAAAAGTCTGGGGCGGTAAAACACGCCTTCGGCCCACCTTTGCCAAGCAAAACCCCCAGTGCCACACAAGCTACTGACAGCAATAAAGATGCCTCCCAACAGACGTGTTGCCACCAATAGTAAGAAGTGTGTAGTCCCAGGCCTATCAGCTAAGGCGATGGAGAAAGAACACAAAAGTAAAAAAATTCAGGCACTGACCAGTTCATGAAGATTACCGGTAAGAAACAATGTCATTAACCCCTCATGGCGTCCTCCTCGTGCCAATCCTGTTCAGTTTGTTACCTGTACAATGTGTTGTAACTGGAATCAGGAACCCCCTAATCGGAGTAATTCAAATTACCGGTAAGTAAGAATGTCAATACCCACACCTCGTGCTATAGCAAAAAAAATTCTACAGTAGTAGCCTTCCACCTTTTCAGTTTTTCATTCAACACTTCCAATCACAACCTCACCGAGAGGCTCAGGCACGAATACCTAAACAATTCGCCACTCCGACTGTGTTGTGCCGTTTTTCCATTTTCTTGTATTTGCTGTGCTAATCCAAGAATCATTTTTCTGATACTCTCCTCACAGCTGTATGCATATTTTAATGATATTATTGCTGATCGGAAGCTATTTCTCCTAATAAATTAAAAATATAGATGAGAGTATCTGGTTCAATAACAAGCGTTTGAATTGTGCTGAGTTGTGCATTTGACATCCCTTCTCATATTCAACCTATAACCTCTTGCTACAAGAGGGAAAACATATTGGTAAAAAAATCAAGGTAAATTACCATGCAGAATTATTTTTTGAACGTGCTGAATCCTTTGCATTAAGTAGGCTTTGTTGTCAAGGCAGGGAATCATTCGCAGACATACCGTATTTTCTTAGAGAAATCATATCGCTTATGTATTACAGTTCATGATTTAAAATCAAATGACAGTGCAATGATTTTGCTAAATAGTGAAAGTTCGGTTTTCACAATTGATAAAGAATTTCCGTGGGAAAAAAAGAACCTGCAAGTTAAACATTCGCCAGATAGAATGCACAAAATGCACCTCATGTCTGTACTATGTCTTTGTTAACATTAGAATGAAAAATATGAATTTCACCAGACCTTCGGTGTAATTTTTACATTTTTCTTGCTGTGTAGCCCCATGCGTAGCGCCATCCTGCCACCAATCAGTCTGCTCATTCACTCATCCTCTTAAGAAAAGTCATCAAAACACAACTCGTCAAACTATGGAGGCTGGAGCTCAGGAGCCTCCCGGTTCAGTACAGATCAGTACAGTACGTGGAATGCGAGAGCTTACGCTAGTTCTGGTACTCTACACACGCTCTTCAGTGTATGGGTCAAACGTAGGGGCCAAGCAGACTGCTGGGACAGTCTTACTTTCTCTGCTGTTTTCAACACATTGCATTGTATTATATTGTACAATATTAATAACACTTACAACCACATATGAGGCATTTAGGCGCTACCCTACATGGGTAACACACCACACTTGGTAGGGAGTGTGGTTGGAAGTGTGTTGTCTTTGAGTTGATCCTATGTAAGAATGTTTCCATTTCATGCCTGATGACCGCTGAGGTATTGGTATTGTGGTGTAGGTTTCTGTGTAGAGCAGTGTGATGAATGAAGTAGTGTGAGAGGTGAATATTTTGTGCGTTTCAGTAAGCGGGCAGATTTTAAAAGCTCTGCAGTTTCCCTCATGGTATCTCTCATTATCATAGCCCACTTAGCTGGTTACTCACTTGGTTATCCATTCTGAGATGTTTTGTTTACATTTTAGGTTGAATGGATAAATGTTAGAGAACTCTACTGGAATAGCCTGGTCTCTGATTGTCATTTTGAGGTGTAAACATGTGGTTGTAGTGTATAGCTTGTCAGGACCTGCAGTGATTGTCTAAATCAAAGTCCTCCATTGGCCAGCGGCATGGTGCGTATCTCTTCAGTTATTCCATGCCTGTTCCGTTGGTGATGGGTGGTTTAATGCTTTAGACTGGTGCACTACTGAGGAATGAACAAGACCCATAGCAGTTTTGTTTCATGCAATTGTAAGAATATCAAGCAGTGTAAGGGAATTATTATGCAGACTGTATGCTCTACAATTGACTGCTCAATCCCTATGTGTATTTGTATTAATGTGGACCAGAAAGGTTAAATATTCTATTGTAACTGAATTTATACAGTGCTTATTACCCTTCACGATGCAAAGTGCTTTACACCGGGCAGCATGCTGCTCCAGAACCCAAGGTTTTTTTTTTTTTTTTTTGTCCCACTGGTTATTGTTGGTTGTGGTTCATCTTGTGATCTTCTGCTCTCAAGGACACCATTCCATTGATTTACTACATTTTCTATCTGGTACATCAAATCAATAAGAGTTTAGTGGGAGAGGGTGTATGTCAATTCATGCACATGGTAGGCGGTATTAATAGATGAGCAACAGGAGATTAGTTACTGTTAGGTTGCAGCAATATGACTTTTAAAGGGTAGGTTGTGATCTTTGAAATGAGGAGTAATTCAGAGAGAGGAGGTAAGCAGAGGATAAAAGTAAGTAGAGGGTCATTTGAAAGAAAAGGGCAGGTAAGGTCAATATTTCTGTGAATAGAAAGGAAATTGATGTTTGAGGTTGCATGCAATCCGAGGATGAAAAACAGTCAAAGGAAACTACAATATTTGGATGTGTGACAATGCTATATTAGTAGGATGACCAGAATTGAAGCCAAAAACCATGACATTTCAGAAAAATAGAACAAGGACTTCAATTTTACTTCAACCGAGTGCTCAGAAGAACAGCGCTCATCAGCATAGAATTACAGAAGCACTAAGAACATACATAAAATAAAAAAATTAAGCCAGTATTATGCCTGTTAATTAACCCCTTGGCTGCCAGGCCTTTCCCCCCTCAGGTGCCAGGCCTTTTTTTGGCTATTTGGGGCAGTTCATGCTTCAGCCCTCATATCCTTTTGTCCACATAAGCTAACCATGCCAAATTTATGTCCTTTTGTCCCCAACATCCTAGGGATTCTAGAGGTACCCCGAGTTTGTGGGTTCCCCTGGAGACCAAGAAATTAGCCATAATAAAGCAAACATTTCATTAAAATTTTTTTTGAAAAAGGGCTGCAGAAGAAGGCTTGTGTTTTTTTCCCTGAAAATGGAATCAACAAAGGGTTTGCTGTGCTAAAATCACCATCTTCCCAGCTTTCAGGAACAGGCAGACTTAAATCAGAAAACCACATTTTTCAACTCAATGTTGGCATTTTACTGGGACATACTCCATTTTCACTATTTTTTGTGATTTTAGCCTCCTTCCAGTTAGTGACAGAAATGGGTGTGAAACCAATGCTGGATCCCAGAAAGCTAAACAATTCTGAAACGTAGACAACACTTTGAATTCACCATGGGTCATTTGTATTGATCCTACAAGGTTTTCCTACAGAAAATAACAGCTAAAATAAAAACAATATTGAAATTGAGGTAAAAAAAAACAGCCATTTCTCTCCACGTTTTACTCTGTAACTTTTTCCTGTGGTGTCAGATTTTTTAAAGCAATATACCGTTACATCTGCTAGACTCTTCTGTTTGCGGGGATACAAATGGTACCTCACTTGTGTGGGTAGGCCTAGTGCCCTTGACAGGAAACGCAACATGGACACATCACATTTTTACATTGAACTCTGACGTGTTTTTTACAAAGTGCCTAGCTGTGGAGTTTGGCCTCTAGCTCAACTGGCACCTAGGGAAACCTACCAAACCTGTAAACCTGTGCATTTTTCAAAACTAGACATCTAGGAGAATCCAGGATGGGGTGACTTGTGGGGCTCTCACCAGGTTCTGTTACCCAGAATCCTTTGCAAACCTCTAAATTTGGCCACAAAAACACGTTTTCCTCATATTTCAGTGACAGAAAGTTCTGGAATCTGATAGGAGCCACAAATTTCCTTCCACCCAGGGTTTCCCCAAGTCTCCCGATAAAAATGGTACCTCACTTGTGTGGGTAGGCCTAGTGCCCGCAACAGGAAATGCCCCAATACACAACGTGGACACATCACATTTTTACATTGAAATCTGAAATATAAAAAGTGAAATATAGGTATCAAGGAAACCTTTGTATTTCTAAAATGGGAACAAGATAAGGTGTTGAGAAGCAGTGATTATCTGCACATCTCTGAATATCGGGGTCCCCATACTAGCATGCAAATCACAGTGCATTTCTAAAATAGACATCTTTTTTACACACTGCCTTACATTTGCAAGGAAAAAATGTAGGGAAGGACAAGGGGCAATAACACTTGTTGCTCTATTCTATGTTCCCCCAAGTCTCCCAATAAAAATGGTACCTCACTTGTGTGGGTAGGCCTAGTGCCCGCGACAGTAAATGCCCCCATACACTACAAGAACACATCACATTTTTACATTCAAATCTGACGTGTTTTTTACAAAGTGCCTAGCTGTAGAGTTTGGCCTCTAGCTCGGCCGGCATCTAGGGAAACCTATCAAACCTGGAAATTTTTTAGAACTAGACACCTAGGGGAATCCAAGATAGGGTGACTTGTGGGGCTCTCACCAGGTTCTGTTACCCAGAATCCTTTGCAAACCTCAAAATGTGGGCAAAAAATACTTTTCCCTCACATTTCGGTGACAGACAGTTCTGGAATCTGAGAGGAGCCACAACTTTCCTTCCACTCAGCACTCCTCAAAGTCTCCCAATAAAAATGGTACCTCACTTGTGTGGGTAGGCTTAGTGCCCGGGACAGGAAATGCCCCAAAACACACCGTGGACACTTCACATTTTCCCGAAGAAAACAGAGTTTTTTTTTTTTTAAAGTGCCCAGCTGTGGGTTTTGGCCTCTAGCTCAGACAGCACCTAGGGAAACCTACCAAACCTGTGCAATTTTTAAAAGTAGACACCTAGAGGAATCCAGGATGGGATGACTTGTGTGGCTCTCACCAGGTTCCGTTACCCGGAATCCTTTGCAAACCTTACAATTGTGCCAAAATTTTTTTTTAGAACTAGACACCTAGGGGAATCCAAGATAGGGTGACTTGTGGGGCTCTCACCAGGTTCTGTTACCCAGAATCCTTTGCAAACCTCAAAATGTGGGCAAAAAATACTTTTCCCTCACATTTCGGTGACAGACAGTTCTGGAATCTGAGAGGAGCCACAACTTTCCTTCCACTCAGCACTCCTCAAAGTCTCCCAATAAAAATGGTACCTCACTTGTGTGGGTAGGCTTAGTGCCCGGGACAGGAAATGCCCCAAAACACACCGTGGACACTTCACATTTTCCCGAAGAAAACAGAGTTTGTTTTTTTTAAAGTGCCCAGCTGTGGGTTTTGGCCTCTAGCTCAGACAGCACCTAGGGAAACCTACCAAACCTGTGCAATTTTTAAAAGTAGACACCTAGAGGAATCCAGGATGGGATGACTTGTGTGGCTCTCACCAGGTTCCGTTACCCGGAATCCTTTGCAAACCTTACAATTGTGCCAAAAAAACACCTTTTCCTCACATTTCAATGACTGAAAGTTCTGGAATCTGAGAGAAGTCACAAATTTCCTTCCACTCAGCGTTCCCCCAAGTCTCCCCATAAAAATGGTACCTCCCTTGTGTGGGTAGGCCTAGTGCCGGCAAGAGGAAATGCCCCAAATCATTATGTGGACATATCAAAATTATCAAATACAAAACTACCTGTTTTTGTGGTGGGGGAGGCAGCCATATAGGGAATCCTACCAAACCCAAACACTTCTGAAAACTAGACACCGGAGAGAGTCCAAGGAGGTGTGACTTGCCTGTTTCCCCCAGTGTTTTCTTACCCAGAATCCTCAGCAAACCTCAAATTTAGCAAATAAATCAAATTTTTCCCACATTTCTGTGTGGCATCACTGCACCGGGACAAACTTCCTACCCCCCAATGTTTCCCTCAGTCTCCTGGTAAAAATTATACCTCACTTGTGTACGTGAGCCAAGTGCATGTGACAGGGAAGAGCCAAAAACATGTCAAAATTGAGGGGATCCAAACCGGGTCCAAAAGGGCAGTTTGAAAAAAAACATTTTTAGACTGACAAGTAGGGCAGAATTTTTATCGGTATAGATGAGACAATGCTGGGTGGTAGGAATTTTGTGGATTCCTGCAGATTCTGGAAGGTTCCATCACAAAAATGTGGGGAAAATGTGTGATTTCCAAGCAACGTTGGAGGTTTGTAGGGCCTTGTGGGTAAGAAAATGGTGCAGGGTCCATGTGAAGCACACCACCCTGTACTCATCCAGATGTTTGGCTTTCAGAGGTGTCTAGGTCTTGTGAATATTTCTACATGGCAGCGTCCCAAAGTCAAAAAAGTGCAGTCCTCACCATTCCAAGTTGGACGATTTTAACAGTTAGATAAGCTCTCATGGCCCAAATGTAAAACCAGGACACAAAATAATCAAATGTCCTCTTGCTTGCCGTGGGATAAGATGTTTAGTGTGCACAGTGAGAGCTGAAAGACTGTTATCCCCTTCAGTTGGGGCGGGGTATAACCATGCCCATACTGGTTGGTAGCCACCACCTCACTATTTTTTTTTTTAATTCCCTGGCACCTAGTAGGTTTTCTGCTCCTCCGGGGAGTGAATCTGGGATTATTGCCCTATCTTTCCACCAGTGGGCAGAACAACTTTGGCCCCTTTTATTTGGGTTGGGGGCATGGCCATACCCCACTGTCTTTTTTTGAAAAAAAAATCTTCCCTGGTCTCTGGTAGGCTTTCTGCCCACCTTGGGGGCAGATGGGCCTTCCACCAACAGTAATGTGCCCCCATTGGGATCGACCCTTGCCCAAGGGGCTGCCCTCCCAAACAAAACACACACATACACACACCAATCCCTGGTGCCCAAGTGGTTTCTTCCCCCTAGGGGCAGATCGGCCTAATAGAAATGCCCTAAAATTAATTTATCCCCCCTCAGGGGAGCGACCCTTGCCTAAGGGGTTGCTCCCCTTGTGTGAAATTGGTGCAAAAAAAAATTGCAGGTGCCTGGTGGTTTCTGCCCCCCTTGGGGAACGACCCTTGTCTAAGGGGCCACCCCTCTTGTGTAAAATTGAAGCAAAAAAATAAAAAATCGCTGGTGTCTAGTTGTTTCTGCCCCCCTTGGGGGAAGATTGGCCTAATAAAAATATGCCGATCTGCCCCCAAGGGTGGCAGAAATGGCCTAAAACACATTTATCCCCCAAGGGGAGCGACCCTTGCTCCTGGGGCCGCTTCCCTCATGTGAAATTGACCTAAAAACAAAAAATCCCTGGTGTCTAGTGGTTTCTGCCTCCCTTGGGGGCAGAATGGCCTAAAGTTAATCCCCCCCCCACCCCCAGGGAAGCGACTCTTGCCTAAGGGGTCACTCCCCACATATAAAAAATAAAACTAACAAAAACAAATGTATCCCAGGTGTCTAGAGGGTTCTCCCCCCCCCCCCGGGGGCAGATTGGCCTAATTATAATAGGCCAATCTGCCCCTGGGGGGGGGCAGAAATGGCCTTAAAATAAATTGCCCCCCTGGGGAGTGGCCTTGCCCAAGGGGCCGCTCCCCTTATGCGTAAATATATATTTTTTAAAACTCCCTAGTGTCTAGTGGGCATTTCTGCTGCCCATGCTGCCCAATCGCATCATGATTGGGCAGCAGAAATGCTGAGAAAGACTTCAAAGGAAAGAAAAGGCCTTTCCTGTCCTTTGATGTCTCTCACGCCTCATCCACATGATCGGAGGAGAAATGCTTTTGTATTTCTCCTCCGATCTGCACTGGAAGCTGAGCTTCCAGCGCAGAGGGGGCAGCATCTGATGAGGTCAGCGTGCGATTGCGCACTTACACCATTAGACACCACAGGGGGCAGGGGTAGAATGGAAAGTGATTCCCCTTGCATCCCTCCCCAGGGGAGGGAGTGCCAGGCCCTCAGCGCTCCCGAGGACCCATAGCAGGACAAGCTGGTCTTGTTCTCAGCACCGGGCAACTGTGGCGGAGGACGAGACCAGCTCGTACCGGGCACCCGAGGGGTTAATTAGCTTTCTTATAACAGCTGCTTACACTTCCTGATTTTGAAAACATAAAAGGCACCTCTCACCTTTTTCAGTCAACGCCCTCTAAAAACCAGGACATGAGCCAAATTTCCCAAAATCTGCCAGGACAGCTGGTGAAAAACCGGGACTGTTCCGGCAAATCCAGGATGCCTGGTAACCCTATATATTACGTACTTTTGAGAAGCACTAGAATCAGGCAAACATTCTATTCGGCAAATGCTGGAGTGTTCAAGGTGAGGAAGGTTCTAAGCCTAGCCTAATTGCAGCTTCAGAAATCACTCAGGTACAGAGATTTTGCAATTCATTGTTCCCATATTGTTTTGGCTAAGGCTATTGCGTCCTTTGGCTGGGGACCACGCATTTCTTGAAAGCATTCTATTTATACAAACCACAATTTACACAACAATATTAACACCTTCTAACTGTTTTTGTAACTTTTTGTCTCTTGTATTAGGTTCAACACACACCTCCTAAACTGGTTCTCTGCAATTTGCTCCACAGTTCCTTGTGTGATTAAGTGTTGCCTAGTAAGTATTACATCCCCACGCTTTTTCTATGCCTGTCATAGTTTTGTCTGTGATGCATTGATTGCATGGATTCTGAATAAAAGGTTCTTGTTCTCCTAATGCAGGCACTTGGCAGAGAATGCCAACTACCTCGTCTCTGTGTTCAGTCTTTGTGCCCACCAAACAGATGCAGCCAAGACACAGCAATGGTGATGAGTGATGGGCTCACCTTCTACCTACCCCTACACACCCATTTCCCTAGTGCAACCTGACCATTATTCATTTCTCTCGAATCTACCTGCACAGCTGCTCTCCTCCACCGCCTCTGTTGGCCAGGGTACCCCTGCAAGAGCCATGCTTGGACTGCCTTTAACTTCCTGATGCTGCTCATTGCCACCTCTGGCTCTGGAGCAACTCACATTCAAGTTCCCTGCTCTCCACAGCTCCATCTGTTCCTATTTTTGCCCTGCGTCTGGCACATGGTGATATAGACTACCTGTTGTTTCCTACTGCCTTTTTTCCTGGCATGGTGTTCAGCCTCACGTTTGTCATGAATATATAATGTAATGCTTTTGCTGTTCACTAGAACTCTCTCTTCATGCTGCTGTAGAACTCAAGGGAATCATCTGACAGACTGTTGCTGCTTTTGGAAGCATATGTTTTTTGGCGTGTCAGACATTGTTCTTCGCATGGCTGGGGAAGATACTTGTGAATTTGTAGAAAATTTTCTCATTTTAACTTCTGGAGCATCTTCTATCAATTCTATCAGAAAATCATGACAGAAAACTGTTTTCACTCAAACATGACTGCAAGCTGAGGATCAACATTTTTAAAGGGTAAAATCACTTTAAAACTTGCCATATATCGTACAGTCAACAACAAACAATTTATATTGTGACTAACGTGCTACCACCCCTTATAATTGTTCCTTTTTGCGACCCTCGGAATCAGGTATTCATTGTAGTACATTTCAGTGGGACAAAACTGGCTGAAGCCTTATCACCAATAAAATCCACAGATATGCTTCTTAAAACCTTCCATATTATTAATCCTTTGTAAAACAAAGCTCCATCTAACAAACAATTTTGTAATTCCACCCCAAATTTTAAGTGGCTGTTTTACAACAGCAATATTATCCATGGGGTAGACACTCTCAGGTAGGTATTGACTGAGGCTAAGTAAGGCCCTCATCTCTGACTCAGGGGCATCTGACTCCAACTCCATCAATACCTACCTGGGGCCACCCTCCTTCATGGAAGTATTACTTAAGTTTGATATTCCCGACCATGCCAAAGTGATGCAGAAACCCAACATTCACATTTGGTCTGTGTTTCATCGTGTTGGGAACTGTGTTCTCCCTCTTACCCTAAAAAAACTTGAGTTTATAAAAATAAATATCAGCTTTTTCTTTCTTCTGATAGTCACCTGATCCATCCAAAATAAAAGATGTCAAGTCAGAAGCTCCTCCCATCCCAGCATCACCTACTGTAGAAGGCTCATTTGCAACCTAACATTCCATGCATGGCCCCATAAGGGACCTTTGCAAGATAACCTTTGCTTGGGTATGCAGTACTCAACCTCAATCAACACCAATAAGCATTCCAGACTACCAAGGATGTGCTCTCTAAGCAGACACTACCCTTCAATATTAACCGTCCCAAGAAATGACACCAAACTGTTGATGATAGTTCCATAGGCCAAAGGGTTGTGCTTATGCAAAAACATTTATGTGGAGAGTGGACCCCTCTACCTTACGGTGGATGAGCAACTCTTCCACTGAACTGAGGCATTCTCAAATTGAGAGGTAAGCCTTAGCAATTCACTGGGGTTCCAACATGTCCACCTCTATGCCCATGGCACAGTTTCACAACAGATCAAAATTGTTTAGACCCATTCATCCAAGGTTCATCATCGAAGTCTCTGTCATGTCCCCTGTACCCTTGTCTGTAACCCTGGTTCCCTCTGCCCTACTGAATGCTTATTGTGATAGTCTTGACCTTTTACAGAAACTGTGGCTCAGCGCAGCAAAGTAACAGAAATATGTTGTGGGATCTGGATCTCTACCCATGTCTGAACAGAACATTGGATAGGCTATGTCCTTTGAAAACTGCTTTCAGTTAGCTATCATGGCCATCTAACAGAGAGGGTAGATTGCTGTGTTAAACAACCAATCACTTTGCTCTGGTGCTGCCCATCAGATGATAACATTGTCATATCATGTTTACATTGAATTTCCTGAAACTCAGGATAAATTCTTGCTCCTGGTAAGTCTCTTGTTGTGCATACAACTCTGATGGTCATAATACTTTAAGTTGCCCATCCCAGACGTTAAGGCATAGCCAAGCTAAATGCCTGTCAGCCAGATCAGGAGGTGACAACATTGGTTGTCAAAGGATGTGTGGCCAGCCAGACTACCTGATCTTCGTTCACTGTACATCACTGAGGACATCACCTCTTGCCAATTGGTCAGGGTGGATTCTGACTTCTATAACCTTCCAGAAGAGAGACATCCTGTCAATGATTGATGATTATTCAAACAATCTACAGATTGAATTCATTCCAACCACATCTGCAGAGGCAGTCATCCTAAAATGGGCTCATGAAAGAGTTTCAAATCAAACATGGACTACCTTTTCAAAGCCAAGCGTTTGCTTCCTATATCAGATACTTACATACTAGACATATGAAAGCTACACCCAGGAAGCCCCTAGCCCAACAGAGATGTTGAGAGGTTAATTGGCACATTAAATAAACCTATCATGATATATGGTTAAAATGTTGTGTTCCATCTACTCATATTTGCGGGAGTATCACAAAAAGCTCTGCATGGGAAGAACTACAGTGAACACTATCCTACATCAATCAACCTGAGCTTACAGAGCTAGACTGTGTCATAGGAGGAGCAAAAACAAAAGTACCAGGGCAAGCCTTCATGTTTGTGCATATGACATCAATAAGGAAGGTGAGACTTTGGTTAAAGATTATCACCCAACAATCAAATTTCAAATTTCTTTTACATTGCAGTCCTGGACAGTATTTGGTATTTAAGAAACACTTGATACTGCACAATGAGGTGATCACAGAGTCACCCAGAACATATCACTCTTTTCAAAACTTCGGAAGGGGACTAATTTCCATATTTTCCCACTGACATTAGTTTCACAACCAGAGCACTCATGGGGGCCTCAATTCTTCTGGGGAAGTGTTAGACCTGGCAGCTTTGGCATGCTTTTCCCCTAGCGTTTTGCCTTCGGACCCTTGTTTATGCTGACTTCTTTTTTGCTGGCCTTAGGGCTCTGCACACTTTACCACTGCTAACCAGTGCTAAACTGCTTGTGCTACTGCCCTAAACATGGTAACATAGGCCTACACCCAATTGCCACTTTTAATTTACTTTTAGGTCCCTAGTAAAGTGGCATTTTCCATACCCAGGGCCAGTAAACTAAATGCAACTAGTGGGCCTGCGGCACTGATTGTGCGACCCACTTAAGTAGTACTCTAAACATGTCTCAGGGCTGTGTGTGCAGTTTTAACCTGGCATTTTAATACATACAAGTCATCCTTAGGGTAGGCCCTGGACAGCCCGTGGGGGAGGGTGCAATGTATTTAAAAAGTTTGACTTGAACTTTTAGGTTTTACATGTCCTAATAGCGAGAACATCTTAAATGCATTTTTCAGTACTGCAAGGCTAACCTCATCAATAGGATAGCATTGTAATTATCTCATTACATTTTATAAGTTTAATTTCCAAATGGGAACAGGTAACGCCTTTATGTTTTGTATCTCTGGAATCACAATTTAAAATCCTAACTTATGGTAAAGTCAGATTTTAACTTTCAGTTTTGAAAATGCCACTTTTAAAAAGTTGGCATTTCTTACCTTAGCCTGCAGCCTCTCTCTGGGTCCATGACTGGGTGTGGGTGACAGTTGGACTTTGTGTATTCCTCCTAGATAGCCACACAAAACGAGGGTCTTAGGAGTGACTGGATGCACCATCACTGGCAGGATAGGAGGGAGTATCTGGGCCCAGCCCCACTTACACTTGAATAGACTGTGTCCTGTCTCCCCAAAAATGACTGTATACTCCCAGTAGTTAGTCAGAAACCAGGGCCAGGAAGGCAGGGCACCTGTGCACTTTAAAGGCAAGCCTCTACAAACTTCTTCCCAGTTCAAAGGCACAACTGTGTATATGTACTGGACCTCAGACACCACCACTTCAGTACACTTCTGGACCTGTGGATACTCTACCACGAAGAAGGATTGCTGTGCTGCAGCAATGTCTGCCACTCTGCTTGACTGCAGTTCTGAAGGAACTGCTGCCCTGTTGTGCTGACCTGCTGCCCTCTTGCCTCAGTGAGAAGGACTGGACCTGCATCTCTTGAACTAAAAACCCAGAGTGACTCGAAGGGCTAGCTGGCTGACCTTCTGATCTGAAGCCTCAGAGACACAATAGGCATCCAATAACTTTACATCTACACCTGGACTCCGCCATCTGTGAGTCTCCTCTACTAAGTGTTGCCACCCGAGTACAGGACCCTTGGAAGTGGTCCTAAGGTGCTTATCCATTAGAGCTAATGCATGTCCTCTGCTGAGCAGTGCAAACCCAAGCAGAACCGACACATTAATGCCACTTCCTGGATTTGACCCGTCAAAAAGACCCGCATCGCAGCTCTTCAGAACCACCATATCACCCTGACTGCAAGATGCATCCTAGACACAGGCCCTTGCATCCCTCATCGACACCACCCTTGATGCTGGACTCTGCATCTCAGCCTCACAGCTCTTCAAAACTGGTGCATCACCCGACGCGCTGCACCCTCGATGCTGGACTTCACATCGCAAGCCCCATCGATGGGATCCTTGACAACGACACAGGCACTCACATTACAGCCGCGCCATCTCAGAACCGACTCATTGCTTCTTTGACCCTAATCCTCGCAACGCTCCTCAAACCAGGCTTTATGGTGCTTTGTTCAGTGGGCCTAACTAGGTCCCTGTAAACGGACTGTGCTCCATTGCGGCCAACCTGAACTTGTGACTTTGTCCCGTTCTGGCATGACCAGATATCCACAGTTGGAGCTTTGTGCTTTTTGGCACTATTTTCACTGAAATCTTTAAATATCTCCGGTTGTACTAATTGGATTTTTGTTGTTTTGGCCTTGGTTTATTTATTAATGAAGGCTCTATTTTTTTATTTTGTGTGAGATCCTTTTTGTATGGTGTTTTCACTTTATTACTGTTTGAAGTGTTGCACAAATACTTTACACATTGCCGCTAGGTTGAGCCTGACTGCTCTTTCCCAAGCTGCCAGCACAGGTTAATTTAGGGTTGACTTATGCCTCATGCTGACAAGGATTGTGGTTGCTGTTTGAGCAGGGCTCACACCATGGTCAACCAACTACCCAATTTCTCACAGGAAGTAACACTGAACAGCATACTTTTCTTTAAAAATCGAAGCTTTTTCACCTGTCATCAACTCCTGACCGATCTCGCTGGAGCCTGATGTTTGCTTCTCATAAGTATCTGACTGATCTGTTATGTGCTGTCAGACACTATGCCTCATATATATTTGTGTTTGTGCGTGTGTGTGTATAGGAGTCACAGTGACATTATAGTTAGATGTTGGAATGAGATACAAGCTAATATTTCAAAACCCAAAAACCATTGAAATTCACAGTTATAGTTTACTGAACTAACTATAACTTGCATTTTTATCATGCACTGCTTATGACCTCACATACTACATTATTCATGACATATTAAATTACATCACTGAGTATATGTCAATAACAACATTGTTGAAATTACTAATGAGCTTAGCCAACGATTCTGACAGTGTGCTTTACGTTTTGCAATCAAGTATTTATAAAACAACCTAAATCAGTGGTTGGACTCTGTAAGCAGTTTCTTTATTTTGACACTGGAACTATACAGAGGGCTTCACCAACGTTTCTCTTGAGAAAAGATTAACAATAGATTATCCACCAGTGGCTATCTGGGCATGTGTCCCTGTTAAAGAGTTGAAATACAGCACTATAGACACAGACAGCTATAGACATATTCTTTTGTAAGGATGTTTATAAGGTGTGGATGATTAGTTTCAGAACTTCATTGAAGATTCCAAGGCATTGCAGCCTTTGATGAATAAAAATTAAAAGACAAAAACATCCATCAAAAGTTCTTCATTTCTGAAATATCCAAATTCCTTTGCAACTTTCAAAAGCTTCAGACAAGCTTACAGGAGTAACCCCAGAGTTGTAAGTATTTGAATAATCCGGTATATGGATAGAGTATATAGCGGAAAGTGTGACAAAAAAATGAAAGATATGCCCTTCAAGTACTTGACCTAAGGCTTGTAATTTTGTGTAGGACCAAACTCTTATCAAGCTCTTATGTGATAAATTATGGAAGCATGGATTGTATCACAGTTAGAAATAGTGATTATATTTGGTAGTATGTAGTTTAGACCGAATAGCTGTCCATATCTTTAAGTATACTGTTTTAAATCGTATCCTCTTAAGATATGCTGGTTCAAAAAAATCCTTGGGCTGAGGTTAGGTATCTATATGTGATGGGTGAGAGACTTACGACCTGAAATAGCCTTGTTGAAAAAGAAGACCTGTAATAGACTTCATGTAGGGAAGAATCAAACCACCCTTTCATATATGTTGTTGTAGCTGTGTTATTGTCCATCTTGGCTTTTCACATTGCCATATAAATTGTGGCCATGCCTTTCCTACTTGGTGAAAAGAGTTATTAGGAATTACAATTGGGAAGGATTGAAAAAGAAATAAAAATGTAGGCAGGGGAATATTTTAATGACATTACATCGTTTTCGTATCCCTAGAGGAAGCCCATTCCATTTTGTTAGGCTAAGAGTCACGGCATCAAATAATGTAAGATAGCTGAAAGACTTCTAGAATATTGGTAGATGTTTGTGTCGCAAGTATAGGGGAGAATGAAGATTGTGTCTGGCCTGAATAGGTGATTTCTTGTTATATGAAATTTGAGTTTTATTTATATTTCAGGAGTACCCAGAGAGTGTTCTGAAATTCTTTGCCTCTTTTTCTATTACAGGGAGCGTCTTAACAGGATAAGATCTGAATACTGAAACATCATCAGTATATGCAGTGATTTAGCAAGTAGTACTGTTAAAGAAAACAGGTGGGATGTCCCCTAACTGATTGAGTTTATTAATAAAGTGTTTAAGAAACAGGATAAATGGTTGAGGTGAGACTGGGCATCCCTGTCGGGTCCTTTTATGATTGCAAATTCTTTTGAAAGTGTACCTACAACCTTGGTGGTAGAAACTTTGTATAATACTTCAATTCCTTTGATCATCTTTGGACCAAACAGTATACCCCTCAATACACATCAGAGGAAAGGCCAGAAGACTCTGTCAAGTGCCTATTCAGTATGCAACAGGATCTTCCTGACTGAAGCCTTCTGTACAGATCCAATGTCAAAAACAGGAACTGTTAAATTTGTATGAATTGTGGTATACTGTTTTTTGCTGAACCCATATTGCAGAGGAGCAACCTAATTTTCAATCATAGGAGAGATTCTATTAGTTATAGTTTTGGTGTACATTTTAGAACCTGTGTTGGTCAATGATATAGGTCAATATGATACACAGCTCAATGGGTCCTTCATCTTTTTAAAAACATGACCATGTCTTTCCATGCAGGAAGTGTATATAATTGTTCTCAATATAATTAAAGAGCTATTCAAACAAGGGAACAGGTTTTGTTAAAATCCAATTGAATTGATTCTGGTCCAGCTGCTTTTCTTAAGGGTGGTGCTTTAATGTCTTCATATATTTCTTTCATCACGTCTCTAAAATCTCACTGTGAGTGGGAGGTATCATTTGAATTTCAAAATCTTTGATGTATTCAAGGATTACTGATTCTGTGGGTGGCTGTTCTTCCCTATATTGCTGTTCATATTAATTCAGAAATATAGAAATTATTTTAGTTTTTTCATAAACTGTGTTTCCCTGAGCCTGTACTTTTTAACTCTTTATTTCCCTAAATGTTAAGGCAAAATGTTTACCCATTTTCTCACTATTTTCAAAGTATTAAAAAAATTGTGTTGAAGACATCACACTCCCATAATTCTTTTGTATTAGCATTTATTTTAGTTTCATTGATTTAGCATACATTCATGAATAAGGGGACATTATTTAAGCACAGCTAAGGTGCATATTCTAATTCCAACCTTTAAAGTATATTTCTCAATTTATGAGTTTTAGCATGTTTGTTTTTATCTTTCACAGTAGTATATGTTAGGGTAGTGCTCCTAACTATGGCTTTTATGCAAATTCAGGCCATACTCGGTGATGCAATATGCATATTGTAATCAATATCCCGTGTTAAAATGTTAAACATATATGCCTGAAATGATACGTCTTTGAAGAAACTTCTGCCGAATGTCAGATATGTGGGATTTAAATGCAGATAACATTTTTTGATAGTGTGAAATTTGTCAAACACTCAGACCCATATGTGCGAAATTCCAACATTGTGATTCACAAATAGTGAATTCTTAAACACCACTATTAGGGAATCTCTAATTAGGAAATCACAAAATTGCAATTTCCTAATAGGAAATCACCATTTAGGAAACAGACCATTCTGGAAGCAGAATGAAGATGTCCAGAAGGAATCATAATGTAAAGAGGCTCGGACACTACAAAAACTGCCATAAGCTTTTAGAATCACATAAAACTCATACAATGAGACAATATCTTCCCTGATGTGTTTCAGAGTGGGAGGTCATGCCACTTACCCAAACGAAACAGTGCTCAGCATCTCCCACGTTTAAACATGTGGTGGCGCTAACTGGAGGACAACTATCTTGGTTAATGAGCAAGGTGCCCCAACTGCACTCTATATAATAATAATGTGCCAGCCCTCTTCATGTGCTCATGAATTTACTACTGCTCAGTATGCAGTCGTAATGATCGTACTGCAGGGGTCAAAGTGTAAGTCCTGTTAAGGATACCTGTGCTTGTGATTCTGTGTAGATATATCATCCCACGGTCTCAGGTCACTAACCAGGAACACCTAATAATGATGTATGGAGTCCTGTTTTCAGGAGATACACAAAATGACATAAGCCAAGTGTAATGCTACATTGTGACCTTACGCATGAAAATATAATTGCCACTAGTGATAGAGGGCAATGACACAAGTGCTGTAATCAAGTTACGGTATCTCTCATTATTGTGACAATAACCCAATCATCCATGCAGTGTGGTGCTAACCATAGGTTTTTAGGAGTCTCCTTACATCCGCTGTAAACCAAAAAATGTTAATGCTTATTGTTATCAGGTTTCGTGATCCTAATGGAATCAATTGCTGTCAGATCAGAGACTAAAACATTATCTCAAAATGACCAAATATAATGTACTATCTGTCCAACACTTACTTCCAAATCGCTCTGGCAGCATTTTGGGTATCATCAGATCCAATTGGATGGTAATAGCATTTCCTAAATGGCCATTATGTGGCGAGTCAATTAGGAAATTATATGTACATGCGATTACCTAATCGCAAATAGGAAATCCTTATTAGTGATTTCCTATTTTGCTATTCACAAAATGCGATTTCTACTTGGTATAAATCGCATTTTGCGACACCTCATGTGCCTTTCGTACATACCGAAAGTCAGTTTTGCATTTCTTAATGAAATTAAAGAAATGCAAAATTGGTTCGTACATATGGGCCTTAGTATGTTGAGATTACTCTCAGTGTTATAAAATTGTGCAGATCCATTGTGGGAGGGGTCTGTTAAAAAGGATGGGCCAAAACACTGATCATTTGCTTATACGTCTTCTACTGTGTGAAGACCACAGAAAACTTGGCAGAAGTGTTAAAGGATTCATTTTTTATTTGTATGTCAAATTTTGTGTCAGTCAAGCATGGCAAAGTTATAATATTCATTTGGTTATAACTTTGGCACTGTTTGATGATTCTGAATTATATGTGACAGGCAGTTAGAAAGTTAGATATTTCAGGGCTTGTGAAAATCCATTGTGGGAAGTTAAAGGGCAGGTGGGCCAAAATATTTTTGAGTTACTGTTGGAGCCATTTGATACATTACCATGATATCGCTTAGACAGCTCTTGGTATTTTTAAGTTCATACAGATCCAGCAATAGGGTCCCAGTTAAAAGGGGATGGAGCTATTAATTTGCCAATAAAATTGACAATGTGTGACAAAATTTGTCAGGTTCTCGTAAGGATTGATTTGCGGTAGGTTTGTCAAGTTTTTTTTCCAATTTAACAAGTATCATTTGTTTATAGCTTTAGCGCTGTTTGAAAAATCTGCAAAAAATGTGGCATATGGTTAGTAAGTTATACTCATCATAGATATTTCAGGTTTAGTGCAGCTCTAATCCAAGTGTGGGTTTATTGCAGGGTCCAAAACATTTTTGGCTTAGTACTAGAATTGTCACGGTTTGATGGATCTACATGAAATGTGACACATATTGGGTATATTTAGGTAGCTCCAGCTTTTCACAATTTGATACAGGCCCACGGGGGACAGTTTTCAAGGGGGTTCAATGAAGTGTTCACTTGCTAATAAATTTGCCACTGTTTGATGAATCCACAGAAATGTTGTCAGAGTTTTAGCAAGTGTAGTTTTCTGTTGGTTTTATTATGTTTTGAACAGATCTGTCTTCAGAGGAAGAAGGTAAATGAGGGGCAACAAAAGTTTCATACACTAACAACTTTGGGACTCTTTGATGATTCTGCATTGAATTTGACAGCTAAAACAATAAGGCCAGGCAAGCCCTGTGACCAACCCATTCTGCTCATAGCCAAATCGGTTTAGCAGCAGGAACCGGTAAAACGCCTTGAACAGTGCAGAATGGGGATATCTCATGTGAATGTAGTACATCATAAACGTACATGAAATTCACTCAAAGACATAATTAAGGGTTGGTATAGGTGTTTGCCCTGTTCAGTACACCGCTTACCCATTAGTATGTAAAAAAATGTCTGTCCTAACAGAGCAAAACATGGTGGAGCCACGAGTTATGGTGTGCATTTTGTGCTGCACATCACTACTGGCAATTTTCACGGCTTTCAGTGTCTAAATGCACTAGGCAGCTTAGGTGGGAATCCAATGATGAAGCATTACACCAACTGATGTTAGTGGGTGAGGGTTCTTCTGAAAATTAAATAGGAGTACCCTAGCCCTCGGATCAAGGGTGGATTCCGGACATAGGTAGCAGGCTCGCTCTTTGTGATTGTTTTGAAGTTTTTGGGAGGTGAGGTGAAGTGAGACCTCTTTTCTCTCACCCTCTTGTTGTTGATACTTTGTCAAATGTGTTCAAAAGCTACTCTTGATTGATATTGAATGAGTTGCTGTTGACCAAAGGAAAGTCTGACCTGAGGTTATGGCAGGCAATTCTTCCTGTACTCAATGGGGCCCTGCTCCCTATCCAGGACAATGGTTCATAACTGTAGAGTAGTTAAGGATTTAGGTAGCAGCAGTGTCTAAGAATTACTGTTATTCGAGAACTGCTACTTGGCCTCATCCAGTCCCTTGGCCTACCACTTTTGGTCTCGGTGACAAATACCTTTGTGACATCATACTTAGACTAAAGTAACTTGTGCACCTTTGACTTATCTAGAGTAATGTTACGAAGTCCTGAGAATTCAAATGTGCAACCGCTTTTTTGCTACTTACACTTCATACTCACATCTCTCAGGTGCTCCAGACTCTGCATTAGCTGATAAAGCAAACAACATTTAAGACAGTTGACTTTGCACAAGAGATCTACTAAGTTTAGATCCAGAACTATAAGGTAAGGAAAGAATACAGGTGAGCAAGCTAACAAATTAACAGGGAGAGCTGAGCTAGAGCCGAGCCATGAAAATATACGACAAGGACATCATGTAATAGACAGCATGTTAAAGTTTGATGCAGTGACTTCAGAATGAACAAAAAGAATTCCTTAAAACATGGCAGCTTTTCACAATAGTAGATCCCATTAAATCTCTGCATTGAGAATTATTTACTAAAAGTAAGAGTTTTTAAATATGAACTGAGAATCATTTCTTCCCATGCCCTGGTGCTGATGCTATTAATCAACTAAGGGGTAAGTCAGTTGTCATGTTTACTCTTATATGGGGCATAGACTTGTATTATAAATGGAACAACATTATAAACTATTAAATCATACCTAAGAGGGGTTTTTGTAAAGTGCACACCTGAGCTCACGTATTTAAAGGCACTCTCAAATATGATAATGAACAAAAGGTGGCTTGGTTAAATAAAGTATCTGTCTAGGATCACACAATTTGGTCAAGTAGAAAAGCCAGGATTGATCCTTGATTTTTTAGTAGTTCAGCCATTATATGATTATGTCTGAAATGAAAGGTTAATGCTTTGTCCTTAATTCTTTGAGGATGAGCCTCAAGTGTGGGTAGTTCTGGGTGCAAACTTTGCCCAAGGAAATAAGAGCTCTTCACAAAATACACAGAGTACATTACCCATGTTTGTCTTGGCATTGTGACATTTTTCAGGATTTACAGGATGCTGAGTCAAGACCAGGATTTGAGCTTAGTTCCTCATACTACAGGTTGGCAGCTGTAACCACTAAACCACATCACCCCCCTTGAAAGCTCATCTTACTTTGGCCTCTGGGTTCCAAGAAGACCTTGAGCTGAGTCAAAGCCAGGCATCTGGCTTGAGCCTTGCTCAAGCTTTCAGTGTCTTGCTCACTTCTAGGAAGAAAAGCAGTTTCATATGTTGCTTCTCGGGTCCTGATATCAGAATTACTATAGTAAATGGTGCTGCCGCAATTCAAATGCACCCAGATATAGTGAATTGTAGGCTCTTAATTTTATTGCTCGCAGACAAAATATTCTTTCAGCCACATGATATATTTGAGCTTTATTTTGTTGTTGCTTCTTCATGCCATGAATAATGAACAAGCTCTTTATAAAAATAAATACCATGATGTTTTCGAAGAAGGTTGAAGGATTTCAGTGTTACGCCCATGTTCACTGATAACTGGTGTAGAGTGCTAAGTTAGAGAGGCCTATTCCCAAACTACATTTTGTAGTACTTTAGTAGTACTAAAATAGTACCTCAAAATACAAGAAAATGCTATTCACAAACCTGTTAGACTCCACCTCCACCTCTCAAATCTTTTCTGTGGGGAGACCCTCACACATGTAAGTTTAGTATTAAATGTGGGAGGGACCTGGGGAGTGGCTGGAAAATAGGGTATTCCTACTAATCAATGGGAGGGTTTATGGAGGAGGAAGGAGGGATTTAGTGAGGAGTAACCACATTCCTGTTCACAAACTTCACTTCTTAAGTTACTACAGACAAAAAGTGACCCAAAACAGTAGTAAATTACTCCAGCTGAAAGCTGGAGTAATTACAGTACAACCCATGGCCAACCACTGGTACTACAGTACCTTACTGTAGGTAATAATAGGGGTGGGAAGTAATGTTAAATTAAATTACATTATTTAAATAGTGAAAAATATAAATAAATATATTTAGTGTTAAAAAAATTAAAAATAAAAACATGTATTATTTAATTATAAAATATTTGAATCTGAAATATATTGTAATATTACCTATAAAATATTTTAATAAATTCCATATATCATACAATTAATAATTATTAATACATATCATACATACATACATATTAATAGATAATTATAAACATTTTTTTTTTTAGGTGGGAATTTATTTTTCATCTAAACTTCAGAAGAATATGTTATTCAAATAAATTAATATAGTTAAATTAATTAGAGGTTTAATTAAAAAGAAGGTTTATAGTGCTGTATCATTTTTGTATTCTGTTCTACATTTAAAATTAATGTAAAAAAATTATTTTCATGAATGTTTAACATGTTAGTATTTTCACTACATTTTCTGAGTTCAGTAAACTTCATTACTTTTCCCTATATTTTACCACAGGGAGACTCCACAGTGGGGTGGAGATCGCCCTATAATAAATTATAGGGAAAATGTTAAAAGATTATTAAACTTCATAATAATTATTTTTTACATTAAATGAGAATGTAAATTATTTTTTATATTTATTTAAAGTATACAACAAAATAAAAAATGCTACCAGACAACTTAATTTTGAACTGAATTTGTAATTCATTTTAATATATTAGACTTTTATAAAAAAAACTTTTTTACTAAAAGTTAAAAAACAGTTGCCTAAATATGCATTAAAACTGGTTTTTAAAAAGTTATTAAAAGTGATTTAAATATACTATAATGCTGTATTAATTTATAAATTCCAAAAAGTTAAAATATTGTATAATGACACAATAAGTATTCTTATTTTAGATGTTTTTAATGTTAAAATAAATGTATTTATACTTTTAACTATTTTAGATAACAATTTAATTTAACAATTTTTCCTATGGGTTTCATTTTAAGATACTACTCCCATTATTTTCTTTGGGTGGGTTTTGGAGTATCAGTGGGTGGTTGTATGTGGTACTGGACTCACCACTGTTTCTTTTTTTGGCAGTAATAACTCACAGTTGTAAATTTGTCTCCACCCCTTTTTCAGGGAATGAAAATATGTAAGTCTACACTTTGGAGTAACTTTACACTCTGACTTTGTGACTAGCCAAGTGTAGTAAAGTTAGTCAAAAGTTTAAGAGTAAATTTCACATGTAAATCACTCATAGGTGTGATTTACTTTTGTGAATAGTCCGGGGAGTGTCTAATCCCAGGCTTCTCCTCCTACACCGCTTCTCTTTGGAGACAGTTGATTTGATAATTAGACAGTATGAATAGATTTAGGGCTTTATTACGAGTACAACGGTCCATAGGACTGCTGTACTTGCTGTGGTGGTCTGACCACTGCATCCCTCACGGTCTGCCTGCCAGATTACGATGCTTGTGGTCAGACCACCTCATAACTACCGCCACCCCCTGGATCAGACATAGAGATGGGTTATCAGCAGTGAAAGTGGTGGTCAGCAACAGCTGTGCAGAGTTGGGAGCTACAGGGTGCCCCTGCACAAGTTGGGAGCGACATTGAGACCCCCCTGTCAGCACACTCGAAATTCGCACTGTCTGCCATGAGAGACAGTGCTCATTTCAAGTGTGGTGTGTGTGGCGGCAATGGCCTCCGCTCTATCTAAGAGCGAGGCCAATGCTGTCGCACTGTTTCCACCAATCAACCCGGCAGAAACATCATAAGACGGCGGCAGTGAGACCGCCAGCTTAACAACTGACTCCCGACTGCCATATTGGAGTTCAGGCAGTCCGACCGCCAAACTCATAATTAGGCCCTTAGTAATTAATCCAAGGAAGAGGAAGTTTGCAGAATTTAATCCGACCCTCTTCTCTTTGCTTTCATTCTATGATTCAGGTCGTGAGGCAGGACCAGCATTTTGTTGAAATGGCTAGTAATTGGGGTAGTAATACTGCAACTGGTGTAATCGAGCGAGGTGGCAATTTCACAGTAGACCTTCAAAATTGCCACTCCTCGCAAATGGTAGGGAGGCCTAACTAACTCGTAGAATAGTGAGGAACATGTTGGCAGACACTGTATCGAATTCTTTATTGGATGTTTAAAGGTACCATATTAAAAACAGATATTAATGCATAAGCTATTCCATTCTATTTTAACAATTCTTTCTAGTCAAGCCCGTGATTATTGCTGAAAACTGGACAGTATTGTATTCTTTATTGCCAAAAATGTAACATTTTACCTAGTTTGCCTTCTAGGGCGAATGTACAGTAGTACAGAGCTATGCTCGGTGCGCTATTATTTGAAAATAATCCAGCTTTGACTTTCATTTTCTTGGAATTACTTCCTGCCAAGTATTTTTTGCACATCACGAACGCATATGGTTTCCCTTTGGGGAATGAAAGGCCCAAGAACTTTGGAACTACTCTTTTTCCACCAGCCTCCGAAAATATACCATGCAGCGTTAGCATGGTGCGCGCCAAGATTTGCGTTTCCAAAATAAGCAAACGAACGAATTTGCTGATCACGCGTATTTAAAACCAAACACAAACGAGCCGACAAATAACGCTTTCCTTTTGAGAGAAGTCGACTTTATTACATTGGCGAATTGTAAATTATTCCGTGAACTCCTTGAAACTTTATTTTGAGCACAGTGGGTAAGGCCTGTGACAGAAACCAAGGCCAGCTATTAAGAAAGTATGAGGAAGGTTTATTTTTTTTTCAAGAAAGGGCTTTCGGTGCTGACAAGAATTCATGAAGTCGGTTGGGCATTTTTAGAAAACTAGGCACATAACATCTGCTAGCAAATTTCATGAGGACTTCACAACACTGCAGGTGAGCCTCTGCGTGGAAAATATTAGGCAACAGTTTTCATGAGTAGTTTGTTTCGAAACGCTATTAGACATTGTTAAACCATCGATATTTCTCTACTTTCATTCAAACAAAATTACACTAACGACCTCGCGGTGACGGTCAGAACTGCTGCTGCTGTGGCGATCCGACCTCCACATTAAGACCCTGCCCCTCAGGGTACTGCTGTCTCTACCTACCGGGGTCGGTGATCCCAATGGGCTGACGGCGGGTGCAGGTCGCAATCTTCTGATTGCAACCTGGTTCTCCGCCAGCCTTTCCATGGCGGTTTCACTGCCATGAAAAGGCTGGTGGAGAACAGGTGCAGGGTGGCACGGTGGGGCCTGCACTGCCCATGCCTGCGGCATGGGCAGTGTAGGGGTCCCCCTACTAGTACCCTGGTAATGCACATTGTCTGCGAGGGTGTTGGTGCCCCCTGAGGGCAGCAGCATTGCCGTCGACTCGATTACGAGCCGGAGACAATGCTGCCACCACATTCCTGCTGGGTTGACAGGCGGAAACCTTGGTTTCTGTCTGTCAGCCCTGCAGGAAAGTCATAATAGGTCCTGCAGGGAGATGGCCAGTAAGGTGGCAACCTCCCCATCGGAAGTTCGGTGAACGGGTCTTTCGGTCCGCCGAACACATAATGAGGCCCTAAGTTGTTCTTTTGTATGACCCTAAGCAGAGGACCTATGCAGTACCTATGTGCTGTATGTAACCCATGTTACTTTTACCTAATTAATTGTTCTCATTTTACCACCTCCGAAGGATGGAAGTCAGAGTCTGTTTTACATCATGACCTCCAGAAAACCTCATGTGTTCACTGAAGTTGCTGCTTTCAATGGTCACTCAGAAGTCTGGTCAGAGCTCTACTGGCCAAAGGAAATGGGATCAGCATCTACACCTAACTTGGTGGCAAAAAGCCTGGGCTTAATAATCTGTGACAAATTCTCTATTAGCCGCCGCAAATAAACAATGTGGTATCAAAAGGAATTGCTATCCTCCAGAAAACAAAGAAACTTGCTCCTTATCTTCCCACTGAAACAATGAAATCCACCATGGTCGCAGTGATCGGAAAAAGAATTTATTATATCAGTAGCATCTATTTAGGATGGCCAGATTGCGATTAAAAACATTTTGAAATATTCCAGAGTATTGCAGCCAGGAAAGTATGTGAGGCTTCTCGCAGATCACACCCTTTCCAAATGCTAAAACAGCTACATTAGTTGACAGTAGTACAACACATCCAATTTAAGCCTGCTGTTTAATGTAGGTACACCCCTACCAGGGTCCTAATATGCTCTTCTTAGGCTATCCTTTCAGTGGTACCCAGTTATAAGAAAAGTAGAATAGGAGATTGCAGATTTGCAATGCTCACCCTGAAGACATGGAATTCCCTCCCAACATCTATCCGGATTAAAACCTCCCTCCACTCTTTCAGACAAGCTTTAAAAACCTAGCTGTTTAAGAAAGCCTTTGCTTCTGAAATTTAGTTGTTGACATAACAAGAACACTGCTTCCTGAGGACGTAGCGTGAAGATACCTTCGGGTGAAGGAGTGCTATACCAGGCTTCACTACCATAACTATTCTCCTATGGTTATTAGGAGTTGTACTAAGGCAGGCAATTCATAGGCATTGAAGACCTCACAAAGATCCATATTGAACATGTGAAACAGAGGGAAATCACTGGTTGGCTGAAGAACGATAAGCTGCTTTCTAGACTAAGGGAAACTTAGCCCATCAGCCTGAGGGAGAACCACACCACTTTAATACAGGTGCTGACTTAAATGCTTTACTTCTGCCTGACCATGAAGTACTGACATATATTTCATGAGTTTCTCTTTCAGTTGTCTGTACTGTTTGAAAACTGTTCTATGAAAAAACTCGAACATGACCTATTTTTTAAACAACATTTTTAAGGAAGAACTCTCCCAAGTTACTCCCTCAGAATTTCCATTTGGAGAGGGTTAAGCTTGCTTGCTACGCTCCCTCGCCTAGTGCAGTATTGGAGCTGGTATTTCCAAGTTTGTGTTTGGTTGTCATTTCAGACCTGTAATGTATCATTATGTATATTTGCATTGGCAGGTAATAGAGACACTAGAATGGGGAACCAGGTCAGTGAAGGAGAGTTGGAAATGAAAGCATTACAGGATGAGAAGGAAGAAAAAGGAAACGGATCAATGCAGCTGAAATACTTTTATAGCCCTGCTGGAATCCGTCAAAAAAATTTGCTAAAAAAATTGGATCTACGTGCTGTTGGTAGACAGACTAGGAATTCTTGGTGCCCCCAAGGCAATTTTGTATATACGATATCACAATAGTAGCCCTTTCACTTAATTTGAACCCTTCACCTTACACACCAGCATCTATGTCAGGTGGAGTGAAAGATAGGAAGCGTTTTGTTCCTTTACCTGCTTTTATCCTTTAAAATATTGTACATGTTTGTATTGATGAAAACTCCCACCTCCATCCTCCCTGTTTTGACTTTTGACAGTCTTCTTTTGCTTAGTATACTGTTTTTTAACTCTACATTGGCAGGCTGCACTTTGCTACAAACTATTTGGCACAAACGGAGGGCCTTATTATGAGTTTGAGGCAGTGCTTAATTTGTGCTTTTTGTTTCCGGTGCGGAGCACCTGCACTTATTTTTGAGATCCAGCACTTATTTTTCTGCCTCAAGCATTTACTTCGAGCAAAAGACACATACGGGAAAGCCAAAGGAAGAGAAAAACGGAAAAGCATCACCATAGGAGAAAGCAGAAAGCTGCAAGAGTGAACTGAAGGGGCAGGGAGTGGCTTTAAATGGGTTAAAGAGACCCGGGATGGCTTCAGGATTATGCTGCCTCAGTATTCCATGTTTGCACATTTAATTGCAGCAGCCGCATGTTTAAGAGGAGGGCTTTGGGCACCGGCACTTTTTTATTTACAAATTAAGCACTGGATTGGGGGTCCCACTGCAGGACCTCTAAACTCGCGGGGAGGACATCACCGCCTTGGTGGGGGTGCCCCCCCAACATATTACAATGTTCCTGCCGGGCTTACCAGGGGTAACATTGTAGTACATGGTTCCTGCCGGGCTCCCCGGGGGGAACAGTGCCACGATATTGGTCTCGGCTCCCTTAAGGGTGCTGAGGCCAATACTATAGCCCACAGCATCCACGGAATGTGCACTGTCTGCAAAGCAAACTGTGCGCATTCTGACAGTGCTGGGCAGGGGGGCTCCTGCACTGGCTTTCTGCCAGCCTTTTCAATGTGGGGTCCCCACCATGAAAAGGCTGGCGGAAAGTGGGGTTGTAATCAGCTGGACGGATCTGAGTTCAGTGCCCCCACGGCTGATTACAAGCCTGACCGCTGTCACCCCATCAGGATCTGTGATCCTGCCGGGGATGTCGGTGTTTAGGCGGCTCCATCCTCCTAAGTTGTTATTGGGCAGTGGGAGTGCCCGGAGTGCAGCTGTCCAAACGTCAACGTGTGAGTAGCGGTCCTTGGACCGCCACACTCATTATGAGGCCCTCTGTCTTTATCACTGCCTGTAGAATATCATTTATTTGACCGTTAATCAGTGTACATGGAATATTGTACTCTAAAATACTGTGTTTGCCCTCTTTCAGATATTATCTTCCACCCTTCCATCCGTGAAACATAAGGTCCATATTAAAACATTTTCTGTGACAGCTTTTCGTTCTTGTAGGACACTAATTTTACCATAAGGACTCTAAAATCAGGAGCATGGACACATATTTTCCTTCTGAGTTATTATGTCTACACAATGTCTTTCAAGAAACGAAGCTCAGTGAAGGACATATTTATTAACTAATTTGAAATTCTCCCTGTCAAAAGGTTCTCGGGTAAAAAAAAAAACTTCACTTTGTAAGGGGAATAAGTCTTGTTAGGGTAAAAGAGTAAAATAATCTGACATGACTTTTCACAGGAAAAAGTCTCCTTATGTTCCAAAGAGTTTTGAACAAACTTCACCCGCTGCAGCTTTTGCTTTTAGGAGCTCCTTTCTGATGTCTTCTCCTGGTCCCTATTTCTTCCAGTCATTGACAATGAGACATTCTTCCAAGCCCAAGTAGCTCTGTTGATCTGTCGTTTTGGGTATCGTCACCTCCTTGATGAGGTCCCTATTAAAGATGACTTTTACCTCCACGATGGTGCTTTTAATGACTAGAGCTTCCGCAGCAAAGATGACTTTGCTTTGCATGACACTTTTGATTATGTAGGGCATACCACCCATGCCAGCCTTGATGACACCAACCTCCATAGCAAGAGAGCTGGCAGGATATCTCAATGAGCTCAACATTCACTGATGTCAGACGTGATGCATGACTCACAATACAAAGCAGTTATTATGATGGCAATCTCAAAAGTAAGGGTCTCTGCCTACTCACTAAATACCTCAGTTATCAGGGACTGCTGCATGCTGACAACTGTCTTGAAGAAAGGATCCTCTTTCTTGTCCATTGATTTGACATCTAGGCTTCTGGAGGAAAGTTGTATGTCCTTATGGAGTTTATCAAAAATAGTCATGTGCCTCATGTCCAACAATGAGCAAGGCTGACCGAGAGATGCAGGAAAAATAATTAAAGGCATATGTGCTGCTCTATTCCATGAGAAAAACAGAGAAGGGTGTTTGGGATCTTTCCTCTATCAGGTTATCACCACCTCTCTCAGCATCTTGCTGCCTTTACCATCTGCTTCACTTCTGGTACATCCTCCTGTGGCACCACTGTAGAGCTCCCAACAGTTCTGCTGACCTCACCTTCTGGGTCAAGTCTGCTGGCAAAATGTCTTTACCTACAAGAGAACTGCCAAAATGGACAAGCGAGCCTTGATCATCACGAGGAAAATAAAGTACAAGATGAGTCAAAGAATGTACAGTGATGAAGGATTGGACGCCAGTGCACCTCTATCCTCAGATGACATTCTTAAGTGGGAGAGAGCCATGAAAAAAGCAGCAAAGGGTTATGCCATACATTTTGAGATGTGTCTGACAGTGTAAGGCCTTAAAGGATACACCTTCACGCCAATAGGGCAAACTTGATGTAACTAGGTAGTGACAGCAGTGGCCAGATACAGGACCTGAAGCACTACCTCTCCCCCAAATAAAGAAGCAGGACAGTGGACATATTGACAAGAAGCATTGGCACTGTCGGTAGGTCTGCCTTATAGCTGAAAGTGCCTCTTCAGTCACTGATGCGATGAAGCAGTCAATAGGTCACTCTGACACCCACCCTTGCCTTCATACACCCATTCATCCACTTACTGACTAATTCTTGCATTTACACACTTAACTATCCAACAGTTTAAGAGACAAAAACTCAACAAGCATATGCAAGATAAATTAAACAAGTCAAAGTCAAGTGAGCAGCCTGTGGGGTAACTTTCACATATGGGTAATTTACACATATAATTTCCTCTTCCACTTTTGAGTACCTGTACTACTTTAAGCTATTCACAAAATCCGAGTCCAATGCTATTCAAAACTTACATGTCTCCACCACCTGATAAAGAGGGCAAAGACAAACATACAAGTGTAATTGACTACTGCCAAAAAACAACCGTAGTAAATCCAGCACCACATGTGGCCAAACACTGAATGTTTAATTATTTGATATTGCTAAAATATAAATACATATAATTTTAAGTAAAAAAAGTATAAAAATAATCATTGTTTATTATTTAATGGTTAAGGGCCTGATTACAACTTTGGAGGAGGTCTTAATCCGTCCCAAAAGTGACGGTAAAGTGATGGATATACCACCAGCCGTATTACGAGTCCATTATATCCTATGGAACTCGTAATACGGCTGGTGGTATATCCGTCACTTTTGGGACGGATTAACACCTCCTCCAAAGTTGTAATCAGGCCCTAAATATCTAAATCATTTCACATTTAAAAATTAATGTAAGATTACATTTTAATAAAATGTAATTATGCCACTCGAGTGGAGATCCCAGTATAATAAAGTATAGGGAACTTTTCCCTGAATTTTCCCTACATAGATCTCTTTCCCTTATGCAAAAACTCCCTTTGGTAAAGTATGGGGAAAAGTAAAAAAGTTTATTAAACTTGAAAAAATTTAGTAAATTTGTTTTGTTCACTATTACTGTTAATTAATGTTAAATATGTATTTTAATCATACAGCGAAAGATAAAATGCTACTGCACTACTATCAATTTTGAATTAAAAATAAATCAATTTAATCATATTAAATTAAATTACAATTATTTTGCTGAAGTTTAAATTAAAAAAATAAGTGTCCACTCAAACTAAAAACATTAAAAATGTTATTATGGATTAATAACTATTATAATGCATGTATAGAATTAATTAGAAGTAATTTAATTCTATTTTATTAAAATGTAATGTTGCATTAATTTTTAAATGCAAAAAGTTAAGATGTTTTGCATTAAATGTTATGTATTATTTTAATACATTTTACATTAAAATGCATTTATTTATGTGTTTAACTGTTTTAAATCTTTTAATTTAACATTATTTCCTGTGGGGTTTTATATTTAGCCCCTACCTCTATTATTGTTTATTGGCGGGTGTTGCAGTACTAGTGGCTGGCCATGTGTGGTACTCGACTTACGTCAGCTCTGAGCTGAAGTAATGCACCACTGTTTAGAGGCCCTTCTTGGCTGTAGTAACTTTAGAAAGGCATTTTGTGACAAGCAATGGGCTAACTCTTGTGTGGGTGTGGGCATATCCATCCCTTAACCAAGACCTTACTGCTCTTTAATACCATCCCCTTTGGTCATAAGCATTCCCCTGTTTCCAGCCACTCCCCTCTGTCCCTTCCACATTTACAACTAAAATGTATACTTATGCATGCAGAGGCTTTGCATGGAAAAAGTTAGGAGAGGCTTAGTGTAACCTCCATACATAAGTTTGTGAACATCGTTTTGTATTACTTTAGTAGTCCTAATAAACCTACTATGAATGCAGTTTGGGAATACGCCCCCAAATGGCTAACATATGTTAGGTATGAAAGTAAATATCACCTTGTTCGTGATTATTTCAATTTACAAACAAGACATGCCTTGAGGGAGCACCTATGATGTTCCAGGGCGTTGTTATACATTGAGACAACTGTGGTGGCAATGATTATAAAACAAGTGATAAAGTGCGATTGAAAGTAGAGTGGTTGGGAAGGAAGCACAGCACTGAACGTGCCCATCTCTTCATGCAAGGCTCAAATCATCTGTGCAAAACAAAAGGAAATAAGTGACTCGTACATATGCACTTGATCTTAAACAAGAAAACCAGCATATACAGGCCACGAGGTTCATTTAGACTATGGTAGGTGGCCCCTGGCCTCCAGCCCCACTTCCCCTTGCCTATGACCACTTACCATACAGGAGATGTTTGCCTGCCTGGCGGGGCCCTCAAGGCCTTCAGTGTATGCCTTTATGTGATGCTGCTTCTTGTGCTGCTAAAGAGACAAAATCGGTGTTGAATGTCACTTCCTCTACCACAGTTGTCTGGTGATATTACACCACGTTCAGAAACAAGCATTTATACCCGATCTATAGTTGAGTCACAAGCTGTTTCTTAGTTTCCCAAACATCACATGTCACATGCGAAAAGCACCCATCCTAACTCTTCAGTCTGAGATAAAAGGGTAAAATTGACATTTTAGATGTTAATAAACATGACGCTAAGGCAATGAGCTAGGGCCTAATTTACAGGTTAGACAATTTAAGGAGCATATTGACGGAAGATAGCCCCAGATTAACAGAACATGCCTGATAGCAGAAGACGACAGCCAGTGGACATAAAAACAGTGAAACTTTCCCTCATTCTTCCAAATTATGTAGACAAAAAGGAGGCGAAGAAACACAGAAGCACACTTTAAGAGTACTACACAGTTTGGGAGTGGAGATTAATAATTTGTCAGCTGTTAATAAATCAGCAATTCAATAGAAGAATAATGGGCAGCATCTATGATGCTAATTTCCAATTCAAGTTTCACAAGAGTGCTGCTGATATCAATATAGTACTATTGGATAGTTGCTTGTCCTCAATTTTTATTAACTTTATTTTTATACTAAGGCTGATGACTGTTATATTGCATTTTATTTAAGATAATGTATAATTTTTTTCATTTTAGAACTTTTTTCTTGTTAATAGATTGATTTTGATGGCAGCTGAACCAATGTGTTTTTTAATTGAGTGTGATGTTTTAATAACTATTCATTTAACTTCATTCATTCATTCATACATCAATGTTGGAGCATATAGTTGTCAATGGAAAGCATTTGTGTTTATAAAACCTACATCTGCTAGGTAGAGGCAGGGTTTCTGATACTCATGGATTCTTAAATATTCCTTTCCTTCACTATCACCTCATATTCTCACTCAGATATCTGCCTCGCTGCCATCAAGCCCTGCATTGCCTTACAGTGCCTTATGTTAAAACTCACCTTAAAGAGCTTTTTCAATACTTCTGCATTCTTTACAATGGCTATCCAGGAGGCCAGAGGCAGGTTTTCAGAAGTAAAATGGATCCTCCAGTGGAGGTGTGGCTTCACCAAGATGGCAGATGAGACGCACTCCTAAGAGGCTGCCGCCAACCACAATAAATCCCACATATTCCTTGGCCCTGTCTGACTTTTTTGGACTCGCATTAGCCCCGTGCGGCACCTGCCACTCGTTCCCTGCCGAATCCTGGATCCATGACCCCTGGTGACTAGTAGGGCGAACCCTAACTGGCCTCCTGATGGGAGGAAATGCATGGGCCTGCATCGCCCTGGACTGGGGTTCCGTGAGGACTCCTGTGTTTGCTGGTTGTTGCGGAGGTGTCCCCACAGTGGCAGCGGAGGTGGTGAGAGGGGCAACTTGGCTGCCCCCCGCCCTGGGCCCTGATCCTGTGGAGCGGTGGACTGGCCGAGCCCCTTTGGAGATCCGGGCTGTGACGCAACTGCTACCTGAGCAGAGGGCACCTCACTGGACTGCAGTGCACCGGACCTGGCTGTGCCAGGGCTGGAGTCTGAAAAGAGACCTTTTGTTCTCTGGAGGGTGGCCCCTGGAAGAAATTGCAGGCTGGTGGCTCGGTCAACATGCCCTGGGAGTACCCAGCACTGCACAGAGGCTTTGGGAGGCTGTGGTGGGACGCCCGGCTTGTCGGGCACTGAACAACGTGATTAGGGCTGTGTGCCTGGCACATGGCACAACGAAGGTAAGCACAACGCAGCAAAGCAGGGTAAGAAGGGTGCGGTGGCACCCTGTGAAAAAGCCTGGGACAGGCCTCAGAGGGATCTTTTCACCAACGGAGCACAGGGGGGACACTTAAGAGGATAGACAGGGGTCCCTGAACTGCTTCCACCTAGCAGGAGGCTCCTTTCTTGCCTAATGACTTTAAGCTGAAAGATTAGACAGTATTAGCGCTCACTATGTGGAATTCTGATGGTGGATTGCACTTAAATTGCCCCCCCCTTCTTTGAGACATATTTTTTATTGAGTATATCCCTACTGCACAGTGCATAAGCTATGCGCTCCCTCCCCAGTGGGGTTCGTCTTTCCCTTGTGCATCTGTAGAGACTGGTGGTGGTAGTTATGTGTGTTGGTCTGAGTTCTCAGGAAGGTCGTACAATACATGAAGGATACTAGCATGGGCAGACATAAGCAAGCATGCTCCTCCCAGGGTAACGCCTTGGACAATTATGCAACCTGACACAGCACACTGTCAGACAGACACATAGCAGGACTACTTAGGAGACTGAGGAGGAGTCTGCAAGGGTAGGTCTGCTTGCTGCCATACATGGTTTGAGGGAAGCCTTAGAGGGACAAATTGAAACTGTAGCATTACAAGTCAACCTTTTGTGTACAGATCTACGCAAGGTCTCTGATAAAGTAAGAGTGACAGAAGGTTCCATTGTGGAGTTTCAGATAGAGGTGACCGCCCTCCGGAAGCCGGTGGCAGCAGCCACTTCAAAGAATGGAAAACTGGAGTCATGTTTGGAGTATGCAGAGGGGTGGTCCCGCCTTAACAATGTGAGAATCCTGGGCCTCCCAGAAAGATCGAAGAAGGCAGCCACTGAACAGTTTGTGGAGAACTGGATCTGTTCTACCCTGAAACCAACTGAATTGTCGCCCTTGGTTGATATTGAGAGGGCCCAGAAGGCATTAGTGGCACCTCCCAGACCTGGGGGTAGGCTGCAAGCAATCATCGTCTGCATACTGAATTATGAGGATAAAGATTCTATCTTGGGGCAGCCAGAGAGACCAAATTGGCTCACTTTGAGAACCAAAAGATGTCAGTACAGAACTCGCGGAAAGGCTTCCTGAAGGTCAAGGCAAAGCTGAGATCCATGGTGTCAGATATATGCTGCTGTACCCGGCCAGGGTTTGCGTTATTTCTGGGGGTAAATTCCACTTTTTTGATTCCCCACAGGATGTCTGGTACTGGATGGAGGTGTGGGACAAGGTGCCCAAGGATAGGGTTAATCCTTGGGGTTGGCCCTACTAGTGCACGTGGATCATGCAACACCAACTGGAGACAAAGGGATAGACTGCGACTAGGGATGATCTACCCGCAACAGTTGAGGAATCACAAACAGTGATGATCCAGGACGATGGCACAATGGCGATTACTCCCTCTTCTAGAGACTCATCGGCAGATGGGGGTCGGCACTCTGAAGGGCATGAGGATATTTCTGATACACCGACTTTGGAGGGTTGTCAGATGATAAGACCAAATTGGTGTTTCGTGCAATACGCTATAGACGGGAGGACGGGCCTCGTTCCCCTGATCGGGAAGGATGGATTTTTGTTCATAGAACAGTTATGACAGATTGTTCAATGGACGCTCTTGAAATATATCCAAAGCTTATGATCATTGACATTTGGATGCAATGGTTCTGACATGGTAAGATAACCTGTAGGGGCTTGAGGAGAGACCTTTCACGTTTGTGGTAGGCAATGTTTGGGGTAACTAGAATTAGGCTGGATGTCCTGACAGCGTACTATGTAGTGGATTTGCAGCAGTTTTATTGGTTGTTTCACTGCTTATCCGGGGTTGGGGGGGGTGAGTTTGTTGCATCAATTCTGAAACAGTTGAAAATACATTGTTGTGTGCCAATACAGTGTGCATGGCGGGTTCAAGAAGGTGTGGGTTCCCTATGGATTCTTTCCAGTTTTAGAGGGACGATAGTTGAGGGGCTTGAACCCTCTTGAGAGCAGAGTTATACGAGTTTATAGTAGATTGACTAAGGGTTATAACCTGGAAAGTCAGGGGGCTCAGATTGTACACTGTGCACTATAGAATACACTCATATTTGTGTTGGAAAGTAGCAAAGATTGCATTCCTACAGGAGACACATCTGATGGGAGATGAAACATAAAAGATGGTCAAAAAATGGCGAGGTCAACTTTTTATGTCACTGACTCCTTTTATGCTCGGGGTGGCCATCTGGGTGGCCCCTGGGATACCACTCAGGCACACATATAGTGAGGCTGATGTAGAGGGTCGCTATTTACTCCTGCAGGGCACCTCAGATGGAATGCCTATAACGATCCTAAACCCTTATGCACCCAACACTGATGATTACATATTTTATGACAGAATTTATGACTTTCTGGAGGTGGCAATGGGTACCCCCATACTTTGGGCCGGAGATTTTATCTGCACAACAGATGGTAATAGGGAACGATTTCCACCTAAGCAGGGAACCAAGCTACTGATGGTGAGATCACTCAAGAGGGTAATGAGTTACTAGAGTGCTGGAGGGAGCTACATCCAGATGGGCAAGAATATACATGCCATTCCAAAACACATGGAACATACAGCCACTTAGATAATTTTTTGCTGGGCGGTCTGACACTTTCGCACATGTCTGCATTTAAACACTTGGGCAGATTCTTATCTGATTATGCTCCCTTTCTGTTGGAGCTGCAATAGGGGCCTAGGAGAAATGAACGGCACCCCTGGCGCATGCCACCCGACTTCCTTTTGGATCCTGCGAGCCATGAGTCTCTGGCGTCATCCATACAGGAATATTTGAAGCTGAATTGGGGCACCAGACAGCACAGAGAGGTGGAGTGTGAAGCCCTAAGGCAGCAGTGCGGGGGATGTGTGGGGACAGTTTGCAGAGTATGGCGCCAAATCAAAAGTGAACTCAAGGCATTGGAGCAGAAATTGGCGACACTACAGAGAGAGGAAAGACGTTCAGCCACTACACACTGGGAACTATTACAGACACACAGGGACATGAATGAGCTTTGGGATAGGCTTGACAGGATGACTTTAAGGTCATATCAACAGAGATTGCATAGGGAAGGGGACAAGTCAGTACACTTATTGGCATGGATAGTCAGGCGGGAGATCGAATCTACGCCTATCCTATACCTGAAATACAAAACAGGAGAAGGTGTTACCAGTAGAAGTGAGATCCAACTGTGTTTGTTTAGCACATCTGTGTTGTTCAAACAGCGGGTCCCGCTAACCTGGAACAAGAGGTGGAAGAATATCTGAGAGGTGTAGATCTCCCCATTCTGAGCTTTGAACAGAAGCAAGAATTAGAGGAGGAAATAACCCAAGAAGAATTGAGGGAGGCCGTGAAAACACTCAATAGGTCGAAAACGCCGAGTGGGTGCTGAGGGGGGCGTTTCCCTTGGAGTTTTATCAGACATACACTGCCACACTCCTCCCTAAATTATTAGAAGTGTTTCAGGAAGCATGGGAAAGAGGTATTGTGCCTGCCACAATGTGAGAAGGGATTGTATGTCTCATTTTGAAAACAGATGGAGACGGGGTGGATCCTTCCTCCTATAGGCCTCTCACCGTGTTAAACTCAGATGTTAAAATTCTTTGTAAGGTCCTGGCATCCAGATTGAGAGGGTGATTCGCGACTTGGTCCATGAAGAACAAATGCGGATTTATACCTCCGTGCAGCACTACATTTAATTTGAGACGGATAGCCCACATTTTGCATGAGATGACTGACGAGGAGCAGGATTTGACCCTAGTATCTGTAGACCTGGAGATTTTTTATTTATTTATTGGAGTTATTTGTTGAAAGTGCTTAAGGGCATTGTGTTCGGCCCTAACTTTTGTGATTGGGTATGCCCCCCTCTATAACGAACCCTTTGTATGTATAAGAATGGAAGTACAGCTTTCCGAGGCATGCGGGATGGAGAGGGGAACTAGACAGGGATGTCCCCTATCACCACTCCTGTTCACGATGGCAATTGAACCACTAGCCCTATTGTTGCAACGGGATACCGCCTGCTATGGTATTCAGGTTGGGACAAAAATTCACGTCATCTCCTTGTATGCAGACAATGCCCTGGTGTATCTTAGAACCCCACAAGAGTCTGTGCCAATACTGATGAAAATGCTGGCAACATTTGGAAGATTCTCTGGGATTAAGATCAATGCCTGGAAATCACTCCTGCTCCCCCTAGGGGGCCTGACGGGACGGCCTACTGATCAGATACCAGAAGAAGGATTATGCTGGGAAATGGAGGGCTTCCTCTACCAGGGTATATGGGTCACACACACGAGGGAAGCACACCACCAACTTAATGTGGAGAGGGTGGTGGGAGGTTTGACTAATTCAGTCGCTTTTTGGAATAAACTCCCCCTTTCCATTATGGGCAGAGCGTCGGTGGCCAAAATGGTCTCCCTGCTCTGCTGTTTGTATTTAGTCCAAAACACACTGTTTCCACTTAACTCTCAGCTTTTTTACAGACTTGATGAGTTATTGAGGTCATTAATATGGGCTGGACTTCGCAGCAGGGTTTCCCTCCCCATGCTGTGGAGAAATCTGGAAGATGGAGTCCTAGCAGTTCCAGATATACAGCTTTATTATTATGTACCTCAATTACAGCATGTGGCTCGATGGCTGACAAACACCGAAGGGTGGGAAAAAACACTCCATAAGGTCCGATTGGTTGAGGATACCATACCGCAGCTCCTGATGAGAGGGGGCAGAACACCATACCCGATACCTCATCTGGTAAAAATCACGGCTACGCTATAGGAGCAGGTGGTTCGTAAGATTATTCAGAGGGCCCTCTTTGACAGGGAATTACCTTTGTGCGATCTGATGCCTTTTCGTGCCATTGATGACTGTATGTCGATGGAACAGTGGAGAAGCGCAGGTTGCCTATTAGCAGGAGACATTTACCCGGAATAACATTTCATATCCTTCCAAGAGGCGCAGGATACCTTTGAAATAGGACCAGGCCAGTTTCTGCAATATGCTAAATTAGAGAGTGTGGTGCAAAAAGTTTGGGGTGACCTTCTGAATGCCCCCCACGTGCGTCAGAGATCGTGGGAAGGGCTGGTAAGGTGGGGGGGGGGAAAGGCACTTGATTTCCCTGTTTTATACAATGGTTATAAAACGACAGGCAGACTGCACCGTGTGTACCACATACACCATGGGAGGAAGACTTAGGGGAAACGCTTTCTGATTCTGATTGAGGTCAGGCCCTGGAACTGGTCCACACCATATCATGTAACAATAGGTTTAAACGCCTGCATTTTAACTATCTACATTGCACCTATGTCACACCGCGTATGTGGAAAAAAGATGGACCCAGCGATGTGGAGAAGAAGAGACCACTTTCCTGCTCTTGGAATTGGCATGTGATGATATACAGGCCTTTTGGAGAGAGGTTGTCCCCAAAATAACAACTGCTACGGAGTTAATATTCACAGTCTCCCACAACCTACCTACTGGGAGTGATACCTAGGTCTAAGGGGTGGAAAATACCTTATAAACTGGCCCAGCTGGCCCTCTTGCTGGCTAAGAGAAGGGTAGATGGGAACCAGGAAGCCTCTGATGGAATAATGCATGAGAGACTTGGTGGAATGGGGCGGCAGAAGAACAGCTTATGCAATTAGTGCGCACAGATGATGGTGCTGTGTACCACCTCTGCAGTACTTAAGGGGTTGGGTGCATTGTTTGGAAAACTTGGCACTGATAGTTGGAGTGGTAAGTGTGGATGGAGAGAGGGAGGTAGCAAAAGAGGTAGTTGGCTACAATACGAGCCTTACACAGTTGTTCACAGCAGAGCATACAGGGGACAAAAAAGCCCTAGATTGCAAAATTGATTTGTTAGATACCGAACTGCGTGACCCAGTATAAAGAGAAACTATTTTGTTACCCTAGAAGATTGGGGGCCTAAATAATCTTCAGAAAGTGAGAGGGACTGACATACGTAGATAGACACAGTATCGACCTCGCGGCTTCAGGAAACACATCTAGACGCACATTGCCCTGCCGGCTTCACTAGAAGATGGTGTCAAAATAGATACTTTTTATTACACAGCACTTATTCTAGGGGAGTGCGCCTCCTGATATGCAATTCTATTGATTTCACACTGCCCCCGAAATCCGAGGTCTATAAAAGCCAGGTATAGTATCTTGGCGGGGTCCCTTGATAACAGAAATCTGGTACTAGTTAATACATATGCCCGAACATAGACACCACAGAATCTTTGATACAATTGTCGGCATACTAAGATACATTGAAGTAGAAATGGTGGTCCTAAGTGGAGATTTCATTTCAGTGCTGAACCCAGAGCTAAACGGATCCTGTGGAAGACGTTCAAAAAAAATAAATTGGCAGAAACGCTCCATGGTATCATGGTTAAACCTGATTCATATATGGAGATAACATAGCATTGAGGGAGACTAGTCGTTATGCTCATTTCCGCACGAGACGCTGTCGAGCACAGATTACTGATTGATAGAACGAGAGGCAGTGCTTTGGTTCTTAGTGGCTCCATATTTCCCTCCTACCATTTCAGACACTCGCCTGTTAAATTAGCAGTATCTATGACCTGCTGGAGCTTCACATTTCATGTGGAGTCTCTCCTATACCCAGAGTCCCGGGAGGAGCTGCGCACTGCAATAATTTATTTTTATTCTGCCTAAACATGGGATCAGTAGCCAAGAATACAAAACTATGGGGGCCTTTAAGGTCCACATTAGAGGCTTAATAATAGGTAAACATGCAGAAATACTGAAATATATACAAACACAGCTGGAGGGCATAGAACGTGACATTAAGATATCAAAAGGCAGGGCCACTGAAATGGCCCAAGAAAAATGAACATGTTATTGCAGAAATACCTCAAGTTGGCTGTCATTGAAGTGGCATCGCAGGGGAAATTCACTCTAGGCCGGCTATATGGCGAGGGCGAAAGACCTGACCAAACATTGGACTGCTTGCTGAAGAGAGATGGACACTGAAGCCATATTCTACAAACTGAGGGCGAATGAAAGGAGATATAAATGGCCAGTGAGGAAGTTATTGGAGAACTTGTTGAGTATTAGGAGCAATAGTATACCAGATCAGATAGCAGAGTCCCTATTTCACACTGAAAAATATCTGGATGAGATTGCTGTGGTTTGGCTGTAGAACTGCCATAGACAGTTTCTGGGTGAACCAATATCTACTGCAGAGATAAAGGCTGCCATCAAGAGTCTAGCGGGAGGCAAAGTACCAGGTTCTGATGGCCATTCCTCTGAGTTCTATAAAGCCGATAAAAATATAATAGCTCTTGATGGACGGTATTGTTTCTCCCTTCAATTTGGTTTCACCCTACATAGACCCACAGCAATCAACTTGTGCGCTATGTTCACAGTTTTGCATCATCTAAAGCCTGACTTGGAGGCAGCTGCAGTCCTTTGGGACACAGAGAAAGCCTTTAACTCTGTGGAGTGGTACTTTTTAATAACCACACTCCGAATGCTTGACATTAGGGGATGATGTCTACAGCTGAGAGCACTGTTATACTCCAAACCAGCAACCAGAGTAGATTGGTTAATGTTGGGTAAGTTTCCAGTGGCCAGGGGCACCAGGCAGGGTTGCCCTATGTCACCTTTGTTATTTGTACTGGCCATGGATCCATTAGATACTACTTGCTGGAAGACCGTTTGCACAGAGAACTTTATTTTAATTTGGGTCACCTTCTGCTCTGTATGTATGTAGATGATAGTCCACTGTTTGTCCGACAACTAGCTGTTAATCTCTCCTCCATGATACGAGAGGTAATCACATTTTACAGATTCTCTGGCATACCTAGAAATTGAAATAAAAATGAACTATTCCCCTTACAGGTAACACATTGAATACTGAGTTGGAACTTCCGATCAGATGGCTGGAAGACTCAGGCTAAATACCTAGTTGTGATTTGCAAAGAGACACAGAGGCTCTTGCTATGGTCTAGCATTGAAGAGATTAATTCACCAAATAAAGGCTTTGATAAAATTACCTTTCTCTGGCTGGCTGAGTAGCACCTATAAAAATGTTAGTGCTCCCAAATTCGCTTTACCTGTTCATGAACATACCTATTTCTTTAAATAATATTTTTTTCCGGACCCTTAAAAATTGTTGACCAGGCTGATTTGGACAGCTAGGCAGCCAAGGGTCTGCTGTAATATAATGACACGCCTTTATGAGAGAGGTGGGTTTGAGGTCCAAGATTTGGAAATCCACTGCTTAATGGCCCACGGGCGTTTTGTCAGACATTGGTACCTCCCTGACATCAAGCCTAACCTCACACTGGAGAAATAAAAAACAAATGGTACTCCCTTGGAGTCTCTGCTGCCATGTGGATTGCTGAGACCATGGATGGGAATAGTCACTGTAGTAACCACTTGCTCTACATGGACGACTATAAGCTTAAAATCTTGTATGAGTTTTCTATACTTGCTGTTGATGCCTCTGGTTCAAAACCCACTCATTCCACTTACTAAAGAGTGTATAGTGATGCAAATCCTGTCCAAGCTTGGTTAAACTGTAATGAGCTGTCTCTGTGATGGAGGGGAGTTTCTTACAGCCAGTACAAGACCAGATATGATCCCACTCCTATGAACATATTCACTTACTTTTTACTGACACATATTAAACAGGAGATGATTCCTGGGGTCCTGAGGAACTGCAGAAATTTGAGCAATTAACCCAGTTAATCAGATCACCAGATTCCACAGGATGAGTAAACTATACATAACGGTTCCTGCCCTCAGCAAATTGACCTAGGAAATAGATATTGTAGTGGGACTGACTCATGCAAAATGGAAGTATGGTTGCATGTAGGCCAAGTTGGTGTACATGGACTGTAAGCATACACTACTTCAATTAAAGTTCTTACATCAAGCAGATTTCTCTTTTTGATCTTTGTTAAGTCTACAGGAAGGGAGATAAATGCTGTTTTAATATATGCAGGATATTATGCACAAATTAATCGCCTTTGAATATGTGTAACTGTTGATGTTATGCTCATTTGTAAGTTAATAAAAAATAAAATGTAAAAAAAACTCCATCTCTCACAACCAAGGATGCGTATTCCAACTCTACAGGTGTGATGAGTGGCAGAAATGGGTTTATGCCAGTTCTGGCTCAGACAGCCAAAAGCACTTTTTCAAAAGTCACTTTTCTGCTTACGTTATCAAAAATCCGATTTCATCATTACACTAAATAAAAAAAATTAAGCAGGACATAACTGTGAAGCATTTTCCTAGGTCTTTCATGGGCATGGTTGGAAAATAAAGATTTGAATCCCAGCTAGGCCTATTGGAGAAACGTCTAGCCAGGGCCTATACCTGAAATAGGATTTGGGTTTTATTTCAGTGTGAAGGCACACTAACTCTAAATGTAGTGTGCCCTATTTTCATGTATCAGCACATTGCCCTGTGGCTTACAAGGCACACTTTAGGGGTGACTGATGAATATATAATAATTATTTTTTCCTAAATGGCAAGGGCATTTCCTCTGCTATGTGTCACTGCAGTGTAGGCACAGTGATGCTCCTGGCAAAAATACATTTTTGTCAAATATGTGGGTGGTGTATATATATACTGCAGCCCAAATATGCTGTTTCATTTGCATGCCATAGGTGGACTTTAGGGACTATCAGCAGTGGATTTATAAGGAAGATAAACAGGCCAAATAGGAAGTTAAAATGTACATCACATCTTTTAGAGGGGGAGCACCGGCATTTTACTACAGTTTCCTATTTACTGATCCCTAAATGATAAACACAACAAGGTGATGGATGGAGTGCTTAAGTTAATCTTAGTCACCAGTGGCGGCTCCTCTATTTGTCTGGAGGAGTGTCGCCCCCACACCAGCAGAGGCAGCTGCACAACCTTTGCCAGAAAACAATCAGAAACTTTGCTTACATTCGTTTTCTGGTAAAGAGCGTGGGCCAAGGAGGTGATGTGCACTGAGGGGGCGTGCAAGGCACTCCCCCTAAAAGCGCTTGTGTGTTTGGCTGGCCATTTCAGGCCAGCCAGACACACATGCGCACAGGGCTCTCTCCAGCTGAGCAACACGGTTGCTGGGCTGGAGAGAGCCTGCACAAGCTCCCAGTCTGCCTGAGAGCGTTCACCCTGGGTGCTCCCAGCCAATCCTGATGCTGCTCTGAGCAGCGTCAGGATTGGCGCAGGGCAGGCTGGGAGCCTGTGCCTGCAGAGCCAGCGAGGAAGCAGCGGAGCGCCGTGTCAGAGGGTAGGTCTTGACCCTGCTCCCCAAGGAAACAGTCTAGCCCAAACTGCCAGGTCAGGTACTTCCTGAACCAGTAAAAATCATCCCTCATCAGCCAGAATAGCTTGAATCCAGTGGCACAGTGAGCCCAGAACCCACTTCCAGGCATACCCGGCACACTTAGAGCAGCAGATGCAAACACAACAAAGTGATGGATGGAATACTTGAATTAATCTCAGCCACTGGCAACCATTCGGGCTGCATCCCAATCCATCGTTTTTTTGCCCACCATGCCACCCCAGTTTGGACTCAGCCATATGCAAATCAGTCTTGACCCTGCTCCAGATGGGAACAGTCCAGCTTGAACTGCCAGGTATGGCCTCCCTGGACCGGAAACAAGCATCCTTGGACCGGTTTCGAAGTATCACCCCTCATCAGCCAGGCTAGCTTGAATCCAGTGAGCCAGGCATCCACGTCTGGGAATACTTGGTGCACTTAGGGCAGCAGATGCAAGCACACCAAGGTAAAGATGGAATCCTTAATTTAATCTCAGCCACTGGCAATTGCTCGGGTTTCATCCTAATCCATCATGTTTTTTGCCCACCATGCCATCCAAATTTGGACCCAGCTGTTAAGCAAATTAGTCAACCCTCCTCCCAAGGGAACAGTCCAGTCTGAACTGCCAGGCCAGATCCTCCCTTGACCGGAAACCAGCATCCTGAGACTGGTTTCAGGGTATCATCCTTCATCAGCCAAGCTAGCTGGATTGTGTGCCCAAACGTCATGGCTTTAGAATCCATTACTCTCAGTCTTGAGCATGATATAGTATGCTCCTAGCAGGCCGTGACCTTGTGACTCAAGGTCCAGGACTTCTGGCCATTTTTCATGGTCAGAGCACCAGCTACATCCAGAATCCATCAAAAGATAAAGTCCACATCCGTGTGGGAAAATGCTTTTGCTTGGCCAAGTTAAAGGTACAACTTCATAAACACATTTGTTTCTTCTTGTTTTTGCACTCCACACTATTCATTCTTCTTGGCCTTTACGCTTTACCACCGGGCTAGGACTTGCTTACAAGGGATGGTTCCCTGTTGGAACTGCCCTTCAGGTGCTCCTGCGGCAGAAGCCCTGTGTGTTCTTTTTCCAAAGTGGCTTCCCATAGCCAGTGCTGTTTTTAGACTGCCTTTTTCATCTACAAATTCATGTGAATGCCTTGTCATTAGATGTTCCAAATACTGTAAGTTCCAAAATAATACAGCCCAGTTTGCCTCGGTTTGAAGTCTCTTATCAGAGACTGCACTTCAGCTGGCAGGCATTGGGCTTTTTATATCAGAGAGCAGAGTGAAGAACTTCTATACAAATGATGCAATGGGTTCTTAGGTGGCACTTCGTCTTTTTCATTCAAAGTAATATCATTAGCATCTTCCTTGGCATGCTGCTAATAAGATCCAGCATGCTTCTCTTGAAGAAAATTAAAATGTTGATCTGTGGTAGTTTCAGCCACGATTGATAAAAAAAAAAATGACACCACCTTACCCTCAAGAAATAAGTACAGTGTAAACATAGTGACCATTCAATGTGCTTCGTGACCAATGGAAACTTCTTTTTAATCAAAACAAGTTTACTACCTGTGGGGCAGTGCAGTAACAAAACTTGAGCCCCCCTCGCAAAGTACGGGGAGGCAACCCCAGCCCCAGTGAGGAGGTCTCAGACCATGGTCTTGCCTCCTTTGCAGAGTGTACTATGCTGAGGTGGCCCCCTGGAGCTCAGGGCCCCCCTCTGCACCATGCAAGCTGCTGGGGCTAATGTTACCCCACTGCTTCGGACAAAGTCTTAAAATCCACACATATGATAGGAAGTAGGGACTGCTGGTTTAGTATGTGTGAGTTTTCCACACTTACTGTATCCCATTAAAGTATTAGTCAAGTTCAACATTTGAAACATAATTTTACCTAAAACCCAGGCCCCAAATACGCTAGGAAATTAGCAATATATGGTCACAATATTTTTGGTAAATCAGACATTTTAAATTGAAAGGTATTTGCATTTTAAAACCCAGAAATCTACGAATAGTGCTCAGTGTCGAGGTTGAGACTTTTTGATTTTTACTTCTAGTATTACGGTTTGTATTTTTGGATACTCATAGCTATAATAATGACTGATTTGATTATGCAAGACTTTTTTGGATTTAAACTGAATGTCAGAGATAGTGAGAATGAAAATTGTAAGAAATAAGGATGAGATCACTGTTAAAAAATAAGTATATATAGAACCAATTGTTTAGGTAAATATTTCCTTACTTAGGCCTACTACCCCTCCTGGGGTATAGGCCATCAACCAGGACTCTTAGTCATCTCTGTCCTGGGCTTTTTTTCACTCTTATGCCAGGTGTAACCCATTTCCTTGCAGTCAACCTCAGGGCCTCGGCGCCAGGTTTTTCATGGTCTTCCCCTTTTCCTTTTCCTTTGAAGGTGCAGGTCAAGCCTTGTCTGGTGGCCTTTGATGCAGGCTTGCAGAGGGTGAGGCCTATCCATCCCCAGCACCTTTTCATGATTTCTTCATGAGCAGGGAGTTGGACAGTCTGCCTCCATAGGTCGTTGTTGCTGATGGTGTTTGGCCAGCAGATATATAGGGTTTTACTCAAACAGATGTTGATAACGGCTTTTACTTTGTTGGTGGTGGTCACGGTTATTCTTCAAGTTTCTGCTCCAAACAGAAGGACCGATTTTATGTTGGAGTTAAAAAGTGTGATCTTGGTTTGTAGTGCTAGGTCCATAGAGCTCCATGTCTTCTTTAGCCGAATGAATACAGCCCTTGTTTGCCGATTCTTGTCTTGACATCGGTGTCTGTGCCGCCCTGCTTGTCTATGACACTGCCCAGGTAGGTGAAGGTCTCGACCTCTTCCAGTGCATTCCTTGCAAGAGTGACTGGAGGTGTGCTAGCCGTGTTAGCCTTCAGGATCTTGTTTTTTCCCCTGTGGATATTGAGGCCAAGGTGAGCTGGTGTGGCTGCCACATTGTTGGTCTTCTCTTGCATCTGCAGATGGGCATTGAAGAGTAGGGCCAAGCCGTCTGCAAAAACCAGGGCATTAAGCTACGTCCAAAGTGTCCACTGAATCCCATTTCTTCTACTTGCTGTGGAAGGCTTCATGATTATATCTATGGCCAGCAGGAATTACAAAGGTGAGCGCAAACAACCATGGTGGGCTCCGGTCCTCACTTGGAAGGCTCTTATGAGTTGTCCTCCATGAACTATCTTACAGGTCATTCTCTCGTAAGAGTTCTTTATGATTCTTATGAGTTCATCTGGCATACCATACTGGTGGAAGAGTTTCCAAAGGGTCTTTCTGTCCATACTGTTTAATGCCTTCTAATAGTCGATGAAGTTGGCATATGGGGGCATTCAATTACATTGCAGCTCATGGATGATGTGCAATGTTGCAGTCTGGTCTGTGCATTATCTATCTTTGCAGAAGCCAGCTTGATGGTCTCGCACCTGAGTGTCAACTTGTTCCTTCATTGTGTTCGAGATGACTGGTGAAAACTTTGCCTGGGGTTGGTGCATGAGTTATCCTTCTGTAGTTTGCACAGTTTCTCAGGTTACCTTTCTTGGGGATTTTGATGAGATATCCCTCCTTACAGTCTGATGGCACCTTTTCCTCTTCCCAGACTGTCCAAACATTCTTGACAGCATCCCTGCAAAGACACTGAAGGTAGATACTGTTCACTCATGTTTCAGTATCTGCCTTCAGTGTCTCTGCTGGAATGTTGTTAAGTGCTGCTGCCTTCCAAAGTCTCAGATGTTTGATAGCTTGCTGTATTTCTTCCTTGGTTGGTCCATTGTAGTTGATTGGCAAGTCCTTGTCAGTTGGCTGTATCTGTGGAGATTGTGGCACGGTCTGGTTCAGCATTTCTTCAGAGTGCTCCACCCATCTTCGTTGTTGGCTTTCGTTACCCTAATTGTCTTCCTAGTTTTGTCTTTAACTGGTCATTCTGGCTTTCCTTACCTGCTGGAGAGTTTCTTTATTGTGTTTTCAAGTTTCCATGACTTGCTGCTTCCTGAGCTTCTTTTGGCAACAAAATTGAGGAATTGAGGAATCTTCACTTGTTTGCACTTAAGCTTCTCTTTGTTTCCTTTTGGTTTGGTGTAGTCGCCTTGATCTTTCCCATTTTCTGTTCTTGTTTAGCGGGTGTTGAATGCAGCTTTCTTTTCCTTTCTCTCTTGAATTTTTCGCAGAATTTTAGTGGAGATCCACTCTTTCTGCTGGTGTTTCTTGGGACCCAGCACCTTCTGGCAGGTTGATATCACTGTTTCTTTGATCTTCTCCCACTGACTTTCTACTGGGGCTCTACCGACCTCTAGTTCTAGCAGTTCTTGCAGTTCTTGAAACGTGTTACTGAGGGTGACTGAGTTTTCACTCCAATCTTGTGAGGAAGGTCGCTGTGGTCATTCTGGGACCATGTGCTTCCCATCCAATCTCAGCTCTGTTGGCTGCTAGTGCTAGCATCAGTGCTACTTGTTAAGTACATGGGGCAATCTCTTCCTTGTGTCCAGAATACAGTAGCATTCATCCTGGAGCCAGTGTTTTTTGTCCGGACTGTGGCTATCTGGTCTCTCTGATGCCAAGCAGGGCAAGGTTGTATTTTTTCATCTCTGCTGCCACTTGGGCTGTCTAGCCTGTCTGTACATGGTTCCCATGTTCCATGTCCCGATGCTGATGGTCTTGGTCGAAAGCAGGTCGGTCGACTTTGTGCCTTCCTGGGATCTCTGGCTTTCACCACAAGGCATCATAGCTCTCCTTGAAGAAGATTCCTCTCTCCCCAAGGGTGAGATGAATTTTGGGTGGCATTCCTGTTGCTAGCATTTTTTTACATGGTGGGAGAGCCAGGCCGGACAGAGGTGGTATGTTACCAAACACCATCATGTACGGGGTCGCAGCAGGAGGCAGATCAATGAGAACTCTTCTGTTACAGGGTGCTGGTCAAACCTGAGGTACAGAAATTGGGCCGCGACTAGATACAGAGGACTGGGTAGAAATATGCTAGTTAGCCATAAGGTGGGCAAGGGCAAACACCTTGGCGGGGCAGCCAGCTGGTCATATATATCAAGTGAATTTCTTCTCCAGGAGTCGGCGGGAACACTCACCATGTCTTTCTGAGCAGGTACTAAACTTTCATGGGCAGAATGCGTAAACCTGGTGGAATCCCTTGTGTGAACTTTTATGGCTTGCTTGAGATTTCCCAAACGTCGCTCCAGAGGTAGTAATAAACACGTAATCATTGTGTCCAGACTAACAAGAAAGTTATCCAAAGAGTCTTTAACTGTCCTGTTGATCAATGATTCTAAGAAGGTATCCGACACCCCTTATTAAATGAGGTGCCCAAATGAGTTCCTTTTGTTTCAGCTGCGTGCGGGTGGGCCGGTGTCCAATGCTGAGTCTGTCCCCATGACTCTCTCAGTAGAAACTCTCCCCTCACATTTTTGGCGTGCCTTTAACTGCACATAAGCAACAGTAGAGCAACCTCTTACCACATCCCTCCAAGGAGAGGTGCTGGCCGCTGCAGCAACTCTCCCTAGGAGGCCTGGAGGGAACAAGAATCATCCATTCTTCCCTGAGAGGCAAGAACTTCTTCCACATTCAGATTGCATCATTTATGGCACCCACAGCAGAAGAAAGGAATGAAAGAATGCTCGACTTACCCTTCCGAGCTATGGTTCCATGTATGTCCTTATGGCAGGCTGCATCCCCTCCAGCAGTAATCTTACATTTTCCTATCCAAGCACAGGGTCACAGAGAAGACTTCCCTGGGTAAGAAATTCAAATTTCCCCACTCACAGTTGTCCTGCCTGAACCGGAGGCTTCACCAGGACATTGTCTCATGGCTGTCTGAGATTGTGGAGTCCTCCTTGGACACAGCCTGCTATTTTACCCTACTGAATATTCTTATTTTATTCCTGTTTTGGAAGTGCGATACAAGAGTTTTATGTTCAGCCCAAGCCATGGTTGACATCAGAACGCTTTACACATTTTCAAGATAATAACATCAATATGTACAAGTACATATAATTATAGCAGATATAGAAGTATCCTATTTTCAGAGTTTTTTTTTTTTAATCGGGATTGCTTTAGAAGCAGAGAGTAGTAGTCCTCCTTAGATTTTGCTATTTTCTTCTGTTTGAAATTCAGAATGAAGCAGTATTAAAGAATTGTACCTTGCAGAGTTGAGGGGGGCAGTTTAGCACAAATTCTAGGCGATGCTGTAAAAAGTTGTCCTTACTGCTGGGACCTGGTGAATACTAATCCATATCCATTGATTAGCACCAGTGAAATAGGGCATAAGGCACTTTACATAATTTTATCTTCACCTATCCCTGGTTTAGGTAATAATAGAGGCTAGGTGGAGGTTAAATTGTGCTTGTTTTTGCAAGTGATGTGCATCTGCTCTCAAATTTGAGAGCAGGATTATTTTTTCATCATCAGGTTTTAACCCAGAGCAAGAGAGAAAAAATCAAAGAAACAGAGAAAGAATGACAATCTAAAAGGTAAGAAAAATATGGTAAAGGGAGAAAAAAGCTGGGATGAAAAAGACCTTGGAAAAGTGAGGTGAGGAGACAAGAATCATAGAACGATTGAAGAGGCATGAGGCTGGATCAAGACTAGTCAGCCTTGGTATGTAACTTGGGCATGTGGAAGTGCTGCTGACTGCATGTAAGAAAAATATGGACCCCTGCATTCACTTCTAGGAGTGGCATATCTGCAGGCTTTTTTCCATTACATTTTTCCCAGTAAAGATGAAACCAGCAGGACATGCTTTAATGTGATAAATCGCATTTGGCTTATGCAGTGCATGTATGCAACTTTTGTGAATGCCTGTGTTTATTACAAGCACATTAAAGCCAGAACTTTTGGCTTTGCCAATGCTTGTTTTTTTGTTGCAAATAAGGCACGGAAGCCTGGACGGGTTTAGCCAAACTTGAAAGTAAGTGCAGGTTGCTTCATAATGAAAATTAATCTCTGGTGCACATCCTGTTGCAACTGGAAATGTTTACACTTTTTTAATAGATGCCTTAGCTTAGACATTGGGACACCAGCACAGGCTCCCCAACAATCCTGGTTCTGCTTTCATGCAAACACCTAGCATGAAAGCAGTGTCAGGATTGGTTTGAGTGGCAGTGGCTGCAGCTCAGACACAGCACTGGGGTCTGTGAAGTAATCCGTCCCAGCTGTTAAACACTGCTGGGCTGGAGAAACCTATGTGTGCATATGTGTTTGGCTGGCCTCAGACAGCCGGCCAAACACACATGTTCACTTGGGTGCAGCCCCCTATGCCCCCCCCCCCCCCCCCCTGCACTGCTGGCTGTGCCAGAAGCAGAAAAATAAAACGATCTGTTGTTTTATTTTTCTTCTTTTGGCACAGCTAGTGGGGAGATGCTCCTTTGCCATAGTGAAAGAGCTGCCCCTAAAATTGTCCATCAGTCAGCAATTGATTGAAATCATGGTTCATGTTTTTAAAACCTAAAACAATGGACATAAATTAAAATAGAGTTGAGCATTTTATGATGGTGGTGTATGTCCGTGCTAATCTGAGAGATTTGTGTTTGATGCTATAATTTTTCAGTTTTAGGGGTTACAGTGGTTGAAGCAAGCATGCCTCTTCCCTTTTCAAAGTTATCAATGCTACCAGGGTATTTCTGTGGGAGTTTCGGAGGCCAGCTCCGATATCACAGTGCGAACTTGCTACTCGGAGAAGTTTTGTTTTTGTTGATGGTGGGCGTCCGTTATTTTATTTCGTGCCAGTGTTTGAACTTGGGGTATGTTTGTGGCAGGTTAGATTTACGAGTGTTGATGCCTGTATGTGAGTGCACTGCTAATGAGGGGTGTCGGTGCTCGTGTGAGTGTTCAGGACGCGCGCCCTTTTCGCTGCGGCGTCACTGGGCAGAGTCGGGAACGAAGGCAGAAGACACGGTATAGCCTTGACTGTCCGCCGGTGAATGGTCGGGAGAAAGCGCGCAGTTTAAGCGCGAAATGCGCGGAAAGTTCTAAAGGCAGAAGAGGTGGGTGGCTACAGGGGTCTCTTAAAGTCTGCAGCCGTGCATGGCGGCGCTGCTCCTCGGTGCCGCTCACGTGCGTCCTCGCCGTTTGCAACAGGTTGCAGGGTGTGTGGTGCGCTCGCGCAGCACGGGTCGCGGCCTGGCGGCACGAGGGCTTTTGTTCGCTGCCTTTACTGCCTGCGTAGTCCTCGCTCCTGCGGACACACACACCCGGCATCCCCGCATCCCTTTGTTCACAGCTACCCATCACCACGAAGAACAAAAGCACTTCGCAGAGGAGACCCTCGCTAAGTGATGACCGGAGCCCATCCCAGGGCCCTGGCAGGGCCCAGGGAACTCGGGCGACCGTGGTTAGCCAGCCATGGCATTGATTTTTAGTCACAAATGACACTATTCGTGCTGTGGCCCTCCTGAATATTCCTCCAGTAGCATGACAATGGAAAGTTCAAGTTGGACCGTGATGGCCGGCTGGAGCAGCCACATACAACTTTTTTTTAATGGATTGAGACCGTCTTCTGCCCCCACAATCAGGGCACAGCGGCTCACCCGTACCCCTCGCCTTCTCGGGTCCCCCACCCTGGTCTCCATGGCCGCACCTCACTCTGAAAAGTTTGCCGCGGCTTTTGCACAGCCCGTATCAGACTCCGGGGAGGAGGGAGTGGCTGCCGAGAGTTGCACAGCGCGGGAGGGGAGTGGCATGGGCTGGAGGGGTGGGGGAGGTGAGGGTTAGGGAGGGGGGGACCTGCTGCCGGGCTTCTTTGTTTGCTCTCGGGGAACTTGGACAAAAGGAGAAGAAACTCCGCTGAAGTCGGTATCCTCTCCCGGGGCGCACCGTGGCGGCCGATCCCGGACACCCCAGCCGCACCCGGGGCGTCCAGGCCCCGGTCCGCTGGGGACGCTGCACAAGGTGAGTTCGCGCCGCCCTCTTTGTTTCTCACAAGAGCCCGTCGCCCCCCGGAGCTGCCCAGGTGCTGAGGGCAGGAGCTGGGCAGTTTGTGCCTCCCCCAAAGTCCCGACAGAAGAAACGAACGCACCCTTCGAATTAAAGTTGGAGGGGCGCTCATACTCCCATCTAATTCTTAGTAGGACTTAAGAACGAAAATGTGGGACATCGAGTTACTTTGGTTGGTGAGGAGCATTTAGACCCTAGGTGTAGATACATTTATTTTAAATAGTAAATGTCACACTAACGAGTCGACTTTATAAAAGCTTGCACATATTTGGGAACTCATTTCATTAGACTTGTAGAAAGTGGGGAAAAAAGTTTAGAAAAAGTTACAAAATAGGGACATTTTGGACTAGAAAGTAGGGAACATCTCAGAATAGTTATATTTGCCATGTATGCCAGCACATTTTCATAACATTGTTCTCAACTTTCAATAAGTTCTGACAGTGGAGCGTGTTTGTCAACAAAGGAATAGGCAAGCACCATTGGCTTCTTCCTTGTTTAAGTGAGACAGAAACCCATCATAACATGATTCTCGTGCATCAGCAGCGACCTTGTGTGCAAGTAGAGGGTATTATGTTTTTACCCCTTTATACCTTTTGAGGGAATGATGAACCCATTTTCTGGCACCGGGCATCGAAAAAACTTGGCAATAACACTTCAAAGAAAGTACCCTCCCTTCCATGGATGAAATGCTGATGACATCATTGAAGTGCAGCAGCCGCAAGTGGTCCAACTCTTCGAAGTATTTCACGATGAATTAGAAAAATGAGTGAATGCACAAAAAAGAACATTTTGGTTCATCTTTGCTGTCCCAGAGTTTGCCGCCAATTCTTCTGTTAGAGGCAAGGGGGTTGCGTAAAGTCAGACTCCATTCTCAATCTCTGGTATGAATTTATAGACAATATGACATTCTTGCATGTTTATCATTCAGATTTATTTTTCTGGACAGGCAATGAATTGCGTTTCAGTTGAAGCCAGACTTTAAGGCTTCTACCATTGTTTGCAGGAAGAGGATGCTGGCCAGCTCCATGTTTTCTAGTGGTGAGGCTTTGCAAGTTTCTATAGGCAGAGAGCTGGCTACAAATTCAAGGTAACAGTTTTTTCCCCAGTTTGAAAGTATAATATCCACCTTCCCTGGAGAAAAAGCTAGTGTGCGATGGTATCGCCATTTAATTGTAAATATTTGAGTCAATTCATCAAAACTTTTGTCAGATGAGAAGGGTTCCAAATTCTACTGATAGAGAATAAGCACACCATTGCCTTGCTTCCAACCACACCTGCTAAACATAGCCAACTTCTCTGGGCATTCAGCAGATTGGGTTGATATTGCGTGCCCAGGCGTTTAAAGGTTTTTAAAATTATATTTTTCATATTTGATTCATGTCTTTGCTGTATCAGATCTTTTTATTTCTTGTACTGCTTTTCATTAAATTGTGCAAGCTATAAACTTCAGCGCTTGCAGTAGTCTCCCTTGATGTTTACCGATTTCCCCACTGTGTTGTACCTCCTATTTTTGCTTGTACAGAATGCCTAGCTCTCTCGCTTCCCTCCTTCCACTCGTTGCCTAACTCCTCCTTGTCCTAGTAATAACATGGTGCTGCTGGAGCGAGGACGTGCGTAACTTAATAGGCTTAGTTTTCGCAACATACTTTCAGCAGCAGCTTGATGCAGTCTTTCTGGGGCCCCCACATGGTGGTAAAGTTGTGGATCTTAGAGAGTTATCAGCGATACTATACTGTGCTTTTATAGGTGGACAGCAGTTTTTTAAGGAGAGACCTAGTACATTGACAAATGCAAGCTTTAAAATGATGGCACTACCAAAAAGTGCACTGTACCATTCTGAATATTACCAGGGACAACACTGCGCACTAAGGCGCAATTCTTGAAATTTGTTACTGCCCATACACTTTGGCTTTTTCAGTGTGTAAAGTTAGATCGTCATGTCTGTATTGAAAAGTCAGTACATCCTTTAACTACTCTTTCTGTGTTTTCATTTTTGTTGTTTTCTTCATAAACATTTCTAAGATTATGTTCGTGGCACAGGAGCTTGTGCAAAACACACGACTTAATTATCTATTTTCTTACATTTTCGCAAAGTCTATTTAATGATAACACTATTTTGAGACTAGCTGATGCATTATTTTGGTTCATCATACATACTTTTAGAAAATGTAAACATCGAAGCGAATAAATGTGTATGTAACCTAAATCCCAGAGCGACATCTCAAAATCTTCGTGCATTTTGCATGCGAGACACATTTTTCAGGAAAGCAACACTTATTCAGGAAAGCGAAAAAGAAAAAGGTGATTCACTAAGAACATTTATAGAAATTAGCAAAGTTTGCCTGAGCTCATACAAAGGTGTTGTGCTCTGAGTGCATACATTTATGTATTTACATTCAAAGAATATATGTGACTGCATCCCAGGGAAACTAAGGTGTAGTTTACCGGTCATGAGTAGAGATCATAACCTCCCATAGTGGTGTTAGAAAATGGCCTTCTCTTGCTTATGGTCTTAAGGGCAGACAGTTCCATATGGTAGAGAAAGGTATTGGCTAAAGTTGTTAGGACAGTTTAAAAAAACATGACCCCTGAAGGTACATTTGTCCCAGTGTGGCACAATAATGTAAACTGTGTGCACCAGTAAGCAGTGTAATGTCTTTTTTAAAGACTATTTTTAATTTTCTTTGCAGCACAGCTCATGATAAATCGGTACCTATCAGCTATCCAGAGGTTACATTTTTGGCACTTTGTATTAATAAAATTATTGCTGGGGTGTGCGGCGTAAACCAAAATAAAGACGTTGTATTTCTCACATGCCACAACATGTAAAAAAAAACTGTATGAAGTCCTGCTAACCCTTCCTCGTTTTATCTTTTAGGTCTTTTCTGATTGCTTGGGAACACTTTGGATTATTGTGGAACGATGGAACATACGCTAGGGATTTGTTTCCAAAAGCTCAGCAGTAGAACTGAAATTGTCCTCAAGAAGGTTTACAAAGGGACTAAGAGTTATTTGCACTGCCTCTATGGATGTATGAATTTGTTACCAAACCTACTGGAAAATTTTGGGTTGTCGAGGAGTAACGCAAGCGTCTTATTCTGTTGGTGGAGATCTCAGTCAGAACAAGGTAAATGTTCTTCATTGACCTAGCAATAACTTTATGCTCAAACCTAACCTTTGTTTGCCTCACAGTCGGTTAACTGCCTTGTTTATATTTAATATGGTCATGTTTAGAACTTACTCGATTAAGGTAGCGGAGGAGGTTAATGTATTAGTTGCAGAGATATTTGTATAACCCTAGTGATTATTACAAATGCATTCATCTGTGAGTAGACTTAAGTGTTCATTGTGATACAAGAGCCATTGTTGAGTTGAATAATAAGACAATCAGTTATTTGCGGTTCAATAAATCGCAAGATTGTGGTAGGAGTCGCTGTAGGAAAACAAGATTGAATGCGTTTGAAGTTGTGGGACTTAAAAAACACAGCTTAAGCAAAATAATAGTGCTTACCTCCTTTGCCTCTAGAAGGTTGTGTTTAGCTTAATCTGCCCCAAAGAGCAACTCTCACACAGCAGCGTGCTCTTGGTCTGGTTCCTTTCATTACACCTGCGTTGTCTGGGGTTTCTGATAAATTCTCTTCTTAAGCAGTATAAAACCTATGTCTGGCTGCTCATCAGGATGCAAAATTTAGAGCAGATGGGATTACTAAATGCCGCTAAGTTGTCTCCGGTTTACAGAGTTTTTTAGTGTAATGGAAGAGGATGTGCCACCAACTCTAGCAAACTTGACCATAGAAAGTGTGTGTGTGTGTGTGGGTGGCTGCGTTTCATTCACACAGGCCCCCCTAATGTTTCAAAGAGCCTCACGTCAGATCGCAGAAAAATACACAATACAAGAAGGTCGCCCCTTAGCTCACTTGGGACATTTAAATTTGGAGTAGAATTGTGTTGACTCGGTGTACCATGCTTGGGCTCTAACCGTATGACGAATTATTAGAAATGTCAACATTTGCTTGCTTGAAACTTCATGTGAACGTTGAAAGTACGACACACCTTCATTTATCTACTTATTCTTTCACCGATGTAGAACCCGCCCATTGAGTAATGTTCACAGCCAGTAGCTACTTTCAGCTCTACTCTGCGGATCCTTGTTGTAGTCCCCGATGTTTGCTGTGTGTGGTGGTGGGACAGGTGTAAAGGACTAGGTTTTGTGGCCGAGTCACAATGGCTTTTGTGAGTATGTGCAGTAATGCTGCGTGAGTCCTACTTCACAGACTCCAAACACCTTTGTGTATCTACCACGAAATGTCCAACTTCCTTCCAGCAAAGAGCGAAGAGTGCACAGTCCTTTCTAGGTGCTCTAACGGTCTTTGATTGTTCCTTTAATATTCCTTTCTGAGTTCCCTTTTAAATGCCCCTTGGCCAATTCAGAAAGGCATTTAAGAGTAGCCAGGTAGGTCTACAGGAGTGCTACTTCACATACTCATACATCCCTTCACGAATCGACCCCTTTGGTTTTTGTGATCACTGTTATTAACTAAAGCAGCCAATAAGGCCAAAATACGTTTTATTTACCGATTAAAAAGAAAACAGGAACTATTGATTGCATTAGCATTCCACATCGTTAGCATGATTGAGCGAAGGCAACAAACCCGCAGAGTTCGTATTTCTGTAGGCTCAATTGCTTCTGAATAGAACTCAGCCGGGGATTTTGGTTAATGCTAGTGTATGTGGAAGAAGTCCTCCGCGAAAACCCATGTGCCCTCTTTCCCATGTTTCAGTATCCGCTTCTATTCCAGATTAAGACAATAGATAATGTGAGCATGATTTCGCCCACGCGGGCATTGGGGGAATAATTGCAATCCCTTGGGTGCATGCCCCATCCCTTGTAGAAGAGGCGGTGGACACTAGATTAGCTTGTCAGGGTTCCTTAACAGCAGTGGACAGTGGAAAGGCTTATGCTTAACTTCCCTTACTGTCCATACAGAGGACATATAAAGCGTGCACAGTAACTGTACTGTAGACCCTCCCTTTAATAGCATCCGTGCGTCATGCCGATATCCCATAGCAAGTGATCGAGGTTCGAAAGGTTTGTAGATGTGAGTGGAACCCAGAGATGGCACTGTAGGGCCACGTTGTTTGGTTACTCTTCAGGCATTTATTGTAATCAAGATAAGAAAATAAAATAATTTCATAGCAGATAGTGCACATAAATAGTGTAATGTGAATTAAATGGGGTGGAACAATTTGGAAAAGGTAAAACTAATCACTCAGATGATGTGATATAAATAGCTATCATTTGGCATGTAATCTTCCGGCTTATCTTTAACGAATCTATCTATCTATCTATCTATCTATCTATCTATCTATCTATCTATCTATCTATCTATCTATCTATCTATCTATCTAGCTGTATGTTTGTGCTTAGGTATTTTTTATTGGCTTTAAAATAATAAATTGAAAAATTTAACTTTTCCTAATTTGACCTGTTTAAAAGAGTTCAGTAGAATACAACATTTCCGTTCGAAGCCAGCCCCTTCCACCTTGTTTCTTGACTTTGGCCACTCTCGGTTGCTGGCTGTTCTGATCTGCCTGCAAAGGCCAGTACTTGAAAACAGATCATGCAACTATTTCTGCAGCATGTGCTTTCACAAAGAAAGCATCAGGGCTCAGTGCTTTCAAAGCAAGTGACTGTTCAGACTAGGGTAGGCATACATCATAGCTTACGTTTCTGCACATTATCACTTCCCCAGTAAACCTCCAATATCGAGACTGTTTGGAAGCTCTCAGTTTTGGCAGATAAGGAAAACTAGCTGCCAGGATCTCCCGAGGGGTCACACAGCTTGGTCAAGAGAGGGGAAGCCAGGATTGGAAGTTGTGTCTCCGTCTTTAGCATTAATCCTCGCAGTTACCAGACCACACTGAGATTGCAACGGGAGCAGCCTTTTCCTTTTTTAGGGGCCTTCCCTACACTTTTAACACAGAGAACAGCATTTCGAGGCAAGCACATCAAATGAAAAGCATCCTCCTGAAAAGGGTTAAGGTACTGTACAAAAGCAACCAGTGTAACTGTTCAGAATAGATGTTTCCTCCGAAAGTGACAAGAGGGTTCTGAATGGTCGCACGTTTGGCTTTGACATATATTCAGATACAGCTACTATTCAGCTTTCCAGCGAGGGTCACATTTGCATCTGCGAGGGTTTGTTTTTCGTTTTCTGGTAGAAAGGGAAAGGTGTGGAGCTATTTTGAGCGAGTAAGAGGCCAGAGGTCCTCGCTGTGCTAATGGATCTCTCTGAAGGATTAACGGAGCACTTTGTAGTGATTGCACTTACCTGGTTTTCTCTCGCCTCATTCCACTTAGGTGTTTGGCATGATAGTTTTTCTTTTAGTAGTACCCACCTGCTAACTTTATTTTTAGGTACATATTTGCGTGCTCCTTTCTGTAACTGAGCGCACACTGCAGAAATCTGTGTACGGCCTGCAAGTCACAGTATCTACGAATTCCACCGCTGGCTCAGTCATTTGCCCTTGTGGCACTGATGAAATGAATATACCATTGAGTTGACAAATAGTATGAACTCTTTAGAGGCCACAGACAGTCTGCTTTGAGGACTATTGAATTATTTTACATCCATTTTTCATTCCTCCCTCTACTGAGTGTAGAACGGAGGAGATAGACGAACAAGGGTGGCACCTCCGATTGTGGGTGCGTTTTAGTAGGTGCTGTTTGGGGATCTTCCAAATAATCCTTACCCCCCTCTCCCGACTTGCAGCTCATCTTCCCCTAAGATGAGGTCGTTTTTTGCATTTTTCAGGTGACTTTTGCTAAATTGCGGTGTCAGACAGAAACAAATATGGTACCTCAGAGAAGCTACAAATGTATATATCACCTACAAATAAATAGATTACATCATGCTCAAACTGTGTAGTCCTAGGTAAATCACTTCTTCGCCGCCGTTCCACTTATTTATTGTACAGAATTGGAAGTCCCAACACTTGTATGTGGTTGCTGTGTGTGTCCTGCAAAAAATCCTAACAAAAACAAAATACTAACTCTCTGCAACAATATATATGCTTCTCACTCTTTGGCTTTAAGGGTCTCCTTTTCTCCTTAGACAAGGACATTTTGAGAAGATGTTCGAGTATCATTTGTTTGGGTCTAGGCTTTCGGCATGAAAATGTTTCAGATTTGTGAGGGCAAGAGACACCCTGGACAGTATGTAATGGAAAGAAGGCGAGTCCATCTGCTACAGTGCTGAGCCACTGAGTTGGGTAGGGATGAAGGGAGAGTGAGATCATCACAGCCACAGACGGGTCCCTCACGTTGTAATTGTATTTATATAGCACATGTCGAAGATACAGAGCTCACACAGCTCCATACATCATGTAATGGAGGACTTATATGATGGCAGCATCACGTATTGGCAACACCCCACTGGCGTAACGACACTTGAGGGGCCCCCCTGAAAAGAACATGGATGGGCCCCACCCCGATCTCACTCAAGAGCTGTCAGGCCAGGGCACTGAGCTGAGGGGAGGTGGTGCTGGAGCACGGGGCCTCCCCGCACCCGGGGGCTGCGGGGTCTTTGTTACGCCACTTCTACACCCTATATTGTTACCTGGTATGCAATTTATTGACTTGCGAGCCCCCATTTCCTATATTTGTTTTACAGTGAGACATATTCGCTTGCTTTACATATCTTTTTGTGGCAACCAGTGGTCCTCAGCGAGCCCCTCCCTCCAGAAACTCCTTTCCTGGGAGTGCTCTACCCTTGGGAGAGAACTTGTGATGATTCTTTATTTTAACCTTGAGACACGTCTATCTGTCCTCTCATCTCTTAACCTGTCTCTTTTTCTTCACCTGTGTGCTGGTCTTTGCCCCTGTGCTGCTTTGGAAGGCTTCTTTTGAGGGTTTCTGGGCTCAAGCTGGGGACTTTTTTCCGGCTGATAAATAGTCCCTTGTTATTGCGACGCGTGCTTGTAGGTGTGACCCTTCGTTGATTTGGACGTTGGCTAGTTTACCAGAGCTTTGCATCTTCGCAGCAGCTTAACTGCTTGCTGCTGGGAGACTGCCTTAGCGTCCGGTCACAGGTTTGAACCCCGAGGGGGCAAACTGAACGTTCCATCCTTCTGAGGTGGATAAAATGAGCACTGTTCAGTCGGGATAATGAAACGTGTTCCACATGATTTAATGATGCCAGGTTGTGGCGGGAAGCATTGAATAACAGCATCCTTGTTTGTGTTTTTTTTACATGCCTGTTTCGGTTGGGGTGCTGTAGTTTGCATTATTTTACGGTTAGTGTAGTTTTTCTAAAATATTTCTTGGGAGCAGGGTTGGGAGATGATAGACGATTTTTAGAAATAAATAGGGGAAACACGTATATAACTAGCCTTGGACGGTTTACGTGGATTTTATACCCTTGGGGCCCACAAATTTAAAAGCGCTTGAAGGACGTGCTGGGTCAGTGGTGGGCGCGCAGCTCGGTGTAGGGTGACTGTCCAAAACACTGCTGTGCGCACCGAGCACCCTCAACGGCCCACAGGTCCTGCCTCGTTGGTTGCAATACCCTATAACTCCTTTTCGCACCCAGCCACAAAGGCAAAAGCAGGCCTGACGCGAATTCTGAGAAAGCAAATTTATTCCAGCTCAGCAGTCTGCAACACCAATTAATACAGCAAGCGGGGGAGCAGACTGCGGTCTCAGCCTGCCACATCTGTGCGAAAAATGCAGTCTAACGCCTTCAAATCCTGACGCGCTTGGCTCAGTCATTCTTGTTGCGCGCGCTGATGCAGTGTACATCTAACTCAAGTGAGTAAAAAATAAAGAAAATCAACATACTGCCTGCCATTGCCTTTGATAAATAGGCGATGCCGCCAAAAACTGATATAGGATGAATGCCAGAATGTCAGCTCCTAGAACGAAGACACTAGACTAGAGAAAAGGCCTCAGTACCTCTAACAGGTACTGTGTGAAAAGGGCTCGTACAAGGAGATTATGGGAAAGAGGGGCTATTACCAAATCTTTACATATGTTCACTACAGAATGCCTCTCTGTTTACACGTATTTAATCCTGGGGATATTTGGGGGTTACAATATGAGTTGGGGGCTGCCAGACAGTCTTGTTCTCTTCACTCAAATTCCGGAGCGTGTTGAAAGAGAGCTCTGTGGGCTAATGGGCCTGTTTCTGGAATCTGTGTGCAAGTTTTAGGTTTAGCGCCGATATGTATTGCCCCAGCCTTTCACCCACCAGGAACATATGAAGTAGGGTCATATAAACCATAGTTATTTCCACTATTATGAAGACACAGGATGTCATGATCAATCCTCTGCTGGAAAACGACATCTTAATATTATGTGTGATTGGAACGAGACTATAATAATGTATCATGGGGCCATAGACTGATGCTCAATTTGTATACGTTTTAAATGTAAAAATGATAGATTATTATTAAATTAGGGGAAGGTGAGAATGCCTACATTGTCACAAATAACTTCGGTCATTGCAAAAAAGAGATGGTGATACAAGATTGCATAGGTGAGGATTGCCTCACTTCTATGGAGGGCTGCACAACGGCATTGTCTACAACAAATCCCCAAATTGTGACTGAAAGATGAAGTGTCGTCCTCTGGCCATATTCAGCATGAAGGCAATGGTTAATGTTACACTGGATTTGTAGTTCCCGACTTTGTACCCTGCACACACGCTTTCTATGAAAAGGGTACACACACTGATGGCACTTTATTCTTTTTTGTTTTGCTGGAGCATGGAGAAGCAAGGCTCCGTAGAGACGGGGGAAGTTACCCGTGACAGAGACGGGGCAGTTTGTGCAGTTGTGCCCAGATTCAAAGAGGATCACTCGTTTTTCATTATTATTAACAACATAGGTACACTTTATACATCGAGAAGACTGTGTTGCTCAGCATCCCTCATAGTAATGAGACTTTGTAACTTGAAATCTAATGACTTATATAAAATTGGTTTAGGAGCACCTCTTATTTTTAGGTCTGGCATTTGCCAAGACCCTTTGATGTTTCTAAATTATATATATATATAATACTTTTAAGGGCTTTTAGCTAGTCCTCTTCAACCATAGCTCTGTTATTTTGTCATTTGCATCTTTCATCTGTCCCTTATGGCACTCAGCATGGGGAAGTGAGTAAGCTCACTTCAGCCGCTGTCTGACCTCACTGTGAGTGACAGCATTCTGCCCTTTCAAAAGGAGCACATCCTACCAAAACATAGTTCTATTCAGTGCCAGAGATGACTATGGCAGTGTGTGCTTTTTGAGACCAAAAATATTTTTGCTTTTAGCTACATTTTTTAGAGTGACGAGGCCTAGAAGCTTCCCCAGAAATACAAATTTGCAAGACCCAGTTACAAAACAAAACAAACATTCAGTAAACTAAAAAGCTGGTAACCAATACCAGACCTGTTGGCTTGGGCAATGCTTGCTGGGAACAGTGACCCAGTGAGATGGAGAGGTTTGTCACAGATCGTTGAGCAAGACTGGTGTTATACCTTCACTTTCAAATGGTGTCTTCTGGGTCCCAGTGCGATGTCGCGCTACCCTGGCCTCCTTCTTGACACTGCACTTTTACTGAGAAGGGGTGATCCAGGAGGCGATGTCATCCATTATTGCACGTTATACCTCAGGATTTACGATGAGCCTCCTTTTTTTCTGTATGTGGGAAGAGATGTGACCTTGAGATGACCGCTGTTCCTTCTCTGAGCACTGCAGGAGGTTCTGAGGCCAAGGACTCATTCAGTACTGCTGCCCTTGTGGCATGTCACCCTTGCTCCAGGAGCTGACATCCCCACCATGTAGGAGACAGTGAATCATTCTGAGCTTTTGCTGGAAATAGTGCTATCAAAGGTTTAGCTTCGTATAGACAGCTAAATACCGCTTTTTGGCCTGTTCACAATTTTTCAAAGATAATTGGGCTAGGGGACTTGGGCGTTGGTAAAGTGGTCCATCAGTTGAGATCTTAACACCAAGGCAACCCTTTTTGTGGGTGCCACTTGACATTTACATATGAGTGATTATCTCAGCTTCCTGAGAGTGGGGCTGCAGTCTTGTTCACTAGTGTGCTGGGGCGCACCATTAAGTAAGATAAACAAATGAAGAAGGAAGGACTTGGAAAAGGCTTGTTTTTTCTTTTGAAGCAGTTTCCTTCACATGATGTGCGTGCTTTGGTTTCTCTGTGCCGACCATTGGCTGTTTGTGAGTACGTGGTTATAGTTTTGGTCAATGAGTAGCACCTCTATGTCTCTACAATGGCAGAGGCTCCTCCTGAGGATTTAGACGCAGGAGGAGGCTCAGCTCCTCGTCCACATCCAACACCTTCCAGGATCCTCTGGTGGCACCACTGACAACTAAAGGCACCTCTCCAAGACCCTCCCTACCGCCTCCCCGTCCCCGCAGGAGCGCGCACTGTGCTTCTGTTGTTCAGCATGCTGGTGATGTCACCATCAGCCTATCACGGTTGTTTCCAGGACACAAGACAACCTGCAAGGAAGCTGTCAGGAATAGGCAGAAAAGGATTTTTGTCTCATTGAAAATCCTGTTAACTGTTTCATGGACAGAAGTAAGAAAAAGAGGCAGGATTCTTTGTGTGTGGAGCAAGATCTCCCCGTTTTCAGTGTCTAGCGGGACTCGTTTGGCTTCTATTCCATTGATTTGCTTTACGCAGTAAAGACAGCAAGGCCGCGGTGGCACCATATTGTGTTTCAAGCGGGTGGATAACAATGTCTTAATGGACTCCAGCAAGGGTTTGAGGCTTCTAAGGGGCTGAATGGATTTCTATAAAAGCATGAGTCGTTCTCCATCAACAGCTGAGCACGCTAGGGTATTAGGCAATTCGTTTAGATTCTTTTGAGAAGTAATACATTTGTATCTATGTGTATACGTGCAGCTTTTTCCTGCCTTATGTTAGCATTGCTCGACAGGAAGCACAAGCAATTCCATACAACATATTTATTTTGATGCTCATCAAATGAATTAATTCACTGTTCATTCATCTGAAAAGGTTCTTTACCCTCCCTTCATTAAGGACTGCGTCTGAGCAGGTGTAGCCTCAGTTAGAGATTTTTGCTGATACAGTGTGCGTAACAACCTTCAGAATTTGAGAATTTATTTCCAGTGTAGGTCAGGCATACATTTGAACTAAAAGAACTTATTTTTTCGTCGGTTAATCGTGTTTTACTCTGCGGTGAAACTGTAACGTGGTACATGCTGAAACCCTGAGTACCATTTTCTTGTTAAGGCGAGTGGATGAAAGTTGGAATTAGCAATCGTTAGTGGGAAGTTCAGCTCTTCAGGCACAAAGCCATGCTACACAACCCATCTCTCTCCAACAAGGCAGCGTCCCTTCTCCCTTCAGAGGAGACCACAACTTCGGAGACCTGCTCAAAGTACAGCTGAAAACGCCTCGAGCCCTTCCATTCAGCCTATTCCCCAGTTTTGTTGCACCTGCTCTTTGGACGATTACTGAGCAATGGGGCATGAGTGAAAGCCAAACTGAAAGACATTTAAAGTTGAATCGAGGCGCGAGGACCTCAGTGTTCCATTTAGCCGTTGGAACATTCTATGCTTGTCAGGTGTCTGCCTGCTCCCTATTTCAAACCTGCAACACCATTTTAACGTTGTCTCGAGGGTTGTTTGTTGTGATTGTTAAGAAAATTGTTTATTTGGCCCTGCTCACGTTTGGACCTGTTATTATGTGAATACTACCAGAAAGTGTTGTAGACACCAATTTGCTTCATAGCTATATGCTGTGTCCGGTGTATTGTATGTCAGTGCTGCTGAGGATTTATCGTAAGGTGGTCATATGTGCCTACAACTGTGTGAATTTAGCCCAAGTTCTAGCTCTGGTTGGCTCCTATCGATCCTCATGCTTATGCTGGTTGTTGCGAGAGCACGATGTAACATCATCTTCCTGGCTCAGAATCTTATTCGACCTCTTGCGTGCACATGTTTGCTTTCTTTCTCAGTTCATGCCCTCCACAACACACCTAGAGGTAATACGATTGTGCAACATGGCATAGTGATGCTCGGGTTGAAACAAGCTCTCACCACTGACTTTACTCTTTCTGCCCTCGGTGACCGAGAGCAAACCGCGCCTACCATGTTGAAGAAGCTCAGTTCTCGTGATAAAGCTGCACCGCATGATGATAGCTTGCCACTCCTATCCCCATCCTTTGTTAGAAAGGAGTCCCTGATCTGCAATAAGCTGACAGATGCTTCTTGGTGTGATGGTTTTGAGTTTTCTATAAAGAAAGAGTTTCAGTGAAAGCTGAGTGCCAAACATGCAGTCACGCACAGCATCCACAGAGTGAAAACGGTATTATGTTGCCAACAACATTTAACAGTCTATGAATACCGCCAACTATAGTGGTAGCACCGCCAGCATCCCTGTGTGTGTTCCGGTTCCTGCTCTCAGATATCGTCAGAGTCCACCGTGATATACTTTAGGCGGTAAGAAGTCACCCACCGTATTTTTTTGCCTGTTTTGGCCATAAATGTGATAGATTTTGTCTTCACTCAACATTAAAGTTTAGGTAAAATAAAATATTGAAGCAGGTTGGGAGCAGATTGTCCACAAGCAGGATGTCTATCTTTAGAATTATTTGCTTGAAATGCCAGTCAAATGCTTCTTGGGTCTTCTGCTATTGTGTTTCCACTTGTGGTTTGGCCCAACCATGATGCAAATACATGAGCAACAATGTTCTGTCCATGTTCTTAATACGGGTTTTGTTTACCAGTCAGGCAGCACTTTGCTGTCCTCATGCTGTCATCCAGTCTGGTGCATTCTTGCAAGCACTCCCTCTATCAGTACATATACATCTCTGCAACACTTTCCGAGCGGGTCGCTTGCAAAACGCTGGGCAATTTTCCTGTGCGCTGTTTCTCTTAATTGGCCTTTCAACCAGCCAAACAAAGTGTAGCTATTTTTGACATCCTCTATAAAGGATGAGTGGAGTGTATACTCGTTTGGTAGTCGGGCAGTAGGGCGTGGGGTTTTACAGTGGAAAGAGCCTTGTATATGAACACATCTTAAGGTTGCTATCCCACTTTAATCATTTTTCAAGATGAAAAAGCGTGCACCCTATAACATTTTAGGTCTGGATAGAACAAGCATTGGCATTTTCATAAGGCTTAAGACTAGGCTAATAAGAACGCTTGTGATAATGTGCTGCTGGCAAGATGTCCTAAAAGACCTCATTTCAATAATAGAACAAGATTTGTCAAAGCCACTAGGTCTGGCATTAGCTTTCAGCCTTTTGTATTTACCATGCTTATATTGTTTTGCAATGGTTTCTGCAAACGTTTATTCTTGTGAAAGCTGCCAGGCCCTTATCAAGTGAAAAAACTGAATAAAACAAAAAAGAAAATGTTGATCTCAGAAAGCAAACATTGCTATAGAAGTCCGTAGTACTAAATGATACCACTTCGTATGCAGATGTGCTCTTTGTGAAGGACAAAATGCCTTCAGTCACTGTGAAGTTAGCCAGTGGGTAATGTAGGTTGACCCATAGCCCCATGCTGCATGCTGTAGCATGTAGAGGAAAATTGTGAATTGCACAGAACCAGGCCAATGGATGAATGGGGGCTGAATAAAAGTGCCTATAAGTAAGTGTTCTATACATATAATTTTATTAAAATCAAACGTTCTTGGCTAAATCCAGACCTGAAAGCATTGACAACGCGAATAGGTCTAGAGCTGGCTGCCAACCTCTTGGCTTTGTCAATGCTTGTCATATTTTTTATATAACTTTTTTGTTGGGGAGTGGAGCTGCAATATAAAAATGTTTGCTAAAAGCAAAATGTACTTTTGGTATCAAAATTTATACATTACCTGGTACTGAAGGGAACTACTTTGTGTGTGGATGTGAACCTTGTGAAACAGCATAATGTCTTCACTCACAGTAAAGTTGTCCAATGGCTGGAATGACCTTTCCCAGTGCTCCACTGTAATACTATCTGTATTTAACCACCAGTTCCATCTTGACCACTGACTCCATTTTGTGCTTAGCTTCAAATGCCGTCACAGTGGTGGCGCAGGTTTTTTTCCACACACAGCTTGCTAATGTGTTTTTGCTTTTTCTCACTAGGAAAGGGAACATAACATGGGGGAGGAATGCAGATAAGGATGTACCAGGCTGAGAATGTTTATGGTAGAGCAAGGTACAGCTCGGTCTTGGAATATACTGTGAGATCTGGCTAGTCTCAATTGTGTTTTTTCAACACTGACCTGGTACGGCCATCGCTTGAATTTCACAACTTACTCAAAGGGAGAGGGTTTCTAGAACATTCCTCTTAAGTTTGTTTAAAGTACATAAGGTGGGGAAGCTTTTCGGCTGTGAGAAGAAGGAAATCATCTCCGGTAATGGATGCATTGCCCAGAGAATAATCACATCAGGGTGGTTCTCTTTTTGTCTCTCGGTTGTCACAGTTCCACAACCTGAAGTTGGCAGACAAGAGATGATGTCGGAATCAAGCCCCATGGTGATGCATTTTTAATTCTTATTTCTAGCTTTGCAGTGTGCATGCATGAATACGTAGCCCCTATCCATATATTATATTCATTGTTGATGTATTGCATTTTCTTTGATCATTATTATTCTACTGCTGTGATTATTTTAAGGGTTGCACATGTGTTGCTCACGTTATAATCTTTGTGTAACTTAGGAAGTGCCTTAATAAATTAATTGCTCAGACTAAGAGTGCTGCATTCTTTGCATTCCTTTCACTTCGTTCCCTCTCGGTCTGAAGTGAAGTAGAACACCCATGCTGTAGCTGCAGGTTGCAGAAGAAAAAGTGTTTGACACAACAGACCAATGGATGAAGAGGCTGGCGAAAACATATATATTGTCTAATGGTGGTCACCAGGAGGTAGTTCTATTTAGGATCTAGTTTCCATAGGAAAAATATTTTTTGTTTTGCTAATACCTTTGGCGCCGTTTGACGAATCTTCATGACATTTTCAAAACTAATATGTCACTCAGTTCAGCTGCTCTCTGAAAAGCTTTGGGTGATTTATCAAGCAGAGACCGAGAAAAAGGGGAGGTCCCAAAACATGTTTTCCCCATAGAGTTTCCCATAGGGAATTTAGACACAACTGGAGCCAGAACCGCTGAACGGAATTACACCAAATTTGTCAGATAGTTTGATCCTTGTATAGAAAGATACATTTTTGCAATTTGGTAGCTCGGCAGCTCCCTGGAAGTAGTTTGTGAAAGCCCATCCCAGTAGGTCAACGGGAGGGTCTGGGCACATTGCAGGAGATAGTGAGTCACATTTTGAGGCTCTTGGGGTCCCAGTCAGAAAAACCCATGTCAGGTTCCCACACTAACACAAACAATCTTCTGCAGTCGGATGGTCTGCAACATGACCACATGCTTTCCCTCACAGAGCATCAACGTTGAGTAGAGATTGGTCATGTTGTGTACTTCATTATGTCAATCACAGTGTGTAAATTAACACTCAGCAGCCATGAAAGAATTGGAGAAGGGACAAGAGTAGATCTACTGTAGTGGGGGGCTGCAAGGAGTGATCCACATTGGTGATCTTATAAGGGAAGCTCTGTACTGGAATCTTATTGGGAGTGGTAATCTTTAGAATTGTGCAAAATCCGCCTAATTTGCTCTCGTACCTTAAAGGACAAATAACTACTGAAATGCAAATCCATCATTTGATGCTATATTTTTAGCACAAAATGTGTCTGCTTGTCAATTTTGGATGCTAGGTTACAGTTTTCACCAAAAAAGCACCAAAAAAACACAGCTGCTGCAAACAACTAGTGCTTTCATTTGTCTGTTTGCATTTATCCAGCACTCCAGCCCAATTTAATTACATGACGTGCCGTAATGCTGTATTTTTTAATGTTATAACAAGCATACTGCAAAATTGTGCTGGTGTAACTTAAATTTCATCCAGGCCTAGTCATATTGTAACAGTGATAATACTCATGAGTATCTCAGGGTGATATTATTTGACCAAAAGTAGCTCTTGTCATAGGAAAGGTTGGAGACCCCTGATGTAGAGGCGCCGATCCACCGCGGAGGATCAGAGATTCCAGGCACCAAAAGAAATGCTGTGATTGTCTGTCCCCAAGTTGCCACTTTGTCATTAGGGACATGGTTCCTGGGAGATGGAGGAATAAGATTAAACAGGATATAACGGCAGGATAGAGGTATCGTGACCCCATGGGACTAATTGAGGTGTCTCTGAGGGACCCTTCATAGGAAAGAAATTGTCCCAATTTTTTTGGGGGGGGCACCCGAGGATCTGCAGGCCTTTGTGGCACTCAGCATGGCTCCCTATATTAATCAGCGATGGAGCCACAAATCCAGGCCCTAATTTAAATAATATACACCCACTCACACACTCAGTTACACACCCACACCCACTCACAGACCAACAAAACCACTACATACCTAGTCACAGACCCATACAGCCATTCACACAGCCACTAACATACCCACTCACACACCTACTTACACAACCACACAACCACTCACACACCCATATAGCCAAACACACACCCATACAACCACTCACACACCAACTCACAGACCTACAAAACGACACACACACTCTCTTACACACCCACTCATACACCCACTCATACACTCACTCATTCACTGACCCATTTACACACCCATACAACCACTCACAGACCCGCTCGCAGACCCACAGTGTGGTTGGCTGCATGGGGGAGGTTGGCCACAGTCCCTGTGGTCAATTCCTTATCTGTTTGGATTAACGTATGGTAATTGTATATTACTTTAACAAAAATTCTATAAATTCCCTGAAAAAAAACAAAGGTTAAAGGGATGGTTTAGTTAGGAAATAGAATTTAAAAAACCTTAGAAATTCACATAAAAACCAAAGGTTACAGCAGCTTTATAGTTAGGTTCAGATTTTACACTCTAAAATCAAAGAAATTCAGCAGTTATAGTTATACTTACCTCAAGAAACTATAACTCGTGCCCTAAGGTAACTATAACTCACACACTGGCCATGCTTTGCTAATTACCTCACATACTGCATTCCTCATGACATCTTCAATCACTTATGCAACATTTACAGTGAAATTATTGATGAGAATACTGGGCAAGGCAGGAGCCAATAGCTTTTGTCCCATAAGTGAGAATTAATGGGTTTGCCAGTGCTTGTTTTAAATATGTGCTTCGCTGAGCTCAATGGCTTTACGGGGCGGAATGTAAAATTCCACGCATGTGGCCCCGCAGAACTGATGCCTGTGCCTGAGTGTCCTTGACAGCTATTCAAAATTACTCACTTCGAATACATACGCTTAATTTCATCATGCTCCCTAATTTATTTATAGTTCTTGTTAGGTGTGTATCTGGGCATCGCTACACTTTCTTTTCAAGTTCTCTCTGTTTAAAAGCTTTACAACCTGATCTGTGAGAAAATTATACATTGTAGTGAGCCCGGCCTCCCTAGATTTGCATTGTACATGCCCAACTGATAAAAAACATGGACCATTTGTAGTAGTCTGAAAGATTAAATGTGCCTTTTTCTTGCCGTGGTTGTCCCTCGTTTAATCTTAATACGGACCTTGTTGTCTCTCAAATCCTGAGTTGTTGTGTCTTTGGATATCAAATGACATCACCATTTTCTTGTTTTTACTATTTCTATTTCTCCTTTGGCATCCTAATCATTTTAAGGGAAAAGTAATTATATTTTCTTGTTTTAGTTTCAGGTTCCGGCCATTTATTTTAGATTGTGGCTGTGGAAACGTCTTCTTCAAAGGCACCTACCAGAACATTGTTTAATATTATTTCTCTAGCGTCTCCATTTAGATACTCATCCAACTCAGAACTCTCATCATTGGGGAGTAACACTTTATTAAGGAGAAGGTTCATTAGATTTCATGAGTGTCACCCTCTACCGGATGGGACATCTTGGGCGTCTCTCCACTGCAGTGTAGAACGAGACACCCCCTATTGTTATATTACTCATCAGTAAACAGTTTAATCAACTTCACCGCTGCTCTGAAACGTCACAGGGCATAGCTGAAGTCCTCCTTTAGGAAATTGGTGTCGCCAGACAACCCTGGAAGTGAAGTATGCAAATGGTGTTTTACACACCGCCTCCAAAAAAGCTCAACGGGTGCGCCTTGATTCAAGGCACCAGGGGGGAAAGAGAGTGTTATCTTACCGCCATTTACTTGGATAGCCCACGGCTACCATTTGTATCGTCTTGTAGCATTTAGTGGCGTTTGGGCTCTCTTTAGTGTTCTGGGATGCGCAGTGTCGATGTGTGTGGCTTAGTTAGAGAAGGCCTGTCTGGAAGTACATTGTTTTTTGCTTGAAAGAATAGTCTATAAAAATGGCAGATGAGCATTCATGCAGCCTCGAGTCACTGAATAACATTTTAAACAGCTTAACATTGCTTGGAAAAAAACAACAATTATTGGCATTTCTGCTTAAATCATTAAACCATTCCCGAGTAACCCCTCTGTAAGCTGTCATTTCAATGCTCTATACCAAGATCTTGTACAGTCTGCTGGTTCATGTTCACATTCAGGCATGTGTGAATCAGTCTTCTATTCTTCTGTAGTTGGTAAAACGAGTTTTGTTGAGTTACACTCACTCTTCACACTCTCTCTCTCTCTCTCTCTCTCTCTCTCTCTCTCTCTGTCTCTCCCTCTCTCTCTACATATATATATATATATATATATATATATATATATATATATATATATATATATATATATATATACACATATATAGTTAGCACTATGTTTCCTTAGAAAGGACGTTTTTTGACTTGCCAATATCTTTAACACCGTTTGACGAATCTTCACCAAATTTCCCCAAAAATTGCGCAGCTGATTCTTGTTGTGCACGGGAAGTTTAGGGGTAGTCCATCAAGGGAAGGTCAAGAAAGGGGTCAGATCAAAAAAGTTGCTTTTCCCATGTTAATTCCCATAGGACCTTTGAACACAACTACAGCCCGAGCTGCTGGTGGGATTACACTAAATCAAGCAGAAAGGTAGCTTTTGGCACACAGATTACGCTTTCGCTTATTTAATGTAAATCAATTCAGTAGTTTTTTTTTTTGTTGAAATTTCAGGAAATCCAAATTTGCATATCTCCGGCCACGACGACTTTGCAAATAATGATGAGTTTGTACAAGGAAATGCAAAGCTCTGATTGTCTCCCAACACTTCAACCAGGAAGTGTTGGCAGCCATCTTGGGACTCAGTTTCACCCAAGTCCCTAAAAAAAAATGTGAAAAAAAAGAAAATGGGTCAGGGTAAAGACACCATGGCCCCTTAGCTCTGGTGCCGGGGCTCCAGAGGGACCCCGCAAGGGCTAACAAATCATATTTTTAAAAATAAGTTCCCCTCCCACCCCCCTCAAGCCCAAGGGACTACCACTTCGCCGAGGCTCGATTGCATTTTAATGCGGGGGATCAGGAGAACTGAGTTGTATGACAATGCCGCATTGCACTATTTTTTGGCCCTCTTTTCTTATCTCTTCTCTTATAGACAAAGGTTGTAAGTGCCTTGAAACAGAATAAATACCAATCTCTATAAAAATGAATGTTTTGTTTCACTGTGGCCCAGTATTAAACTGTACAAAATAGTGCATTGAGTGGTTGTGGAGTTGCTTTAGTGTTAAGCCTTTTATGTAAATCACTGGCCTTGGGTTTGCAGCTGCCACATGTATGTTAGCATGGATCTTTTAACATAATGCTGGTATTTGAAGGCTTCTTTGTGAGGTGAATAGCACTGTGTGATTCCCAAAGTTCAGAGGTTGAATTTTTACTGTTTTTTTGCCGATTTCATCACATGCTTCGCCAGTCTCATTTTGCATTAGAAAAGTGTTCCTGGGGCGGATGCTGCCATATTTCACAGTCTGCAGCCCAGTCTGAACCCTTATTGAACTTTACTCAGTATTTGTGCAAGTCAGGATGCGGCAGTAGCCAAGCAGTGCGGTGGTGTTCCTGCTGCCAACGGGGGACAGCATTTACTGCCTCAACCGCGGTTATATTTCTGTATTCATTTTTGTTACTTACATTTTCAAGGATAGGCAAAGTGGCGTGTAGCAAGAGATCCAAACGAGATCTCAGCTGGGACCTTGGGCCTGATTCACAAAGAATTTGTTGTAACTTCTTATTGTACTACGCCTGGTTTACTCCTGGGATTCCTTTGTTGTAAAGTATCTGCTGTCTCCCTGGGATTAGTGTAGTCGAGATGCATTTGTTTATGCAAACAAGCGATGAAGGGACTGACAGCTTCGTCCCTGAGTCAGTGCATGAGCATGATGTTCTGCTGTTCAAGCAGCAGGACCCTATTTATTGACTGTTCATATCTGCACTTCCCAGGGCCTGCCTTCTCTGGCAGCTAATGTGGAACCATCAACAGGATTTAAAGTCAGATGAAATCGGAGGTGCTATTGATTTTTTAAGATTCGGCCTAGCTGCATGTTCTTTATATCAGCCCAGAGGCTTCTGTAGGTGGCGTGCACCTTATCATAGCGGTTATGTTGTACTGGTGCCTTCATCTTGTCAATATTTGGATAAGAAGTGGAGGCACAGGTTATGGTCTGCACTATTTGAAAATCACACTCTGGTATGTTTATCTTTATGATTTCACTCCTTCCAGTATGGTAACACGCTGCTGAATGAATGCCGCCGTCTGCAATTTTACAAAGGGACTGATGCTAACTTGGGGGTAGATGGGTAAGTCACATTTATAGAATGTTTAAAGATGATAATGTCAGTCATGTTTGAACATCACCAACAACTATTGTTATGACATTGTAGAGCATAATCTGCATTGGTGGCCTTTCATGCAGATCTGGCAGGCGATCAGATCAGTTAGACTGTTTTGTACAGTTAGCATGCTGTTATTTAAAAAGAAGAGACAGAGAGAAAAAGAGGTGCGTGAAGTGTCTGTTGGTTGACAGAATTTTAGCCTGCCAGACAATTCAAGTTAAAGGTAGTCCATTAGAGGGTTACTAGCCTCAAGAGTGTGGTCCCTGGTGAGTAAGAGGCAATGTCCATTCCTTCCTGCAGCCAGCTGCTTCTCCTGGATAGATATATTTACTCTTGAAACTCACAAGCTGAAGAGGGACGGTGTGATTTAGGGCAGGAGTCAGACCAAGCTTCATTTATGTAAATGACAGATGTGTGAGGGTTTCAGAAGGAATGCCCCTCTGGATGCTGAAGGCCCTGCTTGGCACTGACCAAGCTAAGCTTAAGGTGGCATGGGTTCAGCTAGTGTAGGGCCTCATCCTAGTTTGCCTAGGTGACTGTTGTAGCGGAGCCCTATGTTCTTGACACAGTCAGGGCTTGGACTCATGTTCTAGCCGCGATCAGTAAATATGAAGGTACACATGGGAAAGATTCTTGCAAATTTTGCTGTAATCTCTAAGGGTCTTGAGCTGCTAGTGGAGAAGGATATTGTGTTTGTTGGGCTAGTTGAGAAAGCAAGTGCAGGGCAGTGCTGAGTAGTGTATCTGTGGGAAAGGAAGATAGCAGTGGTCAGACCCCTGCACATTTGCTGCTTGGGTTTCAGGGTCTTGGGTGGAAGGGGATATGTAAAGTTATGTTACGTTGAGTGAGAGACTCCATGCCAGGCAGTGTGGTGCTGTTCATTGTAGTTTATCTCTGGAGAGGAAGGATGCCGGATGCACACCCCTGTCCATTTGGCCATCTGGCATTAAGGTCTTCGACTGCCAGTTGAGAATTATGTTATATTACATTGGGTGAGAGATTGAGTGCAGTGCGGTGTGGTGTAGATTGTCTGTGGGAGAGCGTCTTGGTCTGCTAGGCAAGAAGGATAATATGTTGTGTTATAATTTATGTCCGGTGAAAGGGTGAGTGCACGGCACAGTGGTGCAGTAGAGTGAGATGTGTCTATGTGTGAGATAGAGCACAGGGCCAGACCCTATCCAGTTTGATGGTTGAAAGAATGATGCCATGTATGGTGGAAGAGTGAGTGCATTGAGGTGCATTACATTGTGGTGTAGGATTTCCTTGGAGGATTACAGCACAACAGACATTCTTGTAGGATGGGGCACAGGAACAATTTAAAGCATGAATTGGAGAGTGAGTGAAAGAATGAATGAACATTGTGCGAATGCGGGTATATAATTAGAGGAAAAGGAGGTAAAGGAACAAGAGACAAGGGAATAAAAAGGGGCATTTCAAACATAAACCACCACCCTTCACTGGTCCCCTACTCAACAAATTCAAAGGTGGGGATGCAATCCTGCGAATGCCTTCCCACTGAGAGATCCTTCTCTTGCATCTGAAGGTTCCGAAACGTGCACGAGACAGCAAGCATCTAAGGCACCCCTGCCCTCTCTCCACCTTCCATTCACTTCCTGCTTTGAGAGTCCAGTGTCTCTTCACAGCTTCAGTTAAAAGCATTAGCATAAGACAACTAATGATTAATACAATTAGCATATCTCCGGTAATTAATCACCGACCTCCTTTCCATTCAGGGATACATCCTGTATGCTAACATACTTCAGACCTGGTGCAGACACAGATTCACTTACTGAAGAAGCCCTTATGATATTCGCATTTGCTTAGTGGCATACCTGTTGTTATGGACTCGTAGCGTAGGCTATCTAGGGTCCCTTTCGTGAGGATATGGAAAGGCATTCGAGTTGTGCCTGGTTATTAGAGACTGTATACCGTTTTTAGATTTGAAATTGTTTGTGCAAGTTAGTGCCGAAGAAAAATGATCTTGATCTAGAAAGATCTTTGTGACATTTTTGGTGCGTGTGGGCTAGTCCCAGGCTCATGAAGATGACTTAACCTACAAGAAAAGAAGTAAGTATTAGCTTAGATCAGGCCAATATTAAAAAAGAAAAAGAATAATTTAGGCAATTCACAATGGGTTCAATGGGTGAAGGTACTCAGCTCTGGTTTGAGGCTGGTAGAGGTATTCTCTGCCTTCCACAATTCTGCTGTGCTGGGTGACTCTTCGAGAAGAGGAACTTGGTTTAGCACTTTGGGGGGAAAAAAGAACAGCAGCATTGGGAAAGACAATACTTCTTGCGTCAGCTGCTAGCCTTTTGGCTTCGTCAGTGTTCGTTTTGCTTTCTGTACAAACTTTTTGGCTGGGGCTGTCACTTATATAAAAGTTTTTGACTATAAAAAAAATATTTTTTTGTCGTAAAAAGCACACATTACCGTAACCGTCTGCGGCACTGAAGAGTACTACCCGGCACTGAAGAGTACTACCCGGCACTGAAGAGTACTACCTTGAGTGAAGATCTGCTTCTTGTGAAAGAGCAGAGTTTCCTTGCTCTTTGCGAAGTCAGGTTGTGGTGGAAGTAGAGTGACCCATTGTCCATACAGGAGGAAAAAATGTGAATGACACAACAACAGACCAATTGTTAAAGAGTGCTGGCTGAAATCCCCTATTTTGGAATGTTATACCTATATAATTTTAGTACAATTAAAATGTCTTGCGTAATGCCAGACCTAAAAAAACACGCTACCTGAATTGAAAGTTATCTTTATCTCTCGAGTAGCAATAAGGTTGTATCATGTAAAATATAGGGAGGATCCCATGGTTTACACATCTGGGCACAGTACAATGATCACAGTCGATTTAAACGCCAATGTGCACCACTTCAACGGTTTGAGAGAATGCTCAGCCGTGGGAGCAGTACAAATGTTTTTGGTTAGAACATTGGCTTTGAGAAGCTGCACATTTTGACTAGGCAGAGAATTTAATTTCAACATTGGTATAGGGTTGTGCTGGTTGTAATGCCTGAAGAAAGTTAAAGAAAGTGCTAGCCGCTTGTAAGTGAATGGTCATTGCAGCTGGCTTGCTCTAGTACTCTGTGAGCATGGCATTGCCATTGCAGAGTCATCTGAAGAAATGGAGAATGGGCAGCCCACATGATCTGCGAGGTGGATGGATAAAAGCTCTGTGGGGTTCTCAGTAACGGTCTTTTTTCGGTCTGCTAGAGAGACAATTTTAGATGATCCTCCAGCCTCTTTGTTCCTAACAAAATCATACTAAAAATACAAACATATTTGTATACAAACGGGGTTTTAAGTCAGCCCTGTTCTTTCATTGGCCTGTTCAAGTGAACTTGCTCCACTCAACAGAGCATACAGATTGGGACAGTGGATCAGCCCACTTCAGCCACTGGTTCTCTGCACTGTAGATGATGGTACTTTGACTGACACATGCAATGTGCACATCCATCTAAAAGTAGTCCACTTCAGTACTGTGGCTGGATGGCCCACATTTGCTTTCATTTTTGTTTTTTTTAAATCATCTTTGAGGTACGTATCTGTTTGACTTTTTTTGTAAACATATGCACGCCGCTTTCAGACAGTGGAAATGTACTCTCTTTTGCTTTAAAACGTTTAATGACATTTGCACATGTTTTCAAAAACATAAATACATAAAAAGCAGACTGGTGTGCCAGGGACAGATCATTTGGATTTGCCAATGCTTGTCTTCAATGATTTTGTGCCCTGGTTGAATAGAACTTACTAACCCTGGTAAAGGTCTGTAATTTCTGACTCTAAGTACAGATAACGAACCGTATTGCTGGGAGATACCTTACTTTGGGAGTCATTGTCTGCATGTCAGGGAAATGATTCCACAGAAAGTCTCAGAGGTTATGGCCATCACTGCACTCTCAGTTGAGGCCACTTGGTGAAGCTGGCGGCACTGCTTTATATTTGTCAATGTTGTTTGGCTATTCGTTGGTTTTCTATAAAGCCACGTGACACCTAATGTATGACGGCTGGATTTGCCGCCCCTCCCCCCAAATCGTAAATAGGGCTCAGGTTTTACAGGTATCTTTAACTAATGGACTCTAATGAGGCAAATTTAAAAAACACAGTGAATTTCAGTGGAGCATATTTGCCTGTTTGTTGGCCATTCTGTAATCTGATAGGATTTTGCTGGTTCCACGATCATGACTTTGCTTAGGGCCATCTGTCCCCGCCAAGTATTGGCCTAAATTAGTATGAAGGAAACACAAGTCAGAAAAAATAGAATCAGTAAGAATGAGAGTGGAGAAGACGGCCAAACTATACACAAATGCAGAAAGAAAAAATGTATTTTGGGATATTTTTTCTAAAACATAATCAGAAGTGCATGACAGTGTGATCTAGCTGACAAATTTCCCGCTTGTATTCTGAGTCTAACTAGATTTTTGTAAATTCCAAAATGAAAGTATTTCTGAAAAACATTCATTGTCAATGGTATCATGCAAGTTGGGAGCAGGGCAGATAGTGGTGAATAGGTGACGGAAGCACACTGACAAATCACGGTCGTTTGCCCCTGAAACCTGCAACCGAATTCAGTGATAAAAAGGGAGGCGACCGTATTAGAACCTTGCAGGCCGGATGGCAAGCCACAAGGTTCAAGGATCATGTTTCTTGACTCTAATCCAGTTTGCTTACAACACCCTGCCCTTAATTTGGACCAAAATGTATGCAAGCCCTCGATTTAGCTCTATAGAGGTAAGGTTGGAAGGCTGGTGAGCCGCTAGTAATGATATCAAAATGGCAGAGACGTGTTTGTTTCCTGGAGATGAGTGCATGAGTGAAAATGAGTGTTTCTTTTGAAGGGAGAACACCTTCTCTATCATTCCAGACCAACAAACGGTCTGCCAGCTTAATCCATTGACTTTTCTAGATTTTTCCAATAGCAATGGGATAATGCTGAGGAATGGAATTATAAATCGCCCTCCACAGTTACCCATTGATATAATAAATGTTTATGGTGAGACGAAATGATTCTTGTTAATAGTGCATGCAGATCTTGAGGATTTCACTCCTTTGTATTACTCAGCATAACCCCCTTGCTCCTCGGACAATAGCCTATGGCAGCATCATTATTTGTGAGGCATCTCAGCTGCCTCACACCTCCGCACCACAGATGGTACAGCCAATGCATGCTGAACTTGGTCTGAGAGTATTGGTTGTGTTCCTTTATGGCCGCAAATTTATTTCTTTAAGCCACTGCTGATTTAGAACTAGACAATGGGCTAAAGAAGAGTGGCGTGCATCGATTGTGGGGTGAGAACTCTCCACAAAGGCTTGAAAACTGGTCGGTGTTGTGCGGGTAGCCATGGTGAGCGCTTTATTTCAACTTCTTTTCAAAGAAAGACAAAATACCCTTCCCTTATGCGCGGTCACGGCCAACGCCATATCGCCCTCCCTGAGAGCAGTCCTTTTGGGAGGAAAGGCAAAGTTGTACTTCTGAGTTTTCCAGTGTAGCCCACAACTTTAAATAAAGTCTATTCCATTTAGAAATTGATGATATATGTGGTAAAAAAATGGTTAGCGGGTTTATGCTCCTGTTGTGGTAAGTATGTTAGCTGAGATTACTCCATTGAATCGTGTTAAGGATGACATAGCTATTCCTCATTTAGAGGATAATAAAATGAATCCCACTGTGTGAGGTAAGTGTAACGCAGATGAGATTGCTTATAATTCTTTGAGACTCCAAGAATAAAGGCTATGTAAAAACGTTATTAGTAAAGTAAATATCCAGATTATGTGTAATACTTCATACCACAGTATAGTATATTTTCAGGCACCTCTAATTTTATTACGTAAAGTTATGGCAGTTTATGGTTGTGAATTGATTTCACTACAGTCGCTTATTGTGATGTTCGATAGGCAGGATTAGTACTCCGGTCTCCTTGGTCCCATAGTCGACAAGGAAACATTCAAGCAAATTTTGTCCCTTACCTACATTAATTAGACTTCTTAAATAGACACTTATTTTGATAAGCACTGTTTCACAGGTCAGCAGTGGCATCATATAATTTATTCTGCACATATTTCCATTCTGTGACACAAACATCAGTACGAGGAATCAGAACCAAATTTAGTCTTAAACGGCTTAGAAATACCCAGGTGCCATACCTGGCTTTGGTAGTCATTCAAGCTTTTCTATCCCATACCGCCACAGATACCGTAGACCGTATGCATGTACCTACCAGGACTATTGGGAAATCAGACCCTGACAGATATTCTGTTAGCCATACACCCACTCTTGTGACTAATGCTTGGGATCAATTCTAAATGAACTGAAGCAACCATCATCCGTCTGTGCACACGATGTGATGGTTGTGATTAGCCAGAGGTTTCATGGAGCAGTTCCAAAGCCAACAATAGACACATGCTGCTGCTCAAAAAACAAGCAAGGTGTCCAATCTTAAGATTGTATGACAGTACTGAGATGACCTGGACTAATGGCTCTGAGAATCTGACCACTAGAAAGCAGGTTAGGAATTCAAAGTGAGAGGTGTGGAAAAGCGTTGGGCATGCGGAGAGCCTATTGGTAGTTTAATGACACCTTCCACACCCCTAGATCGAGAGAGCTTGCATTCATAATGAAGTCACCATTTCTGTGTAGCACAAAGGCACAATGTAACATGATTGATTGCACGCTATAGAACAGGGGGCCTTTCTTCCAGGATTAATGTGATGCACCCTGTACACTACCGAAAAAACCTTTTCTAGGAATCTAGAGTCACCACTAGATTGTACCATATGGCCTTTCCTCCTCACTTTGTGGAAGCCCTGGCCTTCATGGTGGAAGGGTCGGCGTAAGCCAGGCTAGGCATTACATTTAAGCAAGCGCACTTTGAGACATTTCTTCAAAGAACAGCGACGCAGCAAAAAAGGAAAGTAGCACAATAATACCAATTAAAGAAAAAAGGACAACGTTAAAGAAAAAGATACTCTAGGATGTCCAAAACACATCGGCGCTGGTCATCATATTAGTGCTTGAAGTGGTCTAATGTCAGCAGAAAGGATATTTTCATCAGGGTGTAAATGCGTTGCCAGGTAGAGATGTAGATTAATTAACACAGAACAAGTATGTCTTGTCAAAGATTTTATCATGGGATAAGACTGCATGCCATACCTACGCACTGGCCACCAGGCTTCTTCCAAAGACGGTAGCTTAGCACTTAGATTTTTTTAATGGGGCCTTTGATGGCAATAGCAATTCTGCGCTGTAAAAGCGTGTCTGATTTTATTGAGACAGTACAATGTCTTGAATGTGTTCTTTATTGCCGGGTTATGCACAGCTCTTAAGCGCTGTGTCCGTGTATGGCAAAAGCACATTTTACTTATCTCGAATCCATCCAGGAAGTGAATGCCTTTACTGAGTGCATATATTTTTATAGGCAAATGTTTATATACTACATTACAACGACTATAACACGTATTTTTTGCCGCACCTTCATGGGATAAAGTCAATGTCTCTTTTAGGTGATTTGCCACCATGTGATCAGCCTCAAAAGTGCCAATCTGCTTTTGGCAAGTGCCAGGGTGCAACATGTTTTTCAGGCCATTGCAGCTTGCCCCAGATACTGTCACTGGTAGCGCTGCCAAATGTCTGTACCAACATTACCTATTAACCATCACACTATGTGTAAGTATATGACAATTTCAAATATTCCCTGCCACCCAAAACTGTAGGATTGAAATGGACAATCTGGTATTATTATTTTGTAACTATATTAAACGCTTAAGCATGCTGCTTATGTTGAAAAAGTACAGACAGCGCCACCATGTGATAGACTGTCATAAATGTGTTAAGAAATAATAGTGGGCGCTAAGCACCAGCAAACACCTGCCCAAATGAAGCACTGCCTGCATACAAGCATAATACAAACAGTTCTGGAAATTTCTAACAAAATAAGTCATTCAGACATGGTTTTATGTGAAACTCTGAACAGTTCAGGGTATAAGGAAGAAGTATGTCAGACACTATGTCCACCTTATACAATTGAAACCTGTTTCCTCTTCACCTTTATGAACATCACTTTTCATCAAAAATGTCTGCGCTCTGAAGTCACTGAAAAGCAACACGAGGTGTTATATACAGCTGTTGAGCACAACTACAAAGCTTTCACAGTCTTGATGCTTCATGAAAAGAAACTTTCAATGTGGGGAGCAGCACTGTTAATCTTTTCCAAGTAGCGAATTTCCACTTTCAGGGAAAGAACCATATGCATCATTAAGAAAATCTTGTGATCTCTTCCGGCTTTTTAACCTACTGGTCAACCGCAGAAGAGAGTGATGATGACTAGACGTGATATCATTCCTTGATGACACACCAGCATCTGTGACAGGTTTTTAAATGAGTTTACAAGTGGAATTACAAAGGCATGCCCTGGAAAATGTATATTTGTCTAAATATGCTTACGGTCCTCAGTTAATATTGCTGCTCAGTGCAAAATAGTTGAGTTGGTTGCTGCTACAAGGGCCTTTTGTTAGGTGGCAGGCTACCAGACAGCCTAACTGCCTGGTTTGCTAAAGCCATTTAGGGCCAATTCTGAAAGTTGACCTAGGAATGCATTCAGCCCATTGCTTTTGATTGGCTGTGTAGTTTGTAACTTACATTTTCATGTTTTCCATTTGCTGGCTTTATTTGTTTTTAGGCCGTCCAGCTTGAGTTTGTACCTTCCCCTGACCAAACTTTATTTACAGTATTTTTCAGAGTACTCCCTTTCTATAAACAGGCCTGTAAATCTTGTTCTTATCTCGTCACATTTGCTGTGCATTCAAAGAATGAGGTCAAGTATCAGGCTCTGTCTTCTGAGCACTCTCGTCTACTTTTCTTTCTCTAACTTCAAAGTTAGAGGAACTATGTGACAATCTTGCTCGATATTGGGGCTAGGTTTTTTTCCTGGCACACAGCAACATTTAACTAAACTGTGTAAGAATTTCAGAATATATCAGAATTAGGAACACAATGAATCACATTTTTTGTTATTTTTGACGTGTGCTGGAAACAAATACTTATTATGATCAATACAAATCATTACACTAGGTGATGCAATTTCCCCACATTTTCCACTGTGCACTGTATAGTTTTATTAGTAAAACTGTATGTCTGTGCAAATACAAAGGCCATTTCAATTGAAAATGTGTTGTCTGTAAAGTCAGTGTGCTACCATACAATGAATACTCCACTCTATACCACTCCACTCAATTTTGCACCACTCCACACCACTGCACTACTCCACTTTACACCACTCCATGACCCTGTTCTTTTCACCACTCCACTCTATGCCACTCAAATCTACGCCACTTCATATTATGCCTATCTACGCTGCCCTGTATGACTCTACTCTATGCCAGTACACTCTTTACCACTCTACTCTACACAACTGCACTCTTTGCCACTGCACTCCACACCAATCCAGTCTAGGCCGCACCAATCTACTCTGCACAGCTCCACTCTGCACCACTGTGCTTTATGCCACCCTGCAACACTGCATTATATTCCACTGCACTCTATGCCAATACACTCTATACCAATGCACTTTACTCTGTAACACTCAACTCTGTGCCCCAGCACCCTATGCCAAACAAGTGTACGCCACTCTTATCTACTCTGCACCACTGCACTCTGTGCCACTGCATTCTAGACCACTTTACTCTATGCCATTACTCTCTATGCCACTCTACACAACTGCACTTTACCCTGCACTGTTCTACTCCACGCCACTTTATTCTACTCTGAAACAATCTACTCTTTGCCACTGCACTGTATGCCACTCTGGGCCACTCCACTCTATGCCACTGAAATCTGTGCCACTCTACTCTTAATCAGTGCACTTTACACAACTGCATTCTAGGCCACTGCACTCTACTCTGCATCACTCCACTCTACACTACTGCACTCTGACACTGTACTCTGTAGAACTGCACCCTCCGCCACTGAACTCTGCTCCACTCCACTATTCACTACTCCACTCTACGCTACTCCACTGTACACCATTGCACTCTAGGGCACTATGCTCTACTCATAACCACTCTATGCTAGTCTTCTGTGCAGCACTCTACCCCACTGCATTATTTGCCCTCGACTCTACACTGCACTCTAGGCTACTGGACTCTATGCCACTTGATTTTACTCTGTGCCACTGCCCTCTGCATCATTCAGAGGGCACTCCAGTCAACTGTGCACCACTCTAAACCACTCTACTCTTTGCCAATGCACTCCACACCACTGTGCTCTACTCAACTCTGCACCACTCCACTCTGTGCCACTCCACTCTTCACCACTCCACTCTACTATGCACCACTGTAATATATGCCACTGCATTCTAGGATGCTGCATTATACACCACTGAATCCAATGCCACTGCACTCAATGCCACTGTATTGTAACTCACTATACTTTGCAACACTTTATGTGAATGCACTCCTCACCAGTCCACGCTACTCTGTGCCACTTTACCTGACTCCACACTATGTCACTTTATTACACAACACTCTCTGCCACTCCACACTGCAACACTCTACTGCACTTTCATCGTTCCACTTTACAACAGTCCATGTCACTCTCCAATAACTCTTAGCTATGCTAAACAGTAGCCATGTCGGTGTACACCTTGGCTAAAACACTTTGGCAAAGTCAATATCTCTTGCACAAGCAAGACCTACTGTCTTTGCCCCTGACTGTATTTTGCAGGTTGAAGTACTGCCACAGACCTCTATTCTTCAGTTACTTGTAATAACATCTTTATCTGCGGTCCACTTGTAGTTCCATTTCATCGAGGAGCTATAATATCAGTCAGTAGCTAGCAATTAGTGGCCCTTGCTTGCTCTTCCATATGGGTTGTACCTAACTACAGTGAGCTAAATACTATGGGCTTGATTACAACTTTGGCGGAAGGTGTTAATCTGTCCCAAATGTGACGGATATACCACCCGCTGTATTACGAGTCCATTATATCCTATGGAACTTGTAATATGTTGGGCAGGATATCTGTCACATTTGGGACGGATTAACACCCTCTGCCAAAGTTGTAATCAGGCCCTATTTTATTTTTTTCACAATCTAGAGTTAAATGACAATCAAATATAGAGCATAGTGATTTCTAATTAGTTTAACATTTTCAAAGATCTTGAGGGCGATGCACTGTCCTCTGGTCACTTAAGTGATCTGCTATAATGCTACAATGGTTCTGTTGGAAGGTAGAAATTCTACATATACTTTACTACATATACATTACTTCAAACAATTTTAGCTGTGTCTTAAGAGCATAACATCTGATTACAAAACACACACAGGTCTAGTTGCTTTCATATATTATCATCCGTATACCAAGATTTAATATGAAAAGAAAGAATTCATGCAATGCTGCCTTTAAAAATCACCACAAAAGTGAGGTTATCGTGCAAAGTGATCAGATGATTAAGACAAATGACATAAATTATAGCATACACACAGACAATTATTTGACAATGCCTGTTTTTGCTCCCTAGATCTCTGTGCAACATCAGCAACTCTTAAATTGGATAGTCTTTGCTGGGTTCCGAGAAATTTTGGGGCATCACATATATATTGTCAACGTTTCAACCCTAGTGGATTGTGTTTCTTTCAAAACATCAAATTGGGTCTTCCTCAAGACTAAAAATGGGGAAAATGGATGCAGCCTGGAGTCTTAGAGGACTTAAAGTCCAATGTGAATCACGTACTGTGAGTATGAAAAACCTTCCAACCAGGATGGTGAGGGAACTGTTGCTTGGTAATGGTGTCCACTTAAAAGCCTAATTCTTCAATGGAGTTCAGTAGGTAAAATATCTGCAGAAAGCCACAGTTGGGAGGTTTTTTCAGCTCACACTTTGATGATTCATATTGGACTTTAGGTCCTCTATGACACCATGCTGCATCCATTTTTAGGGTTGATCGCACAAGCGCTCCATCCCTGTTGTAATCTCTCTTTGGGCTTTTAACCAGGCCCATGTCATGCCTGTCACATTCATTGGTTTGTGGGCTTGCCTTTTAAAATCCACTTGATTTAATTAGTGAAAGGCATGCATAGGTCATGCCTTTTCCGGTGTTGAGCCCTCCTCGAGCGCACCAGCCAACTATTGAAAACATGTTTTTCGCCTGGTTTCTGCACTACTTTATCTTTTTATTTTTCACGCAGTGCGATCGCACTGGGTTTTACATAGGGCGATCGTGCTCATTTTTTTCTTTCAATGCATGTGGCAAGAAAAGTCCGGTTAGGAGTTTACAATGCTTAAAGCTCTAACTCGAGCAAGTGCGAGACCAGTTGCATTGCAAATTCTTGTTATACTTGAAGAAGACCCATTTCGATGGTTTGAGAGTCCCCCACCTTTGGGCAGAAGTGCATCTGGTGGCAATAAACAGCTTAGAGTCTCAGGTAGGTGCTGGTAATGTCAGCAGTCTTCCGGCTTTAAATCCCTGTACAAGAGACAAGCTGGTTTCACTGTGCCACCCTGATCCAGTCAGCTCTTTTTTGTTCCTATGGATTACCATTACCACCATATAACAGGGAGGGCCTCCTTATACCCACTATGCTCTGCATCATTGCTCCCAGAGGCCCACCAAATCACTACCCTCAGATGGCATATGGGGTAGTTCTGTGATTTAATTTGTGAGAGGCAAAGATGTTCCTCAGGCCCAAGTAAAGAAGTCCATTTGTGTGTGTGTGGGGGGGGGGGGGGGGGGGTGAGGGGGAGTGAGGGGAGGGTGGGAGTGGGTTGGTGGTTACTGCTGTTAGCCCTTTTGTTTTGTGAAATGCTAGAGGCAGTTTCTTTTTTTTCCAATTATAAGCATTTTTACCCAGAATAGTTTATTGGGCTCAAGCTTTTGTTACTGTAATCTTCAGTGTATATTTGATTTTGTATTGGTTTAATGATTTAGGCCTGTCTAATTTGAATGTCTGGTGCGTAATCCCTTACATTTAAAAATTGTTTTACTGATTTAGGCCTTCTCAGCCTTAGTCATACTTATGGATAATTCTGAGAGAATCAATTGTTGTGGTGCAACTAGCTATTTTGCAGAGCTTAACTTCGAATGATGATGCTTGCTCGGTTAAAGGCTTATCTTTTTAAAATACCACCACGGCTGGCAAGAATTCACCAAAACCTTGAGCTTTTTTTTAGTAACAGGCTTGCCCTAATATGGTGGACTTGATGCAAGGCCTTCAGCAAGAATTCACAATCTGAAGGGGAGGGGGAGATGGGGTGGATTGGTATTCTGATAATTCCCCATGAGGCTAGTGCTCCATCCCTGTCCTTCAGATTCAGCCCACAGGCCCTTAGAGCAGTCTAGAAAGGCAAGCTGGGCCTCCAGGGCTAATTTTCATCTTCTGCAGCCACCCAGAAGAGGAAGTCTTCTCGGTCTAGACCTTTGAACCTGGAAGAACATGCTCCTCCTATCAATCACAAGTGGCCTAACAAGCACCCTTCCTCCACCAATTCTTATTTCTGTGCCTTTAAGAGTATCCTCTGAGCATACACTGGTGCCTGCAATAAAGTGAAGCAGTAGTTGGGCGGCCATCCTCGTTGTACGCACAAGACAGTGGAAAAGTGAAAAACTAGTTAGAACGCACAGTCAAAGAAACACACCTAACGTTCATTCAACTCTAGAATTACAAACCACCGGGCACTTGCCGAGGGGCTCTTTTTCGCTATCAGTGGAAAGATGTAGCAGAAATAATTTACACAAATTATAAACCCTGGAATTAATTAGTGGACCGCTGCCGTAATTGCACATGCCGCATTGTGTTGTAGATTATGCACTTCACAGCTGGCGGCTGTTGTTATCGGCCATTCTAGCGTCCCCTGGTTTTTAATAGACTGAGGCAGGAAAATGGAGTCACGCATGTGCTCGCTTTCCTACAAACGCCTGATCCTGGGTTATCGAAAACAAAATGTCCCCCTTCTCGATCACAGGCCTTGCTCGAGCGCACTTACTGACAGCCTCAAAGGGCGGGGTGACCTTCAGGGCTGTCTTGTATATTGCTATCTATGGCTACGGATAGTGTTGTGCACAATGCCGACTCGGGATGTCTCTTTAACAAATGACTTAAACTTTAACAAATCAGTCCAAACTATGAATTGAGGTGTTCAGGCGTGTCGGCTTTGCAGCTCTTAATGAAGTTCGATTGCAGGCTCTGTAAAGCTCTGTATAGCCATTCAATCTGGCTTTCACAGTTCTCGGTAGTTTTCCGCATCTCCCGTAAAAGGTATGCCATGCAGTGCAGCACAAGGGAAACTTACTAGCAACTTGGATTAAGTAAGGGAAGTTAGTTGAATAGTTTTAACGACTGCTGCTGGTATCTGTGTGCAACGGGATGAACAAAGATTTGAATTTCGGAAGGAATGATTTAGACGTTCACATTTCCAAGGTTGATGAAATTCTGATTAATACTGAGTTAGTTCAACACAACAACACCTGTTTTAGACAGCTCCATTTTGCAGCCCCTGTAGATATTTTCAACAGAAAACGCGACAAGAAGGCATTTAATTGTAAATCAAGGTACTTTTAAGAAAACTGGCAATGTGCATATACAGCTAACTTGGAATAACTGGTCACCAACTGATTTATTCTGAACAATGCTGGGTGCTCACTCTCCTGGAAGGAGAAGTTAGAGTGTGCCAGGAGGAAGCTTCCATTCCTCTCAAAGGTGAATGTAGTCTTCATGCAGGTAGCCTGTTCCTTCCTATTTACAACATCCTAGGGCCAGACAAGCAAGTAGAAAAATGAAAATGTGGTTTGGCAGGAGCTGCACCGTGCATGGCTTTGAGCAAGAACTCAGCTGACCAAATCTGGCATCCACTATGGAGCTTGCGTCCAGAGTGAAGTTTGAGTTGTAAAAAAGCAGTAGCCACAATTACTCTCCAATAGAATATCCATAGGGCTGCACATAGGAGCGTCCACAGATTCTGCTGTGGCATGGCAAAGCATGTATACTTGCAAGATAAAAGCTTTCCGCATATATACTTCTGGGCTCCATAGTTTGGTACTTTTACCTGTGGGCAGGCCAGGAAATGTTACTCGAAGTCAGAAGATGCCGCAGCAGATTCTGCGAATTACATGTCTCCTGTAGCAGTTGCATTTGACAGTGGGCTCAGTGTGTGTGTCTCTATGCCGAATCCTTCAACTCTCAATTCACTTGCTGCTCTCATCTGAAGGCAGGTAGGAGCAAAAGCAAGTGCCACAGGGATCCAGAGAGCTAAGTAGTGCACTGATTGCTTTATATAGCATCCTCTCACCTGTACATTTCCTAGTCATTGGTCATTAAGGATTGTTTTGGATCAAACTGAAGCCCAATACCTGCTAGCCAAGAGATGTTTTTAAAGCTTTTTAGATATGTGTGAGGCTGAACCCTCCTTTAAACTATGGAGGGTGGGATTTCTTCCATGAAGGGGAACTCCTCAAGATCCCCTGAACTTTATGCCCCGGTTTTAAAATGTAGAAAACGGAGTAAATTGTTCTCTCAACCAGCACAGCTGCTCTGCTATCTAACAGTGTCTTCTGATTATCCTAGGTACAATGAGTCCCATCTGTAGATGGCCAATATTGGTTTGAATAATTTGAGAATGGATGATACCTTGGATAATGACCAACATACATAGGGTTGTAGGCTAAGACAACACCAAGTACTCTCATTGTTTACGTTGTTCACTTGCTCAAACCATAAATCTAAATGTTACTAGGTGTACGAACTCCACCACTGGAAAGTCAGGGTGTTTTTTCCTTTGCCATCTCTAGTATTTTGTACCAAATGGGGTCCGTACCACTCAGTGGTTTTCTACAGGGTTTCAAAAGTCTGATCTCCTTCTCAAAAATGTTCAGCAATCTCTTGCAGAGAAATATGGTCTTAGGATGGTGAAGTTAGCCAGACAAAATAGACAAGTCAAATATCGAACCGCCACAGGAAACAGCAGTTTTTCAAACCATCAATGCCTTGATTTCAGGTTGATCAAATGCAACGATAAACATCTAGTCTGAAAACTTTAAAATTGTGCTAGATGAAAGTGTATGAAAGTCAGACCCAAAACAAAGGAGAGAAACGTGTGCCAAGCTACAGAAATAACTAACTAAGCCAAAGTGAATGATAACACAAGATTAGAGAAAATGCTCCTGCATACTATTCTCCTGCATCCCTTATGCAGGAGAATAGTATGCAGGAGCAAGAGTGGTCTTGATGGATACAAGAGCAAGCATAGAATTTTCAGCTGATGAAGAGGAAAGAACAAGAAGAAACAATGTAAAAAAATCAAACACATGACCAAAAGGCAATGGTTTACAAGGCATCCCTCCAAGATGAATAAATGTAGATGTTCAATGAAAAATCATGAACCCAAAAAGGCTTTCACAACAAAGTCAGAGTTGCTAAATAGTCCATTGGCTGCACAATATAAATGTCCCAGCACAGCAGCAGAGAGGACGGTTGTTACAGTCAAACCAGAAATAAAACAGTGTTTCAAGTATACTTAACGCCAAAGCAGTTTAAAGTAACGCTTGGCTGGAAATAACAAGCATGTGCAATGCAATGGGTCTTGTGTTGCTCGAGTTAAGAGATATTAGCATTGTAAATTACTAACTGGACATTTCTTGCCACACAAACTGAAAATAAAAAGTAAAACACATAAGCAAGCCAATTCTAAGCACCACCGTGAGCGTGAAGGAGACACACAAAGGAAAAATAAGTTTGCTTGCAGTCAAAGTTATCGGCAAAGGTGCAATTATCAATGTAACAGGGTCGGTCCCCAAGGCTGCAACAAAACTGCACTCACGAGGGACAAACGTAAGACATTTACCAACAAAAAGAAAGGATTTTTGAAAGGCAAGCCCACGAACGAGTGATAGTGATGGGCATGTGGTGGGCGTAGTTAAAAGCCCAGATACATACCAACACGTCGGAAATGCAGCACTTGCACGCTGCTGTGCTCAACCTAAAAATGGATAGCACTGTTCCTTGTACTCCCCTATTCAAGGCAGAACACAGGCTGTGAACCTGGTGCGCTCGGGTTCCCTGCCCACCCAAGTAAATTCATTCCACAACTTAGTTGTTTAAAAAGATTTTACATTATATTTATTACATGGAAAATAATTACAGAATCTGAGACATATTATTTGAGGTTAAAACTGCATGGCACAGATTGCTAACAGGAATATCATTTGGATACAATGGTCCACTAATGTTGAAGACCATCTGTGCAAGAAACTGTGTGTAAGTGCCTCGAGTGCACAAAAGCACCCATTAAATTTAGGGGCATTGTCCTAGACCCCACTAATTACAACCACTCTGTGGAAAGAAGGTAACTCACCTGTGCCAATAAAATAAGCCACATGGGGTGTAATAAAGAGAACGAACAGTCCACATTTCTAATTTACAATAATATGAATTGCAGTGCTCAACCAACAAAATGCTCAGAGCACAAGATAACCCTGTCTACACAAGGCTACCCAAACAAGACCAAAAGGGGAGAAACAAGGTCAATAGAACTACCTAGACAGTAACTAGATATTTCACCCTTCACCAACTACACAAATAATTGCCTTGATAGGTGGGAAGAAATATCTAGGGGAGCAATCCTCAGATTCGACAGGTTGTTGCAGGGAAGATTGAAGAGCAAAAAGGAAGTTGTTCTTCCAGCACTGCGAGTCATATGCCCCTCACTTTTCACAGCCACTGGAGCGTCACATGCGGAATGAAGTCACTTTCAGAAACCAGGTCTGCAGCCTGAAAGTTGACCGTGCCGATTATGGTGATTGGATGTGATCGCAACTTTTCTCAGTGGTGCGTGGGTGTCTTCATGCAATGGTAATACTGCTGCTAAACCGAGGTCTAGGGCACAGCAAAATGTGTTGGTAGCATGCGTCTCATAGGCTGCTCATTTAGGGCATGGGAGCATCCCTACCGACCAAAGTAAATTCACACCACAATGTTTTTTCGGGAAAAGATGTTTGAGTTGATTTATTACACATAAATTAATTACAGAAATTAGAGATCCCTTCCCCCTCCAGTATCCACACACCAAATAATGATGAACTTGTAAAGAGGCCCTTTAGTGAAAGTTTCTTCACAGTGAACTTTCTGCCGAAAAGTTCTCTGACAGCATCCCTGATGAAAACTGTGTGGAGTGTTGATCCTTTCCGAGGTGGTCAAAACAGGTTACCCTGATTCTTCTTTCTTTCTTCTTTAAAAAAATAATAAATCTGCGTCTGACTGACCTGGAAGCTCATGGAACACAATCTTTGGAATTCTGAAGATCCTTTGAAAAATATGAGACTACAGAAGAGTTATTTTTTCATACTGTGCCTTTCTTCCTCATTTCTGGTAGCAGAGAGCTCAAATGCATGGGTTCAGAGTGAAAAAACCCTAAAATATCACCGCTGTTTTCCTAATTCTTATCTTTAAACACACATTTTAACAATAATGATTCCAAGCTGAATCTCAGAATAATGTCGGTATTTTAAAGGTAGTATTTCTATAAATGTGATGTTGCCGACAAAAGACAAGGCCTCTCTCATTAAATGTTTGGAGCCCCCAGTTGCTTGAGGCTCGTCTGTGTGACGCACGCACTAGGTTAGGCACTTCGAAGTGTCTTTTATTTTTTCATTTAGTTATTAAAGGCACATTCCTGTACACGGGAAGTCCCTGCTCCTTTGTAGCTTATATTAGGGAAGGTTTACAAATTATAATTAAAATTTAACATGAATAACCAGACTGAATAATTATGTGCTTCATAGTACTAACAAGGTCTCTTTTGAAAACTTATGCATAGGAGACTCCCTCATTAACGGAGACACCCTCCTAGGCACTTATGAATGCATGGTGCGACATTAATGTATGTTTTAAAGGCCGGTATGACGATATTCATTGCTTTTCCTAGCACGGATTGGCATGACTCTTATTTAAATGAGATCTTTATTTTACACGAGGAGTGTCACTTACATTCTTTGAAAGGATAAAGAACAACATTCCCTTGTGAGAGTGCCCTGACACTATGAAACAATACATGTATGTAGCATTGCCATACAAAGTGGACTCAGGGGTAAAATACACTCTTATGGGTAACAGTTTAGACCACAGGTAGAGTTCACATACATGGGACTGAAAACACTGATAGTGGGTTGGAATACACCAACATTGAGCCAGAATACACTATCAGTGGCTAGAAGGTAAAATTGCAGAAACTCTACACAGATGTTTGGTGCTATCAGTGGAGAAAATATTTCAGTTTATCGGTCCCTTATCCTCTGAATGTAGGCCATCTTTGATATTTCATGCATCAGTTGGCACCGTCCAGTTCGTGGTGACTTCTAATTATGTACCACTCCAAACTGAGTTAGAGAAATGTAATAGTGAGTATAAATTCTCTTAATTCTGGGTTAGAATGCATTGACCTAGGGTTAGGATGCCCTGACGATGGCTTGAAATGTAGTGATACTGGGTCAGCGTGTTGATTGGAAATTGAAATGCACTAATAATGTGGTACTTTGCACTGATGGCTCGGTTAGAAGAAGCTGACAGGTTAGAATGTACTGGTACTACTTTATAATATACTGACACTAGGTTAGAACGTACTGGTACTGGGTTAGGATGCATTGTTACTGAGTTACAATCCACAGGTCATAGATGAGATCGCAATGGTATTGAGCTAGACTGCACTGCACTGGTCCTGGGTTAAAATGCACTAATACTGCGTTAGAATGCGCTGATGTTGGGTTGAATGCGCTGATACAAATTTGGAATTAACCTCTCTGTCTGAGCATCTCCCAGGGCAAAGTATTCTTTTATGTTTGTTTTGGTGTAGTCTTTGGAGTGCAGCCTGAAATTACTCAATTACCTTTTGTTCTCTTTGTTTTTGACAACAGTATACTTAATGGACCTCGTTAAAAGTATAACTGAGCTCCAAACAGGTAGAAATGTTGATTTTCAGAGGGGTATTGGGCTCAGAATCATGTTTAACATGTTGAAATGGATGTAGTGTTACCATATCCTTGAATAATTCCACATTCCGCAGTCACTAACTTGCATTCTCCATTATTTGGTGCAGGAATACTGCTCTGAATTAGAGATTTTCTCCCTCCCGTATCCACACACCAAATAATGATTAACTTGTAAAGAGGCCCTGTATTGGAAGTGTCTTTACAGTGATCTGTATTAGTCTGTTGTGTTGTTTCTAACTAGCACATTACGTAGCGCTTCTTCGAAGATTTTGTTGATCTATGGGAAGTTTCTTCTTCTGACCTTTCTTTATTAGGATAGGATTATGTTGGTTATTCATTCAAGTTTGCTAGTAGTATTTATTGACCTGTGAACAGTACTGAAGACTTTGAAATGTTTTGTTGCCGGTTTCAAACTTCCATAGCCCCTTTATCGGAGTCCAAAATAATGTGGAATTAGAACTAATTTCTGTTGTTCTTTGATAATTTTCTGGAGCTGTGTTTTGCCATAGTAATGCAGGACCCTAGTTTTGCATGTATTTTCCAGTATGTTTAGATTATGTTGGAGCCCTTCTTTGTGGTACTAGGATGATGTGGCCATCTGCATATAACAGGCATTACCCTCCAACCTAAAAGGTACACTGACGTCTATGACAGTCCTGGAAACCGCTTCTCTAATTATAATCAAAGCTTTGTGCAGGTGCTACTGCACATGTGTGAGGCACTGCAGCCAGAACTTCCAACTTTGGAACTGGGGAACCAGGGTGGAGTCTAGGTGTCAGCTTAACATCCTGTACTTCTGGGCAAATCACTTAATTTCCCTGTGCCACAAAACACCATGAATGTTTCCCTGTGTAATGTAACTGCCGCTCTTGTAAAGCCCTCCAAAACCTTTGAGCCGTCCATTGCCCTTGGGTCGAGTTTGTGCTGTAGAAAATTGCAAAAAAATGTATATATATCTATAGATATATATATATATGTATACATATATGTGTGTGTGTGTATATATAAATATATATATACACACACACACACAGGGGCGTATACAACTATACCCCTTCTGTTGAAGCAGGTCTGCATACTCGCCTCGTCCATTTTTTTCTTCCAACTAGTGATAACTAAACTTGCTGTCCATTTTTACTATGAGTGTGGCCTTTTTATTACTAAGTCACCCACGCTGCCAGAACTATTTTCCATGTCCCTCTGATCAGCTATCCAATACAAATTAAACACTGAGATAATAGTAGCTTTCACTAGAATGGCTTATTTGAGAGTCTTTGACAATGTGCATAAAATGCCAATATAAAGGTGTAACCTGGCACCCGGCTATATCCTTCTGAGGAGTTGGTGTATGTTGTGGACAGTCTGAATTGGGATTACACATTTAGGGACCTTAAAGGGCGACTATAAAAAGCAAGCATTTACAGTGCAACGGGTCTCGCGTTTGCTCATGTTACAGCTGATCGCGTTGTAAACTCCTAACCAGACTTTTCACCTATCGGGCAAAAGTGCATTTATGTACATAACCCGAAAAAGTGAAATTAGCTATGTAAAGCGCTCGACTTCTGCCAAGCGAGATTGCGCTTGTAAATTAGAGAAAAAGAAGTCCACGAGCCCGATGGAAAACAGCGAGCCTTGCATGTTTTCTGTACTTGGTCGCTGCGCTCGAGGAGGGCTAGCCACCGGAAAAGGAATGAGTTATGCCTGCCTTCGACTAATGAAAGCAAGCAGATTTTATTAGGCAAGCCCATAAACCAATAAAAAACCCTGACGTGAAGTTGACAGGGCTCCGAGCCCTTTTCTAAATACAAAAGAGTCTTGCTGCGATACGCATGCGCGAGCGCATGCAACTCAGGCTCAACCCTAAAAACTACTATTCTGTGCCCTGGAGCGGACCTTGTAACCTTATAGATTGTAGGCTTCAAAGACCGTGTGATAAAATGCATGTCTTATTGAAAACACTGATCAAAGCTTACAGATGCCCGCACAGCTCTGTAAAACTGTAGCACTGCTTCCTCAAACTTTAAGAAATCATATTCAGTTTAGATGGGTAATAATTCGGTCTCATTTTCACAAAATACTGTATTATAATTCAGTTTGCTTGAAAAGAACAATTTAAAAACTGAAATCACCAAAGTTTCCAAGCTCATCGACTGAAACCCATAAATCTTTTGCTGTCATTCCCTTTTACGAAGTTTTCGAGAAGGCTGTTAGTATGAATTCAGGTTGGAATAATAAAAAGGCATGCAGTCATATGTTGTTTGCTTAAGTATTAATTCAGTCAAGAATATTTCATGCCAAATAAAGGTAGACTGCCTTAAACTAATACATTTTGTTGCTGGCCTGAGAAAAGACAATCTAAAAAAAAAACGTACTTGTGACATAGGACAGACGTGGTGTGTGCTACTGCAATCTTATCAATGTCTTCTAAATGTGAATTAAGGAAAACCCAGGCCATCCGGTGGAAATACGCCCCTGAAATACCTGGAACAAAATCTCGTTTCTGTCAAAACCAGGCAAGCATCAACATTTACAATAAAAGTGTTAACAATGTTGTTGATAGATTCGGAATTAAGGCCAGTACATTAATCTGTGTTAATGTTCCCCAACCTTTTACAAACATTTGCTAACCCATGTGTTTCAAACACGAAGTAAAGGTAACCAGCTAGTTCACCAATAAACCGGGACAAACTTTCGAATCAGTGTTCAAATTTTTTTGGGGCATATACTGTTTATGTATTTCTGAGGCCTTCTTATTTCTTAGCAAAGACAGAATACTCTACTGAGTCCCTAAGAAACCCATCCTTTACCAATACAGAAGATATGCTCCCAAACGCAAACTCATTATGGATACTAGTCATTCAGTAAATGAATACAACTGAAACGCTATCACGTGTGCACTTTTCCTTGCAACAAAAAACCTCCAACTCAATTTCCCCCGACAAACTCCCCAGAGATTGGCTCCCTGGGAGCTGCCATTTGCAACGGGGTGGTGCTTTTGCCAACTCTATTCTGTAGGCCCATAGGCGGGATATTCACTGGGCGGCCCACCTGTCCTTTACATGTGGTCCCCTGGTGAACAGCAGCACTGGGTTGCTGTTCTACTAGACTGAGCTCTACCTTAAGGAAAGATGTTTAACAGACGCACTAAAGGTACCCTGCACCACTTATCTGTACAAACAACTTCATGTTTAAAGACAATGTGCAATAAACCCATGATAAAGTCTCTTAAAAAATCAATAAAGTATATTTCTTTAACATGTGGAGGCCTTTCAGCTTACTACATCGGATTACATCAGTGCATTGAATGGCATTTATTAGAAGTGATACTTCTCAAACATGAACTTTGAAACATTCCCACCCCCATTGCTGACGACAGTGCCATTAGTGAACCATGAGACAAGTCATTTGTTGTGTATCTAATATGTGACCTATGTTGTTGGTATGTAAGGGAGAATATTATAGTTGATTAAATTGTAATTGTATTTATATAGCGTTTATTAACTCTGACGAGGCGCCGAAGCGCTTTTATAAATTAAACACAAGCAAAGTGTATGTACAGTGCACACCCTGAACTCATCTATTTCTAGGTGCTCTCAAGAGTAGTAAGGAAAACAAGAGTCAAGGTGTGTTAAAATGATTGCCTAGCATCCCACAGTTTGGTCAAGCAGGGAACCAGGGACTGATCCATTTTTCTGGTTTGACATTCTACAGATCAGCCTCCAGATGAGTATCTCTCTCTCTCTGGCTCAGCTTAAATCAAAAGTTAATGCTCTGTCTTTAACTCTCGGTGCATGAGTTTGGAGAGTGGGTGGTACACAGAAATAACATAAAGGCTCGGCATGAATCACAGGGAATGTCGAGCTGAACCAGAGCTAGACAACTGACTCGTGCTGTCAGTGTCTTACCCACCTCTGTCACATAATGTCAATTAATGGCCCATAGGCATTGAAAGGAAGTGCTTTGATCATGATCATAGATTATGGTGAAGGATGAATACGATCACAACAGTGAGGACTCCTTGTTTCAAGGTGCATAACTTTCTCACTACACCACATTTTTCTGAGTGACTGTGAGGCTGGGGGTTCTTTCCCCTACGTGTAAGATCAAATGATTGGTTACATTTTTGCTTTCTTATCACATACCTACTATCAGTGTTTAGTTTGTTTCAAGTTTTTCATTTTGCTATAAAAAAGGAGCAGATAAATGTTTAAAAAGTGATTGCCCAAGAGCACACAATTGTTTGCAAGGGGCAGGATAATAAAAACATGTCTGCTGGTTCCATAGATTCCAATGTGCTCATTACACAACAACAGGGGAGTGAGTAGTTCTGATGGTCAGACTCAGGGATTACTGTCGACAGTGAAATGCCACTGTGTTGTGGAGCCTGCCCAGACTTTCAATACAGCAGTCACAATCAGCATATTTTGTGGTATCAGTGGTAAAGCCAGGATTACATGTCAGGTCTCCCAGTGTCATGGCTAAAACTTTCTCACTGAAACAAGCACTTGGTGTATGGGTGTTTGTGTCTACCATATCGGTGAATTACTATATTGCTGAAGGTGTATTTGTGAAGGATATTTTTTTATAGACCTTCCAACCTTAACTGAGCCTGTTTCTAAAGACTCCTAAAGTTTACAGTTAAGAGACTAAATGCATAACATTATGAGGCCTACAATTCTATTTCATTCCAGTTCAATGATCAAATTACGTCCTTTGAACAATTGACTCGGCAAAGGTAGTGATCACCAGCACAGAAGGCATTCTCTAGAGTGCGGTAGAGTCATACCAACTCAGATGCAACATAACACAGTACTTTCAAATGCATGTCTCCTTTCAAGATGAGAGGCTTAATTTACAATGCAGTATGAAAATACACCCTAAAAATAACTCTGCGACTCACAGTCCTTGCAATGTACATGCTTCAGCTCTTCTCTGCCCACCTCTCACCCCTCAAACTCTCCACACTGATGGCATCAACAGAGCCCTCGATCAGACCAAAGACCATACTTTTTGGCCCATGGAAAATGTTGGCAATTACCGCTGGGCTCTAGCCACACGTGATATATATGTAACAAATTGTCTAGCTTCAATGCACCAGCTGTTTTCACTTGTTTTTCTTTATTTTTGCAAGAATCGGCCATAATTCAAGATTTAGATCTGAAACTTACCACCTTTGACTATCTTCAGTTGAGCAGACTCTTAAAAATCTAGAAGCTGCTTAAGCCTTAGTATGCTATTGCAGTTTAACCACCCGATGAGTCTCTTTACACATTTGGTTAAAAAGCAATTGGTTTACGGGGTTTTGTAACCCTGAACAATAGATCCTTCAGAATATGATTACCCACATAGAGCACAGCATACATGGTGGTCAGTAGGAAGTATATGGATTGAGTGGAAACCTGTGTGCACTATTGCTTTGATTGTGAAAATTAGACACTCTCGTATCAATACATGTTGTTTTTACATTTAACACGTAAACTCTCGTGGGTCAATACTCTCCCATCCCACCCTTATACCAGTACTACAAATATTATTTTTGCAAAACCAGTTTTGCCAAATTTTAGTGCAAGCATTAATAGATACATATAGCTAAGAGAATGCCCTAAGGATTTTTTCCTCGAATCACAAGTGCCCTGATTGTCTTCTGGCATGAATTCTGCAGACTTATGTTGACAATTATCATTCTGCTGGGTCTGTTTTTGCACGGTGTTGTTCTGGCACTTCAAATAACCTTCAAAATACCGATTGTTTAGAGGGTCCATACCCACCCTGATTTGTAGTGGCGCTCTGCAGATAAATGACAGATTGATTCTCCCTCTGGGAGGAGTACACATTGCTCATAGAGGCCATAATATGAGTCGCCTGGTACACCCATGAGAGGGTGCTATAATTGCCCGAGAGTGGAGGTATGTGGCGAGACTGAGATAGAGAGGCAGGACTACTGGGGGGAGAGGGGTGCCCGAGCACCAGGGCACCCCTCTCCCCCCCCAGCACAGTACCCAGGCCTGCGAGCTCCTATCTGAATGCGGGGGTATCCATGTAGTTTGCAGGGGGTCCCCTCAGGTTTCGCTACGCCACCGATCCACAGGCATCTGAACTCACCCCGTCGGGATCTCGCATTGCCTTATCCAGTGCACACTCAACCATTACAGTAGGTTGTATCCCCCAAAACATATCACTGTTGAGCTTTTATTTGCCTTATTTGATGAAGGAAGGCTACAAGTATCACTGCTCCCAGTCCGCCCAGAGCCTGAAAATAGTCATTGATAATTTCTTTGTTAAGCAGGTGCCTGGCAGAGTTAGTTGCACAGAAACAACAAAAAATGTGCTCGCTGACAGAAGCCTCCCGCTGACTTATTCCCGTTGTGTAGTTGGCAGGCATGCTGATTCATATAACTCTCACATCCCTGAACACGAGCCAGCTGCGGGGAAGTGGGATGTAATCCTGCTGAGGCAATGCATGGCAAGCGGGCTGATGGTGTAGAAAGCGCCCAGGTACTCCGAGACTGCGCTTGCAGCCGAGAGCTTCCTTCGTGTCTCCGTGGTCGTGCCGCAGCCCCTCCTCATACTACTGCCGGGCAGGAGATTCACTAAGGATCATAGTAGATCAGAACTGCTAAAAAGTAGCAAAAAGGTAAGGCAGGCAGAGCCGGAATATGCAATGCCTAATTAAACAACACATTATGCAGCCCTGTTGTGGCGTCTGTAATCAGTAATATCGATTTCTGTCTGGTCTCTTGTCAGGCCGCTTTTCTGCTCTTTTGGTCCACAAATTTGCCTGCTGGGGAAAACTCCAGATACCAATAATCTGTGCATTCGGCACTTGGATAAAAAAAATAATTTGGCCTCAATAAAAGAATCCAGAAGACAGAGTTTAAAGTGTGCCACCTCAGCGTGACAGGTCCTCGGGGATGTGAGAAATGTGAGCATGTCCAGAAAATGGGACAAATCATACCTGCTGATCATGCTGGTGGAACAGGTGCACAACCCAGAAAAGAGTGAAATTGCCAAGAAACAGCCCTCGAGCAACACAAGGAAAATGGGCTGTAGAAAACTGTGGCCTGAGCGGTAGGACAACTGCTAACATGTTGAATTTCAGACTTTCATCTTTCAGGGTCAGATAAGGCACAAACGGGAGCTTATGTGACATAGCCACCAATTATAAGCACCTCTTCTCTGCTCTTCAACATTGCCTCAGTAACTTAACTTTCCACTTGTCAACATCCATCTCTGCAAAAGCTGGACAAACTCTTCCTAGGGCCACTGAGGCTCCAATTGTTCTGATCAGCAAACCAGCAGACACAGGACCAGCTCCCAACCTTTACATTTTAGATGGTACATCCACCTTGTTGGTCATTGCCTCCATACACTGGGAACGTACCTGCAAGCCAGCAGAGTCTCAATTATCAACACCACCGACAAAAGGATTACAAATATTAAATGCTAGGCAGCTGTTATATTGAACTTTTTCTAACAAGCTTCGAATAACAATGCATTCAGAAGCTAAGGCAGTGTCTTCCCTAATGAGTTCCATTTATTCCAGTGACAAGGCACAGTGTGGTTTTAGAGTAACACGCAAACTACCCCTCCACCTCCCAGGACCACCACCACCACCTCCATGAAATGAAAATGATCATTTTTCGGGCCTTGTGCAGTGATTCGCTCTATGGAAGGGCCGGCCCTGACAATAGCAACCATTTTTGACAAGCTCCATCAATTTTAATGTCTGTCTGCACCAAGTTGTGCAATCCAACGGGAACCAAATAGGAGACATGTCCAGGTTTTGTTGTTATTTAGTCTGTTTTTATAGGGATCAACAGGCAGAATCGCTCTCTGTTAACACACTGGTCTCTATTTCAAACTGGGAATGATAAAAAATGGTTATGTTTTCAGCCGACTTTAAAAGTGCATATATATTTTACTGCATGAATGTTAGTGGGTGTGTCCAGCATCAGACAGGAGCTCTGAAGTCCTATTTCCTCCCTTTATCCCGTTTCCTAATGTTTCAAAGAAATGACATTCACATCCACATTGGAACATTTACAAGACACTAAAACGTGTTATGGTACCCCTTTATTGTGTGCACAATGTAAAAGTATGTTTTAAGCGAGTAAAATATATTTAAATGGAGTCCAGGGGTACTTTTAGGTTTAGTTTAAAGAAGTTTTAGCGCCAGTCAGGCAAAAATGATTATTGTCACTTATTAGAAGGCTTCCTCCAGACAAAATGAAATACTGTTACTAGGTGCATTTTCTGTGTGTACCAATGCATCTCCTGTACTTTTAAAGAGTGGAGACTGTAGTAGTGATTTCTAAACCAGTGGTTCCCAAAATTTTTAGAATCATAACTCAATTTTTAACAATGACAAAGAACGCTACTCACGTACCTTTAATGGACACGAAGGGTAGTTTTTGAATGTAACTAAAGCATCATGTGGTAGTGCATTGTCATTTACAGACAGCACATTTTTCTATTGCAGTGGGAACTAAATGTGCACAGACCTACAGTTTTACTGGTAAAAATATACAGCACACAAATGATTATGGACGGAAATCAAGTTTCTGTAAATATTTATCATTTGCGCATGTCCAAGTAAAGTGTCTTGATTTGTTTACATCCTATTAAAATCTGGGTTTCCAGCACACTTCAGAAAACAAGTGCTTATTTTTTGTTTCCTAAGTGCAGAATGCACACAGTTGATTTAGTGGTATACATTTTTTTGTTGTATGTTGTAAAAAACATCCTAGAGCTTTTCCTTACACTCCCCCGTACTCCAGTAAGACTGTCACATAATTTACTTTGAAAACTCCTCTCACTTTGCAATCGTAGAAAGAAAAGGAAACACCAATCCCATGTTAAAAGAATAAGCAGCAGTTGGTCAGAAGACATAGCCTGATACTGGACCTCAGTCTTTGAAGCACCGGCAAATGTGACAAGATAAACAGAATTTTTAAGGCAACTTTGTTTATTGCTCGGACTGTATTAAACAAAAATACACTGTTCCAAAAGATGTATAGGAGGAAACATCGCCAGGCACTCCTATATACAGGAGCTAAAAACCCTCACACATCTTATTAGATGTCATGCTTCATCATAGGGCAGCTCCTCATCAGACTGGCGCTGCAATATCTGACGGGCCCCGCAAGGGGGCTCTTTGCTGGAGATCTTAACTAATAGTGTGTGTCACGGTGAAAAGCACGTAGGAATAGACTCAAACCTACTGGCAAAGACTAAGAAAAAAACAGGAGAGAAGAGACAGGAAAGTTAAAATTGCCTCAGGAACCTCCAAACCGTAGTTTATTGAATATGGCAGAATCCTGGACAAGATTAAAAAACCGAGTAGAGTAAACAGGAGATAATGTACCCACACTCTACTAAAAACAAGGCAGAAGGAATTTGCTTCCACCAAAAAAGGTCAACATGTTTTACGCCTCACAGTCGTCCAGTTGGATCATATGGCGCTTCTTCAGGACCAAAAACCAACAATAACTTCTCCTGATTTTAAATATGTATTCTATGAAGATTATACCAAATTTTGGGAGATCAAAAGAAAAACAATGAGTTGACTTACTCATGTAAGTTACACATCAGCTGGATTTGATCTAGAAGAGCCTGTAGACGAAAAAATATAAAACATAGCCATCATATTATGTGATAGATGAACTGGCACAAAAGTAACCTTGTGAGAGTATTGGAACTGTGAAAATAACAGACCAATCAATGTACTTATGTTACCATATTAAGTAATCAATAAACACATGGATAGAAAAAAAGCATCGCTACCTATCCTAAATTATGGACTCATCTCCATGGGACAAGGCGAGCCACTAGGCTCGGACTGCTGTTACCCGCCAAAAGCCACAGTTTGTGAAACACTTTTTAAACTAAAATGGTAGACTCAAGACACTACGACTAGAGGAGTATTAAATCATCACTAGAAATATAATACTACAATGACACGGCTGCACTGCCACACATACAAACCTGCAAAGTACAATTACAACTCACATAAAATTAAAATACTGCAGCAAAAAGACTACCTCCAAAACAGAAAAACACGTTTAAGATGCATTATTTTCTGCATGAAGTAGAAGTGTCTGGAGGGATCCAGTGCTAATATTTTTGTGCTAGGGCATACTTCAGGTTTTAACCTAGTTGCAACTGACCTGACAGTAGCCAAAAAAACATTGTGGTAAGTTGAAAATCAATGAGTCCAGACTGACTCAGCTCTCTTCTTCAAAGGACAGGTGATAACTGTTGTAAAAAGCGCCAACCTCCTGTTCATGATTCCAGTTAGATGTTCTAGGTATCGTACATTAACCAAAACACTGAAACCATAAGAGCGAGAGTCCGTTTCGTCTTGACTATTACAACATAACTTGCAACGTAACACTGAAGCGGTGACTACATGAATAGCAAGTTATCCCAAATGAGCCGTCAAGAATCTTCCTGTAGTCAGGAAATCAGATCATGTCTTACTGACATTAAGAGCTTAAATTAGCTTCCTGTGGAACAGAATCAAATTCAAGGTTCTTTGCAGGATGTACTACACATTCAGGAGCAATAGTCTGGAATACATATGTAAAGTGGGCCCTAACTACACTCCGTATTACAATCACACCAAGCTGATAAACCAAGCCAAATTAATGCTGAAGACAAATAGAGGCAAAGCTGTGAGAGAGCATGCATGGCACACAACAGTTCAATGCCTTGAGTACTTTACTAAGTGCCCTTCCCAAACTGTTAAAGATTAAGAGATGATTGAAAGCAACCCAGTTCAAGGAACCTTTCAGATCCCACACTGGGCACGTCAGGCCAGAACTACCCCATCGCCCCTCTGAAGTGTGACTTTCCCACTGTCGGGGCCATTACCCACATCTATCAAACAGCAACACATACCCATACCTTCTCTCTCCGTCCCAGCCAAGGTACAGGCATCTATCTTGCAGCCCCCAACACTGTTGAAATGTTTCCATGAGCAACATTTCAGTGTGTACATGAATAAATACAACATAAACCAAAGTTACAGTGCTACAGTAAAAAGACAATTGCAAAACTTCATTTACAATTGGGACACTTCAGCTACAGTACTGCAACTATAAAAGTACAACTGCAGCGTTGTAATTAAAACACTGAACAGCAACAACTGCAAAACTACAGCTAATATAAAACTACGCTTGCAACACTCCGACTACAGCACTTCTACCGTATCACTAAATCTGTTGCAATAATACAGCTCTTCAACACTGGGCCTGCAATGCTACAACACTTCATCTACAGTGCTACGTTTACTACACTACAGCAAACCTAAAAATGTTACACTACAACTTCAGCAGTACACTGTAAGGGCTCCAAGACAACTATAACAGTATAGTTACATGCCCACCACTACTCTTTATACAACTATAGCATTATTTCTGCCATTTTATAAGGACACTGCCTATACAACACCATAACTCCAACACTTCCAGAACAGATGCATCAATGAAACTATAATACTACAGCATGGAAAACAACAACAGTACAACTACAGCACAAACACCATTTTAGATATAACCAGTTAATGTAGCACTGCGTCTGTTGTATTAGAATAAACAATAGAACTGCAACCCTGCAACATAAGTTACACCCAACCACAAAACTACCATAGTTCAAAAACAATGACACTCTCAGGTTAAAGACTGCCATTACAAGACAACCAGAACACCAATGTACTGCAACTACAGCAGCTTATTTGTCAAATGAATGTTATAACACTACAGTTAGAACAACGAGACAGCGATATGACAAGTACAACACTGAAACTACAATACTACACCATTGAAAAATAGCAGCAAATCTACCACACTGCACATACAGTGTCATAACTACAACACTACAACTAGAGCAATAACCCTGTCACACTAACTATAACAGTAGAGCTGCGGGAAGATGAATACATAAACTGAGTGTACTGGTAGACCTGTTTTCTCTTCAGTTTAAATATTTTTTCTCATTAAATGCATTTATATAATGTTAGAAGCAAAATATTCACGAAAGAAGTAAAATACTGGCATTCAACCTGCTTGAAAATGTATATATCACATGAGCTTGATGCCTATGTATGTATGTCTGCAGATATACAAATTATAGCCATATGGCCTGAATAGGAGTGTGGCATAATTGGTCGGATATTTACCATGTGTTGTAAATACCTCATGTTACAGGTTTGTGTCCTCGGAATGAGTCACTTGAGGACGAGATATTTATCTTATTGAAATCCACCTGTTTTTGCATTTCATTAGGTATTTCCGCCAATTTTGCGAGGTTCTTCTTTGAGACATCTATTATGGAAAACGTGCAGTTACTGATCGATCATCTTATAGATTGCAATGTCATAATCAGACCCTTAGTGGGAGACCAAACACAGACCTAACTGTTAAGCAGAGAGTATAGTGTTGTTTCAACCAAGACAAAGTGCAGGCTAAGTGGTCGACAACATCTTAAAACAACTAAGCACCAAACATAATTTCAAAATCATCACACCAGAACTCCACACTATATAAAACCACACCTATTGGCTTTATCAATGCCGATCTGAGAGCAGCTAGTCATCCTGCAGCCGCTCCAGTGCACGAATACGTCTGTTAGGAGGTTGACAGAAAATATTGGCAGCAGTATTATCCTTTATTTGAAAAAGCTGCATCTTAGATGCACTGTTGAGGACATGTTTATGAAGCCACATTATTTCGAGAAGACTGTAAATAGACATGGCTTAGTGCAGTTAACTGCTAATGCCCATTGTATTGTATTTCATGGTACAAGGCTCCGTCGTGACGTGAATGCACACACTGTGAAGCATTTAATTACAACTAACTTAAAGCGACAATGCAGTAGACCAATGAGAAATGACAGAAAAGGACATTCCATTAACATTCCTGATAGCTCGCTCTATGACTTTTATTTTCACCCAACTTTTATTTGGCTACTTAGAAACAAAAACTGGATTGATTTGAATTCAAAAGTGCTTACAGACCGGCTTTCGTTTCTAATTTTGTCTGGCTTTAAATTGCGTTTCTGCCTGCGTTAGCACATTACATGCAGATCTACTGGCTTTGGCAATGCGTCTTTATCAGTGGTTTTGTTTGAAAATACCTGCCTTCCACAAACATAATCTTACACACGTAAACACTTACCCCAAATGCTTTTACTATAAACCCTCAGCAGACCTATTGACTTTATCAGATAGATTCTAGTTAAACGCGTTGAAATACTCCTAATCATTCCCTGCACACAAATGCTGGTAACCGTGCAACTATTATTTCTTTTTAATTTAAGCGGGTGTGTATTGAGACATACATAAATCACTGCCAACTTCTCCTGTGTGCGGAGTCAGGCGTTCTGATGCAGAAAGACGCGAGTGCTCTGTGACCTTTAATGAATAATATAGCGACTGATTTGCATGCAGCAGTGTTCTCCCTCCCAGTTCAGCACTGTCATTGAAGGCGCCCGGACCCCATCTCTCCTCACACTGTGCTGCTTGGGAGCTCACCAGATGCTAAACACGGCCATGTGCAACGCCCCAGAGAGAGGGGCCTTTTATCAAACTGAAGCTCCCACCGAGTCCATAGGTTAATCTGGGCCTCTCTTTGAGTTGAGTGGTGTGCTGCGGTGTTGATAAAGTGCACGCATCTCACGCCAGGCTTTGATTGTCGTCGTGTACACTTCAGAACCTCTGTAGAGCATTGGGTGGCAAGCATGCCAAGAGTCCTCATGCAAAGGAGGAATATGGAGTCCCCGTCCCCCCCTGTTGGGAAGTAAAACATAGCTTGGGTGCAGTGGAGTCCACACTCAACTCGGCCCGATACCCTAGAGGTCATTGTAACCCCCCCCCCCCCCCCCCCAACACCCACACGCACACACTTATAATAGCTACGCACTGTTAGATGAAAGCCGCGGGGACCACACCGAAAGGCCTGCTGGGTTTGTTCTGCTCTTTTATGACGATACTGCATTGGATATAACATTTGCTGTTATAATTTAATATTGCATCTGTATGTGTGCACCGGGTCTACAGCGGATGCCGTGACCCACTGAGCTATCGTGCGGGCACCATCTTACTGGAGCTAGTTGAGGCTGCTCAGTCCACTAAAAGCCAATTCAGACTAGAACATATGCCAACGAGGGAAATAATGTGGCAAATGTTATTAAAAGCGCGATCAGGGAAAGAATTTGCAATTATAGTACATCAGACGCCCCTCCTCACCCAAAAGCAGGCCCAAATTATGTACATATTTATGTTGCGCGTTTGATCCATCAGGGCCTCTGATGACAAGCCCTGATAGATATAGGATTTGAGAGTAGAGCGTGCATAATTTCCACGCTTGCCTGGCCGCTGCTCCTGGCCGTCATTAGGCCGCCTCAGCGGCGCGGCCTGCGCGCGCAGAGCGGGAGCGCATAACTTATTGCGTAATGGCGGCATTAGAAAATAAAGTGCCGGCCGGGCCGGAGGCTCATTACTACCTGACTGCAGCGGTAGTGTAGGAACTTGCTGATTAGGCCCGAAAAACGACGGCATTCTGCTGAGCGCAGAGTTATTGGAATGCGCATTCTCTATTTTTTTCTTGTCATGTTGTTTCTTTATCACAGTTCACTGGAAATGCGATGCAGACAGCGGCGGGCTATGATTCCTCGTGGAGTCACAGTGACCCAGTTTCGACTGATAATCCCTTTCGGGGATTCAGGTTTTGTCAGTATATCTCCATGCACATTTCACCCAGTCTTGTTTCTTTTGGTTTTGAAATGCACAGTTATGTATGTACTGCGCGGCAGCAAGCAGTTGAGCGCTTTCATCTCTAGGACAACATGAGTGATCGCCCCGGCTTTCGCCGTGGTAGGAGGGCTGCCATATTTTTCCACTAGCCAGATGTGAACATCGCTGTCCTGCGCTTTCTCCAGACCCACTGTAGGCTCCTGCGGGACTGCCTCTTTCTCTGTCCTAAACAAAAATGTACCCGGATCCAGACACAACACATGGTGCAGTGGGACAGCTGTTCCAACTCAGGCGTAGTTAATAGATATTTATTTACTTTACTTTTGGGCCTCTCCTTAGGTAGTGTGGCACACTCTATATCATAGGTACTCCCGAACGTTTTCACAGGGCCGCAAAGTTTGATCTGGGATGTGACGAGGGCCGCATTGCAGGGCCGGCTTTTGGGCGGTGCGAGCGGTGCGACCGCACCGGGCGCTGACCTCAGGGGGGCGCTGTGTCTAGGAATTGCTTACGAAACTTGCGATTTAAAAGCATCTGCTGAAAAGTGCCTTGTGCCTTTAGCCTTCAAGAAACAATTAAAATGTAAAGATTCCTCTTGTGACTAATGTTGCTGTTAAAGAGAGAGATCGGAGTTTTGCCTAGTGGCAGCTTTGACTCAATTTAAAGTAGCATAGAGGGTTAATATGCCTGCTGCAAAAAACAGAACTATGGTCATATTTAAGAAAAGTGGTGCTGCATACAGTGCAGCACCACTTTTCTTGCCCCCCCATTAGCGCCCCCTAACGCCACAATGTGTGCGTTGTGTTTAAAATATGGCGCACCGTGGTAGTAGTTAGGGGACTAGCCTCAGAATTTTTTATGTTAGTCCTGTGCTTTGCAGGATTAGTGGCAACAATTTCGATGCTAATCTTGCAAACCACCGAGTGGCCCATTGTAACCAATGGACATCTCCTTTTAATGCCTGCTCTAAGCAGGCGTTAAAAGTGTAGAAAAAAATGATGCAACAAAATCTGACAGCTTTCTTTGCGTCATTTTATTGCCCTCCCCCTAACGGGGGCTGCCCCCTTTGCATACATTATGCCTGGTGCAGGCATAATATAGCGCAAAGGGTTACAAAGTGGCGCAATGCATGCATTGCGCCTCTTTGTAAATATGGCACAGCGTTTTTGGACTTCTAATGCCAAATTAGTGTAAAACAATGACAATAATGTGGCGCTAGAATGGCACTAGGGGCTCTTAAATATGCCCCTATAGCAGTGCTTAATTTGTGCTTGTTTCCGGTGCAGAGCACCGGCACTTATTTTTGAGGGCCTGTGCTTATTTTTCAGCCTCAAGCATTTACTGCGAGAAAAAGAAACATATAGGAAAGACGGAGGAAGAGAAAAACGAAAAAGCTGCACAATGGGGACAAAGCAGAAATCCGCAAGAGTAAGCTGAAGGGGCAGGGAGTGCCTGAAAGTGGATTGAAGAGGTCCGATATGGCTTCAGGATTACGCTGCCTCTGTATTACGTGTTCACATATTTAATTGCAGCAGCTGCGTCTTTAAGAGGAGGGCTTTGGCACAGCACCTTTTTATTTACAAATTAAGCACTGCCCTATGGAGAATATTGGAAAAAAGTGGTGCTGCACACAGTGCTCTGCCACTTTTCTTGCACACCCTAGCGCCACCCCCCAACACCACCATGTGTGTTTCATATTTAAAATACGGCGCACCATGGCGGTAGTTAGAGGACTAGCTTCAGAATTTCATATGCTAGCCCAGCGCTTTGCAGGATTAGCATAAAAAATGTTGACGTTAATCCTGCAAAGCATCCAGAGGCGCATTGTAACCAGTGGAAGCTTCCTTTAAATGCCTTCTCTGAGCAGGCGTTAAAAGTGTCGGAAAAAAATGATGCAAAGAAAACTGTCAGATGCATGCACTGCGCCACTTTGTAAATATGGTGCAGCGTTTTTGGCCTCCTAACGCCACATTAGCTTAAAAAACAATTACACTAATGTGGCATTAGAATGGCACTAAGGGCTCTTAAGTATGCCTCTATGGGGCATATTTGAAAAAAGTGGCAATGCACACATTGCTGCACCACTTTTTTTGCACCCCTTAGCAATCCCCTAATGCAACCATGTGTGCGCTGTATTAAAATACGGCACAACATGGCGGTAGTTAGGGGACTAGTGTCAGATTCTTTGACGCTAGTCCGGCGCTTTGCAGGATTAGCGTAAAAAATGTGCTGCTAATACTGCAAAGTACCCAGAGGCTCATTATAACAAACAGACGCCTCCTTTTAACGCCTGCTCTGAGAGGGCGTTAAAAATGTCAGAAAAAAATGATGAAAAGAAATCTGTCAGATTTCTTTGCGCCATTTTTTGCCCCCCCAATGGGGGAATGCCACCTTTGCATACATTATGCCTGGCGCAGGTATAATGTAGTGCAAAGGGATACAAAGTGGTGCAATGCATACATTGCACCACTTTGTAAATATGGCACAGCGCTTTTGGCCTTATAACGCCACATTAGCATAAAAAAATGACGCTAATGTGGCGTTAGAATGGCACTAGGGTCTCTTAAATATGCCCCTATATTTTATGTGGCTAGCTGAGTGGCTTAGTAAAGCTAGTCTTTACAAGTGCTTTAAAACACATGAATGTATGTAAAAGGGGAGCGGTGGACAGATGAGGTGCACCTTTGCTGGTGGTAGCGAGTGAAACCGAGGAGGAGGAGGTCATGGGGTTGGGGACGCCACAATAAACTGTCACACAGGGTGGCACCAGTCCTAAAGCCGGCCCTGCCGCATTGCTGCCAACAGTGTGATGGACAGCGGTTAGCTGTAAGGTGGGCGTCGGGGAATCAAAGCATATACATTTTGTGTGTGAAACCATACATTTTGGAATAATTCTGGCTTCTCCACTTAACCAAATTGTGTGATTCAAGGCAATTGTTTTATTTCCCTTGCCATCCTTTTTCTTCATTATCACATGCGAGGGCCTGGAAATACATGACTTCTGGCTGTGTACTGAACAAAACCTTCTCCCTGGTTTAATTTAATACAATTTAATATTGTTCATGTATAAAGGAAACCTAGGCAACCCAAAGAGTGGCACTTAACTGATTTGCGTCTTGTTTCTGTATTTGCATTGTTGTCAGGGTGGAGCGAAGAATGAATGTTTTTAAATTCATGTTTGAAAACTTCTCAATGCACTGATATAATCTGACATACTAAGGTGAAATGATTCTGCATGATAATGAAATATACTTTTTGAATTTTAAATATACTTTTTTCATACTTACATGTTTGCTGCAAGATGTCTTTAAAAATAAAGGGGGCTACATGTAAATGTCAGAAGGGTCGCATGCGATCCCTGGGCTGTACATTTAGTATCACTGCTCTACATGCTCGTCAGGCAAAACAGCAGGGTTTACAAAATTTTCATTGGGTGTACAGCATGGGGACAATTCAGACATTCTGTATGAATGTATCCGTTGGGGAGGGGTGATCAAGAGAGAGGGGGTCATAAGGATTGAGCCAGGGTGTAGAATCAATTATTTTTCATAACCTCCTCATCATTTCCTCCACCCAGCTCTTACAAAATAAGGTGTTTTTACAAGCATTCAGCTGCTTAGGAAAAAATATATAAATTCTTACCCTTCCAGGTGTCCTTATATGGGGCAATTTTTACCCAGAAACCTCCTGTTTTGTCTTTCTCTTTTATGAGGCAGCTTCTCTGTTCTTCATTTCTCTCCAAGGAAGTTCCCGCTTACCTTTTGGGCTCTGTTTGATCTTTTTCCTGCTTTCTGTGGATTGTATTCCTGACTTTTGCTGGGACTGTGCCCTTGTTTCTTCTGGCTTTGTTTAAATCCACAAATCCATGCTGGGCTTCTTTGGGGCTGGGTGGTGCTGCTCCTGGGTTTGGCCTACCCTTCCCTAGCTCACTGCTCGGTCTATAACTTGGGTTGTGTTTTCTTTTCTGCATGTTGCTGTCAGCCTCCCCTTATTCATGAGGATTCCTTCTCCCCCTCCCCTTCAAGGCTAGTGGGGTCGGTTAAGTGACCTACCACTTTGTTTTCTCCCTACTGGGCTTGGTGGTGAGATGTTCGTTGCACAGTTCTTGCTTTTGTCCACTGGAGGACATGTAAGTGTGCCCCCCATTTTTTTCATCCTGGAGTGAGGAGTGAGCTTGGACTTACCGCTACGTTCCCTTCCCTGCTGGGTTGGATGCACATGGTATTTTTCCTGTCTCATTGCCTTTTGTTGACTATTGTGCACCCTAGTACACCTCCTTAACTTTTGGGGCTCACAGTCCTCCTCTAATGCGTAGGCTGCTATTCATCAGTCCCTGATGGGCTGGTGTTTGATGCATTCTGCATGGCGAGGCTGTATACATGTGGATGGTTAAGGATTTCCTCCCTGGACTGGATGGCTGGGCCTGGGCCCTCCCACATGTGTTTCTTACTGGGCTTGGGGCAGGGTTGTTCCTGGCCACTGTACAGTACTGGGTCTCCTTCACTAATAGTGAGTGCCCTTCTTTGGGTGAGGACTGGTCTTGCGCCTAGCTTTCTGTTCCCTGCTTAACCTGGTGCTTGTTGAATGTGTGCCCTTTCTTGTAGCTGTGAGTATTCCTTCCTCTTTGTTGGGATTATTGGGGTCCATATACTATTGGTGATGTGGAAGTGCTTGTTCTGGTTGTTGCACCTTTTCTTATTGGGTCTGTAAGCTCTGGTTATTTCTCTTTTGCACCTTGTTGGGGTTGGATCGTGTCCTTTCCAAGACATGCTTTGCTTACTGTTGTGTGGTTTCTTTTTGAGGCTTTGGGCTCAGTTTCACTTATTTGGTGTGAGATTAATACACACTTTACAGTATGTTGTCAGTGAGGTACGGGGCATAGGCTGCATTTTCACTTGGCTGTGGCTTTCCTGTTTAGTACTCTGGTGTCTCTCTGCCCAGTTGGCTTTTGTTGTGGAGGCCAAGGTCTTACCTGGCTTCATTTGTGCTCTGAAGTGGATTGGCACAAATCTTGTGCATGGCATGCATGTTTTTCATCTTCTGGATTTTTCTCCTTCAGTGTCTAGGCCTTGCTGTAAGGTATCATTCCTCTGGAGCCCGCTTGAGGGTGTTTAACCTTATATGCTGGTTCCTCTGGGCTAGTTCTTTCTCTTTTACATGTTAGGCATTCATTTGTTGCTTTGTTGATATATATTGGCAGTTCTTTGGTTTCCCCATTGGTTTGTCTATAGTATCTTGTTTGGTTCGGTGTGCTCTTGTCCGTGTTTGAGTGCAGTGTGGTGCCTGTTTTTAGCCGTTCCCCTGTGGTCTCAAGGGTGCTTGGAGTTGGGTTGCTTATGGGAGCCTCTGTCTCCTTTCTCAGATCTGGGCCTTTTCATTTAGCATTACTCTTTGTCTCCCCTCCCCCCAGTTCTCAGTGGTGTGGTTTGGTGAGATTCTCACGTATGGGTTACTGGTTTTGCTTGTGCTCCAGGGTCCTTGCTTTGCTGGGAGACTTCATGCTTTTGCTTTTTAGTGAATTATTTCTCTCTTTCTTTGCATAGCTAGGGTTCTGTTTTTGCTGCTACCTTTCACGTCCATGGTTCTTTTGCTACCTCTTGGGGGTCCCTGTTGTGGATTCTCCCTATTTGTGGGCTGTTTGTTTCTTTCCTAGCATTGGTTGTACCTTCTTCCTTTTGGGCTTCTAGTGACCACTGACTTGCTTTAGCACTGGCTCATTGGGCTTTGTTGGCATTCTGGGTTTAGTCCTCCCCCTTTTGTGTCTGAACTTTGCTCTTTCTGGCTGGCAGCAATGTGGGCGATTGATGCTGGCCTTACCTATTTTGGTATATCCTCATCATGTAAGGATGATGAAAAGGAAGTGATGACTAGGCAATGCTTTGATTACTTTGGAGTAAACTTGTTACTCAGTTTCTACTTTAATTACTCAGTCCTTATACTCCTCTAACTTCCCCTGCTATGTGCGCGACTTTGATCACAGTCTGGCGGGCTACTTAAGTGGTCAACATAAGGGGCTTCAGAGTAACTGTGGGTCTTTATGAGTTCATCTGGAGGGAAAGGAGTTTGCAATTTTTAAGGCTATAAGATGCCTGGGTGTAAACACATCTCATGATGAAAGACAGACACAAGAAAATAGAATTGGACTAACAGGATTACCAGTAAGTAATCAAAACATTTAAGGCCTCATTGCAAGTTTGGCGGTTGGACAAGCAGACCTCCAGACTCACTGTAAGGAGACCACCGCAGAGCTGGCGGTCTCCCCACTAGCCCCATTACAAGGTTTCCACTGGGCTGACTGGTGGAAATCAAGCTTTTCCACCGGGCAGCCCAGTGGAAACTGTGCGGCGGCATTGGTCTCGGCTTCACCTGGACCCGAGGCCAATGCCGTCGCACAAAAGAGCCACCTAGCATTCTCAGAATGCGCACTGTCAGCTAAGCAGATAGAGCGCATTCTGATGGTGCTGGGCATGTCTCCCAGCAGTGGCTTACCAACAGCCTTTCCATGGCGGTCAAACCACCATGGAAAGGCTGGTGGTAAATAGAGTTGTAATCATCAAGGTGACGCTGAACTCAACGCTGCTCTGTCTGAGTACAACTCAGACCACCGTCGGACCATCGGGAACCATGTTCCAGACGGGGACGGCGGTCCCCTGGCAGTCTGAACACCAAGGTTGTAATGTGGATCTTTGCAGGCTGCGAGACAGAGGAAACTTCTGCTCACAGTGAGGGAGAGCTGTTTGACAGCTTTCCCTCGCTGCTAGTAGAGTGTTTGCTGTAGCTTGGCAGCAGCTGTCAAAGCTGCAGCCAAGCCACAGAAAACAGCTATGTCCAAGGGGTGGGCACCCCGCTACGTAGCAGGAGCCGGCCCAAGGAGGTGGCAGTGCCCAGAGCCATCAGTGGCTCCATTAGGGGGGCTGTGTGGCCTCCTCCAACAAAAAGGGCCCCAGGGAGGTGGTGATCCCAGGGCTGCGGAGCCCGAAATGGACCCCCTTTTCTTTCTTTTTGTCATTTGCCCCGGGGAGGCGGTGGTCCTCGGGGCTGTGGGGGGGGTCACGTGGCCCCACGCATACAATTAGACAAGTGCCCTGGTGAGGTGTCAGTCCCTAGGACTGCAGGGGTGGGGAGTGGTGGGCGCCCCGGGTAGGTAGCGGTCCGTGGGGCTGTGGGGGGGCTCATAAACACCCCCACCTAAATCAGATCTGTGCCCCAGGGAGTTGATGGTCCTTGAGGTTGTGTGGGGGCCTGGTGCCCCCCCACATATAATGTGATTAGAGCCCAGGGTAGGTGGCAGTCTCTGGAGCAGTGGGGGGACCGTAGGCCCCCCCGCATTGAAATATAAAATGCCCTCAGGACCTGGCCCACCCGAGGGCTTGATAGAAAACAATCATAGGAGGCCACGTTTTTTTTTTTTAAATGCGCCTGGTTTTGTGACCCTGTCGTGAATTTGCAGCAAAAACAATTTTAAGTGCTTTTTAGCCCCAGGGTGGTGGGGGGTGTTTGGGGATTGTCACTCTAGGGCCCCACCACCAGAATTAAGGGGTCATGGTGTCTGTACCCTGGCCCCTTTTCTTTTTTTGTTTTTTACTTGTTTCTGGGACTCAGCTGCAGCCCAGTCCCAAGATGGCTGCCAACACTTCCTTGTTGAAGTGTTGACAGTCAATCAGATCTCAGCACGAAGTGCGGAGGGGTCGCGAATCCTTTGTGTCCTTATATATACAGGTTTGGATTTTCTTTAATTTCTCTAAAACTACTGAGTGGATTTACACCAAATCACAAAAGGGCATTGTCTGGACCAGGAGCTACTATCGCCAAATTTGGTGTAATTCCATCCAGTGGTTTGGGCGCTATCGCTGTTCCCAATTCCTATGGAAAAATGAATGGGGAAAAAGTGTTTGTGGATCCCCCCGTCTTTTTCTCAGCCCCTGCTTGATGCATCCCGCCGAAACTTTCCAGACAGACGCTGAAGAGAGTGTTGTATTTTGCGGAAAATTCTTGAAGATTCATCAAACAACGCCAAAATTATTAGCAAAACAAAACACTTTTTCTATAAAAACTAAGTGCTAACTATAACTACCTAGTGGCGACCACCACTAGGTATATATATTAGTATTTTGACATGTTTGCAGCTTGCAGAAGAACCCAGCATATTGCATTCAGAGGCCTTTGATAAGTTACATAGGCCCTGATTCTAAGCTTGGCGGGAACCGCTAGAAGACCGTACCGCGGTCAAAAGACCGCAGCGGTTATTCTGGGTTTCCCACTGGGCTGGCGGGCGACCGCCGAAAGTCCGCCCGCCAGCCCAGCGGGAAACACCCTTCCCACGAGGAAGCCGGCTCAGAATGGAGCCGGCGGAGTGGGAAGGTGCGACCGTCGCGAATTTCAGTGTCTGCAAAGCAGACACTGAAATTCTTTGTGGGGCCCTCTTACGGGGGCCCCTGCAGTGCCCATGCCATTGGCATGGGCACTGCAGGGGCCCCCAGGGGCCCCACGACACCCCATACCACCATCCTGTTCCTGGCGGGCGAACCGCCAGGAACAGGATGGCGGTATGGGGTGTCAGAATCCCCATGGCGGCGCAGCAAGCTGCGCCGCCATGGCGGATTCCCATGGGCAGCGGAAAGTCGGCGGTACACCGCCGGCTTTCCGCTTCTGGCCGCGGCTGTACCGCCGCGGTCAGAATGCCCGGCGGAGCACTGCCAGCCTGTTGGCGGTGCTACCGCCAACCTCCGCCATGGCGGTATTTACCGCCAGGGTCAGAATGACCCCCATAATGTGGAGGACAGCTTCAAAGTGGCCAGAGGGCATTCTGTTATGATTTAGATAGACAATGTCCAGCATCCACGTGGGACAGGCCTTGGTGCTTTACAGTTGTTTGGAAAATTGGTCAATCTCAAAACAAACTGGAATAATTTAGGCACACACTGATTAGACCCACTAAGGCCCCACCTACCCGGTTTTGCCACAGATCCTAAACAGATCTGGTGACAATCTATAAATCATCAACTGAAGGCATCCATATTGTTTTTTAAATGAAAACAAAAATTGATACTTAACCGCCTACCAGATGATGTTCTGCATGGCTGTTCATCCGGAATCTTCATTGCACATACTGAAAGTAATATCAACTGCCAGTCTGCACATAATTTCAGCTAGTGAGAGAATTATCAACTACCAGCCAGCCCAAAGTTTCAGCTAGTCACATATTGATTCCTTAACTCTAGTCTTACACGTACATATGCATTCAGTACATGCACTCAATCAGTGCTCACAGTTCAGCACCAAAGCTTTTCTATCTCTAACCCTGCCAGCACACACACTATGTGCACGCGGCACCACACTTCACCCTTCATGTGCTGTACTTCACTGAAGCACACATACGCCCAGCACATGCTTTCCCTGCAAGTGGACTATACAGCACTACATCTCTCATGCAATGTATTCCTGTCAGGCATACATACACCCAGTACAAGTATTAACTGCACATGCACTGACCATCCTTGCACTGTGCCCTTCCCAGGCACACTTACAACGAACACACTACTGCCCTGCACAGCACACATCTTCTTACTTGATGTAGGCCAAGGGTGAGTTAAGTGCACAGCAGTGAAACTTTTAAACAGGTGTGTGAGCCTCTAGACCTCACTCCAGTGACACAGAGTAAAAAGGTCCTGTTCACTACTACTGATCACTGCACTGTATGCTGAATATGCTGCTAAACTCCTGGTGAAGGTGGTAGCTTTCCATCATTATGAGGGTAACAGTTTGGGTGGCCCCTCCTGGTCCAACAATACCTCAATCCAACAGACAGACCTATGTCACAGAGCATGGATCCATGTTTGCCAGTGACAAAAAACATCAGCATAAGGAATGCAGACAACAGGACAGCGGAGCACCCAGGGCAGGGATACATGTTTTCACCATGCAGAGGACCTTTCTGTCCCAACACATCATCACTACTCCTAAAAGCTGGCCTTTTCCCTGTGTGATTCTTTGCAATACTAGGGCACCTCCAATGCACTCTTTGTCTCCTGCAGAGTGACAAGTCGATACAATTGAAAATAATCATATTTGATCAGTGTTAATAGGAGCATCATTGGTTTTTAATTGTTTCTCTGGCATATATTGCAAATATGGGTCCCTTCCCATTGCTTTCTGAGAATAGCCAATAACCTTTTTTAAATTAGAGGTATGCCCAACCTTTTCAAAGAAAGCTATTACAAATTTTAACCAGAGATCTCTGGGAAAGCGTCCTCAAGCATTCATTGTGGCTGAATATACAGTGTTAGCAATGACCTGCTTCAAATGATCTCAGCTTCTCTCCTAACATTCCCAAGTCAGAACTGTTTTTAAAACATTTGAAAATCCCTGCAGTATTTGTATTCCCTATGGCTGTTATCTCTCTGGTTCCCCTTCTGTGCTCATCAAAGACAAACTGTTGACCACCTGGTTCGATAATGGCAATATTATGATTCTGTCCACAAATAAGCTTGAACATTTTAATCTCCAATTCTTGACCCTTCTTTCCTTCAAGAAAGGTATCTCTCCTCCATTCAGAAATCCTTTATCTGTGTCAGTACCCCCCGTCCTGGACATTCATCAGTCAGACCCTTTTTACCTTCACCCACACCAATCCCTTTGTCTCCTACTAAACACTCACTCACCTAATCCATTCATCCTCAAACTTTTCCTCCAATGTCCTTCTCTAACTTTCCCCTCTGAGACCAAGAATCCTCCCTCTCACTCCCTTTGCCAGACTGACGCTGAGCCCCTGACCTTGCCTGGCTATCTCCGACTAAACACTCTCCTCCCTTCGAACTACATGGCCCAACCCCTACCTTCTGCTTTCTGAATCAAGCCAACTTTTTTTTTACCCCTGCTTCTACCTTTGTCACTGTTTTTGTATCCCTTTTTCTCCTTCGTTCTCCCTGCAATTCAAAACTCTTTCTTTGTCCCCATGATTTGAAATACACCCTAGTCTTCAAAGTGGGCACTAGTGCCTGAAACCCACACCCATAGGCACATATTGCCCACCTATATGCTGAATACTTATCCTCATAAATGGCCATTTGACACTTGCTTGTTGGTGAACATGTAACTAGGTAACACCCCCTATGTAATCTGTCCAGTCGCGGCTCATGGCACGAGGAAGGGGTGGGGTGGTGCACAGGGGGTGGGCGGGAGGTTAAACATTAAATACAATTTTTTAAAAACACTTACCGCTCCTCTGGTGCAGGCACAGGCTCCCAGCCTGACACTGCTCAGTGCAGCACCAGGATTCCCAGGCAGACTGGGAGCCTGTGCATGCTCTGCTGGGCTGGAGATAGCCCAGTGCGCATGTGTGTTTGGCCAGCCTGAGACGGCTAGCCAAACATACAGCGCACTGAGGGGGAGTGCTCAGTGCTCGTCAGAGCCGTGGCCCAGCCTCTTTACAAGATAACAATAATTAACACAGTTTATTATCGTTTTCTTGTAAAGGTTGTGCAGCTACTCCTGCTGGCGGGGGCGACGCTCCTCCACCGTAGCAGAGGAGCTGCGCTGAATCTGTCTAACCAAAACTAGGTAACCTGCTGCCTTGAATTATGTCACCGTTACCTGACCTGCCCCCTTGTCTTGCAGAACTGCCTACACTCATTTTACCCATTTCCATGTTATTGTGTATCATAGATTAATGCCTGTGCGCTAAAAAGCAATTACATTTTGCCAAAAAAGCAAAATACAAATAAACTATCATGCTTGCACAAGAGAACATGGGCTTGCGTTCTGCGTTAGAATGTGCAGAAGTAATTTGAGGTTTGCTCAGATACAGCTGACACTGGTGCACTGCTGTCTGTCGCTCACTGTTTTCTGAATGGAGCGCCCCTCCCCGTCTCGCTCTGGCTACAAGTGAAACTGGAGTGACATATATGCCTGTCGAACATCAGTTAGTGTTCAATCATGGCTCAAGGAAAGAAGCTTTGAAAAGGCGAAGACAATTTGTTATGTACTAAGCACAGCCAATTAACACTCCCTCAATGCAGACAGCACCGTTTGCCTTTTATAATTTTGCCATAAAGCATGTGCTGTCACAGTGGAAGTGCTTACAGCCCAACTTAAAGGAAAGCAAAGGGAAGAGCCGTGGTGTGGCAAAGAGGGGAGAGTCATTCAAGGGAGTAGCACGAGCCCCTGCAGCCCCCTGGGTCTCCAATACCCAAAATGTTTAGTCTTGATTCCACCTCATGTCCCTCTCTGCCATCATACTACACTTCTTGTATCACTGTCTCCATTATGCTCATTCTTTTTAGCTCTGATTTTTCTGCTCTCTCTCGTTAACACTGTTTTTTTGTTCCTTCTTCACTTTAATGCTGGGTAATAAATAGCCCTGGTCCCTAAAATAGAATGCCTTTGCCCACCACTTGCAATCAGCAGCACAAATTAAACACTGGAAATTTGGGGAGGCGATGGGAGTAGGGGCCAGCAGGACCTGGAGATCTTCATGAGTGGTGTGGCATCCGGGTACTATATGTAAGGTAGACATGCATAGTGGTACATTTAATTTTTAGGACACCATGTTCTCCCTCCTCATTATAGGCAGGTTTTGTGTATGAAGGTAATGCTTCTTAATTAGAATCTGCACCTTAGCATTTACAAGCCTGCTCCTTTGTGATGATTGAAATATTTATGATGTGCATATGTTTCTGCTGCCTCAAACCTGGCACTCTCCTAGGAATGCAGTGAAACTCCTTTAAAAAATGACCTGAAGGGATTTTTAACTTGCCTGCCACTGCTTGTTATGCTATTTTGAATAGTTGGGGAGTACAGGTGCTTGGCTACAAGGTAGCAAGCAGATATAATCTAGTGGCAAATTTTTTGTCTGTGTAATCAAAGGATCTAAGATCTGATTTTCACTCGTCTGTTTGACCAACAATTTTGAAACTTGGGTCCATCACTCAATGTCTCAGAGACTCATTTAAGTTTTTGTGAAATGAGAAGTCCTTGAATTCTAAATAATGTCGGTTTTGCATAGAAGTATGCAAGAAGTGAACTGTACTTTAAAAAATATGGCCACTTCTCCAAGAAGGGGCATGCCGTAATATTCAGAATTTGTAATGGATGGTAATCGAGAAAGGTTGTAAAAAGGGGACATTGAGATCCGCAATATCGCACCACATTGCACGACCTCTGCTGGGGATATGGGAACACCTTGATGCAAAATAGCAGCAACCACAGTGCGGTGTACAGAAAATAAGTCCTCTTCTTTCAACCGAAAAGGCTAGCAGATAATCTAGATGCACATCAACACTGCAACCCAAGCACATCATCTGCCTATTCAGATTTTATAGGACCTTGTTATGCTTCTGCCTATAAAGCAACATTCGAAAGGATGTTCAATTTATACCTCTGTAACTATGGTGTCTCAGGCCTAAAGTTTAGGGGAATTGACTTTATGTCAGAATTATTATCCATGCAAACAAATCCTTGCGCCCCCTGGACCCTAGACCTTTGAAGACAACATTGTTACATTAAGGCTGTGTAAAGAATAAGAGATTTTAGGAAGTACAAATTGTATTTGTTAAAAAACGCTAAGGTAGAAGACTTAAGTTTAACTAAGTAGCCGACTGGTCTCACCGTGCGTTAAGTAATGAACATATTTTGCCATGAGGAGGTGAATTACCATAGGAACCTGAAGAAAAGGATTACATTACTCTCTTCATTGACAAGGGTGCAGTGTATCTACTAACTGCTGCTTTACCAATGACTGGTCAATTTTGTAGAATGTGTTTTACCAAAGAATAGGGCCACATTTGTGCCATTGAATTTGTCCATTATCTGCTTTCAGGCTGTGTCAATCATTGTGTCACAGAATTCAGCCTTCATATTGACAGAAAATGTGGCCATCACTTTGATCTCTATATAGTCCATCATTGCGTTGCAGAACCCGAATATGCCTGACAATATACTTCTTATTGCGCTGTGGAATGTGGTCATATTCCCTTGTAGTGCAAAATGTTCTTCGTTATTAAGGAATAGTACAGTACATTTTGCCACTGACACCCATTACAGTCCTTTTTGACAGAAAATATTTATTGGTGGTTACAGGATGGGGTGGGCGTGGGTGATTTGGGCAATTTTGAGTACCTGGTATTTATAGACTGGGGACCATGGTTAATTTTTTTTAGAGGTGAGTAGTGCGTTTTTGCTATAAATGGATTCGGCAATTCAGTCTTGAATTATTTAAGTAGCATAGGTAGCTCTGGAACGAGTTGTAAAGTGTTCTTACGTGAGGGCTGACATGGAAAAAGAGATGGGGATGGTGAGAGAGAAAGTGAGTATAATCTGGAAGATCACTGTGAGGGTGTGGGATAAAAATCGTATGAGCATTGTCAAGCAGTACCTGTGGGAATGGCCAGGAGAGGTTCTGCTGTCTAGTTATTGGGATTGAGGCATGGGGTCAATAGGGAAACTTGTTTGGGTGGAAGTCGATTTTTCTTTTTGTATGTCGGATTGGCCAGCAGAAGAGAGGATGGCTGAAGAATCAAGAGCACCACCTTACACTGTCCATTATGTCAAGTAACTATGTTGCTTGTTGTGTGGCGCAACATATGTTTTGTTTTGCTTTATTTTCTGTGGATAGAAGAGATAGGTTTAAGATAGACTGATATGAGAGGGTTAAAAAGGCACTGGACATTACAAATTAAGGAGCTGATCACAAGTGGGCCGATGCAGGGGAAATGGTAACACAGAATGTGGTGTTTCACTTTCCATGCCGTATTCTTATCCATGTACCAGACCATTCTGAGCTTTGCAGCTGAAATGAGGAATAACATGTGTCCTTGATGATTTCTGCACATTATTCCTTATTTTTGGCTAGACTGATTTAGACTACCTTCATCAGATGATATGTGCATCTGAAAGACTCCCAATTCACCGATCATTGGATGAATTGGGATTACCTGTTGATTCGTGATCTAGCCCTTGTAGGTGGTGGGTCTGGGCTTTCTAGGCCACTGAGTTTGTGGAACATGGGAGGAAAGTAGGAGACAACATGAGATGAAGGTTATCAAACTGCTACTTTAATGTCGAGTGCAGAGGATAGAGCCTTGAAGTTATGGTTGGAAGAAAGTAAGGCGCCGTTTGGCTAGGCAAAAGGTGAAAAGAGCACAGAGTGCAGATGAGGTTGGTTTACAAGCTTGGTGGCTCTAGTTTCTAAAATGATGACTCCTGGGCTGATAACTAATGTAGGAAAATGTAATTAGCCACGGGTGATATCTCTTTTACTTGATGTGTGATATTGACTGTTACCTGTAATGCTTCAGGAAAAGAATACAAGCGGCAGAAGTACTGTATGTACCCTAGGCTGTTGTATAAGACAAGAAGCTTAACCTCAGCTGTTCAGCCAGACTGACTGCAAAGCGTATTCAAAGGAGATCATGAATGTACTTTAGGTAATAACCTAAAGTAAAGTATGTATTCTTCCGAGGAGGTGTTTCTTTTTCTTATAACTGTCTTTAAAAAAAACAAATTTGAGACTCTTTAGCAATTTTAGTGAGCTCTTTGGTAATCATTACCCTCTAGAAGGTTTTTATCCGGTCTGGGAGATCTCGTTGAGATTTAGGACACTTGGTCTGTCAGCAACAAAGAGATGTTTTTTAAGTGATGGCGTGTACAGCATGCATAAACGCTCCAGCAAACACAATGCAGCTAATAGTCCATAGGGTTAGCAAGGAATGCAGATGTACTCAACCCTCATTTGGGACACATGCTTCTTTTGTTCCCCAGCCTAAGTAGGTTCAAAAAAGTTGTTTTTCCTTCTTCATTCTTCAGTGGTGCTTTTGAATGATATGTCCCAAGACCACCAACCTTGTTGCATTTTATTTTGTGGAAGTGATCACCCTGATGGACACTGAGAATCATCTGACAACATCAGCAGGGTAATCACCATTCTGAAGTTTGGAGATCCTCTCTCTCATCAGGGGAGTAACATGGGCCCACTGCCCCTGTGGTGCGGGGAGGGGCCCAGGCTTACCCACTACTGGAATGGACTCCATCAGCCCCATCTGATGCAAATGTGGGTGGCCCCTTCAGCATATCGTGCTGGGTTGGCGGGCTCTCGTTTTGTTACCCCATTATCTCTTATTGCTGCATTATACCTTTTGCCGATCCCTGAAACTCAGGAATTACAGTAAAAAATTATCTTCATGGAGGGACTAGTGAAGTCCTAGCCTTAATAAAAATGGTGATTGAGGTTTAGGCAAGTGATTTGTCATGATGGAAAAGCTGCAAGACGCATGGTCATTTCTTAAGAATGTTTTTGCTTCATGCTCTTGTGAGGGACACCCTATGCTCTTCCTGAGGCCGAGGTGCAACGCATGCTTCTATTTTAAACTTTAATTGTTCGTCTTGTGGTACTCTTGAACTAATAAAAATAGGTGAGCTGAAAAAATATAAACCTGTTGAATTGGAAAGTTCATCAGTATAACAGTAGTATCTCTATGGATTTGTTTTTGAATGTGCCTTCACTACTTAAATAAATATGCTAAATGCAGACAAGACTTTCTGTTTAGTTTTTTTTGTGTGTTGCCTAAAACCCCATTGAGACATATAAATGCTTAACTCCCTTATAGATTATTGGTTGTGATTTTGTACTTTCTTAACAATTACAACAACCTTCTTTGTAGCCTACCTTTTCAGCAGCAGTCACAGAAACACGTTTTTGTTTGGTAGATAACGATTAGAGTCTTCAAATTGATACTATGTAGCAGGGGCTTCCAAACATATCTGCCCTTTCAGCAGCCTGTTGAAGAAGCTTTTGGCCACCGAATTTTAGTTGATAAAGAAACGCATTCAAAGCTGCCTCCACTCAAGTCCAGCACTCATTGCGCTCTCTACATACATATTGAATGTGGAAGTCAGCTCACCAATTTTGCGTTAATGTGGCTGCCGCTTGTGTACTTTTGAGTTCAGGAGGATTAGCTACTGGAGAAGGTCAGATTACCATTGAATGGTATAAAAAGTAGAAGCAGAATTCTATTAAGCATCGTTGAATTGACACAAAATATAGCATCAATCTTCAGCTACTTATTTCTTGGGCTGTGGAGTTCACAGTAGAAGTGTCGCATGGACAAAAGCAGACCTGTTGGTGGAGCTACACCAGAAGCATCTGGCGCGCTATTTGCTCATTAAAACATGAAGTTCCTCAGACAGAGGTGCCTAACTGACAAAAACACAATCACCCTCCCCTGTAGACCAAGAGAAGCAGCGCAAATTCTCTAATAATGTAGAAGGAGGCTTAGACATGAAGAGTGCAGAAATGACTTACCCTAAACAAAAAGCCAGGGGGCTCAGAAAAGAGAAAGCGGGTCGTACAGGGGACATTTACCCCGCCTGTCACCTGCCATGGTAGAGGGCCTGTGCTCAAGATAATATGTTTTGTTTCCATTGTGTGATTGGACAGTTGACGAGTGCACCCCTCTTACCAGCTGCTCTAAGCAGCGCCCCTCCTTCTGCAAAGGGTTAGATTGCATTATTCATTTTCCCCTTCCAATTACTGCTAGAACACCTGCCCGTCAGACGCAGTGTCCAGCCACGTTCTGAATGGTGCTGTGCTCATTTCTGTGCATGAGCACGCTTCATTATTGTTTTGTTTCACCCCTTCTTTTTTCTCCATTTTGTACCCAAATGATTCAACCAAAAAGCATACCGCCTACCCCACTGTTTTCTGAATATTAAGGTACTTCATTGTCACCAAGCCACGATGAAATGTGAAAAGGCAGAAAAGACCAATGCGTGTGTATGTGTGTTTAGGGGGTTTGGAGGTGCTTCCTCAAAGAAGGGATGGTACAGTTGTGATTCTCAGCAGGTCCCAAGGACATTCTTTTAAAATCTGGCATTTTTTGATGAGCTCAGACAATGTCTTATTTCTTCGCGGTTTACAGCACTATTTTATCACAAATGGCATTATATGATGGCGAACAGAATATTCGGAAATGTAGAAAGTAGAAAATGCTATAGCAAATATTCTTTGGATGAACCTTAAACATGGCTGATTCCACTGTAGTTGAAATCACTTTCTGCCTGCTCCTGCAAATCTTTAACTCAAGTTGTGTTAAGGTGTAATCTTGCATCCTGTGTGCTTTGTTCTGAAAAAGGCATGGCTTTAAAATCCAGAATGTGGAGCTGGCTCAAGCTTCAAGTCTTAATTATTTCAGTAAAGAACTCAAACACTAAATTTTGGGTGGTACTAACCATTGAGTCTATTATTGCTACCGCGAAGCCCACACATATTTATTCTCTCATGTATTTGTGCAGTGTTGTAGAGCGTGAACCTGCCAGAGAGGGCGCCAGAGCACTGTATGTGACTGAGGGTGGACCCACAGAACATTTTCAAGATAGGATACCAATTTGCATTGGAAAATATGATTACTACATAACATTTACTATATATACTGATAATTTTTTTTTATAGTTTGGAGGTGGACTTTTGGTGCGTGGAGTGAGCTCCAGAGCATAATAACCGTGTAAAAGCATACCTATTGGTATTGCACTTATATCATTATGCTTTCTGAAACCATGTGACGTAGGATAATTGATGGGTGTAACGAAAACTTCCATGAGGAACTTAAATAACGGACCAATTACCCATGAGAAAGAGGGAGCATTTGAGAATGCAGTTGGAGTTTGGCAGCATAACAGCATATGTCGACGTTACAATGGATTGGTAGCAAAGAGCAAGCAGTACTTACTTCAAATCCATTGGGTCCTATTTTGAGTTTGGTGAACAGAATACTCCTTCAACATGTGGCAGATATCACGTCCACTGTAATGTAAGTGCCACAGGCTATTATGCACTTGTATCAAGTCCACTAAATTCTGAATACGCCCAATAGATTGCCACCTTGATAAGGGCGGAGCTGGGAAGAATGCAGAATGTAGTAGTTTTGCATGCAGGGTAATATGACAAGCAGATACAGCATGCACTAATGCAACTCTTGTTATAAGGTGTGCAAGGCTTGCTGTCTGAGATCTTAATCCCACTAAGTTTAACACCCCAAAGCCTGAACTCTGCCTTGATGGCAGTTAGCTAGCATTCAAAATAAATTGCCTTTTCCTAGGCAAAAGGAACTTCATTATAAAGTTCTCACAGATAAATAAAAGTATTATCAAAAAAGAAACATTTTATAAATGTTGAATACACCATGGATTTTATTGTGGATGCCGTATTTTTTGTTTTATTATACATAATTAAACCGCACGGACTGTAATGCTGCCCTGCCCGTAAATATGTGGCTGCATGCCACCAAGACGCCTCCTTTCAATGTACAGGCTTGCTTTCATTTCAGTAGGAAGCGCATTCCCCCCAGGTAGTATTTGTACATTTCAGTCGAGCCAGTTGAACTAAAGTAGCATATTGCCATTTTTAGGTTCTACTTTCTTCTTAATCACTTATGTTTATTACACATACCCTCGCCTAAATTTGAAAGTCTGCAGGAAGAACCTAAAGAAGAAATGAAGAAAAAAAACAGAAACAAACCCATGAAATTAAAACTTCTGTCCCTCCTCCCCCACACCTCTTTCACTGAGTACCTGCGTAGGGTGATAATATATCCTGCTAGAATCTTAAGCCTGAATCAACGTGACCACTTACTAGGGCAATACTTCAGTTTCACTGTTAGCCTCTGAGACAGCTCCACAGGGGTAATACGAAGAACCTTTAGATATTGTGGACATGTAAGCTCACTAAATGTAGTGAACGTGTGGCTTAAAATGGATGGCAGTAATCATCAAACAAGCATTTGCAATGCAATGGGGGTCACGTTTGCTCGAGTAAGAGCTATCTGCGTTGTAAATTCTGAACTGGTCATTTCTTGCCACATAAATGTAAAATAAAAAGTAAAACAGTAGTTCGCTCGCAGTCAAAACTATTTTCAGCAAAAATGCAATTATCCATGTAACAGGGTCGATGTGATGAAAAGCGCTCGACTACTGCCCAGCGAGATCGCGCTGCGTGGGAAATAAATAGAAAAAAGTAGTGTAGTCCAGAAACCATACAGAAAACACAGAGCCTCCTATGTTTTCAGTAGTTGGCCGGTGTGCTCGAGAAGGGCTGAACACCGGAAAAGGCATGACATATGCATGCCTTCCACTAATGAAGGCAAGCGGATTTTGAAAAGCAAGCCCACAAACCAACCAAACTCATGGGCATGCGGTGGGCGTGATTACTGAAGGGACAGAGCGCTTTGCACTCGACCCTAAAAAGACCGGACCAAGGTCTGCAGCACGTTTTCCATTGTTAACACATTCCCTATTTAACAAATCCTGTGTCTCCATTTTGGAGCCTTGTTTTGCTTCCACGAACCTAGTAACAACTGTAAACATGAACTGAGTGTTATTGCAAGTTTCTTCCTCTTGTAGAACGTGGAGAGCAAGCTCTGTGTAAGGGAGCACCACCGCACAGTTGCCAGGTGGCCAGACAACTGAATGTCAAACATGTTATCAGTATATTTTAGAATGTCCTCTCAAAATCTATTTATTTTGGGACAGGATCACAGCAAGTGTACCAAGGAGCTAGTGGTATCACAGTCCCTCCAGCATTGATCAGATATTCCATTAATGTGGTCTCCCATGGGTGTTGTACCAATATTGCTCAATTTTGCAGAAGGTTTGTGTCCCCCTTGCACACTTATTAGTCTTACGTGCTCCTTCATGTATCTTATTACATTACTTCTCCATGAGTTTCTTAGCTAACTTCATTTTCTACCGCTAAATCCACAGGGTGTTTGCTGCTTGGGTTTCTGTTAAGAGCATTTTGTATATATTGTAAATTAAGTGTCACAGTGTCTCCCTTAAGCAACCAGTTCCCAGACACTGTGAAATCTGTAGTGCAATTACTCATATAACAAATTTAGTGCCCAGTGCTGCAGCTGGAGGTAATTAAATATCTCTCTGGTAATCAATACCTCTAATGCCTTTGAATGATATAGGGGGTCATTACAACCTTGCGGGAGCCAGAATACCGCCAGTGCTGGCGGTATGGCTGGCTCCGTATTTTGACTTTTCCGCTGGGCCAGCGGACGGTAACAGAGTTACCGTCCGCTGGCCCAGTGGAAAAGTCACATCAACATTGCCACCGGCTCGTAATTGAGCCGGCGGCAATGCTGATGTGCAGCGGGTGCAGTAGCACCCGTCACGCATTTCACTGCCCGAAATTCGGGCAGTGAAATGTGCGACGGGGCTCTGTCTGGGGGCCCCTGCACTGCCCATGCCAAGTGCAGGGGCCCCCAGGAGCCCCCTGAGTCCCCTTACCGCCAGCCTCTTCCTGGCGGTGCAAACCGTCAGAAACAGGCTGGCGGTAGGGGAGTCATAATCCCCGGGGCAGCGCTGCTTGCATCGCTGCCCTGGCGGATTATCACCGCCGGGGCTAAAATGGCGGAATACAGCCGGCCTCGGCGGTGGGACCGAGGCAATACCACTGCGGTCAAAATATGGGTTTTGGTACCGCCAGCCTGTTGGCGGTACGAACGCCACTTTAGGGTTGTAATGACCACCATAATGTGTACTTTAATAAAAAGGCAGCCCAAAGTGAGATATTTGCAGTCCCCCCAGACTTGAAATTCCAATCTCTCTAGTTGTTGTGTGAAATCTGAGTTGTCACATAAGGGTATAAAATGAGATGGAAGGATCGTCTATTTCTTCTTCTCATTCCAGGTGCTCATTGTAATTGGAGTATGTTCAGAGGAGAAGAGGCCCCAGTTTTTCCCTTGGAAAACCACAGAACCAACCTGAGAGAAGAGCCAGCTGCAAGATGGTCAATGAAGCACCATTGCTGATCAGTTTTTGTGCTACCCCAATCCACCAGGTATCACAGTTGTGAGGAGTTACAATAATGTAATATATGTGGAACAGCCACTGATTCAGATACATCCACTTGTGTGAAATTCCAAGCCTCTTTCACTTCAGATTAAGGGCCTGATTTTGATCTTGGTGGTGTTACCGCCGAACCACCGCTGCAGCGGACCCGAGAAGACTGTCAATTCGAAGGTGGTCCGCCTCCTGTATCTAGATGTAACGCGGCTGAGCCGCTGACTGCCATGACGGAGTGCTCTTCTTAGCTGTCAGGCTGGTGGGTTCCCACCACTGGTATATAAATGTTGCAGTCTTGCAGGCGGTGTACAGCCAGCGGTTTGCTGACAGAGGGAGGACATCACTGGACCCAGTGGACATTGGACAATGGCATTGGCTGTGGAATAGGGGTAAGTCACACACACTATACCTTTGCCATATGTGTCCCCCTCCATCATACACACCGCATGCACACTAGTAGCCATTGCCATTATACCACAACACAGCACGTACATGCTGAAAACACATATTGATATAAATCCATGACACAACACACACACACACTATTGACAGTGCACCCACACACGACAACAACCAACACAACTACATGCTCATAAAGAAACACTCGCACATCACAACTACACACACCATGACAACGACGCCACATAACAGCACTCAACTGAATGTTGCATGCTGCAACACAATACACAACACAACATACAAAACAACATCAATGCCACAGTGCCATATGCAAGTGGCATACATACTGACACAACCACATCACCCACTACACACCCCTCCACCTCACCCAGCAAATCGCATCACACACACACACACATACACATTGTGACACACACCCAACTCAAAGCACAAAATGACAGGCACAGATCCTCTGACAATGTGCACACATGGACACAGTTGACAGGTGCAATTGTACTGTCATTGTGGTGCCAGCATTCATTTGGCAATAAATACTGACACCATAATGACAGTTGTGTAAGTGTGCGATATGTGTTGTGTACCAGTGTCTCCCCATCCGTGTCTGACCCATTCATGCCACCGACATATTTGTGTCACAGTAATTCTAAGAAATTACTGTGACATGTATACGTCTGCACTGGTCCTGAGCTCCTGTGCAGTGACCCCCAACATACACAACCAATGCTGGCTCCCTACCTCTGTGTCCAGCGACAGACGGGGGTGGTGTTTTCTTTGTGGTCCAATGGTAGCAGCGACAGAGGGTGTTGTCCAGTTGTGTCCAGCCAGCCAGAAACGGAAGTGGAATCAGGAAAAAAGTTCAGTTTTCAGCCCTTTCCCACCCTCTACCCCAAATCCACCAACTAAGAAGTGGAGGTTGGACTGCCACAGTTTGCTTGGCGGTAAGACACATCCAAATTTGCTCGGCGGTAAGAGGAGCTGGAGTCCAGCCACCAGCCACTTTTTTCTATGGTGCCGTGGTGGCGGATGGGAATTCTTGGTGGAGTCAACTGGACTTACACAGGTTATCGTCAATGGGCTGCTAACATCTAAATCGGGCGTACGGACTGCTAAGTCAACGGATGGGGTTTCTGTCACAAAAGTGGCGGCGGACCCATTACCACTAACATCTAAATCAGGCCCAGAGTTGTCTATTGCTCTGTTTCATTGTTTGAGGATTGTGTGCACTACCAATAGAATTGGGAGTGTTTAAAACAAATAAAGAATTTTAGGAAGGGCTGTAATTTTTACAATTGCTACACTCATTAGCCATGATAAGGATAATAGACTGTGCCTTCATTAGAGGTATTTTTCAGTCTTGCAGGAGAGGGACAAAATTTAGCTTTGCAGTCCGAGAAGTAGATTGTTTGTTTGTACTACAAGGTATGTAACTGCTGTGATGGCCCACTGAAAAGGAAACTGCATCAACAGGGTTCTAATGTCGACCCATGGCACATTCAAGAACAATATTGTAGAGTTATGGAAGTTAATTTTAAATCTTGAAATTAAGCTGAACTTTGTCAACTCTTCCATCAGCGCCAAGATCGATTTTGCTCGCTCAGTTACATTTAGCATCATATCATCAGAAAACATAGTAGGTTTAAATTAATCACCGCTTATGACTATTCCTCTGATGTCAATGTTACTTTGGTCATGGTTAGTCAGTGTTTCCATGCACAGTGTAAACAGTAAGGGTGGGAATCGACATCCCTAACAGGTTCCCCACTTGATGATCACCAATTTAGAAGCTAACCCATTCATTCAGAAGTGTGCCTTAGGATTGTTGGGTCATGCTAGCTGCCATGCCATGGAGTGTCTACTAGATTTGAGCGACCTGGGCACCTACTGCAGGAAAGTTCAATTAATCCTATCAAAAGGTTTTTCTGCATCTAGTTTATGAAGAATTGCATTTTTACCTGTGCATTTGACAATCTGATGTTCGTCTAGTATATTTTTGGTGTTATTGCATTGACTACACATGACAAAGATTGATTGGTCTAGTAAAACCAACCCAGACAAGAGCATCCCAAACTGGTTTCTAGTATTCCAGTCAACAATTTTGCATTTTTTTTAAATGGGAGACTGTCCTGTAAGAGCCACATGTTTGTGGGTCTTTCTACGGCTTACAGATCACTGTGATTACTGCGCCAAACATTTACCCTATCACAAAACTGCAGTATTGTCAAACAAGTTGTATACGTTTGTAAGTTTAGTGGCAAAAGACCTTCAGGCAATCTTGAAGAGAGTTCTGAAACCACCCGATTCAATTGATAAAGTCTTTGAGGGCCACCACAATTGACTCTAGTCATCTGGGGAGAATGGAGATAGAGATCAGTTTCCTCCTGACTCGTGTTCTGTTCCCCAGATAGCTTCTGGTAGAGCTGAAATGTTTCCACAATATCTTCATCTCTCATCACAATTATCAAAGTCTTAACTCTCTCTCTCTGCCTCCTATGTTAATTTACTAGCTAGTGAAGACCTGCTTTGCTTCCTGAGACATATTTTCGTTTACTCCGAAGTATGTATGTTTTCAGCCCTGTTCATATCAAGCCCTCACACTTGTACTCTAAACTTGAGTATCTTTCGTCAAATTTTAGTCAATGGGTCATTTCTCCCCCTAGTTGCAGCCTTTGATCCTTATGCAAGTTATTAACACAGGCTCTGGACACTTTAAATCTGTCCCTTAGGACCGCTTCAGGCATCTCATAAACTAGCAGTAGCCATGTCATATACATCATTTTTCAGCCATAAACCCTTGAATTTTATGTCAGGTACTTTTGGAACGCCCTATCTGCAATAAGAGTATCATTTAGTCTCCATCTAGGTTTCTGGCTTCCTGTGTTAGTTACTGCAAGTGTCATTTATGTTGGAGCATGGTCTGAGAAGGCGATTGGATCAATGCTGCATCTGAAACAACCTACAGTGTAGTCTCCCCAGTTACATTGGTCTATATTGGTTTCTTGTAGGAGAGAAATGTTCTACTCTGTTTCTGTCAAGAAATGTAAAATTGCCAAATAGACTTATATGTCCCCAACCCTCTGAAACAAGGGGTGGAGTCAAATTTATGAGTGTAAAGAGTTTTAACACATATTCAGAGTTCTCCAGCACCAGGGTGAAATGCTCTCATGGTAAATAGGGAACCTTTCAAAAGCTTATTAAGATTTTTAAAAAATAGTACAAATATTTTTCTGTTAAGTATTAATATAAATGAATTTTATACATTTATTTTAAATGTAAAACAAAATGAAAATTGAATATGTTAAAGAAACTTAAACTTATTGCTTTACATTTTATTTAAAAAAACCTTCTAAAGTGAAATGTTTATTTTTGATGTATGGAGAATTATACAGATTTTTGTATAAAAATAAATAAAAATAATCTCTTTTTTAGAAAACATTAGCTACATTTATGTTTTTCTAAAAAGTTTTATTCAAATATTTTATCATAATCTATACATATAGTATATATTATACATATAAATTAAATTCATAGTTTATCTATATATTTTAATATTAAATTAATTTGATATGTATTTCTTTAAAAGTTGTTAGAAATAAATCTATTTTTACACTATTTCTAATGGCAGTAGTTCTAAAGCTGTGGTCCGGGGAACCGTGTCTGTGATGCCTACTCAAGGGAGCTGTGTCTGTTTAGAAAATTGAACACTATTAGCAGCTTAATAAACTTTATGTAAATAAAGAAGCAAAATGTACAATTCAAAATTTTAAAATGTTCTGTAAACGTTAAGGAATTTGAAATTAGGAGCTAAAAATAAAGTTGGTATTCTCAGGCTGATTCCTGGGAGTAGGACAAGCGCATCATACAGAATATATTCTGAATGATGTGTGACTGCAATTGAATTTAGAAAAGCTTCATCCTTTGCATTAAATTTTTTTGCATTTGTTTTTGAATTAATTTAAATATTTCATAATTTTGTATATTTGTTTGATGAATGCTTGTTTCTGTACTTTTGTGTGTTTTGTGGTTCAAATCAACAGAATTGCTTAGGTGGTAGCCCCTGGTTTCCAGTAATGGCTGATTGGAAGTCTCCAGATCCCAATAATGTTTCAGTGGAGGTCCCCAGATTCCAGATTCGATTAAGTGGGTGTCCACAGAAGTCAAAAGGTTATAATCCAAACTTCTAAAAGGTTATTTTTTCAGTCCCCGTTTCTACCTAATGTACTGCAAAATATAGACTGTGAATTAGGCCCGGTGAGTTCGCTTGCATTTATTTTTCTGGTGAACAAATTATGATTGCACAAGATAAGACTATTATTATTCAAGTTCACTCTTTGTGATGTAACTGCATATTTGTGCAAGTTGGACACGTGCACAGGAAATGGCAAAAAGTTAGTGTGATTTGAAGTGATGGCAGCACATCTCACATTTACTGCCATATCCATAAAACATGCAGCAAACTTAAGTTGGCATAAGAACATTCCTCACAGTACACAAGGAACGCTCCTAGTTCCCATGTGTGCTGTACACTTTAACCCATAAGTACTTACGTGTATCTGAAACAGCAGGTATTCAGACCCTTAATTTACTGATTTCGATACAATGGAAAAGAAATAAATAGCACACCACTTTCTGCAAAACTGTGTCGACAGAACATGTAATGTCCAATTTTTCTTCAGGGATAAATGCATTTTGCACTATCTGCATCTGTAGCTGGACGGATTTGCCCAGATAGTGGTAAAGAGTTCCTTGCCTTCTTAATAAATTAATGTTATCTTGCAATTTTTATGTAGTGGGGTTACCACTGCCTCGCATTTCTGATTTTAGATTATCTGAATGGTTTGCTTTCTTCTGGGTTCCAGTTCTGCAAACTTTCCTTCAAGCTTCTGGCCTCTTCTTGGCCTCTGGCTGAGGAAAAGGTCAGGGCCTGAAGGGTGTGGAGGAAAAAATGATTGAAAGAGAGAGAGGTTTATTTTTTTCATGTTGGTAGCCACTGGTCTCGTTAAAAGCTGATGCACGTTTATTCTACTCCATTATATGCAGTTATGTTGTGTTAAAACCCCACAGAGACAGATGCCTTATGTGAAAAAAGGCTTCATTGCGCATCCTTTAATTTTGATGGTTTGAGGTAGAAGGAGGGTCTTGAGAAGACTAAACCGTCGAGTTTCTAATGCCCAGGGGATCCCACTCCTGCAAAGGATTTGGAAAACTCAAAGGTTCGGGTGCAGGAGCATGAATTGAATTTTGAGCTTCTGTGTGCGAGGACAACAGCTCCATACAGTTATCTTCTATTTCTGCACTAGATGATGTTTCCGGATAAGACTCTGCGAACCATTGGAGAATTGTTTGAACAATATCAATCACTTGTGGCTGTAAAGATTGGAATGTAACTGTGTTACCATGTGATACCATAGCATAGTAGTTGTTCATGGGCTCCTCTTTGTAGGAGCTGAGGCAAACGAGGTTATTTTCCTTGCTGAGAGAGAATGGTTCTGTGGCGCCGCTGTCTCTACTGACACTCATCATTTACTCATGTTTTCATTGGGGTTTTGTTGTATTGTAGTGTATTTGTATTTATATTGTGCATATTTCCCCACATTAGGCACTGAAGCTCCATAACCCTAGGTATTGGTTATTGGTTATTGTTGGTTATTGGATTAGTAATGTCCTCTCAAGGTAAAGCTCTCCATACATTTATGATCAACAAAACAAGCATTGGCAAACCCAATAATTCACACCTTTGGGACCTATTGGCTTTGCCAATGATTTTTAGCAATGCTGTATGGCATTGGCAAGATGCTGTGCAGTATGGTCAAACTTATTAACAAAAAGGAACGATTCCAAAGCCTTGTTATTTTGTAGGTGTCTTCTCACTTGGTGGCATGTACATGCATCCAACTTTACACATATATAGCTACAAGATGGTGCAGGCATCTTTTTTTATTTACCGATCTGAGATGGATTGCTAAATAAAAAAATGAAAAAGCAGTAGCATTAAAGTGTTTTATTTTATGTCAAAGAGGCTGGCAGCAATTTGTCTGCTTTTCCTCCCATTTAAAAAAAAAGGCAACAGAGGAGCAGGTGGGAGGCACAGAGGCCAGGGGGAGAAGCACACATGCAAGAAAATAACACCAAGTTCAGCGAGTCAGGGAGTTTGGTGTGTGGGGGGAGAAATACACACAAGAGAGAAAGAGAGAGAGATAGAGCTTGCAACACAAAAGAGACAGCAACACAGAAAACAGGGGAATGAGGAACATGGTATTTGGTGGTAGTAGAGAAGCACAGGAGAGAAAGAGAGCTGGCAAACACATGCACTCTCATGGATTGCTTAAGCAAAACGATAAAAGTAGTTTTCCAGTATTGAGCCATGGAAGAATAAAACCCAGACAGACAAAGAGATGGTAGAGAACCTGTGCTACAAGGGTGGCACAAACACAAGATTGGCAAGCTGAGATAAGGAACGCCACAGAATCAGAAGAAAGCAAATGAGTGTGACAATAAAACCATCCAATGGGAATCAGAGAGACCCTGTAAGTTCTTGTTAAGCCCACAATAGATCTTTTTCAACCAGAGAGCTTGGGTTGTTTGGTTGGCTTGTCTTAAAAATAAATGTTCTGGATCTAATGCTTGAAATAATCTCAACCACTGGCGTTTCTCTGGATACTATTCAAGTCGTTTTTTGTTCACAGTGCCATCACAGACATGTCATATGCAAATCAGTTTTGGTATCACTCCAAAGGAGCAGCCCATCTTGAACTGCCAGGCCTCATCCCCTCTGAACAGGATACCGCAGAACTAACTCCAGTTTCAGTTCCACTGGACATCATCAAAGAGGTGCAGCACAAGCAGCTGACCCATGTTTGTTCATACCCATGTCTCTGAGGGTGTCAGGACTTATAGAGCAAAATTAAAACACAATTAAGTGTTTGAATTAGTTATGACCACTGTCGTTGCTCTGGGAATTATGTCTTGCCGGTGTTTGCTTACTTTGCGATTTCTGGGAGAAATCAGCCGTATGCAGATCAGTCTTCATCCCAACCCAGGAGAAGACCAGCTGAAACTGCCAGACCACACCTCCTCTGGAAGGGAACACCGCAATCCCAGATTGGTTTCTGCTTCACGGGGCATCATTAGTAAGGTGCAGCTGGTTCATGGGGCGTTGTCAGTGAGAAGCATATAGAATCCGTATGGCACAGCCAGCCCAATGTAATCACTGGTGATTGTGATTGAATAAATCATTGCGCCCATTACATTTTGTTTATCTCAATGCAACAATAATTGTGGCTCTACCCTGTTGACGTTCTCCTGATCACACTGTTTAAAACATACCCCAGCACCACGTAGGAGATCAATTTGTTGTCATCGGGCCTGTACAACCCCACTGATAAGGGTAGGATGGTAACTTTTTGTTAACAGAAGGGGGTCAGAAGAGCATCTGTGGAACTTTTATTATTATCTGTGTACTTTAATGAATTGTACAATGTTGTGCAGAAAACGAGCGTGTTTTAGTAGGTTTCCAACTCAAGACATATTTACTTCTAGGTGTGCTCTGTGCTGGTGGGAATGTGCCCCTGCAGTTGGATTCTTCCGCATTTAGAGACCAAATTGTAATTAGCAGGCTCCTTACTAAAGAACACTTACTTGGCCAAGTGGTCGCCTGATTCGTCATTTCTCATTGAAAGAATGCCATGAGGCACTTCCAGAATAGGGGCTGTCAAAATTATGTACTGGTTCCCATGGCAACACGAATGACCATTTGCAGAAAGATGGTGGGCCAGGGAGGAAGGTGGTGCGTGGGTCTGTTGGCAGGCTTTTTGGTCCCAGGCTCACCAAAAGGTCAATGTGTGCTTCCATCTGTGGCATATTGTGCATCCCAGGAGCAACAATGAAACCCCACCAATCACGTTAAAAGCCTCTTTTGTAACAGTCCTCGTCGTCACGAACGAACCCGCTTTCATTACCCCTCAGAGCTGTGCTGATTAAGTTCTTGGTCTTGTTTCTGTTTGTGTTTTGGTCAAATGTGGCTTTTGGCTGGTCCCTTCCTTAATGGAAAGAGTGAGGATTGCCTGCAAATCTGGTAAAGAGATACACTTTTGTTACAGATGAGCATGTTTTGCCTTTCCTGCAATACCCACATTAGAGTTTATCAAAATACAGTACCCATCTACTCAAGGTGGAAATTGGGAGAAAGATCATATGTGAATAGACATGCGAGCACAGTCCACCCAGTTTCTGTGTTGTTCTGTGGAATCTCTATCCAAGCGCTGAGGTTTGTAGCATTTGTAACTTGACTGCTGTGTGACTGCTACACACCTTTTAAAACAATCAGTCTTGTCCAGTTTACTGACATGGTAGCCCCTCTCTTCACGACTAAACTCTGAGCATACCTAGACGTGTGGTGGCATTTAGTGGTCGATCCACTGTGATAGCTCGTTTTTTGTATCCCCTTTTCGGGGAGGTCAGAACACCACACCACTGTGGTACCACTGTGAACAGAGTACATGAAAACTCGTATAGCATCTATCTAAGCAGTGCTGGTTTGACAGTAAACGAGCTGCGAGAAAAAAAAAAAAACAATTTGAAATATGACTTAGGATTCCCTATAACAGTTCATCCATAGTCACACGATTGGGACTCTTAGGACGTAAACATTGAGAGTGTACAGACGACAAGGTAGTCTGCTTTACTGTGACTTGTATGGGTTTGATACGCCCTGAGTATCAGTTTTTGGAGTAAGGTGCAAACCTTACATTTTTGGTGCAGCTGATGCGCTTAATCGGAGATAATCATTCTCTTAGCACCCTCCCCGGCTCTCTGTCTAAATGCAGACGTAGTGACACTTTAGCTGCCTCTGTTTGTTTGTTGGACTAACTTGGAAAGCTCTGCAGAAATTTCCAAACAATGCTCGGGTGTAATGAGACGCTAATTGCCGCCTCCTAATAAAGCCTGTCTGATGAGGCTTGTTTGCTCCAAGTAAACTCCTCGCTGTAAGCTGTCATGTTTGGATTTTGCTGACTGACAGCTCCGGCTCTGCGCGCTCTTCTCTGAAGTATTAATAGGGCTGCCGACAATGTTTATGGTAATAATAACATGCTACGCAGACCTTTAAAATTAGAATTCCGTCGCTGCCAGGCTCTTTCCTCGATAGCGCACGGTCCATTCTCCTAATGTTTTGAAAGCATTCTACTTTAGGTTCTTCCTGCTTTCTGGAATCTGTTTATTTACGTGATTACGGTTATATTGCACCTGTGGCACAAAGCTCTTCACACACAGATGTTAGAAATTTCTGAGGCAGACCACCAATTAAAACGTCAAGTAAAAAAGGCAAAAAAAACTGGATGTCTCCCTTCATACGTTCAGCATAGCTTCCGTTTTGTGTTCTTATTGGGCACCAGAAGCAGAGTAAAACCCTCAAGCTAATTGAAAAGAGCAGACGCTTCTAGAAGCATCCATCAAAAGCCCCGTGCCACACCTCCTGGTGCCAACACGCTTCCGCTTATGTTATGCTGCTAGAAATTCTTTTCTTGAAGATTACAAGACAAAATAGGGGTACCAGATCGACAATAACTCCCTAGATGGCCCTAGAACAAAAAACAGAACTTTACCACCAAGTGGAGTGGGTCCTCAGAGACTTAATTAAAAGTTACCACAGGCACAGTCGTAGAAACATTGAGTTCCTTTTACTGCGCTTCAATTTTGGCGATTCGGTTCACCACTGTCTGGCATGTTAGCAGCAGTGCGTACACCAACACACACACAGACACACAGACCTGCACTCTCATACAAACCCATGAAGAGCAACACTGCAAAATTCTCTCAGATGTGCAGAAGAACAGTTACGGATGAAAAAGCAGCAGTGCAAGACGGACTCCTGCGTTGCAGAACACATACAGTATGTGCAGCAGTGCAAGCTTCCTATGCATACGTGGGCCCGTTACCCCAAAGGCAGCAGCAGCGCACAATTGCTCCTAGATAGAGCTTATGCAGCAGCATGTGAAGCATCCTCTAGAGCAGTGGTTCGCAACCTGTGGTCCGGGGACCCCTGGGGGTCCGCGACTGCTTAAAAATTTAAAAAACATTAACAGATTAGGTCCCCAGCTTTCAATAATGGCTCAGTGGGGGGGTCCCCGGATTTCAAAAATGATTCTGTTGGGGTCCCCGGTTCCAGTAAAGATAAAATGGGGGTCCACGGAAGTCAAAAGGTTGGGAAGCACTGCTCTAGAGGACGGGAAGAGTTGGAGGGGTGGTGTGTGTGTGCACACGTGGGCTTAACAATCCTACCTCCCTACACTACCATTACAATGTAATCCACTAGACAAATGAACGTGTCTCACCAAGTACGCACACATTCAACTGACATAAAGTGAGGGCCATACAGTGAACATACTGCTCTCCCAACTGCACTAAACACAGCCAGTGCACACACTTGTAAACATATCAAGGTGACCACAGAGCAGAACCATGTGCACCGACACCATATAAAGTACTGAAACATGTGCATTACATGTGGTGCCTCACCGATTCTAAATCAGGCCCCTGCCGCCTCACCTGCATGCCATCACTTTTTTTGCATGCATTCATCATAGTGACAAAGGCCAACTTGCGGGCAACTTATCGCTCTCAATTGAGCACTCGCAGTATACTTACTCTCCTGTCACACAGGACAGTCAGCAAGTGCCCCTCCATTCACCACATTTAGGGCCAGATGTAGGTAGCAGTTTGCATGGTGCAAACTGCAAAAATCGCAGTTTGCGCCATGCAAACAGCCTAACGCGATGTTCATTCCCAAATTGCGAGTCGGTACCGACTCGCAATTTGGGAATGCGACTCGCAAATAGGAAGGTGTGTTCCCTTCCTATTTGCGACTCGCATCGCAATTCCGAATTGCTGTATGACCGCGAATGCGGTCGCAAAGCAACTCACAGTTACCACCAGTGTCACACTGGTGGTAACTCATTCGCAAAAGGGAAGGGGTCCCCATGGGACCCCTTCCCCTTTGTGAATGTCGACAAAAATATTTTTTCAGGGCAGGCAGTGGTCCTATGGACCTCTGCCTACTCTGAAAAAAACGAAACCAAATGGTTTCGGTATTTTTTTCATTTTGCAACTCGTTTTCCTTTAAGGAAAACGGGCTGCAAAATGAAAAAAAAAACTGCTTTATTTAAAAAGCAGTCACAGACATGGAGGTCTGCTGACTTCAGCAGGCCACCATCCCTGAGTGCAGGGACTCGCTATGGGGTCACAAAATGTGACCCACCTCATGAATATTGATGAGGTGGGTCTTTGCGACCCCATAGCGAGTCGCAGAAGGTGTCTGAGACACCATTCTGCATATGCTTTTGCGATTCTGATATTGCGAGTTGCACTGACTCGCAATTTCAGAATCGCAAAAGCATATCTTGCTACATCTGGCCCTTAGTGCCATCCTGCGCGTAGCCTCTTCATGTAATGCTATTGCACTTACAAGAGCATAGTGTATTACCACCTCCAGAAGCACACATGGCTGCATGTACCGCATGTTCACGCTTGCATGCTCTAAATGAGCTATGTCGACTCTTTGGAACTGGTCCTTGAGCCTCACAAAACCGTGCAGCAGTGCACCCCTAGGCAGCTCAGCTCTTTGTCAGAAAGCTAATGCCAGGCTGCCCAGACCAAGAGCAGCTTTGCATACGTGGACAAGTCAAAAGAGCTGGAGGTCCACACTGGTGACAACACATCACACCATGATACGTGAAACCAAGTGTACATCCCTTCCATCCAAATGTTTCCTCGTTATTTGGTTCAATTTGTTCATAGTGCTCTGGTTTCATTCCAAGTCTTTATTTTGCTGCAAAAAAAAACCCAAAAAAACACCATGCTGAGTTTGACTCTGCAAAGAAAAGGTGTGGTGCGTTCAGCCAGCCAGGACAGAATGAGTAAGAGCTGCCAGGGCTTGGGAAGGGATCTTATGCAGCGCTTGCATGGCTTTATCTAGCTTTCCTGGTTCTTAGACTAAATTAGAGGTTACACTTCAGACTTCCCGTATTCAGCACAAATGTATAATTATATGAACAAAACACAGAAACACAAGCCGGGACTGATCTGTAGCGAGTGCACAGAGAGGTCACGAAACGTGGAACAGTAATACCGTGGGACCAGAGAACAAACAAGCATTGGCAATGCCAATAGGTCTGTCCTTAAAGGGTTGTTGTATGGCAATGTGAAGCATTACCAGTAGATTGCATGGGAATGGATCTGTATTTGTGAAGAAAGCAACACACTGCATAATACTCTTGGTGTGGGTTAAAAGGTAAGGTAATAGTTGCACTGTCAAGACCGACCAAAAAGTCCATACGGGTTAAAGACTGTCCCCCTTCTATCTGTGCTGCTACAAGAGAAAACACCATAAATTGTCTAGTTATCTAAGACTCTAATATAGCATTGTAATGTAATGTTTGTTCCCCAGAAAGCTGGAGCTCAGGAACATGGATTAATAAACAAAATGATCGCAGCTGTTAAGAGGGGAAGCACTTTTTGTGGATACATCTTCTCCCCAATCCAACATGTGGTCCTGGCTCCCAACATGTGGGTGGAGGCAAAGCTCAACTCCTAGTGAAGCCATACCATAAAAAGAAAATGCTTTGCCACTATTAGTGTCAAGACTGAGTATAGATTTAATTTAATATTTGTAACCGCTCTTGCAAGGAATATTTGTGCATGAAAATATGTAGGCAGAAGCACAGCCTTACCCCTTAATAAGGATGTTGCATATCAGTACACCCCATTAGTAATTAAAAAGAACACCGGAAACACATATACTACAGAACATTTTCTATTCCCAAGATTTAGGAACAATTTGTGTTTGCTGTTTTGCTGGTGTAAATACTCATCAAACTTACAGTCCATATTGAATTACTGTCTCCAAACAAAAGCTTAGAAATGGTAAATGCAAAAGTCTGCTGTGCAACAGGTCTAATCGTTAGCTTCCAAAGAATGACTAATAAAATGGGTCTTCAGTGTAAAGAACATAGCAAGGCCCTCTAATGGGTTGTGAATGATATAAATCTCAAATCATCATAAGAACTACTATTGAAGAGTGAGTGGAATAAAACTCCAGCAGATAGTGAATGATGTTATTGCGTAGTGAGCCGTTATTAGTATAAACATATAATGGGCTATTGAAGGACTGAACCCCTCACCATTAGTGAATAATTTGAACTCCAACAAAACAGGGGATAGTATAATCATCTATGGGGCAATGAATGAGATGAACCTTCCGACGTTCTTTATGGAATTTCAGTCCTTTTAGTCAATTAATTTATCCTTATGGTTTCTCTCGCTGTCATAAGCAAATAATACTCAACTTGTGATGCGTCTCCATGGGAATGCATCTGTTAGTCTGCCTAATTTCTGTACAATTGTATCTGAGGTAGCACTGAATTAGTTCCAGCTGGCTGAAATTTAACTCAGCCCAAACAGAGGCCCTAATGTGCGTTACCCATTTGATCCTCACCACCTACACCCCTTTGTTGCTTCCCCCAACTATGCCCCTATTTGGTTCTGTTTTGGTTCTACTCCTCTTCCACCATGTTGCTTCTCCGCCCCCACATGCCCCTGTGTTGCTTCCATCCCCCTGTGTTGCTTCCCCAACCTAGTTTAAAATCCCTACCTTCCACCCAGGCCTCCATTTTGCTTCCACCCCTTGTCCTTCATGTTGCTTCTGCCCCTCTCGTCTGTGCCCCATGTTGCTCCCTCCACCCGCTGTAAGCAAAACTCTTTTGCACATTTTAAGTAAAACTCTTTTGCACATTTTTTTCTTTTTTAGTTATCAATCCAAATCGAACTTGGAACAAAAAAGAAAAAGAACCAGCCATGTGATCTCCCTTTTCAGCGCCCTAAGGAAAGTAGCTGCTCTCTGGTCTGCAAAAACCTAAACAAAAATCTGTTTCCATCAAATCGCTGTTTATAATTTCTGTCTTCTGTTTTTTTCGCTTTCATTAGCATCAAGACAGCCCCTGGGATAACAGCATCGTATACTAACTAATCAATCAATCAATCATGGTTGTCAGTAGATGATTAACTTTGCTGCGTTTTTTGCCATTTCCCACGAGGTTTATGTTTTTTATGCGTCCATTGATTGGACAATAGTCTATACATCGATGGGTATATAATGCCCTGCTGCATTCAATGCACAGTTTGACAAAGAGCTTTGAAACTACTGCTGAAACCGATGTACACCCTTAGTAAATCATGATGGTTTAATGATGAAGATTGCAGCCACAGTAGCGGTGCAGCTAGTCACATGACATTTAGGGCAACAATAGAGGGGGCAGACCATATGGCCTTGATTCTCAGTGGGCTCGGAAAGGGTAATTATTTACCGTACCTGGTAAGTGCTACCACGACAGGGCGCTATGTTTACCAGGACTGATAAATACCTCCAATTCAAATTTTCATCTGAAAAATGACAAATTACAAATGGAATTAGTGTTTTCTACACCAAATTCGGCATATATCTGAATTCACTGCACATTTCCCACCTGAATATTTTAGAGGCGTTTTACCTCTGGAAATGTGTCAAATGTAGTGTGGTTTGATGTTAACCATAGTACTGAAACAGTGTTTGCGCAGGCATTGGAATTCACCTGCCCACTTGTTATCATGACTTTAGTGTTGCTCTCAGGCCTGTGGCACATACATTCTATTTGTAGATTTTCTCCAGATGGCTTCGCGACGGCACCACCTTCCCTCCAATTTCACTTGGAGCTGTTTATTAGGCAATTTTCCAAAGTACAAGCGATCCTTCAACTACCATTTCTTTCTTTATTCAACAAGCCTGTGCCCTCCTTGTCATAACCCCAAGTACTGTGCCCTACATTCAGTGCGGGCCAGTCTGCCCAGGTGACCTACCATCTTGGGCGTAGCCATTCATTCACATTCTGGGCAAGCGTCTGCTTCCAGCTCAAACTGGATGATCTTTAACAACTCAATTCCTTCTGGATAAGCGTCTGCTTCCAACCAGCCAGGTGACCTTTCACTTCTGGTGTAACCAAACCTTCTTTTGAGCAAGCGCCTGCTTTAAGCCCACCAGATGACCATTCACTTCCGGTATCACTATTCATTTCATTCAGGGCAAGCGTCTGCTTCCAGCCCAAGAATGAATTGATATCCTGGGTAAACCTTTCCACTATTACTTGCAAGTTGACCCAGTCACCTGTACACCAACATATTCTGGGTCACATGCTCTGCCGCTGATGGTTTCCTTCAGATTCACCCCACAAAGCCATTGTGGTAGCCTGCCAGTACCACCCTCGGTCCTGACTGTCACTTGTTTGTGGCCTGTTCCCCTCTGGCTACCGATCAGGCCTCTGCACCAAAAGGGCCTCCTGTAAGTCTATTGTACCTCTTTGACATTTATTCCCTGGTGTACTCAATTGTTGCTCCTTGCCTTCTCTGAGGGCGAGTGGGTGTCATCTGAAGAATCCCCAGGAGAAAGAGGGCCCAATGCCAGGCACCTACCTGTTAAACACCTTCCACCCCCCGGCCACATTCCTATAGCGAAATCTATGACTGGCTGGATCCAGTGTCCCCCTCCACAAACCAGTAACTTCCCTACCTGCCTTTTTCACCCTCATTAACCCTGACCAGTACGGGTTCTGCTCCCTGGGGTGGTCTGTACTAAGGCCCATGGTCCAGGCATATGCCCAACCCTCTGGGGGGGGGGGGGGAGTGAACCAAGGGGCAAAATTGAGCTCAAGGAAAAGAGACACTGGTATACAGCCTTTTTCTTTTATGGTTTTGCATTAGTTTGGAAGCAGAGAGGTGAGGTAGTACAATGAGTCAAATTTGAGCCAAGTGGGACAATGTTGTACTTCAGTTTGACTCAGTGAAACAACCCACCACATTAGTTTTTCAATGAAAATATGTAATTGGTATTAGGGTATAATTTTTTGCATGTCTTGTGTCATAAGGCAGAGTAGCAGATCAATCTCAAGGCTAATTGAACAAGAACGGTCATCTGAAAAGCGTATTCAGGATATCTGCAGGTTTATTTCTCAGGTCCTGTGGAGCCACCTCGTCAGACCTTGTGATGAAATGGTGGTGGAAGTTCTAAAATTTTGTGGGTAGTGCGCAGTTGGAATCTGGAGAAACCGTGTGGTGGTCTGGTGGATGCTCAAGTGGTTAAGAATGTACATATCTATAATAACGTAAAATCTTTCCGAGATGCTTTCGGTTTTCTCAGAATTGGTGTCAAATTACCTAACCTGCATGATACAGTAATCTTGCAGCAGTTAATTTTTTTCCACATCAAGACTGTGCTATGTTATTATTTATTTTTGCCAGACTCTATACTTCAGATATTAGGCCTGTGCCCAACAGGTCTCGAAGGTAGCAACACTAGGTTCACTTACAACAGAACCAGTTTACAGCTCCACAGAAGACAGCAGCATCTACTTGTTGAGAAGAAAGCATAAAGCTCATCTATTCCAACTTCTCCTCGGTCTCAAATTAAGCAAGGTCTAGGAGATGTTATTCAGTTGCAATGGATAATACTTTACAATAACAAAATGTTGAAGTGTCCAGGAACTTTTGGGAAAAAACGTCTCCAAGACGTTTTTATTTTGTCAATACAGGGCCACATGTAGGAAAGTCCGAGATTGCAACTCGGAAATTGCGAGTCAGTCCGACTCGCAATTTCCGAGTCGCAATCTTGGATGCAGAACGGTGTCTCAGACACTGTCTGCGACTCGCTATGGGGTCGCAAAGACCCACCTCATCAATATTAATGAGGTGGATCGCTTTTTGCGACCCCATAGCGAGTCCCTGCACTCACAGGGATGGTGGCCTGCTGAAGTCAGCAGACCTCCATGTCTGTGACTGCTTTTTAAATAAAGCAGGTTTTTTTTTCATTTTGCAGCCCGTTTTCATTAAAGGAAAGCGAGTTGCAAAATGAAAAAAATACCGAAACCATTTGGTTTCGTTTTTTCAGAGTAGGCAGTGGTCCATAGGACCACTGCCTGCTCTGAAAAAATATTTTTGTCGACATTCACAAAGGGGAAGGGGTCCCATGGGCCCCCCTTCCCTTTTGCGAATGAGTTACCACCAGTGTGACACTGGTGGTAACTGCGAGTTGCTTTGCGACCGCATTCGCGGTCACAAAGCAAGTCTGAATTGCGATGCGAGTCGCAAATAGGAAGGGAACACCCCTTCCTATTTGCGAGTCGCATTCCCAAATTGCGAGTCGGTACCGACTCGCAATTTGGGAATGAGCATCGCGTTAGGCTGTTTGCATGGCGCAAACTGCGATTTTCGCAGTTTGCACCATGCAAACTGCTACCTACATCTGGCCCACAGATCCTATAGTTTAATCGCTAAATATTTTTGTTGACTTGCCTGAGACTCCGATGCATCTGTCATTTTCACATCTCTTTCCATGTACCCCTCAGCGCTTCCAGCCACCTTTTTTCCTGCCAGCTCACGACAGAGAAGGTGTCCCCTGGCACAGCCCTGCTGCTGAAAGAATGAGAATGCTTTGCTCGCGCTGTGCACTTTCTGTTGAGCCAAGCAAGTGCCCATCCGTAGCCTTACATCAAGGAAAGCTGCAGGCACGACGAGCACAACAGATTGAATCCTTGCATTGCATTCCAACATGACAGCAAAAAGGAACAACGATAGAAAACAGGAAAACTGTACAATTCAAGGAGTGATGGGCAGTGAAGGCATAATAAATGAACCCCGTCATTCCCTTCCCAACCCCTTTTTCGTGTCAGGGTGCCTATGTCTTTAGAGACCTCTAGTAAACGTGTTAAATATGTTGATTAGCTTCTAAGTAACCCCTATGGTTCTGCAAATAATCCCCAATTTTTATATGAGCATTAGCAACTAAATAAATGTAGGTCATTTCCTTTACTGAGTGAGAACAGACAGGTTTAAGGTATGTGTCTTAACTCAACTTATTTTAAAGAGTTACTGTTTTTAGACATTCACAAAGTCTATGAAAAGGTATTTCACACGCTGCTTAACTATTATGAATAATTATGTGCTATATTAATCATCACTGCAATTGTAAAATTTAAAGGGCACTGGCATTAGATCCAAATCATTTAGCTTGCTTTATTTTTGATTTATTGCATGTCACAGGTGATTTTGTTTTCTATAAAGACAGGCATATTTTTGTAAAGTAGGCTCACGTAGTTACAGGTATTAGTCATAGTGAGACAGGAGGTTAGCTTGAGGTGCTTGGTGCACAAATCTGCATGTAACATGCAGGTGACAGCTTCAACCATCTAATAAAATAGTTCCTACTGTACAATGCGCCCACAGAGTGAAACCTTTTGGAACCAGTGATTATAAAAATTGCAAGTTTCGCACATTTCACTGGAGTGTTTCCATGTCAACAGTCTGTGATTTCTATATAAAATAAAATATTTGTAACAATTTAGCTGAGTGTATACTTGAACCGAATATTTGATATGGAGTTGCCTGTTGGTGAAAGACCAAGAAACTAGTTAAAGGGTATTTTGCTCTTTCTAGCCATGTTTTTTGCCTGGGACCCACACCCTCGGAGCCTACCACCACCAAAATCAAGTTCCACTGCTTTTTTATACACTTCAATCACTTCCAAAAATAGAAGCAGTTATGAATTATACTGTGCTGGGAGGGATGTAGCCTGGCTTCAGATAGCTTGGAGGAGCTCTGAATGTTGTTCCTTGGACCTGTTCTGATCATTTTAAAGCAGTGGCGGCCTTCATCCCGAGCACTGTCGGCTGCACCTCTCACTTCCGACCGGACTTTGCTTATGGGCATTAGTAAATTATTTGTTTCTAATTAAAAAATGTATAATGTGGTTCAAGGACTATATACTCTGAGGTAAGAAAAACACTCAACAGCGCACACAGCAGAATGCCAGAAAAATATCAAATTAAGGGATAAGCAAGCTTTCATTCACACTGAAGTGATTGGGCTTCTTTTCTATGCAGTTGTTATTTTTGAAGAATTCTGAGGCTTTCTCTCATCCTCACCTCCATTATCTGAATCATGATCATACTTTGATGACCTATCAGTCCAGTTGTCCCATCTTTTGTTCTGTTTCATTTTTAGTTTGTGTTTTGTTCTGTAGTCATTTGCACAACCTCTGCAAAGCGGGACCCTTCATACCATTTGCTAGTGAGCTGATAGTAAATATTTATTTTTTTCTGGAGGGGTCGACAGAGCACATGGAGAAATGGAGAAAGTATAAGCTTGGTCTGTCCACAAAGAACTATTTAGGGGTTCCAGCGTAATGGTGTCCCTTATAAGTGTAGGTGGGCGAGATCCATTCCAGATTTTAAGGATAACAACTTTCAAGTGCATATTAAAGCTCAGTGGACCTAAATTGAATAGCCAAAGTTTATCCTGAAACCCTAGTATCGATCCACCAATATCAACACCTAAATTGGATACTCCTGATCTAGGGGAAACTTTATTGCATTGTTATGGGTCTGCTATATCGGTGCAGCAAAGGCTTGTAGAAGAATATTTATTGGATAATTCATCTGTTACTGGAACATATTATACCTTAATTAATATCTTGTACTGAACAAACAACAAAATGTACAAAGAAACTTCAAAGTCCCTAAACACAGTAATTGTGCATCCCAAAATTACAGTTAGGAACTGTTTGAGCTGCTCAAAGCTCAAAAATTTGACATTTGTGACTTTTTCTCCAGTAGCCCAGACATGTCTCACTATGCTGTCAGCTTACCTTATTTAGTACAACTTATCTTTACTTCTCTAATACACGCCGAGGAGAAAGGGATTTTGAAATTGGTTGTCAAAATCAAAGCATCTCATTACCTCTAGCTCTGTCACAGAACAATTTCCCAAGAACTTACAAAATTTATCAAAACTACAAAGTATACCTCCCTCCCAAATGGAATGCTCCCAGGGCCCTTAAAACATGAACTCACCACCTCATTCTTTGCGATACCATAAGCCCGTATGCTATGGTCAAATGCTAACCAATATGTAGCTCACTCCAGCAAAGTCATGACAGGGGAGGTCATGAAACAACGTAATGAATACGTGTAACTAAAGTAGCTCCTTCAGGATTATCAGTTTGGATGAATATTCCCTACCCAGCACAGAAGAAGAGCTCCTCCTCTTCATTGATGAAAATGGGAAAACAGCCCTTATTCTTATCGGCCTCAAGGCACATGACACAGTGGTCACTGTGCACCACTGAAATTAATGGGAAGGCTCAGGGAGTGGATGAGGTAACAGGAATCACCTGGAGTGGATTATATGATTTTACTACAGACTCAGTCTACAGGCGTAGATTGGGGTTATGTACTGTGACATCACTGGCACAATTATGTCTCACAGGGATCATTACTCTCTTGTCTGCTGTTCAGTTTCTTCCTGGACATACATGACACGGAAATGCCTGAATTTTTTATAAGACTAGTGTAACATACTGAGTTATATAGATATACATACTATGTCAGTGTTGGACAGTTACTATGTCATTGTGGGAATGTTTATTGGTAGGCATTCTGGAACCCGTCTACATGAACGATTCCATGCAACGGTTCCCAGTGACAGTTGCTGTGGGTCTTTCATGCAGAGGGTCGCATTTTGGTGGACTCCTCATTTGTACTGAATAAACTCCAGTAAACTTACCTTTTGGTTTCTGGTAATCATTCTTAACATATTGGCGGCAAGTTGATCCTGAGGTGATCACACAGCGATCCTGTTGCTGGTTTCCTGACTCCTGGATGTGGTTGGAGTGTCTGAGAACTTTGTCAGCCATTTCCAAGCTGACTAGACGAGATGAGTGAACTTCAGTAAACTTACCTTCTCGTTCCTCGTCATCATTCTAAAAGTCAGGTAATACAGAAGCCTCCACGGCTCCACATAGTGCTGACAACACATTACTACAGAAGGCGCAAACACAACTGTTTTTTCGGTCTGCAGGAAGCAGGCAAAATAGTGTGTTTATAATCACAGTGCAATTCCTGCAAGCTCTTAAATCCGAATGTACACCAGTGATACCCAGTAGCAATTCTGGTTGGATCACAAGTCAGGAGACCAAGGCAACAGTAATTTCTGCTGCACTAACACAGACATCCTCAGGATTCGGAAGTTGAAAGCACCTGAGCCAAATTTACTCATTAGCAGTGGTCAGAAGCTGCGAACTAAATTCATGAAAGCCTATCAAGGTACGCAAAGCTGAGCAACTAGATAATGGAATGTACCTTAACCACCTGACGTGTAGCTATGTACAACATGCTCAAAAAGACTCTATTTATTTTATAATGGATGCAAATACTGAATTCAGCTGTGCACAATCCATAGTGCAGCAACGGTGCATAGTAGCTGCAGTAGAAGGTGGTGACCAGAAACTCAAAATCAACGGCCATACATTTGATTAATCAACTGTCTTTCAGGTGTTTGAAGCATGAAGGTACAACTCTGATAGTTGAGGGTTCCAAGTTGTGGAATGCAGTAGCATTGAGGAGAGAAACAAATTAAACATAGTTAAGGAGGCTGCTGATAAATACATTTTTCAAACTGGCTTCTGAAAAGTATCTGTGCTGAGCACAGGTAACAGTTGAAGTGTCTGGAATGGGTCTAACCTGTACTAGATTGAGCTGTACCCTCCCCATCCCTGCCTTCGCACATATTTCAGCCACACGCCATAGCACATTGAAGTTATTGAAAGGTGGTGTTAAAAGTACTAAATCAGTAATGTTCTGAAGTGGTTTGATTCATAAAAAGTAGGCCAAACAGAACCCTTGTTCTGCCCACAATTTGTAAAAGTAAAGGCCATTTGTTGCCCGAACCTGGAAACTCTCAGGCAACAGGACTGTCACATGCTACGGGCATGTACATTTTTTGTAACAAAATATATGAAAAATTGCAAATGGACTCAGCACCTTTGTGTAGCTTGTGCTAGGTATTTTGCAGTCTCCAAATGATGCATTGGTGTCCCTGAGGCTCTTTTGCAAATGGACCAGTGGTTTTCCGTGATACAGTATGCGATGGGTGTTAAGTCAGGCGTGAGCTACCGGCCGGTGAACACTGCTCTCTGCCAGGCTGTCTGAGAGCCGCCTCTTCGGGGACTCTCTCTCGTCGCTTTTCACTTGTAATGCACAGCGCGGCGGCTGGGGAGGGAGATGCATGAGTGATCAGCGAGGCTGCGGTGTGCGGGAGGGATTCAGTACCAGACACTCGAACCATCAGTGCAGCGACCCGGTGCCCTGGGCTGTGCTAGTGCCATGTAGCACTGCTGAGGGCATCTGTGCTGGCAGTGTGCCCGAGGAGGGCAGAAGCAGGCTCACTGAGGTGCACTACCGTTCGTGATCTTCAGAAAGGTCTGTCATGTGCGCGCGGTTGACAGTTTCTTTCCATCAGTTTTAAGGCAGACTGATGCAAGGTAGATACCGTGGGAGGGAGTTATCCTCTGGTACAGCAGTTAAATGCCCCCTGAAGACATCGCAGATAACGTTAGCACAAGACGGCCTGAATAAAGTGGCATTTTATATTTGTTTAAAGGACCTCCATTGAAAACTGGCAGCGTGTTGATAGACAGTGATTGAGAACAAGCCAACCAAAGGCCCAATGGATAACTTCCAGCTGTTATTAGAAGATCAACAGTCCGATTAGTTAAACCCTGCCAGCGTCTTCGCCACAGAGATAGCAAAGCGGTCCTAGGGCCAGAAATCATTACTGGCGATTTTTTTTTAAAAAATGCATGTATTACAATCATCTCATCACAAGTAACCCAGCTGCACACACAGAGAGGACCTCATTAGAAATTCAACTTTAGAATAAATAATATGGTTGAATGAAAAACTATGATATTATATAATTTAGCACTGCATTACTTACAGGTCTTCACTTAATGATCCCATATTTTTAGGGCTGAGCGCGCACAAGTGCTCTGGACCATGTTGTTACCTCTGTGGGCTTCTAACCACGCCCATGTCACGCCTATCACTTTCATTAGTTTGTGGGCTTGCCTTTTAAAAATCCATTGATTCTATTTGTGAAAGGCATGCATACGTCATGCCTTTTCCGGTGTTTAGCCCTCCTCGAGCACACCAGTACACTACTGAAAACATACGAGGCTCTGTGGTTTCATCTGGTTTTTGGACTACTTAATCTTTTCATTTCCTGCGCAGCGTGATCTCACTGAGCAGAAGTTGAGCGCTTTGCATGACATCGACCCTGTTACATGGATAATTGCACTTTTGCTGGTTACATAGATAATTGCACTTTTGCTGATAAGTTTCACTTGAAGCGAACTTCTGTTTCCTTTTCTGTGTCTCCTTCACGGTCATGGCGGCCTTCGGCTCTCTTATGTGAAACTGTTATACTTTTCATTATTAGTTTATGTGGCAAGAAATGTGATTGTGGAGTTTCTCTAAAATAGAGACAATATGTCCCGTAGCCAAACGTCAGAAAAGGCACTTTAGAAATACTTTCAACTTTTGAGCAATAACATTTTTTGTTATAATGTTGGCACCACTTAGTCTCCATTGGTGTCAGAGGAGATAAGAAGGAGAGGTCATTAAAGATAGTCATTGAAAGATCGTGTTCGATCTTGTAGTTTGAAACAATCCAACAGTGTCACAGTCCCAAAAATGTGATGTGTAATTATTTCTTGTAACCGGGACATCCTGTTTCAAGCTCCAGGCCTACTTTTAACATATCAGCGCTTTCTGAGAGTTGTAAACTATTCTTTTCAATTGAACCAATTGGGTCAGCGCATCTCTTAGAAATGACTTGTAAAATTATAGCTCAGATCTGAAAAAGGAGTATCCCAGAGACAAGGACCCATCTTGTAACCCAAAGCAAGCAGCTGTAGAGGGATAGCAATGAGTATTACACTTTTGTACTTGTAATTGATGTCCTTCATAATGCATCATTTATGTCCTTTTGCTCTAGTGTATATGGGTTCCAATCATTACCTCCATCCTGGACCAAATTGTGTGATCTGGGCTGGCTAAAAAAGGGGATGCCTAGAAACAACGATTAAGTTGTTCAGATATTTTAACCTGTACAGTACAGATGGAGCAGTGTTGAAACAGCAACTTTTTACATTTGGTCGAATTGACAAAACAGACTTATAAAATGAGCCAAAAATATCACAGCGAGTTTACATGGTGCCAGGAACTCATTATGCACAAAGATCCATATGCGGCTTCATGAACTCGGGGTCCTGTACTTAAATGAAATTGTGGTGTTCTATAGACAGACACAGTATAGTAGCTGTAGGCCACGGGATGATACTTCGCACAGGAAAGTAGGCCCATGTGACTTTGAATACGGTCCTTGTGACATATTTCAGCAAAAAAGCTCCAATCATATCAGTCATTGTGGCCCACTGTGACTAAAAGTAAATGTTCCCCCTCCGCTAGAGACATTGTTTATGTGGGAAAGACCACTAACCCTTATGCACTGTGGCACGAAAACCTACATTGTGTGGTGCTTAGTGCCAGTGGTCACGTGTAGTAAATGAATGGCTTACTGCGGTCAAATTCCGGCATGGCTCATGGCTTCTTTACATCAGTTCAAGTTCTGCTGTTGCTGCCCTGTCTACAGCAGCTGTATTCGCTTTTTTCCTTACATATTGGGCCACTTGATGGTGCTCATGGTGACTCTGGAGGCAATCCACTATGCTAGAACATGCACCTTAGTGAGATTTGGAGGCTGCAGACAGTGGCGCTGGAGGTAGGGGTGTGGGGTGCGTCAGCACCCCCATAAATCCTTAACACTCCGATGTAAAATTAACAATGACGAGGTCTTAATTTATTTTTTCATGAAGCATTTTCTGTGCTTTGGGAGTCCAAACTTCCTTATAACAGGCAACTTTGTTTAAAGAAGTGCTGCTAATTCTTTGAACACAGAGAGCTTTGTTTACTATTCCTTTCTCTGAATTAATGTTGGGATATAATGTAATTCTAACCTCTGATACTCTTACTGGGATGCAGTTGAAAGAAGAAGGTCACATTATTCAAGGGGTTTTCTGACACATGCATAAAGACTTGCTGGCTGAACAAAGTACAAATATTTCGATATTTCAACTATTTCAATATATTATAACAGGAAAATGGAGAGTAAAATAAAGGCGCTTAAGTCCGGTGATGTCGATTGCCTGGCTAAAATTTGCTCCAGCCCAACTGTCTACAGCGAAAGTCCCTTTCAACACCACCAAAACGCATTCTTCTAATAGAATCAGCGGGAGTGGACACGCTTGTCTATCGTCTCACAGCAAACCAGAGTCATCGCAAACACTCATTCCGTCCTCTGCCGGAAAAGGTCACTATATTAGGACTTAGTCCCCAAACAGATGGAATGTGTGTAAAGATGGCAAAATTAGCAGCTAGGATGGTACTAGGAACGACGGAGCATGATTTACGCACTCGCTATACTGGTTTGGAGTAAAATCATGAGTAATGTTTAGGAATGGGTGGGAATATTTCATAAGTAACAAAATAGGTGAATTTCACCCTTTTTCCTAATCAACCATAGAGTGAAATTGCTCTAGTTTGGTCTCCTGAATTTCAAGTGTTTCATTTGTCTCTGCGGCTAGCAAAACATGGTCTGTGGAAAATCAGACACATGACGCCTGAACTTCTGATGAACTGGACGTTGCCATTCATGGGCAGTTTGTTGGCTGCCACCTACCTTTTTTTTTAATCAATGGCAGGTGGAAGTTCATCCAAGAATTTTTGCAGATTCGTATAGCAATCCACTTCTGTTTATCACAGATTTGTTTTAAAAAACATGACCCAGCCTTAGTTACATCTGGGTCATAAAACAGTCTTTGCTAAGGGACAACTTGGAACATGAGAATTTGGCCACCCATACCAAATTCTGTTGTCAGATTTGATGTTTCTAGGTGTGGGCATTGCCTTCACTATGTGAGAGGCACAATTACTGTCTGTATATATTTGTGTTAAAAGTCTATTATGCCTCCCTGTCAGCATCTTGATATGAGCCTCAAAACAATCAATGCAGAAATGTCCTGTTGTGGCCCTGCTTCAATCATTCCTCCTCTTTGTAGATGAAAATAAGAAAACAGCCCTTATTTTTATCGGCCTCGAGCCACATGACACACTGATCACCGTGCACCACTGATCTTAATGGGAAGGCTCAGGGAGTGGATGAGGTAACAGGAATCACCTGGAGTGGATGATGTGATTTTACTTCAGACTCAGTCTACAGGCGTAGATTGGGTCACTGGGGTTATGTACTGTGACAACACTGTGACACTGATGTCTCACAGGGATCATTACTCTCTTGTCTACTCTTCAGTTTGTTCCTGGACGTACATGACAGGGAAATGGATGGCGTTTTCATAAGACCAGTGTTACATACTGTGTTATGTAGATATGCATACTATGTCAATGTTGGAATGTTATTATGTAATTGTGGGAATGTTTATTGGCAGGCATTCTGGAACCCTTCTCCATGAATTATTCCATGCAATGGTTCCCAGTGATAGGCCCTGCGGCCAACACCCTATAACCATCCAACCCCGCATGGCCAAAGGCCGTGTGCAGTAGAGGTTGGCCATAGGCCAATCCTCCTAACCACCCAACCCCGCGCAGCGCACATCCTTTGGCCATGCACAGTGGGAGTTTGCTATGGCCTGTCTCTCTCAGTGTGAGAGGGTGTATCTGGGTTTGCGAGTGGCTGTGAGAGTGTCTGTCTGGGTGTGAGAGACGGTGCATCAGTGTCTTAGTGGGTCTGTGAGTGGGTGCGTCAGTGTGGGTCTGTGAGTGGGTGTGTGAGGGTTTCAGTGGGTCTGTGAGAGGGTGTGTGAAAGTCTGAGTGGGTTTCTGAGTGGGTACATGAGTGTCTGAGTGGGGCTGTGAGTTAGAGCGTGAGGGTCTCAGTAGGCTGCGAGTGGGTGAACAAGGATCTAAGTGGGTTTGTGAGTGGGTGCGGGAGTGTCTAAGTGGGTCTGTGAGTGGGTGCATAGGGGTCTGAGTGAGTGTGTGAGTGGGAGAAAGGGAGTGAAAGAGAGAAATTGAGAGAGAGAGAGAGAAATAGAGTGTGTGAGAGAGAGTTGTTTAGGCTTTGATGAATGATATACTTAAGATGAGATATTTTGGGATACATTTTAAAGAAAAATGTATTTGTCAATTAAAAAGAGTGAGATCACCTTTCAGTATGAACCTTAAACTTTTGAAGTTTAACAGAAATTAAAGATGGAAAATGACCACAGACATACCTTGAGTAGAAGTCTCAACTTTCAGTGCAAGGGTCTGTGATCATAACCTTTAGGCTATAGGTGACTCCTTACTGTGATGCTTCTAGACAAACTTATGACAGTCAACCCACACATGTGATTGTAATGAAATGTGAATTTTCCATCACTAGGAAGGTTTAACAATCAAAACACTAGTATATAAACACACTGCCAAGCAATACTAGGATTTGAACCTTCAGCATACTGAGTAACAGCACAAGACCTTGACCATTAGGCCATAAATGACTCTGTTGTGCTCTGCATCCAAACTTAACTATAACAATTGTACCAAACACCATGCTAGTCTGACTTTTTAAAGTCATTGTATGGAAAGACTATTGCAATAACAATCTCTCTCTTTCTTCCATCCCTTTACAGGATGGAAGAGAGAGAGGGATAGTGACAGAACCATGGGGGGAGCCTCGAGGCCCTGCAGTCCCAGCTGGCTCCCCGCATGGTGCAGGAGCCGGCATTGCTCCCACAAGCAGGGAACTACTTTAAATATCAGCACCCTGCTTGCACCCTGTCCAAGTAGGGACCCTCACTCTACTCAGGATAAGGGAGATACCCACTCAGATAACCCCTCCTCACCCCCTTGGTAGCTTGGCACGAGCAGTCAGGCTTATCTCAGAAACAATGTGTAAAGCATTTGCACATAACACACAGTAATAAGTAAAAACACTACAAACGGACACCACACCAGTTTTAGAAAAATAGCCAATATTTATCTATATAAAACAAGATCAAATATGATAAAAATCCAACATACAGTAATAAAAATATGAATTCTGCAACATTTACTCAAAAATACAGTTCCTTGAAGTCGATAGCTCCACCTGGGGCTATCACAGCATTGTGATCAACAAAACCAACAGTTCAGGCCAGCCGCGGCGTTGCGGGCCAGCTACTGTGTCGGGAAGACCCACAAACAGTACCTTGGATTTGCAGGGTGTCGTGATCCTCGCAGTGAGCTCCGGAGAGTAGTGTCGCTGACGTCACGGTGTCGGTGCCGGAATCTGTGCAGGAGTCGTCGGGCCCTTGAGGTCACACGCGTTGCATATCGAACTCCAGGCTGATGAAGTCAGGTGCGCTGGCATGGATGGCGTCAGGGCTGCTGTGCGAAGCGGGACGATGCGACGTGCGGTGCCCACAGGTCATGGTGCAGGCAGCAGCTCGGTGACGCGTCCTGCGGCGTCGGTGAGACCAGGGCTGCGATGTGAAGCGGGGTGGTGCGACGTGCAGTGTCCACAGGTTACGGTGCAGGCAGCGTCGTTGCTGAAGCGCTGTTGTCGGTAGGCCCAAGCCAGTGGAGCAGGATGGGATGGTGCTTCGTGACCCTTATGAGCGATGTCCACAGGCCACGGTGCAGGCAGGATGCCTGTTAATGACACAGGAGTTGATGGAGCTGGCGTCAGTGGACCGGGGCTGCGGTGCGGGACGGGGCGGTGCTTGGTGTACCTCACGAGCAGTGTCCACAGGCCACGGTGCAGGCAGCGGTGCCGGTGTCAGCAGGTTCATCGTCGTCAGGGATGCCCAGGCTGTGGTGTGAGCAGGCGATGCCGGAGTTCGGGGACCACAGGTCGCGGTGTGAGCAGCGACTCGGTGAAGTAGTCCAATGACGGCGTCGGGGTACCAGGGTCACGGTGCGAAGTAGAGCAATGTGACTCCGTGTGGTGTCGGCAGGTCAAGGGGCAGGCCAGCGGCGTCGTTGGTGGAGTCGCAGTGGTTTCTCTTCTTGAACAGCACAAAACACACAGTTCCCAGTACTGCAGGTCCAGGAAACTGAAGTCTTTGGTGTTCCTGAGACTTCCAACAGGAGGCAAGCTCTACTCCAAGCCCTTGGAGAATTTTCTCAAGCATGACACACAGCAAAGTTCACCCTTTGCACTGTTTTCAGACAGAAGCAGCAACTGCAGGCCAGTCCAGCAAAGCAACACAGCAAAGGGACAGCACTCCTCCTTCAGTTCTTCAGCTCTTCTCCTGGGCAGAGGTTCCTCTTGGTTCCAGAAAGATTCTAAAAGTCTGGGGTTTTAGGTCTTCTTCTTATACCCAGTTCTGCCTTTGAAGTTGGCAAACTTCAAAGCAAAGTCTCAAGTGTTTGCAAGATCCTTCCTTGTCCAGGCCAGGCTCCAGACTCACACCAGGGGGTCGGAGACTGCATTGTGTGAGGGCAGGCACAGTCCTTTCAGGTGTGAACGACCACTCCTCCCTCCTCTCTAGCTCAGATGGCTCATCAGGATATGCAGGCTACAACTCGTCCCCTTTTGTGTCACTGTCTAGAGAGGTGCAAAACAGCCCAACTGTCAAACTGACCCAGACAGACAATCCACAAACAGGCAGAGTCACAGAATGGTATAAGCAAGAAAATGCCTACTTTCTAAAAGTGGCATTTTCAAACAGACAATTTAAAAACCATCTTCACTAAAAGATGTATTTTTAAATTGTGAGTTCAGAGCCCCTAAACTCCACATTTCTATCTGCCCTCAAAGGGAGTCTCCGCTTTAAGGATTTTTAATGGCAGCCCCCATGTTAACCTATGAGAGAGATAGGCCTTGCACAGTAAAAACTTTGGCAGTATTTCACTGTTAGGACATATAAAACACACTAGTATGTGTCCTACCGTAAACATACACTGCACCCTGCCCCTGGGGCTATCTAGGGCCTACCTTAGGGGTGCCTAACATGTAAGAAAAGGGAAGGTTTAGGCCTGGCAAGTGGGTACACTTGCCAAGTCGAATTGGCAGTCTAAAACTGCAGACACAGACACTGCAGTGGCAGGTCTAAGCCATGTTTACAGGGCTACTAATGTGGGTGGCACAACCAGTGCTGCAGGCCCACTGGTAGCATTTGATTTACAGGCCCTGGGCACCTCTAGTGCACTTTCCTAGGGACTTACCAGTAAATCAAATATGCCAATCATGGATAAACCAATCAACAGTACACTTTACACAGAGAGCATATGCACTTTAGCAGTGGTTAGCAGTGGTAAAGTACCCAGAGTCCTAAAGCCATCACAAACAGGTCAGAATAAAAATAGGAGGAAGGAGGCAAAAAGACTGGGGATGACCCTGCAAAAAGGGCCATTTCCAACATGGGAGCATTGTTTCATCTGTTTCCCTGCAAGCATATTTGATGGCAGGGAAACAGATGAAAACCCCACTTTCTGTCAGCAGAGCTGTTTGATAGATCCTGCAGTCAGAAAGTGGACTTTGTTGGCTTTTTGCGTGGAGGGAGCTGTCAGCTCCCAACAAGCAAAAGCAACCAGCTATGTCCCGGGGTGGGCACACCAGGACATAGCAGGAACTGGCCCTGGGGGAAGGCGGCCCCAAGGGCAATCATTACCTCCTTGGGGAGGGGGGCTTTCCCCCCTCCAGTGTTGGATTTGCCCCAGGGAGGTGGTGGTCCCCGGGGCCGGGGATCTGAAATGGCCCCCCTTCCTTGTTATATTTTAGCCCTGGTCAGCTGGTGGTACCTGGTGCTACGGGGGAGGGAGGCTGGGGAGATGGAGGGCGCAGCCCCCACATTACATATTATTAGAATCCTGGGGAGGTGGTGGTCCGTGGGACTGCAGGGGTCCTTGGCGGCCTCACGCATTACATATAACTTGAGCCCCGGGGAGGGGGGAGGGCTGATGGTCTCCCTGTCTTACATTTATTTTTGGCCTCAGGGACGTGGCGGTCCTATGGCTGCAGTGGGTCTGGCTCCCCCGCATTACATTTGGCAGAAGGCCTGGGGAGGTGGCTGTCCCCGGAGCTGCAGGTGGGGCCAGGCAGCCCTCCTGCATTACATTTGGTAGAAGCCCTAGGGAGGTGGTGGTCCCCGCATGTCATTACTTTTGTGTCCGGGAGGTGGCAGTCCCTAAGGCTGCGGGGAGGGAAGCTCCCCCCCACATGTCATTACTATTGTATCCTATGGAGGTGGCAGTCCCTGGGTCTGCGAGCGGGCAGCACGCCCCCGCATATCACTTTACGTTGGCCCCGGGGTTGGAGCAGTTCCTGTGGCTGCTGGAGGGAGGGGCGCGTGGCCCCGCATATTACTGAAAGTTGGCCCCAAAAAGATGGCTGTCCCTGGGGCATGGGGGAGGTCCGCAGGACCTCTCCTTTATTAGCTAAAGCATTTTGCCCCAGGGAGGTGGTGGTATTTAGGGTGCAGGGGGGCTGCATGGAACCCTGCATTCAATCTAATGATTGTCCTGGGGAGGTGGTGGTCCCTGGGGCTTCATCAAGCCCAGGAGGGGGGGCCCTGTGCCTCCCCTCCTCATTTTTGGCATGCCCCCGGTCCCTGGCCCTCCCAGGGCTTCAATAACAGGAAAGGTTGGGAAACCACCCCTTTTGTTTCAAAATGTTGGAAAAATCTGTGGATCCGGATCTACGGACTTTCCCTTTGGGAGCCCATCACCAGTGCTAAGGGGTCAGGGTGACCTTGACCCCTTTTCTTTTTTTTTCTGGGAGTCTCAAGATGGCTGCCAATACTTCCTGCTTGAAGTGTTGACAGCCAATCAGAGATCAGCACAGGGACAGTTTGATCTGCAGAGGATCCGCGTCCCCATATATCTATAATTTTTAAACTCTAATTTCTCCAAAACTACTAACCAGATTTACGCCAAATTACAAAAAGTATGTTTTCAGGCCATGATCTAGCTTTCTACCACATTTGGTGTGATTCTGTTCAGCGGTTCGGGCTGTAGTCATGTTCAAATATTTGAAAAATCCTATTGATATAGAATGGAAAAAAGTGTTTTAGGACCCCTCTTTTTTCTCAGCCCCCATTTGACAGACCACCCCGAAAGTTTCTAGACAGCAGCTGAACTGACCAAAGTATACATTTAGAAAATTTTGTGAATGTGTATTTATCTATGTATAGATAGATAGATATGTTTGAAAAGTTTAAATCCAATATTTTATGTGTGTGTGTGTGTATATATATATATGTATATATATATATATATATTCACTTAAAAAAACTAAAGGTTACAGGGACGTTATAGTTAGGCTCACATTTTAAACATATGAAACCATAGAAATTTGCCTGTTATAGTTAGAGTTATATCAAGTAACTATAACTCGTGCCCTAAGGTAACTAACTCGCGCCCTCGCCACGCACAGTTTTTTCATCAAACATTGTAATGCAAATATTACATTGATATTCTCAGTGATGTTATCAAAGGTGTCATGAGTGCCGTAATTTTTGGTGTAATTAGCAGTTCATGGTGAGGGTGCGTGTTAAAGTTACGTTATGGCACAAGTTATAGTTACTTTAAGGTACGAGTTATAGTTACTTGAGATAACCTTACCTTTAACAGGTGAATTTCTATGGTTTTGTACGTGTAAGATGTGAGCCTAACTATCACATCCCTGTAACATTTGTTTTTTTAAGTGAATTTCAGTTTAAAAAAAATTCTATTTCTTAACTAGAATGTCCCTGCAACCTTTGTTTTTTTTTCAGTAAATTTCTATGGTTTTTCTAACGTAAAGTAATTTTCACTATACGCTAATCCAACCACTGCCATGCATGGCCTTTGGCCATGCATGGCACCGGTTGGCTGCACAGTCTGGCCTGTGAGTGTGTGCATGAGGATTTTAGTGGGTGTGTGACTGTCTGTGTGAGAGTCTGAGTGGGTGCATGACTGAGTGGATCTGTGAGTGGGTGCAAGAGGGTCTGAGTGGGTCTGTGAGTGGGTGCGTGTTTCTGAGTGGATCATTGAGTGGCTGCATAAGGGTCTGAGTGGGTATGTGAGTGGGGGATAGAGATTGAAAAATAAATTGAGAGAGAGAGAAAGAAAGTGAGAGGGAGAGAGATAGTGATTTTTTTAGGCTTTGGAGAATGATATACTTCGAATGAGATATTTCTGGGCAAATTGAAAATAAAAATCTATTTGTCCAGTAAAAAGAGTGAGATCACTTTTTGGTATGAATCTTAAACTTTTAAAGTTTTAAATAAATTAAAACAGGGAAATGACTACAGACGCTCCTAGAATAGAGCCCTCAACTTTCAGTGTGAGGGTCTGTGACCTTAACCACTATGCCACTGGTGGCTGCTTACTGTTTTTTAAGTCATTGCATGGAGAGACCCTCTCTCTCTTCCATCCCACTATGGGAAGAGAGAGAGAGAGCGAGTGACAGGACCGTAGGGAGAGCCTCAAGGCTCCGCTGCGGTCCAAGCCCGATCCCCACGTTCTGTGGGAACCGGCATCGCTGCCCCAAGCAGGGAGCTGCTGTTAATAGCAGCTCCCTTCGTGTGGGAGCAATCTCTCTTCCCCGCACGCATATTTGCGTGCAGGGGTGACAGAAAAAATTCCACTTTCTGCAAGTGAGAGCTGTTTGACAGCCCTCTCTTTCAGAAACCAGACTTTGTTGTTGTTTTTGCTTGGTGGAAGCTGTCCTACTAAGCAAAAGCAAACAGCTATGTCCTGAGGTGGGCTCCCCGAGACATAGCAAAACCCAGCCCTGAGAGGGGATGGCAGTCCCAGGGGCTGCAGGGGTCCGAAAAAGACCCCCTACACTCTTTTATTATAGACTTGGGGAGGAGGAGGTCCCAGGGGCTGCGGGGGGCTGCATGCCCTCCACACCCCACACACTCTATTTAAATATAGCCCTGGGGAGTTGGTGGTCCCCGAGCTACGGGGGTGCTGCGCTTCCCACCGCACTCTAAATGTAGCCCCGGAGAGGTGGTGGTCCCTGGGGCTGCAGGGGGGAGAGGGACTGCATGCCCCCCATCATTTTTGTTTTAAACCCTGGGTAGGTGGTGGTCGTTGGGACAGCGGGGGGGCACGCGGACCCCCGCTTCATATTTGAGGGGAGGTGGGGGGCAGCAGGTGGCCTGCGTGCCTGCATCATATTTGTTATAAGCATCAGGGAGGTGACAGTCCCCAGGGCAGCAGGGGGGGGAGCGGCCCCAAACATCATATTACTCTAATGCACAGGGGAGATGGTAGTTGCGGGGTAGTGGGGTGGGTCTGGCAGCCCCCCGCATTAAAATAACAGTGCCCCCGGAACCTGGCCCGTCTACAGTTTTTAAGAAACAAGCGCAGAAGTCTGCATTTAAAAAAAAAAAATTGCCTGATCCACGGATCCGCCTCAAATCGCTGCGAAAATTTTTAAAAATGCTTTTTCGCTCTGGGGTGGTCCATCTGGGATCCCAGCAACAGAACTAAGGTTTCAGGGTGTCGCTACCCTGGCCCCTTTCGTTTTTTTACATCCTTTTTCCTGAACATGGCTGCCAACAATTCATTGTTAAAGTGATGGCAGCCAATCAGATCTCAGCACGAGATCAGGGGGGTTTGTGGAGCCTTCATGTCCCTATATATGCAAATTTGGATTTTCTTTAAATTCTCTAAAACTACTGAACAGATTAACACCAAATCACAAAAAGGTAACTTTCTGGATCAGGCCCTAGCTTTCTGCCAAGTGTGGTGTCATCCCGTCCAGTGGCTTCTGTGCTATCGCTGGTCAAAATCCCTATGAAAAAATGAATGGGGGGAAAAAAGCGTTTTGGGTTCCCCCCCTTTTTCTCAGCCCCCACTTGACGCATCACCATGAAACTTACCAGGCAGCAGCTCACATGAGCGTCAACTTTTCAGGGCAAATTTTGTGAAGATTCAGCAATAGGCACCAAAGATGTAGGCAAGTAAAAAAAAAACTTTTTCTATAAAAACTAGGTTCTAACTATAACTACCTAGTGGCGACTGCCACTAGGTATCTAGCTAGCACATGTGTCTCGCTTGCAAGACTCTGTTGTGTTGGAACCGCCTTTCGCTCACCATTTGTTGCCTTGCGTGGCACTCTTCTTTACAGCCTCGTAATTCGTCAAGGCATTCCTGGCATCATTTCCGTTCCACTGTTAGGCACCGGGATCAAGCGCGGATTGATTCCGTTTAATTAGATCCCATCCGCTGCTCTCAACTTAATGAAGGTACTATTTTGTTCTTTTCAACTTCTAGTGCCCCGCAAACAGAAGGCTTGTGAGTGGCAAAAATGTGCACAGCAGAGCACACAAAATTGCATAGTTTTATTTTTTAAAGCTAACTTTCTTTTATTTTGCCAAATCATCTATTCTCACTTCCCACACACGTTTTCTTTTGTTTTTGCTTGTGGGTTCTCTCCTCAAATTATGACAATTAACTTGTTTGAAATATTGCAAAGTATCAGTGTTTCTTTATTTTGTGTAATCTCTGAAACAGTGCTTTAACACATTATGCAGTACACCCCAATCCACCCCACTCAAATCTGCCCACTACAATCCACCGAAATCCAACCCACTTCACCCCACACCAATCCACCCCACTCTAATCCAGTCCACTCCAACCCACACCACTTCAATCTTCCCAACCCACTCCAATCTAATTTGCCCCACTCCAATCCAAAACAACCTGCCCCACTCCAATCCGCCCCACTCCAATCTGCCCCACTCCAATCCAAAACAGTCCGCCCCATTCCAATCTGTCCCACCCCAATCCAAAACAATCTTCCCCACTCTAATTTGCCCCACTCCAGTCCAAAACAATCTGCCCCACTCCAATCCAAACAATCTGCCCCACTCCAATCTGAAACAATCTGTTTAAACTCAAATTCGCCCCACTCTAATCAAAAACAATCTGCACCATTCCAAAGCAATCTGCCCCACTCCAATTCGCCCACTCTAACCAAAAATAATTTGCACCATTTCAAAGCAATCTGCCCCACTCCAATTCACCCCACTAATCCAAAACATTCTGCCCCCTCCTCCAATCCAAAACAATCTCCCCTAGTCCAATCCAAAACATTCTGCCCCACTCCATTCCAAAACAATCTGATCCCCTCCAATCCAAAGCAATTTGCCCCACTCCAATCCGGCCCACTCCAATCCAAAACAATCTGCCTCAGTCCAATCCAAAACATTCTGCCCCACTCCAGTCCAAAACAACCTGATCCCCTCCAATCCAAATCAATTTGCCCCACTCCAATCCGGCCAACTCCAATCCAAAACAATCTGCCCCACTCAAATCCAGCCCACTCTAGTCCAAAACAATCTTCTCCACTCCAACCTGGCCCACTCCAATCTGCCCCACTCCAATCAGGCCCACTCCAATCTGCCCCACTCCAATCCGGCCCAAAACAATCTGCTCAACTCCAGTCCAGCCCACTCCAATCTGCCCCACTCCAATCCAAAACAATCTGCCCCATTCCAATCCAAAACAATTTGCACCACTCCAATCCGGCCCACTCCAATCCAAAACAATCTGCCCCATTCAAATCCAGCCCACTCCAGTCCAAAACAATCTGCTCCACTCCAATCTGGCCCACTCCAATCTGCCCCACTCCAATCCAGTTCAAAACAATCTGCCCCACTCCAATCCAGCCCACTCCAGTCCAAAACAATCTGCTCAACTCCAATCCGGCCCACTCCAATCTGCCCCACTCCAATCCAAAACAATCTGCCCCATTCCAATCCAAAACAATCTGTCCCACTTCTGTCCAAAGCAATTTTGCTCCCTCCAATCCAAAACAATCTACCCCACTCCAGTCTGTCCCACTCAAAGCCAAAACAATCTGCCCACTCCAATCCAGCTCACTTGAATCGAAAACAATCTGCCCCACTGCAATCTGGCCCACTCCAATCTTCCCCAATCCAATCCAAAACAATCTGCCTCATTCCAATCCAAACCATCTGCCCCACTCCTATCCAAAACAATGTGTCCCACTTCTATCCAAAACAATCTGCCCCACAATCTGCCCCCTCCAATCCAAAACAATCTGCCCCACTCCTATCCAAAGCAATCTGCCCCACTCCAATGTGGCCCACGATAATCCAAAACAATCTTCCCCACTCCAATCAGGCCGACTTAATTCTGCCCCACTCCAGTCCAAAACAATCACCCCAACTCCAATCCAAAACAATCTGCCCCACTACAATCTGCCCCACTTCAATCCAAAATAGCCTGGCCCACTCCAACCAGCCCCATTACAACCCTAAACAGCCCACTCAAATCCCAAAAAATCTTCCCCACTCCAATCAAATACACCTCACCGCAATCCAACCCACTCCATTCCAATTCACCCCACTCCAATCAGCCACAATTCACCTCACTACAACCCAGCCCACCCAATGCAGCCCAGTTCAATCTACCGCACTCCAATCCAGTACACCTCACCCCAATCCACCACACCCAATCCACGCCAGTCCAGACCACCAACTCAAGTCCACTCCAGTCCAGTCCACCCCACTCCAATCCAATCCACCCCACTCTAACCCACCCCACCACACATCAATCATCCCACCACATTACACTCATCCTACCCTACTCTAATCCAACCCGCCCTACCCCACTGCAACCCACCCCACTCCAATCAAGTCCACTGCTACACAATCCACCTCACTCCGATACAATCCACCCCACTCCAATACAATCAACTTTAAACCACTTCACTCAATCCAGTCCACATGAATCCACCTTACTCCAGTCAAATCCACCCCTCTTCAAACCACCTTAATCTACCCCACTTCAATCCAGTACACTTCTCTCCACTCCAATCCACCCCACAACAATCCAACCCACCCCAATCCACTCCAGTCCCCCCAAATACATCCACCCCACCCCAATCCAGGCCACCCCACCCCATCCAGTCCACTCCACTAAATCCATTCCACTCCATCACACCCTAATTCACCCCATGACACCCTAATCCACTCCATCTCAATCCAATCCACCCCATCACATCGTAATCCACCCCACTCAATCCATTCACCCCACCCCACTCCAATCAAGTCCACCGCTACCCAATTCACCCTACTCCAGTTGAATCCTCCCCACTGCAAACCACCTTAATCTACCCCACTTCTATCCAGAATACCCCTCTCCAGTCAATCCACCCCTCTCCAAGCAAATCCATCCTTCTCAATCCACCCCTCTTCAATCCAACCCCACCCCACACCAATCCACTCCACCCAATCCACCCCAATCCACTCAAATCCACTCCAATTCAACCCTACCCAATCCAGTCTGCCCCAATCCAATCTATCCCACTCAATCCATTCTACCCCACCCACTCTAGTCCACCCCACTCCAGTTCTCCTAACTCCAGTCCAGTCCAGTTCACCCCATGCTAATCCAGTCCACCCCCTCAGTGCAATCCACCCAAATCCAATCCATCCCAGTCCAATTCACCCCACCCCACTCCAATCCACTGTATGCCACCCCAATCCAATCCACCCCATTTCAATCCACTCCACTCCACCCCACTCCAATCCACTCACTCTAATCTACCCCACTCCACACCAGTCCAGACCACCCCATCCCAGTTCAGTCCACCATACTCCAATCCAATCCACCCAGCCTACCCCACTCCAATCCACCCCACTCCAACACAATCCACTCCAGTCCACCCCACTAACATCCAACCAAGCCCAATCTAATCCACCCCACTCCAGTTCATTCCACCCCACCCCACTTCAATCTAATCTAATCTATCCACCCCACCACTCTCCATTCCAGTCCAATCCACCCTACCCCAATCCCGTCTACCCCATCACTCCAATCTAATCTAGCCCACACAATTCCACCCTAATCCCATCCACCTCGCACCATTTCAATCCACCCCACTCCAATCCAATCCATCCCACACCAGGTCACCCCACTCAATCCACCCCATTCTACTTCAGTCCAATCCACCCCACTACCTCAATCGACTTCCACCCCCTCCACCCTATTCCACCCCACTCCATTCCACTCTACGACACTCTGTAGCCCTGAACCATACTCCCCTCTACTCAACTCTACAACACTCTAATCCTCCTACTCCATTCTATGACATTCAAACAAATCCACTCTACTCCCCCATTCCATACTGACACTCCGCGCCACTAAGTTTTAGCCACGCTGAACAGGAGCCACACTGGAGTACAACATGGCAAAACACATTGCCAAAGCCAATAGCTCTTGTGCAGGTGAGACCTATTGGCTTTGCCAAAGCTTGTTTTTTTCTATGTTGCCTCCTGGTAAATTAAGCAACTATAGTGGTGGGGCGGAAGTGGGGGCCAGGGCAAATAGACACGGGTCAGGGTCCCCATCTGGCCTCCCTGTAGCGACGCTACTGTTGTCGTCTAGCCTCCCTTTAGAGACGCTACTGTTGTCTGATCGCTGCCACGCTATTAAAATGAAGGAACTATGGTTGGGCTTTCCACTTAAATCCACTGCTTCTTCTGTCGAGCAAGCTGCCTCTTAGCACCTAAACGAGCTACAAAAAAATCTATCAGAATTATTAAAATGTAAAATAAAAATCAAACTCTTGGCATTCCATCTCGTTTGAATAATAGGCCTGTTAGGATCTGAGCTCCAAGGCAGACTGGACGCCGCTTCCAGAAAGGACATGCAGGGCATAAGCATTTTACCATTTGAATAAACGTTACACATGAAATATGAAGAACATCAATAGCAATTGATCGCTGCAGAAAGAAACCTACAACGGCAGAGGCAGCAGCAAGCACAGGTTCCCAAATGGAAAGGATAATTAACCTGTGCACCAGGCCTGGATTTTTCATGCTCCTGCAGCAGGTGATAACGATGGTTGCTGCAATTTAAACAAGCATTTGCAATACAACGTGTCTTGCATTTGCTCGAGTTAGAGATATTAGTGTTGTAAACCTCTAACTGGACTTTTCTTGTCACAGAAATCGAAAGAATAAAAACGATTGCGTTATGTAAAACCCAGCGCGACCGCGCTGCGTGGAAATAAAAAGATAAAGTAGTGCAGAAACCATGCTGAAAACATGGAGCCTCATACGTTTTCAGTAGTTGGCCGGTGCGCTCGAAGAGGGCTAAACACCGGAAAAGTCATTACGCATGCATGCCTTTCACTAATGAAAGCAAGTGGATTTTAAAAGGCAAGCCCACGAACCAATGAAAGTGACAGGCGTGACATGGGTGTGATTACAAGCCAAAGAGAGATTACAACAGGGACGGAGCGCTTGTGCGCTTGACCCTAAAAAAAACCATTTACCTCGCCTGTTTGCCATGTTGGACTCCTTTGCGATAAATATCTCTGAATGCAGATGTATTTATCTCAAAGACTAATTTATGCCTTTGTGTTGATAAATTTGCGAGACCGCTCAGTTGGTTGAGGCGTCTGCTGCACAGATCGGTATGAAACCTGAATGTTACCAGGTTTAACCCAGACATAGTTTCATTTTAATAAGTTTAATTGCATCGATCAATAGACAATCTGTTTGTGTTGTTGCTATAGCATTTAATTCTATACTTTGCTGCATCATGCATGCTCAAGTAAAAGAGCAGCATTTTAGACATTAAAGCTTTTCACAGTTTTAGTGCTCAGATTAAAGCAATGCATTACCTGAGTTAGATGTAAAGGTAATGATTTCTCCTTTTTGGTAGCTTGACCCGGCATCCTGCAGGTAAGCACACAAATGGGAAGCCCTCATGACCGATTTACAGCACATGACAGGTGAACAATCTTACATGGTTAGTGATCATTTTGTCTGCTGAATGTAAACATTTTTGGTCTGCAGGTCGGCAAAGCTCTCCGACACCCCTTAAGGTACCCACGGTGCTAATGCCAGTTTGGTATTGATGCCTGCGAGTATTTCACCGGCATGGCTTGTTTCTTCATGGCAAGACAGGTGAAAAACAAAATTGGGTATCAGTAAAATAGTGGTATTCTTTCCACTTTGAAATACAAACTCAAAACATATTACAGAAAAACTTACTAATAAAGTGCTTTCTGAACTATATACCCAAATGATTCCTAAAAAAGAAACAGGAGGCAAAATTGTGCTGCTAAAAAATATCGGGCCAGATGTACGAAGCCTTTTTTCAATTCTCAAAGGGGCCGATGCGCAGAATCGCCCTGTTTGCGACTTGAAAAATGCTTTTTGGGATGTACAAGGCCCAAACTGCGATTCGTTAACTTGTTACCGAATCGCCGTTTCGGTTTTGCGATTCGGTATTATGAAAGGGCGTGTCAAGGGCACCCCTTCCTAATACCAAATCCAAATGGTATGTATGATTGTTTTGTGACCGCGAATGCGGGTGCAAAACAATCGCAGTTAGCACCAGTTTCAAACTGGTGCTAACCCATTCGTAAATGGGAAGGGGCCCACAGGGGACCCCTTCCCCTTTGAGAATGGCAGCGAAAATATTTTTTCAGAGCAGGCAGTGGTCTCATGGACCACTGCCTGCTCTGAAAAAATGAAAAGAAAACTTTTCATTTTTGATTTTGAAATGCAACTCGTTCTCCTTTAAGGAAAACGGGCTGCATTTAAAAAAAACTGCTTTATTTAAAAGCAGTCACAGACATGGTGGTCTGCTGTCTCCAGCAGGCCACCATCCTTGTGAGGGTGGCCATTCCCTAAAGGTCACAAATTGCGACCTACCTCATGAATAATCAGGCGGTAGGTCATTTGCAACCCCATTGGGGTACACTGTTGTAAATCCGGTTTTGCTACTCGCAGTCTGCGACTCGCAAAACCGGATCTTTGTACATGTGGCCCATACACCTTTACTCAACTTCTTATTTAAGTATCAACTCCTGGCCCTTGCAGAATCTCAGACAGTGTGATGAAGTGGCCCATATTTTTCTCTGTGAAAGGTGTTGCTTGCTTCATGTTGTTTTAAGGTTCAGTGCCATGGAATAGTCCTGAAAGAAACTACTGTACATCTTCAGAGTCGGTTTTTGCTTGGCATGACCCGATAAGACTCTTGTCTAGAACGAAGCCTTCCTCGCCATGATGGTCACCCTCTCACTGTCCCAATGATTTTACCACAGCTGGACTTTCCTGGCCATCAGCAGTAGGTGCTTCTGCTTTTTTCGATGTTCCCAGATTTCCAGCAGGGTACAGTATTATTGAAGTCCTTTTTTGTCCTAGAAACTAACCAGTAGCCACGGTATGTAGCCTTACCGCATTTGGTGTTGGGGCTGCTTGAAAAGTCTTAGTGGAACCACAGCTTTTGAAAGCACGTGTTGCAGTGGTGAGCACATGTTCAGTGGTGGAGCAATTCTAAAAGTGAGGGGAACCCTCTGCAACAACAGAACAGCTTCAAAACCACGTATAATTTAGGAACATCTTTAATCCTTTGCTCAGAGGGGGTCCCTCTGAAACAACAGAACAGCTTCAGAACCACTTATAATTTAAGAACATCTTTAATCCCTTGCTCAGAAGAACCATACCGTTCATCTGGACATAACCAGTGAATTGAGCTTTGCCCCTCTGCACATTTGTTCTCTTAGAATTTACTATACATGTTCTGAACGCCCATGAATCCCTTGGCAGATGCCTACTTTACAAAATGCTGAACTATATACTGCAGTGCTCTGTTTGCTGCACGGCAATCGCTGTGCCTGCTCTCAGAATGGCAGAGTGGTGCTTTCTCGCTTTCATTGCTTGCTTTGCTTTTTTCTTCTGCTCTTTCTTCTCCTGAGAACAAAAGTGAATGGCATCTCGAAGAAACAAGCCTACAGCCGAGCCCTGTGCTTTCCACCACCACTCAGTCGCCTGGTCTAACCTCAAAGGTGAAGCTTCTGTGGCAGTCAGGGCTTGTGTTCAACCGCTGAGTGATCTTTTCGCTTCATTGCTTTGAATTTATTTCTTTGGTTGTCACATCGAACATTAATGATATTCAAAGGTCAAGGCACGGGTAATAAATGTGACTTTTCAGTGCTGATTAACAGTAAGCATTGGCAAAGCCAATAGGTTCTGGCTCGCAAAGGGTGGGCTATTGCCTTGGCGTGTGGCTTTTGGTATTCACATGTGAAACCATGTTTAAAAACGCATACACACTTATGGATGAGAGTTTTGCAATCGTTTTTTTTTAGCGAAAACTCAGTCCAAGGTGGCCTCCAGTGTATATGTGAACATTGTGACAAATGTCACACATTTCTCATAACTTGTAGCTGGCATCTTTATTTATCATTCTAACATGGCAGACAGCCTTTGTAGGGAAATAAATCAATGAAAAGTAAACTAAAAGAAAACAAAATGTGCACCAGCACAAAAAAAATGAATCAGTAGCCCAGCACCAGCTTGCAGCTTCAGGGCCCTTTTAAAAAGTAATAGTCCTAAAAAATAAATAAAGTGGGGATCAGGACGGAAAGAAAGAGAGTAAAAAAAGATGCGAGTGGAGGCCCAAGAACTCAACCATGGTGTCGGTAGGTGTTGCAGGGGCGACGCAAGAAAAGCGGAGCATTGCGACCGATGCTTCACTTGTAAATATGCCCATAACAGTGTAGGAGTTGTTCTTGTTTGGGGTGCTCAGAAAGACAATTGCCTGAGTGTCTCAATGTGGTTTGGGCACGATGATGTTATGAGTTGCCAGCGGATGAGATAAACCAGGCTACAGCACTATTCTGACTTTTAGGGCACCTGTTGTTGTCCTTCTGTTTGCCTGTATGTTGTCTGTAGGGAAGAAGGACATGGACCTCAGAACATTGTGTAGAATATAAATGTCAAAGCTAAGGTCTTTTTTCAAGGAGCAGGAATCACCAGTTATGTTTTTTGTACGACCTCAGCTCTGTCCACCAACATGAAGAGGATTAAGGCTGTCTACCTGAACCTCCAGGTGCTCAGTCACCTTACTTCCAACACATTTACTCTCAGGCTCATGCACTCACTCACATGAACTCTTTTACTATTTGCGCATTTTTTCAAAACCCCAGAATCTACCAATGTTCTTCGTCAGTAAGTATTTATCCAAATAGGTTTTGAAACATTCACCGCATTTGCATGGATCCATTTCTGTTACATTTCTTTTCGAATCTTACTTTCCACCTGCTGATGTGAATTTTTAGGGACAGAAAAAAATTATCCTTTATGCCGTGTCAGAACAGGGGGGGGTGGTTGGGGAGTTTGGACTATGGAGAATGAAAACACTACCCACTGTACCTTGATAAGAACTGCAGGCACTTAACTGAGGCCCTAGAACATTGGCAGTAGGCTAGCTTTTTTCTACGTTTTCTGTTTACTGAATTTATGTATGTCAATGTTCTTTACATTTATGTGCCTAGGTGTTCTACATAACCCCAGGACGTGAGGTGTGTGCCCTATTCAGAATTCTTTTTTCACAGCATCCCATGGTTCCAAATTGAATTTGTATTCTGCTTCTGGAATGCCTCTTTTTTTAGGAGTCATCTGAAGAATAGGCGAGTTGGATTTGCTTTCGAAAATCAGTTGAGAGTAGTACAGAGCTTTTGACACAGAAGTCCGAGGTACCCGTGGCCTTGCTTCCACCACTTTAACATTGGTTGGTAGTTTATAAGTGTACTGGCTGATTAGAGATTTGTGAATAGTGTTTTATGAGAACCATCCTTCTACACATTAAGTGGGCCATTGCTCTATAAGGCACGGTGTATACTTCAGACACATTAGAATTGAATGGGGAGTTTGGACAAACTACTGAGTGCAAAATATCATGTGGACAAAATATAGTGTCATGAATATTGAGGACAAAAATATTGTGAAGCTACGTTTTTATAGGTAGACCAAGCTTATACTCAACTCCACATATATGTAACTTGACAATATATATATCTTTAAGGTACGTGGGTGCAGAGTTAAGAATAATACATCTATACTTACCTATTTGCACTTACCTTCTTGGTACTCGATATTTTTTAGATTGTATTCTGGTCACACATTTTTAGCATCAATATTCTGTCAGTCAACCACTGAATGGCCTTTATTGGGAGCCAATGCTCTGTGCATAAGGAGGGGTTTGTTGGTTCTTGCTTTCTTCATATTATGTGATGCCGCGGGGACCCGTGGTGGCCCCTTCCCGGGCTGCGGTCAGATTGGCATTTCGGGCGGCCGGTCATGCTGCGGGCCATTTTTTGGGGCGCAACCTATTTTCTCGACTGCAGTGTGGCTCAGGAGTCCTTTCTTGGGCTCTGGGTCATACCGCGTTTGCTTGGGGCCCCCGTAATTTTTCTTTTTTGCTTTCTGAACTTCTTTTTCCTATTTTCTCTCTTCTTTTTCCTTTTTCTTCTTGTGGCCATATGTTCTTCTTCCCAGGTGTCAGTGTTTCCTTCCCTGCATGCATTGCTTACACCTTTCTACAATGGCATTTTTCCATTCATCTGTATGTGACTTTCCCAATCCAAGATGATATTTTTAGTTCTTCCTGTATGTCACTTCCTGTTTGTCAGTATAAAAGCACAGAAGGTCTTCTTTTCCTTGCGTTGCAAACACTTCCATCCTGGTGGTGCTCCTCGCTCCTGCTTCCCGCATTTTTGGACCTATTCTGTTTTTTGCCTGCAGTTTTGTTGTTCCTGATTCTCCATTCTTTTCAGCTGTTCTTTTTGCCTCTTTCAGGAGTTCCTGTGATCTGAGTTTTTTTCCCCATTTTGGGGTTTTTTCTCTGGGACTCTTTCTGGAGGTTGCGGCCTGCTGGGCGTTGAATTGTCAGCAGCACCGTGGCTACTGGAAGGGGTCGCCCTTACCTTGGCCAATCCAGAACAACAAGAAACCAGGTGGTGTACCGAGACTGGCAGATTTAAGGGGTAAAAAGCATGCAAACTGTGACAGATTATGGCTAAAATCCTTCTGCCTAATTTTTCACATCCTGCAGCCCGTTAATGTCAAAAGGAGCCAGCATGGATTATTAAGGAGTAATATAGACTCTCCATGACGAGGACTCTCATCAGCGCCACTTGGTTGTGGTTTTGTAGGAAAGGCTGAAGTTCAAAGGATGGATTGCTTGAAGTTGGTGCACTAATCACTACATATATGTAGCGAGGGAGAATAGGAAGCCAGAGTAAATAGACTTCCAGGTTCTTTAGTTTCTGCTGAGGTGCTAGAAGCAGGTTATCCATTTTGGTGCTGCTAGGAGATGAATAATTCTTCTTTATTTACGAGGAGTCATGATCCAATCTGGTTGTGTTGCGAACTGAGCTCTTCACTTCATTTTTAAGGCAGATGTCGAACTGAGTTTTGATCAGACAAGGGCGAAATTTTTCATTATGCTTGCTTAATCCTGCGCTATTTCCGGCATTTCACGTTCTGCTTGTTTTGTGGAATGCCCGCGATTACGCCAATCCCTAACTGAGACATTGCTGTAGTAAAAAGCCTGTCACTGGAGCACAGCAACAACCGGAAGCTGCCCAGGTTCGATTTTGCGGTATTTTACTTAGTCTAAAATACATCTTCCCTTCCAGAACTGACACAAAGATGCATTTGCTCTAAAAATAGTGCAAAAATAACCGATCAGCAGTTTGTGTAATTTTGCGTAATTTTAGGGGTATTTCACATCATTTCCACAAAGGAAATAATGCAAAGTTCACACAGGCTTAGTTTTGATTTCTTTCAAAGTTTCAAGGCTTTGAGAGATTCTGAAGATTCCCAAATCCAGTGTTCAAGCCTTATTCTTACGCTTCTACCTAGATGTTTTATCAACAAGAGAAGCCGGTTGCAGCTGTATTAGTGTGAAAGAAAGAAAATTACTTTCAGAAAAAGTTCGGGCACGACCTGGCATAGTCCCATCTTTGGTAGAAGTACAGGGTCAAATGTCATTTGGCATCTCATGACCCAGCCACTTCCCTTGGCAGCCCAACTCCTGCTGGAGGCTTTGGATAACAATGAGCTCCTGTTAGCTTGGTCATTTAAGTGACCCTTTTCAAACTCATCCTGTTTCTCTCAAAAATATATTTTCAGTATCCACAGAACTTGTGCAGAAGATTGCTGAGAAGGCCGAAAGGGATTAAGGAAAAACGAAATGTGCACTGCAGTCGATATTTTCTCATCTCGGTGCAGTGAAATGTGTTGCAGGTGAGTGTGTAAGTGGAAAATGTGGAGGTATATTGTCCACTACAAAGGAAGGTGTTTTTCGGCTACGGTAGTTGTTTTGGGGCCAGAAACTAGTTCCTTCCCGCCCCTACTGTGTCACTATCAAGTGGGGAATGTGCAGCAGCGCCCAGACTCGTTCACTGTGTGCAGCAGAGCGGCATCCTGAGGGTGGAGAGCTGGTAGACTCTTCCCCCTCTTTAGGCCTCGCCGCAAAATTCGTGGCTTCCCAACCACTAGTATGTTCTGTATGAGTTTGTGTCACTGCTGGCAGCACTTAGGGGAGGTAAAACGAATCACATTCTTATACCTTGCTACCAGACTTGAAACCCCATCATAGGGAATAAAGATAAGACCAGGTACAACTTTGCAAGTTGCCAAAAGATCAACTGAAATTTGAAAGTGTTTTTAACATTCTTGCACTCTTTATGGATGTAAGATAAATATGTCTGTGTGTGTTCTCTGGGATGTTAGGGGAGTGGGGATGTGCACTAATGTTAGCCATTTAGCTAGCTTAATAAAAATACGATTTTTTTGTTGCTTAACTTCCTGAAGGCCCTGTTAAAGCGAGTATGTAGATCTTTACAAAGTGTGCCCAGTATGCCCTTATTGTATAGCTCCACATATCATGGGCATGAGGCATGAATATCAAGTGAAGTCCCCCTTCCTGTTTGCACAAGGTCTGGAATCAGTGGGGGCTATGCCTGGCTCAGAGGCGTGCTGGCACTCTGGCAACAGTGTTATTGGTATCTTTATATAATCCAGTTGAACCCATTTCTGTCACTCTTAGAAGAAGAAAGAAGACGCAGTTCTAACTTTAACACTGTAACTGGTGTGTAGCAGATTAAGAATTGGCCATGATTGCAACAATCCATAATAAAAGACTGAACTGCCAGAGTTATGTGATGATGCTCAGAGAGCACACACAGATTGCTCCAGCAAGTGAATTATCCACCTGAGCCATTGTACCAGTGTAAAACCCTGAGACTTGCTTGGTGCACATTTTAAAATGTGTCGTACAGATTGCTGAACATTGGACGAGAACCCTACGGTAAGAGTAAGGCCGTTTCGAATGACAGATTTTAAAATTAGACCAATTAAGCTAGACCAGCTTTACTTTTTTTCTTTATGGTCAATTTCTGATGGGAAAACAATTTTTAACTGATGCAGATCAGTTAGTAGACACTGCCCACTGTGTGTCCACCTCCATCATGATGTTAACACTTGCGTGCCTCTCCCTTCTATATGTACATTTCTCGAGTGCAATTTGCTGGACTTCTAAGGCTGCATGAAGGTGAGCCAATTGGGCTCTGATGGAAGCTCCCCTGGTGTTAGAAAATGAGCTTCCATTTTGTTTTCCATTTGTCAGCCATAACTTAACTGCAAATTGCTGCCATCTCCGCATGAGATGCTAGTGTATATTACCATACAAAATTCTTACTCACTTTGCTGAAGTCAAACCTGCGCACACTCACTAGGTATTTGCGAAGCAGCCACATTCAAAACCTGAGGGAAAACCAAAAATCAACGTGTCATGGTTGGTTCACACTGGCAGTCTGCTCCAATAGAAATTCACAGCTTGAAGTGTAGGGTGCCATGCGCCATCTCGTGGAAGTGTTGATGTGCCAGAGGCATGCCCACCATGCAAAGAGTGGGACGCAGACATCGTCTGCTGCAAGAGGCTTTCTGTGTGCTTTAAGAACAGGCCAGTTGGCCACACATTCAACGTAGATGGAAACATGTCAAACTCAATCAATTTAAATCAACTGCTCACAGTAGGGGACAATAGAGCAGGAAGAGATGGGAAGAATAGGCGGCAAGTTGTCCGCTTAGGCTGGGCTTCCTTCACAGACATCTTTAATAATACCTGTATTTTTGAAAGTCTGACTTCAAAGTGCTTATCACCTGTGTTGCAGAAAAGACTTCAGAATAATTTGTCCGTTCTAAATGCCGAATTTCAAGAGTACCAATTGTGCTTTTATTTAGTTACCTATGTTGATCCGTTCAAGAAGAAATAGACTGTGTCCTTGACCATTCCACCACACTTACCTAGAATATTTGAGTTGGAGAGGATAAACTACATTCATCTGTACACAATCAGCATTTCTGAAGTCACTGAGCAGTTCTGGGTCTATTCAGAGATACAAGACCGACCACACTACTTACATAAGTTAATGAACCTCAGCAGTGATTACTGTGTTTTAATTATACATGATGGTGGGGATATTTTAGCCCTTATAAATATCTGTTGTCAAGTCACCTGCATACCAGCTCACGCTAAACCCCAGGGCACTTGGCACCCGGTGCTCTACAACACGTTATTTAGTAATATTTCTTTATTCCGTTTTCTTATTTGCATATGTCAACCGGGATGTTGTGGGCGTATTTTATTCTGTGGTAAAGGGCCATTCAGATGTTTAGTTGTAGGAGAAGGAAAAGAGACCAAATCTCCTCAAAGATATCAGATTGATTTTGAATATGATACACAATTTGTTCATGCATGCCAATTGCAGCGATGTCGCACAACCAGTCCGTTACGCATCTCATTTTAAAGTAACATGTATTCCATACTCTGGAGAGTAGAGTCTGTTGCATTTGACTGTCTACATTTACTTTTAAAAGATGTAGTCACCAGGGTTCACCAACCCTTTGCATCATTGTGCAGTGCATTCTTGTTGGTGTAGATTTTAGTAAAACAATGGCATCTTTCATAGATATCAAAGTCCTCAGTGTGATTCAGTGTTGTAATGGAACATGTTCTGTCATCTAGGTGCTTCATTTGTTAATAAATGAAATAGTATGATCTTTCTGACTGACGACTCACACGTGGGCTCTTGCATTGTAAATAAGGCTCCCAGTTCTCCATTGTACTGATTTTTACAGATAAAACCAAACTGAAAACAATGTGTTTCCTGTCTATATTTATTTTTAAAAGCAGAAAAATACTGACATTTTTTCTTTTTGTGAGAGACTCTCCATGCTATCTTTCATGAATTCCAGGCAAAAGCTAAGAAGATACACAGCATGGAGAGCTCAAAAACAAGATCGGATTTCCTTTACTATATACATATGTTGACATATACTTGTAAAGTAATGCTGATATGCCCCTGTAGGTGTAGTGTTTTGTTAAACGTGCCTGCTTAATTTGCTAAAACGGAACAAGCATCCATGTATAAGGACACATTTAAGAGTTAAATAAATGTGGAAATATACTATTTTATGACTCCTTCTCTCCTAAAGATGCAAAATAAATATTGATAAATACCAATAAAAAGGTCAAAACACAAATATGGATAAATACAGACAGAAATGTTAAAAAAATAAATACCATAAAACCGGGAGTCTTAATTGTAAAGCATAGTACCAGTTTAAAAAATACCATTTCCCTAGCCCTATAGATGATTGTTTCATCCTTTTTGTTGAGTAGGCTCTCATTATCCTAATAAGACTACTAGATTTGGGTGGCAGAATCACCTGTACTGCGGGGGACTGAGTCTGAACCCACACCAGGTGACACCTGTCGGCCTAATCTGGTTTTTGTTCCGGCTAACTAGCAGTGCCTCATCTCCACCCGAGAGCAGGGATGAATGGGCAACGAGCGCATGACACAAATGACTCCTCAAGGGAATCGTGGTCACTCAGATCTCATCCATTTCTCTCAGTTACATTAGTCTCACATATGGAAGGACTATCAGAGGCAGAGTAGAGTTCAATAAAGTTTTATTGAAGCAACTGCATCTTAGATAATAAAGCATGTATTGCAATAACTAGGACAATGAAGCATGACAGGATTAACATTGTGACAAGGAGAGTAAAACATAAAAATAACACTAATATATTGTCACTACGTTTTTTTAGAATAGTTCCTACCTAGACTATGTTCGTTCACAGCATGTTAAGCTCTAATTCTGCCCTTCAGGTTCACCTGGGAAGACATCACCCTCATACCTGAGCAAGAGGCATGTAGTCTACATACACAGATGCAGCGAAGGACTCAGCAATCAGCATACAGTTGTGGTCATCTGGCTGGAATGTCCCTCTAACGTACATGGGTCAAAGTAGTGTTTTTATAATAAAACAGCTGATATTCCAAGAAATGATCCCCACATAAGAGTGTGTATGTTTCTGTGAACATTGCAGACAAAGCGTACCACTTTTGCCAGCAACCTATCTTACTGCAGCCTTCAGAAAAGCCCATAGTGAAAGAAATGTCTTATTTAAGAATGCAGTGCTGGCCTAGGCAAAGAACAGCTAGATAGAGACAATAAAACAAGACCACAAATGTGGCTATTGTTAAAATAATAAAAACGAAGCTGAATAAAATATATCTAGTTTACAGTGCACAGCAGTAGGCCTAGTTTGCTAAAATAACTTGTATAAACCTATAGCTAAAATGGCTGCACAACATTTTCAAACTGTGGTACTGTATGTGGCACAGTGGAAGTTAAGAAACAACAGAGTTCACTATAGGGTTCTCCTTGTTCCAGCACATATGAGAATACATTTTTCAAAACAAGGCTTATTAATTCAGCCCCTGTACATGGCTTATGGGATCACACCAGGATCAGTTCTGTCACACGTCATTCCTTTTTTAAATTGAATAACTACTACACGGACCAGTTGCATTTGTTCCTCCACATGGCAATAGTATTCAGCTTTTCCTAAGGTTTCCTTCTTGCACAACATCTAACATATAAACTGCAGCCTAACCATGATCAATCCCTCAATGACATCCTTGTACCTTAATCTCAGTCTCATAGAGACGTTTGAGAATATCAGACCAAGTGTATTACAATATTTCTGGCTCCTTCTTGTCTCCTCAATCATCTTCAAACATGTAATAATTCTGTCAACAACCCATGCGTTCCACTAATGGAGTAGGAAGAAAACTAAAATACCTCCCACTTTGAATCAAATGTCTAATGACATTGAATGAGTGAAGTAAGTATGCCCAACTCTTCCTAGAATAGTTTCCTTGACACTTACATCCACCCGTGTATACTATCATCCTACAATGTGCCTTCCACTTTAATCTCTCCATCCTTCTACCATTTTTTTCATCCAGCCATCCATCCATCTGTCCATCCATTGATTGTTTGGCCATTCCCTCTACCCGCTATCCTTTCCATCTATCCGTTCCCAAATTCACCTATCCACCCTTCCATCTGCTCAGCATTCCATCCATCCAATTCACAGTGCTGCTGTGTCGGGTGAAAATTCTCTATATTCTGAGGAACACTATTCACAGGAGGTTAAAAACTTTTTCCTTGAAGCACCCACCAAGCATAAGGTCTTCATTCCAGCTTATACCATCCATCTGAATTTTCTATCTACCAAACGAAAGCACAGCACCATTTTTCATTTCTTTGCAAACAGCTTTTCTTTTTTAGGCACATCTGACTGTCTCAAAAGCACCTCCACCACTTCATCTGTCCTCTGCCTAATCGTTCTTCCTCCCACTCCATCTCCTGGGTTTCTGTCTCCTCTTGTCAAAGCCTTTGATCTAATCTGTTCCTCATTTTTGTATGATAATCTTAGTTTCTAAAGAAAACGGAATAGGATGTTTTAAACGGAAATGAGAACAGGGTTGGGATACAAAATAAATCTTGAAGTTTTATGCATATATACAGCTTTTCAGCTCTACTCTGGCTACCATTTAACCTCAGAAAATCTTCAAGTTAAGTTGTATATCCCTCAAGATTATAAATGGAGTAGGACTGGAGATCTACACACCACACCACACAGAATCAGCCAGAATGTCTGTTATAATCCTTCTAAGCACTATATCTTTCCCTCCCCTAATTCAAAAGAGTGCTCCTTTGAGGTACTTCCTTTTTGAGTCGAGAGGGACTATGGAACACCCAAGCAACACACATCTGCACAACTCAGGATCATATATAATATAGGAAACTTCTTAAACATTGGCTTTTCTCAAAGAGCTACTTCATAGCTTTGGTGCTAAGCATTATTATTCTTCCGTGCGGAAGCCAGCACCTTAACTGAAACACACAGGCATGTACACTCCATCACATAGCAGTGGCCAGATAAAGGAATGAGCCATTGTTTTATGGTAGAAGTCCTGGCTAATCTGGGCTATAAAATCTAGCACTTTTCATATGGCCCTGCTGACGGCTTAAAGAAAGTGCCTCGTCAAACATGTTACCGTGTTGAAGTACCACGTTTGTCAAGTTCGAAAGCAAAAGGCACAGCGCACCTTGACAGATCAAGTTCATTCAAGTTGGGAATTGATGACACTTTGCAAACATTCCAAATGCTTTCCGAATGGTAAAAATAAGAGCCTTAAGTGAAAGGTAATAGAGATGTGCAAACTGCACAGTGCATACTTTACATTTATGAATGTGCACAAATAAGATCTGTTTGGCTTTTCGCGTATAAACCCACACTACCGGAGCATTTTGTACAAATGCCAATGTGCACACATGCATGCATGACGTTCACGCACACCGGAGACATAGCTATGCAGCTCTAGCTTTGTATAACATTTGAAATAGTAAGATTGATATTGGCATATTTCAGTACCTTTTAGCGGACTGTTATTGTTTGTAAAAAATAATACTTCAGCCTGTGTGAATCTCTGTCCCACAAACAAGCTTAAGGCACTGGACCGATTCATGTGCTTTCTAACCTATAGCACCGTGAACTGCTGACCCGCGGGTTAGGCACCCAGTTAAGTGTAGAACGCGCATGCATAGATATTTGTGACTGACCCCAAATGTACCTCTTTGTGGGTGGTCTTCACATTTGCTTTTTGTGTTTTTGCCCTTTAGTTAATTCTTGGCCAGTTTTAAAAGAAACTAGAACTAGTCCTCCCTCAGAATCCATTCCTAGCTGTCCTTATCTTAGCACAGAACACCAGTTGGCTGCACTCCAGCAACACTGCTTTCATCCACTCCCATGTGCTAGGCTGCTCTGCAGCACACACTGTACCTTCATCTATTTTTGTGCACTCAACGTTGTTTCTCTCCCCCACAAGTACACTTCCTTGCCTGCACTCGTCCAGGTTCCTCTGGTGCACGCACTGCATCTACTTACATTGATTTTGCCCTGATCCAAGTCACTTACCAGCTTGACACTGAGATCACTATACCTGTCTACTCTGTTAAAATATGATGGTTGCTTGCAAAGTGCTTAATGCAGGTCTGGGGAGACCTCAAAGCACTGAGGAGGTGGGGTTAGCGGATGGTGTGGGGGGGGGGGGGTGAGAGTAAAGGAGATATCATGGAAGAGGGATTGCGTTTTCCTTCTCTAAGGTGGGCAGCTCCGGAGCGCAGTGCACTCCTGTTATGTGCCTGCTTTTAGTTTAGCTGCTGTCTAGCACACACTTCCCACATTGTCCGTGCTCTGATGCGAGACGCTCTCCCCTTCCCTTCCTAGTCGCCCCGGTATCTCTAAGATGTGTAACACATACCCACATGTCTCCTCTGAAGTGACTAGATGTCGAGGGCACACAGCACACTCACCCATGGTTTTCCCCTGAAATTCATTACTCCTCATCTGATACTACCCACAGGCCCATGTCTTGCTTGCTGTAAGGTGAGTAGCTCTCCACGGCATTGTCTGGATTCCTTTCTTCTGCCATTAGGCATGCATTGTACTTAGGCGGGTGACTTTTCAGTAAACTCTGCCCACATGTCTGTGTACTGCTGCAAGGTGGTTGACATTTGACTGCACACCCTTCCCGGTGCCTACTTCCAGCTGCAATGTGGTTGACTCTCCACTGCGCTGTCTGCATGTCCATGTTCCTGCTCGGAAGTGGACTGTTCTTCCTCTGCGGTGGGCAGCCTTTGAGAGCAAACTGCACTCTTGCCCAAAGGCAAGATGCACACTCACCTATCTACATGTTGTGAAGTTGGTGGATCTTTAGAGAACACTGACAATATGCCTACTTCTTTCTGTAAGGTGGGTGGCACCCTAGTGCGCGAACCGAATGCCCATGTTGCTGCTGTGGCGTGGGCTGTTCTTCAGCACTCACTGCTTATATGTAGACGGCTCTCCACTGCACTGCCAACATGCCTATATTCCTGCTCTGCAGATGATGGCTATCCTGCACACGTTGCTCACATGCCAGGGCCGTGACACAGAATGACACCCACAGCACTACAGAAGAGCCGCCAACAGTTGGGGGCCCCCTGGAAGGTTGGCCCCCACACCACCGAGCCTCACGGGCTGCAGGGGCCTGCGTTACGCCTCTCCCACATTGCTACTTCATGTTGCAAGGGGAGTAACTATCCATCACACATTATCAACATGCCCATTTTGTTGCTCTGAGGTGGGTGGTCCTCCACTCTGTAACATCCTTTGGCTCAGTGCCATCCTCTTACATAATGTCTCCAATCCGTGTTTGATTATTTGATTTGGTGACACATTTCCTTTTCTCGTGCCAATATGTGTGACACGTTTCCTTTAAGTTTTCCAAAAAAGAAAAGTTTAGGCCACCAGCCTCCCATGAATTACTCAGCCAAAATAATTAAATTCACACTTCCTTTTAATGGACCCTCTGTGCCAACAGAATTTGTCTGTTGGAGTTTGTGCACTTAGACATCATCAAAATCAGTTCTGTCGTCTCAGTAATTTATGGCAGATGATTTTCTTTTTGAGAAAATAGAACAGTTAAAAAATAATTGAAAATCCACAGCGCAAACCAAATAATTGTGTTTGCCAGATGTCCCTTTTTTGGAAGAACAATCACTCGGCGTCATTATAAGCCCGTTTGTATACTGTGCCGCAAACGATTTCATATCGTCACAGCTAAAATATACCTTGTCATTTCTCCACGTGCCTGTGATGGAACTGAAGGGCGTGATTCCTGTTTATGTTTCCTCACTGTTTCTCGTACCACTCCAAGATGGCTCTTCTTTCCGGAGACTTTTTATGGAGAGTATTTAAAATATTGCTTTAATTGGCGATGGCCATACATTTGAATGGACCTTATCCATCGAGGTGTGCATTTGAGCCAGCATTGGTGTGCCCAGGAACTGACTTCCCCATAAGGAAGATGACATTAGCTGTGGCATTTACCATAGTTCTCAAAGTTGCTGAGAAAGCAAGATCTTCCGCCAGTGGGCATGAGTATTGTTCTCTATTTCATAGCTAAAAATGAGGGTCTGTTTGTTGTGAATGGGATGGTCAATAGGCCGGCAGATTATGGGACACCTTTGTATTTCAGGATGCCTCTTAACTTCAGAAGCTTTTATTAAAGTACAAATTAAAGAGGTCAAACTCATTGCTAGGAAAAAACGCAGTGTCATAAAACTTGCCATTTCCCCGTTTCCTTAAAGCGTTTCTTTGGCAGCTTTTTACTTTAAAGCAGGGCTGTCTACCATCAGCCCAGGAGGGCCAGATATATGCCAGATTTTCAAAATAATCACCAGCTATGAACTTGAGTTCCATTTAAATGTTACGTTAGGTGACTATCCTGAACATCTGGCATGTATCCTGCCCTCTAGACCCATCTTGGAAATCCATGCTTAAAAGCCCTAAACTCATCCAAAATATGTATAACGGTTGAACATGTATCCTAACGCATAATCTGTGTTATGGCAAGGCAAACCTCAGCTCACTTTGCTCCTTAGATTTGAAGGGATGCGAGCACACCTGGGAGATGCATAACATGGACAACTTCCTGCCCAGCAAAAACAGTTGCCTTTCTGTTTTAAGGTGTTATTCTTATTCTCATAAAGTCTTATGTTACTTCTGGTCACTTAATCTGCTGCTCTCTTCATACTTCAGCTTCCTCACTCTTCACTCAGCAAGCCAAGAGTTTGGCTGTTTTCCGCATAGTTAAAAACAAGGATTTTTTTCATGCATAAGTGTGTGTGTTTTGTTATTCGTTTGGCAGGGAACCCGAGAAGGTTTAATTATTCAAATAGAATACATGTTGCTAAATTGGCTATGAAGCAGCACACCCACTTGTGTGAGTGTCTGATGCCTTCTGGACCAATTATATTTCCTGATCTAAGCAACAGAGCTTGCAGACATCCAACAGAGTACCTAACCAGACAGCTGCCCTCCCTTGAAAAACAAAGAATACATATCATCTATATATATATTAATGTATAATCGAATAATATATAGCAGTTGTTGTAGTAAAACCCTGTTCTGGAGAAAATGCCCAGAGGATTTGATGCAAAAGATTCGTCTTATTTGTATCTTCCCAATCAAATCCAGAGCAGGTCCGTCCCTCTGCATTCCTCGCCACAGATCCAGAAGAACGCAGAAGAAAGTCAAGAGGGACATAGTGTGGGAAAAGGCAGGGGAGGCATAGAATGTGCATGTGGTGCATGTGGAATGTGGAATGTGGTGGCCAGAATGGCAGGTCAGAGAAGCAAAGCTGCATTGGATTGGATGGAGGGAGGACGTGGAAAGCAGTGAAGCGAGTGGGGAATATTAAGTCCAGGTAAATGGAAAGAAACGGGCATGGGCTGTAAGTAGCAGAAAGTCATGCAGACAAGTGTGGTGAAACCAGAGAGTGAGCAGGGCAGCAATACTGGCATGGGTTGAAGAGCGGTTAATGATGTGTCAGCATGCAAGAGGACTTGGCACATAGAAGCAGAGTGGGGGGAAGTAGAGAAAAAAGCAAGAGGCTACAAGATGAGTGAATGGGAGTCTCAATGGCTCGCAATAAACCGTGCTGCGCAGTGCTTACAGACCCCAATTTAATTTTGACGCATCAGCTCAGACTGTGAGAGGACCATTGTTGCAAATTCCCCTTGACTAAGGTAAGAGCTCACTTTTCACATTTCATTGAAATGAGGGCAGAGATGTAGATGGAAAACTCAGGGGGCGCGGTGTGTAGTCAGGTTTGTGCATTGATCCTCTTACGAGTCTCACTGTAAAGAAATCCCAATGCACCCCGAAAAGTGAAGGGGGACAGACACTTTTTTGAAGTTATTCCTCCGTTGGTTGACGGTGGTTTAGAAAGCTTGAAGACTAATGTCGGACTTTACATTAATAACCCCCTTTATTTTCTATTGCTGACTGCAAGTTTCTATTCTAGTATGGTAAAACAATGTAATTGTGTCTAATCTTAAAGGCGTTGGACTGTCCGCCAGTGATGGCCTGGTCAGCAGCATGAGAAGAACTGTATGAGAGGTCTTTCCACTAGGCTATGGCAAGAGTCACATAAAGTACTGTTAGGTAGAAGACACCAAAACACTCAATACAGCACCATTAACAGGATGACAAAATAATAATTCACCCAATGCACCAAAACAAAACACTTACATTAATCTAGCCAATATGATAACTGGGTATTTGTGTCTTCCAGTGGCTCCAAGTGCGTTCAGCATTGACAGACCCTAAGGGTTCTAATGGAGTTGCAGCATTCCAGTTTAGTTAGATGGCAAGGACATTCCCTAGAATTGAGTACCTTTGTGGAAGCGTTAACTCAGCAGGACACACTGCAATGCAATGCCACTCCAGAAGGCCATCATTGCCTTTCTAAGGCACTGACGTCATATTTTTCAAAATAGCATTTTTCTCACCACTGCTGTTATCATAGTGGATTGCTTTGGGTGCACATGGCATTGCTGCTATGATCTGAAGTACTCTTGTTTTATAGACTGAAGTCCTATCAACTAAAGTGTCATAAGCCACTCTCAAACGCACACTAACACCATTCTCTAAAATAACGGTTCCTCTGTTCTGTCACGGTATTACCAAACTTTGGACTCTTCTTCATTTTTGACTTTCCAGTTCATTCTTGTTATCTTTTTCTTCTCATTCTTCCTTTATGCTTCCAAGTGTTATTCTTTTATAGCATAGGACTAAACACACACTACGCAGACTCTGTGTTTGCTGAACCATCCTATTGATTTATCGATCACCATTATAATTTTCTAAAAAACAAATCCCTGTATTTTGACTTTTGTATCATGCTTTAAGAAACGCTCCTACCCCCTTTGAGTGTCTAGTTGTGCCATATAAAAATCTACAGAGTGTTCTGCTGAATAGCTAGGCAACTGTTAAATGCACCAGAACTCACATTCGGCTATGAAGTGCATAATCTTGTCTCGTTCTGTGGCTTTTTGTACTTTTGCTGGTTTCCTTTATACTCTGTCAGTACATTGTATGAAGAGTGGAGCTTTATAAAGGTCCTTAATAAATGTTTTATACAAATGGCCTACTGTAACGACCCACAATTGAACTTTAACGGGAAGTAACTCCTTGGGAATGCTGCATTTTAGGTTACTTTACAGGGAACGTAGCTCTAATTTCTACCTTTCCAGCACAACACCTCCAACCAGTCTCATATTAAGGCTTTTCCGTGAAAAAGCTCAATGGTACTATACACTGGAGTGAAACACGTGTCAGTTGTATCTAAATTAATCTCAATTTTAATTATACAACGGACTATATGTTTAAATAAAGAATTAACCAAATACACAAATGGTGGATTATTTGGAATATCTATCAGAACAACCTAAAAACAACAGTGCTTCCAGTCCTTATATTTTGTAATACTGCCTGTAGGTTGAACCATGTAAGTTAGCTAAAACTTGCAAGCTCAATAAGAAATATATTTAAAAAATGGGATGTTTTTTATATTCTTATATTTACCATAATTCCGAAATAAGTTTTATACAGACTAATTAGAATGATATACTTTGTATAGAAAGACATGTTTCTTTGGTCACCCGTTTTTTACAACTTCCAGCAACCTCTTAACCATCACCTAATTGAGGTTTTTATAGTGATTGTGGTTTTCAAGCTGGTCTCCCCTCTACTCTTTCGTTTATACATAGGAGCCCCCCCCCCGGTGTTTTTATTCATAGATGAATATTGTTTTATCATATTTACATGACAAAATGGGTATAGTTGAAAGACAATGATCTGATCAGCTACTGTTGCAGACTGATCAACCACAATAACGCACTTTTAAGCCTCTTGTTCTGTCTTTGCTCTTACAGTATAATTACAATAAAGATGTACCAACATATCACACTTCTAACATATACCAGAGTGCTGGAAAATACGTTCCAAATTTTGGTGTCACCAAGTTGCATTTTCAATTTTTACCGACAAGAAAATTGGTCAAGCTTAACAAGAAGTCTAAGGGTGATTTTGTCTCCATGATTGGACTTGCCATTAACTCAGTGCGGCTCATGTAAAGGCTTGTTAGCAGTTGTTTGCTAGTTCAGGGTCACTTCAGGCGTGTGTTCACATTCCTCTTTGTTAGCGTGCATGGATGTGAAGATGTGTCTCTGAAGCTGCAAATGCAGGACACCTCCTTATATGCTCCTGTCCATCCCTCCCTGTTACCTTGCCACTAAATACTGCCCAGCCACTGGCACCTTTGCAAAGCTCATGTATAATATACAGGACAGCTCAGTAGACATCCAGCCTGGGCAGTCCCTAGCCTCCAAATACACCTGCTTCTCTCGAAACTTCCTACTTTGATGCCCCAGTTACAGCGGTTTAACCTGGATGCTAAGGCTTCCATGGGTGTGGGGAGCAGAGCATAACCACATCATGCCACGAGCACAACACAGACTCCACTGGGATCCAAAACTCGACAGGCATGACACCCTGTGATCGGGGAATGACACTGCCAATTGCCTCCTTCATCAAAACAACACAGATGCCTGCCTGGACCCCAAACTAGACAAGAATGACATCAGTAGATGTGGGGAGTAGAGCTGGAACATGCACCCACCACAAGCATAGGGCAAAAGCCAACATGTGCCCCTCAAGCCCAGCAGGCATGACGCTCATGGATGTAGAGAACTGATGGAGAATTTCAAATTGGCACAAAACACTGGGGTAAAACTCGCTTTAAATTCATGATAGTGTGATCACATTCTTGCAGCCATTTTAAGTGCCTATGCACCCCCCCATCGGTATAAAAATGGAACAGCTGCACGGTATCGGTCTGCCGAATTAGTGCATCTGATCTTCTTACAACCCCTACCTTATCACTTGGCCTTGAGGGATGGGGAATGGGGATCGTAAACTCTTGACTCAATCTACAATTAGAATCCTCCGTACCAAAGTTAAAGTGCTTCTTCAAAAATATCAATTTTCTCAACTGTCACCACCATTAAAACAGCACCTGAAGACATACTGCGCTATATACTGTCATCTCAATTCAGCTGCTCAGTTTAATGCTTGTTTACTAGTTGGGGTGCTTGTTGCAGGCCAATGCAAAGTGAGAAAGAGCCCTCTGTATCACACCAAGGAGGAACCTTTGTATGGAATGAAAGCTACATAGAGAAGGTACAAACTTCTGGGATGGGATCAAATAACATTAGTTTCTGCTTCATGCTATGTGTATGTCAACAGTTGAGATGACATTGAATAAAATACTGGAGTAGTAAACAATAGGCAAACATACTAGGGCCTTGTCACCATCCAAATTTTATAATCATGAGGGAAGTGTTAGGTGGTAAAACAGAAAGGGTTGACTCATTTGCTTGTGACTTTTGTATCCTGTGAAGAAAATCTTTCCGGGAAACAAGAAGGGGTTTTACAAAGGTTAACCAAGAGCACAGATGACATTAGAGAAGGTAAAGTGTATATATTACTGAAAGACAAGAGCTTTTCTTCTTAGCTGGGACAAAGCCAGTTCCTCCAAAGTTTAGATTTCGAAGGTCAGAGGTGACATACTGATCCACAGTGTCTGGCATGAAGTGCTCTGGACACTTGCATGTCCTGGCAAGAGAGCTCATTGGCATAAATCTGGTCCCATCTAGATAAGCTGTGGCCTGCACTGAGACGGTCCTATGTCCAGAACTGGTTAGTTGTATCCACCTCTTAACAAACTGGTCACAGCAGCAAATTACAGTTACACTGCAGTTTGATGACATGGGTCATTGACACATCTGGCCTGCACCGATTGTAGAAGGTGATCCACGTACAACAGTAAATCTAGGGTGCATGAACATTACAAGGTTATATTGAAGTTGGACAGGATGCGCCATCAAGGAGCAGTTCCTATTGTGATTCATTGATAGGGATTAGAGGAAGGCTTTGAACAAGTCTAAGCCTTGGATATTGCAGAGCAGGCATGCTTAATGCAGCTTTGAATGGCACAGAAGCATTGAGTGATAAGCACATCTGGGGCTACAATACAGACAGCGCCCCAGGAGCGCAGTGGGCATTTCCAAACATTTCTATGACCATGGGGTACATTGTATTTAAGAAGGAATCACAGATACCTATGAGTTTCCCTTATTTTACACAGATTGCGCCGAGGTTATCCCAGGGTGGGCTTTCCCTCATTTGCATAGGGACGTAGCCCTATGTAAATGATTGAATATCATACTATTTAGCCCATTTTGCCAACACACGTTTGGAGGAAAACAGGGGCTCTGATAGCATGCCACATATAAAATTATGCACAGTAAGTGCACCCCTTCAAGAATGTCCTTCGGGAGAGTAGCATGGGGGTCTCTGGAATCGTGAAACGTCTCCCCACTTGCAGACGCAGTCCCACACTGCACTTGCCTGATGGAGGTCCTTGTACCCTCCTCTGTGGGCCACCCGTTCTCTTAAAGAGAAACTAGCATTTTCAGTCTGCAGGGCCGCCTTTCGAAACCCCGCTGTACCCTGTGTATTTTTCATGTGGTACGTAGAACTACCTATCTATGTTCTACACACCTAATTGAGGATACACACACTGACAGGGGTAGTGAGCTATTTTACATAATGTCGCCACTGTTGTTTTTACGGTTACTCTTTAGATGTTTGACATGTAAACTGATTTTTGAATCATGAGCTCGGCATGTTGTATTGTTATATTTTTTCCAATATTCATGTTGCTAGAATGATACAGTTGGTACACTTGGCCATTTAGTTTAAAAGTTTGGGTATGCGCTATAAATCTTATAATCATTCATTCATTCATTCAAACTTCAAGATTTGGAATTTGAGTCCTCCTAAATTTTAGGAATCCAGTCTCTATTGAAAGAGCAATGTGAGTAGTAAGTATAAACTCACACAGTAATACTCCACAAGCCTGATTATGAGTCAGGGGGATATGTGTGTAGAGATACTGGGTGGCCAGTACTTACTGTGCCTGATGGCTTGTTCACACATGGATCCGACTAAGAGTTAGACCCCATGGAAGGAGGAATAACAGTGCATACCTGCATTTACCAGTCAGAATTCGACACAGAATTCCAAATTCCTTGGATTTTAAAACGCACATATACATAGGTTATCACCTAATGTGAGGTGGGGCCAGGGAAAGAAGGATGGGGTTGGCCTCATGAGGGGGAGGAGGTGGCCTGGCAGAGGGAGCAGTACATACTCCTTCGTGCTTAGAAGTTAGTTGGGTGGGGTCTGCATTTGTGATTTTGCTAGATTATTTTTTTCCCTGCTAAAGTCAGGTCTGGTGTTCCAGCACCACAATAGAATTTTTTATAATTTGACAAAGCGGTATCCCACACAGTAATACCCCTCCGTCCAACTCGTAATCAGAGGCCATATGAAAGCCCAAACGCTACCAACTGTCTTGGGGAGGCACAATGCAGGGTCCAAATTGCAATAACCGCAATACAGCGTATTGACCCCTGTTGTCCTGTGTAACCTAAAGCATGCAAAAACACATCTACAACCCTTTCTCAGCCATAAGGTGCTCTAATTTATTTGAAACACTATAGATCTGACATAGCCTTTGCCGTCGCTTAGACACATCCAGACACTCAAGCAATTAACAAAGCATAGGCAAGGGAAAAGAGCTCCTTGTAATGTTGTGTGAGGCCTAGTGAAGCATTGAGTCTCCTGTTGAAGTGAAAGGAACATAACTTACAAGGCACATGGGTGGCCATGAAATCAAATGAGCCTTCACAGGGGTGTGGAATTTTATAGTTGTTGGATGGGAGGAATGTTTGAGAAATGTACTTGCACTCTACAAAATTCAATGTGTTTTAGTTGATGTCATGTAGTCAGGCGTGGTGTAAGGTGGTATAAGGTAATGCAGCTGTCCATACTTGCTTGGGTTTTGGTTACATGGGCCTTGGTTGTGCAGACCCATGAAAGTGTGCGTGAGGAGAGCAAACTGGGCGCATTTGTGTACAGGGAGTCAGTGTAGCTCCCTGAGGTGTGGGGTGATGTGCACTCTGCGTGGGAGATTGCATGAGTCTTACTGTCGGGGTCTGAATGCATTTCAGGCCTTATCAGGGTAGGGGGCGTAAAACAAAATCTACAGTACAGTTCTGTAATGTGTTTTGTGGGTCCAGGATTACCAGGTTAAGCCCCACAAATTTACACTAGGCTGAGTGCAAGAGGCAACACAGTCGTGAAAGAGCAGGTGGGAAAGCCTTCTTTCCAAGGGTGTGAATGGTAACTACCAGGAAATAAATTAAGGTTGAATCGCTAGTGGAATAAGTACACTGCACCCGTTCTCACGGGCGGGCTGGCTCTGGGAGGACTAGTGGTGTGCCTGGCCGAATCCCCAGTTATGATTTGGCTCAGTGCTAAAAAATAGTTTACTTAAATTGCTTGCATTCTCAGGAAGCTTAGTTTGGGAAGAGGAAGGCGAGGAGGCAGCAACCTTGACCCCACTGTGAGAAAAGAATAAAAGCCAAGCTCTTCTATAGCCTCCGGGTCCCAGACGCATACTCAGAATAGCAGTTAAATTAAAATAAATATTTAAAATGTATTTTCTCCCCATTTGAGGTAGTCACACGGGAAGAATTGTTTAGGAGCGGTGTTTCACTTGAGAACAAACATACCTTCAATTATAATGCCTGGTTTCGTTCCAAAACACGTTGGCACCTAAATGTATGTTTGACAATAGCTTGGCTCTCTGTCTCACTGCATGCAGCCCTTTCTTCCTGGTATTGCCTACAGGGTAGAAGTAAGCTAACTTGCACCTTCAGATAGTCAGCATCGCACGTTCTTTTTTGCATTCGTAACAGATGGATGGTGTGGCCTGACGACTACAAGTAAGCAAAAAAAATTAAAGCGTTAACTTACATTGAATTGTAGCGTTCTCTCCCAAGAGGTGCTCTCAGTACTCAAGGCTCTTTCAAAATACTGCCCTCCAGTGGCTAAACCGTGCACTGTGTTATTTTCTTAAATAATGCACATACACTTTACTATACTGCACGTTCCCTTTTCACCATGTGTGCTGAGGGAATAATAACACCTCAGTTTGCTATTTTTCACCAAAGATCAGAGGACCCACTAAACTAAACAATTGCTACGCAGCAAAGAGAGACAGGTCCATTTTCCTTACTTGCATTTGGGCCCATTTCACCCTTCCTCTGGCACTGTCAGGACCCATCTGTTGTTAACTCTAATGATTTGGCTACCCTGTTCTTTTTATGGTCGTGCCTGTGAGTGCATGCGAAACACTGTTATGTTCGGTAAAGGGCTTGGAGCCCGACTGTCGCTCACCATTTGTTGGTTTGCGTGGCACTCTTCTTTAGAGCCTCATAATTCGTCAAGGCACGTCACGCATAATTTACGTTCCTCTGTGTGGAGCAGGGATCAAGCACAAATTGATTCAACTTAATTAGTGCATGACTGCTGCTCCCTACGTGATGGAGGTACTATTTTGTTCTAACTTCCAGTGCGCCGCAAACAGAAGGCTTGTGACTGGCAAAAATGTGCCTAGCACGACAAACAAAATTGCAAAGTTTTTTTTTAAATCTAACTTTGTTTTATTTTGTTAAGTTGTCTTTTCTCAGTTTCCACGTGTTTTTTGTTTTGTTTTTTTGGCTCGTGGGCTCTGTTGTCAAAAGATGATGATTAACTTGTTCGAAATATTCGAGACCTATTGCATTGCAAATGCTTGTTTGTGTTGTGGTGTTAGTACTGATGTTTACCTTATTGGCCTTGTTTACAAGCGATCTGTAAATTCCAGTGGGCCCTGTAACAGGAGTTGCACAACCTATTTGAAAGACATGTTTTTCACACAAAGAATTCAGCATTTTGTTGTTTTTCACCTTTAACCAACTTTATCTGAAATAATTCTCATGCCTTAAATAAAAAATAAATGCAAATTAAGCTAGTCATTGGGAATGCTCACTTTTACATTATAACACCTCAGTAGGTCAAAGCGATCATTGCAGATGTCTGTTTGAGAGACCAGAGAGTCACAGAATTGAATTCTGGTTGGGGCAGTGCTTAATATTGACTTAGGATATAGTATTTGTAGTGTTATGAAGTCATAGTCTGTACTAGAAAGCACTGTGAATATGTAAGCCATTATTAAAAAATTGTATTACACACAGTGTAAGATAGGCTGCTATTAAATGATTTACTGAGACAACTCACACTTTTGAGGTAGTTGACACTTTTGAGGGAGTTTACTACTAGAAAACGTAGTAGTAAGTCTAAACACTACACATGGCCAACCACTAGTACTGCAACACCTTTCCATAGAAAATAATTGAGGTAAGGTATTGAAATAAAACCCATAGGAAATAATGTAAATTAAATTAAATTATTTAAAAAAATGTAAACATATAAATGTCTAGATTAGTGTTTAAAAATATCCACTAATAGTACACATTTATTATTTAATTATAAAATATTTTATTAACCTATTTTGAATTTAAAAATAAAATACTGCAACAATATTTAAAAAAAACAATTACAATAATTTAATTAAGTATCATATCACATTTGATAATTTTTAAAAACATTTTTTTTCTTTAAGTGGCAATTTTATTTTTTATTTCAACTTTGGAAAAATAATTCACATTTAACATATTTTCGTTAATTAAATGTTTAAGTCTAATTTAATTTAACAGTGCTATAGTTTTTTATTTTGTTCTACATTTAAAGTAAATTATGAAATTAATGTATATTAATATTTAACATAAAAACATGTGTGTTTCAAATCTCTTTATTGGTTTTTATGTATATAACTATGAACGCATCAGAGAGCATAATTAGACCATAACCAAACACAATGAAAGTGATAAAGCGCTGTAGACCATCTGGTCATCTAGATGTCCGGTGATGAGGGGGATAGAACTGGGACATGCTAGGAGAGGGGAAAAAAAAGGAGGAAAGTAAGTGAATCAATTATCCTGGGTGGTAGAGGGGAGTGGGTGCCAGGTCCGTAATGTGGTGATGAAGTGTATACTGAGTGGCCAAAGATGACTTGTAGTGGCAGTTGTTTTGGCAGAGGGGTGATTGTCGAGATCTGAGAATGGTATTCCCTGGTCCCGGAGACGATGATGTGGAGTGTGACCATTGAGGGTGTCCCTCATGTCCAGCAGGTTGGTCAAAGAGAATGACTGTTGGAAAGTGCTGTGGGGTAAAATATTGGCATTCTGACTGTGACATGTAGTCAATAAAAGCTTTCCAAGTGTTGGAGAATTTATGATCTGCGTTTGTTAGGGTGGATGCGATCTGTTCCATGGCAAGTACTTGCCACATCTTGTAAATCTAAAGTGTTGTGTGTGGGCTACCTCCTTTTTCCAGGTCAGAGCTATTAGTTGTTTAGGTGCCCCTGTCATGTATTGATTAGGTATCTTGTTAGAACTTGCCATGGCTCTCATTGTTGATGGTGTCATGCCCAAGAGCACTGTAGGCTGGTCATCTGGGATGTGATATGCCACCTGTAATGTGACCTAGGATTTATTTCCAAAATGTCTGAATGAGCATGCATTAATGGTTCCTTCCTCTGTGCCACAGAGCCAGTAAAGGTTTGAGGTGGCAGGAAAAAGTTTGTGAATTTAAAAAAGCATGGGTGCCTCTGTCCACAAATGCCCCACCCACTTCGACCTCTGTGTACATGTAGATGTCCTTTCAGACGAGTCAAGGGGATGGTAGGTAGGAGACCAGGGCGGTTGTATTCCGATGAAGAGCCCTGATCGTCCAGAACTGTAGGGCCACAGAGCAATGGCCCTGAAGAAGGCAGAAAGGAGTGAGATCCATGGATAGAGTCGAAGAGTTGATCACAGGAGGGGGCGCTATGTAGCAGCTAATTTTTCCATTTGCAAATGGACAGGAACAACTTCCTCAGTGCGGTGCCATGAGGAAGGTGGAGAGAAATGTGGGATTGTTCATTTTTAAAATGGCTATTAGTGTAGCAGGTGCTGATGCACTGCGGCAGTGGTGTGAGGGGGCACTGCACCCCAGTTATGGCTCTGTTACTAGCAAAATGGGGGTGAGGAGCTATTTTTCTTGCCAGCATTAGCACCTATGTCGCCCTTGCTGCACAGGGAATAGGTCACAATCAACAGAGATGGAGATATGCCTCCTCCTTTTTGTTATACACCAAGGGACAGATATCCTACTTTGGGCCTTAGATCTAGGAGTGCTGATTCTGAGGCGTGGGCAGAGGGGTAGGTATCCTAAGTGCTGCACCAACTAAACCCTAATTATTGCTGTGTTACTGTCCTTCCTTCCTTGCATTAGAGCCTATTTCACCCTTTCTGTGCCAGTGCTGCTTCAGGCCTTGGACCAATGGCATAAGAGAGGGGGACGATGAAGCAGAGGAGACCCCTTAGCTCAGGTCTCAGAGAGGTGTAAGAGTAGGAGAGCAGGCAAGATAGAGCTCTATGTGTTTAACAAGAGGCAGAGGAGACTCCCTGCTTCGCAAGGCAGTCACATTCATTAGTGAAACAGGTCTAGTGGCATTGTGGCCCAGGAGTATTAGGGGCCCACTGCATTACAATTATAACTGTCTCAGTTTACAAATGAGGCATGGGAGCTCATTTTCATAGCTAGCATTAGTACTGAGGGCACCCTTGGTGCAAAGAGGCAGCAAACACGTGGAAGCTTATTTTTTTCTGGCAGGGACTGAAAGTCTGTCTCTTTTGGAATGAGCCCTGACATGGTGGGGAAGGAGTGAAAGAGACAGGAAAGACAACCTGCTACTCAGCCACAACTATCATTAGTGCAGCAGGTGCAGTTGCATTAGGTCCCAAGGGTGTTTGAGGCTTATAACATCCCAATTCTGGGGAGTAGTATTTTTGGTCGGTTTATGTTATTGTATATGTTTTTCCTTTTTATAAGTTGCACATTTAAGGCCTGATTACGACCTTGGCAGATGGGATACTCCATCACAAATGTGACGAATATCCCACCCCCGTTTTACAAGTTTCATAGGATATAATGGAACTTGTAATACAGCGGACGGGATATCTGTCACGTTTGTGACGGAGTATCCCATCCACCAAGGTCACAATCAGGCTCTTAATGTGTATTATGAGTTAAAGAAAAATTACCCCCAAAATGATCTCATAAGCCCCTACCCCTGGACTCAGCACTGCCCCATCCACTCCCCCCATGCTGCCATTTGTTTAGGGGAACCTGAATTTTTTTCAACTGATCCGGGCTCAGAGCAAAAAGGTTTGAAAATCTCTGTATTGCGCCCATGTCCAAGGGTACTGGGAGGCCTTGTACATGCGTATACGAGGAGCAATTGCCCTCTCAGCCTGCTTTACTGTTTTCCTAAAGGCAAGCATCCCCAGTGGTAAATTTGCAGAAAGACAAAAACCTAGGTGCAGGGGCCGAAAATGTTTCTTACCAGACCACTGTTGACATTGCAGAATGCAGGGGATGGTGGAGGCCAAAGTTGTCTAGTTTTGAGTCCACTTCATTCCTCTTTGATCCAAGATTGTACAATTCCTGTCTCATTATCACAATCTTTTTTCCCATTTCTGCTTTCCCTGTTATCGTGGTTTTCTTACATTTTTCTTCCTTCTCCCACTCTGATGAGGAACAATAAGTCTTGGTCACCAAAAATGAGTAACAGAGCCTTCCGCTGACAACTACCAGTACAAAATAAACATCACATTCATTTATGGTTTCAGGTTAGACCAGCTTCCCTTACATGTATTTGATGCATGACCTAAGCGGCAAGGAAACAACTCATGGAACTTAGGGATTGTCCTATCTGAAGAGTTCCAAGTAATCAACGTTTTAAGCACACTAAAACTAGTAGCTAGGAGTCTTTGCCCCTTCACGCCAGTCAGTTTAGCAAGACAATTTGCCCTTGTAGGAAGTGAGGGATTTCCTGGAGCATAGTTTATGTTATCAGAATTGTATATCTCTTCCCACCATTGCTGTAGATTGCAGCTCTTTCCTAATTTGGGTATCCTTTTTGTATGGTTCTGGGTTTTCTCTGTAAGCTCCATGAAACAGCATGATTCCTACACATACCATAGCAATTCAGCAGTTATAGTTATACTTAAAATTATATGTATTTTGAGAAACTATAACTTGTTGTAGCCTAAAGTTACTCTCTAGAATATATATATATATATATATATATATATATATACACACACACACATATATATATATATATATAAATATATATATTTATATGTGTGTGTGTATATATACGTGTGTGTGTGTGTGTGTATATATATATATATATATATATATATATATATATATATATATATATATATAAATTTATATTATATGTATCACTGAAAAAAACATAGAAGTTCAGCAGTTATAGTTTTTACTTACAGTTATATGTATGTTAAGAAACTATAACACATAGCCTAAAGAAACTTTCCGGCAAGTTATATATAAATCTGAAATTACTGAACAGATTTGCACCATATAACAAAAAGAGATCTTTCTGGGCCAAAATCTAGCTTTCTGCGTAACTTTGTGTAAATTTGTTGTTTGGTTTGGGTTGTAGTTACATTTAAAAATTTAAAAATCCCTAAGGACATTTCATGGGGAAAAAGTGTTTTGTGACCCCCTTTTTCTCTGCCCTGCCCACTTGACGAATCACTTTCCATACAGCAGCTGAACTAATTAGTGTACAAGTTTTGAAGCTTTCGTGATGATTCATCATTTCCATGGGATCATGATGTACAACGTCATTAAAGTCTAGGATATAGCAAAGTGTTACATTGACTTAATTCTCCATAGTCATGAATACACATTACCAGCATTGGCCTGTGTACAAGGTGCATAAGGTGTAGATAACAGCCCTCAGCCCCTGGTCTATGAGGGGAGTAAGCTTTGTGCACCTGGCATGAATGTCATGATGGTCTATGTGTTGGTCATGTGTCATGTTTCACTGTCTGAGCTGTCAGTCTCTGGGGTCGAGAACATTTTGTCTAGTCCTGAGCACTGAAAGACACGTGGTCTGCTGGTGGAGTCTCCCTTGTATCTCTTTTCCTCCTTCATGTAGGTTTGAAATGAAGCCCAAGGTTTCTCAAGTTTGTTTGGAGTGTCGTGTATTAATGCTGTGAGTTTTTCATTTGCGTTGATTGACCATACCTGAGACCACCAAATATATAGTGGTGAAGGATAGTGTCTGTTTCCAAAATTGAGCCATTGTTAAAAGAGCTGTCACAAACCAGTGGGTTATGAGTTTACCAGACAGGGTTGTCAGCGGATAGACAGAGTTTTCGCCAGGGGCCCCAAGCAAAAATAAGAGGATCTATTGGGAGTTTCACCTTCATCATCATCTCTACCTCGTGTAGTATCTTTTCCCAAAAGGTATGTGCCCTGGGGCATGCCCACTCCATGTGTATTGTGTCCCCTCTTTTTACACATCCCCTCCAACAGAGATCTGATCTGATCATAATTGCTTTAGAATTATGTATGTATTTTCTTTATGTTGCGCACATGTTAGTGATTTCACCACCCTGATCCATACCTGTCCCCATGTTTCTTTCTGATATTTCTTGACCTAGTCTCTAATTCAGGCTGAAGTGTAGAAGTAGGGTTGTGCCACAGATGATTGATTCAAGGCTTACATATGAGAGAGGTGCCTTTATTCTTTGTTTTGTTGTGAAATAACTGTTCAAACTGGGTCTTTTCTCTAAGAGCTTTAGTTCGATTTTCTCCATCCCTCATCTAGTGTAGCAAGTGGCCCTGTCAGCTAGTGTCCCCTCTATAAAGATGTCCTCCAGCTTTGGTGGATTCCTTTCATTCCATCACAAAAAGCCTGAGTCCTGCTGACCTAGTTGCAACTCTGGTTTGTAGGTGACTAGGGTCATGGGGGACTGGTAGGAAGTCATCCCCGTGGGTGTCGGGTGTTGATTCCCATTGGTGTTGGAGGATTGCTGTTGAACAAACTATAGTGTTCTGTTTTGGCTTATGCTTATGTGGTAACCATAGTATGTTGGCCAACTTGGTCTTAATATAGTGTTGTTCTACAGCTACGAGGAGTGGTGCATGTGGAATCCAATGCCAGTCTAAATCTGGGTGCAGTTGGGTGCTACCTGTAAGCAACCTGCAATATTGGGTAGCCCCCTACCTCCCTCTGTTGGTTTCTTGAACATTGTGGATCTCAAAACTAGGTGATTTGTTGCCCCAGACAAAAGCAAGGAGCTTCCTTTGGATTTGTGTAATAGCCAAAAGTAGGCATTGGAGTGGGAGTCCTTGGAGGACATATAGATGTTTACATAGGAAGTTCTTTTTTTACATCAGCGACCCTTCCTAGCCATGATATTACCAATTACCCCCAGTGGTATAAATCTTTAAATAAAATGGCCATTAGAGTGCGCTCCATGTCTTTTCTTAGAGTGATTCCCAGGTAACGGAGTGAATGATCCTTCCAGTGGAACCACTCCCTCTGTTAGATCAGATTGGGGTGCCCCTGGGGATCTAAGATCCACAGGGTAGATGATTTAGTGTAGTTTATCTTCTGTAATAAAATATACTTTTAGGTAGACTCACACTTTGAAGATGAGGAAGGAAACAACATTTACTCAATAACTTGTACATGCGTGCATGGATCGGTATAAAACAAAAATGAATCTAACACTCATTTCAACTGTAGATATTGTACAAAAGGCACTATTCATCTACCCATGATTTTTTGTATGTCAAGCCAATATGCTTGGAATTGACAATGTTCACATTCTCACCATCACAGAATGTTGACCTCACACAAACATGACCATCGATTGCATTGAGGGCATCCCCAGGGCTTAATGTGTTAAAAGAACAACCTTAAATTCAGCTGCCCAAAATGTTTCTCAGGAGCCCAATGCTACTGAATACCATGATTACGAAGGCCAAGGCTAACTAGTGTTGATTTCAACTCATCCCCTTTCCGTCAGCCATTATTCACTTCCTATCCCTTTACTCCCTTTGTGCAGGTTCTTTTTTATCTTTATTTTCTCCACAGTCACTGTTTTCATATCAGTCTTTTCCTCTTCTTTCCCTCTTTTCTGTCTTTCTCTCTCTTGCTCTGGGCCAAAGTGTGATGATGAAAAAAAGAAATCCGATCCTCAAAAATGAGTGGAAGTGCCCACCACCCGCAACAACAGGCATACTTTAAGCACTGCGTAGACCCTGTTATACCATATGAACATTTCACCAGTAGGATGGTGCCTGCTATTTTTTTTTTGCAGTGAAATATACCAAAATATCATTGGTTCCAAGAAGGTATCAACGAGGACATCCTTCCTGCTCACCTAGAGATCTCTCTGAGACACATAGCTCTCCAGCCTCTTACAATTCAATGTTCAATGCTTGTGCCATTCAAGGGCAGTAGGAATGCCCTTTGCATGAACTTTGAATATTTCACTCAAAATACTTTATTTTGAGGCAAAGGTCTAGTGGTGGCTAAGTCACAGAAACCCAGTGCCCCTGTGAAATAGACCTAGGTGTGTAACGGAGGCCCCTGAAACCCCCCTGGTTGGGGGGGACACAGTTCCTTGTTTTGGGGAAGCTCCCTCACCCTCTAAACCATGCCAGTGTATAACTTGCAAAATGCATGTAATGTTATGAAATAAGAAAGAGTTAAACGCTCTGGAAAGCCACTCTGCTTTCCATAGCAGCCCCCTGCAGTGTAGGGGGAGGCTCTGCTGATCAAGGGGGCCCTCTTTGAGCCCAAGACCCATGAATATTTGTGCAATGTGGGAGACTCTGAGTCTCTCACATTCTGCAGGGGGGCTCCATCATTTTGTGTTAGGCCACTGGTAGAATGGCAGTGCTCATGGAATGTAAAGGGTGCATGCTGGTATACTAATCCTCTCCCAGGAAGTACTCCAGGGTTTGCATCTGGCCTCTTCTTAAGCTCTGAACATTTCAGTGGGCGCTCAAAACACGTCATTACTATGTGTCCCTTCTGCTTTCATGACTATTCAAATGGATGTCAGTGTACTCCAAATGCTACAAATGATCATCAGTTGAAAGAACTGAAAACGCCCCAACATCCTTGTACCCTAGAAAACGGAAAACATGCACTCTCGCTGGACTCTTGGTGTTCAGAGGCCCCATACCAAACTCTATTAATGTGCTAATAAATTAAATGAATGCATGGTTGTGTTGCTAAGTGAAGATGTTGATACTTTGGTTGGAGCATACAGTATAATTGTGCATGTTTACATGCCTAGTGTGTAATATTGCATGTGAGGGTTTTGTGTGCCTACTCATGAATGTATATTCCTTTAGGTTTTTGATTATATGTATGCGTGACAGGGCCTGGTCTTGACGCTGAGCAGGTAACTTCTCCCTGTTTCTGAGTTAACACGCTTAATGTGGCCCATTCTCTGATGTCTTATTCAATTCAATACTGCAGAACCTGAGCACCAAAAAACACTCATCTCAGTAGCACGAGCTGGAAAACTGATCTGGTGGGGCTGAGATTTTACAGTCCTTTAATGAAATCGATACAGCCGACCTTGCAGTAGCAGGATTAGCACGACCCGGGAATATGAGGGCAGCAGCAATTTTTTTTAAAGTTAAAAACGAAATCCAAAGCTTTGACTCCACACCAGGCACAAAAACCTCCCTCTACATTCTGATTTCTTTTTAATGTCAGCGGTTGCTGATGTATTTATTTGACTCAGCCCGTGATCCATCATTCTCTCGTCACCGGCAGCGGCTGAGTCCTAGATGAACGGCTGGCAGTCGCACTGAAAGCGCCCTTGTGTAGCACAGCTTGTGCCGACGCTGCCATTCCCCGCAGCCCTCTTGCTGTCACTGTTTAAGCTGGACCGGTATCCTCCCATGACTTGGCCAAGTGCGGAGGCTCCGACCGACAGTTTGGAATTCAAGCCTAGCCATCGGGTCATGAGAATATGCCAAGTGAGCTGGAAACAGGCCGTGGTTTTGGATAGTTATTCATTCGCAGAAAAGACAGGGAGTTGGAGATATATTTTATTGAATACACACATGGCTTCTAAAGGGACTTTTCAGAATTACTAACCTATGCAACTGTAGTATGTATCATATGCAAAGAACCAGTTTCTGACATTGAGAGCCGGTGTGTGATCGGGTCACAGTGAATTGCAGGCAAGCAGCTTTGAACAACTGTGATCGACCACAGCAGCAAGTTTATTTTCCCTAATTTAGGAGCAGTGGATGTTGTTGATCCGAGCAAGACACTTCAAATGAAAGCCCGTATTGGCACAGGAACATAAAAAAAGATGTGTGCCCCGTCTAATGAAAGGTGGCACTGTGGCCAGTGCCTAATTTATAAAAAATATATAAATAAATAACTGCGGATGCCCAAAGTTTTCCTAGGAGCTCGTTGCAGCTGAAGGCCGGTGTTGCTTAACACCGGGCCTGACTTACCTTGATCCTGAGCCAGCCTTTTTCTCCCACCCTTACAATTTCTGATTTCTTTCATTTTTTTCTCTCCCTTTTCCTCCTTCTCCCTTTTGTGTCTTTACTTGTCTTGCAGTGGGCAGGGTGACCAGATCTTGAACACCAAAAACCGGGGCATTTAGCAAAAATAGAAGAACTACATTTTTACATCAACAGAGTGTCACAGAATGACAGTTCTAATCAACATCAGAACGCAGAAAAAGCAATTAGAGATGAAATTAAATGTAATTTTTATAACCAACATCATACCTGTTGATTAAATTCCTTAATTATAACAACTGCCAACTAGCCCTGCTTTGGAACCCCCCAAAAAGTCCCTCTCACTATTTTCAGTCAACCCCCTTTAAAAACCGGTACATGAGCCAAATTTGATGAAATCTACTGGGATGGCTCCCGAAAAACCCGGACTGTCCCGGCAAAACCGTAACGCCTTGTCACCCTAGCAGCGGGTCAAAGTCTGCAGCAGAAAAAAGTATCACCAAAATGAATGCCGGTGCCCAGTACATGCATCCACGCGCGCACATTCAGCCCTGACTGTGGTTAGTGTTTTCTATGGATACACTTTTTGTGCACACTTCCCTCCAGCGTCACACCCTTGAAGAACCTTGAAAAAGTGATGTTAGGACCAAGATTGGACGGGGTATTCCATCAGCTGGGGTTATGCTTCACTGTTCTACCACCCCCTCTATGGTTTCAATACCTTGCATTTCTGAGGAATATGGATAACTTCATCTTAGAACACTGTGGATTATACAGACCTGGACAACAACAATCATACAAAGTATTGTTAATATGAGGTTAGTAAACTATTGAGCCTGATTTATAGTGCGGCTGTAACAGTAATTAGGTCAAAAAAGCTGGTAAATTCCTACATTTGACTCTGTCTGCCATAATTATGTTCAGTGTCCCTGTCTTCGTTCTCAGTGTCAGTATCTCCGTGTCCCAATAGTTGTGTCTCTCTGCTCCACAGGCTATGCTTCGCCATCCTACTGGCCACATCTCCCTGCCTCACTGAATGTATCTCCATGCCCAGGTGACCTAATCTCTCTAGTATAGTGTCTGCGTCTCTCTGGCCCAGCATCTGTCTCTTTACTATTTTCACTGTATGTCTGCTGTGATGACCTTGTTACCCTGTCCAGATGTTAATTGTTGTAAATGCACTACCTGCATCTGTTTCTCCGTATCCCAGTGTGTGTTTCCGGTTGCCAGTATCTGTTTCTACCTGTTCCAGTATTTATATCAGTGTTTCGCTTTCTGGATGCCAGTATTATCCGGTGATGCTCTGTGTCTGAATTTTCCATAGTTTCCGGAAATATACGTATCCCTTCCTCTCAGTCTCCTTCTGTTTTTGCTTTTCAGATTCTAACAGAGGTGAGCAGACGTGCATGCTGGTCACTATTCGTGTCTTTGCTGCTTTGCTTAGGTGAAAGTCCTATGAGAGAGCCTCCTTCACTTGACCCTAGATTAAAGAAATGAAGGATCATTTGGATACCTCTGTTATGCCACGGGGATTGTAGGAGGGAACCTCAAAGAGGATGCCAGTATTGTCAGAGCAATGAGAGTGGGACTAGGAAAAGGGAGTGGTCACCTCAGTAGAATATCTCAGCAGTGGTTTCTTAGAGTAGCTCATCAGAAACAGTTTTCCATAAAACCAGGTTTGGAGTGGGACATGTAGGACTAAAGGAACTTCTTGATGATCTGTAAGGGACTGTGGAAACAGTAAGTACTGCTAGAGGAAAAGTGAGTGGGGGTGCCCCCCGGGGGCCAGCCAGGCACTGCTTTCTCCAGGGGACTATTTCCCCCGAGTAAGTGGGTGTGTGTGTAGTGGGAGGGACATTTGCAATGCTTGGCCTTTATGTGGTGTGTGTTGAATGTTGTGTGTTGCTGATGCTGATACAGTATTTGTTGTATCCCACTGTATGTGTGTGTGATGAACGAAGAACGGACACCTTCTGTCTGTGCTGCACCTGCAGTATCTTGCCTTGGAGCTTGTTGTGTTCTTTCAGCATAAGGTCTTCAGTTGAAGCCTGCACTTCTTTAACTGGTGTTTGTACATCAATATGTGTGTTTTTGCTGTCACCGCTGGGCCTGATTATGTTGAAGGACATTTGCACTCTTTGGCTATGCCTAAGAGAAGCTTCTATTCCTCATGGACACAATATTCGGTGTGTTGGCAAAGTCTGAGACAAAACATTGCAGCGAATACACACCAAAATGATTGTTCTGTTGATGATTGCTGAATTCATCCATGGTGCCCTTCCACTGGAGATCAGCATATTTAAAGAGAGTGGATTCGTACCTCTTTAGTCGCACAATCGCAGCTCCGCTGCCTCCCTGATTAAAAGGCATAGTAACCTCTGCTGCACAACTGTCCCTCCACTCTTTTCACATTCTGCTCAGTGCTTATGATGCTACTTCACATGCGTAGACAAATCAGGAGCTTACTCAGCAGGCCACATGTAGAAAAAAAAAACTCTCTACTCACACGTGACACTTAACCAACACCCATTTCAGACCGTGCACAGTAAAAACCGCATGCACTTCTTCATCCAATGAGAATGCACCATGGGACTTAATCAAGAGGTAGCACTGCACTGTAGAAAGGCAACAACACAAAGACAGAATGTTGTTTTAGGAATTTCTCAGGAGGAGCTCCGGGTCTTACTATTGACTGCGGCTCTACTGTTTATTGTCCTCTAGAGGGCAACAGCATGGATGGCTTTTGGGTGATTTACACCCAATTTCTCTACTACACGGTTGCTCTCTTCTTTGACAACATCGACTGAATAAAGGGTTGATTTTTTTTCAAAATAGTTGTATGGCAGCTTCATAAATTACAAGGATTTCTCAATTTTTAAATTTGGTAATATTTTCTAATGAAGCAAAGCTTATTGTTGTGCTAGATGTCAGGAAACCAGGGTACCGAATTTCACCTGGTGCGCCAATTTATTGAAATATTCCATGCAGAAGAAATAGATAACTGTTTGTGTTTGAGGCTATGGTGACAACTTTTTCCATTCTCACAGATGGAGTTTTTTCTGGATTGCAAAATAATTCGTTTTGTGTCATTATGTGACGGCAACATATTGACTTGGATTCTCTGTTTCAGCTGATGTTCTCTTGTGAAGGACCAATACATGAACAGTGGCAAATTGAAGAGGCAAGGATCTGTGGAAGATGTACAAGGTACCGTTTTTCTTTTTGTCCTATTACTTTTATTGTACTCTGTTTTTCCTGCTGAAATGTTTGCAATTCGATTTTTCTTCGCCTCTGAAACAAAGTTGCTTCAAATTTGAATGTGCACTGGCGTATGTCACGTGATGCCTCTCTCACCTATGCCCACTCGCTGCAGAAAATCATTTGCACCACCCTTGAAAAACACAGACACCTCTAGGGAACCCGTATCTCCCACAGAACCAACAAGCCAGATACAAGGTAACAGTCCTTTAGATTCTTGATATGTAAATTCTATCCTTACCTAGACCTGCAGATACTTTGTTGCGCCTCATTGTTGCTTCTTTCATAGTAACACTGTACAGGATACACATTTACCAAATGCACTGTAGCCATGTCTCTTGTTAGAGTTGCTGGTGCAAGTCAGCCGTCCCATGATGTATACACAACCACTTACGCACACTCGTGACCTGCTAACTGAGGTCACCCTAGAGATGAGCTAGCACTCTATCCCTTTTCATAATTAAGTAGAATGTTAATTTAATCATACATGAAATGTTATTATTATGCTCACTCCTCGTTTGCCTGTTTCTTTTTTCTCAGAATAATTTCTTTGTATTTTAATAGCCTCTTTCATTTTACTTTGTTTGGAGTTTTATCATTATACCACTGAAATATTATCCTCTCATTCCTTGTAGTCTAATTAACTTGCAAAGAAAACACATAGGTAAAAAAATACTGAAAAGTAATGCATGGAAGTTGAGTCATGCATGAAAGTGAGTCCGCCGTTATATTCTGCACAAAATAAGACCCACAATGCATCCTTTGCAGAGGGATTGCAGCCCAGAATCAAGGCAAAGGCAGACGTTGGCAAAATATAAAACTCCCACAGAAAATAAAATAACACTCTACCCCCAGTGACAATTTACACAACGTGCAACCATTCTTAATCCTTTATCAAGCAGTTTCAATAATATTTTCGTACATCATTGAAAGCCATCCACCTTGGCCTGAAAAATAATCCCACTTAAAGTTGACCTGCCTATATATTGTCACATTATTCCAAGCTTTTGCTCGGAAACTCTAAAATTGAAAAAAGTGGATGTCAAATGTTACACAATGTGAGGTTAGCTCTTACCACCGTTGTATGAGTGCTAGCTGTGCATGAGAGGTTGCCTCTAAAGTGGCATTTATGAGGTATGTACTGCAGAACAACTACCTTTTTTGCTCTTCGCTCTGCATATTGCCTGTAATGCCAGTTTCAGTGACACATACTCAACAGCAAGGTCCTAGTTAGAGAACCTGCCATTTGATAATGTAAGGTATTTCATTTACACCCAGCTATCATATTAGTCATTGTTATGGTAGTGAGGAACTGCTTTTGGCTGGCATCGACGACATCCGTCTGATTTTGTGTCAGGACAGCTCATCCTCAACCTCACTGAATCCTTTGATACCATGTCAAACACAACTCTGCTCAGATGCCTAATCCTCGCTGAGATCTATTTACAAGCCTTAAAATAGCTTACCTCGTTTCTCTTAGGCAGGTCTCAAGGTGTCTCCTTCTTTCCTTATCGCTCATTGTCTCTTCAGAGTTCCCCAAGGATTCTCTTTTAGCCAAACTCTTTCATTTAGCCAAATTCTTTCTTTAGTTAAACTCTTTCTAATGTCTACATCTATCCCCACGATTATCTAGTTAAATAGTTAAATCATTTGGATTTTATATTTACTAAGCAGGTGACTGCCAATTTATTTTGTACACCTCTTAAAGCAACACAGACACACAGTCTGATTTCTGCTCCTGCATGGTATCCATTGCTTTATGGACAATATCCAACTAGGCATTTCTCAGTCCCTCGTTGAATCTGCTATAAGTCTAGGCAATCTCTTTGATTAAAGTCTTGATATGCCCAACCAAGTCAGCAATGTCACTGCCTGCCGCCTTTCCACCTTGAGAATGCTACATAAAATCTTCAGCTGGTTGCCTCTGTCCTCTCACAAGGCAGTTATGTGGGCACTTATTACCCCTCGCCTAGACTACAGCAATGTCCATTATTTGGGTTCTGCCGACTACGTTCTGCACTGCCTTCAGGTGACTAAAAATTCCGCTGCCTGACTCGTGCTTAATCTTTCTGCATACGTCCACATTTCCTATCACCTCAGAAACTTACATTGACTACCGAAGCATAACCAGGCTTTGTTAAAGTGGTTTGCACACAAAACCTTATATAGCATCTACCTTAACAAAAAGCTTCATTTCCACCTGAAAGTGGTTTGCACACAAAGCCTTATATAGCACTCAAACAATCTACCTTAACAAAAAGCTTCACTTCCACCTGAAAGTGGTTTGCACACAAAGCCTTATATAGCACTAAAACAATCTACCTTAACAAAAAGCTTCATTTCCACCTGCTACCCCATGCTTTAGGTTCAGACAACCTACACATGGCCACATTGCCCCGTATTTGCCATTTTAGGAGTAGTGGCAAGCTCATCCCCTACTTAGCTGCCAAAACTCTTGAATCATCTTCTTAAGATGTGTTAAATCTCTGATTTCCCTTTATTGAAAAAGCATCTTAAACCGTGGCCCTTCCAGCAATATTAAACCCTTGCTTCTCTCTTCCTAACAGATTCTGGAGCAGCAGGAGGATATTTTCTAGGTTGGCAATTTATAAAAAAAAAATCAACTAAATAAAAATAAATTATAAAGCCATTGTTTTTAATCAAACTAAGTCTCTGGAGTTACTAATTAAAATCTTGGCAGTTGTTCCCTCTGTTTAAGCTCTCCGCCTGTCAATGCACACCAGCATTCAGTGTGTATGCGAATGTATTTCCCGTAGAGGTGGATGAGCCATTGACAACTCAAACCTGACTGAGGCCAAATGTACAGCTCTGGCTCGGCCAGTGGTCCCTTAGAGCTTTGAGATAACAAATAAGCTGTAGATTCTACCTCTTTTACATCCCACATACTTAACACCAGTCTCCCAGCCACACTTCATGCAGCAAAGGAGTGGCCGACTAGTGCAGCTTGCTATTTGCATTTCCAAAATAACAATGAAAAAGTCCAGGACACAGGCAAGATTTTCCTCTGCTGCAGGAAGGGAGTCTGGAGACTGATGCAAAAGTGCGCAGTGTGGGGGGTGGAGTGGGGTCTTGGTGAAATGGTTTGATAACTGGGTTGGTAGAAAGGACAGCAGTGAGTGCAAGAAAGTCAACATGAGAAATAGAGAGAGGGTAAAAAGAGGTGGCGGGGCATGCAAGAGTGAAAGAAAGTGAGAGATGATAGTAGAAAAAGACTTGGGTATGTTCATGTACCTATGTGGTATTTCCTTAGAAAAAACCTAGCCAAAAGGCAGCAGAGCACTGTTCCGGGTCAAAGACAAGGATAAAGTCAGGAAGTGTTTAGAGAGTCATCTGGTTTATGTACTTTTATTACATTGTGACGTATTGTTCTTTTTGAGCTCTTTCCTGTGGAACAGTGTGGGGTGGTCATGATGGATATTGGGTTGATGCTACAGTTCCTGCGGCCATTTGTTTCTTTTTTACACTTTCTAGTGAGCACTTTGATGGTGTATTGGCTATGGATGTGATGATAAGCACAAGAGATGGTAAGCTCGTCTGCAAGATAAAGGTGGTGTTGGTCATGATGGCTTATAAATAATTCAGCTGGCTTTGAAGATGGTGATGGCAGGCATAGGAAGCCAATTGTGTTCTACAGAATGGGGCTGATGTAATCCTGTTTCTTAGAGCCCTGGGTGAGAGGGGCTGTGATGTGCAGATTGCCTTAGAGGAGTGCCAGTGTCGAGTGTGGGAGGCTATGGAACTGGGTGTTACCTCCATCATTATGTGAGAACATTAGGGCTTGAACACCAGTTCTGAAGTCACTTTTGGGAAGAAAGTGTTTCACTTTGTTTATAGGAAGGCTGTCTTTGCTTTTTTGGCAGTGTGTTCCTTAAAGGTGAGACCGGTGTCTAGAGTGAATCCAAGTAACTTGGCATTCAGTGAAAGCTGGGATTCAAAGTCATCAAATATCATGTATTGAGTCAGTTTTGTCCTGTTTCGTGTTTGTTGTTCTTGGCAAATAACAGGAATTCTGTCTTGAATTAAAAGTTGAACTTCAGGTTGATGGTGGACATCCAGGTCTGGACGGTGTGAAGCCAGTGTGTGGAGCATTGAATGCCTGAAAAATAGGAGAATTTCAAGTAGAGTTGTGTATCATTGGCATATTGGGGAATCTCAATACTGATACCTATGAGGAGAGCACCAAGCAGCTCCATGTTGAGGTTGAAGATGACCAGGGACAGTATGGAACCCAGAGGGACTTTGAAGGTGATGGGATCTTTTGGGGCCTGGAGGTGGCCAGATCAACAAATTGGTCTTGGTTGGAAAGGTAGGGGAAGAACCAGTGAAGGACATTGCTGGTGAAACCTATTCAAAATTCCAAGGCACATACGAGGATGACATGAGCGAGTGTGTTATAAACAGCTGAGCTGTCCAGCAGTGTGAGGAGGCAGGGGTCATCTTCATCTGTGGTCAGGAGGGCAACATCTACGATGTTTGAAGGTCCTGGTCTCCATGATGCTGCGTGATCTGAATCCAGACTGTTTGTGCAGGAGGCGGTTAGCATTATTGTGATCTTGGAGTTCAAAATAGACTATTTCTTTCACTCACCAAAAGGGAGACATTAAGAAGGGAGAAATCAAAAGAGCATGTAGAGAAAATAAAGCTAGAAAGAAAGGAGAGACTGACAGAAAAAGAGAAACAGAAACAGAGTGATAAAAAGGGAAAGGGAGTGTGAGAAAGCAAGAGACTACCCACATGACAATTTTTGCCCTTTAAGCTTTTGTTTTGGCTTTAGAGCCAAGCTGGACCGCTGACTTGACTCTTGCTTAGCTCTTATTAATTGTCTGGCTTGACCAACTCAAAGTTCACACAAGTGCTATTTGCCAACAAACAGCAATGTTAACACTTTCCCCAAATGTTCGAGGAATAAAGTTAGCTTTTTAAACCATTCTATCCTCAAATTTTTATGTATTTCTATGCCTCTTCTCTGAATTTCCTGGGAAGCGTAGATAGAGATGGGTGCTTGGATGTATGGAACTCCAGTTTCTGTACTCTCACAGCTGAGCACTTCTTCTTTGGAAGAAAGAGATGAAGGAGCAAGAGAAAGCAGCAAAAGCATCTCAAAAGGAGATTTCAGGGACCCGCGTGAGTAAGACAAAGGGTCAGAGAGTGTCTGGTAGTGGATTAGAGGGGCAAGAGGTGGACTGAAGATAACGCAGCCTTGGTAATCGGCACACTGGGGGCTTCTGGGCAAAGAGGTGGGAACCTATACCCTTTTTTCTACAAATTAAGGACTGTACACAAGTAAACCCTTAGTATTTCTGAGGTGAAACTTTCTGCGTTGCGTAGTGTACAACTCTAATTAAGTTTTAGGCAAGAATCTGAAGCATTTTTTCCTATTTACTTTGAGTTAATGCTATTGCTGCAGTTTTCACGTTTCTCTGTGTGTTTTTTTTATAGTTGTCGATTGTATATTGCTGTATTAATGCTTTATTGTATATCTTCTTTTATGGAAAGTATCTGGCTCCTGAGGCCTGGTCTGCGCGATAAAATATGCTAAGCACAGCTTTACAAAGTAATGAATTGGGCCATAAATGTTCTAAAGCCTTTACTTGTCCTTTGTCCTTCTTTACTTCCCAGATTATTTATTAGTTCAACTTTCTAGATTAGGTTTACAGGGAGCCTTTGCTTATATTTAGATCTATAACCCTATTGCACCCCACTGCCTACGCAATAGATTTGTATTGTAAATTGGCCTTCATGCTCCCTGAGGCTTTGGCAAATTGTGTGCTGTTTAAAATGATAAATAAATACATAAAAGCCAGTCTAACTAACAATGCCAGGGGCTCTTTTGGAATAACAGGCTGTGCGATTCAACCTGCCAGAGATTATGCAAATGAAACGGTACCTTGCAGGAAAGTGTGTGTGTATGCTTGTATGTGGAGCTCAAATGTTCTCCTTTATTGCTGTTTATGTTGATGAAAAAAAATCCTAATGATGTATTTATTTAACAACGTTAGTGGATTAGATGAGATTTCATTTAGTGAGTAATCTTAAAACTAAATCGAGTTTACTCTCCCATATGCCTTGAGGTTGTGGCAAAGCGTTGGAAGAGGAGCAGCCAGGTGGTTCCATCATGCATTGGGGACGGCAAGTTTACTTATAGCCAGGGAATCTCTTTGTTTGGGACAGATGTACGACACACTTTACCAGTCACAAATGGCCAGTAAAATGCATTTTGGCATGTTCCAAAGACAAAAAAAGCAAGCCTGTAACTTGTTACCAACTCACATTTTGCTTTTGCGATTCGGGATTAGGAAGGGGCGTGTAAAGGGCATCTTATAGCGAATTGCACTGGTATGTATGAATGTTTTGCGGCTGGGAATGCGGTCGCGAAACATTCTTACTTTACTGACTCCCTTTGTGAATGAGGGTTGCCAACATTTTTTCATAGCAGGCAGTGGTCCCCACTTTCCACTCTAAAAAAAAAATTAAAAGAAAACTTTTCATTTTCATTTTTGAAATGCATCCCATTTTCCTTTAAAGAAAACGGGCTGCATAAAAAAAACAAAAAAAATTCTTTATTTAAAAAGCAGTCACATACATGCCGCCATCCCTGTGCGTCCCGGCCATTGCCAATATGTCTCAAATTGCGACCTACCTCATGAATATTAATGGGGCAGGTCCCTCGCGACCGATTTGGAAATCACAAACAGTGTCTCAGACACTGTTGTACACGATGTTTGCAACTCGCAATTTGCTAATCACAAAAAAATGCAAAATGCGAGTTGCAAACACTGAGGGTGGTACATTTGGCCCCCAGTCTCCAGCACACTCTCAAAGGTTTGAATTCTGAGATCATCATCATCAAACATTTAGAATATAATGCTCAGAGTCTGCCGAATTTTCCTATTTAAGAGTAAAGAGTTTGCCCCCGACTTCAATTTGTGTATATGACCATTTCTATATTTCATATCTGCCAATATTGTGGCCTTGTTAGGTTGTGAGTGATGTAAGATTCATGAAGATAAGGTATTGATAAAGAAAAGGTTTTTTATATTTTCTATATAACATTAATTGTATAGTATCGGGTTGCATGCCCATTCATAGTACTGTCCGCACAGAGCCTTGTGTAATTAATTAGCTATAGACTGAGCAAATTGAATCATATGATTCTGCAGCTGCAACATTTTTCTCATTAATTCGGATTTGCCACGCTTACCAAGACAATTGTACGCAAAAAGTCTGTGAGCGGATCACATAATATGTAAAATGATATACCATCACACCTTGTCACCCTTCGGCTGCTGTCTGTTAGTTTCAGACCTTTACAGAGGTGACAGTTTTTCACGTCTGATGTTAACATTCACATTTATTGAACTTGATGAAAGGGGCTTTGGTCGCAGCAACGAACAAAACCTGTACTTATTTAAATGTGCTTCAAACAAAGTGGAAAGGAAAATGTGTGTTGTTTCAGCATTCATGGAAATTCATGTTTATTTTGCACACTTTCACTTTAGAAGTTTTTTCTCAAACACAGTTCTCAAAGCAGCAGTTATTTTTGGAGGTGGACTCAAAGTTAAGAAGACTCCTCATCATGGTGTTTCTACTTTTATGGACTAATGTCTTTAACCCTTTGAAGTGCCTTTCATTGATACACGTACATCTTGTTTTAAAATGTCTGCTTATGGATTTATACACCTGTAACATATGTTTATAGATTTGTGCAGTTTTGACAAAACATAAACCCAACATTATAATCTGTCCATCACAACATTTACCAATAGTCATCTTATCTTTTGCATTATTTGAAGTACCCTTGCATAGTCCTACCCTCCTGAGTCGAATTATGTTTAGCTTGGTTCTAGCTTGTTTTAGGCCTAACTGTGTGAAACTGCTCCCACCATGCCCCCGAGACATTTATATGTTTCCTTAAGCAAACCTTGTATTGTATTCAGATTTTTGTGCAAGGGCGCAAAGTTATAATATAACCGAAACAAATCAGTAACTTGTGCCCTGCATGGCCATCTCTCCCCGGAAATACACCCAAAACTAAAAATTTTGTGTTTCAGTCAATTGGCAACACCCCTACATCACTGAGCATTTCCCAAGTCACGTCTATAAGGAAGCCACCTTTCCAATTTACTCCGTAGACAATTGGGATCCGGACCTCGTCCTCTTTTTCAGCGCCGGCTGGCATGAAGGAGACCACTGGAAATACTTAACCTGACTGAGGCATAGTCAGGCATGGATCACCAATTCTCTCCACCTGTTCATCCTCCAATAGGCCCCACGGGTGCAGCTCCCACCCCCCCTCAGTGCAACACAGGGGTCTGGCATACTTATTACCAGGAATTTATAGTGCTGAGAAACTTCCTTGCCCATTATTTTTACAATTAATTTGGACTTTAATGGATTAAAGTCTAGGAAGGAAGGCAGCTTATCTTTCTAAACTTCAAATACATTTCTCAAATATGTTGCCCTCCACTTGTGTTGACTGGTCAAGATCGACCACCAACTTATCATCAAGGAAAGTAGATGTGAAGTTAAAAGTAGTAAATATAAATTTCCCTATGTCTGCTTACCTTGGTGATATGTAGGTTGTCAATATTCGGGAATCTAAATATGAGTAGACTGATATTATTGACCTCAATATTTTGGTATACAACCTCCTAAATGGTAAGGAAACTGGCCAAATTGGTAACAAAGCTTGGCACAGAAATGTTTATCAATGAACTGACCCAAATATGCACACAATATTATTTGGTATGCATTATTGTTGATGTGAAAACTAATGAGGGTAAAACACTTAACTGCTAACTGGTTGAATTATTTGCTAACTGATGCAGACGAGCCTCTTGATACGGAATTGTTGATGTTTGTTGGAAACCAATAAAATATGTTTAAAAAAAAGCTTGGCACATGTTTGTGTCCACAAAGAGGATGACATTGTTCTAGAAGTCTTGGTCGAGCCTGAAATGTAGGGCAAGAGAGGTCCAGATAGTACAACCTTGACAATGAGAGATTTTTTCCAACACCACCTGTAATTGGTGGATTGAATGGTAATTAGGTTGAGAGAGGCTCAAGCTGCTGGTACATTTTTAGGTTTTTGGAGTCTGTGCATTTACTTTGGCAATTGGTTATTCACAGCCAAAACTCTAGTGACTGAAGAAATCACATTACACACGTCAATTACTATCTCATGTTTCAAAAAGTGAAATTACGGCTGGTGGCATAGGGGTTTGAGAAGATCAGATATATCCCTGGGTCATAGTACTGAAGGGAGTCAAGAATATAGCCAGTAAACCAGTACTACTGACTGGTGATAGTTGTATGAAAATAAATGAAACAGGTTTTAATTATTTTTAAACCATGGTATTAGAGGCTTGGCTCCTCTATATCTTAATATTTGAAGAACATTCAAGACTAATCTAGTTCACGCTTTTGAGTCTCGGACTTCACATTTAAATGATAAAGAAATGTGAATGTATGTGATGAACTTAGATTTTATCGAGGCGATTGGCACTGTGGAACTCGTTTGCTGGCAAAGTGTAATTCCTGGCACCTGCAGTAAGAAATTCTTGGTGCATCTCCTTTTTGCAGACTTCCATAGCTAAATCAGGTTACATAGTCTCCAAATGTCCACAATAGAAGCACTGATTTTTTAAACATGCCATATTTCCTCTTCAAACAATAGTTTCTCATTCAGGATTTCTCATCTATTCATGCCTGGCATAATTTATACCAGGGTCTCCAACCTTTTCTGTAATAAGAGCTACTAATGTTCAATGAAAATCATCCTGAGCTACTAATATTACTCTTGTAATAGTCACCACCTTACCCAAGGTTGTCAGCAGAGATCACATCAGTGCATTAGGCAGGGTTTCCAGCAATAATGTAAAAAAGGCTTCCATAATTTGACATTACTATACATGGGTAGTACTAAAAAACCATAGCTGCAATCCACCTAGCACCAAGGTATACAAGTAATATATCTCTCCAACTCAAATAATAGCTTTAAATACGTTTTGAAACTTCATCCATTGTACCCCAAACATCGTCCTATCAGTTCTGAAAATACACACATTTTTTGTCTTTAATATAGTCTTTTTCATTTTGGTATAAATAATAACAATAATAATAATAATAATAATAATAACAACAACAATAATAATTCAACCAAGCAAAAGCCTCTATATTAGTAGGCTGGGATGCACACATGAGAGCTACTTGCAGGTAGCTGGAGAGCTACTGGTAGCTCACGAGCTACTCGTTGGAGACACCTGATTTATGCTGCTTTATTACCTAGATGTTCCGCATTTTGTAAGCCCAAATTGCTTTATTTTGTGTTTTGCTACTCCTACTCCCACATTATTTTGAGACCATGAAGGCTAGGTGTGTGTAATCCTGGATCCCACATAAATTTCTTTTTTACACAAATGTGTGGTTGTATAACCTTTCAATTGGAACAATTCTTCCCCCTTGGAACTATGAGTAAGTGGCTTTTTGGATATCTGTAGAAGATCACGATTATCACAGCTGCAATATTGCCATTTTCCTATTCTAAGTCTCAGTATAAACCATGATGTGATTCCTGTGAAAAGGATAGAATGTTAAATGATATGTCACTTGCTGTATATTAGCTAGAGGCTTTATTTCTTATTCAGGGGCTTTTCATCAATGAGCTGCATCACAACCGAGGGTGACACGATAGTAACAGGGAAGTGACTGGGAAGGTGATCAGACATCTGGTGAAGAATAGGTCTCTGTAGATTCCGTTTTTTTTTTTAGAAGCTGTGTCTTTTTCCATTCCACATGGACAATCTTATGAACACTAGATGGTCACCCTTTGGCCTACTAATTTTTTATGCATCCTCCTGCCCATGAATTATTTGTGTAGTTGTACCCTTACTAGCTAAAAACGTCATGTTGAAACCTATTACTGGTCTAGAGAGCTTGCGCTGCAGATGATCTTTTTTAACTCTCCTTTCTTGACCTGGTGTTCCTTGCTGATCCCCCATCCTTATAAATTTACCTCATTTTCACATCCCAATGTTTGTAAAACTAAAACGTTCTTTAGAAGGGGAGTGTGAATCTTCTCCCACCATGATACTAGGCACCTCTGTGCATTGGTCAAGAAGAATAGTCGGGCACTTTCACTGAGGTATGGAATGCCTTTCGTAACTTCCCTTCAATAGTTCATTTATTTTATTGGTGATTGTAGTAGGGGAAAGCTTCTCCACTTACCTCGGACCCTAGTATCTTTCTAGCACTAGTTTTTGTATGGCATTGTGTGTTAATTGAGCCAGAGATCATAGGAGTTAACCTGTGTTTTGATTATTATAGTTCCCTTGAGGGGGTTCACACTGAAGTACTCATGCTGCCTCATAAGGCATACAGCAGTTTATATATCGGAATTATATACAGTAAATGGGGTAACGGTTCATTCTTGCAAGCCAGTAGTGGGTGCATCCTCTTGTCAATCTCCTTCTGTCAGTGAAATCAAATTGACCATACGAGGGATGCGTTCATCTTCAGTGATGAGGCCGAATGAAGTTCCTATCTCCATTATAAAACAAGAGCCTTCTCTGTGGAGTAAAATATTATTCCCAGTTTTAACGGTTACTTCACAAATAATAAAGTGCCCCCCTCTTGGACAGGAAGCATTCTGGTCCCCCTATATAAAAATGGCGATAGGAATTCCCCAGGAAACTACTGTCAGATTGCTCTAATGAATGCAATGGGCAAGGTGTTTGCAAAATGTCTCTTGACCCAATTAAACAAATGGGCGGAAGATAATAATATAATTCCCATGGAACAAACTGGGTTCCGTAAAAACTATGGACTGAGGGATAATATAACGTTCCTTCACTTGATTAATGAAAAGTATGTATGAGGAAGAGGGGAAGTCATCTACGCTGCATTCATAGATTTTTCCACAGCATTTGATAAAGTTGACCGCTCTCTGCTGTGGAGGAAGTTGGAAGGGTTGGGAATTCCTCAGCCCCGTCTAGATTTGATATTCACTCGCTACACCTCTACATGGTGCAAGGTGCCTTTAGGAGGTGATAGAGGCCTTTCTGCAAAAATATTCACTAAAGTAGTTTCAAGCACACTTGCCTTTTAGCCCCTACTCTTCTTTTGTTATATATTTCTGGTCTTCCAAGCCATCTATCTTAGGGTGAGGGGATAGCACCGATGATTGGTGGTAAAGAAATAACTTCTTTGATATACTGATGACATAATAATCTTAGATTTCACTCCCAAAGCATTTTGCTGCTAGCCACCATCTAAAGATGAATAGTTCTAAAACAAAAATTATGTGCTTCCATGGTAGTAAGAGACCTGAATATACTAACTATTCTTGGGTAGCGGGTTCCCAAAAGTTAGTATGCGTTAAGACTTATACTTTTCTGGGGAAGATTTTGGTTAGTAGTCTTAGTGACTGGCCCCATATAGACAGTAACAAAAATAAAGAAAGAGCAGAGGCCAAAGGGTTGGGTGCACTATATGGGGTCACATATAGAAGACACTTTCCTTATCTTTAGAAAATATATACAGCAAAAATTCCAGCTACCTTATTATTTGGTTTGGAAACTATTGAGATGGTTAGATGGGAGTTCTTAAAGAAAATGGAAGGCGAGTTGTTGAGAAAACTAACTTTGGTTACTGCATCAATTCCAGCAGCGGCCTTGTGTTTGGAGATGGAGCTGAGAAGAGTGTGTGCTTAGGTTTTAGCTGCGGGTGATACGCCGGTTGCGGCGATACTAAGGTGTAAAGATAATGCCGCAAGGGTCTTAAGGAAGAAATAATTAATAGAAAGAAAGGATAATTCGGTTTTGTACAGAAATTTTCTATTAGCAGCTGAGAAGTTGAATGTAGATCCTGATATTGTCGGGACAATGTCAGCATCCCATTTAAAAGCCGCTCTGAAGCAGGCAACCTGGGTGTTCAGCTTTGGTTCTGATAACGAGAGTTGTATTAAGAGGAGGGATTTTGTGAACATAAGTAGTTTATGTTGAGTAAGAGTCAACCTTCCATCACATGGAATTTACCTCTAGGGTTGAGACATTTTTGGATGCTATTGAGGTTGGGGGGTGCTCCCGCTCAATTGCCTTCTTGCGAAATGGTACGGAACCCCTTTGGGGTGCAATCTATGTAATACTGGGGCTCGGGACTTAAAACATGTCCATTTCATATGCCCAGTACTTTGCTTACAGTGACGAAAATGGTTAAAACCTCTATGTTTGCACTATTGAATTCACTCTTCATCTGAAGCACTGCATTCACTTTATACACCACCCCCAGTTGAAATGTTTAATTATTTTAAATGTTTGTTTTTAATTTATATTAATGGTGTAGTTGAAATAGTGCGGAAGTCTTTGATGAATTACATTTGGCAAAAATTTTATGTATGAAGTACTGTTTTGAGGTGTAGTCTCATTTTATTGAACGTTTTTATACTGTTGTATATGTAAGTTGAATGTATGCTTTATGCGGACCTCTGTGGAGTTCAGTTTCATAAATGAACTAAACTTGAACTTGTATATAGCAATCTCCTGCTGCTCAATCTCTTCCTCAAAAATGAAGATAATGTTACCCAGAGAGAGAAGAGACAGCCTGCAACTTTTAACGTAGATGATACGTATTGCAGGGTCAGTGGACCATAGCATGATATTCGGTGGCCTGTGGAGATGCTCCTTTGCCTCCCTGCTCCCATCAAGCTGATCTTTAGCTTAGTGGTGTGTGCAAGTCATATTTCTGCTTCATGATATATTCATTGAGAAATATAAACAATAGATTAATGCCTTGGGGAGCCTATACTAAGCACAATATTTCTGAATTTTAAACTGTCAAACTTCAATTAATCCTTTCTGCAATGCAGCATCTATAGCCCAAACCTCTATATATTCTCATGTTGAGGGAATAATGCATCCTGATAGTCCTGCATTAAATAAACTTAAGAAAACTAGACCCTGTTCCATTAAGACTCCAGGAGCGTTCACTATCCATGATTTTTGTACTACCAGTTGTCTCACAGAGCCAATTCTTTTCTCTGAGCTGTGTGAAAACTATCCTTGATCTCAGTTTTACTGAAAAATCTTTCTTATAATTTCAATTTTCTCATTTCCACTCAAAGTCTCTTACATTTGCCAATCAAGCAAGCCTGCTTGACTGAATTCTGCAGGTTTGCCTAACATAATGCCTTACTGTCGGATTACCAACCTGTGGATAAAAAAGGCTGCTACTGTACCACACATGTGTGTTTGGTATGTCTCCCTTTTTCTCAATTAGAGATAAAATGTGTTTATTTTAAGATTTTGAAAATTACTTTAAATGACTGTGAGGACATTAAACTGGAAACAGAAACTAGAAGATCTGAGGACGAAGAAGAAGCAGAGAGAGAATGAAAAGTCGGAAAGCCCTCCAGCTATGCAGCCTCTAGAGAGGAGTCACCATCTCTAAAAATTTCAGACAGAAGAAGATCTAGAGAAAAGAGTTCTGAAAAAGGCAAAGGAAAGCACTGACATTGTCATTCACTCCGGCATTCCAATTTGATGTTGAAGACCATTATGTCACCACAAAGGGCTTTGGCCCAGAGCTACTCATCATCAGAGGCTGGCTTAGTGTCGACAGTGACTCACAAGCATCATTACTGGTCTTCTAAATTATCAGCCTCGAGACATTTTAGACTGATGGTGTGAACATGACCAACAACATCAAAGTGCAATAATTGCATGAGTGTCTCCTCTGTCATACAGGTTGTTTATTCAACACAGCTTCAACCCTCTCTGGTGCCAGAATCACTATTGCGCTAGTTTCCAATGTCAGCAGAGTTGATGTTGAGTTTTTCAACAAAGTCCAGCCACCAAGACCCAAAAGGAGGTTGAGACTGACATCTAATGAACAATTAATGCAACATTTACGGCTTCCATACTTTATTATACCTGCAGAAGACCCACTGCAGACCACAATGAGACTTTTCAGCTGCCTCTTCCTTCTCCTCCAAGGATGACATAATGCTTGGCATCTATGTCGCATGTAAGACAGGTACCTATAACACCTGCGGAACTTCTAGCTGATGGCCCTACAACCTGTATGCCACTCTTTTTTCTGAGAGAAAGAGACTCCCTGCATGCTCCCGAAAGGAGCAGGAAACACTGGTCTCCATCTGCGTCTTCTTCCTGGTCTTATTCCAATGGCATCAATACCAGGTCTTCCTACACTCAATGAGTTTACAGGTCTTACCAGTGGATGACATCACTCTGTACCAGGACGTTGTGGTAGTATTTAACATAACTATGAAAAACCTATGACAGAGCTCTTCTTTCCCTTGTTCCAAGACCTCTAGATCTCGCTTAGGAGAAATCCCTAACACTTGGCCACATGAAGGCTGTCATTCCATGCTTTATGAAAAATTAGAAGCTTCCAATGCTAGATTCCGACTTTTTGAAATCTGGTTGAAATTTGGACTCTGGTATAACCAGGTGTAGGCATGTCCTTGCCCCTGCAAGAACTACACCCCCAGAGAGTAAGATAATAGATACCACAGAAAGAAAAATATGCTGGGGAAGCTAAATGGCTCTTCTTGAATTCTACAAAAGGGAGATCTGAGAAGGGAGGAAATCATTTGTTGATAAACTACCATGACATCAATAGCAAGTTTTTGAGGAGATGTTCAGAGAAGCTTCCTGGTATCCAACCAAGTTATCAGTGTTGCGACAGATTCAGAGGAGTTGACAGCAACTGTTTTTTCTCATGGAGTAATTTCACGATGATCCTCTTTTCCACTTATTCATTCTTCACAAAATGCAATTCTTCCGATACCTTCACTATGTCATGCTCTAGAAGATATTGCCCCAGACATTAGTTGTACCCAAATACAGAGTCAGTTAGCAGCACAGTTAGCTATTCAAAGAATTGAGAGGGGTAGTACAGTGAAAATATATTGCAGAGTCATCAACAATTCACCAGCTGAACTGAAGGAATAAAAAGCTCAGCGGGTGGAGAATCTGGGGCCACTTGATGAAGTGGATTGGAGGAATGCCCTGCTCTCAACCACTGAGAGCTAGGTAGCCTAAACTTCAAAGTTCACAGTAATTGAGGCGAATTACTTGCACAAAACATATTTTTCATCTAATCAGCTTTGGGAGGTGCAGGAGACTGGAGCAACACAATATGAGACTGCCCCAAAATCGGAACATTGTGAAGTAAAATCAATAAGACACTAGCCTAACTACTAAGAAGATCCTTTGATCTCCCACCAAAACTTATGCTAATTGGAAATCATGGAAGATATAGTAAGCCCAGGAGGGGAGAAAACACTAGTGTGGCTGGGTTTCCTTCCAGTAAAACGAGACATTGCTAAACTTTGGAGATTAGGTAGAAGCTACATACTTCAGAGCTTGGTTGAAAGGAATGGATTTGTGTTCAAAGCTAAAAGATATGTGACGAGCTAGGGGCTGCCCAAACAAGCACACAAATCTAAGAGGGCGCCTGATGGGAACATTTCCAGCTTAGTGTAGCCTGATGTGAAGGGGAGACAATCTGATCACATTAATGACCATAAGGGAATCTTGCAAGCTGTATAAACAGTCTGTCTAAATGATGCTGAAGGAGTTGGGTGCTCCTTGATGTAATGTCTGCTCTTTTCTTCTTTTGCTTTATAGTGTTGCATTTTTATTTTTCATTATGACTGTTTACTCCTTGTTACTAAAACCTAATAAAAAAAGTCTTACAAAAAAATGTCAGGCCCCGCAGCCAACCCCCTGCCATGAACAGCCAAAGGGTGTGTGTGGCTCAGGGTTGGTTGCCTATAGTGGGTAGGCCACAGGGCTTAGCCTCAGGCCAAGCCCTGCAGGCAAGCACTACCACGCACAGCCAAAGGCCGTGTGCGGCGGTGGCTGGATTAACAATAAGGCTGATCAGAACTTGCGGAGTTGAACTCCTCGGAATTCTGCGGTGTTATATAAAAACTCTGGGGGATTCTGCAGAGTTCTGTCCATAACATGCAGGAGCTCTCCTGAACGGCAATCACGGTTTCTGCGTAGTGAGAAAGGTCTTAGTTTATCGGTGACTGCATACAATTTCCAGTTTTATGCGAGGGCACTACGCGTATGGTCCCTTTCAGTCAGAAAGAGTGGTTCTTGCCTGTAATACGGCATCATTTGAAGAACACCTTAGCCTGTGAGCATACATTATTGTCTGTCAAGCTGTATCATCGTGGCCTCAGTTTTTTTGTTTCACGCACCTGCAGAATACAGATGTTTGCTCTGCGTTCCTCAGAAACAGGCCCGCAAGCTAATGGCTCAGCATTAAAACTGCTGCTCATTTTGCAGCAGCATGTACAAAAAAAAGGTAATGAAATCACCTGAGGCCACTGCTTAAGCCTGTCTCATAGGAACGTCTTGTGGGTTAATGTTAAGTGCATGCACCGAACATTATGCCCTCACTAAGTATAGAAGGGCAGTACCAGTCAACACCATGAAATATCCCCTTGTACGCACAAGCAGCACCAGTCACCCACAATCAAATAAATATACTTTGTGTACTAACAGGTAGCTCCAGTTAAACACATCCTTCCTTGGAACTGACCTTGTACCTCACTAGACTTCTTTTCCTCTTTCCACCGGCAGTGACAAGAGGGGCCTCCAAGGTGGAAGCCACTGAGGAAGGAGGCCTGCACATGGAAAACTGCAGCACCTGTACTGGATGAAAGAAGTATATTAATCTTATTCCAACCGGCAAGTGCAGCCATATTATGCATATCTGATGTGTCCGTTTTGTGCAATATAGTTTTGCTAGGAAGCCCTCCTGTGATTGGTTAATTGGCCAAGCTGAAGATCCTGATTGGCAATGACTGCTTGCGAGCATGTTCGCTTGCAAACGGCTTTCTGACCGAAGTGAATTGTGCTGCTTAAAGGGCCAGCGTAGGAATTCACAGCCATCGGACAGGTACTGGGCACCGCTGCTGCATTGGTGAACCCCGCCACACAGTGGTCGCAGAGGTTTTGCTTGACTTCTGCACTCCAAGTAGAGAGCCGAGTGTGCAAACTCTACTAACTCCACCGGCAGAGCAGAGTGTGCTGCCCACCCCTAATTACAGGAACCTTATATTGAGGAAGTAGAATTTAAAAAACAATAGAAATTCACTAAGAAACCAAAGGTTGCAGGGACGTTATAGTTAGTTTTACATTTTAGTCACACAAAGCCACGGAAATTCAGCAGTCATAGTTATGGTTATCTCACATCACTATAACTTGTGCCCTAAGGTATCTATAACTCACGTCCTCGCAATGCACTGCTAATGAACTTGGATATTTCATCACTCATGACATCTTTTATATTATCAATGATAATATCAATGTAACCTTTGCAGTAAAGTTATTGAGAAGATGCTGTGCAACGGTGGGGGTGCGAGTTATAGTTACCTTAGGGCACCAGAATCTGCAAATCCAAAAATGACAAAAAAAACAAGTGTGGTCTCCCACACTTGTTTTTTCATTTGTCCCCCCCCCCCATCCCTCACACACACACACCACCCCAGGTGGGCCAGGTCCCATGGTGTGTGTGTATAGCAGTGGCGGCCAACACATTTTAAAGGTAATGAGGCAGGTAAAGGAGGATGGGGAGCGTGCAGTGGGGGGACTAAATGGGGTGGGAAGCGGGGATCTGTCTGAGGCTGCGGGGGCAATGGGGCAACTTCTGCGGCCTCCAACAGTGAGGCAATGGGTACCTGAGGTTGGACTAGGGCTCCCACCATTAACTGGCCAGGCCCTGAGAGATGGATTCCAGAGGCTGAAATCGGCCTGGGGAGAGGGGCCACTCGCACCCCCTCCCCTTCACTAATTTCAGGCTTGCCTTAGGGGATGGGGGCCCTGGAAGGGGAGCTGTGTGCCCCCCTCCCACTTAATAATTTGTCTGGGCCCTGGGAGATAGGGTCCCCGGGGCCAAAACTGGCCCAGGGAGGGGGGTCAAGCGGCCTCTTCCCAATAAATAATTGTATAGGCCCCAGGAGATGGGGGTCCCCAGGGCCAATATTGACCTTGGGAGGGGGGGTGCTGCATGCCACCTCTTCATATGGCCGGGCCACAGGAGATAGTGTCCCTAGGGCCAGAAATTTGCCCAGGGGTGGGGCTGCTAGCTCCCTTCCCCCATAAATTAAGCAATTGGCCCCGACGGAAGGGTACCCGGTGGGGGTAATTACTGCCCAGGAAGAGGGGCCATGTAACCCCCTCCCATACAAAAATATGCTGGGACCAGTGCTAAATAAGAAAAAAGAAAATTACTGAAATTTTGGTGAACTGACAAAACAGTATATCTCTAACACCCACATCTGCTGTCCTTGGTAATATCGCTAGTGACCTTCAAAATGTCTCTCATTTATCCTGCATTTAAGCCTCTGCCATTCAGTTCTGATCCTACCTCCCCCCCCCGGTAGTGTCAGTGTTGAAAATGAGCGGAGCCAAGAAAAAGCCAGGAATATGTGTTCTTAAAGAGGGCCACAGATCTATGGGTTTGAAAAGTAACTAGCATTACATAAGAGGGGGTTGCAGTGCTTATAGATGAGGTTGCATTGCTTATTGGAGCTCTCTGGAATGACAGTCACCTTTGACTGTTTTTTTTTTTTTTTAAGAAAACATAGAGTCTAATTTTTTTTAAAGTTCACATCCCCACACTGTTGAGATGAATATTGTCTATCTGTGAGCAGGAGTTTGAGGATAATAGGCAGGACAGCCACATTGGTAATTTAAATACGCTCACATAACTCACAAGACTCAAAAGAGGCTCCCTATTGAGAGGCCACACCTTTTAGCTTGGGAGTGAGACCTATACATGAGCACCCAACCCCAGTGTATGCCAAATTAATGACCACTGCAAACACCCTCAGAGAGGAGATAAAGAGCCTTCAGGCCGAGTCTCAGAATGCCCTTCTAGAGACATAGCACATATAAAATCCCCTTCCCTAGAATTTTACCACGCTGATCACTCAACCCAGACAAAATCAATCCTTGAAGCCAAGCCTCTTGATTTAATAACAGCCTGCCCACTTGATATGTTGACAAAGGATTGCATTAAGGAAGTACCTGGACACTATAATCTCCCTATCATCTACCCCTTGCCCTTCGTCCACTTGTCAGATAAACTGAAGCCAAAACACAGCATCCCAAATGAAAGAGTCCAGTGTTGACCAGCAGCAGTATGAATCCAACAGCACCAGTTTCCAACAAGGGCAGCAGGGTTTACAACAGCAGGAAAACCCTGAGAATTTAATTTCCTTCGTGGTAGGAGGCAGGGCCAGGTCTGCTACACAGAATAAACAAAATATGTTCACTAATATTCTGAAACCCAAGCTGCATGAAACCTGTGAGGTCCTCTGAAAAAAAGATTTTATTCTAACTCAACTACAGGACATGTCTATTTTAAGTCCTGACCAAAATCAAAATTAAGGAATGGGTCTCAGCAGTGGATTGAGTCATAACTGTTTGCGTATACAATAGCATCCCTATTTGAAACATGTTATGGATTGATGCCAAGTAGTTAAATTCATTAAGGAAGTTTCCCAAGAAAATCACTAAGGCAAAGCTAAGGACCATCTTATTTTTATTCTTCCCCCTCATTTATTTCGATAACAATAAAACAGTCAATTTCTTTTGTTTGCTAAAACATTTCCTAGTTCCTCACATTGCTTAATAATTTTTTTCATGGCTGCATTGGACGATCCTAGCCTTCTTTTTTTGTTTACTTTTGTTGTATTTTATTATTATGTCATTGGCAATGTAGATTTGCATGTCCTATGCACAAATGGCCTGTGGTTAAAACTTGTTTTAATAAACGTAAACTTGATTTATTTTATAGCACCACTTCTCAAATATATTGGCTAAGGAGCCATCATGTTTTCAAAAAGCTCTGAAGAGAGAAACGCATGGAACATTTCAATACTTCACGGTTTTGCTCCATACCCTGAAGCCATTTTTCTCTGGAGCATCAAATCATAAATGCACCTACTATAGAGTTGTGTCACCCAATCAGAATTGCATGCATAGGCAAGGTGGCCGAGGATCCCTTACCCATCCAGCTCTGAACTCAGCCCCCTGTCTACCTGAGATCTTTCCTCTGACCTGTTAGAATAGTCCAGGCCTGGGTGGACACGGCAATGGCATCCGTACATTTTGCAGAGAGCACACCACTCCTTATGGTAGTGGGCAACACAGCAGTGACTGAACCTGACCCAAAGTTGGCCTGGCCAAAGGTGCCCTCTCTCGTCTCTCCCGATTCAGGATTTGTATGGTGCATATCTTGCTCAGTAATATTAAGGGAGTGTGAGTCAGAAACTTCCCAACAAGCAGAGTCGTGTGCTCAACTAAAAAGTCAATGCGTGGTCTAGATGTGGCAGGTGAGAATGGTGTTGATGGGCAGGGCTCAAAACCTTTAATCTGGAACGTTACAAAACTTTGTTGATGAAAATTAAAATGTGTACATCCCTCCCCAAGGACATATCATAGAGCACAGTTATGTAACAAATATATGCCTGTCAATGCCATAAGCCAGTCACATGACAGTACTGCATTTACAAACTGGCAAAAAGCAATGCCACATTCACATGCTATACACTAGTATGTGCCACTGCAGTGTGCAGAGCTTGGCACTTGTTGCTCTTTCTTACTAGCCAGCAGTGCGCACATTGCTGTGCCCCACTTGTGACTGGGACTGAAGAAAGTTTACCACTTTATGGTCAGGTCAGGGCTATTTGGTAGGTCATACGGCAGAATATGACTAACACAAAAAATTGTAAATAAAAGCAAACCATAGAAACGGGTGCCCGGTTGCTTGCAACAGAGGGTTTTCACAGTGGTTAAGGCATAATTACACACCCCTGCACGGGGCTAGAGGCACTTGAGATTCTTACATGTTACAAATAAGACAAGGACTCTGGTGACATGAGGTCCTAAAGAAATGCTCCCCACACAGTGCTGGTTGACCCAGTGATAGACAGATTGAGTCAACAGAGGTGGACTTGCATAGTTGCCACGCTTTCAGGTTTCTAATGTAACATTTCCAAGCTGTCTCAGTGTGCGTATGACTGACATTTGATGGCTTATGTATGTCACTGTATTCTGAGTAGATCAGAGCAGTTTGTACACAGAATGTGATATATATTATAAATAAATTATTGTTTTTGGATATGTTACATACTAAAAATCTCAGCTTGACTTTTCACAGAAAGAAGAAAATTCAAATTGTTTAAATTATTGGAAGTTGTTCTATTAATTGGATTTGCAAAATGTGGGACTAGCAAGCATGCATTTATCATCATTAAGACCATTGTAATCTGGAACTTCCTTAGTCCAAATAGAGGGATATAAGATTACAATTCCTAGAGTGCTTTATGACTCCCTTCAGGGCCTTCCAGTTGTCTGTGCCCTGGGGGTCTTCCACCAACCCACTCTCAATATTTCTCATTTATTGATCTTAAACATAGAAAGGGCAGATTAAGCTGTACTAAAATATGGACCTTTGAACGATAGCTTAATGGCAGGTCTCTGAGGTACTGACTCAAACGCCCGCGTTTGTCATCACCCCAAATCTCACTCAGGTGGCTAGCATTGCAGCAAATCTCCCGGAAACATTCAAATGCTTCAAAGGGAGGCATGTTGAGATGAATATGTAATGTAAATTACGCACCACGCATATTCTGCCTGGAATATGTGAAAACCAGGGATGGCAGTATTGAAGTGGGAGATAAAAACTCTTTCTTTGATCTGGTGCCTAAGACTGGCTGCACAGTGACCTGGAAGAAGTTGAGACTCCGGGCAGTGCTAACGTTCTTGTCAACAGAATTTTTTACCTGTGGGACTTACATTTTTGCTTCTGAGCATTGTGTGGATTCTCTCCCCGATGTGAAGGCAAGAGTACGAGATGAGATTGAGTTGCACTGGCCAAGGTATGTGTGTGTGTCTCAGTACAGGAAACGGAAAGGACTCTGCTGGGTGGGGCACAGAGAAGCCATCCAGTCTTAGGACAATAGGTAGTCCAGAATTTTCCCTTACTTGATGATGTCATGTTGAATTTTGAGACATATTGGACCAGCATTCACTGGGCATCCCCTTAAGGACATTAGTGCAATGCCACACAGATTCGATCCTGATTTGCCCAGCATGTTGCAGATGATGATTCAGTTGCATTATAAGGTGTGTGGTTCCGCAAGAAGCTGCTCAGCTTACACCAATGTTATGGGTAAGGCAAACACCTTTGAACAACTACCCGAAGTACAGTGAGATGGCTGAGGCAGGGTGTTTTGGCCATTCATGATTAGTGGCCCACCCTCTGGCCAGGGTCCATCTGTCTCCATGCCCCATATTGGTCCTCCCATGTTTCAACATGTATTTCACCTTTCCATTTCTGTCTTCTCCCACCTTGTTCCCTTGTTATCTTCTCACACAGAGGCTGTCCTCATTCACAGTGTTACTGCCTGGGTACCTCCACACGTAAAGGCTCACCTTCCACTCCATATGCCTGTGTGTCTGCTTACACTGAGGTTGTGTTCCATCACCACGTGAATATGTTCGCGCGCACACGTGCTCCACCCACTCTCCTCATGATGTGCCTGTGTGTCAGCACATGTGCACGGATACGCACACGCCCGCACCGCCCAGTTTCACTTTGTGCCGGTTGGTACCCTTACAATGGATATCGGTCCTCACAACATGTACCCCTGCGTGCCCCTGCCTTGAGAGCAGTGCGGTCTCTAACTTGCCATAAGCTGTTTTTCAAGAGACAGACTGGCCTTTTATTTCATCAGACATTTCCCCGGTGGGCAGGAGCTACTGGAGGCCAGATCTGAAATCCCAGCGCCGCTGCTGGTGTCTCGATCACTTTCTCCGAGTCCCTGAGGCTAATTACTGCAGACACAGGGAAGCCTCAAGAGAGTCAGGTAGAGAGAAAGTGATCTGAGAGGGGGAAGAGAGAGAAATGGATGAAAACAGAGAGATAGCGCAAGGAGAGGAATGTAGTGAAGCTGGTTTGAACGACTGTAGCAGGGCTGTTTCCGAGTTTGTAGTCCGGCCCTGTGTCCATTACTGCACATTTACCCACCCCGAGCATGCACCCGCATGGGTTGCTGCACACACAGGAAGTCTGTCCACTCTCTGCATGCACCAGGGAGCCCCAGTACATAGGGGCTTTGCCCTCTCTCCCCAGTACACTTATGCGTGAGCTTGCTTAAAAAGAGGATTCCCTGACTTTGACTTTGTGGCGGTCTCTCTACACACAGAGGGTCCTTGCTCTGTCAATTTCGTCATGCCTTTGTATGGCTCAGAGCACCTGGGTGCCATTTCTTGTCTGGGTGCATCACCTGTCACTCTTTTACGGCTCGGCAAAGAGAGACCATGCTTGTTTGTTTCAGCAGGGCTTGCGTATGTCTGCATCCCGGGAAATGGAAGCCATGTGCATCTGTATGCTGATGAGTGAATGTACACAGGGAGTAACGTTTGTCTCACAGTGTGAGACGCTGCATGTAGTGTCCCATGTCTAGTCTGCCTACTCTGTTTGCTTCGGTCGCCTGTCCCCAAACACAGTATGGGGTAGACCATGTGTTGCCCAGGTGAAAGAGGCAGAGGAATTAATGAGGAGAGATGCAGCAACTGCGCTTATTTTGCAGTGGGACCATAATATGAGCTTCTGAAATTTTGCACTGGCCCCGTTGGCAGAGGTTGGTGAAGTGGGCTAGTAGTGGCACTACAGGTCCCTCGGTCATTAAGTGGCTCCCCTGGACCCTCCTTTCACTTTCCTTGCTCACTGGGTGATTGCCAGTCCAGCATCAAAGCTGTGGGCACAGGGATACCGGAATCTATGGGAAGGATGAAGCAGAGGATCTGACCATGCCTTAGTAATTGGATAGGAAGAGAAAGGCAGGCCCGAACACCACTGTGCAGGGACCCACTACCGACTCATGGAACAGGAGGCTTGAGACGGCCCTTGAAGGTCACAGGAAGGTCCATCCATTTATTTGGGGACAAACACATGTGGTCAGAAGCAGAGTAGCTACAGAAGACTCAAAGTGGGCTGCAGGACACAAGACCCTGTCCCTGCTATCGAGTGGTGGTGTGCATCACTGCTTTCAGATAAGAGCAGTGCAATGTACCATGTCAGCCAGATCCCTACACCCAACTTGTGACAAGACTCGCTCTGTCATGCCAGCCAATCAACTCTAAAAAGTATGGGGAGGTGGTCCCCCATAATCCCACCTAAAGATACACCCTTGAATTTGATTACTGTTTACCACATTGTTGATCTTCAAATGCCACTTCCTTTGAAGAAAAATACGATTTTCGTGGAAAAAGGGATTTTGTTTGTAGCCACACTTTTTTCATGTGTGAATAATAAGTCCTGAAGTCATTGCCCTTGACACACTCTCACCAACCAAAAAGCAACAACATTATTTCTACCAGTTTTCCACTTAGTCGTAGGAGCTACAACGACTCTAGAGAGTCACCCGTGTTAAAGATGGTGGTAGGGCAACTTCTTTAAAGTTGGTTTGTCGAGACTCTAGACCAGACTGTCTTTAAAAGCATTGTTCCTTAAATATGGTAAATGTGGCACAACTGAGTATTGTGTATCTCCATGCTGTTTAATGTACTTTAACTTAAAATTGAGTAAACGTCACATTAGTAAAACAAATGGTAACATATGAGATGTCAAGCAGCATCAATTACGTCAGTACCATGTGTAGAATATTGTATTGTATTGCAGTGTTTATACACTACCCCTATGTGGGGCGCTGACCTGCTTGCCTACATGGGTAGTATGCTACACCATGTAGGCTGTGTGGTTGGTAGGATGTTGTCTTTGTTTTGATCCTGGGTGGGAAGTGTTTCCATGTTGTACATGAGGACCACTGAGGTGTGGTTATCTTGTTATGGGATACAGTGCTTAGCAGTGTAATGATGAAGACTTGTGAAAGATAGATGCACAGTTTATGATTTTTAGTAAGCTGAAAGCTTTAATCAGCTTTGCCAGTCCCTTGTTGGTATTTTTTGTGTTTGTAGTCCACTAGCTCATTACTGCACTGGAATGTCCAAACTGAGATGTTTCGTTTAAAGTTTAGAGACCTGAGCAGGCATAGATTAGAGGGAGAAGTGATGGAAATATCTGATGGGATGGACTTTGTTAATATCATCCCAAATCTAATTTTCATTGTGAGATGCCAAAAAGTGGCTGTGGTATGTAGCTAGTTGGAAGCTGCAGTAGTGGACTACATTACGTCCTCCATCAGCCAGCAGTATGAGGCAGATCTCTTTAGTTATTCCACGCCTGTTCACATAGGTGGTTCATTGCTGAGGACTAGTTCACTACTGGGTGATGGGTATGACCCTTAGCAGTTTTCTTTATGGTAGTGTGAGAGAGTGAAGCAGTAAAGGGGATTATTGGGCAGCCTCTATGTGATGGAGTCACTTTTTATTAATTTTTTATGTTTGCTTGGTGGATCTGTGTCACTTCTTACAAACATTTCTGTCTCTGCACAAAAACGTAACCCTCCATCCCCGACTCCCGTGATCTGCTCAGTTCAAAGATTATCTATCCTAGAATGCACCTCGGATATAGGTCTACACTTTGTAGGCAATGAGTATGTTTTTCTTTTCATTACTATTTTTTGTTGCAAAACTACTCATCATACTTTAATGTGATCAGTATAATATTCCAGGTAATGTTTTTAATAGGCTCACAAAAACAGTAAGCTACACTGACAAGCATCTGGCGCATATACATTTCTGAGTGTCAGACCAATTTTAGTTGTATACTGTATGAATATGGCACCACACTCTGCACCTTCAGGCAATATTTAACAATGAGGCCTTAAAGTGCGTTGCTCCATTCGGGTATTAAACGCCTGTTGGCTAGAAGCAATAATACATTTAAATGTGATGCTTTGTAACACAAGCTGGAGCACTTTGATGCTGTGCCGCCCCATCACTCCAGTTGTTTATATTTGCTGTTTCACTGAGACTTGCATTGAGTTGAGTGGCTTGGTAGGAAGAGTCACCCAAAGTGAGATTTTTCTATGCATAACCCTGTGTCTATATTGTTTATTTTTCACAGGTTTAGTCAGGTGATTCAAAGTGTGTTTGTTAGGACTGTGACATTTCCTGATTTAATCAGTGAGTCACTTCATACATTGGGATGATAGTTGAATATGTGCGGTTTGGTTGATTTAGTCTTTAAAATTCAGACTTCTGCCTACAGAGAGCCTTTCCTAGTTTATGGATGGATAGTCTAAATCACCGTAGTATGTGCCTCTTTAGCGAATTTCTCTAGAACAAAAAGCATAGCTCAGAAGAGGTGCTGCAGAATTTGAGAGTCTGGGGACACCTGGAGGTCCGAGAAGCCTGCCGAAGGGATCTGTGACATTAAATAATATGAAAAGATTAATATATAATACATAAATAGTAAAGCGAAATTGAAAATCGAAAATGTAAAAATGTTCTGTAAAAGTGAAGGAATTTGAAGTTAGAGGCTAAAAATTAAGTTGAATTCCTCAGATTGATTCATGGGAGAAGTGCAAGTGAAACTAACAGAATATAGTGTGGACGATGTGTATCCTCAAATGTATTTAGGAAAGCTCCAGCTGTCCTATTAAAAAATGATTTTTTCATATTTGGTTGTGCATTGTTGTTATTTGTGTATTAGACCTGGGGAAAAGGTGGGCAGAGCAGAAAAGGGACAGCGAACTAAGCAATTGGATAGTTTGAGGTCAAGAGGTTGAACCATGTCCAAAAAGTGTTTGGCACAAGGAGGCAGTGAAAACACCGCTCTCGGACAAAACAGCCTATTATAATGCAGATGGTACATTTCAAGTCCTCCCTGCTGAAAACCTAGCTTGGAGGGAATGAACCTTGTCAATAAAAACTACAAAATCTCATCCGCCAATCATTTCAACCACAAAAGCACCAGAAACCAAAACTGAATTGCCTCTTGACATTTAAGCAGCATGTACAATCACAGAAGGGTAGTTGCTAATAGCTAGGTTATCTTCCATCAATGTATTCTAAGTCACTCCTAAAATGTACATATTTTTTAGAATGTCTACCCCCACTACCCCTGAACACCACCTGCTCTGGCCCATAGATTAGCTACCCATGATAATCTGTGGGTCTATGCACAGCATTCCACTCTTCATCATCCTCCTTTTCCCACTTGCCTCATTCTAAAGAAGTATTCCTTGAGCCCTGCCATTTTTGTCCACCTCCCTCCTATACATGCACTCTGTTGCACATCCTTACACTTATGCAACCATGCATCCACCCATTAACTCATTCCTGCATTCTCCCATTTACAGAATCACAATATAGCACACACACACAATAACTGAACAATAAATGCAAGAAAAAGTAAAAGAATAAAAGTAGATTGAAAAAATCATTGTGCTTTCTGAACATGATAGGTATATTCTTGCAATAACAATATTAAACAAAATAGTGGGTGGCGGTTATGCAGTATTATTGTACATAGCATATCACTGCTTTAAAGCTCCAGCAGCTTCAAAAGGAATGGTAAAACAGTGATGTGCTATGGACACTAGCATTCCATTGTTGTCTAGTGTTGAAAAGGCTGTGCCAGACGCAGCACACTGCTGATGAAATGACAGACGTCATTGGTCTGTTACAGCTGTCTGAGGTGTTACAGTATGCTCTGAAATTTGAAAATAAAAAGAGGAAAAGGAAATAAATGAAAGTGAAAATGGAAAACTAAAGTACTGCCAACCAACTTTGGTACTAAAGCACATGGATATGCACACGTAATCAAAGAAGTGACGTTACTCACAGGGAAAGAGGGCCCGTGGCTTAAGTGAGCTGTCCCATTTGCCCATTCTGTGTGCTGTCATAGATGGAAGCAAACAACAGTAATACAGATGAAGGAGTGGAGGTGGATTTTGGAACTCTTTGCAAAGATTTGTCAAATGGTGCCAAAGTTATAGGCAAAACTAAAAATAAAAATCAATTTTCAATAGAAATGTGGTCCTAACTATAACTACGTGTGTGTGTGTGTGTGTACACATCTATAGATGTTTTTTCCACAAACTAATCAATTTTCAATAGAAATGTGGTCCTAACTATAACTACGTGTGTGTGTGTACACATCTATAGATGCTTGTTCCACAAACTGCACAATTCTGAAGTTTGATACAATCCACTTAATAAGTACAAAACATACAGCATAACCAGTGCGTTTTAGCTGAACAACTCAGCCTTGTCCACAGTGAACTCCATGTATGAAAAATGTCTACTGAAGTGCACAATGTGATAGACAATGAAAACAAACCAACAATGTTGATGTCTTGATCCAACTCAGACACCTTTTCTGGATCTATACTATTGTATTCTTCATACAAATTTTAAGAGCGTAATAGAATTTATTAAAATCACATAAATGTGTTAATGTTACATCTACTTTCGTCCAGCAAAATGAGAAATTAATGGTATACCATTTCATGGCCGTTTATGGAAGTGCTTAATCATTGTAAAGCACTAGTGAGTTCCTTTATATAAAATTTAAATACATCATTAGGTTTATCATTTTTGCTTAAATGAATGCACATTATCTCCACATAGGTCAAACAAATTAACCTCTTTATTGCTGAGGACGACTTGTTGACAACTTCAGCACTACCTCTGTAGTGTGGAGGGCCTCAACAGGTCATCCTTTGCACTGAAAAAGATAATGCTTCTGTTTGTTTTTCACAATCAAAGTCAGGATGTGAAGGAAAAGCTTCTCTCATGTCCAGAGTTGAAATTATTTTGGTTTTGCTGTAACTCCAAAAGAAAAGTGAAAGCAAACTGGGCTAATGGCGCAGTCTGTGTTTAATTGTGATTGGTCTCGGGGGCATAACTCTCCCCTTCAAGCTCCAATCTCTGCGGAAGCGGCCTTGATGGAAAGGGGAGAATATCCACTATCGCTGTCATACTGGAATTGTGCTTGTGGATCGCACTGAGCACATGATCCCCATGCAGAGATCCACTCCACTAGAATGCCAGGGCTTATTTTAGTGAGAGCGAACTGGCCCTTGGGAATGGGCCAGTTCTCCCCCCACCTAAGGACAAAACAGTGTTTCTGCACCTCCTTGGGGGGACTGTGGGGTTATTTTTCCCAGTCTCCCAGTTTTTCTTCCACAGAACGTGGAAAGCCCCCTATTGACAAGGGATGTATTTTAGCAACCCCTTGGGCAAGGGCTGATGCACCCACCTACCAAAGTGAAGACAGACTTTCTGCCCATCCTTTGGGGGGCAGAATGGAGAGTTCAATCCCAATATGTCCCCCTCCCCCGGAAGAGGTGGAAAGCCCACTAGACACCAGGAGCATATTTTGGTGAGGCGGGCAAACCATTGGACAAGACCCAGTGCTCACCCAACTCAAAGGGATGACAGACAATTGTTCCTCCCTTTGGGGGCAAATTGGGGAGGACTGACCCCTTTATGCCATTTAGGGTGTAGAAAACCAACTAGCCTGTGTGGTTTTCTTTATTTCTTAAATCTGGAGGCCCCCTTGGCAACAGCAGTGCCCCCTGCAATTATAGATAAGACAGCCTTTCTGCCCTCCTTGGGGGCAGATTTGGGGGGTGCCTCCAAAAAGGTTGCCTCCAATATGCCCCTGGTGAGGGTGGAGGAGGGGGATCAAAAGAACTCTAGACACCATATATTAAAAATCAATAGAGGTGGGGTAGTCCATCCTATATAGGGCCATGTCTCACCCCAGAAGGGGCTAAACAGTCTTTTTGTACCCTCTGGTAACAGTATTGAGGGGGGAGATAGCACAATCTGCTCTCCTGGTGTGGCAGAAAGTCCTCTAGACAACAGGAAAATTATTTTTGTAAAAAAAAAAAAAGGAAGGTGTGGTGTGGGGTGGGGGCAACTCTCCCTGTTGTAGTGCCACGTCCCCACCCTAAAGGGGGAAATACAATCTTTTTGCCCCAACGAGGCAGATTAGGGGTTTTGACTCAATCTGCCTCTGGGGTAAGTGGGATAGGAAGCCTACCAGACACCAGGGACTTCTAGGCCAAATTTTTATGACGTTTCTGGGGGCAGACCTCCTGACATAGGGCCATAACACCTCTCCAAAGTGGGCTTATTACACACTCTTAAATCCCCAATTTGTTTTCTGTCTGCCATCCACATGGCAAGCAAGAGAGATGTGGAATGTTGTGGGCATAGTTTTGAAATGGGAACTGGCAGACAGGGGGTAAATCCAAAGTTTCTCTTAGTTTCCATGCTCAATGGCTGCACTGTTCAGGCCCTTGCTCAGCAACTACCCATGACAGCCCACCTAATTCAGAAATTTCTGGAAACTAGACACCCTTTAGTCCACAGTGGTGTGCTTTTTGCTTGGATACCATGACATTTTCTGATCCACAGTGCCTTTAAAACCTCAAAGTTTGACAAAAACCACATTTTCCTTACATTTCTGTGAGCGAGAGTCCTGGAATCTGCAAAGATCCACAAACTTCAGTTTATCCAGCATTCCCATACTTCTGTCTTTAAAAACACTACACCACTTGTGTGGCTCAGACTAGCACCCATGACACAAAAGGCTCCAAACGCAATGTGGAGACATCGCCAATAGGGGTAGCTGTGATATTTGGGCCCCGGCTCAGCCGCAACCCAGGGAAACCAACCAAACCGATAAATGTCTGAAAACTAGACACCTGGGAGAATCCAGGGTGGTGAACCTTGAACGGATCACATGACGTCCTACAAACTACACGGTTGGCCTAATAGAAGCCGATATCTCCTAGCTGTTATACGGCGAGGGAGCAGCAGTCCCACACTTTTCCAGCATTTAAGTGGGCTTCCCATTTTCCTTGTCATAAATAAAGGCCTCTTTATTTGTGCTTGTTATTACTTGATTGCATCTTGAAGAAAGATGCTCTGTACTATCTGCCTATTGTCTATGTGCCGATCCATTTACCTATCCATCATATGCAATACTATGGTTTAACATCTCTATGTATCTGAGAAAGAATGTCCGTAGTGATACTTTACAGAGCACATGCCTAGTGCAATCTGGCAGATAGCTTATGACTTCAGGTTGCATCAAATTATTTTTCTCTTTGTTTGGCTCAGAAAAAAATGCCTACATGCACAAAGCCTCCTTTGAAAGGTCTCTACGATTTAATAATATCCCCTAGACGACATTCTGGTAATATAAATGGCACATTGCCTTCCTTTTCAATGTAAACCATGTTTGTAAGTCGTATGTGTGCTCTTAATTGCTTGGAAGAGCAATTCCTTCCAAAGACACGCTGTACTGTGAACTAGGTACTTGTTTGGTCTTTCGTTTGGACCACTCTAAGCATATTTCCCACACACGTGCATTTGTAAAATGTAATATCTTTTTTGGAATTTATTGCGTTCCATTTAACTCAAACTTCATTCCTTAACAGGGCATGAGTTACTTTACAACACTGCAAATTTGCACTGCATACGGTGTCATATGCAGAGGTCGAAGTTGACAGGAACAGCAGCAAACTACTCTCCTGTCCCTCTTTTTTACGTTCAATCTTTTTAAACTGAATGTCACATCTGTGACAACATCGTTCAAAATAGTTTTTTTTAATAAGACAAGTGTAAGCAGATGCTTATGTTTGATTTCATAGTGCGGGTTTGAGCATTTAATGTTTTTTTTGTTTTGCTTTGAGGCTCATTATTGTAGACACATTCCACTATGTGCCAATGAATGAGACCCAAAGTAAAAAAAAAAAAAAAAAAACACAAGTATTTTCCAATCAGTAGGACTGGAGCTGGCTGCCAGCCTTTTGGTTTTGCCAGTGCTTGTTTTGTTTTCTCATGGTTTTTTATAAATCTATATTCCAAAACCTTGTACAATAATGGCCCGGCCCTTGCATAACCTTGGCCATGCACGGGCAGTTAGTTTAGATGTATGTTTTATTTTACAAAATTATGAACCATAAGTGTGATGCATGCATCTGCTGCAGTAGCATAGCAAAATGTGAGGGAGCCTTCCTCGAAGATATGTTGAAGGGACCCCCCACACTCACATCAATAGGGGCTGAGAGGTGACCCCCTCCAATATGGAAGAGCCTGGTGCCCCCCATGCACAGCAGAGACTGCGGGGGGTCTCTGTTATGCCCCTGGTCTGATGAGATGCAAGCATCCTTGTAGTAGGGTTGGAAGAGCTGCTGGGCCCTCGCCAACAGATAAACCAATAAATTGCCTGAAAGTAAAATTATAATTTAGTCTAAAAAAACACCCATTGTCCATAACACTGAAGGGAACTACTTTCTTTATGGATATGATTCTTGTGAAAGAGCAGAATGCTTTCACTCATTGTAAAGTTAGCCAGTGAATGAAGAGGGCTGACTCAGCAACACAGATTAGTGGGTGAAGAGGGCTAGCTGAAAGTCCCTATACGTAAGCAGAAGGTATATATAATTTTTGCATAAAATCAAAAGGTCTTGGCTAAAGGACACCTTAAGTAGAAAAGAAAACCTAATTCTCTTCGGCCTTCATCAATCTAGCTATCTGCCTTGCAAGAGAAGAGACATATACTTACTGAACCACAAAGGGACTGACATGTATCTGCATTCATGGCAGAATTTCCAAACAGAGCACTCTCTGCAGTGTGCTGGGCAGAGATTCGATCCCGAGTGTGGAGATTCCGCCATGAGTGCAGAGGCTCTGTACTTGTAATTTTACTACGCGCAAGTCCCTTTGTCTCTGCAGGGGGCCAAGGAAGGGGAGTAAATGCTAGTGCTGAGGGTAGAGGGGGGCAAGAGATCATTACTCCACCTCTCAAAGCATGAGCTAATCCTGCCTGAATTGAACCTTTGACCCATAGGTTATGCAAGTGAAGACTGTTTACTTTGTGGTAGTAGTGATGGGGGAAATGCTGTGTATCTGTAGAGCAGAGGATTAGTGCTTAATTTGGGCCACTGTTTGCTGGTGCTCGGCACTGTCACTTAATTCTGAACACCGGCACTAATGACAGTTCACCACATGTTGGCACTGTTTGTCTGTTTTTGAGGTGAACACGTCAACAGCAAGTTATCATTCAATATACAATAAAAATGTATAATATCAGCTGCCCGGGCCATTTTTATTGCTTGGGGTGGCTAGGAATAGTCCAAATGGTCACACTTGTAGGAGTCGGATGGATAGTAGTTGTGTTGTTCCTGGCATTAGCAGTGCTGGGAGGGGAAAGGGTTCTTTAAGCAGCAGTGGCCTTATGAGAAAGGCCCTGGCACTTTTAAAAAAAAATAAGGAACTGTCAGGAATTCTTAACATATGCGTACTAAGAAAGGGACAGATGCAAGGAATATAAAGGATTACATCTGCCTGCGAGTGTTCAGACTTGCAAGTTGCACTTAGAATCTCTGCATCAGTTGATCAACTGCCTGGCTGTTTTACGTCCCTGGCATATTGCTGCCTTTTTTGACTCCAGTTAACACCTTTATCACAATCCCTGCAGTTTTTACTTTGCAGCTATGGCCAAAGTTCCACTGCTTTTTCCCTAAACTTCAATCACTGGTAATATTACAGGAAATATAACAACAGCTTAATCAAACACGCATTGTACACATAATTAGACATAAAATTGAATTTTGTACTGGGTACAACCTGGCGCAAATTCATTTTGCACCATTTTAGCTGCTGTGGAATAAGAAAAAATGTAATACATTTTGATGTTGGGTTATATCACACTAGCTGAAAGCCTGTCTCTTCATGCTACTACGCCTCATGATGAACTCCTACTAACAAAAATCTCCACACCCTGTGGCTCACTCTGCGTTCTTCTCTGTAGCCCTCTGCTTTCTTCTGTTCCTCTATTTATAAGTCATCTTCACCCTAAAACCTGTATCCGATGCCTTGTTTCTTCCTCACAGTTCCTTCTTCCTGCATGCCTTCCCTAACAAGCTCTTCATTATGTGTACGCCTTCTTCTTTCCGGGGCTTGGCTCCATTGCTTTCGAGGTGGATTTGTGCTATATAAGTCAGTACAAACATATATACAGGGATTTTGACCAGCTGCAGAGTCAATTGATGTGCTAAATTTGCTGCTAAGGCTTCAAATGCACTCCAATCTCTCGCCTTTGTAAAATAGAGCAACATTTGTAACAATATATTTTTATGATTATACAGAACTAATAAGATTGTGTAACGGTGTGTGGTGGCAACCACATAATGCTCAGGCTAGCACAGGCATCCCTTGGTCATTGATCTGCACCAGCATGCAGGTATTTCCATTGTTTGACAAGAAGCACCGGTTCATTTATTTATAAGTGAAGTGAAGAACTCGTATTGCTTCTGGCACCGTGTAATTCGCAAACAGAAACTGGCATTTGCGACTTTACAGAGTAGGAAATGCAGTTCAGAAATAAAGGGGAAAACATGAAAGCAAGGTCTACGGATATCTCTTTCTCTCTCTCTCCGCAAGGGCTCTGGGGTTGAAAATTGGAAGGGACGCAAATAGGGGCGATATGTCAAGGGGCAGGAAGATGGGCACCGAGTTCAGATTGTGACCTTTCTGTGGTTGAATTGCCTGTATCTTTTAAAGCTTCCTTTTCTATTTTTGTCGCATTCCTTTAAAAGCCTGCTCAGCTGCAGGGCCAAATAAATCAGCCCGGTTATGCATTTAGAATGCACACTACACCATTTCTTCTAATTTTGTTTCCAAATATGGTTTCACCAAAATTCTTCACAGAAACTTTATTTAGATTTTCATTTTTCTATTTTGTTTAGCATCGAATTTATGCAATACCTATTTCAGGTATTTCTTGTTCACAGGGTTTAAAGCGCTATTTTATTTTTCTGTTTACCCCTTAGAGGATCAAGAGTGGCTGAGACAGTATCTTGTAAGCTGTACCCCCCACCCTCTTTTCAGTTTCATGCGTGTTCCTGAGGTTCTTGGTCCACCACAGTGACCTCCTGTGCTGAGATGACTCTTTCCTGCACTCCTAGATTGTCATCGGAATATTTTGGGTCAATATGATCCCAGGCATTTTATTCATTTTCAGCAGCGAAATACGCCTATATAAGATGTTCTTTCAGTGGCGTGGGAGAAAACTGAAAATCATTTAGCTTTTGGGTTTTTCTTTCCCCAATCCTTACTATTCTGCCAGCCATGAGAATAGGGTGACAGCTTTCATTTATTTTTTAATTTTCAGGGGTTAATCCCCTAACTCTCCCACTGGGCTTTGTTGCAACTTGCAGCGTGTTTTCATTACATGCTCCCTGAGTTGTTCTGGAGGGTTGTTACTGGGTGTGACTTTTGTGGCTATTATCATGACATGGTGGTGGCCTCTTCCAATCCAGGTTGCATTCTAATAAAGTGTTTTCTTATTCTCACCTGATTGGATATTCACATTGGGCTCTTGGGAACTCACACCGCCAGAATGGTCAAGACCTGTTTTTAGGTCAAGCATAGCAGCACACAAGCGCTGCTTTTCCCGACGTGTTGGTATGTTTCTGGGCTTTTAACAATGCCCACCTCACACCCATCACTACACCTCATTCGTGGGCTTGCCCTTCAAAAATCCTTTGATGACATTGGTAAATAGTATACTTCTGTCTCTCCTTGGGGAGGTTTTGTTACCGCCTTGGCCATCGCCCCTGTTACATGGCTAATTGCACTTTTGCCGATAAGTCTGACTGTGAGCGAACTTCTTTTTCCTTTTGTGTGCTCCTTAATGCTGATGCTCATGGCAGCCGGGACGCTGCGAATCGGCTGGCTTCTAGGAAACTGTTTTACTTTTTGTTTTCAATTTATGTGGCAGAAAAAGTCTGCTTAGGAGTTTACAATGCTAATACCTCTAATTTGAGCAAATGCGAGACCCACTGCATTGCAAATGCTTGTTTAGATTGAGCCTACCAGAAAACACAGCTGTCTGATTGTGAAAGATATGTTGTGGCCTTAGCCAGGACATGTAGTGGCTTGTACCCGCCTATTATTGACAATTGGTTGGCTTTTCTGTCACTCTCATTTGCCTGCTTCTTATGTGTCCCAGTTGGTTGATCCTGTATTTGTTCCTCCCGTAGTGCATAGCCTCTTTACCAGCTCTTTACTTGGATGACTTTATTCTTTCACTGCTTGATTTTAGGGAACTACTTTTACTTTTTGATTAAGCACCCCATTAGAGTGTGACTTGCCACCAGGTTCACCAGATCCAGCCTCCTTCTGCACACCTTCAGGAGGACAGCTGACTACAAAGTGGTACCAGAGCCCAAGGCTTTAACACCTTTGTGGATCATAATTTTGTCCAATCCAGTCTCTTTGTGAAGAGAAACACCTGAATGTGACTGCATCTAATTTACCATAACATATTCAGTGCTTAATTTGAGCCAGTGTTTGCAGGGGACGCGCTGGTCCCTATTTGTTGGGACTGGCATTTAACCCAGAACAAGACAGAGATAAAAACACTAATGGAAGAAAATGGGAGGAAGAGAAGGAGAGAAAAACAGTGCGAGGGTGAAAGCAAGGATGGAAAAAGAACCTGCAAGAATGAAATAAAGGGTCAGTACGTGTCTGGTGGTAGTAAAACGAGGTAAAATCCAGGCTGCGTATCCGTGACAGTGTCAGCTTTGTCCTGGATTCAAGGAAAACTTTGGGCTTCAGCTCTTACTTTACAAATTAAGCACCTAACACTTATGTTGGAAAATGCTCTGCGGGAATGAAGCACTGAGGTTCAAGGAACTGTGACTGACTTATACCATGGGTTACTCCACCTCTGAGCAGGGGGGGCTCCTCCAATAGGGCGGAGGAGCCCTTAGATCTATGAAGGATGAAAGGCTATGTTGCGTCTATCCAGATTCAAATTTGCGATTTGCAGGTTGCTCACAGTTCTATCCAACAGATAAATTAACTCATTCAACTAACTTAAGGATCACTGGAATGACACGTTTCTGAGGATGCTGCACTTGCTGCCCAATTATGAAATTGTTGCCCTTGCTAGACAAATCACCATAGATTGCATAATTTGCAATTTCAACAAACGAAACCTTTTCTTACTCAAGTGAATTATAAGTTAACTTAAATCCATGCTCATGGAGTAGAATACAGCCACACACTTTCAAAAATTAATTGGTCACCTTTCAGATATTTGCCAATATAGTCAGGATTTTAATAAATGTGAATTCTTCTCACATGTTGTATATAGGCCCAAGTGATGGAAGGGCTTTTGTGAGGAGCAGAAGATAAAAAAAACTCTGAATGTTTTTATTTTAGTCAGCTACAGTAGCCCGGATGATTCTTTCTTCCTCAAGCAATTATTCCAAGAAGGCGTTCAAACATCAGACCTATTTTTAATGTTTGGTGTCTTGAATGTTAATTTACCTCTACTGAAACATGCACGTATTATGTATGTACACATGTATCTAAGTTACATAGCACAAATGTAGCTACAGGGCAATGAAGCACTTCAGGAGAGGAGGGTTTTACAGTAAAGATTTTAGGACATAATGAGTAGATAGGAGAAACAGTAAAGGAAGGGAAGTTTACAGTGGTGTTTTGAAGGTAGTCATAAAAGGGAAGGATAGAGCTATGATAGCTGAAGGAGTGGGGGTAATTTTATTCAGGGGAAGTGTGATATCCAGTTGGTCCAAATGTGACAGGTTGTTTATAGAAATGGGTTTTCAGTTCCTTTTGGAAGTGGAGAAGGGATGGTGCCCACCAAATCTGGACCTAGATGACATTCCAGATTCTCAGCGTACTGCAAACGAATGCTTAACATCTCATGTTCTCCTTCCTGCGTCTTGTGGTCTGGAGCCTGGCGAGGCATCAGCTCTAGGTTTGTGTTGATCACTGGAAATCTTACTTTGGTTCTCAGGTATAGTGGGGTGTTTAAATTATAAGGCTGGTAGAAGAAAATGTGATATTAGCTGAGAATGATGTGTCTCCTCCCCAAGGGTTAAGTCCAACATATTGTCAAATAAATATACCTGGCCTCAATCTCTAGTAGCTACGGCACAGAGCAGACAGGCTTAACTTAAGGAAAAATGCCTAAAGTATTTAGCAGTACCAAAACAATTAAGAAGTCAAAACACTACAAATCCTACAACCAGTTCTTAAATTAGAGAAAAGACTAGTGAGAAAATAATACCAATTGTCTAACATCCAAAAAGGGGAACCAGAAATATGTTTTTTTTTAAAGTTTTAGGACAAACAGCACCAAACAAAAGTAAAGCTATAATCGGACGTTTTTGTTTTTGGTTGATTGGCACTTAGGTGTGATTTTAGACAGAATGTGATGGAGCGGAGGTTGGATTCCCTGAAGGGTCGTCCTGATACAAGCTTTTATCTTCTGACTTAGGGCCTGATTTAGATGTTGGAGGTCGCACCAACAAGCCACACCGGGCGCGGAGCAGAAAATACTGCTATTGCAATAGTCTTCTGCCTGCCGTATTTACATGTTACAGTTCTGCTGGCAGTCTAAATGGTGGTGGTTCTCTGACGGTGGGAGATGGCAGTGGGACCCTATGGACTTTGTACAATAGCAGGGACTACAGCCGAGAGGTAAGTGACACACACTGTCCCTTAGACATGGGTGTACACCCGCACCACTCACTACACAACACAACACAACACATCCACACAATTAATTACCCATTGCTATTCCGACACAACACAACCGGTACATGCCAAAAACACATATTGACATACATCCATGTCACAACATACACACACCATTGACACTGCAGCCACACACGACACAACCACAACAAACAACACAATTAAACACTCCGCTACACAAACACACCCACACACACACACTCCCCCCACCTCAACCAGTCAATAGCTTTGCATAAACACTTTAATGTACTGACTCACACACACTCGCAGCACAACATGACAGGTACAGGTCTCCTGGCAAGATGTACACATGAACACAGTTGTCAGGTGTGAATGTACCATCAGTGTGGTGCCGGTATTAATTTTCCATTGAATACTGGCATAATAATGACAGTTGTGTATGTGTGCTATATGTGTTATGTGCCAGTGTGTCTGTCCCACTCGTGGCCCCACATATGCATGTCACAGTGATAAAAAAATTACTGTGACACATATATGTCTCCAGTGGTCCCCACCTCCCATGCAGTGCCCACCCAACGTACCCCGGCAATAGGGCGTCCCTACCTTGGGTTCCGTTGATGAGGGGGGGTCGTATTTTCTCAGTGGCTCGGTGACAGCAGCGATGGAAAGTGTTGAACAGATGTGTCCAGTCGAAGAAGGGGGGTGGAAAAAAGGGGAGTCTTCACCCCCTTTCCACCCCAGTTCACCTACTAACAGGTGGAGGTAGGACTGCCACTTTTTACTTGGTGGTAAGGCAAATCTCAATGAACACAGCAGGAAGGCTGGCAGCAACCCAGCCAGCATCCCTTTTTCCCTTTCCTGCCGTCCTCTGGGCTATGTTTCGTGCCAAATACGGCAGTCTGAATGCAGGCTTTCGTCTGTGGGACCAGAAGCATCTAAATATGGCAAGCAGACTGTCACAATGGTGGGTGGTTTCCAGTTGAAAAGTCGACGGCGGGACTGTTACCGCCAACATCCAAATCAAGCCCTTGGAATGGAAGTGGAAATACTCCAGCGATGCAAAACTGCAAGCTGTATCCAGCAAAGTCTTCTTGAAGTCTAATAGCAGTTGAAAAAGATTCCACTGAAGGCAGTGATTTTGGAGGAAAAAGCTCTGAGAGGGACAGTTCAAATTTGGGTCCTACTGAAATCCTCTTGTCGATCAGATACGTTTCACACCTACACCCAATAACTAGTTCTAGCTTCAGTTTTAAGGCTTGATTGATATGTTGGTGGGTTATTTTGACAGATTTGCCTCCAGGTTAAAACCTGTACCAGTAAAGCTACATCGGTAGGCCGTAAGCCATGTTTTCTTTATCCTAGTGGATGAAATAATGTGTGCTGCAGTCCACAGGTGATGTATAGCTAGCTTCCCATGCCATTGATGTATTTCCCTGCACCTATTACTATTACTTTACTGGAAAGTTAAATGTTTAAGTTGGGGAGTAGCCAGTTTTACCATATTTTGGAAGTCAAAGCACATACATAGGGGACTGGGCAGCAGTGCCCCAGTGTGCAGAGTTTAAAAAAACCTGCAGTAACATTCGGAAAAAAGCATTGGGGTGATCACAAAAAGTGGGATTTTCTCACTCCTGTAAAGGTCAAAGCAGGTCTTGATGGTGACAGACAGTGGGAGCCTGTGGAGTTCACTAAGGTAAGGTGTGACTCTGTTGTCGTCTGATCAATGGCATCACATCCTAGAGGATGCTTTTCTGTGGGATCAAGTGTGTCTCCTCTTGAGGATGGCAGACAGCAGGAAATTCTTTCCATTGAAATGGGCCAGAATTAAGTACTGCTTAGTTTCTTAAGGCTTATTTTCTTAGAGATGGCTTTGCTGATGGTGAGTTTGCGCACTTTTGGTGATTTATGGTTCTGAGCAATCAAGACTCATTGTTTTACACATGCTGTTTCTTGCTATTTCCTACAGTTTGTGCATATTTTTCTTCTTAGTTTGGAGCTTAATGTTGACCTTTGAAATCGAGCACTCAAATTGAATGCAGTGATGCAGTTCTTTAGGCTTCAAGTAACATTATACGCAAAGGCGCCCTTCAATATAGCTAGATGCATTCCAAAAAATATGCGGTGTTGGCGTTCTTGCTGGCAATCAGGGCTGCACTTTCAGGTTGAAAATCAACAGTGAGGAATGCCATCGGCTACTGAGATATTATCCGATCAGGAAGAGTTAATCTGGACCATCTGGGCTCTGTTCATCAGATAAGAAATTACACTTTGTAGGGCGGTATTGTTGAGGCCCATTCTGGAATCTGTGGTGTCGTAGTTGATGCTTCTCAAGGCTGCAGTGAATATTGAGCAGGATGAGGAGACAACTTGACAGGGTTTGACTATATTGCTGATTTGACGTTCATCATTTACCTCTTGAATGGCTTCTGTCAAGATCCTGCATTGTGAGTTAAACTCAAAAAGGTAATCATGAATAGGATTTTTTATGTTGCTGGTTAGCAACCGTTTCAGAGTAATCTTCCCCTGGATTCTGAGAATGGTGATCACACAGTAATTAATCATGGTTCAGATTGGGCTTCTTCATGAGGGTCAGAACTTGTGTGGTTTTGAGGTAGTCCGGATAAGTACAAATGTATAAAGGAGAGTAATGTACTGTGCAGCATTATTCTGGAGACTGCTTCCTAACACAAAAGAAACTTCCTCTTACCTTACAGTGTAGCCTCAGTATAAACCAAGAACTTAAGTTAAGATCCACATATAAAACATATACAATATTTTATTACATGGAATAGGAATCTGTTGGCCTGTTCTCTGCTGTGCACCAAATAGTTTCTGGGTTCCACAGATTGCCTTGTAGCATATAGTTTTCTTTCTTATTAAACCTATTTATTTCCCACAGCACAGACGTCCCTTTTGTTTGAATGTGTGTCAAAATAAATATACAAAGGCAAAGGTTGTGCTGCATAATTTCCCTTGAATGTGCAGCACGATTTCCCTTCCCTTGTAACTTCATTTGCCCTTTTTTCGGCTATATAATTTGTCAGCCCTACCACATAATGTGGTCCTCCATTACAGCAGCTCTGCTCCCTTTTGGCTACATGTGCACTATATAAATACAGCGTACATCATTTTCATGGCTCTTCATTCCACTGAGCCATCTTTCAAAGGAGGCAGATATATTTTCTCTAATTGAAGGGCCTAGTTTACAGGAATAATGGTGTATTTGCCAACAGGCAGTGGTCTATGAGATCTCACTAGAGTTGTGGCAGTGTGTTTCACCTGTGAGGTGCACCTTCCATGTGAGTGATTATGCCTAGACCTTCCCAGCCTTTGAATACACTAACATATAGCAAACGAGATCTTTCCCCAAAAAGCATGTGTCTCCAAAGGCTAATGAGACTGGGACAATGCCAGTCACATGTAAAACTGGTGACTGACTACCAAACCTCGATTGTCCTCTGAAAGAGCTAGCCTTTATAGGAAACAGGAATATTTTGAGCAGAACAGTCACTCTGGAAGGATGGCTAAATCAGAATATTCTCGTTCATATAACATTTGTGGAAAGAGGAATAATGGTGATGGGAACATTACCAAAATGATGGTAATTGGGCCTGAACTCCCCTACAGCAGTGCAAAGACTAGGAACAGAGAGAAAATAAACTAACAACGATGGCAACCGACCTTCTTCAAATACATTTCCAAAAAAATCCTATTTTCTTCTCTCACCGAACACCAAGTCTAATTACTTTTTTATCATAATATTGTTCACCAGTAATACAATAAACACCATGAACCAAATTGTCTCTTGGTACCTTTTAATATTTTGTTGCCGTTCTCACTGGAACTCCTTTCTTCAGTTTCCTTAGGAGGAAATGACGAGTCGTTCCACGTGAAAAGCTTCGTGCCCTAGAAGAGGGTGGAAAAGGCATGGATTATTGTCAGTCTGGGCCAGGCATATCTGTGAAATATCAGTGCTCTGCCTCAGTGATGCACTGCTCACAGTTAAGCCTTGAAAGGGGGCCTATTCAGTAGGTTTAAACCACGCTGCTTTGTTTTATAATTTACAGGAAAATAAAAAATTTAAAGTAATAAAGATAAATTCCGACTTTACAGAAGGATCAGTTTTGGGGCGGTCTGGTGCAGCCCGTAATACACTATCTACCTGTGAATAGAACCGAACCAAGCTAAGAATGTACCTTCAGTCGCTTCTGGACTTTAGCGGTCAATGTTGTCTCATTTATAACAGTAACACGAATCATAGACGCTCCTGTAAAGTTTAGCTAGTGCGAGCAGTGGTCTATAACATTGACAGTTGTCAGGTTTTGAAAAATTACAGTTTTTCAGAGGAAGGACAAACTAATGAAAAGTTCGGTAAGAGCTACCCATCTCACCACTGAACTCCTCACTGTGACAAGGAATGTGTGAAATTTGCCTAATTTGTTTCTGCGTAGTTATGTCAAATATATGCAAAATTGTGTTATTATGCAAAACTATTTAAAATGCAAATCTATCATTTAGTGCTATATATTAGCACAAAATGTTGTCCTAGTCTCTGTTTTTGATGCGAGAATATATTTTGCACTAAAAAAAGTGCAAAAATCGAAAGTACTGGAAACAACAGGCACACGTGTTATGTTGTTCCTATATGTGCACAAATGATATTCACAATACATTTCGTGTGCAAAGTGACATATGGGGGTAATTTGGGGAATTTCATGTAACAAGCGAAACACGAAATTCCCAAACTTACACAGGCTATGTAGATGCAATATACATTTTGACCAGGTCTGATAGTAACTCAGGTGCAAATTTGGTTCAGTAATTGTGCACCTGCAGTTTGAGGTACTACTTTGCTCAGTAAATAGTGGGTGTGGAATTATTGCAACAATCAAAGTTTTGGTTCTTGGAATGGGAATTGCATGCTATGTTTTCCCTGTTTCAATGTGTGCAAATCCAAAATGTGTGCTTTTTATCTACAAAGTTTGCTCCATCTTTCAACTGGCAAACACTTTGCAGACAGAAATGCTTGGGGTATGCAAGTTGTCTCAGAGATGTCATTCTGATTTGATTACGAACTGGAGTTTGCACCTTAATTTGGATCAGTGCCTGATTTGACTTGAGTGCTTGACTGTTGACTGAAAATTGAGACAGAAAGAATTGTTCTTAACATTGTACTATGACGTTTGAATGAGTACATTAACAAATGGGTCACTTGTAAAATGCAGCAGCTGCCCAAAACAAGCGTTTTGACTCTATAGTATGTAGGAGAAGGCACAGTGAGAGTCTGTGAGCATTGGTAAGCGGATCTAAAGAGGTAGATTTTTAATTGTTCTGTAGAAGAATATCGCAGTCAGTGCCATGTAAAATAACAGGAAGTTAATTTCAAAGTTTTGTGGCCAGAAGGACAAAGGAACTTCCCCCTCTCCTCACCCACTTGATCCTAGGAGTTGTTAAAAGTAGTGCATTTGACATGCTCAAATCCCTGAAGGGACAATAATGTTTTACTCGAACAGTCAGATTCTTGGGGCCCATCCATGAATAGACTGTTATGCAATGACTAAGCTCTTAAATTGAATTATGTTGCTCAGAGGAGCCACTGTAGGGATTTGTGGTGTAGTTTTGTATGTTGATGATGTGGGATCTTCAAAATCAACTTTGCCTCAGCATTTTGCTTTAAACACCAAGGAAGACCAATATAAAGTGAGTTAGCATAATCCAATCTGGATGTAACCAGAGCATGCGTGACTGCCTTTTACCCTGAGAAAGCAAAGATGTCCAAACATATCTTCAAATAATGTAACAAAGGTAATCAGGGCCAGATATGGACAAACTTTGGGGGCATAGGGTAACCTAGGGTTAAATATTATGCCCAGGTTTCGCACCATAATAGTTGGGCAAGGCAAATTTCCCAGTTTGTTTGGCCACCAACCAGGTGACCAGATAGATTAAGGACCTCCAAGGATCCAAAATATCCGTTTTTCGCGGCATAGCTTAAATAGCAGGACTTTTTGCAATGGAAACCATCAGTTGTGTATCGTCAGCAATCAAAACCATCCTAAGGCCATAGAATTGAAAATTATAGCTAACGGGTCCCTGTAGACAGTAAATAACATTGAGCTGAAAGTAGAGCCCTGTTGCACTCCATAGTTCAGCCCTTGCGATTTTGACATAAAGGAAGAGATCATGATTGATGAGCTTCCGTTAGAAAGGAAAGATTTTGTCCAGCTGAGGGCCAGCCCATCCACCCACACACTCGCAAGTTGGGCAAGCAAGATGGAGTGCAACGCTGTGTGGAATGGTGCAGAGAAGTCCAACAGCACAAAACAGCAGAATGACATTGATCGAAGGTGAGCTTAATACATTTTGTAACTTCGAGCTGTGTCAGTTCCATTCTGTGATTCTACTTCAAAACCCCCCACCAACGTCTTATGTTTTTGAAATGCTGCACATGTGGGTAGATCGAAAGGTTAACTCAAAATGTATATAAGTAGAAGATAAGATGTTGTCCACAAAAGGACAGGGAATCTTAACTAGGTCATTGTGAGGGATGAGCAGAGCCTGGACAGCAGCATCTTTTCAAACATTTAATCAGGTATGCAGCTTTCAGACCTTGGCTTTCAGAAGCAGTGATAGCTTAAAAGTGTTTGTAAGAGTTACCTGAAATTAGGTTTCCAACAGAATGCGCACCAGATCTATGAGCGAGACTATCGAAACTAAAACCAGTTTTTGATATGTTCGTTCAGGCGTATGTCTGTGCCTAGAGTTGCTTGTTTTCTCTTACAGGTTGGAGGTGGCCCAAAAGGTCGAGCCAGACTGTTCATTGTGGAGTGGGAAAGGACAGATATGCTTAATTAATCCTTAAAGAGTTGAAAGAGTGAGCTGAAAAATGGCCATCCATTTTTAGGTCAAGCGTGCAAGTGCTCTGACGTGTTGTGATCTATCTGTAGGCTTTTAACCACACCCACCGCACACCCATCACTATCACTCGTTCATCGACTTACCTTTCAAAAATCCTTTGTTATCATTGGTAAATGTTTTACGTTGGTCCCTCCTAGGGGCAGTTTTGTTCCCATCTTTGCCACTTTGCCATCGACCCTGTCACATTGATAGTTGCACGTTTCATGATACGTTTGAGTGCGAGCAAACTGCTTTTTTCTTTTGTGTCTCTCCTTCACGATCATGAAGCATTTTATCCCAAATCTGTTTTTATAAACTAAACTTCGAGTTCTGTGGCATGAGTTTCCACATGGGTGGTCATTACTACATATATATATGGCATTGCTGTAATAGAGGTAAGGGTATGACAGATATCCTGATGTGCTCGCTTACTTATTACGCCTTCTACTTCGCCAGAGCCAATGGCAAGAACTTGCTGTTTGGTTAGCTAAACCCTAGGTAACATTTGTGCATATCTCTAGTATCCATTATACTTGTTTTGGACAATCACAACGTATACTCACATTTTTAGTTGAATAGTTTGAAAAAATGCACTGTTGTCAGACTGTGTTGTCCTGAAAAATAATACCAAGCTATCATCATGTTTATCACAGGTGAGCATTGATTTTTATGGCAGTGAACTGGGATGAGTCCGACAAGTTACTCCAAGGCTGATCTTCATCAATTGGCAAACTCAAATTACATTTATTGTAGTAGGTTACAACATGGAAGTCAAAATAAGTGAATCCTTGACTTTAGGTCTTGGGCTCACGCATTGCCTGTGGAACTCATACTTTTTCCTGATCAATGGCACCCATATGATGATACCATTGATAGAACACTCATTTTGCCAGTCCTTTTATATGCCTTTTTTGCTCCTTGAAATCAGACAAATTCTGGCAACAATATGAAATAAGGAGCAAACATATTCAACCAGTAATTCGTATCAGCGGCAAAAAGTCATAAGTGTGGGGTTCAACTACTGAGGCTGCCCGATATGAATAATGATTTTAGAGCAAACCTCCTTTTTTATTGACATAAATTCTAACTACACTCACACATTACACTAAAATGTACTTTTTGAACAGTCAGATAATTCTATGCACAAGTTTTTAGTAAGTATGTTACTTTTTTTTTTTTTTTTAAACACCTTTTGCAATTTCACACATCTCGACTCACTATTGGGATACGGAGGTTTACGCAATGGTTGGCAAACAGATATTGGTTATAAAGGCACATTTTATTAGCATAAATACTACAGAGTAAGATTATTAAAAAGTAAAATTAAATGTATTCATTTGCATATATCTTAAGGTCATTTACCCAAAGCCTCTTCCTCATTAATTCCATGCCTGTTTAGCAACTAGGATGAATTAGATACTGAAAAAACTGCCTTTACGTTGTTGTATTGGGTGCAGGTATGGTAGACTAGTGCCAGCTTCCTGCTATTGGGATGTAAACTACCTATTCCCATGTGGCATAGTCAACAGCCTGAGGTGGCAGACCCTATGGATCTGAGGAGGTAAAGAAGAACATGACGATCATGATTCTGCGGCACTGTATTTGGAAGTTCCGGCATGATGTACAAAGTAATTTAGGAGTTGCAAACACTGAATTACATGGCTTGTGACCACTAAATCACTTTTTTCCTGTTCACTAAATCCATTTTACGAATGAGAAAACGTTTTCTGAATTTCGAAATGGGTTTAGAAAACTGTAGCAAATTTGGAAGGGGCATGTAAAGGGTGTTCCTTCCCAATGGCGAGTCGATAAGGAGTATTTTGGTGATTTGCAATTGTAATTCCAGCTGCAAGCCATTGATGTGTTACCGCCACTGATTCGCGCTTGGACCTGTTCACGTTTGGGAATCATGGTTGCAGCTTCAAGGGCAGTCGGTAATGCTCAGGAGGACCAATATCTGCTCTTACTGAAGTTTTCCAGAACTGAAAACTGCTTTTTGAAACAAGAAGGATTACCATAAGTAACTCTAGCTGGTTAAAAAAAATGTTTTCCATTTTTAAAAGCAGTCAAAGGAATGGTGGTTTACTGTCTTTTGTAGGCCACCATCCTTGTGATGGTAGCCAATCACTGTGGGTCGCGAATTGCGATTTCCGTGATTAACATTAACTAGGCGTGTCATTCTGCATCCCCTGCAATTCAGTGTTTTGTGAACTGACTTATTTGTATATAGGTAGGTCCACCAACTCAGATTGCACTTTCATAACTTAGGTGCACAATTTGTAACCACTTTTTGCAATTTTAATCAGCGCACATTAGGCGCTTCATGCCTCCACCCCCCACTGTGACTATTATTGCTTCACAGTGGCATAGAACGATTTTTATTGGTAGTGAAAGACAGTCATAACCGGAGTTCACTAAGTCCTTGCGACACCTGAGCCTTGATTTATTATTCCTAAGTATTGCTGTGCCCCTGCTGCTCCTCCAAATTAACTATCAAAATCCTCTACCCTGTTTCTTTCTCTTATTGACTGCATCACTGCCTTTTCAAGAGTCATATGTTTTATCCATATGATTATTTTTTTATTTGCACTATAATTTAATTGCATTTATATAGCATCTCATAGCATTGACAAGATGCTAAAGCCCTTTATAGATAGGTAGCATGCTGCACCGTGGATGCCATATGTCTAGGTGTTGGTACAGACAGTGGTGTATGTAGGAGGTGTTGAGTGTTGTGTGTACTTAGTAGAGGGTGTTTACACTTTGTTGCTGCAGATATCTGTTGAATGGAGTGAGAAGAGTGAGGGAGAATGTTGAGCATGCTCATGTCAACCTTTCTTAAGCGAGAGTTGCTTTAATTACTGGGGAAGATACATTTCTAAGGTGTTTTTGGTACTATGCCCTCCTGGTGATGGCAAATTATTATTTCTCATAGTTGTTGGAATCATTAATCATCTGTTGGGAAAAAAAACAGATTTTTACAGTATTCTTGAATTCTTGTGGTTTTGAATGCTCCTTTCCTTTTCCAGAAGGGAGTGCTATAGTTTGGCTACCTAAATGAAGAAGGAGGTCCCACCAATGAGTTTCTTCTAGTAGAAGGGGGTGATTAGCAGAGATTTCATTTTAGAGTAGAGAGTTCTGCTCTAAGATTTTGATTTCAGGTTTACTTGGGATGAGGATAGTCTCTTTCTCTGGCTGGCCAATTGGGCAATGCATAATGCCTTGACACATTAACATTCTACTAAGGGTAGGCAGTGGTGTGCTGGGAGGGCTGAGGAGGTGTGGTAGCATAGGTGAAAGTGTTGGAGTAGCCTTGCATCTAAATTTTTTATTCTTTACAGTCTTCAGGATAGCAAGAGTGGGACCTCAATGTACAGTCTATCTCCATACGCTAGAGGTGGCATGAGAAGGGTGATGGTGTCCTGGAGTTTTGTTTGGAAACCTAGATAAGTAGAAGTGCTTGGGTGGTGCAGAAAGAACTTCCTGCAACTTCGTTCATTTAGGAGACCAGTAAGAGACTAGAGTCCATGGAATCTCAAATGTTTTTTACTTTGGTAAATGTTATTGGAGGAGAGACTAGTTCTTGAGACTGGAAGTGAAGGTTAGAATCTCTTTTGGGAGAGTTTGGTTTACTAAACATCTAAGGTTCACAGTAGGGAGGTCTTGTACTGAAATGGCTAAGGTCCTAATTACGGGCCTGGCGGTCCTGCGACCACCAGACTCGCAATGGCGGTCGGACCGCCGCCAAGCAGCGGTCGGCCTCCATATTATGACCGTGGCATAGCCGGTCAACAGCCTGGTGGTGCCGTCGGTCGGTCTTAATCCACTAGGGCAGCGCTGCCCTGGGGATTACGAGTCCCCTCTCTGCCAGTTTTTGCATGGCAGAGACAGGGTGCCGGGGGCCCCATAGGAGCCCCTGAACTGCTTATGTGCTTGGCATGGGCAGTGCGGGGCCCCCATTGACAGCCTTCACGCTTTTCACTGCCTGAATTACAGGCAGTGAAAGGCTTGATTACGAGCCGGCATCAATGTTGTGGCCTGTTTCCAGCTGGGCCAGAAGGTGGAAACACTGTCCCAGCAGGAATCCCATAATAGGGCCAGCAGGCAGAAAACTGGAGTGGCAGTTTTCTATCCAAAAGAGTTTGGCGGACGGCCTCTGACGCCCGCCAATCTCAAAATGTGGCCCAAGGTCTCTCAAGTTTTAAAGCTTCAGTATTTCCTGGGACTGAAGTTGCAGCAGGGTAAGTAGAAGAAATTGATATGGTTGGTACCTGGTTGATGTAGGTGTAGAAGAGAAGGGGTAAAGTTTATGAGCTAACAGGTACACCAGAGTTGTCGCTGAAAGGAAATGATGTAAACGGCTGCGATGTTGCTTTTCCATTGTGTTTGTAATCCCAGTTAACTGAGATTAGGTATTTCATTTTGCACCTATCGATCATAATATGTTTTAAAGTATGTATCCGTTTTTATAAACCATGTTAATGTTATTCTGAGTATAGCTTTCAGTTTTAGCCTTTTCTTAATTTTTCATTCTTAACACATCTTAAAAGGTATTTGCTTATTTTGTCCTCCTTAGCAGGTATTTGCTTATTTTGTCCTCCCTTATTTTATTTTACTTAAATTTGCTGACTCTTTATGGATTTTAATTGCACAGTGAATGGTCCGTATATTTAATATCATCCCTCTCTTGTGTTTCTTCCTTTACTTTACTTGTTTAATCCATATTTTGTACGTTTGTATTCCGTGCATTTCATATCGTCATTACTTCAGGTTTATTCTGAAATTCCTCTTTGTCAGTGTCTGGGCTGCCCCATATGGAACAAATATGTTTCTGTGTGTATTTGGTGCAAACCCCTCAAAACTTGGCATATGTGCTCTATACAGGTAATAAATCAAGCCAAATATGTGTAGCTGTTGATGGCTAACATTTTTACACGATGGACTAGCTTGTAAAAGTGATTGGAAGCCATCAAACTTGGAAAAATACAATGTATTGACAGATGGAGGCAAAAGGAAATATGGTGTGCTCCAGGCAAGGTATTATGAAATGCCTTCTGTAGATCAGAGGCAGATGGGAGAGCTGAGTGAAGGGGAAGCTGTGACACTTAGGGGTGGAGTGATTTACACCATGGAGATAGTGTAGAAATGGAGCAAATTAAATGTCCACTCATTTTACACTTTATAGCTTCTAAAAGGGGCTTATAGACCATAGAGGTAGAGCAAAATGTAAAATGTGTGCAAATGATATTTGTGCAAATTTTAGCACTCGTGCAGTGGTGATTCCAACTTGCTCTCCTTTGGGCTGTGCTTGTTATATGGCGTTAAAATCAAGGGGAAAAAGAGGAACTAGCATGTACAGTATCCATTGTGCTTGTTGCTTGCTTTTTAGTTCTGATTGTGTTGCGTTGTATTGTAGCATTTATATAGTGCTTACTGCTGAATCATGAGAGACTGAAGTGCTTAACTACATGGGCAGCAAGCTATGCCATATAGGGGTGTGGTTTGAAGGATGTCTTTATTTTATTATCCTGTTTGGGAAGTGTTTCCATGCTGTGCGTGATGACAAGTGAGGTGTGGTTTTGTGGTCTGGGGGACAGAACTTAGCAGTGTGATGGATGATATGGTGTAAGAGATGTACAGTTTATGGTTTTCAGTAAGCTGGCAGCTTTGAGCAGCTCTGCAGGTCCCTTTATCATCTTTTTATTGACTGTAGCCTACTTAGCTGGCTACTTCACTGTGTTGTCTGACCTGAAATTGTGTTTATAGTTTTGGTTCTGAGCTGATATGGTTGGAGACACACATACAAGTGAAGGAATCTGCTGGGATGGGCTTTGTTACTATCATCTCATATGTGAGTGACATTGTGCAATGGAAAGAAGCGGTCACAGTGTATAGTTGCTTTGGATTTATAGTAACAGACCAATTTAAAGTCTTTCAATGAACCGGCAGTATGCAACAAATCACTTCAGTTATTCCGTGTCTATTCATTTTGGTGATACCTGATATATTGGTTTGTAATGTACTGGTGATCGACAAGCCTTAGGGGGGAAATGTCTTACATGCGTATAAGAGGGCTAAGTTACATTTAGCTGCTGACCACTATGTGATATGGTATTAGTATTAGTGTGGGCCAGCAATGTTATATCTCAGATGTCCCAAACGAAACATAGGTCAGCCCTTCTTACCTTATCTGCTTATAGAAATTAGTTTGCTGATTGGGTTGTTCTATATCTGTGGGTTGTAATCTGAAGATTGAACTTGAAGGTGCAATTGTTTTTGTCAGGTCCTAGCCCAGAAATTTGGGTTAATGTGCTTCTCATGGAAATAACCATGTTACCTTCTGAAGTGTACATGCTCCTGGATGCTTTATATGTTGGGTAGTAGTGAGTTCCAGGGCATTGCGGCTTGTAATGAGGAAGCAGTGCCTCCTATTGATGTCTTATGGTGAGGTGGTATGATAATACATGTTGGCTGCTGGCCTAGAGTGTAGTGTCCTGCTTTGTTTGTACTGCTTGAACTTTAACTTGCAGGTCCAGTGGTCCTTTTCCTTGGGCGGCTCTGTGGACAATGCACAGGGCTTTGAACATTGATGTTCTACCCCAAGGTACCAAGTGGAATAATTGCAGGACTGAAGTTATGCCTTCTCTTGGATGAATTGAGAAATCATCTTCTTGCAGCTTTTTGAATGAGTTGTTTTTTGTGTATTTTGAATCTGGGTGCACAAAGATATAGGCTGTTGGCATAGTCAAGCTGGGAACTAACGAATGTGAGAATGGCTTATGGTTTCCTTTGGTATCCAAGGTATGGGAAGATGTTACATAGTGTTTTCATTGTGAAGAAGGCACTCTTTATGACATTATTAACTTGTGGAATCAATGAAAGGTCTGAATCCATGGTTACCCCCTTGTTTCTGATGTTTGTGATGTTATTGGAGATGCCTTGAGTTCCTTGTGGCAAAAGGTGGTATTCTAGTTTTTTTTCTATTGGCCACAAGTCATGATCTCTCTCTGTGCAGTGTTGATCTTTAAATAGTTGATCCCTCTCCATCTGCATGAAGACAGCCGTCAAGTTTTGAACTGTAGAGGTATTCTGGGTCATCCATTCTTAAAATGATTTTGGTGTTCCCTGCATAGTTCTAACAGGTGAAATTGAATGATTTAATCAGGTTTGGTGAGAGGGTTAGATTGATGTTAAATAATCGAGGGGATATAATAGACCCTTGAGGTGTTGGGTGTGAGGTGCTGATATGAAAGGTGATAGGTAAACTAGAAATTGTCTGTCTCTAAGATAAGAAGCAAACAATTTTAGATCTTTTTCACATACTTCAAAGTGATGGAGTCTTTGTATTAGCGTGTGGTGATCTTCAGTGACAAATGCAGCTGATAAATCCAAAAGTAATAAGTCTACCACTCCATTTTTGTTCACTCAGAGTTTTACATCTTCCTAAGTGAATATGATGGCTGACTCTGCCCTCTGCCTAGTCCGAAGCCGGATTGCTGGTATGATATCAAGTCATTATCTTCTGTAAAATCTTACGGTGGGGTCAACACTGCTATTTCAAAACAGTTGTTTCTGTATTGTGGCACACTGGATTGTCGAATTCTTCTACAATCTTGTGGAGCTCTTTAGAAGGGCATTCAGCTTCAGTTATGCATCTGGAGCTGTATTTTATTTTGGTTTTGATGGGACCTCTGTAGGATCTGCTATAGTGGCATGGTGTGGTTTTGTCTGTTTCATTTTTTTATTTCCTCCAATTGTGGTGTCATGTTGAGTCTCGTTTTCATTCTTTTGATGTTGTTGTTAATTCACGCTGTGCTCTTTTTGTGGTCAACCCTGCATGTGGTCTTTATAGGTATCTGTTTGTCAATTGCAGTGGAGTTCCAGTTATACAAGGTGGGTATGTCTTTTAGTGGTATGTTTATTGGGGTGGTTTCAAGATGGGAGTTGAGTTTATGGATGTCTAGTTTTCTTTTCTTGTATGAGCATTTGTTGTTGGTTACATGTGTCTTCCAGATCTTGTTGTTAGTAGGTGTGTTGATCCTGAAGGTGAAGTGGTTGTGGCTGTTCCAGGTTACTGGGCACTTTTCTGTAATTGTTACATGTCCTAAGGGTGCAAAATGACATCTAGTGTGTGTCCAATGGTGTGAGTTGAGCCAGAAACAAATTGTTGAAGGTTTAAGGTTTCGAGGTTGGTTCTAATAGCAGTGTTTGTGTTTAGATTCTTGAAAACCATATGTTGAGGTCTCCCAGAGTGCCTAGGTTTGGATGGTCCAGGTGGGTCTTGGTCCCTGTGTCTTGTAAGACATCTTTAAAATTAGCATTGCTGGGTGGAGGTATAATTTAGGCTCGAAAGACATCAGTACACTCTCTACCTGGTGCAGAGGTAATTTGCTACAGGTGTTTTAGCTCATGGTTTTAATATATTTGAAAATGAGAATATAAACTAACTAGAAGTCCAGCGCAAAAACTAGGTGTAAAAGCTCCCTGTCTAAAATTTAATTTTCGCTAGGTGTTTTCCAAGTTCTACCTAGAAATTTAACGTAAAAAAAGGGGTACATAACAATTTGCCATTGTTTTGCATACATTATTTTTGCATTTTTCTAGTTTCGGCCTTCAGTTTAGTAGAAGCACCACCTGGTAGCAAGTGTCAGTGCCGAATGCAAACAGGCAATAATTTGCTTTTTCGTCAGTTTGCAGTGCTATTGGTAAAACCGCTGCAACTGCCATTCATGCCCATGTTTTCCCCAAGGCCTAAGGCTCCCTTTTAGAAACTGGAACACAGATTCCCAGAAAGGCTCCAACTGCTGTAGCTCAACTGGAAGTACTGAGACATTTCAAGGCAGTGTGAAGGGAAATGGATAGACACGAGGTCTGCAGGGGAGTTAACCTAAAAGTGCTACTGTGGCTGAATATCATAAAATCAGCAACGAGGGGGGTCGTAGCCTCTGCCAAGAAACTATAATGTAAACGTTTTAATCACTTCTACTTTTAGCTTCTATTTGACTGTCGTTTACTTTTCTGGAGGAGAACAGCAACCTTTACAAAGAGAAGCGAGAAAGCCAGTGAATGTTAAGGAAAGTAACTTAAACCTGTAAGTGCTATAGAGTTCCACGTCCTCCAGATGTTTATCTGATGTTATTCAAGCTGTGGAACTAAGCGTCAAGGGGAGCCTCTGGGAATAGCCACCCAGTGAGAGGTGTAGAGAGCAGAAGGCAGGTGGTGGAAATATAGTGCAAACTTATTAGAGAGTCCTCAGTGGGAGTGCTGGGTCCAGATTTGACTCTATGTGGCACAAAAAAGGAAAAAAATCTGTATGCCTTAACCAGGGACACCATAAGGACTCGGGTGGCCCGGAACGAATGTATTTTGGGGGGCCCTGTTCTGAACAGCTTTCAATTTATGGTCCAATGTCAGCTCTTTCATGCCGTCTTTGGCCAGGTTACTGACAGTGCACAGGCAAACTCGTCCAAATTTTAAAGTAGTCACATCTAATATTCATGGATAGTCAGGGGCGTAGCTTGGCCAGTATGTTTGGGGGGTGGTGATAGCGTCAGATTTCCCAACAGTCATGCTGGCACATGATGTTCAAATATATTATACAACAAGCAGGACTCACGAGAGGTACTTCAGGGGCAGTGGAAAGGGAGAGGAATGTGTAGTGGTAGGTGTAGTAAGTGAGAGAAAGCACATTATTTAGTGAAATAATCAACATTTGTGAAGTCTTTCCAAAGAGAGCAAGGGAGAGAGTGTGTGTGATTTTTTGCCTGTGGGCAAACATTCCTACTGAGGTCTGACAGACACTTCACCATACCCAACTGAAAGCACCTGCACCAAACTATTTATCATAAAATACATTTATTAAGAGGGTGTAACACCCCCACCCGAAGCTACTCCCCTGGGGATAGACGTGTCTTCAATGTAGCAGCTCACTAATATTACCTCAAATAATCTCTGTGACGCCCCTCATTTCCCAAATGTGCGGACCCTTTTTGTGGTAAAAGAATGGATGTTGCTTGAAACATTTAACACAACATTTCTCTGCAAAATGACTATGAGACTCACGTTAAAATAAATTGAAGGGAAACAGGGTTTAAAACAATCTGTTTAAGAATGATTCAAGGTTATCAGGGCAAGACTCCCTGCAGGACAGAGCTGGCACCCTCAGAGGGCCCCCTGAAAGGATGGGGCGCAGGGCCAGGTTCCACTTTGCACATGCTCTGGCTTTAACAGCACCAAAAGGTGGCTTCAGGTCATTTGGACATAGAATTAGTTTTACTTCATAGGTAGGTGTGTGAGGTTATTTTGACTTTCAAAATAGCTTCATTAATGCCGTAAACGTCTTTGCAAATATAATTAGGTAAAGGTGGCCAATCTGCCGCAGAAGCACTTGAGATTTTTATTTGTCTCCTTCATAGTTGCCATCTGGTTTTACATGGCAGGCGCTGTTCACACATCATTTGCTACACAATGAAACACTGTGCTGCAGATTGCAACCCCCATTTTCAATTCTTGTGATGCATTCAAGATACTCAAGGCTCAAGCCGTCCTCTCAGTAAGAATTTTTCACTTCATCAACTGTCCAAGGTCTCCAGTACAGAATGCTCTTGTGATGTGCCCGTAGCATTCACAGTTTAAGAATGGTAAACTATAACAGATATCAAATTCCTATCCCTTTGTGGATGAGATGGCTTCCATCTGCACCCAGAACAATGAGAGTTGGTTGTTGCTTCTAGTTTCCTCAGATCTTCTAGGCAAGCGGACTATAACCATTAATGTATCTGCAAATAATGTACCATATCAGTGGCCTTGTGTCCGACAAGCTGATGCCATGGCAACATTTTCAGAGGCTTGATATTTACCCACAAGGTGATTATTTGAAGTTAATATATTTCTTCTATTAGAACCAATTGAGATCTGCTTATTTTCTTTGGAGAGAGAAGGCAGTTAGCTGTAAAACACCTACTACTGCCCTATAGTGAGCTGGAAATGCATATAGTGATTGCTGTCCGCAGTCATGATAAGTAAGCGTGGCACCTTTCTCATAAAAAAGATGATGTTGTTAAAGGGGCTGGCCTTTACGTAAACAATATTAATTGTATACATCACCCTTTAACATTTTTAACATTGCCACAGGGAAGACCCTTACGGTCATCTCATAGCTTTCCACTGAATCTCTATGAAGGCTATTATTATTACTACTAATAATAATATTTGTATTATTAATAATCACATTATTATTATGTCAATTATTATTGTGATTGTTGGTGGTATTGTTGTTGTTATTATTTTTAAATCCTTCATACCTTCAGGTTTGGACTCTGAAAAAAGGTATCCACGTCTAAAAGATTTCAAGATTGCAGGCCACGGACCACAACTCCTGTCAGCCCCTCTGACACTTGGCTTGACTTCTCCTCTGCATGTGATGTAGAATGCAACACCTTTTGGGGAAAATATCTTAATCTACCAACACTGTCAGACGTTAGTTAAACATAGTTACTGTTAAATCCTAAAGCTACTGCAAATTTTATTTTCTTCCCCTCCTCTGATTCAAGAGTTAATATTTCTCTCTGCTGAAATTCAGGAAGGCCTTACATTTACTATATTGATTTTATCCTACAGAAACCTATACGGCATGGGTTGTATCTTGAAAAAAGACAGACAGATTGCGATCTATCCGGGATGCTTTTCAGTTGATCCAGTTCCTGCCACTAGGCACTTTAAAATGGTGACATGAGCTCAATTGCTAGACTATATTTGAAAGAAACACCACCTTTGTGGAGTGGATTTGCTGGGTGCCTGCTTTTACGTTTGCCTTTTGGTAGGGACATTTATTTGTTTCAAACTAGTGATAAATATTGCAAGTATACACATTGTCTGTTATCACCAGCGTGCCTTGAATTAATTTTTGAACACCCTGATAGTGATTGCAGCCACCTTCACTACCAGGGAATTCACATGCCCCATTCAGAATTATTGATTGTATTGGGCTTTGCAGCGCAGTTCACTCTCTGTTTCTTCGAGACCTTTGAAAGGATTTAGGGCAAGTTATAGCATTACAATTCACAAACAGGGAGTGTACCATTTGCATAGTGACTGATTTACAATGGGAATACAATCTGCAATGGGACCTATGTACTAATAGGTCACACGGTAAATTGTAAATTCCCAAAGTAGGTTACAAAATGACCTCCTAATGAATAATAATTTGGCAGATCACATTTTGTGCCCCCTATTTGTGGCTGTAAATGCCAAGATGGAGATGTGCAACGGAACACAGACCCCTGTCCCTACATGTACATTCCAATACAGGAAACGTTTTCATTAAATGGGCAGGTGCTGCTTTTTAAAAAAAGATTTCCCATTTCGGAACACATTGGGTCCCTTGGTCTGCTGCCTGCTCCCCAAAAGCTGCAGACATGATGAACAAAGGGGAACCTATGCCATGGGTACAGCTTACCTTTTGAGTACCAATTACCACCCCAACTCAGAGTCAGTAGCCAGTCAGTGGTGTGCGACCACAGTTACACTTACAAACCATTGATTTACTCTGTTGCAAATCCTAAACAGAAGTTGGACTCATCCATCAAGCCCCGTCTTATTATAAAGGCCTTTTTTTGAATGATAGATTTTTCTCACTCATAAAAGAATTTTGATACCTTTCAAAAAGCACTTTGCTGTTGCAAACACAGCATTTTTGTGAATTGTACACTTTGTAACTACAAAGTACCTTTGTACACGAGGCCCTTAGTTCATTGGGTCTGCAAGGAATTATACAAGGGTGGGTCCTTCAAAAATGTTTGGGCTGTCAGTGATGCCATGCTTGTCCAGGTTTTCACAAAAGCAATGAGCAATGGCATGGTGGTTTCAGAGAGTCATTGGGCAGACGGCCAGATGCATCCGTGTATTTCTGCAAGCCATGCTATGCACAAGAGAAAAAGGATTGTTCTTATTCAGCTGCAACATAGGTTCAATGAGATCCGGGCCTCTTGTACTTTCCTATAATTGTTGTATCTTGATGTAGAATTGAGGGAGTCCTTTTGAAGGGAATCTCCTCCCAGGCTCTGAATTGTCTGATCATCATAACCATAGTTATAGTTATCTTGAGTTCGTTTTAGAGTACCTTCTGCATCCCGCAGCTTCTAGACTATGTACATACAAGAGTGTTTATCACTGAAGGTTACTCTTTTAGCTTCTCAGCTCCTGCCTTTGTTTCTCAGTATAACTGTTGATGTATGATGTAGTGTATTGTGACCATAATGAGCAGGCTGCTATCCACTATCATCTACCTAACAAGATGTCATTAAAATATATCTCTGGTCCACTCACTAAATGTACCATGGCACCAGCCACATAATGGAATGAAGTACATGGGGGCTGTAAATAAATCTGGTTCAAAAATTCCCCACATTATTGGCCTCTAAATCCTACACCCAACATTTTGGTATTCAGCTTTTGAAGTATATCTCAACTTCATCTAATTGCTACCATGCCCAACTGCAGATGTCAAATGTACACATCCTGGGTGTCAATGAAATATCCAAAAGTAAACTGCTGCAGTACTCCTGCATGCACATGGTGAGTGCATTATGGGTTTGTTCTTATATTGAATGGAAAGAGGGAATGACTTCCTTATGTTGATCTGGCAATAGTATACAGCAGTGGATTTAAAGGAGTCAAGGAGTCAAACAGCATTCTATGATTCCTGACTGTGGAGAAGTGAAAGACGGTGGCTGGACCGAAGAGGTTAAGAAGTTTTGGGAGAAGGAGGTTGTTGAAGGCCAGAAAGTTGAGTATTACGTTTTTATACGAGTTGTGCATAAGAAATGTAGGGTCATTCCATGACAACAGATATAAGATAAATGAATGCAGTGTGCTGCAGTGGAGTAGACAATCCGCACAAACCCCCTACAAAAAAATGGTCAGTCAAGAAAAGGAAAAAAGAAGTGCTACAACAGACAGCACTTCTGCTGCAAGGAAGTGTAAACTTACACATTACTGACAGCAATGCAACACATAACATTGCATAATTGACTGGAGATGTGTTTTGTTTTATTTTGAGTTCGCCAGTCAATTATCAACATCAGAGATCAGATATTTATGATTTGTGTTTGTAGTTAAGGAAAAGAGAGGATGTAAGTATTTTACGTGATTATGGATTTGCCCTCACTTGCCACATAATCTACCAACTGATGCATAGTTTGCAGAGTTAAAAATAAAGTTTCGTTCTTAAATGGATCTAAGTTTAGTTAAAAAAAAGCTTCCCAGCTTTTGCTTCGAAGAGGCAGACATTGTACAAAGGTCAGCTGGTCAACCTTCTGTTGCTGGTTGCTCTGTTCATATGATAAACTGCTGGTAGTAATAAGGTGGAAGTTTTCCATAGACAGTAGTAATGTATCTGAAAATGCCAACATATTGAAATAAGACTGCCCCTGCAGGTGCTGCATTATAATGCACAATTTGCCTTTTCTTGCCTCTACTTTATATTCTTTGACCCTCCATTTTTGCATAATTCCAGTTTTCTGACTAATAGTTGTTTACTTTCACATTGCATGTCTCTAGTGCACTTGTCAGACAGGGGTTCATAATTCCCTTCATCCCTTATCTCCAGATGTTGAGAATGTCTGAATGTATAGCTCCTACAGTCCATAAATAACTAGCATTGGCAAAGCCAATTGTTTTCACTTATGTGATATCCATTGGCTTTGTCAATGTTTTTTTAGAAATGTTGCATAGCAGAGCTGGCTGCTGTGCAACATTACTTAAAATAAAAAAAGCCCTATGATGTGTCCGTCCAGTGCTGACCGTGTCATAGCGCTTTTTTTTTTTAAGCCATATTGCTCAGCAGGCTGCACTGCTGTGCTATATGTATAAAAAAGCACTGATCAAGCAACACTAGGGAGGTATGGGGGAGGCGAGAGGAACCAGCCCTAACAGGCAGCAGGAGGAAGGCAGGGGGAAAGCAAAATGAGAGAGGTGCGAGAGGAAGAAGGGAACAGCAATAAAGGACAGAAAGAGGAGGGAAAGTATGGCGGAAAATAAAAAAAGGTACCTGCAGAAGTGTGCGGCCAGTGGAATGACACTGGTTGCAAACAGGAAGCTGGTTTAGATCCATAGTCCAAAGCATGGACAAACACTGAAGCCCCCGAGAGAAACCAGGAAGCACTGACCAGTAGGAAGCAAGGATACAAGAGTGCTATGGAAGCCAGCTAATGGTAAGTAATGGGTGGCTCCAAGCCTGTTCTACGTTTTTTTTCTAAACAAAAGATTTTGCCAACAGTGCATATGCTGTCTCTGGCAAAAACTAAACATCAGTGAGGATGCAATAAACTTAACTTTGTTGGAGGAAAGGTTATGATAGTCAGTTTACTGCCACTCCTCGTCTTATATAGTGTCATTGCAAAGAACCAGTACTTTGCATTTATGTATCTTAACTTCATGCAGGGTTGAAATTATGTTTCACTCACTGTCTGCTACTTTTTCTTTGTCATCTTCTCTTGATCAAGAAGCTTGACATTGTGCTTCAAGACTCCATGGATTCAATGTCCTACATGACCTAAATAAAAGTGATCATAGATTCCATTCTAGTACATATGCAACTTACTGTAGTTCTAAGCATTCAGTTCTCCCAGAATACTAGCATCCACATTAATATTTTCAGAACCAAATTAATAAACATAACTTTGAGATTATTTTGCCTTACTGATTAGTCCGAGTTAAAGACATTGCTGATCCAATCTATAACTGAGAAGTTTTGCTTTTCTCATCCGTCAGAAAGGAGCAGTTCATTTTAGTACCCCTGGTAATCATCCAGCTATTTCAATCAATCAATCAGTATTTGTAAAGTGCGGCTACTCACCCGTGAGGTCCTCAAGGCGCTGGGGCGAGGAGAGGAGCCTCATTTGAAGAGCCACGTCTTAAAGTATTTCAAAGATCATACCACGGGACATGTTTATCTTAAAATCCAGACACCCTGGATCATATTGATGAGCAGGTGGATTGATCAAAATCTTTTATTGCTGAGAACTTGTAAGACTGACTACAATCATTGCAAACCCAGAACACCGTTTGGGGTTAATTATTGTGAAATTAGTAATTATTTGCTAATGTGCTCACTTATTCCCTGGACAATAATCTGGAGTACGATTTCTCTGTACCTCATCTTTTTGCCTCATCCAATGCTATTGCCATCAGACTCGGCCCAGATTAGGCATTTGAAATAGATGCAAGTATCACTCCTGCAGAAAAGCAAGTGAAATCATCCTCCAATGGGGTTACTCGAGCCTATAATAACGTGTATAATGCAAAGGAAGGTTTCAATTTTTATCACTTTTCCTCTGAGAGACGGTTGAGTTGGCTATCTAAAGCTCACCTTTGCTTGTCCTTGCACAGTTGTTGTTGTTAATATACAGGTATCTTACATTGTTGGCTCATCCTTGTAGGTTGTGGTGGGACCAGAGGCAGACTGACATCAAAAGTACCGCAACTGTTAAAATAGGATTCCTGCACCAGCACCTTCCCAGTTTCTTCTTTTCCTAGCACTCTGGCACCCACAAAACTGTTTTTCAAGTGCTGTCCCTGCTTTTGAGGATGGGATATGTTGGGTAGGCTGTATCTCAGTCTCCACACAACATAGGGGCATCTACTTTAATTACAACGCCTTAGATCAAGAATTTGCCATGTCTTTCTGTTATGACCCAATACTTGTTCCCGCTAACCGCAATTCAGTTTTTCATGGCTTTCTGTTCTCTTTTGGCATATGTAGGCCCTTGGTAATTTTGTCATGATAACCCTTGCTTGTCTTTTTGTTTTTTTAATTATCATATGTATTGCTTCTGTTAACTCTTTGATTTTGTGGTTCTCCGTTGTCTGGTGACCCCCCCTCCATAAAATGATGCGTCTGTCTTTGTGTTTCTTCGCATTTGCTTAAGAAAGCAGCTGATCCCGAGCCACCCCCTCCATGTATGTGTGGAGCATTAAAGGAAGCAAATTTAAAAGTGTTCCTCCCTGAGAGAGATGCATAAAGCTGTGCCAACAAGAAGGTGGCACAGGTGGTCACCCTTGTCTGCAGTGGTGCTTAGGTATAAGTATTTTTCCGTCCCAGCCAGTAGTACCTGTACCTGGTATATACTGATGTAAGGCGTCCGTGTACAAATTAGACCCTGATGATTTGATGAATTGGTGTTTGTTAAGGGAACACTTTTAAAGGATTACATCTGGACTGATCCTCGAACCCACATGACTAGAGGGCTGTGATATCTGTTCTAGCAGGCATCACAGGGCGGGTTAAGGAACACTGGTAGATTTGGCCTGGGTGTAAAGAACTGGAAAACCTTCGTGACTAAGGGCCAGATGTAGCAATCAGTTTTGCCCATTCTGTGTCTATGGGAAAATGTGTTCGTACATATGGCCCTGAGTGCAGTAAAGGTTGTTATTTGTCTATCTTGTTAAGGGTTAATGGGCACATGGGCATATCGCTCATGAAATATAGCGTGAAAGAAATGTGATTTTTATTTAAAATGTTTTTTTGCAGCATAGATAACTGAGCTACCATTTTCTTTGTTTTTGCTTCACCGACCCTCCGAGAAGTTGACTGTTCTGTTTTTTTCGATATGCGCGCCTAGTTGTCGTAATTTATGCGTAGCGAGCATTCCACGCACTGTATTGACACGGGCTGAGTAGAAGCGCGTGATTTAAGGTGCCACAGGCTGTAGACATGTATGTCCCGGGCTATGCAGAAAGTTCTGCAGATGCCAATTAGCAGCGACCTCCTGCTGTGATGTGAAATGAGGGCTGGGGCTTAGCAGAGGGAATACTGCTCTCAGCTGCTTGCTCAGCAGAATGAATGCATCTGTCATTGGGTTGTCTGCAGCTCTGTGATCCCCATCGCCCTGGAACCTTTGCCTGATGTTTGTCTTTGTGAGGCTTGCATTAGCTCGATTCGCAGTTTCAGGCCTGTCCATTTCGGAGACATGCATATGGCTCACGTGTCACTAGTGGGATAACTTTGGAAAAACAACTATGAGCTATTCCCCCTTATTATCTATTAGGTTTTTCACATAACTCAACAACTCACAAGCAAGTTGGTGATTTTCTTTGTGTGCCATTGTGTAAAAGCTCTTGTGTAAATGATCTGTTCTCTGGGTCCATTAACGTTGCTCTCATAGTCTTACCTCTTGCTATATGATTTGGTGGTTTGCAGATTCGTTGTTTATTGTTGTCCCTATTTTGTAAATGGAAGTCACTGACATTACAACAATGTAAATCACATGCAGTCAAACCCAACTTTTTTGCTGGTTTACTTATTTCATGTTGGCATAGTGACCTAAAACCCATCGTGTTTGTTTGTTTACCTATTTAGTTTTGGCATAGTGACATTTTTAGTCAGAATCAAAAGGGCACTTTTGAATTGATATGACATGGGTGGACCCTGAGGTGTAAAAGGAAACAAAATACCTAAAATTCAGTGTTCACTAAAATAAAATTGAAGTCATTACAAACAGCCTTATAGGATCTGGTAATGTTTTTCAGTAATTCCCTGTGTCACTGCACAGGAGGATACATAAACTTACATTTTTAAGTGGCCTCTTCATAAAGGAGATCTCAAGAACAACAATATAAAAAGTTTCTGTCTTTAGCTTTGCAGTTTCTCGGTTGCCTACTGCTAGCGTATTCTTTCATAATATCTAGTGTTGAACTCTGCATCACCTCTTTGCCCGTCTTCCTAGTCCAAGTCCTTACTAATTGAGGTTGTTCAGTCAACCGTACATTATTCATCTGTCCTAGCTAACAGAAAAAAATAAAACAATGTACTTCTCATCCTAATTTCCTTTCTAGTCCTGGGCATGCTCACCCCTTCCAAACAAAATCTCTCTCCAGAATCAGTTAACTCCATTTGTGCCTGGACCAACGAGTTGTCGAGTTAAGGATGTATCAGGGTGTAACCTTCTTGTGAAATTGGTTCACGAAGGGAGCCAATACTCCTGTGAACACCATCTGAGGTGATTTAAGACCAAATTGCAACACTGCAAACTTTAGATGCTTTTTCCACAACAAAGTTGAAACATTTATTATGCTCCTGAGGAACTGGCACATGAGGGTAAGCATCCTGTAATTGCAATGTCACCATGAACTAGCCTGGACAAACCACTTTAATAACCTTTTGTAAGTAGTCCATGTTGTAGTGTATTGTCTTTATCCATAAGTTGACTTTTTCCAATCCAAAAGTGGACAAAACTCTCCAGAAATGTTTTTAACAGGATAGGATACATTCCTTTCCTTATTCTTCTGAAGGAATGAAAACGAATGCTTTCTTTCTTAGCAAGGCAGAAATACCTTCCAAAAGGGTCTTTGCTTTTTTTGGATAGGAGTAAGGATGGTTTTGGGATAGGAGTAAGGATGGTATCGATACTTGGCTTGGATGAATACACTCGGCATCTATTCCTTGCTATATCAAATTTAGAACCCAGAGATCTGATTCATTATTTTCCAGCGCTGATAGGAGTTCTAGGATATGCCCACCGTGATGTGTGGAGAGGAAAGAGATAGTTTTATTTTATTTCTTAAGTGGAAATTTGCTCTTCTGGGGTGACGTAGAAAACTGATAGTCTCTGTTGCCATAGACCCGAAGAAAAGTTGCTTGAAGTAGAATAATTCTTTCGCTTGGAAGGCAATACTTTTTTCTGCCTTTGAAAGCATTAATGGCCGTCTCGTTCAATAGACCACTTAAAACTTCTTGCCTAAGCAAGGAGTCATCAAAAGGGGTAATTTCTCAGAGGTATCCACCCTCCAGACTCTTATCTCTGGGTGATGTCTGGCTAAAACAGTCACTTTTAAATCCAAGGCCGCTGCCTTGATTGTGTATAATGAAATATGGAAGAGAAACTAAGCTTGTTGTTCTATACTCACCAAAGGTTCTGAGCAATCCTCACTCTCTTGCATTGCACAAGCCAATGTCTCAAAATATTTTACCAAATACTGAGCAGTCTAATCTACATACGGTCCAGAGTTCAGAGGGAGATTGATGGCAGCAAAGGACTTCTTAAGGATAGATTCAATCCTCATGTTTTCTGGATCCAATGGTAAATGACCTTTAGGTTGTATTGAAGTGCCCCCAATAAAGTAGCTAGAATAAAAAGATAACTGACAGAATATTGGAAACAGAAATATTGTTTGAAAATAATAACAATCCAAAAATATTGAGGACCACAATATCGAGAAGGGAAGTGAAAATAGGTAAGTATAGATTTACTATTCTTAACTCCAAATCTACATTTCTTGAACAGACTATGTGTCGTCAAGGTACATATATGTGGAGTTATACGTAGTAAAACTTTCCTTACCTATAGAAACTTTCCTTCATGAAATTTGTGTCCCTTTTATTCTTGACACAATATTATGTTTCCCATATTCTGTCTAAATACTGAATAAAATCTGCTTTTATAGAATGTGGCAACATGCTTCGTGCTTCTTCCAAAACATACATCCTTGAAAGAAAACATGGAACATTAATATGTTCCAGATATTTCCATTCCATAAGAATTATGGCTTAACATTTTTCATGACGAGGCAGTGCTAAATTTAAAGGTTTATCACATTGAGGGAAACAGCAATGGGAAGTCCTGTTCAGGTGCTAATTCTGGAAACCCTGTGTTTCCACAGACATTGTCTAAGATCTACCCCTCTTCCTCTTATCTAACATATGTTCCTGTTGAAGCGGTACTGAGTTCATCACTTTCAGATGAAGATGGTGATAAATTGCTTTCCTCTTGAACCCCTTGGCCTCTGTGATGTTTATGTCTCTTTGGTACCATTTGGTCAGACAAAGTTTTTGAGACTGTCTCATGTATCAGCTTGTGGATCTCCTTAGCTTTCCAGAAACCAGTCATATCCCAAACAAAATTCTGAATAATCAGGAAAAATGATTTACCAACTATCCACTCCTCCCACACTGTCATAGCATTGTTTTTATATCCACCAATCAGGAAACAGACATAGTTATATTAACAGTTCCTTAGAAAACATATTGTGCAGAAAATAGATTTTCATAAGTATATTGAAGTGCCTGTGATGCTGCAAAGCTTTCTTCTTTCTATATCGTTCCTCCTTGTTGAAGGAGAAGCCATCTCTGGGCAAGGCAAGGAAACATCCTCTGCGTCCCAGCATACATAGTTGGTCAGAATCCAGAAGAACTGCTCACTGCGTACATGAGAGGACGACCTGCTGGCATCTTCGCCTAGCAATTTTATAACATTTTGGCAACATTGTGCTGCTTTATTAGGCGTACATAGAAGAATTTGTTTTTCCGTAAGGGTTTGCAAAAACCAGGAAGGGGTGGTTTAGGCTAATGATTAGAAATGATGTGCAGTCAATTTTTTAATTTGCCTTGACTCAAGGCGACTTTTTGAAGTCTAGATCTCACCAGAAGTGCAAGATTCTACAATAGATGGAAAAAAAGTACATTCGATAAGCCTGGTAGTCTTTTCCAGATGTCACTTCCCTGAAATTATTCAAATTTGAAGTGCACTGGAGCACATCACAATGCACGTTCTTGGCTCACGGCACAGGTATCACCCTTTGGTGAATAATGCATACTCTGCTTAGACTATCTATATCTGGTGTACTCCTCTAAGTGCTCTCAAACAGCTATCAGAATGAATATTGGTGCTACTAAAAATACCTACAATTAATTAAATTACTTCTGTAATGGTGACCACACATCTTTAATTCATTGCCTTGAAATTATTGTAATTATTTGATCTATTTTCTATTGTATTTTGCTGCCAAGTATGTTTTTTTAATTCAGTGTTTCTACCACTCCACATCAGCTTTATCTCGCAGATGCCAAACCTTTTATTCAGCTCTTCGAAATTCTTACTGTTCCTCCTTTCTTTCTCTCTCCCCCCTCATACCATGACGTCCACGTCTCGTTATATGTGCCTCCAGGGTATCACAGTATCAAAGTTTTATCTCTGTACAGGGCCGGCATCAGAAATCATGTGTAACAGTAAAATGGCGGATTGGTCACATCCATTCCCTGTCATTGGTTCCACCAAGGATCAGCCACAGCGCAGAACAGCCACACTGCAGAAAGTGGACACGGAGAACACAACTCAGAGGCATAGAGGTCTCATCCATAGGAAATCTACATGGAGTGGTAAGTTGGTGCTTCGAGTTTCCATTATGCTGTAGTAGTAGCGGAGATTGACTGCCAGGAATTTAAAGTATCGGCAATGTTTGCACATTATGTAATTTCAAGTAACAAGCATTGACAGAGCCAATATATCTTGTCTTGGAAGCTTAACAAGTTTTTGGTTTTCTGTGCACCCATGTGCATTATGCAAAAACATACATAAAGAAGTGGCCCAACAGCTGAGATACACCGGCCCTCGAACTAAAGTTCATCCTTTTTGGCGTCTGTGCTCATGTGATCAGATAAAGGGTCATCATTTACTCTGGAGAGAGCCAGTGAATTAAGTGGGCTGATCTCTTGCCACATGCTGTATGTTGTGGTTGCCAGATGCAAGATGTAAACGAATCGAGTATACGAATAGATGAAGAGGGCTCACAGAAAGCTCATACATGTATTTATGTGTGCATGTATGGATATATTTTATTACGAATTTCTTGGAAAACACGAGGCTCGTGAGAAAACTAAAGTTGTCTGTAGGCCACTCCTAAAAAACTAACTAAACAAACTCTAGGAAAAGTGTCATTTTCGTTAATGGCGAAATTTCAAGTTATATTTTATTCCAGGCAAAATGTTTAGTAGCTTTCTTCTGGAAACAACTAGTTCTGGACCATAATATGATTTGTTTTCAATAGGCCATTTATGGCGTGAAGAGTGCCACCTCCTACTCTTATTTCTGAAAGATGTACATTAGCCAGTAGTTAAGTAATAGTGGACTAATGCATGCAGCAGACAAAGCGCGGTATTACTTGAAAGTCAGATGTTTAAATTCTGCTGTTTGCACAGTCCCATCCTTCTAAGATTGAACAAACGAATATTACTCATTTTACCACTTGTTATTAGTCCGGGTTGGAATGGCTTATATAGAGGGCAATCTGCCAGTGCCAGGAGGTCTGGCCTGACGTGCCAGTATGTGGGCCTGTGTTTTGGCTGTTTGTGAGCATTTTTTATGGTCAGGTAGGCTGTTTTTTACAGTTATTTCTCTAGTATTACCGCAGTCATTTCCCACAGAAAGCAAAAATGCATGCAGTCTTCCATACCTTGCAAAACGCCAATAAAGCATGACTTTACAAGTTCAACACTACCTCGATTTACATATGTGGGCTACTTTTTTAGCTATCTGATTCTCTAATGAGGGACCACTTTTATTTTGGTGCCTAAGCCTATTTTCTCTCCCAGTCTGAGCCTGTTATTAGCAGTGGTAGCCGGTAAGTGGGGGAGCTGAGAGGGAATGCCCAGGCACACACACACATGCATCCTCCCTTACAGTCATGGGTTCCTATGCAGACACACACACACATTCACAACACTCATTCACAAATATAGATACATTCATAAATACATGCACCCACCGAACAGTCAATAAAAACAAAACACTTACCATCTGCAGCACCCAGGGAGGGGAGCTTCAGAGGTGCCAGGAGGATTGGAACTGCTGCCTCCCCTCATTGGCTGTCCTTAGGTCAGCCAATGAGAGGAGGCAGCAGTCCCTACCTCGTCACAGAGTAGGATGGGGTCAGAGAGACTGCTGACTCCGCCCACTCTGTGATGAGATATTAGTAATAGACACTCGGCCCTGGGCACTTCATGGTTTAAACTGAAGCACCCAGGTATGAGGCTAACACTGACGCTCCCCCTCATCATGGGGGGAGGGCCTTGATGACGTTTGCCAAGCTGTGAAGGTCATGCGAAGAGGAGCTGTGACATCCACAGCCCAGCAAAGTTCCGCTCAGGCAGCCAGGAACCCGTGCATTAAGCACATGTCTAGATCCTGGCTGCCTGACTTGAAAATAAAGAGTGTCTGTCAAACTGACCTTTGCTCAGCCTGACAGACACTCTTTATGGTCAAAACGGTGTGGGAGCATGGTCCCTCAGCCCTTAAGGTCGGGCTGCTGCTGGTTATTAGTTCATCCAGACTATGTGATGTGCAGATTGCAGGATGTATGTCTTCTTAATATTATCACCCCCTGTGGATTTATCTAACCAGCTCAGCCTGCTTGGAAAAGTGCTTATTCAGCAATAAACCTGCAGCACAAGAGCGGTTTGGTGAAAACTTTAACGTGTTCTATGCTTTTGCATTATGCACAATTATTATGACAGGCCTCGAACTTTGTAAGTAATTTTTGTATCTGGTTTGCAGAATGGTGGGGTTCTGATTGCAACATGATCTTATTTCTGGGCAACTAAGAGTGTGCCAACTAGCTGCAGCCCGTCCTTTAGGTCTTAGGGGCCACGCCCCCCCCACCTTTTGCCCCTCATGAAGAATGCCTGTCAGGCTGAGCAAAGGTCAGCCTGACAGACACTCTTCATGTTCAGATCAGGCAGCCAGGAGCAGACATGCGTGATTAGCACAGACTACTGGCTGCCTGAGCTGAACTTTGCTGGGCTGAGGAGGTCACAGCTCCTATGGGCATGACCTCCACAGCTCAGCAAAAGTGCCTCGAGGCCCTTCCCCTCCGTGATGAGGGGAAGCGTCACCCATTGACTTTGACCTGGGCGCTTCAGATGTAAGCCCTAAAGCGCCCAGGGCGAGTGTCAATCAGTGACACGTCGTCACAGAGTGGGGAGGGGTCAGCAGCCTCACTGACACCATCTCACTCTGTGACGAAGTTTGGACTGCTGCCTTCCCTCACTGGCTGATCTAAGGTCAACCAGTGAGGGAAGGCAGCAGTCCCAACCCTCCTGGGACCTCCGAGGCTGAACGTGAGTGTGTGTGTGGGTGAAGGTAAGTGTGTGTGTGTGTTTTTTTAAATGAATGTTTGGTGCGTGCGTTTATGTTTGAATGTTGATGAGTGTTGTGAATGGATGTGCGTGCGTATGTGTATGAATGAGTGTGGGTGTGCTGCCTGCCCCCCTCCCTCCTAAAATTACTGGCCACCACTTGTGCCAACAGGTCTTGTAGTCATACATATTATACCTGTGTTTTGGCATGACTTACAGGGAATGTTACTGAACTGAAATCCCCACTGAAAGTCAGAACACTTCTCCTGCATTCAGGCGATGTCATTGCTGGCACGTCTTCCAATTGGCCCATGCAATGACTGCTCCAGCGCGGCTGTGACTCCATTAACTGCATTTTCACTTCCAGGCAGTAACATGGTTAGGCCTAAATGGATTAACATAATTGAAATATATTTGCCATCTTTTTGACAGTAAAGGTTATGGATTATCCAGTTCACTTCTATTCCAAGCCTAAGGTTCGTCTAGTAATTGATCATTATTTAATGAGTATTAAAAAAAACCTGCTTGGTTTTTAAATGAGCACCATGCGTGTTTTTTCCCTGTGAGTGCTTTTACCGTAAGATTTTTCACCGTCCCACGTGAACTGAGTAGCCTTGTTTAACTCCTGTCCAAGATCCCGGGAGAAATATACGCTGTGATCTCATTCAAGTCGTCATTCTGTCATGCTGGGAAAGCAACATTTAAAGCCCGCCTTAGAGTGCCCTTGGATCGAAGGAACCGAAACGGTGAATGACATGCCATCACTTGACAGGAGGCTGCATCTCCGTTGCTCAGCTAGTCTCACAGGTGAAACATTGAGAGGGACTAGCAATAAGGGACCAGCAGGCGTGCTCTAAGGCCAAACAAGTCTTGGCTTCATGCAGAAGTCTGGAGGTTTCTCTACAGCATCCCTGGGCAGACATTTTACTCCGAGAAGCTATTTGAGTCAAAATGGCGACCCAGCCGTATATTTGTAAATTAGAAAATTAGAATCCATTCATATATGACACATGCCAAAGCACATTGACTTTTGTCGTTCAAGTATAGGATTTAAAATTACCCTTCTCAGTGTTGCTTCTTTTGTTGACTTAAGCAGGAGTCAGTGCCTATAGTCTTCTTACCACCTGAATGTTTCACATAAACCTCGGCAGTCAGCGTTAAACCCACTGTGCCTGGTCAACATGATGGAAGTGGGACTGGCCTGGCAAGAAGCTAATACCACTTAGCTGCTATAAGGTTCTTTAGTCTGTGAAAGAGGCGGAAGTCAGAAATGTTCAACAATAAAGATGTGGAGGATAATGGCCGCAAGGCTTTATGCTCTTAACAGCACAAAATTTGGACAACAGGGTTCACTTTCAAAGTTGCTTCCCTTGCGCTAGCCATGTGGCTGATGCTGCTGTGTTGGGGTGGACCGTATGTGACTTGACTCTTTTGACAGCTGCCTGGTACAAATGCGATTACCTCACTAGCAATGTCTTTATTGTGCTTCTCCTCACTTGGTTTAATAAATATTGCTGTTCTGTACTTTTTTGCTCAATAAATGGATCAGGTTAAGTAAATGTTACAACGCTTCTGAGGCGTTCGCTTGGCACATTCATTGTTTTTTTGATGTTGATTTGTTTTTGTTTGTAGAACGCTAGAAACTCTTGAATAGTGCAACTCAATATGCAGAATAGAATGCCAACCTTAATACTTTGTATTATATATTATACCACACTTGTGTTCATTTAGCATACAAATAGATATCTACATCATTGCTTTTACTTACAGAAATATTAAACATCTTATCTGAACCTAAACTGTGGTTTCTGCTATTCTGCAGTTTTGTATTGGACAATATGGGTGATGAGCTTTCACTGCATATGATGAGGAGTATGTGGTGTCTGTGTATACATCTCTGTGCACACAGGTGTGTGGTGTGTGTAAAATGCATTCCCTGCTCAGTGATGGAGTGGAGTGCATTTTTGTTAACACCAGCTAACGCCATTCCCTAATGCCATCTGAATGCCATATTTAAAAAAAAGATGCACAATGGCACTAAAGAATGGTTAGTGTCTCAAAAAAAGACGCTAGCCAATGATGGATGGCGTTAGGTGAAATGGCGCTAGTGGGTCAAAAATGACGGTAGGCTGATTAGCGGCAAAATATCTGCCCCTAGTTAGCCCAGCATAATTTTTTTACACACAAGCTGCAAAAAAGGACTCCTGTCCAAGTATAGACAGGAGTCATTACCACAACCCCAATGCCCACCACAGGGGACCATTGTCCCCAGGACAACCCCAACAGATCCAGTGCCAGCCAGGGCGCCCCATGTAACGGGTCCTCAGTGCCACACGATACACATACATGTAAACTTACCTGGGATCAGCTCCCTCCTCCAGTAGTGTCCCTGTGGTGTGGGTGGTGGTGATGCTGGGGGTTGGGGTGGGCATCTATGTGCCAATTCCATGGTGTTTTCCCATGGAAATGGGCCTACCAGCACTTTAACTCCTGGTCTGACCAGGCGTTCAATTTTGACACTAATCAGGCTTAGTGCCATCCTTTAGATCCGTCTTCTAGGTGCGCATCATTTTAGTGTCAGGTGGTAAATATGGCGTTGGGCTTTAGATTGACATAGCATTAATGAATGATCTGATAAATAATTATTATGAAATAATTGCCCACCATCAAAATTTTGTGTCTTGACTCCAAGGTGAAGCTGGTTGTGAGAGTGGAGGAGAATTACCCCATGATGATGCCCACTAGAATGTTCATCAATGCAGTTATACCATGTTCACGGGTAGCAGCAGAAAACTCCTTCTGTGGCATTAGTTTAAAAAGGTAAACATACACTGTTTTCAGTTCCAGTATGTATTGTCTAAACAAAATCAGTTGGTTGACAGCGTGATGCTGTTGTATTACTATATTGATGATGGAATGGTGTCAACAAAATGGTTATATCAGTGCATCTGCAGTGGCCAGCCACTTTTATGATTAATGTTTTACTTCTTTCGCAGTTTATGCCACAGTTTTTGTTTTTCTTCATTGTGTTGTGTGTAATTGTTTAATTTGTACAGGTTTGAGTCTATTGAGATGTAACCCAACCTTTCATTAATGTGCGCAAGTTACTTGTTGTACCTTCGATTGAGACTTTGAAGGGTCACTTAAGTTAGGTGCGGTCAGAAACACCCACCAAGGATCAGGATCAAGGAGTGCACATGAGCCTCCTGCTCTCCATTTAAAAGGTGGCCAAGAACCCCGAACAGTGCACACTCTCAAAGAGCACACGGGGCCCTTGCTAAATGTGTGCTGCTTCTCTGGTTGTTTAATCCAGCGTGCCATTCTTTAGGCCTTTTTGCCTGGGAGCCTGCTTTAATAACTTATCTGGGCCCCTGCCCTTCAAATGGGTTAACAGCATGAAATAGAAAACACACCTTAATAAAGCTCCTTACAAAAAATTGGTGTAGTGTGATGGGAATTCTCTCCCCAGGCGCAAATCAAGCTGTGGCATCTAGAATTGACTTTTGCAGAAATAATGAGGACTTGGGACCACAGATTATAACACTTTTCCTGACTCCATAGGTGACAGGAGAGGCTTCATCGCCTGCCCTTGTTTCTGGCCTGGCTCTAGTACTTTTGGAAGGCAGCCTGCAAAACAGAGTAAAAAGTAAACATTTTAGACCGCAAATTACATTAGTGTAAGGCTGAAGTTAAAAAGTGCACTAGGTGCATTATTTTTTTAGGTCTTATCTACAGACAGCTTTAGATGTCTGTTGATGAAAGCCTGTTATTACCAGTATAACTAGTGTGGACTTTGGCTCGCCCCACTTGAACCATTGACTCATTTTGTTATGCTTCTTTCAGCTTTTGACTTGAGGCTTTGACAGTCTCTTTTTAGAAATAGCTACTGGCTGTCTCACGAAACACAACTGGGTGTTTTTCTGCATTCTTCCACCTCCTATGAAAGACTGAATTCTGGGCGTGGAGCCCAATACAACCCTCCCCTGTTCTCAAAGAGATTACTCATGCACTGCATCTCAGAAAACCGTCCTCACACATTGCTCTCCACACACTGTGAGGCACAAAAGTCTCTGGGACCTTTCACTGGCCTTTGTTAGCTCACCGCCTATTTTACTGTTTAGCTGGCAGGAGGCCCGAACGGGTTTCTCTACGTCCCAAGCTGCTGTTGTCGAGCATGTTGTAATTGACACACGACACAGCGCCAGATAGGCCCAGAGCCATATACTTACACTAAACTATATTTTATTATGAATTCCTTTTCTGATATATTTATTTTTCTATTTCTGGTGGATTATGTCTCCATCCGTGCAGTCACAGCTCTCCTTCACACTAGAGTGCCTTCCCCCCCACGTGATGCATGCATCACTGGTCAGGAAGCGGTGTCCAGTATTCTGGCTGTGGACTTAAAGGATTCTGTCCTGTAGGGTCATAGTGTATTTTTCACGGCGCGAAAGTCCTTTGCACTCTCCCTCAAGTTCGATCCCTCCATTTGTCTGGTGTTCTCCCATTCCTCCTGCCCCCACCCTGGCTCTCAGACTCTCTCTCCCCCTCTTTCTCTCTCTCCCTGTGTTTTATACTTGCTTTCTCTCTCCCCACAGCACGCCGATCTGTCCATTGCCCGCTGTTCAATGATATTGGCTTTGCCAGTGCTTGCATAATTGTGATGCAGTATTGGCAAAGCAAGTGGTGGCAGATGGGCACTTTAGAATGGTATTTCTGGCCATAAACTAGAAAAGAACCAGTCACACGTGGGCAAGCATGCGTTTGTGTGGGCAGCCAGCTTAGAATGATTTTAGTTACATTTTCTCACAAGAACCATTACATGTATGCGAGCATGCCTGGGGACGCACAAATGCCCATCGCTGCATAGTTTGTGCATGTAGTATGTCCGTGCTTATTTTTGCTTGGAGTGGAGACCTTGGCACCCTCAGCTACTGACTGCGTTTTTTAGCCGCACTGATATCCCCGAGGAAGGAAAGAAGCACATTATATATCCCTTGCCCTTGAATCCAAATATATGCCATTATCCTTTACAGTGACATTCTAGAGATTGCAAAGGGAGTGTGGCTTTGAAGGCCTATTTATTTACTGAGGCCTAGACGGCAGCTGAGGTGTTGGAGAGGCGGTCATCTCGTAGTGACAGGCGGCTGATAGGCCTCTCCAGGCCTGGACCGATAGTGAGTGGAGTAGGGCTTGAGAAACATACCTCAGGCCTTAGCCCCAGATAACACCACTCCAGCGGGCGTCAGAATAAACAATAGAATTAAAGATGGGCAAAGCAGATTGATTTCATAAAAAAACATCTGCATTGCCCACCAGCCACCCCGGGAGCTGGGGCGTTATTTGTACATTTAGACACAGAGTTAAAAGAGTTCACCCAGCGTGTCTGCGTAAAACGCAGATGTTTCCCACAAACTACAGCACTGCGTCGGCGTGATTTTTTCCATCTTAAAACTGGATTAAAACAATGCGTCGGTCTTTTCCATTAAGCTGGCTGCGGCTTGTTTGGTTGTTCTTTCACTCGTGTGATAGAGACGTTTTCATTGTGTTCTGAAATGGCATTAGCAACAACAAAAATCGCCAGAATGTAGGCGTCCAGTAAATTAAACTGTTTAACATATGTGGCTAAAAATATGGAGCCTTGCAATGTTTTCCTTTCTTCCAAGAGGACCATGTGTTTATCATTTTGCCGGGTTAAATATAAAAATGATTTGAAAGCCGCTCTTTTGTTTCCTGAGAGAACCGGAGGAGCTCGTGCTCATCTTTCATAGCGCGTGAGTGGGAACATCCGGGCTCACTTTAGAAAGGCAGGTGAGTATTGCAAAGCCCCTTCACACTCACCGTGGTCAGGCTATAGCGTGGGCTTTTCTTACGTACTGGCTCGTTTATTGGTGTGACAGGGGGTAGTGAACTTCATTCACAGAGGCCAGTGTCTGCAGCGTGGTCAGTTGAGCAGGCTGGACCAAGCAAACGGTGGTCTCAGTGCTGTGGTCAAAATTCAGGATTACACATGCTATACTGTGCAGTTTGGAACTGTTGGACTTCTTTTTTTAGCAGCCAGTATACCCAGATAAAGTACTGAAAGCATAAAACATTGACTATATTTTGCCTCAAGTTTTGGTCATTACACACCTGCCATATTTTCTGTAATTGGGCAAGGATGGGCGAGGCTGTGCTCCCCTGTGTACGTACTCAATGGTTTTGAGTACCTAATGGCGGCACAACCGAAGAATACTGAAGAAACCGATTAGTATACTTCAATGCCCTTGTAAGCTACCCATCACCTGTGAGGGAGCAGGCTTGTAAAAATAGGCAATGTAACATTGGTGTAGCACACAGTCTGGATCTTAAAGGCCCCTGAGGAAACTGTCAAACATCAGGGGTCAGTTAAACAATGCATAAGTCAACAAGGCAGTATTTCATTAAGTCAATGCTCAAAGTCACACAGTTATTACCATAACGAGAACAAGTCTTGTGGTCAGTTGACTACAAACTCAAAGTCTAGAGAAACAGTAGGAACACTGCATGCCAGAGAAATGTGAGCAATGGACCACTTTTGGAAGTGGTGACACTCACCATAATTACGCAAAAAGAGATAAAATAATACATCCAATAAAAAAAAAAAAATGTATTTGAAAATCCCAATCTAATACCAAGGAATTGGTGATCTGGATCTTTGGCGGTGTCTTTTAGCAAACTTTTAGAAAGCACTACTTGAGCCTTTGACAAGTCCTTAAACACACATTTTGGCATTAGGGAAAGCAATGAAAACAATGTTTGAGTTGACATTTTAAAATATCATGCAAGCTAGGGTAGGACTTTCCGAATTATGGCCCTCATTATGACATTGGCGGTAAATCCCGCTTACCGTCATGCCGACTGCCGCCAACATAACGCCGCGCGGCGGATAACCGGCAAGCATATTATGACACACATATACCAATCTGTCACTATACAGCCACACACACAAGTCCACCAGCCCAAAGGTGAGCGATAAACTGGCAGTAGCAAAACCCACACCGTTACACCAACAGAACTTACGCCCACAGCATTATAACCCACAAATCACCGCAGTGGATATTCAATGGCGTTAAACCATTGGCGATACATACTGCTGCGCTCTAAATACACACACAAACAAAACAACACTACATTGGTCAATTCAAACTACATACACCTGACACACATACACCCACCACACCCACACACCTACACCACTATAAAACACACACCCACACTAACCACAATCCTTTACGACTAGAAATAATTGCCACCAGAGAGAGACAGCAAGTGCACACACAGAACCAGAGCCACATAACATCATCACCTATAAGCCATCCACGCACCCTACACCACACACCCCAACACATCACCCCACACACCCTCACCCACACCACTGACACTACACCCATGGCACCACAGCAACACCCCAGATTCGCTGAGGAGGAGCTGAGGCTCATGGTGGAGGAAATCATCCTGGTAGAGTCACAGCTATTTGGATCACAGGGGCAGCAGACATCCATTACTAGGAAGATGGAGCTATGGCGGAGAATCGTGGACAGGGTCAACACTGTGGGACAGCACCCCAGAACAAGGGACGACATCAGGAAGAGGTGGAGAAACCTATGGGGGAAGGTACGTTCCACAGCAGCAAGACACCAACTAGCTGTACAGAGGATTGGCGGTGGACCCCCACCTCCTCCCCCACAACTAACAACATGGGAGGAGCAAGTCTCAGCAATCATGCATCCTGAGGGCCTGGCAGGAGTAGGAGGAGGACTGGACTCTGGTAAGTCATAACCACCCTACCTGCATGCCATCACAAACCCCTACCCGTACCCTCACTCCCATCACTTCACCACCTCCCACATACCCCACCATCACAACTCACTCATCCCAATGCCAAGCCCTGCATGTAATACCAGTGCATGGACACTCCTCACAGACCTACATGGACACCTATCACCACTGCATGCACACTGGAGAGAATCACCTAGCCCAACAAAAGACTACTAACTCAAAGGCAAATCTGCCAGGGCAACAACAACAATAGAGGGCAACACACCCATGCACATGATTTCACACGCAGAAACAGTAACACTGCATTTACATCCCAACAGGTCCCCCAGCCAATGTCACCGGAGAAGAGGTGCCAGAAACATCCAGCCCCCCCAGAAGAGCCCCACAGTGATGACAGCAGCTCTGCTTACCTGGATCTGGGTGACCAACCTGGCCCATCAGGGATCTCCGGACAGTCGGTTGCCCAGGCACACTCTCACACCACCACATAGCCTTCCCCCTCAGGAAACACCACCACAGCACCCACTCAGCAGGCCCATACCTCTGTCTCCAGGACACGTCAATCAGCCCACACCATACCCATACACCAACATCCACTGGGTGGGAACCAGGGCTCACTTATTAGCCACACCCTGTGCCTCTGGTGTTGAGCCATCACATATGGGATGCTGCTATTCCTCAGGATAAAGGCATCATGCACAGACCCAGGATATTTTGCATTGATGTGGGAGATGTACTGGTCCACCAAGCACACCATCTGCACATTCATCGAGTGAAAGCTCTTTTGATTTTCTGAACACCTGTTCATTTCGCGGGGGGGGCAAATGCTATAAGTGTACCATTAATTGCCCCAGTAATATTGGGGATATGTCCCATTGCATAGAAATCAGCTTTCACTGTGGCCAAATCCTCCACCTGGGGAAAAACGATGTAGCTGCGCATGTGTTTAATCAGGGCAGACAACACTCTGGTCAGCACTACTGAGACATTCCTGCTGCCAACCCCACTGTCACTTGGAAGGAGCCAGATCCTGGTGGGGTGACGGATAGCAGAGATTAGGCCAGGCTCCAATTGGTCACACAGCTCTGTGACTGTGGCCCTGTCCAGTCTATAGGTGAGGATAATGTGCCTGTCCTCCATTGTTGCCAAGTCCACCAGGGGTCTGTACACTGGGGGATGTCTCCATCTCCTATTCATCCAAAGCAATTGCAATTTATGGGGCAAAATGGTGAGCAGCTCCTCAGTATCTCTTATTTCGAACCACTACACTTCAGTGCATTTTGTGATTGTAACAGTATTATTTTGGAGAGGTGCAAATGGTGCATATGTGTACTGTGACGCAGTTAGGAGCCATGGTCTGCGCCCCCCCTGAAATGGCATCTGCCTGTCCTGTGTGGAGGGACTGGTGGAAATGAGGTAATTCCGCTGACGTTGTGTGCTGTTGCAGGAGGCGGTCGAAAACCACAGTGCAACTCCTCATTGGTTAACATTGGGCCCTATGGGGTACAGTGGCCAATGGTGATGTACGCCGGCGGTGACGCTATGCCCCGCCGTGGACGTCATCTCCATTTTCTATCTGTTCACTCACTTTCTACTTGACCTTCCACAGGAGAGGACCTACACTGCAAGTGCTGCTGTGACCTGTGTCTGGAACTAAACATGGCTCGTGTCACTGGGGAAAGGGCCCCTGCCTTCACCTCGGCGGAGTTGGAGCGACTGGTGGATGGGGTCCTACCCCAGTACTGAATGCTGTATGGGCTTCCAGGCCAACAGGTGGGTACACCGTGAGTACGATGCATGGGGCGTGAATGCATCGAGTGCTGTGTGTGAAGGCCTCATGTTGGGGGGATTGGTGGATGGGCCCTGGGCAGCGTGCTGCATGTATGGTGGGCCATGTCTGTGCTAATGGGGATGGGAAAGGGCATGGTGGGCCATGAGTGTAACAGGCTGGACGGTCGGACTAATACCTTTTCCTGTGTCCATTTCCCTGCAGGTCAGCACCCATCAGAAAAAGGGAATATGGCGTGCCATCGCCACGGACGTGCGGACCCTTGGGGTCTACAGCAGGCAGAACACCAACTGTCGCAAACGGTGGGAGGGCCTGAGACGCTGGGCACGGAAGACTGTGGAGACCCAGCTGGAGATGGCCTCCCAATGAGAAAGGTGTGCCCTTCGAACCCTGACCCCCCTGATGGTCCACATACTGGCAGTGGCCTATCCGGAGCTGGATGGGCGCTTGGGGGCATCACAGCAGCAACAAGGGGGTGAGTACAGTGTCCCAATATACAACTTGCACCTGGTGCGGTGGTATCCGGTTGGGAGATGTGGGCCTGTGGGTGCCCCGAGGCCAGGCCTGACATTGCAGACTAGGTTCCATGTTTGGCAGGGTTCTGATGTAAAATACCTCCAACCAAGCTGGTTGGCATCCACTACTGGGCAGAGATCTGTGGGCCTCAGGTATGCTGTAATTGGCGTTAGGTGTCCCTATCCATGGGCTGGTGACTAGCATTGTGACTTGTGGTGCATTGCCTAATGCGTAGGGCCGTTTCCTGTGTCTGTGTTTGTCGTGTATGCCAACGGTGGTGTTGTTGCCGCCATTGATCCAAAGTGTATCCTTTGTCTCTTCCCCCCCCTTTTTGTTTTGTCACCCTGTCCTTATGTGCGTTAGCATCATCTGGCGGAGGAGCTGAGGCACCGGCGACGGAGGAAGCTGCATCCCACTGTGCCCAAGAGGCCGAATCCACCGACAGCGAGGGCATCAGTGGAGCAGAGGACGAGGGGAGGACCACGGTGGAGATAGGAGGGGACAGTTCATACACGGATTCCTCCTCCGATCGAAGCTCCCTGGTGGTGGTGGACACCTCTGTGCCCACCCCAGCTACAGGTACAGACGCTACCCCCCGTACCAGCACCGTTCTCCCAGCAGACCCTCAGTGTGTTCCCATGACCCCTCACCCCAGGCACCTCAGGCCCTGCCCCAGTGAGCCCTGCTGCCCTGAATGAGGAGGCTATTGACCTCCTGTGATCCATCTGTGTTGGGCAGTAAACCATTGTGAATGCCATTCAGGGGCTGGCAGCCCAAATGCAACAGACAAATGCATTCCCGGAGGGCATTCACACTGGCATGGCGGCCCAACAGAGATCAATCCAGGCTCTGGCCTCCTCTCTGATGGCAGCCGTTGTCCTTGTTTCTAACCTCCCCCCTCCAACTTCCTCTACCCAATTCCATTCCTCTCAACCCCAACCTATCCCAAGCACACAGGCAGGCGAGCAGGCACCCAGGACAACACACACGAGTGGACATGGCAAATACAAGCACCACACTTCATCCCGCACGCACTCACACAAACACCATCCAGATGCAGACATACCAACATCCACTGCCTCCACTGCGGCCCCCTCCTCCTCGTCCACCATCTCCCTCCCAGTTGCGTCTACACTCACCTGCATGCACTACATCCTCATCCACTACTCCCATCACCAGCACACCTATCAGCACACGCCCCTCACTGGCAGTCACCACACCCACTTCCATGCACACATCCCCTGTGTTCTCTCCCACTGTGTCTGTGCCCCCTCCTCCCAAAGTACACAAACGCAAGCACTCAGACACCCAACAGCCATCCACCTCACAACAGCATCCAGCCTATACACCTGCACCCAAACACAGCAGACAGACACCTCCGACAACCACTACCTCTACTTCCCCTCCCAATGTCCCTAAGAAGCTTTTCCTCTCCACCTTTGACCTCTTCCCTAGCCCTCACCCCATCCCTCACGTCAGGCCAGGGTGGTCAGAACCCAGCCAACCACCTCAGCCACCCAGTCCAGAGGTACAGTAGTGTCCACAGCTACACCAGGTGGGAGAGGATCCCGGACACCAGGCAGCCACACTGATAGGGTGCCAGTGGGTAGCCATCCGAGGCTGCAGGGGAAGGCCTGGAGCCTCCCCCCACCATTGCCAGCACCGCCACTGCCACCACTAAGCAGCCGTCACTGCCGGCGGACAGTGTGTAGTCCTGCGTCCATGGGCTGTTGTGCGGCCTGGCCCCTGCAAATCCTGTGGGTCTGACACCCAGGTGAGAGACTGTGACCTTGCACTCCCCAAGGTCTGCATCACAGGGCACAATGCCCCCTCCAGAACCAGTGGAGAAGCCATCCACTCACCACATCCTCCACATGATGAAGCTCACTGGGCACAATGCCCCCCCCCCCAGAACCAGTGGAGAAGCCATCCACTCACCACATCCTTCCCAGTATGAAGCTCACTTGGCACAATGCCCCCTCTAGAACCAGTGGAGGAAGCCATCCACTCACCCCATCCTCCACAGGATGAAGCTCACTGGGCACAGTGCCCCCTCCAGCACCAGTGGAAAAGCCATCCTCTCACCCCATCCTTCCTAGGATGAAGCTCACTGGGCACAATGCCCCCTTCAGAACCAGTGGAAGTAGTCACCCACTAGAGAAACTGTGGCCTTCCACTCCCCAGGACAAGTCAGTGGGCAAATCATCCACTTAAGAGACTGTGGCCTTGCACTCCTGAGGACTAAGCACAGGGCATGTTGCCCCCTCCAGAGCATGTGGGTAAATCACCCACTTGAGAGACCATGGCCTTGCACTCCCCAGGACAAGTCAGTGGGCAAATCACCCACTTGAGAGACTGTGGCCTTGCACTCCACAGGACCAAGCACAGGGCATGTTGCCCCCTTCAGAATCAATAGGCAAGTCACCCACTTGAGAGACTGTGGCCTTGCACTCCCCAGGACAGAGTGATGGGCATGTTGCCCCCTCCAGGACCAGTGGTGTTCCATCTTCCGGCTGAGGTCTCCCCCCTTCCCTGTCCCCCTGAGGTGTCTGTCTATTTTAGACCTGATGCCCCTGCAGTGTTCTCTCTGTGCTGTTTCGGGAATGAGGTTGGGTCTTGGACTTTGTGTTGTGGCCCTGTGGCCCACGGACATTAAGGACTGGGCAGTGTCCCTTGCATTGTAAATATGTATATATACTTTTTTATTTGGATGCACGAATTTCACCTATATTTATCTTATTACAGCCTTTTTACACTATAGTAGTTGTCCTTGCATTATTCCTGAGGGGTACAGGGTGTATATGTAATGTTACTGCATCTGGTTGTGTGTGTGGTGTTAGGGGTGGGGGTGTTGGGTGTTGCATGTGTGTGTCACTCTCTTTTTCCTCCCCCCTCCCCTGTGTGCTAGGTGACTGTACTCACCGTGGTTGTCTTCGCCGGTGTTGGTGTTCGTAATGGAGCAGAAGGTAAAAGAGCATGGGGAAGACATGCAACTCAGGCTCCATGGCGGCGTGGTTCTTCCTTGAGTCTCCAGAGGTGAGTCGTTTCCCTTCTGTGCAGTGTTTCCGCCAGGCTTTTGATGTCATTGGTACCGCCCCGAAAAAGGTGGCAAATTGAACTGTCATTATACCTGTTGGTTTCGCCCTGGCGGTCGGTGTGTTAAAGTGGCTGTCTGTCTGAGCGGTTTCCGCCGTAGTCATATTTTCATATTTATTACCGCTGGCCTGTTGGCGGTATTACCACCGCTTTATCACCAACCGCCAGGGTTGTAATGAGGGCCTATGTTTCTTATTGGTCCATTATCTTCTTAGATATTGACGGAAAGATATTTACTGAAGTGTCCACTTAAAAGTCTGGAAATTGCTTCCACTAATTATAGATCCAGGGAAAGAAGGCATTGTCTCCAGAATGCAAACACTTTGTAAAATAAAATAGATTATCTACTTTGTAAGTGTAGCTATAGCTCCCTCAGTAGAAGGCATTTCATCATGCTGATCTGAAATTCCTTTGAAATTTTAGATTCTTCCCTTGAACTGTTAATTTGGTGCTCTGGAATAATCAGACCAGTTGCCTGAAATTATCAGAGCATGTGAGGATAAAAGTGAATGGATATCTCTTTCAGGTGAGGTCATGACGCACAGCACAGGGATATTAGCTTTCAGCTTCAGTGTTTGTATTTCAGATTGTGCTCTCAGCTCTGAAGGTTAGTTGAAACAAGACCAATAAAGCCATCAAATTTGGGGGTGTTGATTATATGGCCAAATGTTTCCTCATGAATTGCTTAATCTGTATCTAATGCAACAACCTACTACTTAATTTGAGCTGGTGGTTGCAAGTGGGGTCCACCAGCACTCATCTTTAGGGACCAGCACTTGTTTTTCCTCATTGACTTCTGACCCAGAGCAAAAGAGAGAACCACACAAGGGGAAAAGAGGAAGAGAAAGATGGAAAACCTGTGACAAAGAGAGAAAGCAGGAGCCTGCACGAGAGACATAAAGGGACCAGGAGTGTCTGGTGTTGGATTAAAGAAGCATGAGGTGGAATGTGCAGCCTTGGTATTCAACACACCTACATGTGATAGCACCAGCCACAGGCATCTAAGCAAAACCATGGCCCCGGGATATAACCTTTTGCAATTAAGTACTGTTGCTTACCCATGCTTAACAGTTACCAGGCTTTAAAGTATAGTTTGTAAAAACTAACTTAGTACTACTGTTGACTTCTGTTAAAAAACCTATGCAAGTAGGGAAGACAATGCCACTTACATTCTCTTTATAAACTTGCAAGCTTGTTAGTTGAAAAAGCATTGGTAAAGTCAGTTATTTTGGCACTTGTATAATGAATAGTTTGCTCACACACACACACACACAGAGGATGTGCAGCAGGACAGTCGCAGTACAAACAGGGAGAGGGAGGGCATACAGACATAGGAGGCAGAAAAGAGTGGGTGGAGAATTCTTGCTTTGAGATCAGATTCTATGAGGATGCTCATTTAATGAACCTTCAAATGATAAAAACTTACAAAACCGATTCTCACTTCCTACTTCTGCATCCTTGCTTTTTGCTATTACCATCCAATGGTACCTTACCACCCTGAGGTGGGGGCGGAATACACTTATGGAAACATGCACCGTGGGTACCACACATGAGTATGAATGCAACATTATTCTAGGCCCACGTGTAGATGCACACTCAAAATAGTTACATTTTTACTACTAGTAGACATGGACTGAAACCACTTTTCTCATGCCTAGCATTTCCATACTTCTTGCCCTCTGTACTATGCCTGCCTTTTTTCGTTTTTTTTCCCATATCTGTTTTTAACTCTACAAGTAGAATTGACCTTTAAATCTAGGAGTTTTAAAATCCAAATCTCATTTGCCATATTAGGGTCTGTCTTGTCTATACTGCTATTGCACGCACAGACCAACTTACTAATAATCCTTCTCAGTGTGTACCCAAGAAATCTAGCATTCTTACTTTAATGCATTTACTGATAAGAGGAGAACGTCGCACAAATGAAAAAAAATAGACTGTCCCACATGTCACACAGTTGGCTTCTTAATCACAGCCTCATCTATACTGTGTTTTGAGGAGCTCAGCTCTAATTTTCCTCAAAATGGCAGTTTTGGTGTGTGACTTTCACCCCAAAAAGTCTCTGAGTTCAATGCTTTTTCTAAGAGCCTTCTCACAGAGACAGCAATTTGTACTGAAAGACCCTCATCTGACCCCTGAAGAGATACAATGTAGGGTGACCAGTTTTCCATAATTTAAAAATGGGACGGCCACAAACATAAAAATAAGACTATGTTTTGATTGGCCGCACCATGGTCACTGAAGGCCTACCCTCAAGAAAATATTGAGGGCTTCTTTTCCAATAATGTATAGACTCACCCATACATTTTCACTGGAAGAAACAAACGTTAATGCGACTTTATATTTAGCTGTTGAAATTAGATAAGAACTAATGTTTAAAATCAGTGAAATCTGCTGGTTAAAGTTTACCCAACTATAACAAACAGCCCTGTCATGCACTGCCTATGACCTCAAATATTACATCACTTCTGTCATGTTAATTAACATCACTGATGCCATAATTGATGACATCTGAAATGACATAATTAATGACGTTACTGGTAACGTCATGAAAGTATCTTGCAGGCTTTCTAAACTTCAAGAACTCACAAATCTATGCCTGCTCCCAATTTTGTATATCAGCAATCGAGTGATAATGAACATAATCTTTGCCTGCAGCCATCCCTTACGCCCACCCACCTGAGTGCAGTCAATCCTCGCTGCACATGCCTGAAGGCCATGCCCTGCCCCAAATCTACCATGAGATGACCAACCCCCGAAGGTCATGGCCTTTGTGCAACCCAAGAGCAGCCAACCCCCTTTTGTGCACAGCACTTTTATTTATTACTATTATGAGTTCTTCAGTACTACAGCGGTACCACAGGAGTACAGCAGAACACACACGGGTAGGAGATCCGAACTGGGTCCCATTATATATTTTTCTCATTTTAATTTCTGTAGGTGTCCGAGTGGACCCCATGTATTTGGGTCTGATGGTCAGGGTGTGCTCACCTTGACCCCTTATGGGTCATTCAAATATATTTTTTGGGGCTTGAGAATCAGGTCTCTGAGACCTGTAATGGCAGCCACAACATTTTTCATGCTGTTGCATCCAGCTAGTCAGATTGCTTTGTTACTGTGGAAGTGGCACTGGTAGTAAGGTACCAAAATGGCTGACAGAAAAAAAGCTTCCTTAACCAGTCAGAAGCAGCCATTTTATAAATATACCGGTGGAGTACCAAGAGACCAACCATTCAGATATCTCTAACATTTTCTGAGGATTAAACTCATTATGCCTAACCCAAACCCCTCTTTAAATGCTAATTTCTTGAAAACAGATGAATGGAAATGCTACAAGTCACAAAAGAAAGGTTTTCTGAGCGAAGTTCCACCTTTCGTCCATGGTTGGTGTGTTTCCTTGTGTCAGAGAGCAAAACTTCTTATGGGAATTAAAATGGGAAATTGCACTTTTGGAGCACAGTTCCTCCCTTCTTCTTAGCCCCGCTTGACTGATCAGCACAAAACCTTCAGTGAAGGAGCCAGAGTGGCTTAATTTTGTCTTTTAAAGTTGTGTGCACATTTGTCAAACTTCACTACAGTTAGTGTGTGTGTATGTGTGTGATGTAATTCATTTGAAACATTCACTCCCTAAAGTGTGATGAGACTCAGGCACACCCGGGACCGTCTGCAGGTGATCCCTTGCTTGGGTGACTGAATATGATTAATCCCTCATTAAAGCCTGCACAAGAGGTGACTCTTTAAACAACTCAACTATTCCCTAATATGAAGAGAGAGTTGGAGAAAAGGTGAGCTTAGGACAGTGACTGAAAAACCAGGACGATCTGTGCTAATCCTAGACGTCTGGTCATCCTAGAACAATATCATTATTTCCTAATGTCTTAGAGGTGAAGATGATGCAACATCATCTGCAGTCCACAATTTGCCCAGACGTACTGAATAAAAATAATTTGTCAGTTTGTACTTTTTGATGTCAAAAGACAGCACTTTAGTTTAACCCAGAGACACAACTATATTTTTGTGAGCGGTCCAGTTATTACATTTTTTGCAAAACATTTTATTTGTTGTTTAAGCAAAGTTTGTGTCTCTTCCATAGGGATTTTCCTACAACATCAGTAACTTAGTGAGTATCCTTCCTCATTTCATATTTTTCACCGAGTAAAACATAAACACATAATAACATAATTGGCTTCTACACGTTTGCCGAAGTGCGTTCAAATAGTATGGCAAATGTGAGGCTGTACACAAAGGGGCTGGGTGAATGTATGTGGGGCGGGGGCAAAAGGGTGGCTAAAAAAACAATATTTTGTAACTTTTTTTTATCTTTCCCCTTCAGGTTACTACATATAAAATAATGGACAGCTTAAATGAAAAAAAGAAATTTGATCAGTGAGAAATGCTCTGTTGTACATTATGAATACTCTATTAGTTATTGCACTACACATGTCCATGTCTTTAACCAAAGAGTCACATAGTTGAGTCCTGGATGGTGAAGTGGCGAATAGTGACTTGCATATGTTTATTGATACAAGGTCCTAGTCAGTGACAGAAAGCACTGAGTATATGTAAGTCATTATTTTAAATTTGCTAAATTACAGTATGAGAGACTACACAAAATGTGCACATGATTTAAGATAAAAGAAAGTGCTTCCAAAATATAGAGTTTAATAATAGCCAGAATGTACATAATGAACATTCTTTTTATAATTATCCTTCAAAAGCACACACTTCACAGCTCAGCTAGTGATTCCCTTGCAATACCACAAAAAAAAAATATATATGTGTCTTTGATGCATGTCAGTATTCCAAATTAACCATCCCGGGACAGTCGTCTTTTTTTTTTTTAAAAAGGAGGGGAGCTGTTTTTTCTAAATCAAAAAAGTATGGGCATGGGGCTGAGGCCTGATGCAACATGGAGTAGGACACACCTTCTTCGTGCCCCCGACCCTCAAGGCCTTCCTACCTCTATCAAATGTCATTGGTGAGTCTTTCCCACCTACCAGGCAGCCCGCAGACCCCTGTAGGAGTGCTAAGCCTGTGGGGGAAAGCTGCCAGAAGCTGGGCGATGCGGGTGCACTGTGGGCCATGTTGCTGTCAATGTGCTCCAGTGTCGCCCCGTGCTTTGTTGCGGTAGCACCCGTGCTGGGACCAGAATCTGCCTGTCACAGAGAGCCCCAGGAGGGGCCTGACATCTCCACTGGACAGCGAGATGGGTAGGCTGAGGAGGTGTGGTGAGTGGATCGGGTTGGTGCGGGCTCGACCCTGCATGTACCACTGCCCATCCCCCCCGCTTCCGTAGAGAGACTCTGCACCTCGGACTGACCCCTCGAGCCAGCGCTGGGGCCTTCCTTCTGCGAGGGTCCTGAGGGGACTGTCTGGGGAAAGAGACTGGGCCCTCCCCACAGTGGCCTAGCTGTATTTTACTTCACTCCTCCCCAGACTTTATGTTGCCTTCCAATGGGGCTGGCTGTGCTGGTGGGGCCCTGCTGCTGCATTCGCACCCTACCTGTCAACATAAATTATGTTAAAAGCATATGGGCCCCACTTGCAGTAAGAGGGGGCTGTAGTGGATCCCCGCTGGGACTAAGGAGGCCTCCTGGAGACTTGTGGCCTGCGTCCAAAGCTAGCAACCAGACAGGTGCTGAAGCTGCACCGACCTTGGTACCGTACGCCGGCACTGGAGTGGTGGCCCTCCCTGTGTGGTGTGGAGTGGGGGTGTCCCGTCTGCCAGTGCACAAGACAGTGAATTTGGCATGCATTGGATGGTCCTAGCTCACTATGGTGTCTGAGTTTAGGGAGCGGAGTTCTACTGGTTCCTACACTCCGCTTATCGTCCCCCTGACACCCGCCTGCTGATCAGAACCTCTTCGCTACAACTGCAGGCCTTTCATCGCCTGGGAACAATGGGACCTGTGCATCTGCAGCCAGCCTGGGGGACTTCCCTTCTGCTAACAAGTGCCTTAAAATGCCTCAGGGCAAATCTTCCAGCGTGACGCCTGGTGCTGCGACTAAAGATATCCACTCACTTCCCTGTGGCAGAAGTCACAGCAACCAACCATGGACTTTTCAACAGAAACAACGGAAGGGCCTCTGGCGCCTTCTTCTTCAGCCCCCTCCTGCAGGTTTACATGGACAACTTTCTCAACAAACTATGAGCCAAAATTGGCTCCCTTAAAACTGACTTCAAATCCTGCATCCATGAAGCCAAACATGACATTGAGGGCCTGGGGGAGAGGGTCAACGATGTGGAGCAAATGTTGGATTCACGGACGAAGGACCTAGACGCCCTTTGTTGCATGGGTTCCGCGAACTCTGCAGCTTGCCTGGACTACTGTACACCCTGGGACACTTCCAAGTGAAACAGGGAACGCTAGATATGTGATGCCAAGAAAGACGTTATTCAGTACTTACAGAACATGGACACCTCTCCAACAACCCCAGTCTTGATGGTAGACCCTTGATGAACTAGAATGCCTTCCACTTCAATCTTACCACATGGTTGATCTGATGTCCTCCACAGTGGGCGCCACACTGGTCACTGGTACTTACCACGGACATTCGCACATCGGTGACCACAACTTCAGCCCAACATTCAACTGCTGCCTCCCATACCACTTGACTCCTGAATGGACAGTAGCCATGCCCGTACCCTTGGGCTGTCCCTCTGCTGCTGAGAGTGTAGACACAGATATTGCCAGCTTGAACGTGTGTCCTTCCTCAGACCCATTCATCCTGGGCCTTGGGAGTCTGAAGAGCTCCAGATTCACAACTACTGTTAGCTTGCCCCTCAAATCCAGATCTGTGGGGAATGTCTTCCCCTGGATGGCCGGCATTGTTATGCGCCGTCCCTACACACTTATGGATTCACTGTTTAAGCCCAGTTGGCCTAATGTTACTATTTTATTCACTGTGCACTGCCTTCCACTTAGGCCAAAGACCACCCAGAACATACTTCCTTAGTCCCTCCTAGCGGCCAACCCACATTAACTAGGCACACCCTTTGACACACATTCGGGTCTTGGCCTTCTCATGATGTGTAGCGTTGCCTCTCCTCCTGTTACCTCACCAGCCATAGGCATCTCACTTCCATTTGTCACCACACTTCAATCTTTGTCTTCCTCCCATGACTGCTACCACTGGGGTTAAACTCATTAAACTCAATGTGCAAGGGCTCAACTCACACAAAAAACGTAAGCAGATCTGACAGTATCTCCTCCAGCAAGACGCAGATGCAACCTTTCTACAGTAAACACATCTCCTTCAGCAAGACTCCCCTGCGGGGCCAATTGCGCTTGCACCACACTAACATGCTCTCCTCGCACTCAAACAGAGGTATTACAGGGGAGGTAATAAAGTAGGGTCTCTCCTGGTGCGTAAGCTTTGGCAACATCGGGCCACAGCTCACATCCTGGGATTTAGGAACCTGGTTCTCCACGGATACAACTAAACAGCAGGCTTTCCACAATTCCTACCAGGCCCTCTACACGAGTGAGGATGGCCTCCCTGACGCTCTTACTTCCTATTTGAAGGAGCTCCCCTGGGATCCACTTGATGCTTCCCATATTGCCTTGTTGGAAACTCCCATATCCCTGGATGAGCTCCAGAAGGCCCTGAAAAGCCTCCCCTTGGGTAAGACACCTGGCCCAGATGGCCTGTTGGTAGCCTTCTATTGCAAGTTTCTCCACAACTACAACACCAGCTACTGGCTTTTTTCAATGCCTTCACAGCTGCCTCAGGGCTCACTCCCACCATGGCTGAGGCAGAGATCTTACTAATCACGAAACCGAGCTAGGACCCATCACTTTGCACATCATATCGCCCAGTAGTGCTTTTGAATACCTATGCAAAACTATATACTAAAATACTAGCCAACAGGCTAGAGCCCTTACTCCTAGGCCTTATCGATCCAGACCGGGTCATCTTCATCCACAACAGTCCGCGTGCAGACAATATCTACATTGTAGACCACCTAGTGGAAAAAGCCCATCGCCATCCCAGTCTGCCTTCTGTCACTTGATGCGGAGAAGGCATTTGATAGGGTCGGTTGGCCCTTCCTAAAGGCCATACTTCAGAAGATTGGATTGGGGCCTGGGGTGATTGACAGGATCATGGCATCCTGTACTGCATCTCTAGTTAATGGAGGACTGTCTCAAGCCATCCACCTACAGACGGGTACAAGGCAGGGTTGTCCTCTTTCCCCTTTCTTATTCGCCCTGACAGTAGAGCCCCTGGCAATCACAATTCGGCAAACAGAGGATAAAGTGGGGATACCCTTTGGTGGACATGCTCACAAGGTCACCTTATTTGCTGATGACCTTATGCTAACTCTCGCACAGCCAGAGACATCCCTTCCAGCACCTAGTTCATGCACTCCAATCATTTGAAACAGTCTCTGGCTTCAGGATCAATCACAGGCTCTGAACCTAACTATCCCTCAAGCAGACTTATAGACCATTCAGTCTCTCACACGTCTTCAATGGGCCCCCAGTTCTATCCAATACCTAGGCCCCCACCTCACTTCAACCTTAAACACTTGGACGATGGCTAACTGGCACAAATACCATAGATCTGGAGGGGTGGTGCCCTAGTCTTTCCAATGTGGTGTTGATGCTCCATCGAGATCGGAGAAGGTTGGGCTGCCCCAAACTCCTTGAATATTACTGGGTGGCACAGCTTCCTTTTATTTCACAGTGGGTTGTGCATGAAAGTGATAAACATTGGCTACACATGTACTGTGTGGTGGCTTGCTGTCGCCTTTGGAATGTGGCATGGCTCCTCAGACATGTGAGACCCCAAAGCGCCTACCTCACCATCCCCACAAAAATGGTCCTGGAAATCTGGGACAAAGTTGTGGTAAAACGAGGCCTTATCTCCAATCCATCACCTAGCACTCTGTTAGCACGCAATCCAGATTTTCCTCCAGCGCTGCAGCTCACTCCTTTAGCCACTGGAGAGAGGGCAAATGTCGTATCCTTCAGGATCTTTTTGAGGGTGAAACAGTTAAGAGATACAAACAAAGCCGCCAGGGGTTCAGCCTCCCTGAGTCCACCAGACTACAATGCTATCAACTTTGCCATTGGGCTCTCTCTCCCTCTAATGTGCAAGGAGCAACCCACACTCACTTCCTTTGAAACCCTAATAAGATAATTCAGCGGGTCCCGTGGACTCATATCACGCACATATCAGGCCCTCCAGATTCCCCCCTCATCCACACACACCCCTACTAATCTTAATGGCACACTGATATCGGAGTCGAACTGCCCCTGAAACAATGGGACCGTCTATGGTGTGATAAACCGCAGATCTTGAAAAGCATACCCCAACAGGAAACTGCATACAAGATTATGACACGCTGGTACCTCATGCCTACCCAACTACACACAATTTTCCATCAACTTCCTCTTTATGTTGGCGCTGTTCTTCGGCACCTGGGAACTTTTTGCGCATTTGCTAGTCAGGCTGAGGCATCACCACCTTCAGGAAAGAAATTCTTAGCCATATTAAGGGGACAATAGACTATCCGATTCTATAATCCCACAAGACCATGCTACTCGGTATTCAACCTCAACCCTTACAGGCTATGGCTCATCCTGGAGTGGCACTTGGTCTCACACATGTTGAGAGTGGCCAAACAGCTCATTGCACTACATTGGAAACAACCCACTGCCTCCTCACCCCATTACCACATGATTCACATGTATTTGGCAAACCCTTGCTATGGAATCGCTGACTTGCAAAGTAACTTATACAGAAGGGAAGTTTACCCATACTTGGCAACCTCTTATACAATATTTTCCTGTTTAGAATTTACTTGCTTCGCACCACCAATAATTAAAGCCCTCCAGCTTTTTGACTGACCCTTGCCTCCTAATTGAGGCCTTTGTCTGCCATCCCTCCCCTTATTCACCCACTCTCCTCTTCCCCATCTCCCTGTAACGTTAGATCCCTATGGACAAATATATCTGGCTGACTATGCTTCCCTCATGCACAGGGCTCGTTTTCTTAATTGTTTAGTAATGTTAATTTCTTCCTAAGGTACTGTTGCTGGGAGAGTTTATTATTATTGCTATTCTGATACTTACTCACAAAGCCCAGGCTACCTTGTTTCCATATTGTAGAATGTGTAATATGCAACCCCATTTCAATAGTTGTGGAGATTACTGTCCAGATAATACCCAGATAATATCCTACACCACTGTAGCTTCATTGTACAGCATTAAGACGAATGATGTTGTATTTTGTTTCAAAATGTAATAAATAGATGGTTTGCAAAAATACAAAACTATGGGCACGTCGTCCCCCTCAGATCTCAATCACTTCGACCACTGCTTTTAGATCGAATGTCCTTACGGTTAAATCGTACAGTGTAAGTCTAATAAAATAATGACGCCCACCTTGTGTTTTTGGTGAACTGTGTTGCCTGCTTGAAAAAGCCGACAATTTCAGTTGTCGGCGCGCCTTCAACTTAGGTGGGAAAGAACAGCAATACTAGATAATGTTATGTAGAAACACAGCCTTGATAGTAGTCTGAAATACCAGGTGTGTGAAAATAAAGAGAAATACCATATTTCATGGGAAATTGACGAGTGAACCAGTTTAGTAATTAGAGGAACATTTTATTTTTGTACGATTTTCACAATGAAGGAGCAAAAAGATTTGAATAACAGGCTGCTTCCACCTATACGTTGCTATGTCTCCATAGTTCCCAACGACGACTAACAACTATCCACACCAGGTGTCCTCGCCCAGATCTATTCTCCACCACATTCCATGGTGAGGCTTCCAGGTTTCAAGTCATACACATTGAGCCAGCAAATTTACTAAAGCACTAATCCTACTTCTTTACAAAATGTAATTCTAGGAATTATTTACAACTTAACCCAAGCTCTCCTAAACCTACTACACATTTCAAAATACATTTCACTCAGACCACAACAGAAACCTTTCTAATCTCTTGGGAAGGTGTCAGTTTATGTGTACTGCAATTGAAGCAACCACCACAAAACTCACTGCTAATATCCTACGACTCCATGCTTGTGCCTGCAACCATCTCGGTCAGTCCAGCTGCACCTGTTGCTAGTTGGAAGTCAACATCCAGGAAATCATTGCCATCGTCCACATCTTGCGACCCCAGGACTTCATGATTCCCTCTCCCAAGAGAAACCCTTCTAAGTTCCAGACATTGCCACCTTTGACTCTCGCTACCCTCTTGGAAGCCTGTACAACTATCCCGGGTGCAAACCACACTGCAACCTCTTCCCCACTGCCACACAGATTTGCCCAATTGACCAGAATGAGTGTTTACTTCATGTGGCTTGAACATGGAATCATCCATATGGTGCTTCATTTTGTCCTTGACCTTCATAATGTGCTCTCGTACTTCCTTACAATCCAGTCTGCTGTCAATGCCACAACACTTTCTCAACCACCACCGGAACATTCTAGAAGCTAGAGCGCAAGCCCACAGCAATTGTAAGAGATTATAATCTGTTGATTGGTGACCCACTGTACTAGAAGAGAATGACAGAGCCTAGGGCCCCTTCTTCCAACTTAACCATTACTACGTGTCAATTGAACAATATTCTTAACCATTTTGTTGAATTGCACCAGCTGAACATTAGCTTCACAAATCCTTTTGTGAATGACTCCCAAATTCTTAAGGTACTCGTCTATGTGCACATCCCAAATGTGTTACACACTTGACGTTTTAGTAGCCCTTTCAGACAAATCATCATCTGGGAGCTCAGAAACCGTGCCAGAATTCATCGTGTCCTGACCTCTGCCCAGTTGGAGAAATACAAAGTAAAGTGCAAAAAGCTTCCTTCTGAAGTAACATAACAAAAAGTCTAACATTATCTATCCCCAATTGTCTACATGGCCCTTCTGGCACATCTACCAGTTTCAACTTTATCCTGCAAGACTCAGCTGACTTTTCACTAATCAAACAGAGCACATTCTCAGATCCAACTGTCCACACATTCATCCATTGTCAGACACCCAAAAATGTCTCTGGCACGCCTTTTGGTGGTGAACATGCCGGAATCCCCCTGATGACATTGCCCAAGAATCCTCCGACTAACCTAAAAGAAATCTCAATCTTGTACCCACAAGATACAGTACCATTTGTCACACTAGACTTGTCCCTTCCCTTGAAGCATGTTTTGATCTCTCCTCTGCTCCTCAGGCCATTCTGACTTAGAATATGTCAACACTCTTTTGACCTCTATATCTGCTTGCATACCCCTCCTTCAATCTCTCTCATTCACACACAGTTTTAAAATCACTCATCTCCACATCTTCCATAATGAAGGCTACCTCATGCTTCACTTCACTAGCCAACAAAACGGTGGGGTCTGTAAATGACAATCTAGAAGTGTAGTCAGTATGCACATTCCATGCCCCCTGCACATACTTCATCCCACAGCTGAAGGCTTCCAACTTGGATGCTGACCTAGCCAATTTAGCTGTTAAGTTATTATCACCACTAGGAGACAAGATGTTACCTAAGGGTTTATAGTCATTTCTGATAGTAGACCTCATCCTGCAAACAAATACTCTGAAGCTCAAGCACATCTCTCTTGATTACAGCCTGGCTCAAAGTCTGGTAACCATACATAACCACCCCTTCATTCTTACCATTCTGATGCTTCAGGACTGCACCTACGAGAACACTGCTTGCATCTACACAAATGATGCATTCCTTCCTAATTACAAATAGCTTCAAACATGGTGCAGCTACAATCTCACATGTGAGCTGTTCACAAACTATCTCTGTTAGTCCACCACCTTCCAATCACCATTTACAATCTGCCTTATCTGAAGCAGCTCAGTCTTCTGGGCATTATTCTCCAGTAGCTTCAAACAAAATTCTGTAAATATCAGGAAGGAAGTCAATGGATCCTTAGATTGTCACATAGGAGCTTCAAGGATAGCCTCTATGTCATGTTCCAAATATTCCACACTACCACAAGCAAACTGATTTTATTATCAAGGGTAAGCCCTTAGTGTACAAGTCCCTCAAAACGTTCCCAAAGTTTTTGTCATGGCCATAAACCCTTACCCATAAACCAAAATGTCATCCTGGAAGGCTAGTGGTTTCCTCACTCCTTCAGAGTTGTTTCCATTAACCTCTGAAATACTGCAGCACTGCTCATTGGTCTAAATGACATCCTCTTTGTATTGGAAAAGATCCTCTGATATGAGGAAAGCAGTCAAACATTACCTCATTCACACTGCAAAGGTCTATGCATAAGTTGAATTTTCTGGAGGACGTCAAGGATATCAGAATAAGATAAATCCATAGCAAACACTGATGTTGCTTCACACTGCCTCTGTCAGAAACATTTTATAACATAGGGCTTGAACTAGACTTTGTCAGATGGCTACTCCTTCTCAAATGTGATGGATATCCATCCAACATATTATAAGTGCAATATGATATAATGTACTTGTAATACAGCAGACGGGCCACGTCATTTTTTCTTGCCGGAGTATCCCATCCACCAAAGTCTAAATCTGGCCCTATAGTCTTCAGTTTTCCTCTGCAATTGATCGGAGCATTCCTGACCTTGTGTCGCACCACAACTGTCTCTTTCCTGAGAATTATTTTTGTTTGAGTCCCATGTATTCTCCCCAAATGTCTCCAAAGACATCATCAAACTCATCCTTCTGGCTTTGTACATGTTCCACCTCGCTATCCTCTTTCCACTCTTTCTTGATGAAATACAGAGGAGGAACAGCATGGGGGTTCAGCCTTATACCCAAATCTTCTTGGTGGGATGAAACCAAAGTTGATTCTGCCTTATCAGCTTATTAGCAATATAAAACGACTCTTTGGAGCTCTTCCCTATAACCTCCAAAACATCCCAGATATACCTCAATATTCTGATCCTGTGACCGCAGTCTCCCTCACCCCGGCACTCACTTCTGCAGAAATAAAGTTCCTCTCTGGCCACAAGTACCAGGTACAGGAGTGCACCATCATGTGAATTTCTACACCCAAGATAACTTGCCTTGAATACTACAATCACCCAAGCTAAGAGCTAGTTGAGGATTAAGAGTCTCATCTTTTGTCGCCCTGTAGTCATATTGACTTTGCCTGGGATAATGCCCTTAAAATACTCAGGCAACGTGTCACATTTACATTTGTTGCACACACTCTCAACAGCATGGTACTTCTTAAAATTACCAAAATAAGTAAAACAGCCACACCTGCAGTACTGACGATTTTGTTTCCTCTTCCCACTCCTTTACATCCTCTTGCCTTACCCCCATCCTGCCTTTAACCGCAGCATTACTCTTATTTCATGGGAAAATATCTCGGAGTTCTCTATGCCTTTCACTATGTGGAGTGTTAAGTTCAAGCACACCCACAGTCACTGTGCAGTTTTTGTTCTTGCATCTCACAAGAATTTGGTCTTTTAAAACCTGTGCATAGCTTATGTATTCAACTTTACTTTACGTGGCCTAGGTTCCCAATACTTAAAGATACTCTAGAGGATCCACAATCAACACTGAAGTATACAAAAAAGTATAGAAAAAAATGGTGGCTGGAATTCTTGAATTAATCTCAGCCACTGGTAATTACTCGGACCGCATCCCAATTCATTTGTAAATTGCACACCATTCCACCCCTGTGTGGACCCAGCCATATGCAAATCAGTTTTGACCCTGCTCCAAAGGGAACAGTTGTGCGCAGACTGTCAGACCAGATCTTCCCTGAATTGGAACAAAAGACACAGCTAATGAGTCCTAATGAGGGCAAAACCAGGCTTGAAAATATCACATGGAGCGCTATTTCCCCAATATAGAGTTGTATGCAAGGTACAGATCCCCATGTAGGAAATGGAGCCTGGTGTGTAAATGAACATCTTTTATGACTACTACTTCTCAACAGGGAAAACTCTTTCCAGTTTAGAGAAATATCTTTCCTTACATCGCACAAAGCTGGTGGTACTCTGTTCTCTCCACCCTTGATGAGGAGTTACTCTAGCTCTTGCTGGTGGAACTCTCCAAAGGTTTACAGGTGTGAAAGGCTTAAGAGACATTTATCAATAGCAGCATTCTCATAGGTTTGTGGGCATTCACAAACTCTCAAGTCAAGCCTTGATGTGCACCCTCAACTACCCCGGCATGGGGCTCCCTATGACGCAGTTGTAGGCATACAAATGTCCTTTATTAAACCCTTTTATGCCTGTTCATTATCCTTTTGTTTACTTGTGATGGGTGTAAATGGAACCACCGCTGGCTGTAAATATAGGTTTAATTATGTAAATGTCTTTGTGAATGGGACTTGAGTTACAAAATAGGCAATTTTAAACCACTTAAGTAGATAGTTGTACTTTAAAAATTAATTTGTATTAATTGGCTACAAAAACATAGTGTGGGCCTTTCTAAAATGTCTAGATATGTTTTACATTTTTGTCACGTTTGTCTTGGCTGTGAGCAAGTGGCAAGGGCGACCACCTCACTCCTGGTCATTACGGACACTGAAGTCCTGAACTTTTCACATTCAAATCATGTTTTAAGGTTTGTTAGACTAATTAATTACATCAAAGCAAAATAGGACTTCAAGAGCTGCAGTGCATTATCTTGTCAAACAGACTGCTTGAATTGAAAAAAGTGTTCGTAATGACCTGGAGGGATGGGATCACCATAAGTGACCTGGTGTAGTCCAGAAGTGAGGTACGTTGAGTAAAAAATGCAGAGCTCTGACCAGGAAGCGGAGTGCCTCCCTGTCAGTATCACAACGCAGCAGGATATTCAATTAATGTCAGATAGTCGAGTTGTGGGTCTCTTTCAAGTTGTCCAGATGCAGACAACGTCTCTTTCGATTATCATAAGGCAGCATTTTCCCCTGAATGTCACTCCCCGAGGACTGGAGGAGTCCATAAATCATTTTAAAAGGACAGAAGATTGGAATTTTATTGAAAATTAAGAGATAAGTCATTACAAAGTTGTGGATCCAGCAGATGGAGAGTCCCTAAACTAAGAGGACTACTTCAAACTGGCAGAAACAAGAGCTGAATTTTCGGAGCCAGAGCATAATGACTTAGGTGGACAATGAAGATTGAAAAGCGAGGTCTTTGAGCTGAATGAGTTGAGTCATAGTCAAAAAAGCAACAAGCGCTGAAATATGGCCAACCGTTCGCACAGCGCAGTGCAGCGAACAAATATGTTTCTCTTGGACCTCTTAGTGGCAAATAAAGGGACACATAAACAGAGGGCATTGCAGTAGTCCAGCAGCAATAAAATGTACACGCCGCCGCATAGGACTGTAAGGGAGCAGGAAAGAACTGCAAAGCCTACTTCAGTAAACAAAGTTAATGGGGAAAAAGCGATTACGCACAAATGACCATTAAACATAAGATCTGTGTGTCACGCCTAGAAGGCACGCCTGCAGACAAAGGACATGGTGTGGGTTCAAATATCGGCATTTCGTTTCAAAAGGTTCTCATTCATCAAGCATTGAACTGCAATACAACAGTCGCAAACTGATAAGACAGAGATGAATAAGAACTGATGGCCTAGATGCAGAATCCTCTGATTGTAGGACAGATGTACGAACAACTTTAGGGGTTGTAATTTGTAGATTAATGATTTTTGCACCACACAACAAAAATGTTTCCAGCAGCAGTGTCCCTCAGTATAACTCCTCAACAGAGCTTCAAATTGAATGACTTTTATCTGGATCAGACCACACTTGTGGGAAGATAAACAAGCATTTACAATGCAACGGGTCTCGCGTTTGCTCATGTTAGAGCTGATCGCGTTGTAAACTCCTAACCCGACTTTTCACCTATCGGGCAAAAGTGCATTTATGTACATAACCCGAAAAAGTGAAATCACTTCTGCCAAGTGAGATCGCGCTCGTAAATTAGAGAAAAAAAAGTCCACGAGCCCAATGGAAAACATCGAGCCTCGCATGTTTTCTGTACTTGGTTGCTGCGCTCGAGGAGGGCTAGCCACCGGAAAAGGCATGACATATGGGTGCCTTCGACTAATGAAAGCAAGCAGATTTTATTAGGGAAGCCCACGAACCAATAAAAAACACTGACGTGAAGTTGACAGGGCTCCGAGCCCTTTTCTAAATACAAAAGAGTCTTGCTGCGATACGCATGCGCAAGCGCATGCAACGCAGGCTCGACCCTAAAAAGGGACAAGCATTGGCAAATCCAGTAGGTCCCATAAATGTGAAAACTGTTGATTTTTGTCAGTGTGTTTTAGCCCTGTTATACACTGATGTGGCTGCTGTTCAGCATGGCTAAAGGTTAGGGGTATGGAGTGCAGTGGTGGCTGGTGACATTTGAAAATGGTGGGGCGTACAAATTAAGTATGATTTTTATGTAGCAAGTGAAGCAAGCATGCTTAGTGGGCAAACATGGATTCCTGTCACATACCTTCTAACTGTAAGCCAAGAAGAGGTACAACTCTAATTTGTCAAAGAAAATAATTGGTTTAGGACCATTTGATATCAACAATAAAGGAAACTGTAGTTTAGGTATGGATGTTAAATAAAACTAAACAGGCAGCTTCTAAAAGAACTTCAGATGGTGCAGTGCAAACTGAGCCACCTCGCACATCTAGGCCCCAGTGCCACTGCACCAGCTGCCCCATTGGTAGCCACGAGATGTTTGTTGAACCTGTGTGAGCTCCAGTGTTACTGACTTGTTCAACACTGGAGGATTAGGATCTCCACAAAGGTCATGAACTCTCCAGAACAGCGGTTCTTAATCTGGGGTCCGCTGTCCCCTAGAGTTTTAACATGAAGTTGGTAGCGCGTTTACCTCCTGCAGGGGTGGAATTAAAAAAGAACAGGGAACCATCTTTTTCTAAAAAGTCTGCCAGAGTTCGTGGAACATATGCTGTGCGTGATGTACATAATATCGGAGAAGTTTGTCGCGACTTTGCATACTGCACAGATAACGTTTTGCACACTCTGGGCGAGAGAGAGAGAGTACAGCTAAAAATAGCGGTATTCACTTGGTTCTATCATGCTGTGCACACTGCCTCTCTGGCATCAGGCGCTGTGATGTCACCACACAAATTTGCTAGTTAGCACAGTAGTGACTTAATTAGCTAACTACAGGGGGATTCGAGATGACAAGCAGACTGTAACACTGAATTTAGTATGTATGGGTTTTAGAAAAGTAATCCATAGTTGTGAATGTAACCCGTCAGCCAGTGCCACTCTTAGGGCCAAACACTGTTGCATTCTGGGCCTTGTAGTTTCACTTCAACATTGATAGTACGAGCTGAAAAATCCCAGACTGCAAGGTGAGAGCCACCTCAGACACTGCTGTTTCTGCAAAAACAAACGAATTACTATAGTGTAGTTAATCAGCGCACTTAGGGTAAGAATCCATGAGCAGGTTGTCTGCCCTGAGCTGGAAAGTGCCCAGCACCTAGAAAGTCTCCGTGCTACACAGCATGCTGGGGTGCAGCACCACCTTATAGGTGAACAGCAGCTCTTCCGGGGTCTTGTCTTTCGCTGCAGCCGGGAGCTTTTTGTTCATTTTTACAAATCTCTTTAAGTTTGCTATCTAGATGCAGACTGTGCAAGGCGCTGTGCCATTATCAAAGTGAAGTCCCTGCTATTGTTGAGGGCTAATAGTTGTTCTTCTGACTGAACAATTAACGGGCTGAAGAAACCCCAAACGGACTGAAAAGGAAAGGGAACCGGAAATTCAAACTGGGACATAGGCCGAGACCCTCCAGCACCCACAATGTATAAAGGCAGGTTCAGTTCCGATGCCCTTCATTTGCCAGCATAAGATCTAGCATGAAGGCACATGCTGCTGGAATTGTGCAAACTATTTGAGGGGGACAGACACTTGGCATTTGGCAATGCTGGAGAAGTCAGGCAATTTCATTAACACAAATCCCCATCGCTACTGCAGGATGCAGTAAGATCACGAAGGGTTTCTGACCTGCCCACTGCCTGCCACCCGCTCTTCCTTTAAAACGTTGGCCCAGAACGGCAGGCTATTATTCCCAAACAAACCAATCCAAGCTTTGCTCTCATGCAGCTTTATAGTTAAAGCTGCATGAGAGCAAACCAGTGATTGGTTGGAGCAGGTAAACACAATGCTCCAAAGGAGGCCAGAGGGGCTGTGCTGTGTTCCCCTGGCTCCCTAACAGATTGATGGGTTACAAGCCTGCAGTGCACATTTTGGATCAGACACAGTCTGAGATCTGTCCAAAACGACATGCCCACTGGACATCAACTGACGTGGTTGACATACAACATTCAGTGCCAATCTCCCATTGGCCATCCCCTGCCTTATGCCCTGCCCCCGCAGGCTGCCTCTACGGAGCAGCCACCGTGCCCAGTAGTCCTTGGACAAAGAGAAAGAACTTATGGCACTGGCACCTGGTGGGGCAACGCTCTTCCGCCTCAGAGGAGAAACCACCACTGGTGGAGTGTCATAGAGTGGAATGGAGTGCCGTAGGGTGGAGTGTCATAGAGTTGAGTGAAGTAGGGTGTCGTACAGCAGAGTGGCATAGAGTGAAATAAAGTGGCATAGAGTAGAATGCCATAGAGTGGACTGGCATATAGTGGAGTGTCATAGAGTGGGTTAGAGTAGACTGGCAAGGAGTCGCATAGAGTGGAGTATCACAGAGTGGAGTGTTGTAGCGTTTCATAGAGTGGAGTGGAGTGGCGTAGAGTGGAGAAGAGTGTTGTAAAGTTGACTGTTATATTATGCAGAGTCTTATAGTGGAGTGTCATAGAGTGGGGTTGAGTGCAATGGCGTAGATTGAAGAGTAGTGGCATACAGTGGAGTTGTGTAGGGTGGATTAGAATGGAATGGATTGAAGTGGAGTGTATTAGAGTGGAGGGGATTCAAGTGGGTTCAAATGGATTGGAGTAGAGTGGACTACAGTGGGGCAGAGTGAGTTGGAGTGGATTAGAATGGAGTGGAGTGGAGTAAACCAGACTGGAGTGGAGTGGAGTAGAGTGGATTAAAGTTGAGTGGATTGGAGTGGAGATGATTAGAGTGGATTGCAGTGGATTTGAATGGATTGGAGTCAATTAGAGTGGAGTGAATTAAAGTGAAACAGGATAGAGTAGAGTGGATTGGCTTGGATGAGAGTGGAGTGCATTGCTATGGATTAGAGTGAATTGGATTAGAGTGGGGTGTGGTATGGATTGAAGGACAAAACAAATGCACACATCTAGTCACCTTTGCACAATTATTATCAAGTACAAAGCTCCCAGAACTCTGCCCCAAAAAGCACGTGCTAAAAAAATTAATGCGACCTTGTGTGATGTAACTTGTGCTCATGTAAAGCGTTCTAATACGTTCGGGTTGAGTCGAGTTTGCCCTAACAAAAATTTGTGAAAAAAGAACAAATAGTACCATAATCATAGCGCGAACAGCGGACTGACACTAATTAAGAGAAATAAATTTGTACTTCATTCATGCGCCATACCAAGGATGGAAGTGAGGCAGGAACTGTGACACCCTGAATGCGCTGCAGTATTACAAGACAGTTAAGGAGAGTGGTAATGATTCCGTTGAATCTTAAGTAATGGGCGGGTTAAAAGCCCCTATTAAGATTTTTTTCTTTTAGAAACAATAGGTCAGCATGCGACAGCAGTGCATGCACGCTGCCAGCAGGCTCGACCTAAAAAAACATTTCCCCAGTGGGCTGGCGCCCCTGGAGGCCGGTTTTGAAAACTCCAGGCCACTCCTGGTGCCTCTGTAACATTCTTCAACTCCTCGAGGTTGATTGAAGCAGTCATGAGGAGGCTTCAAGAGAGAGAGGAAGAGAGTGACGGGGAAGGTAGAGAGAAAATGGTCAGAGAGGAGAGGGAGTAGAGAAACAGAGAGAGAATGGTTGGATGGAAAGAGAGAGATTGTGGGAGGGAATGAAGGAAGCGGCTTTGTTTGAGCATTTTTGCCAGGGGTAGTTTGGTTCCGCAGTCCAGCCCTGCCTTTGTACTAGTATTCCGTTATGCATCGGATCGAGGATACTATTTAATACCTGCCAGAAGCACAGATATCCATTTGATGCGAAAATAGAAACATAAGGAAGAGTTACGTCATTATTTTCTGTTGGGAACATATCTGTCATATTGTTCTCCATTGGAGGTTAAAAAGCGGCAGCTGCTTTGCCAAAGAATAATGAACAAATAACCCCCTAAATAGAAAAACAGAGCACTCTATGACTTGCTTAATGATGCTGTAAACATAGGTGGAGCAACTGCAATATTTTAATTTGTTTTGAAGCTGTGGCTGTTTTTTTGTTGTTGCTGGGGACGTGCAATCCGAATATGGAATGAGTTAAATATAGAAAATGTTACTATATATACCCAGGAACTCATTTGTGCAACACTGATTTATGTCTACAGAAGTAAACAGTAACAATGAAACGCAGGCAAGACCTTACTGTTTTAGAACAGAGGAGCCAAAGGGAGACAAATACTGAGTCACCTTTGCAAACCGGCAGTGTGGCTGCGTCATCACTCTGCTCCGTTTGTCAGAACAGTCCAGTGTGAGGAGTTTTAAACACTTTGTAATAAAGCTCGGGCACCTGTTTTTTACTGTAATGTCAGAAACTCATTTTTGGTTGGTCTGAGCCTTATCGAGAATAAGGGCCAGATGTAGGTAGCATTTTGCACGTCGCAAACTGCGAAAAACGCAGTTTGCGATGTGCAAAAGGCCAAACGCGATGCACAACCTCAAATTGCGAGTCGGTACCGACTCGCAATTTGAGGCTGCGACTCGCAAATAGGAAGGGGTGTTCCCTTCCTATTTGCGACCGCATCGCCATGCTGAGTTGCTTTGTGACTGCGAATGCGGTCGCAAACCAACTCGCAGTTACCATCCACTTGAAGTGGGTGGTAATTCATTCGCAAACGGGAAGGGGTCCCCATGGGACCCCTTCCCCTTTGTGAATGTCGAAAAAATTTTTTTTTCAGAGGAGGCAGTGGTCCTATGGACTACTGTCTACTCTGAAAAAAACGAAACCAAATGGTTTCGGAAGTTTTTCTTTTTGCAGCTCGTTTTCCTTTAAGGAAAACGGGCTGCAAAAAGAAAAAAAAAACTGCTTTATTAAAAAAGCAGTCACAGACATGGTGGTCTGCTGTCTCCAGCAGACCACCATCCCTGTGGGTGCATGGACTCGCTATGGGGTCTCAAACTGCGACCCACCTCATTAATTTTCATGAGGTGGTTATTTACGACCCAATAGCGAGTCGCAGAAGGTGTCTGAGACACCTTTCTGCATGCACTTTTGCGAGTTGTAAATTGCGAGTCGGTAGGACTCGCAATTTGCAAGTCGCAATTTTTTATTTTGCAACATCTGGCCCTAGGACTCGGCTTGACTTGGTTAGATAGGGTAAGTCGAGAAACCGAGATGTGTTTCCTGTAAACTCGAGGTGCCTGCAGCCGTTAGTGCAGGAATGTTGGGATGTGAAGAGACAGCTCCACCCCGTTTATGCAGGGGCGTACCTTGGTCAGCAGGATTAGTGGGGAGGTGAGCTTCAGGATTTCCAACAACCATGTTGGCATATCCTGTTAAAATACATTATAAGAGAAGAAGTACATAAGGGGAGTTTAAAAGAGCAGAGTGCAGATTTCAAAGGGCACTTAAAACAATATTTTGGTTAAAAAAAAAACATTTTTTAGGATCTTCAAAGCAGACAGAGTGTGAGATGAGTTTGTGTTTTTCCCTGTGTATGTAAAAAATCCCAGGTGATCCGATACACTCCTACCCGTACCCTACTGAAAACACCTGTACTCAATTATTTACTGCAGAATAGATTTATTTGGGAAGTTTAACACCCCCATTGAAGCTACACCCCTGCTTTTATGACTCTCATTTATTCCCCAGTCGTGGGGCAGGAGGTCCATTTACTTGTTTGTATTAGGGCCACTGGTAGTATTCTGCACTGCCACTGGAAGTATGTTGCAAGGGGCGACCACATTATATTGTAGAGTTGACTAAATTATACGGCAAGAAAAGGCAAATTATACAACATGATGCAACACATTTTGTGTTAGGATAACGTTATTTTGTCATTTTCACCCATGTCATCGCTGTCTTAGCAAGCATGTCACCTCTTTAGGACCACTTTATCACTCAAATACAGCAATAGGCCAATGGAAGATGCCCAAATCAACCCTCGAAGTGTCTTCAACTGCGCAGCAACATGTGTCAATGCATTTTCAGTAACATTGTTTTTGTTAGAATCTGCCAATTATGCAGCAGATGATGGATTATGTGGCAAATGTGGCACATCCATAACCATAGGGAAAAACACTGTCACAGAATCGCATTGTTATAGTGGTTTTGATCATTTTTCTTCATCACATCTCTTGAAAGTGTGCCCACAATCAGGAGACAGGCACTCAGTTTGATGATCTATGATGATAGTTCCTACTACATCACTGTGTTTGGGAACCTTTGTGTCTGCAATATGGAGTACATCAATCAATATATCCTATTTTGTCTGATTCTGTGAAGACAGATTCCTTACCCTAAAGGCAGGGTGCAACATATGACAAAGGCAGGATATGTACTTTATGTGCCCTAACAGTAAAATACACATAACAACCATTTTACTGTGAAAAGAACTGGTCACCCATTTGACAAGTACAGGGTTACATGCTAACTCCTCAGCTGTGCTAACTGCTGAACGGTGTGACCAAAGTGGGCACTCAATGATATCAAACAACTCATTACATTAAGTCAGACTTGTATCTCAAGTCGAAATTAATGTAACTTGTTGCAGTATGCACCTTTAGCAAAGCTGCCACTTTGTTACCTTTAAAACTACTGTGCCTTTCTGGGCACATAAAGCCTGCTCCACGAGACAGCTTTCTGCCTTCCTGGCGAGACATACTAACAACTCAGGAAGGAGAATAATTTTGGATTACAATCCAGGTATCACCTCCCTCCTGCCCCACTGTTGAGGTAGAAAGGCTGACACATGGAGCGGACAGGGGAAACAAGTTGCCAAAACTGTTTCCCCAGGGGCATTTAGCCTTGAGGTAGCCACAACTCTGGTGGTGGGCTAATGGGATCTATAAACCAGCAGAGGGGTCTCCCCATCTTGGGAGTGGGCAGAATGGTGCCTCCTGGTATAGCCAGATGCCACACTCCACAGAAAGTGGTCACCAGGTGGGAGGAAACCTGGTAGCCTATTGGCCACCAACCACATCCTGCCCTAAGGGTACTTTCTGAGAATAAAAGGGGCACCTCTGGCACCCAGACCTCAAGCTTGACCCACTCGGAAGAAGGACTGAGGAAGGACTGCTCTGCTGCACCGAGGGACCAGCTAAGAGAGGCTGCACCGACGAGGACTGCACCTGGTGGCTAGCAACGAGAGGGAATGTGCCTGTTGTGTCCTGCTCAAGGAGAAGTCCTCTCCAGAGCCCAGTCAAATTAAGCGCTCATGAGTATTGTCTCTAAAAAGTTACAGAAGCTTTCCCAAAAGAGTGGACTAGAGTTCTTGAAAAGTTTGGCAGACGCTTCCTACAAGGTCACGTAAAGGAGGAAAATGTTTTCCACAAGTTTTTGAACATAGCTTATGAGTCACTTTTGTCCAAGGAGACATGGAGCTCGATTTAGTAAATCTGTCCTCATACCAGAGGGATGATCTGAGGGCATTTTATACAGAGAGGAAAATCATCATGGGAGCCAAAACCAAGAAGCCTGCTTTGATTAAGGCCTTGAGAGCCTGGGAGGAGGCTCATAGTGTACCCACATGCCTTAGGAAGGTATTACCCCAAGGTATTGGGGATAAAAAGGAGGTGGATGACAATTGCAGCTTGTTGAATGGAGCAAGTGTGGCATTCAAAAACCTGCCATCCCTCCCCCTCTTTTGGAGGGTCCTGGAGAGTCTCTGGGCACACAACCAGGCTGGCTCTGAACACAGCCAGAGATCGTTATAGGAGAGCATGGCATCCCTGGACTTGGACGGAAGGGCATAGGTCTGGTTGAGAGGAGGCTGTCCCTAGAGGAAAGGAAGGCTAGCCTGGGTGTAGAGCCCAGAGAACATGGTGGCAGCAGATATGGAGGTGCTTATGGGGACCCCCTTGTGCAAGGTTGCCCAAAGGGGTTGTCCCTAGCTGTGTTCCAGGGCCTGACATTGACAAGTGGCTGGCCTCATGTGAGAGAGCTCTCATGATGAGGAAGGTGGAGACACAACACTGGGGAACACTTCTGTGGGAGTTAATACCAGGAGTTGGTAGAGATACTTTACACACACTAGAGAAGGAGGTTGATGAATCTTACACCCACATGAAGCCAGCCCTTGTTTAGCTTTTTGGGTCCTGAAGAGTATAGGTAGAGGTGTTGATCCCTTCAGAAGAGTAACACACAAACATGGATAGACTTTGTTGACATCTCAGTTAAGGCAATGGATGGGTTAATTAAGGGCAACAGAGTGGACACATTTGAAGAGCTCTACAATCTGTTGGTCAAGGAGCACATCTTTACAAATTATCAGGCAGAGCAATTGCACCAGCATGTGGTTGACCCTAAGCTGTCTAGCCCCAGGGAATCATGCAAGATAGCTGAAGAGTGGGTAAGTACCAGGGTCCCTAAAGAGACCTTGGGTGGTAACCAGGAGAAAACTGGTCAGACCCCCTCTCAGGGGAAGGGAGGGGATAAAAAGAAAGATAGCTCTAAAGAGCCCCCAAAACATCCTGGGGGGCTGGAGGGGTGTGAGCCACATCCTAGTCAAAGGGAAAGAGGTATCAGGGAAAGGAATTTGACCCCTTGAATGTAGAGGTGTGCTTTGACTGTAACCAACTGGGGCACAAAAGGGGGAATGTAATGTGCACCAAAAAGGCACCCACTGATGGCAAGTTCCAAGAGTTTGCTGATGTAGGGAATGGGTGGGACATTGTCCCTAGAGATCCTAAAGGGTACACAGAGGCCACCTTAGTTTCTATGGGTGGGGAGGACATTGAGCCTTTGGCCCACTGGCCTCTCAGCATGGAGAAGTATAGGCAGTGACCAAAAATCAGTGGGGTAAAAGTGAAGGCTTTGAGTAATACAGGTGCCAGTGCAACCATGATTATGGCTAAATTGGTTTCTCCTGACCAGATCCTACCTGAAAAGGTGCATAAGTTTATCAATGCTGACAATGTCACAAAGCCACACCCTATGGCTGTGGTTGACTTTGAGTGGGTAGGAGTTACTGGGACAAAGAAAGTAGCTATGTCCCATGCTATCCCAGTGGAGGTTTTGCTGGGCAATGACTTAGAGACCTACTTGAGCAGAAGTAGAGAGGGGGGCCCATGCAGCCATGCTGGACTTCCCCAAATGGGTGTGTGTTAGTACTAGAGCACATGAGGTCCGGAGAGACAGTCAAGGGATCCCAGAGCCTGAAACTATGGCTCAGGTCCCTAAAGCCAAGAGGAGGGGTAGGAAGGCTGGCAGCCCAGCCTCCAAAGTTCCACAGGCTCAGACAGAGCCCAACCCTCAGGGGGAAAGCCTGGTGCTTGAAGAAGAGCTGACTCCTGGAAGCCTGTCTGAACTGGCAAAACTCCAAGAAGTAGGGGGGTCCCACTAGGGATGACCTGAGCAATGGCCAAAAGACTTGTCCCACTCTAGAAGACCTGCATCAGTTAGCTGTTAAACAGGCACAATAAGATACCAATGGTAACCATAAGGGTTACTGGAAGGAGGGGCTCATGTACAGTGAGCCAAAGAACCCCAAACCAGAGGCATCCGGGAGACTGTTGGTCCCTCAACTGTACAGGTAGTTCCCCTTAGCTGAGCACCTGGGTCAGACGAAGTCCTGGAAAAGGCTGGTCAACCACTTCTACTGGCCCCAAATGTCTGAGAAGGTCAAGGAGTTTTGTCACTCCAGTGTGACCTGCCAAACCAGTGGCAAGGCAGGAGGCATGCCAGAGGCTCACCCTATTCACTACCAGTGGTGGGGATGTCCTTTGAGAGGGTGTCAATAGATATTGTTGGCACCTTAGACCCACCAACAGCTTCAGGGAATAGGTTAATCTTAGTAGTAGTGGACTATGCCAGTAGATTTCCTGAGGTTATCCCACTTGTGACAGTCACTGTCCCTGTAGTGGCTAGAGCCCTCCTTGGATCTTCATCAGGGTTGGGCTCCCTAAGGAGGCTATTCGAGACAGGGACACAAAGTTCATGTATGCCTATCTGAAGACAATGTGGGAAGAATGGACTGTGACTTACAATACAATACCCCAGGCAGTGGTTTAGTTGAGAGATTAAACAAAACTATAAAAGGCATGATCATGGGTTTGCCTGAAAAACTCCGGAGGAGATGAGACATTCTCCCCCAATGCCTATTGCTTGCAAACATGGAGGCCCCTCAAAATTAAGTTGGGTTCAGTCCTTTCGAGCTGCTGTTTGGGCACCATGGGACAGGCCCACTCAGCTTGGCTAAGGAAGGATGGGAGAGACCCCTGAAAGAACCTAAGTAGGACATATTAGTCTATATGCTTAGCCTCAGCTGCAGAATGGCCACAGTTTGGCGGCCAGCAGGAGTTTGTCAAGCACTGGTATGACCAAAGGTCCTCCATGATAGAATATCAACCAGGAAAATTGGCGTGGGTCTTAGATCCTGTAACACACAGGGCCTTACAGGACAAGTGGACTGGGCCCTACCCCATTTTAGAGACAAAGGGGGAAGTCACCTACTTGGCGGACTTGGGTACTCATAGGAATCCTCACAGGGTAATCCATGTGAACAGGCTCAAGCTACACCATGAAAGGGCACACATTAATATGCTGATGAGGTGAGAAAGGAGAGTGACCCTTTCCCAGAGCTTTTGGTAAGTGCATTACATGGTGAAGTCAAACAACCACACCACATAATGCACCCTATTTCCTCACACCCCAAAACCATCATCTCTGACTGAGATCCACAATTCATATATCAATTTTGGAAATATTTGTGATTGTCCTGTGAATCTCACAAGATTTGTCCTTTGGACTTCATCCACAAACCAATGGTGTTGCAGAGACAACCAACTAGACTCTAGAGCAATACCTAAGGTGCTGTTGTAATGCTACTAGAGATAACTGGGTTTCCCAGTTACCTTATGCAGAATTTGGATATAACAATATTGTTCATAGCATTACCAAGGTTCCCCTTTCTTCTGTATGCAAGGATTCCATGCTAGTTTTTGGTTCTAAATCTCTGACATTTCAGGTTCTGTTCCAGCAGTCACTGATCACATACAACAGCAGGGTGAGGTCAAAAGGTTGATAGCTGAAACCTTAAAGAAAGCTACTGCTAGGGTGAAGAAACAGGCAGACAAACATAGACTTCAGGAAAGAGATTATAAGGCAAGGGACAAGATCTGGTTATTGCCCCACCTTTTGCCTACCAAAGCAGGATTATCAAAGTTCAGGCCACAATTTCTGGATCCCTTTACTTCGATCCAGAAAATGTAATCTGTAGCTGTTTGACTAAGGTTACCATCTTCCTGAAAGATACACCCCACCATCCATATGTCTCAATTTAACCTTTGGTGTCTGATGATATCTCTGGGAATCCTCCTCCACCTCCACCAGTAGAGATTAATGGCCAACCAGAATAAAACATTTCTGACATTGTTGATGCTCGATTGTTTCATGGTAAACTCCAATATTTGATTAGATGGAAAGGATACCCCATTTCAGATCTATTCTGGGAATCTGCTGCTGTGGTCCTTGCCCCTAGGTTAGTTCAGAGGTTTTTTCTTAGAAGCCTGAGAAAACTTGAAACTCAAAGAAGTGGGTATACTGTTAGGCGTCAGCACTCTGCCCGCCTGGCTCACATGTGCATTTTTTTATGGTGAGCCATAGGTAGAGTTGCCACTTACCCGAGTGGGGCTCATGGAGCTAGTTGCCGACAGGGCGATTTCTTTCTCTCCGGCATGAGGGGGAGTGTGGGGAGTTGCTGTGTGTGTGCACCGACAGAAGTACGGATTCCATCTTGCATTGGGCTGCATATTTACTCCAAAATGGTGTCCCTCATTCTGGGGTAGATTTGGGCCCAATCCTAATTCTAATCCTAATTCCAGTTAGGGTTTCTTGACTTCCAGAGCAAGTAGCACTAATTTAAGCAGCGTCCATGGATTGGTTTGTTCGTCTCAAAGTTCCTGCTGTGTTTATAGTGGTGTTTTTGATGTTCATGTCCATATTTTTTCCTGGTTCAGGGTCCTTTAGTGTTGCTTCCTGCTGTTGATATTGGAAGGTTTTTGCTTCTGCTTTTTATCCTCCGCAGCAGTGGTTTCTTTCCTTGGACATTTGCAGCTGCTGTATGTTCCACAACTAGTCGGTACACTGACTGCAGAAATGATTCCCCTGTGCCGAGCGCTTAACAACACAGGTGAATACAGTTTATAACTGCAAATGTTCGGAACCAATAGATAAGCCTTCAAGAGCAATGGATAATGAGGTAATTGCACATGTGCCAAGTCGACGCATGTTAATGCATAGAAATTGATGTTTTCAAACAATAAATATAATCAACAACGTCACTGACAAGCCTTTATACACCTACACAATGCTACAGACCAGGTGTACACCTCCATTGAGCCCTTTGTGACTAAAGCTTACACTCTACCTACTCTACAAATAGGAGCTACATTTACACATACTCAGTCATTGTTAAACCCCATCACCAATACTACGAGTTGGCGCCACATGGAAGATAATGTTTGCAGACATAAAACATGAGCTGCTAATCAGCTAGAGAGGAGCTAAAGGCCTACAAGGGCATTGTAGGCATTAACATAAACATACATCCCATCACAGATCAAGCACTAGACAAATACATGGAGACATGCATGAGGCCCTGTCCTAACTATAAAACCTACAACTTATGCCTCCAAGGCCCAAGTTGGTATTCGAAAACAAACTACAGTTGGTTGTAAACCCTAGGTATAAGCATCAAACACAGTCTGTGTTGACTTACGAAATATCTATGATAACCACAGAAAGACCAAAATATGCTTGCAACAACTCTAGAATCACATTCAAGTCAATATCCTGCTTATTGAGAGTGTTCACAAACATTCATGAGCTAAGAAAGAAACAGAAATGTCGAAGCATAATTCACCAGTTATTAAAAAATCCCAAATTCACCAATTCATAACCCTGAAGACATATTTATAATCCCGTCAGCCGCTTGTGAGTAAAGATCGCTGGATATCTGGAAGATCAACAGAATGAATTTTTACTTACTGAAGAGATGCTGGGCATTTAACCTGATATTGAAATCCAGGATTATGAATTGGTGAATTTTGGATCTTTAAGAATTTTGGTGAAAAAAGCTTTGAAAAAGCATCAGATTCTCCTAAAAGTGACATATAGATCTTTATAATCAGCTCTTTTTGAAAGGCTTAATCTGATAGTGGAACTAAAGGAGACCCTTTGCAGTTTTTGGAAGATATTCCTAATCCGTTAGCTGCTGAGGAGACTTGTTTAACCCCTGAAGAAGCTGTAGTTCACTTTAAGCCAGGAAACACATGTTGGCTGTACAACATCAAAGAAATCAACAATTGTACTTGATATGAATGGAAAGAATGGCTATTGAAATTTCAAATTGTTTGGCAGTACTACATCAATATGCAACACTGAATTTTGGAAGAAGTGGTACAGATGTAACGATACAAGCATGCAAAATGAAAATGAGGAACGAATTAAATTATTATTGTATTGATATGTTCAAGGAATACATTTAATTGTCCTTAAATTAAAAACGTGTTATTATGTGTTCCTTTTTTAACTCTACCAATTGTTAACATTTATTCTTCAAGTGGTTCATTAAATTTTGGCACTAGGGTTGTTTTTCCAGAGTTTTGTCAATCCGGTGGGTTGAGTCTAGCAGGGCTGTTATTACCCCAAAAAACCTTGGTTTTCACATCTGGGCAAAGTGCTGTGCACAGTTGTTGCTAAGCACTACCGCAGAACATACCCAAGACACACTGATATCAGAAGTAAGGTTTCCCAGGAAATTATTAAAGTACACCGTAATACACCCAAACAAATCTACCGCTACTTTTGAGAGTATCTTGGTCACCTAAGATTAGCAGTTAAACAGCCCCAGAAACCTAGTGTTAGACTTCAGTTCCCCAACGTAGGTTTCACTGGTGTCTATAGGGACAGTCTTTCCATTGATAGTAGTGTGACAGTTGCCTGGTGCCCAGGTCCATGATTACATGACTGGATATATGTTGTGACCAAGTGAGCCAGCCACAGCAGGCTGTGAGCAATGAGAAGGGACTGAGTCTGGAGTTAGAGCATTCAATGGTTCCCATGCTAGCGACCTCGGAAAGCTTAGAATATCCGGCTGGGCACTAGGCCATGTCTGAAATCGCAGGCATGGTGAGTAAGCTCATATTTGTGCATTAGATGGCAATGTGTAGGTATATGTGTATTTGTGTTGTGCGGCCCTGGCAGCTGGACGGCTGTCACTGCTCTTTACTGTTCTGGGCCTTCCCAGGCATGTCTACGGCTCTAAGAAAAATGGGACCCTAAGTAAAGCCTTAGACCTGCTACTTTGCTGGCTATGTTTGTTTCTTACCCCCAGCACACCACCTCCCAGTGACCCGTGCTACAAAGATGTAAGCCAGCAAGCAGGTCACAACAAAACCAGGATACTTGATCACACTCAAAACACAACCTCATAACAACTTTGATGTTAGGTCCAATCATATAATTGAACACTATGATGGTGACAGTACCTCTGATATGGCACTATTTTGGGAAAATTGGTCAAATAACCAGCAGGTGGGGATCATCAATTTTCATCAAAATAAAAGAGACTGTGCCAGCCACCTTGAGGTCTATGTACAAAAGGTCCATGGTTATAAATACATACCTATAATTTCACTAGACCGAGTAAGGAGGAGTTCCCAGGTCTCAGTTCCTCAAGCAAAAGAGCAAGGTTGGTGTGTGGTGTGACAGAGAAGTGAAAAGTCCCAGTTTTATAAAAGGTATTTGAGTCCTTCTCTTCAGTGGAGACTTTGATGGTCAAGGACAGTGACACGGCCTATCCCCGTGCGAAAGTGTGCAAGGCATTCCCCACCAAGAGACGCTCCTCCCTTCCTTAATTTTCCACCCAGGAGAAAGAGCATGCTGTTTTCTGCCAGTGGCATGGTAAATATTTCAGAGAGGACGAGTTCCTGCTAGAGAATGTGTCCTGACTAAGGAGTCAGAGAAGATGGATAAAGCTCAGATGAACTTGTTTGGCGGCCAAAGAATAGACCCGAAGGTTTCTAATCAGTGGGAAATCTCTATGAAGCATAAACAAAGTAGGCTGTCTAAAGATTTATAAGATGTTGTCGCCAGTAGTTTCACACGGAAGCGGACGGAGGTGGGATCATTTGTTCCATATGTTTTTTTTTTTAAAGAAGGGGGCAGACCCTGCGGGAGCTCTTCTATGATACATATGTCATTTCTTCTGCATCCGAATATGGGGAGTAGGCCTCTACAGACTACGCCGAAACTTATGTCTTTGTTGTTAAAGCGTATACATGTGCAGGATGCTGTTTATTTCTTTACAGGATGCAAAACTGCATACTGTCCAAATGATGTGCTCCGCTGTCTATATGTTATTAAAAAAAACAATAAAGTTTATTGAAATAAATTGTTGTCACCAGTAGTTATGAGCATAGGCTAGATACAAAGCAATCTGTTCTATTTTGTGCTTGCCACTTGACTCCTTCCTTGTATTGGTGTTATGGTTCTGTGTATGATGCCATGTGCTCCATCAGGATTGTGTATGTTCCAGCTGGAACCATATGGTCACTGTCCTCATTAGGAGTAGTGTCTAGTCTCCACACTTTTGTCCCCAGCCCCTATGTTCAATGGGGCAGCTCTCATGGGTCTTTTCCGTGGCAAATCAACTAGTGTCCCAGCTGCAGGTAATAGTGGTGTAATTGGCATATTACTTGTATTTTTTTTAAACTATAGACTTTCTTTATATTTTCGTTTGCTATTTGTAATGTGTGCATGTTTTCTTATTTAAAAATCAACCATTATTGAAGGCTGTGATCCACGTTGGGAGTGCCATTTGCAGGGTGGCAGCTGTTGAAGGCTGGCAGAAGAATGTCTGCCCTCGTACGTTTTCTGATTGACCACTGATCTGCTAAAGTAATTTTGATCGGTTTGTTTCTTCTTTTCTACCCAGAGCAAGTGCAAGCTTGACAAAAACGGTAGTGGTAGGGCCTAACCAAAAAACTGGCAATACAGATTTACAACCAACAGCTTTCTTTCTCCTAAAGGATAACATGGTTGGGGTATTTGAACGAAGGTAATGACCACTCCTCATTTCTGGTCACCTTGCCCAGGACAGAGGCACCTCCACCTCTCAAGCAGATCCTAGGAGTCTGTTCACAGCAACTACATAGACCTACAGTACCTACATACCCACAGGATGAATTAAAAACACCAATCTCCTGGTGGGGCACAGACTCATATAACTGGTTGCCTAAGTGTTGTACTGATTGATCTTCATTTTAATACATACATCAACTTGAGTATTCCCCTGCTTCCAGATATCGTTACTTTTATCCATGCATATTCAATTGTAAAAGAAAGCATGTTCAACTCAGACAAGCTGCACCATTTGAAGTTGTCTGTTTGGAAGCAGAGTTTGGCCAACTTTGCTCAGGAGAAACTCTAAAAACTAGGGGACCAAGAAGCAGCGAACCAACTGAGGGTCGAGTGCTGCAGACTGGAAATCAATGGCAGGATACACCTGATAACGGTCATGTTGATTTCAGAGAAGATAAGAGCTCAGCTGATTGCATCTATGATAAAACCTCTTGAATATGTGGGTATTTTGTATGAGATTTAGGATCTTTAGGCTGTGTATTTGTTCATCATGCATTAAGGTGGGCAAAACTGATGTTGAAGTCTATCCAGGGTGGTTTATAGTAAGGCTAGGTATGGCATCAGAAAAGGTGCATGCAAAGATAGTGTTTTCGGTGGACGGACTATATATTTCAGGAACCTATCACATACAAGGGTAAGCGTGTTTAGCAGGCATGCCTAGAAGGTGTCTAGTACTTCTCTGGAGGAATAATCCTTCTGAATGATGGTAATCCCTCTCGCTCTTTGTCATAGGTATTTTTAGTGGATTAATGTACGTGTGTGGCATGCTTATTGGACTTTCTGTGCATAGTTATTTATGGTTCAGTTAACAGAAACGTGGAAAAGGCTTAAAATTCAGTAGTTTGGATATACAGCGCACATCATAACTTACGTTGTCTAGCGCTGTGGTGTAACAAAAGTCCCTGCAGCCCCCAAGCTCCAGTGGGCCCACTCAGCACAGTGCCCTGTCCTGTGAGCTCCTGAGTGAGTTCGGATGAGGGCCCTTCATGTACTGTTCTGGTAGCCTATGGAAAATAAGCAATCTTGAAAGAGCACAACTTGGTGAGGGGTGTGTTGCATACCACAGCTGTTGGATTTCAGGGCTTTTTTGGTTTCTGTTTAATGAACCACAACTAACCTTTAACTGTGTTTTTTTCTGCAGTTCTGCTTTCATCTCTCATTTACTTGTTCCAGGCTGTGCATGGCCTTCAGCTGTTCCCAGCAGTGGTTGGTGGACCCTCTGCCTCACCGCTGCTGGACAACATATCCTGTTCAAAGCTCTTGACTATGCACAACAACATTGCATCCAATACGAGCATAGGGGAAACCCTCACAGGGCATTAGGCCCAGATCTGGGCCTTCGCTGGACCCTATAGACAACACTCCATAAATATAGGGCATAACACTTTTTATTTTTTTGGCTGGTTTGTGGGCCACGGGCCAGATTTTAAAAAACACTGTTTTACAAACCCCGTCAGAGGACAGCAGGTGAATAAGTTCCCTTGTCCAATCATTTTTGTATATGTTTGGAACTTGGATCCTTGAACTGTCCTCTAATCTGTGCTCATTGACATTTCCACGAACCCTGCGATAAAGACCATTTCTTTATTAAAAAAATTGTAAAGTTTAGTGTACATCCTTTCAGTGGGTTTTCCCTGTAGAGGTGAGGAAAATGTAATATGAGAGGTAAAATGGAAAACACATCTTTTAGACCTCCTTCTTAACAGATGGTGGTGCCCCAAATCTCAAGACAGGGTGTGGGGTGGACGGGAGGAATAATATATATATATTTTTTTAAAGTACCTGTCCGCTGCCGCCTCGCTCCTCTCCCAATGGTGTTGGTGTCCCAGCAGTCCCTGGGAAACCAGCACAGGCTCCTCATGAAATTAGGTCTGCTGCTCAGACAGTGCACTGGAGTCAGTGCTGTTGCTCCAACCCGGCTGTGCAACACACCCGGGTTGGAGAAACCTAAGTGCACATGTCAGGTTGGTCGGCCTAACATGGCCGCCAAACTGATGTGCGCTTTTAAGGGCACACTCTCCACTCCTCCTTCCCCCTCCCATGGATCAGCCCCATCCCTCAATGCACATGCTGGCTCAGCCAGAAACTGCAAAATAAAACAATATTTAAATATTGTTTTATTTTTCAGCTGCTGGCTCTGAGCTAGTTGGTCGACCATGCTTCGCTATTGCGGAGAAGCTGCCCCTGTTCTTAACTCTATGCCCCTGCGTGCAACTGCACAAAACTGGCATGGCAGGCCCCCGCTGCACCACAATAAGTTAACGCCCTTCGATTTTCTTCAAAGGAGAAGCTGTGAACAACCTCAGGCATTTTTACATTTATTTCTTTGTAATGGGCGAGTATTGCTTACATTTCAGAAAATCTTTATTCATGGTCCAGTGAGGGAGAAAGATTACACTAAAAAGAAGTCTGCAAATTGGACCATATGCATAGCAATACTACAACTTCCACAAGGGTAGGGAAATTGCTGAGTGCTAAAAATGCATATTAGTTCATTCAGTGTGCCTACAAACCTCTCAAGGGACCTTGAAAGTGCAGTGTTTAAGGAGGAAGCCCAAAAGGCTGTTATTTTAAGATGAGTTAAACTGAAAGCGTAAAGTGCATAGGTACTAAATTATCATTGCAAATGTTAGAAACTCCAACAAAAGGGATGCCTGACTTCTAAAAACATTGTCATGAGGGCTTCGTTTTAAATAATTCCCTGTTGACCTAAGCAATCATACAACCTCACGAATTATAATCACGTGCTTTAAAATCCATCAATGTTTCTGCAGCGAAACTCAGTGTATTGATTATTTTTGTACGTGAAAAACACCACAATAGATACATACATACATATTTATATATCTTTTTTGCTTTAGGTGTTCGTTAATGCGCAATTTAGCCCCAAGGTGCACCAGAAAGCTTTGCATACACCCGTTGTGTGGCAACAGGAGAATCTCCAAAACGAGGTACTGCATATGGAACCCAGTGGTTGTGTTTGCACAAGGGTCTGTATATACAACACAGTGTGCGTGTGTGTGTGTGTGTGTGTTTGTGTGTACAAAGTCTTCCATCTAGAATACAGTGTGTGTGTGGCATGTATTGGAGACACTATAAGTTGTTATTTTTTTATATCACACATATTCATATATGTTATCAAGCAAAAGAAAATACATTAATTTGCTAAGATCCACACTCATTTTGAACATATGTTGATGGACATATAGGGTCTGATTTAGAATTTGGCAGAAACTGTAATTTACCCTGTCTGTCAAATCCACTGTCTGCCCAATCAATTGGGAGACGGGCAGACCGTGAGGTTTTTGACAACGATACCCCTTCACAAGCTCCACCATTGGAAATTTATCAAGTGGCATGACGGAATAAGGGCTGGCGCAGGAAGGGCATCAGACCTGCCCTGTTGAGAGCAAACGGTCTCATGACCTTTTTTTTCTGTCCAACATCACCAGGTAGAACACAGTACCCCAGGTCTGGCCGTGATCTCTTGATATGGGGAGTGGTATCCCAGCCAGTGTGACAGAGTGTTGGACCTGACCCTTTTTGCAGTTTCATCCCCAAACTTTTTGCCTACTTTCTCCTATTTTGTCTGACCTGTTTGTATTGGCTTGAGGACTCTGGGCACTTTACCACTGCTAACCAGTGCTAAAGTGCATATGCTCTCTGTCTAAATTGTATTGGTGATTGGTTTATCCATGATTGGCATATTTGATTTACTGGTAAGCCTCTAGTAAAGTGCACTATGTGTGCCCAGGTCCTATATATCAAATGCTACTAGTGGGCCTGCAGCACTGATTGTGCGACCCACATGAGTAGCCTTGTAAACATGTCTCAGACATGCCACTGCCTGTCTGTGTGTGCAGTTTTGAACTGCCAGCTCGACCTGGCAAGTACACCCACTAACCAATGCCCAAAACTTCCCTTTTTCTTCATATAAGTCACCCCTAAGGTAGGCTCTAGGTAGCCCCATGAGCAGGGTGCAGTGCATTTAAAAGGTAGGACATGTACTGATGTGTTTTACATGTCCTGATAGTGAAATACTGCCAAATTCGGGTTTCACTATTGCAAGACCTATCTCTCTCATAGGTTAACATCAGGATTGCCTTTAAATATCTTTTAAGTACAGTTTCTCATTGGGAGCAAATAGAAATGTGGAGTTTGGGGTCTCTGAAATACATCTTTTGATAAAGTAGGTTTTACATTGTCATTTTGAAAATGCCACTTTTAGAAAGTGGGCATTTTCTTGCTTAACCATTCTGTGCCTCTGCCTGCTTGTGGAATCCAAGTCTGGATCAGACTGACAGTTGGGCTGTTTGTGAATTCCCTCTAGACAGTGACACAAAGGGAGCTGGGGAGTGTCCTGCATATCCTGATGAGTATCCTGGGCTAGAGGGTGGAGGGAGGAGCTGGCACCTGTACCTGAAAGGGCTGTGCCTGTCCTCACACAATGTTGTCTCTAACCCCTTGGTGTGTGTCTGGGGCCAGGTCTTGGCAAGGCAGGATCTTGTAAGCACCAGAGACTTTCCTTTGACGTTTGCTTACTATATTGCTTCTAGATCAAGAGGAACCTCTACCAAGGAGAAGAGCTTGATGCTTGAGGAGGGCCTGACACTCTGCCTGTTGCTTTGCTGTGCTGGCCTGCTGCTGCTTCTGCCAAAGAGGGAAAGGACTGGACTCTGTTTTCTGCAGTCCTGCTTGTGAAGTGTCTCCAAAGGCTTGAACTGAGCTTTCCTCCTTTTCAGAAGTCTCAAGGACATCAAAGACTTCACCTACCAGCCTCTGGGTCTACTTGCTGTGGATCCTAGCTCCCCAGGTGGTGCCTACCCCAGTCTCTGGGCCCCTGGAAGTGAAAGCTGGACGAAAACCAAAAAAAACAAGTTGCACCGACTCCGGACGACGCCTGAACTGACGCTGCTGCTTGACCCCGCGACAACGCCTGCAGCCAAAGCCGTGGTCCTCACTCGAGTGCACCGACCCCGCCCAACATCACAGGCTTGATACTGCTGCAGCCTTGCTGACATCCTGTGACTTTGTGAATGACCGCGACCCTGTGAGGTCACCCCACCACGTCTTGACCTGGTGGACATCTACCATGCTCTGAAGTAAGGAACCAACACCGTACCGGATCCAGCGATGCCGCTCCTCCCCGACTCCGTGCGCTGGCTTGTTTCTTCGTTACCAAAGGTACTGTACCTGGGGGTCCATGTGACTCCATGACAGACACCATTGGCATCGGATTGTTGGGAACGACTCCGTCATAACACCAAACTGAATCATTTGTGTTTGTAAACACTATATTGAAGTTTAATCTTTAAAAATCATAACTTTTCTTGTGTGTGTTGGATTTTTGTTGCATTGGTCTTGTTTTACTCAGATAAACATTGGCTATTTTCTAAACTGCTGTTGAGTGATTTTGTGGTGTTTTCACGTGTTACTGTGTATGTTTGTACAAATACTTTGCACATTGCCTCTGAGATAAGCCTGCCTGCTTGAGCCAAGCTACCAAGGGGGTGTGCAGGTGTTATCTGAGCTGTGTATCTCCCTTACCCTGACTAGAGTGAGGGTACCTGCTTGGACAGAGTGCAAACTGACTGCCAACCAGAGACCCCATTTCTAACATTTGGTGGCAGCGGTGGGGTTAGAACTTGTATTTGTACTTGACATACAGTGATTGGTATACACTATTATTTTATTACAGACCGTTCAGCATCTAAGGGGGTGAGCAGGGGTTATCTGAGCTGTGTATCTACTTTACCCTGACTTCAGTGAGGGTCCCTGCTTGGACAGAGTGCAAACTGACTGCCAACCAGAGGCCCCATTTCTAACACTGGGTAATGACCTTCTTCAGATTGATGGATCGTGGCCCACCAGTCATAAATTAAATCATACCCATAGAGTATCTATTGATGTGTGGGCTGTAAAATGCTCCTTATAGGCCTGCTATGCCTCCCCTGTAACATCCATGGAACATGCACGAGAGAAGAAGGATTCATGCACCTTTCCTGACTTGTTTGGGTGTTTTTTTACCGCTCCATAATTTCTGCAAATGCAATTTGGGGCAGGGAAAGCATGGAGGTTACTCAAAAATGTCGTTTTCATTGATTATGGACATGTCCTTGAAAGTACGTATATGTTTTATTTCATATGTGGCCTCTCCGAATTTTATTCAAATATATTTCCCACCATCAGTTAAAAGAAATGCCACAAATGGGCACAGGGAAAAAGCTTCCTGCACCATTGAAATGTATTTCTTTTCCTGTCTGACTGACTCCCTCACTAACTTTCCTTTTTATCTCTTCAGGTACTTTTCATCCCTTATTTCTCTCGCCTTTCTCGCCACTCACAAACTAATAAATGCCTGAAATCTACAATAACGTCTTCCATACTCCTTGCATGGGGAGAGCTGTTTTTAACCAGTTGGAGGCGAATGCCTGAGCGCTATTCTTCACTTACCTGAGCGAAAACAGCTTTGGCATCTGGGCCATCTTTACTGCACAGTGCAATGTGGCACATGGTTAACTTGACTTTTTGTGTCATATATTTCCTTGTGAGTGAGGTTAATGCCTTATGAACTAATACCGCGTTTTGTCAAAGCTAATGTATTAAACCAACAATAACCTTTTTTTCATTTTGGTGGTCAGAATTACAGGAACAGCAATACCCTGTGTATACACCTAAGACAACGAAACACAAAGTTAAATTCGCCGTTGCTCGTAACAATAACTTAATATGTATGAAATTATTAAATAATGGGCCGCATACCAGTGATTTGGGCCTAGTAACTATTCATAGGTTATTTGGCTCTCAGACGGGGTAAGTTCCTTTTCTGCTTTGCACGGCTACTTGCTGGAGCTTCTTTGTAACAAATGGTAGTCCTTGCCCACTTCAGATGTTGCAGTTGAACCAATAACACGGGAAAACAACGCCTTTAAACAAAAGCAGAGCTCTGACTCATTGATGTGTTGAAATCATCTAGCAAAATTAATTATGATGATATCATAGGGTCACGATGTAAAAAGAAAATTAGGATTTCATACCTGCTCACTTTCAATAGGACACACCGTTTCAAGTCCTTTACTGACCTCTTGCAAACCTTTGTCACCTTCCCATCTGAACCTGCGTGAAAATCATACCTCATCATCCCATGTGTGCCTGTTCTGTTCCTCTTCGAGTTCACACGTTTTATAACTATCATTTGTGTATAGCACTTGTTTTTTAACCCTCTCTTGCATGTGCAGATCTGTTACTGCACGTGGGTGCGCTCACGCGCATCTCTGGATGCTAATATTTTGTTAATATTTCTCCAATGAGCTGGTCTCACCATGTAAGCCATTGCTTATTTGGATATACTGTTTCTGCCTTTCTTAACACTGGAACTGCTATTCATGCTCCACAATTCCACTCCACTCAGTTCCACGTCATACAATTTTATGCCACACTATTCCACTCCATGCAACACAATTCCACTCCATGCAACACAATCCAAAGCCACACAGTTCCATTCCACACAATTCCACACCACACAATTACAGTCCATGCCACACAATGACACTCTATACAATCCCATACTACATATTTACACTTCATGCCACACAATTACACTCCACACCACACACTGCTACCCCCTCCACACCACACAATGCCACTCTGGTCCAACAAATCCAATAGATCTCACATAGGCGAGACCTATTGGCATTGCAAGTACTTGTTTTGACCTGTATTTATATGTAATACCCATCTTTATATAAATAACTGGGTGCCCTGCTTATTAACTAATTGTACCACTAATTACACTCACAGTAGCATACTTTAAAGCCAAGAGTCCATCTCGCAGGCATTAGGTTTCAGGTATCTCTCCTGCTAGCCCTTTTGTTGAATGGCCCTGGCTTCTTCGACTATCGAATCAGACAAGGGCCTACTGTTATTTCTTTTAGGCTGTCTGCAGCCACCCTCCATGCTTCCCCCAGCCTATGTCTGAAAGCCCTTTCAACAGCAGTGAATGCTTTTGAAGGAGGACCTTAAATATACACAGGGACACATTGTCTACTTGTGCCTCAATGAACTGGATGACTCGCAATCACAAAAAGCCAGCAAGGTATGTGATGCTACAGGCAGCCACTGTAATCTAGAATGAAAGTAGTGCTTAATGACCGATGAGTACTAAAAACATAGCTATGCAATGAAATATACTGCACCAGAAGCAACTGCTTTGAACTAAAATGAATGCTGTGCACTGCAACCACAACGTAATCCTCAAGTGTGTGGTCCTACGAGTAACTACTCTACTTAAAAATGATGGCAGTGTGTTGCAAACCTAACTAAACAAAAAAGTGTAACAACGCCAAAAGCAGCTTTTTAATTTCCGACAAACGTGGTGTACTGCGACTGTCATTAACCAAGATGTGTTTGGCGGCTTCGCCAGTCGCAGAAAATGAAAAGGAAAACTGTGCCTTGTAACAGCAATCAACTCACCTTTAGTCGGTGCTACCAGTAGTTTTGCACAGTGCATCATTACCCATACTGCATTTGGCACCACCACCAGCCACTGTAAACTAAACTGAAAGCAGTGCCATGCAACCGTAATTAAGTCAGTAAAGTGAGCGATGCTCTAAGCAGCCCTGTCCACAGTGTCTATCACATCCTTGCAATACCGGTGTAGCTTGGGGCAATGCCATAATAGATGCACAAGCGTGCCCCCCCCACACTCCCTCCAGCAGTGACTAGATTTATCATGATTCCAAGCATGTATCCTGTTAGGGGTGTAATACCAGGAGGAGGCTACTTTATACTCTGTACCTGCTGCGTTATAAGCTGTGTGGTACCCCCTATAAAAAACACTCTCCCACTCATTCTCCAATAGCTCCCTCTCAAGCTCCTTCTCCCATCTCAATTGACCCTTAGTCTTGATTGAACGGATCTCTCCCCGCAGGAGGGCATAGAGTTCTGAAACCACACGCTTATCGTCCTTTTTCATTAGAATCCATTTTTCAAATGGGGTTAACGGCCTATCGACTAATATCCTATTGGCAAGGAGCAATGCCCAATGTCTTATTTGGTAGTACATCATCCTATCGGCCTCAGTCAGGCCATATTGCTCCCTCAATTGGTCAAAGGGGATTACCCCCTGCCCATCAAATAGGTATCCTACCCTTTTACATCCACTCTCATACCACCTACGTAATGCCTCCGGCTGTAAGCCAGGGTCAAAATCAGGATTCGCGCCCAGTGGAGTCATTGGGGATGGGAAGGTCGTCAAACCTGCCCTGCCGGCCACCCGAACCCACACTCTCATCGTAACCTCCGTTATTGGTGATATACACAACCCTTGCGCTCTGTGGCGGTGCCCAAGCCAGGGTTCCTTCCATATATGAGAGCCCGCCACTGCTTGGTCCATGAAACACCAATGCTTCTCCGAAGATGGCCGGCAACATTCCAAAAGGAAGCGCAACTGCGCTGCCTGAAAATATCGCAGAAGGCAGGGAACCACCAGCCCCCCCCCCCCCTCTTAGGACGGTACAGAACCTGCCGTGATATCCGCGCCACCTTCCCTTCCCAAATAAATCTAAGGACTGCCGCTTGGAGGGACGCTATCTTTCGCGGGGGTTACAGCGGGAGCACCTGGAACAGATAAAGTATACGTGGTAGGATGGTCATCTTCACCGCCACAACTCTGCCGAGCCAGGAGAGTTTAAGCCTCCCATGACTCCAAGTCGCTCTGCACCTCTCGCATTAGTTTTGAATAATTCAACTTCACTGTACTGGCGACCGTAGTGCCCAACTCAATCCCCAAATATGGGAGGCCCGAAGAGATCCATGTAAAATGAAAACGGGCCTTCAAGTCCCTTTCATGCTCCGCTGTGATAAACTTGCCCAGAGCCTGCGATTTAAGCATATTTATTCGGAACCCCGAAACCCGCCCAAATTTCTCAATAACACCCAATAGTGCCGGCAGTGAATTCATGGGCTCCGCCAAAGTAAAAATAACGTCATCCGCATATAGCGAAATGAGATGCTCATCCCCCCCGAACCTGATGCCTGTGATCTGAGGGTTGTCCCAGAGCCTCTGCGCCAGTGGCTCCATGTAAAGCACAAACATGAGGGGCGAAAGAGCACACCCTTGCCTGGTGCCTCTTTGGACGACGAATGGCAAAGAGAGCGTCCCATTAACCCGGACCGATGCCGAGGCTCTTGATAGATGCATCGAATCGACGTTATAAAACCTGAACCCAGTCCAAAGCGTTCGAGCACCCTGAAAAGGTATGGCCAGTGGACCCTATCAAAGGCTTTCTCAGCGTCCACAGACAGGAAAAGCGCCGCCCTACGGGAACGTTCAGTTTTATCCAAGAGATGGAGCAATCGCTTGGTATTATCGCTACACTGTCTATGGAGTATAAATCCCGATTGGTCGGGATCCACAAGCCCCGGCATACAATAGTTGAGACGGTGTGCCAAAATGCCAGTGAACAGTTTGGCATCGATATTCAGGAGGGAGATCGGCCTATACGAGGCGCATTCCTCGGGATCCTTCCCCGGCTTCGGGATAACAACGATAGTAGCGTCTAACATACTAGGCGAGAACACACCTGTTTGACGAAAAGAGTTAAAAAGTCGCACAAGAGCGGCAACAAGTTCCGCACAGAAGGATTTATAAAAAAGCGCAGAGAAACCGTCGGGGCCAGGTGACTTCCCAGTCTGCAAGCGAGCAATCGCAGATATAACCTCCTCAGCCCTTATAGGTTGGTCCAACGAAGCTGAATCCATCGCCGACATAGGCGTGATTGCTATGTCCTCTAAGAAGGATTCTGGGGCTAAGTCACCAGGCTTCTCAGCCATATATATACTTCGAAAGAATTCCGCAAAGGCCTGCGCTATTTGGTCGCTCGTATGTGCCTCCACCCCAGACGGAAATCTTACAATTTTTATCAGTGACGCTGCACGCTGTGCTCTCAACCTATGCGCCAGTAGCTTGCCGCACTTATTGCTTCCTACATAATACTTTTGTTTGAGTCGGACTACCGCATACTCTGCCCTGTCCCAGTCCAACCTCCTCAGTTGCTTCCGAACCTTCTCAAGCTCTCGCCATATTCTAGGAGCACCGGTGCGTTTATGTGAGCACTCTAGCGCCCTTACTCGCTGCACCAAGACTTCCCAGAGCCGAGTCCTCGCCTTGTTATCCCTAGAAGAAAGCGACATCACCTCACCCCTCAAAACAGCCTTCAGTGCCTCCCACAGTGTTGCAATACTTGTCGTCCCGTTATCGTTAAAGCTAAGGTAGTCTATTATTGCCCTTCGAATCGTCTCTACCGTTGCGTCGTTCTGAAGCATTGAATCTCTCAATCGCCATCCCGATGGACTAACCCTCTCCATGTCCGTATGAATCTCAACTGTTACCGGAGCATGGTCTGACAAGGCCCGCGGCCCGATTGCTGGGTCTCTAACCCTAGGGAGAAGCTCCTGAGATGTCAGAAACAGGTCTAATCTAGCGTATGTTTTGGTTGCCGGCGAGTAGAAGGAATAGTCCCTCAACGTAGGGTGCGCGCTCCTCCACACATCCACCAGACCCCACTCATGAAGCCACTGCCGCCCAGAATCCGACAAGGATCCAGTCTGACCATACCGTTGACCTGAACGATCCAGGTCCCTATCCATCACCAAATTAAAATCACCCCCCAGCAATACAGCACCAACAGGGGACTGTAGGATCGGAGTCAGAGACTGTCTCAAGAAGGCTTCCTGTTGAGAGTTGGGTGCATAAAGGGAAGCGATCGTGAGAGTAAAACCCCCCAATCGGATCCGCAAGGCCAAGAGCCTCCCCGGGACCTCATGCAATTTGGATATGAATTCCCCCTGGAAAGTGCGTGATAAGAGTATCGCCACCCCTGCATGCTTTGACGGCAGGGAGGACCAAAACTGTCTGGGAAACCACTTGGATGGCATACGGGAGGTATCTTTAAGGACAAGGTGCGTCTCTTGCAGAAGACATACATGACTTCCGGATCTCTCTAAAGCTGAGAGGATGGCTAGCCTTTTAGTAGGGTTGTTTAGCCCCCTAACATTTAAGCTTATACATTTGATGGTCATAGCTTATACTGAAGAGAGCAAGCAGGGGAGACAAAAGCACAGCCTAGGACTACCACCCACAGCATTATCTAGACCGCCTAGTGCAAACAGGCCTGAGGATATCTTCTCAGAAGACTAACATCGCAGGGAAACCAATAACAAGAAAACCAAAAAGCACAACAGGTGCATATGACACAAAAGTCCTCGATCATCCATCCTTGCGAGGTAAAATCTCCACAGGGCAGTATACTCCGCCATATCAGTAACCGGATCCATTGCCCCCACCACCCCGATCCTCTGCAACAACCAACATATTATTACGACTGTGGCCTGCAGTGATACCGGGCGCCCCCGGCTGCCCAAACTAGGCCGACGTGCCAGCCGCCACGCTGTTCAAAGCGGCTTCTCTCTCCGATCTCAGCTCCAAGGCCGTCGGGCATTGCAACTTCCTTTTCTTCTCTTTTCTCCGCCACCGAAGAGGGCCCCCTGCCGATAGAGCCGCCCCCTCACTCGCCTCCCGGCCTGTGTCCTCAAGGCCCAGGACGCGGCCATCCTCCGTAACTGATTTTACCAGCCAAAGCTGATCCTCCCAACGGAAAACCAGGCGGAACGGATGGCCCCAAGAGTAGGACACATTGTGTGCCCTAAGGAGATCTGTGATCGGCCTAAACTCTCTCCCCCTCTTCTAAGTCCGCACAGATAAATCATGAAAGAGCTGAAGTTCATGCCCACGAAAGAGGACAGACTGGAGTTTGCGGGCCCGCTGTAGAATCTTTTCTTTGAGGACAAAATTATGGAGACAGGCTAAAATGTCTGGGGGGCGGTCTCCAGGACCCCCAGCACGCCCAGCTTGATGCACCCGATCCAAGACCACCTCCTGTGTGTCTTCTGTGCCAAGCAGGGAGCGAAACAAATCCACCACGTAGCCCCGGATGTCCCCTTTCTCCGCACCCAACGGGCCCCTCGTATACGAATATTTTGTCTCCTCAAGCGATTTTCCAAGTCCTCAACCGCCATATGAAGAAGGTCCTGTTGCTCTCGGAGGCGAACTACCTCCTGTTGCAGGCCCGCGACCTCTTCGCCGCGAGGGATCTCACTGTCCTCTAGCTGCGATACACGTTCACCCAAGGAAGTAACCTCTCCTCGTATCTCCTTCACCTCCTGTGAGATGTCCCTACGCAGCTCTTGGATATCGCCTCGGAGCGACTCAAACAGAGAGGTCAAAAAGCCCTTCGTCACGGAAGAGCTCTCATCCGGCTCCATCTCAACTCGACTTTCCAAGGCCCTCGTCTCGGGTAAGTCCTCCATCATAGACCCAGGTGCAGAGCGCGGCCCTACCAACAAATCCCTCACTGAGCACTCACGTTTGGCCTTCGATGTCGCCATGGCGCGCCGGCCTGACCTCACCTCACCAGCTCAGCACCGTGACTCCTTCAGAATCGCTTTTCCGAGGCCGGTCGGCATGCACCGCTCTTTCCGGAACCGCGCCAAGGCCCAGCTCCCAGCCGCCACCACGAATAGTGGTCCGCTCATCTCGCCCACTCGCAGAACTTCAGGCCAGGCCAGCCAAAGATCCAAGCACCGAGGTGTGCCCCTGGAAGCCAGGTAACCGGGTCCCCTCTGTCCACCAGGGCCCTGCGCCCCACCGACCTCGCTCCAAATTACCAGGGCAAGGAAGCTCCGCCAGTCGCCACCGCTTCAAGATGGCACACAGAAGCACCTCTTACTCTTCAGGCACCTCTTCCACCAGGCGCCGGGCCCCGCAGCTCTCTCCAGTTGTCAGGGGGTCCCAGGAAGGCCCCTCAGCCCTCAATCCCCGGCGCCCTGGCCACAAGGAGCACCCAGGGGAAGGCCCGGCCCGAGGCCCGGGCCGCACCTCGTGCCGCACAGCGGGCGCACTCCAACTGCCAGGCCGTGCCCCTCTCCTCCCGCGGGAGCAGCACAACCCGGCTCTGACCGGTGCCGCCGGGTCCGGGACACCCGGAGGGAGCAGCGCGATACGGAGAAAGCCGCCAGGCCTCCCCCAGACTGGCCACAAGTTGATTTTTGGGCCGAGTCGGCGGAGAGCAGAAAGGAACGTCCTAGCGCTCCGCCATCTTGACCACGCCCCCGATTTTAGTTTTTATACTGTTTTATACAAGAACATGTATTAAAAGTGACCAATCTGATATCGAATAACCTGCAAAAGACCTAAGAGCATGCTCCTGCAGGTAGCCTGTGGGACACATAAGTAAAAGACTTTCAATTGTTTTGCAGCACAGGTTATAGTTTGATAGTTCGACTGTGTTTGAGGGAGTTCTTTTCAGGTAATATTAGGAGACTAAGAAAATTGTCTGTAAATTAAATGTTTCTCAAAGGTTCACATTAAAGAATTGGTTAGTTTATTTTATTCATTTTATTCTACTCACATTGGTGTTAGGATATATTTGAAGGCATTGTTTCATTGTACGTGCATGAGAATGATCACAAATATATTTCATAAACAAAGTTTGCCAGGAAGCACGTATTGCTTATAATTGTGATAGGTTAGGGCAGGTACAGATGCATTTAACATAAACTTGAATGAACAAGTAGAAATTCAGAATTTAACTATCTCGATACTTTGGCTGTTTATAAGAAGGACAATAATTAGTGGATAAGAGTCATCCTAGTGGTTGTTCATATATTTTTAGCTCACTCCATTGACTCCCTTCTGCTTATTTCAGCCAAAATACTGCGGGTGAAGTTCACAAGTGCACAGCTGGCTCCGCAGACATCTTTGCTGAATAGTTCCAAAACTTGTCATATGAATTCAAAATCGGTGACACAGGTCAGTTGAACAAGGCGCTGAAAACCAAGACTGTCCCTGAAAATATGGAATGAATGACAGTTTTATAAACAATAAATGAATGATAGCTTTGCAATATGAAATTACCTCCACAAAAAGATCAGGAGGGAGACTGAGAAATAGAAAAATTGTACAGTGAGAGTGGTGTTGCATGGCCAACGATTGGAAGCAGGACTTGAATGTGTATTTCATGAGACAGTCGGTGGGGCATTGAGAGGGAGGAAAGCGTGAGAGGAAGAATGGAGAGCAAGGATGGGGTAGTTAATGATTTCTTCAGAAATTGTACAACTAAATACCTGTTTCTGTTTTGTGATGCTGGCAATTATGTTTTTACATTCCACACTTGTAAAATTGGTTGCTTCTAAAAAATTGGATTGCTTTCTACAATTTTTGTCTTGGAACTAATGGCTCTTTTAGTAAAAACGTAGTCTGAGTCTCGGCATTTTTTTATTATAGTTAAGTCATAATATGGTGTAGAGCCCACTTTAAACCTGATTACAGAATCTAAGATTTTATGGATAGGAGTACATTAGACAAACAATTTTAGATTGAACCCTGTACAACTTTTGAGAGGGGAATGTCCCTTACCCGTTGTATGTATGCAACCCTCTTCCCTGAGTGTCCAACTGCATGTATACTTGATATCCTGGCGTATGCGCAGAGGCTTAGGACTGTCCCTGACTAAATGAGTTCCTAGACCTGTCTTGTGACCTGCAGGGGTACACAAAGCGTGCCCTCTTAGTGGGCTGAGGACTACTGTTTCTTTTCTGGCTATAATACGTAAAGTAGCCGTGGCAACATAACGTGTTTTTGAGATTGATAGAGTAACCACACCTTTTTTTGGGGTTACTGAATATGTGGCCTACAGCGCTGCTTGCGCAAGGTTCAGCTGTTATGTGTCTGCACAGAACCTTGTGCTGGCATCCTGTGTTATACTTTACTAAACTAAATATAACTTGTGCCATTGCCATGCACTACTTATGACCTCACATATCACATCACTCATGACATGTCAAATAACGTCACTGATGACATCATACAGTTATTCTTTCAATCAATCAATCAATCAATCAGGTGGAATTAGATGAGGAAGTTTCCAGGTCAGACTGACCTTTTGCTTATTCCTGATTACTGTTCAATGAGGCTGATACCAGCCAGGTGCAGCAGCCTCACAATTCATTGTGCCTGAGTTATGGGTGCTCCCGTTTGAAGATAGCCCCAGTGCTACCTCTTGCGAGAAGCATCACTCTATGCAAAGGTTTGTCTGGAGAACAGCTTAAGTAATACACTACACAAGAGAATTACCCCTAATTGATTCTTTAAGTTGGAAACCATGGATCCACTTTCCCTGTCTAGAAAATGTGTACAAAAGTAGAAATCAAACCATCCCACTTGATTCTAGTTCTAAAGCTTCATGACCATGAAGGGAGTGCCCTAGGAGTTGCTGTGTGACCACAACTGGTGCCTACTAAAGTATGTAGTTTATGCTGGAAGAGCTGAGAGACTGACTACTGCCTGTAAGCTTGCCTGCCTGCTGTGAGAGAGACCACCTGGTTCTGCAGAGGCGAGACTGTCAAGGAGATGCCTAGTTGGTCACAGGACATTAGGAACACCCAGTATTCTGAACAAAGCAAGGAGCCATCCATGTTGCAAAGTGTCCCCCTGATCTCTCAGACAAGGTCTTTGGCAGAAACTGCTTCAAGACTTTTTTAGTGAATCAGCCTGACTGGGGCTACAACTGACCGTGTTGGCCACCTTGGAGCTGAAAAGTCCTGAAATATTCTGTTCGGGCTGTAACTGCCTTGGTCAACTTTTGTGGTGTTTACAGCGGCGATTACACTGGCCCAATCAGGTCTACAACTGCTGTGGTGACAGCAACGACCTGCTCTGATCACTGCACTGGCACTGTCAGGGCCTTCACTTGCTTTGGTCGAGAAGCCATGTCAAGGCTAACTCCTATCCCGTGGGAGGACAGAGTCACAGAAGCTGGGTGCACTCTTGCCCATACGTGCCAGGGTCGCTGCTCGCTGCTGAACTGAGCTCCGTGGCTACATGTATGGAGACACAGACAACATGTGGCCTCCTCCGTGGCCCTGAGACTTTCTTTAATCATTGCAGACCTCTTGCTATGGGAGGATGACAAGGCAACCAGATCAACTCAAGAGGCGCATGAGAGACTAAACACTTTACCCACTACACCACCAGAAATAAAACCCTTGAGAAAAATGAAGTGTGTGTGTATTGGACTTGTGGGGGTAATTGACACGACACCTGAGCCTGCCTCATTCTATTTCTCTAACTGATGGGGTGGGGCAAGCTACCAAGGGGTCACCAATGTGGAATTATCATGAGGGGTGTCAAAAGGTTAAGCTCCACAGGGGAAAATTGCAACAAGAATCACTGCCCTGCATGCTTGACAGAATTGTGCAGAATTTAGTACTGCTGTGTGAACCAAAAGTACTTTTATTTCTTAATAAGAAAAGCACTGTTTGGACAGTGAAGGTAATGTGTCTATTGGTTGATAGTTGAGTTCTGCGCTTATGCATCCCCACCTTACCTCCCTTAGAAGCCTGTGGCTGCTTGTCTTTTATATCCTGAGAATTCAAAGCTGAAGTGGCCGAGCTTACAAAACAATAGCAGGTAGGACTCCAGAACACCAGTGACAAACAGCTTCAGCCATCACGGTTGGGGACCAGTATCTCCTGTCTGTCCTGGGGGCCCCTAAATAGGGTCTGATAAAAACTGTTTAATTACTTTGTCTTTGTAATTTGAAGTACAAATAGAGTTATTTTTGCCAGCATCACCTGATTTTGGTCAAGTACTAAAGCTTTGGAAAGAACCAAGGTCATCATTTTACAAGATCGGCAACTTGGCAAATAGACCACACCTGTGCCGTTATTCACACTCTACTGTCTTATTTAAAGTGCCTTTTTTTTGGTCCACCATATTTGTACCATATACCATCTTAGCCAACATGCTCTAATGTCTTGCCATGCTTCCTTTCAGCAGCTTGCCTCTTCACCTGCTACATCAGCCACATATCCTTCTCAATGGACAAGTCATAGAGACTCCACAGGAAGAGGATAGTGAGGCCGGCCTAAGAGTGGGCAAGCATCAGCATGGTGTCGGACATTTCACAGAGAAATAGGTATGGTGATTTATTTTTAAGTGCTTGCCCCTTGCACTGCCAACATTGCACAGAGGGCACACATTGTCTTAATTGCATCAATATTTTCTCTAATTGACATTTTAGAAAAACATTTTTAGTAAAACAATAGTTTCCTTTACATTGTTTTATCTGCAAAAGAAATAACCTGTTAAATAAAAAGGTAACGTTAGAGGATAAGGGGATATGCACTCTAAAAGTACATTATAGTAGCAGGGGAGAAAAAGTAAAATTTTGCCTTTTTTACATTCTGATTAGCATTTTAATAGCAGTCCCCTTCCCTCTTTCGCCACCAAATTGTTTACTCCTATATTAACTTAAAGAAAAATTGGATTTGGTTTTATATATTTTGAAGCATCTAACCCTTATAAAGATGTGTTCTAGTTCAGGAGAAATACAGCAGCAAGCAAGGTTTTCATCTTTATCTTTTGACCTATTTTAGGCTTTCTGACGGTCGGTGGAAGCTGGATGGTGCCATCAGAAGGCAGAAGACCCCTCACTCTCTACACCACATCCTCAGTCCGCAGGCACAGGCCGGAAAGCAAAGACCTACGAATTCTGCTAAACTTTGGGAACCGTAAAACATCCCGTTTATCTGTAGGATCTTTTGAATACGTAAGATTATTTTCAAGGTTTTTTACCACTGGATTTTTTTCCACATGAATTACATGGATTACAATAGGTTGACGATTTCTGGAACTGTGCAATTTTTACGGGAGCTGCTTCCCCTGCATCAACAAAGAAGTCAAGATCAAAGGAGACTTTTAAGGCACTTGGCAAGTAACAGTGCAAAGACTTTATACTGTTGGTCTGCTCCCCGTATTTCACAACTGTTCAGTAACTGCCTGAACCAGAAGGGAGGACCAGCAAAAAAGTTTATCACTTTAAATTTGTGTGATGCTCTAGCTATGTGAGCATCTCTTCTTGCAGGTGAGCTCCACTTCGTGCAAGTTCCCATCTTCAGGAAGCATAGATTGGTGTCTCTGGATTCTCCCATTTATAGATGACTTTTTTTTTGCTGTTTTCCCTTCTTGAAAGTGGTGTTTCTTTAATTACATTTTTGATTTTATGTGATCTTCTGAAACTCTTTCTCCATTTGCTGTAGGTCATTTATTACTTATTTTCAGAAATTTACTAATTGAGGGCGACTAAGGGGCATATTTACAAACCTCTAGCGCCACCTTAGCGTCATTATGTTTTGACTCTAAGGTGGCACTAAACAGTCCCCCACCCGTCGCCATATTTACAAAGTGGCGCAATTCAAGCATTGGACCAATTTGTAACCCCTTGCACCACATTGTACCTGTGCCAAGTATATTGTATGCAAGGGGAGTGTTGCCCCACAGGGAGGCTTAAAACATGGCGCAGTGAAATTTACAAAATTTCACTGCGCCATTCTAGAGTAATTTTTTAATGCCTGTTCAGGGCAGGCATTAAAGTGACACTAGTGCATTAGCCTATGGGCCTCCCTGTGCTTTACTGGACTAGCACCAGCATTTTTGGTGCTTGTCCAGCAAAGTGCCACAATGGCGTCAAAAATTCAGATGCTGTTGTCCTAACGTGCGCCATGGTGCGCTATATTGTGAATACAGCCCTACCATAGTGTTGTTAGGGGGGCACAGGACGACGCAAGGAAACTAGAGCCGATGCACCAATTCCTTGTAAATATGCCCCTAAAAGCTTAGCTCCATAAGGCTTGGTTCCTCCCTCTGGATGTTGCTGATAGTCAGAAAGCAAGGACATCAAAGTGCAACATCTGCAAATAAGTACTAATCTTGAATGCCATAGCAAAGACTATTATTTTCATGCTATGTAAGCTTAGACATTCCTTTATTCACACATCCAAACTTCCTTCAGAAATTCTCCACAAAGTAGACAATCTGCCATGTGATGATAAAATGTTCTCATCAGTGATCTGTGACGTGGTATGAAATTGCTTAGCAAGCATGATTACAGCTACGTCAATTGGCTTAAATTGTAACCTGTATGAAAAGGATCTTTTCTGGTGTCCCAAGTATTTGCAACCTCCAATGTTAATTAACAATATAAATATAAAATCTACCGGCATCGGTTTTATTCTACACTGCAATCGTGAAATCCTTCAAGACTTAAAGCTCACCTCCCCATGGTGGTGCAAGAGTCTCTGGTATTCATCCTCCAGTATATATTTTCAGTAAGATGACATCTGACTCCCTTTTTCAAACAATGGATGCAGATCAGTGCAGACCAGTGTATATTCTTTGGGTATTCAGTATTGATTCTGTGTGAGCTAACATGTGAAAATTAGTTCTGATTACCCTTTTTCAACAGTTTCCACAACTGTTTCATCTTTAATGGTGTTCACCAGGTTGACAATACTAATCTGATGAATGTCTTTCAGGGTTAATTTTACTAAACATAGTGTGTCTTTGTATTTCTATTCACACCCCTACTCGAACCTTGCTCTTTTTTAGGGGGCAGTGGTTTGAGGGTATGAATGGCAGGTCCCCACACAGTCCCCTGTCCTTTTAATCACAAAGCCTATAACTCTCTTCAGCATTTCCTCCCCCTCACTTTGCACCCACCCGCCGCCTGTCTGTCATTTATCGTCTTTGTACAGGGAAAGGGACTTCCACTCTGCACTTTTATTCTCCATTTTTAACTTTATTTATACTAGCTTTTCTTTTTTGGCCCTTCATCAAATGTTGCCATTTCTATGCTTCCTCTCCTATCTTCTTGTGCTCTCTTTCTGGCTCATGGTAGAAATTATTGTGTCCCCTATTATCTGTTTAATCTATTTCTCTTTTTAAAATATATGTCGTTTTACAAGTTCTAAAACATTATGGGTAACAAGATTAAATGTAGTTAACTTTTTTTGTTTCTGTTTATACCAGACCAAGGATCCAAATCTGGTAGCCCTTTTCCACGAAAATCTTTGGATTTCGTGGAAAAAGTTATTTAATCACTACAGGGAGTGCAGAATTATTAGGCAAATGAGTATTTTGACCACATCATCCTCTTTATGCATGTTGTCTTACTCCAAGCTGTATAGGCTCGAAAGCCTACTACCAATTAAGCATATTAGGTGATGTGCATCTCTGTAATGAGAAGGGGTGTGGTCTAATGACATCAACACCCTATATCAGGTGTGCATAATTATTAGGCAACTTCCTTTCCTTTGGCAAAATGGGTCAAAAGAAGGACTTGACAGGCTCAGAAAAGTCAAAAATAGTGAGATATCTTGCAGAGGGATGCAGCACTCTTAAAATTGCAAAGCTTCTGAAGCGTGATCATTGAACAATCAAGCGTTTCATTCAAAATAGTCAACAGGGTCGCAAGAAGCGTGTGGAAAAACCAAGGCGCACAATAACTGCTCATGAACTGAGAAAAGTCAAGCGTGCAGCTGCCACGATGCCACTTGCCACCAGTTTGGCCATATTTCAGAGCTGCAACATCACTGGAGTGCCCAAAAGCACAAGGTGTGCAATACTCAGAGACATGGCCAAGGTAAGAAAGGCTGAAAGACGACCACCACTGAACAAGACACACAAGCTGAAACGTCAAGACTGGGCCAAGAAATATCTCAAGACTGATTTTTCTAAGGTTTTATGGACTGATGAAATGAGAGTGAGTCTTGATGGGCCAGATGGATGGGCCCGTGGCTGGATTGGTAAAGGGCAGAGAGCTCCAGTCCGACTCAGACGCCAGCAAGGTGGAGGTGGAGTACTGGTTTGGGCTGGTATCATCAAAGATGAGCTTGTGGGGCCTTTTCGGGTTGAGGATGGAGTCAAGCTCAACTCCCAGTCCTACTGCCAGTTCCTGGAAGACACCTTCTTCAAGCAGTGGTACAGGAAGAAGTCTGCATCCTTCAAGAAAAACATGATTTTCATGCAGGACAATGCTCCATCACACGCGTCCAAGTACTCCACAGCGTGGCTGGCAAGAAAGGGTATAAAAGAAGGAAATCTAATGACATGGCCTCCTTGTTCACCTGATCTGAACCCCATTGAGAACCTGTGGTCCATCATCAAATGTGAGATTTACAAGGAGGGAAAACAGTACACCTCTCTGAACAGTGTCTGGGAGGCTGTGGTTGCTGCTGCACGCAATGTTGATGGTGAACAGATCAAAACACTGACAGAATCCATGGATGGCAGGCTTTTGAGTGTCCTTGCAAAGAAAGGTGGCTATATTGGTCACTGATTTGTTTTTGTTTTGTTTTTGAATGTCAGAAATGTATATTTGTGAATGTTGAGATGTTATATTGGTTTCACTGGTAATAATAAATAATTGAAATGGGTATATATATTTTTTTGTTAAGTTGCCTAATAATTATGCACAGTAATAGTCACCTGCACACACAGATATCCCCCTAACATAGCTAAAACTAAAAACAAACTAGAAACTACTTCCAAAAATATTCAGCTTTGATATTAATGAGCTTTTTGGGTTCATTGAGAACATGGTTGTTGTTCAATAATAAAATTAATCCTCAAAAATACAACTTGCCTAATAATTCTGCACTCCCTGTATGAGATTCACAAAAGCTGGAGATTGGGCAGCCTAGTTTTCTCAGGCTGGTGTTCTCCATGTTTGGCCTTCAGTCATTATGATGGATGGGCATCAAGGAATGGCACTCCTGAAACCTTGCTTCAGTCACTACTTCATGCCCTCCAAGATTGCAAGTGTGAGCTACTGATCCCTTGGGGGCATTAAAAAGGTTCTTCTTTTAGAAGCAATTAGACTAGTTCCTGAGAACCAATAGGATATGAGATTTTTTCTTGGTACTGTCTGTGACTATAACTGGAGGAAACAGGCTTGTCATGCAGCTGTTTGACCTGAAAGCTTTTTCCTACTGTAGACCTTTCAGATAGTCACAATGGTCCAGGCCTTGGAGGCCGTGTAAACTTGGAGGAGACACTGTAGAACTCTAAGGTACTTACTCCGATGCTCCCACAAGAAAAGGTCAATAATGTTTTCTGAGATTTAGACTCATAGATCAACATTATCTGGTGAGGTGTCTAACCGTTGGCCTGCATTATACTTTCAGAGTGTCCACACTGGTTGTCTTAGTAGTGGCTGCCTACCTCATCTTCTGGAGGTTTACTGGTATGCTTTTGTGTTAAATGACTGGCTTAGGGCCAGTCTTACACTAACTGGCATGAGAATCTTTGTTTTATTTGCAATACTCTCTATATTTTCGTCTGTATTCTATTTGTGTAGAATTCCCATCTCCAGACAAGAAAGTTTCCTTGCAGCAGGCAGTAGAGCCCTGTCTAGCCATCCTATGACTTTGGTGTGGAAGTTTCAGAGGTTCTTTCCATGATTTATGTATCCAATGGCCTACGCACCCATGTAGTTCTCTGGACTTGGCTTTGACAATCAGTTTTGCAAAACCATCTGGCCAAGAATTGGACTAAACCTTCTGACTCGCGTCCATAAATTACACAATTTCCAGCCAGGTATTGGGGTAATTTTTTTGGTGGAATCTAGATGGCACTCTCCTGCTTCCTCCTCGTCACTCAGCACAGCATTTTTAATTGCTGCGCTGCGCTGGGTAACAGTTCTGCCCCCAAACATATTGCTTAGGTAGAAGGGCTAGAACTTGAATTCCAAATGCATCTGTTCTTAAAGTTCTGCTGTATGTAGAGCAGCCTTTGGAAACTGAAGATTTCAGGAGGCTTTTCCACCACAATGAAAACCTTTCTTTACAGGACACTTTAGTTAATGCAAGAAACCCTGCTCCACTATTTTAAAAAACTAGAGGGAAGTTTTGTGGTTGTTTTATTCATTTTACATGTCTTTTAAATATTTTTTATTTTACCAGCCACCTCTTGGTTACCATTCATTTCATTGTTTGTGTGCCATTACTTCTTGTGATGTCCTAAAATATGCTAGTTCTCACCCCACGAATTCCCAAAACTTCAGAGTTCTGAGCAGTCCCATGTGTAAGAAACAAGTTTTGGGGGACCATTGGCTCATCCCAAGAGTGCGACTGAGCGTGAGAGCAGTAACACACAGAGGCCCAGATCCTCAAAAGTTTAGCATCTGTTTAGTGTTGCTTTTTTAACACTAAACCGACGTGTGGCAAAGTAACTCATAGCAGGCGAATCGCTGCTTTGCTTTACTTTGTGGCAAGGGGGCATTACATATGTCGTACATCGGTGTACCTGTGCTACCACCCATGCATTCTGATGCTAAACCTGATTCTGAAACATCAGAAGAAAGGTTTTAGTTCCAAAAATGAATGCCTTTGAAAAGCAGGCACAAAACTGAGAAATGTTTTCATTTCTCCCTCCTTTTCCGACTTTGTATGTGTGCTGCACTGTACAGCACACATACAAAGTGAGAACAGCGTTTGCACTTGTCTGTGCATAGTACTTTGAACAGGAAGGGTAGCCTTCCTGTACAAAATCTATGCTAGACTCATGCACACACGCTAGCACTATGGCACTAAGTATTGTGCGTGGCGCACAGTAGATGAAACCAGCACTGGCGCTAGGGAAAGGGCAGGAGAGTGCCCTTTCTATGAGAATGCTGTGCTCCCCTGCTCTCTCCTTGTCACACAGCGCAGTGCAGCAACTTTGGGTGCTGCGCTGCATTCCATGTCACCGACCAGAATCTGGGCCCAAATATTAGTTGTTAAGCAAAATCTTGAAGATCTTTCCTTTCTTAAGGTTGTAGCCTGAAGCGAAGGAAGCCCATACTTTGTATTTGCGCTACAGAGCTTCCTGGCGCTCTGAGCTTAGAGTAGCACAGGCCGAAAATCCTCTCATTTGTCATCCACTTGATGGCCCCAGACCACAGGGCATACCTTCCATTAGTGCAGCAGGTGCAGTTGCACCATGGCCCGAGTCCTTAGAGGCCCATGGAACTCTGATTGATGCTGTACTTCACAGTTCAAACAGCAGATAGGTGCCCCATTTTCTTCTTTGCATGAAGACCCATAATGCACTGGCTAACTAGTGCCAGATCAAGGAGTATTTTAATCTGCAGATATGCAGCCAGGAAGTTCTGGTGCTGCTTTCTCTCTGCTGGATGCAGCATCAAATTTTGGACCTGGGGACCAGTGGTCTGTTGTACTTTGTAAATAACTGGCTTTGCAACTGGCAGATTTGGATTATAATGTTGACTTTGACAGCCAAATAAAAACTTGTGTGATTATTGTTTTCCTTTTACCCATACAGCTGCATGATGTAATAATGTTTGAATATGTTTAGAATAAGAGATCTGAATGGTGTGCTGCCTTATAATGTTCCAATTGAAACCCCATCAAGTCCTAGTTCGGTTGCACCAAGACTTCACACACCATACTGTTCTACGTATAACACATGATGTGTGAGCTGCCCCCATTGTAAGAAAAATTATCTTGGTAAAATACAACAGTCCTTTTTTCAGTTAGTGCTGGGGTTTTTTTCAGGGCCAAAAGGAAAAGCAATAGCGCAGGCATAACTTTTTCAGTCAAAATATTACGTTGCTGCATATCGCTCATAAGTTGCAGATTTTATTTAAAAAAATAGATCAATCAAAAGTTATTATAATTTTTGTTCAAATGATGCAAAGAGCTACCTTACGCTATAAAAAGTAATTGATGTCCACAGCTGCCTGGTTTGCTTAAGACTTCTTGGGGACATTCTGAAAGCTTTCCTGGGTATGCATTATGCCCATTCGTTACCACTGGCTTTGTGTTTTTTAACTCGCAGTTTCTTGCCTTCTATTTCTAGGCTTTATTTGTTTTAGGCTGTCCAGTTTGAGTTAGTCCCTCCTGTGGAGCATACCCTGTTTATTGAATTCTTATACTAGTCCCACTTTCTGTAAACAGGCCTATAAATTATGTACCCACATGTCACAATTGCTGTGCATTCAAAGACAGAGGTCAAATGTCAGGCTCTGTCTTGCGGAGCTTAATGTTTACTTTTCTTTTTCTGACTTCAAAGTAAGAGGTGTGAAAGGAAAGACTTTTTTCTAGCACACAACAAAATTTAAATGTCTGTAAATGAACTGTGCAAATATTTCAGAATAACCTATTATTAGGAAAGCACAAATAAAGCACTTTTTTGTAATTCTGAAGTGTTCTGCAAACAACTATTTGAATACGCTCAAAACAAATCAATACACTAGGTTATGCCATTTCCACACATTATCGTTCATGTATTGCATAGCTTTGTCTGTAAAACTGTATGTTGTGCAGATGTAGTGGTCATTTCAATTGAAAATGTTTTGTCTCTACTGATGCACTACCACAGCATACATACTCCATTCTACCTCACTCAACTTTACAACACTCTACTCCACCCTAGGCCATTTAACACCCCACCACTCTACAACACTGTACTACACTCTATGCCACATCACTCGAGGCCCATCTTTGGAAGTCCACTTAATGGCACTCCACTCTGCGACACTACATGCCACTCTACTCCACTTTGCTACAGTCTATACCTCTCCACTCTATGATGCTCTTCTCCACTCTAAAACGCTCTACTCCACTCTAAGCCACTCCACTCCATGGCACACTTCTGCTCTTCCACTTTGCTCCTTTCTATGCCATTCCACACCACTTTACTCTACTCTACACCACTCCATTTTATAGCACAGTACTCCTCTAGTCTACTCTACTCTATGCTACGCCACCCTATGCCACCCCACTCTAAGACACTCTATGCCACTCCACAACACTCTACTCCACTGTACGCCCCTCCATTTTACACCATTTTACATTATTCCACTCTACACCACTCCTACACCACTCCATTCTACACCACTCCACACCTCTCCATTCTGAACCCAGTCCACTCTACTACACACTGCTCTACTGCACTCTATGACACTTCACTCTGCAACATTATTTCACTATATGCCACTCCACTCTATGCCACTCTGCAGAACTCCACTCTTCAATACTCCACTCTAAGACACTCCACACTACTCTACTCTACGTTATGCCACCCTACTCTACTCTAGTCACTCTACTCCACTCTGTGCCACTCCATTCTATGGCACTCCACTCGATGTCATGTCACTCCTTTTTACACCACTCTACTGTAATATATGTCACTTCACTTTACTCCACTCTATGCCCCTCTACTCTACGACACTCTATGCCCTTCCACTCTGACACGTAACTCCACTCTATGACATTCCACTCTGTGACACTCTAGTCCACTGCCTCTGCACCATTCTACACCACTTTATTCCACTCTATGCCACACTACTTTACAAAATAGTAATCCATTCTACTCTACTTTACACCACTCCCCTCTATGCTGCCCCACTCCATGACACTCCACAGCATTCGTCGTCACTTTACTTCACTATACACCTCTTCACTTTATGCCACTCTACACCACTCCACTCTACATCACTCTACTCTACACCACTCTAATCTTCTCTACTCTACAACACCACTCAAAAAAACTCTACTCTTTGGCAGTCTACTCTGCAACACTACGTTATGCCACTCTATTCTAAATCTCTCAACTCTATATCCCTTCACTCTACGACACTCCATTACATTCCTTTCCACTCTGTGCCACTCTACAATCCTCCACTCTACGCAACTTCCCAACAGTCTATGCCGCGCCACTCCACACCACTCTACATCATTCCACTCTAAGATACTGCGCCTCAGCCCAGTTTCCTCTATGCCACTAACTTTTAGCCAAGCTGAACAGCAGCCACGCTGGTGTATAACAAAACTGAAAAAGATTGGCAAAGCCAATAGCCAATGCATTGGCAAAAACTAATGGCTTTGCCAGTGCTTGTTAGATAGGCTGCAGGTAAAAAGTTTCCATTTTAAAGTGGTGTGTTCATCCTGTTCTCACGATATGCTACTATTCTCACTATATGCTAGGACCAATATATATCCACCACCTTGTGTCCCTTTTGAATGTGTCTGTTGTACCAGCCGACTTTAAATAACACCTTTTTTAAAAGGCAAATATACATCGCCCAAACCGTCTCCTCATAGGTTGCTTCCTTAGCTCACTAAGGAGTTTTCTGGATTGCTAGTTCTCTTATGTCAGCGTGTCTTCCTGTTTTGAGACGCACACCTTAACATTGTTCACTGGTCAAGTAAACATGATCTGCATGCCTGTTAGGTGCCTTGATGCGCCTCCTGCTCTTTTATAAAACGGGGGCATGGAAGCCCATAGTTATTCTGACTCGCCTCTAGTGCCACTTCCGTGTTTTTCTTCGTCTCTAGTGCTCTCCCCTGTTGATCTTTGCTCCAAAGCCATTGCTACTCTCCTGTTCCTGACCAACAGCATTTTCTCTTTCCTACTAGTGTCCTTCTCGTCTCTTTTGTCTGGCGCTACTTTACCGTCATTATCCTGCCTCTCTCTACAGGCCATGCTTGCTCACCGTAAGAGGCCCGGCCTACTCCGCTGTGCTACTCTGCTCCACCATAGGTGGCCCGCCTGTGTCTGTTGTTCTACCCTACTCCCACGTCGGAGATGTCTTTCAATGTCTGACACTGCTGTCCAGCCTTCATCCCACCTAACTAGAATAATGTCATACTCCGATCCAGTATCCCACACTGTCACCCGCTCCACACACCATTCATACATACACACACACCCATCTCAACAATAGTCGAGATGTACATTCAAAAAATATATTTTGCATCATTCTGCATCAGACTGACTATTGTCTGCTACACTTGTTTTCAGCTGCATGTATACATTTAAAAAGTGCACTTAGTGCATTGGTAAATGTTGAGGCTTCTCAAAGTATTTGAAACCTCACAAAATCTTTCCAGAAGTAGAGAACGCTGGCATGTTGTTGATGGGTTGTGCTGTGCTTGTGTTACCACACCACCCGCAATGTCTTCACTAACCATAATGGCACATTGACTTCCCAGTTGGCAAGATTAAAAGCACTGGGAGGTGTGGTCGGTACCACTGGAATATATTATTTTATGGGCAATTTTGATGAGATCTTAGCTTTTTTATATTGATTCATGCATTTATATTAGAATATGTGGAACCAACATCTTCTCTACGCAAAACACCTCTCTAACTTCGAAATGGGTTTCTAATTCCTTGATCTAGCTCAACCCTCTGGCATGCTGGAATGCATAATTTACCAAGAGCCTCACTGTGATCTGGAATTACGGCCTGTGATATAGGGAGGTCTGACATAGTCTGAGTAGCTATAGAGGTGTGCCGAAATCCTACTACTTTTGATCCACTCCATTATGGTGCCACTATATCGAAGGACTCAGAGTAACCACTACTAAGGAAGCTTGTATTGTGAACGATGGAAGCTCAATACAGAAAGAAAAAACAGGGCAGCAGGCGTTCTCTAGCTGTGCACCCTGGATCTGAAACTAAATGCCAGCATCTATTAGTATAATATTGTGTGGTGTGTTCAGTTACATAATTTTGTAACACCAATAAAAAGATGTGTCACAATAAACGATGTGACATAAAGGTGTTTTAAGATGTCATGGGAGGTGTTGGAATTAATTTGTTCAGCATGCATGTAGATGACCCTTCTCCATGTGCTCCATCTCACTAGGTTTGTTCTGATGACTTTATCATTCTTGCCTCCCATTTATAATATGTGGCATTGGGAAATACATGGTGTAGTCTCTCAAAACGGAAATGACCGTGGGTACAATGCCAAGTTTAATTCATTCCTGTTGATGAAACGTGTGCACTAGCTATATGTACCTCCAAAATGGTATTTAATCCTTTAGTTAATAACATTCCCTCTCATTCTTCAGCTTAGGGATTGTGACACTTTCTCGACTATTGAGGTAGTTTTGAGCATGTGCATGGAGATCCTCCTTGCACTGATTACTCCTTTACCACATGTCATAAGAATCTCTAATTTGGGGTAGGCTCTCTCAGTTCTTGCAAGTGGTAGAGACCTGGCGGCATCCTTAATTTTTCAACTGCTCCACGGTGCACTTAAAGGAAGAATAATGCAAATTATACTGGTGCTTCTAAAGCTTTTGACTACATTTACACTGGGTCATTTCTTTAAACATCCATGTCGGCATAAGGGTGTTCCATTTGCTGTAACTTCAGCGCCAAGACTCCATAGCCAAGAGCACCAACCATTTTTCACACACCTGTTACATGGCAGCAGATAAAGTAAACTTCGCCATGTTAGATATCTCACGCCGTACGATCGAGATATAATTCACTGAATAATTTTTCAAGCTCTCTGTAGAGAATAACAAAAACAAAACAGTGACAAGCAATCTGGCCCTGAGTATGAGGACTGATTGAATTGTTTGTGCTCTGAACAATGCTCTTCATACAGCCACTCTCTTCCTCCCTTGATTCTCTATGTTTAACCTATTTTTGAAAGTTGCATGCTTGTAGTCTGTCATCTGGTTTTAATCTAGGTTAATTTAGGAACACTGCATTTCTGAAAGTCAAATTTCTGGCAAATGCAGAGTGAGTTTGCTTCTAGTCTCCTACAGAATTTTCTTCTCTTAAATGATCTAAAACAGAGTGCATGGACACACTCTTTGTCATAATATTTGCTGCCTGTGTCCATAACAAAGTGCAAAGTTCAGGGTGAAAAGATGCCTTCTCACACTCCCTGGTAGATTCACAAATGGAGGCAGTGTGGTCGTGCCATCTACGACATTCAGTGAAGAGAAAGTAGTTGTGGTTCATTTAGAGGTAATTTGGGGTATCACCTGTCTGTGAGCACAAGAGGTATCTAAGGGAGGCACTCAAAGTACTGGACATGTCCATGGCAACTGTAATGCTACCACCTAGTGAAGCACATATGTGCCTGTAGAGGCCAAATATTGTTCATAGTGTCCTTCAGATCAATAAATAAACAATGAAAAAGGGTTGTCGGCTTTACCAATCGTAACAAATTCCAAAGATGGACAATTTGAGTTATCACCTGTCAACAAAATGTTGCTATTTATTCTGTTCTCTCCTTCTATATCTCCAATTCAGCCTATAGTGTTTGGTGGTATTATATGCCACTGTGAGAATGCAGTGGACAATATCTGTATGGCATCTTACTGATTTGTGTCTAGTAACTAGCTAGTTTCTAGACCAGCGGTTCTTAATCTGAAATGCGTGGACCTGTGGGAGTCTGCTTTGTCTACTCGGAGGTTAGCAACTGTTTATATAATTAGATAATACTAGCAAATTAATAAAGTATAAATACATAAAGAAACAAAATGTATAATTGAACATTTACTGTGTACATTTTAAGGAATTTAAAGTTGGGGGCTAAAAATTAAGTTTGTTCCTTAACTTGATTTGCTGGAGCAGCTCGAGTTTAACAAATAGAATCTATAATGGACAGCTTATTGCCTTAACTGGAGCAATCTTTGTGGGGACAAAACAAAGCATGCATAAGGAACGAAAAAAGACAAAGTTACATGCTGCAGTCTAACATATTGTCTAGTCTTTTAGAAATAAAACCAAACTTTGAAAAGCTCCAATCTTCCCACTAAAATAAAAACATTGACTTTTGTATATTTTTTCCTAAATTAAAATAAATTGTTTATTTGTTTGATGTATACTTGTTTGTATATTCTGTTTCTTTTTTGGTTAAATTATAGTATTTGTTTAGGCGCGGTTCCCCGTCTTCCAGCAGTAATTCAGTGGTGGTCCACAAAAGTCAAAGAACCGCTGCCCTTGAAATTCCCACCCTTGCCTGGAAGCAACGCGCTGATCCTGGAATGACGACTGTTTCATGCAAAGATTATGTGCTGCTCACACGTTTTACAGGGGGACAAGACACTAGAACTGCTACTGCAGGCGTTTTGTTGGCAGCCCCACAAAACTGCTTGGAAATGCTAACATACTTCCGGGAAAGTTTCTCGGGCCGAACCAGAAATCTGAATTAATGGCTGCAGTTGTGGTGAACATTCAGAGTCACACGGTCCACTGAGAACTTGATCGTTGAGAATGAGTAACAGGACAGGCTCATTAACAGGCAATACAAATCTGTTTGATAAAGACAGCAGTCTCCGCTCCGCCAACCACATGGTATTAGCAAGATTTTCTTGACTGTGCAACTTCGCTCCATTCTCTTCTCCCCGCTCTCAATGTGCGCAGGACGCTTACTCAGCCTTAAAGATTTAGCTTGTAACATGCGTGTGGTCACAGCCTGCAGTGAGAAACTGAGCGAGTGAGTAAAGTCAGGTATCCCTTAATGTGTCACAGCCTGAGCCGAGCCACTGCAGTTCACTGGAACGAGGCTGAGGTAGAACTGCGCTTACCTTCACTATAGATATACCAAAACTGGTATAATGTTAAAGCTCGACTGAAAACCACATTTTTTTCAAGATAACTGTGAAGAGATTTTATAGGACCGGAGTACCAGCCACATTTTCCAGATAATTAACAGCTGCGTAAATTATTGCCCTGTAGATAAATATACCTCGTCCGTATAATCTGAAAATCTGGTCGGGCTTCAGCCATTATGGATTAATGTGCAGCAACTATTCCACATGGCATCTTAAGTTTCAGTAACCACAACTGCGCTCCACATGTGGATAGTCTCAGCACTTAATTTGTGCATGTGGTTGCTGGAGGGGGCGGGCATCAGCACTCATATTGGGGACGTCCTTGCATGATCAGACTTTGATCCACAGCAAGCGAGACAAAGGGAGACAGAAGGTGGGCAAGTAAGACAGGAAAACATTGACAATGTGAGAAAGCAGGGGTGAAAATGCACCTGCAGTAGTAAGATAAAGTTACAGGAAGTAGAAGGTGGTGGAAGCAAACCTGGGAACCAGGATTAGTTAACCCCGACATACATCAGCGCCGCCATAGGCTTCTAAGAGGAACCTTGGGCCCCTCGTAAATCAAGCACTGCATAACTAAATGGGATTTCTGCTTTCGGAATGCATTATAGACAGAGGAAGACTATATGAGATTAGACCCTCCTATCTATTCAGTCTCCTTATGTTGCACTTCTGGAAATAGTTTTTTAGTAATCAGTGATCTGGAATTGAGAACAATCACACATACATTGCATAACATATTCAACATTGTTCTGGGTCTGAGATGATCCCAGTGGGGTATAAAAAGAGGAAGGAAGTGAGACTCGCATACAGTTTTTAAATGAAACTCGGTATTTCAACCCGTCCCGTGCACTCTGTTGTTCAGAACTTTTTTCAATGTTTTAATGTATACATTTTAAGTACGCAGTGACCTGCTGGGAAGTCATTTTTCATTCCTATACCTTCCTATTCCTTCCTATTCTTTCCAGTAGTATTTCTTCCTATGCTGCTGCATGTACCATAGACCAGAACTGTGTAGACATCAATGTTGGGGAGAATGCTCCATTCCAGCGCCTTATGTGGTCTCAGCAGCATCCGTGGTGACATTATTGGACATGTGCAAAGTGCTTCTGCACAATTCATATGGAAAGCTGTAGGAAACACCTTTTTAAATTTGAGCAACAAATACAGTGATGTGAAAAAGAAGATACTCGAGCAGCACATACTTGCTTGGTGTGCTCAGTATGAGGAAGATGAAAAAGAAAGCTGAGTCACTTCAGATTGTTTGTTTTTGCATTCTAATGTATATTTTATTTTCATCTTATCCTCGCCAAGTCTGCACAGTAGATGAAGCTAACCCTGTGTCGCTAATAACTCCTTGAGATTTAACTTTGTCATATTTTAGTAAACAAAATAATCAGCCGACACTCAGTTTTATTCCTATCAAAGGGTCCACACCCAACAAGCCCAGTTAAGTTTTTCTCACCTCGTTCAACTGTTTTGTAAGGTGCTCTGTATGGCTGCCTTCTAGCTTATGTGCCTTTTGTTGAGTGAGGAATCACAGTAAAGATACCCCAAAAGGAAACTTTGCAGAGCATAATCTGGAAAGGTTGAGTGATGTAAGGAACAGTGTTTTGTAGAAACAACAGTATCAAAAGAGATACTTCAATGAGAAGAACAATGTGAGAGAGATTTGGAGGAAGGAAGATGGGTGCTGATTAAAGACCCGTTTAGAACTATGGAAGGGGGATCAAAGTTCCCTGAGTCTCTAAGAATTCCCAAGGTAAATGAAGCTTCTATTCTTCTGTTCAGAAAAGAGTGGTGGAATAAGTGTAGTGTGATACCCATCAGTGATGCTCGGGCAAAGATGCATCTACACACCTGTTTTAGTTCTGGGATATTAACAACAGATGTTACAAAGGTACAGCATGTATTTCCTTCGACCTCTTCTGAACAGGTTCGTATGGCACCTCCTGAATCTGAAACTTCTGGTGTTGGGTCCAAAAGTAGTTTGGTACAAGAAGAGCTACATGTGGTTGCAAACGATTCTGTCCAATCATGAGCTCAGAGTTCTTGAACCATTAAACTGCCTGCTAATTTGCCGGATTTTTATCTTTCTTTATTTTTCATGTGTTGAGAAGGGAGATGATGTAGTATGCAACCTTATTCATGCATTCATTTGTAGATGCTGTCAAGCTTGTAATCCACAGGTAACTGCCATTTAAATCTGTATATGAGGTCAAATGATAGATGATGCCAGAATCGGGTTCCACCAATGTGCTGATGATACACCCTAATATCAAAGTTACCCCCTAGCATACTATTACTAGATGTTTTTCTTGTTTTTTCTAAAATGAAAATGTGGCTGTCCATACACTAGCTCATAAGACAGAGTTAATTCTATCTACACCAACCACCCTCAGTGCCCTGTCCAAATGTGTTTTGCCTATATTGCTTTATAGGCATTTCCCTTCACTAGGCTTCACCATAGTAAGCAAATCAAGAATCCTCACTTCAAGATAGTGAAACAACTTGCCCCATAACATCTTGTGCTAATCATGCATCTACATTTTTTTAATTCCTCCTCTTGATCTAAAAAATGTGTTCCAGTCGCTTGTCCTTTCAATAAATAATTATGGATGACCATCTAACTCACCATCACTAAAATTACACTGTCCTCTGTAAAATATACACTACCTGCATCCCACTTGATCGTTGGTTCCTGCCACAGTGATGATATCATCATAATCCTGACGTAATTGAACGTACTCCCACTAAAAACCAGGTGTGCAAACTAGCATATGTGGATCTCCACAGCAGCACATGTACACTCCCAGATTTACCTACTTAAGAAAATTCAGAGTTCAGAAAGCAATCCCTCCCTCAGTTTGCCAAACTACTTAATTTAAATGCACTCAAGATTAGGAAACAGACAACCTTGACTCATTCTTTCTCTGGATGTTCCCCCAAAGTGCGGAACTCTGTTCCCCCATTTCTCTTTGTGCACTTTCAAAAAAGTGTGAAAAAACAAACTGCTATTCCAACTCCATCTTTGCTATCTTCTCAAGAATTCCTGTAGTCTCTTTGTTTTGAGTTCGTTAGTGGTTTTCTAACACCCTCCCCGCAACCGGAATGTTTACCCTTTCTCCCATTACATCTAGCTGTAAAACGTGAAACCAGCTCTACGCTCCCAGTTCTGATGCCTTGACCTGATAAATTTTTCCTGAACTGAAACCAACTTGCTTCTAATTCCGTTGATTGATGCTGCATTTCTCCCAATTCCCATTTTACTCACATCTTCCTAATTCCCCAGTTATTTCTTCAGTTTTTATTTGTCTTCTGCTTAAAAAAAAAACCTCAGCAATTACCCTATACTTTGTCTTCTCCCCAATGTCCCTCTCATTCCTCACTGCTTCATTTGAACCGTCCTTTTGCCTTCGACCTGATTTCGGATCAATTAGGCTAAAGGTGAACCCAAGAGATTCCTCAAATATATCTGTAATTTGTTCATATGTAAAAAAGTCTCAAAACAACTGCGTATATTTCCATTTGTTTTTATCCTTGCTTCGGATTTTTCATATGTAAATTATGTCCTTTCTAGCTACTTCCTGAAGATTATTGTACATTTGAATGCACTTTAATAACAGCACAATGCTCCAGCACCGTTTGGAGTATGGTTTGTGTTTGATACAAATTACTCCTCACTTAAATCCAGGACAGCCCAATATGCTTCTTGTTGCTATTTGGCACTCATAAGCACACACTGACATTCATTTACTAAATATGCATACAAATCTGACGGGCAGTAAGCATATTTACCATCCTGGAAAACACAAGTCAATTGGTAAATCAATTCACTTTCACTCACCTTGCTCCAAGAATATTCACCCTCAACTCCTGGAATCTGACACCATTGCTAACAGAAGAGTATCCCTTCTGATGGCACAGACGCGTAGATCACGTCAGGTTTTGCTCTGCAAGGACCCTATGGAGCTGTTTGGAAAATTACACTTGTACTCAGGGCTGCCTGCTGAGAAGCCATGGCATTAGCAGGATATATCTTAAACAGATAGCATATCTTGAAATATGTTCTAGTTAGTACACCACACAGGGAAGGACTTCTAGTGTACCTTGCTTATTAATCTATATTTTCCTAATGAAATGTCTGCATTGTTAGCTGTGTTTCTCTGATTATAAGACATGCATTGTTCTACAGTCAGCAGAATATGTTAGACAGAACATCTCTCATTCAACCAGGTTGTCACAAAGCTACTAACAGCATATAATAACAAGAAATGGCACACTTTCTAGACAGGCATTACAATACAGGTTCAAGAGAGTCTAGATATGACATATAGGGGGTCATTACAACCCTGGCAGTTGGTGATAAAGTGGCGGTCATACCGCCAACAGGCTGGCGGTAAATATCGCCTAATTATGACCATGGCAGAAAGATCTCACAGACAGCCACTTTAACACACCGACCGTCAGGGCGGAATCAACAGGCACCCTGGCGCTAACCGCCTACAGCCAGGTGGAAGACAATGTTCCGTCCACTGTATTAAGACATTCCAATCTGCCACCTTTTTCGGGCCGGTACCAACGACATCAAAAACCTGCCAGAAACAGACCTCAGAAGTTAAAGGACTCACCTGTGGAGACTCAGGGAAGAACCACGCTGCCATGGACCCCGAGCTGCATGTTTTCCCCATGATCTTCTACGTGCTGCTCCACTACGAACACCAACAACGGCCACAGTGAGTACAGCCGTCTAGCACACAGGGGAGGGGGGACCAAAAAGAGAGTGACACACAGACGCAACACCCCCACCCCAACGCCATACACACAAGCAGATGCAGTAACATAACATATTTACCCCGTACCCCTCAGGGTGCAAGGACAGCTACAATAGATTAAAAAGAGTGTAATAGGATAAAATAGTAGCAATACGTGCATCCAAATCAAAAAGTACATACATATTCACAAATGTAGGGACACTGCCCAGTCTCCAATGCTCGTGGGCCACAGGGCCACATTACAAAGTCCAAGGCCCCACTTGACTCCTGCAACAACACGGAGAGAACACTGCAGGGGCATCAGGTCGAAAATAGGCAGACACCTCAGGGGGACAGTGAACGGGGGGCACCTCACCCGGAAGATGGTACAACACCACTGGTCCTGGAGGGGGCAACATGCCCTTTGCTTGGTCCTGGTGAGTGCAAGGCCACAGTCTCGCAAGTGGGTGACTTGCCCACATGTTCTGGAGGGGGCAACATACCCTGTGCTTGGTCCTGGGGAGTGCAAGGCCATAGTCTCTTAAGTGGGTGACTTGCCCACATGCTTTGGAGGGGGCAAAATGCCCTGTGCTTGGTTCTGGGGAGTGCAAGGCCACAGTCTCACAAGTGGGTGACTTGTGCACATGCTGTGGAGGGGGTAACATGCCCTGTGCTTGGTCCTGGGGAGTGCAAGACCACAGTCTCTCAAGTGGGTGACTTGCCCACATGCCCAGGAGGGGCCAGCATGCCCATTACTCTGTCCTGGGTAGTGCAAGGCCACAGACTCTCAAGTGGGTGATCTGCCCACATGCTCTGGAGGGGGAAACATGCCTATTACTCTGTCCTGGAGAGTGCAAAGCCACGGTATCTCAAGTGGGTTTCTTTCCCACTGATTCTGGAGGGGGCATTGTGCCCTGTGATCTTCATCCTGGGGAGGATGGGGTGAGTGGATGTCATCTCCACTGGTTCTGGAGGAGGCATCGTGCCCTGTGATCTTCATCCTGGGGAGGATGGGGTGAGTGGATGTCACCTCCACTGGTTCTGGAAGGGGTATTGTGCTCTGTGATCTTCATCCTGGGGAGGATGGGGTGACTGGATGTCATCTCTACTGGTTCTGGAGGGTGCATCGTGCCCTGGATCTTCATCCTGGGGAGGATGGGGTGAGTGGATATCATCTCCACTGGTTCTGGAGGGGACCTCGTGCCCTGTGATGCAGATCTTGGGGAGCACAAGGTCACAGTCTCTCAGCTCGGTGTCATACCGACTGGATTTGCAGGGGGCAGGCTGCACAACAGCCCATGGATGCAGGTCTACAGAATGTACGCCGGCGTGACAGCTGTTCATTGGTGGCCGTGTTGATGCTGCTGCTGCTGTTGGTGGTGGGAGGAGGCTCCAGCCCATCCCCTGTAGCCTGGGACGGCTGCCCACTGGTGCTGCTGCTGGTGGTGGGGGAAGCGCCAGCCCATCCCCTGGAGCCTGGGACAGCTGCCAACTAGTGCTGGTGGTGGTGGCGGAGCTGGTGGTGGTCGTGGGAGGAGGCTCCAGCCCATCCCCTGCAGCCTCGGACGGCTGCACCACCATGGTTGGTGGTGGGTTTCCGACTGAGTCCCAGCACCAGGCCCCTTGTCCTTACTGCCTGCTGGTGCAGGCCCCTTGCCCATTCTGCCAGCAGCTGGGGATGGCTCATTGTCCCTTTTGGCAGCAACTGGGGCTGGCTCCTTGCCCTTCCTTCCCGCAGCTGGGGCTGGCTCCATGCCCTTCCTTTCTGCAGCACTTGGGGCTGGCTCCTTGCCCTTCCTTGCAGCACTTGGGGAAGGCACCCTTTCCGTCTGGCTGGCTGGTGGCCGGGATCCTTTCTCACCTGGAGTTGCTGGGGACACTACTGTGCCCGTGGACTGGGTGGCTGAGGTGCTTGCCTGGGTTTTAACCACCCTGGCCTGATGTGAAGGACAGTGGGGAGGGGTAGGGAAGAGGTCAGTGGTGGAGAGGAAAAGCTTCTTAGGGACATTGGGGCAGGAAGAGGGAGAAGGTTTGGCAGTGGTTGTTGGAGGTGTCAGTCTGCTGTGTTTGGGTGCAGGTGCAAGAGCTGGATGCTGTTGTGAGGTGGATGGCTTTTGGGTGTCTGAGTGCTTGCGTTTGTGTACTTTGGGAGGAGGGGCACAGACACAGTGGGAGAGGACAAAGGGGACGTGTGCATGGATGTGGGGGTGGTGACTGCCAGTGAGGTGTGTATTCTGATAGGTGTGCTGGTGATGGGGGTAGTGGATGAGGATGTATTGAATGCAGGTGTGAGTGTAGACGCAACTGGGAGGCAGGTGGAGGAGGAGGGGGCCACAGTGGAGGCAGTGGATGTTGGTATGTCTGCATCTGGATTGTGTTTGTGTGAGTGCCTGTGGGATGAAGTGTGGTGCTTGTGTTTGCCATGTCCACTCTTGTGTGTTGTCCCGTGTGCATGCTCGTCTGCCTGTGTGCTTGGGATAGGCTGGGGTTGAGGGGAATGGGATTGGGTAGAGGAAGTTGGAGAGGGGAGGGTGGAAACAGGGGCAATGGCTGCATCAGAGAGGAGGCCAGAGCCTGGATTGATCTCTGTTGGGCCACCAAGCCAGTGTGAATGACCTCCAGAAATGCATTGGACTGTTGCATTTGGGCTGCTAGCCCCTGGATGGCATTCTCAATGGTTGACTGCCCAACAGAGATGGATCGCAGGAGGTCGCTAGCCTCCTCTCTCAGGGCAGCAGGGCTAACTGGGGCAGGGCCTGAGGTGCCTGGGGCAAAGGAGATGCCCACCCTCCTGGGTGAGCGGGCACAGGAAACTCGCTGAGGGGCTGCTGGAAGGGCAGTGCTGGTACAGGGTGTGGCAGCTGTACCTCTAGCTGGGGTGGTCCCAGAGGTGTCCGCCACCACCAGGGAGCTTCCATCAGAGGAGGTATCTGTGTCCAAACTGTCCTTTCCAGTCTCTGCCGTGGTGTTCCCCTCTCCCTCCATCACCGGTGCCTCTGCTCCTCCACCAGATGATGCTAATGCACATAAGGACAGGATGACAAAACAAAAAGGGACGGGGGAGAGACAAAGGATACACTTGATCAATGGCAGCACCAACACCACTGTTGGCACACACAACACACTCACAAACAGGGAACAGCCCTACACACTAGGCAATGCACTACCAGTTACAATGCTAATCACCAGGCCATGGGAAGGGACACATACCGCCAACTGACCCACACATCCCTGCCCAGTAGTGGATGCCTACTAGCTAGGTTGGAGGAATTTCACATCAGAACCCTGCCCAACATGGGACCTACTCTGCAATGTCAGGCCTGGCCTAGGGTCACCCACAGGCCCACATCCCTCACCCGGATACCACCCCATCAGGCAGAAGTAATAATGAAGGGCACTGCACTCACCCCCTTGTTGCTGCTGTGATGCCCTCAAGCGCCCATCTATCTCAGGATAGGCCACCGGCAGTATGAGGGCCATCAGGGGTGTCAGGGTTCGACGAGCACCCCTTCCTCGTTGGGAAGCCAGCCCCAGCTGGGACTCCACCATCTTCCATGCCCAGTGTCTCAGGTTCTCCCACCGTTTCCGATAGTGTATGCTCCGCCTGCCATAGACCCCCAGGGTCCTCACTTCCTTGGCGATGGCACACCATATACCCTTCTTTTGATGGGCGCTGACCTGCAGAGAAATACACACAGGGAAAGGTATTAGTCAGACCGTCCTACCTGTTAAACTCATGGCCCACCATGCCCCTTCCCATCCCCATTAGCACAGACATGGCCCAGCATACACGCTGCCTAGGGCCCATCCACCAACTCCCCCCACATGAGGCCTTCACATACAGCACTCCATGCATTCATGCCCCATGCATTGTATTCACAGTGTACTCACCTGTTGGTCTGGAGGCCCATACAGCAGTCGGTATTGGGGTAGGACCCCATCCACTAATCGTTCCAACTCCACCGAGGTGAAGGAAGGGGCCCTTTCCCCAGTCACACACGCCATGGTAGGTTCCAGACACAGGTCACAGCAGCACATGCAGTGTAGGTCCTCTCCTGTTGAAGGTCAGGTAGCAAGTGAGTGAACAGATAGAAAATGGCGGTCACGTCCACGGCGGTGCGTACCGTCACCGCCGGCGTACATCACCTTTGGCCACTGTACCCCCATAGGGCCCATTGATAACCAATGAGGAATTGCACGGCGGTTCCTGACCGCCTCCCGCAACGGCACACAACGTCAGCGGAATTACCTAATTTCCACCTGTCCCTCCATACTGGACCGGCGGACGCCATTACGGGGGGGGGGGGGGCGCAGGCCATGGATCCTAACTGCGTCATCACAGTTCACAATTTCACATTGTGGACATATGCCACCAAAATATTGTAACAATCACAATATGCATTGAACTGTAGTGGTTACAATGTACAGATAATGACCAGCTGCTCACTCTTTTACCCTATAGATTACAACTGCTACGGATGAATAGGAGATGGAGACATCCCCCCGTGTACAGACCCCTGGTGGACTTGGCAACAATGGAGGACAGGCACACTATCCTCACCTATAGACAGGGCCACAATCACAGAGCTGTGTGCCCAATTGGAGCCTGAACTGATATCTGCTATCCGTCACCCCTTTGGGATCCCCCCTCTTGTAAAAGTGCTATCTCTGCTCCATTTTTTGGCAACAGGTTCTTTCCAAGTGACAGTGGGCTTCGCAGCAGGAATGTCAGAGCCAATGTTCTCAATAGCGCTGACTAGAGTGTTGTCTGCCCTGATTAAACACATGTGCAGCTACATCGTTTTCCCCCAGGTGGAGGATTTGGCCACTGTGAAGGCTGACTTCTATACAATGGGACATATCCTGAACATCATTGGTGTGATTGATGGGACACATATTGCATATGTCCCCCCCGGCAAAATGAACAGGTCTTCAGAAATCGTAAAAGTTATCACTCAAATGTGCAGATGATGTGTTTGGCGGACCAGTACATCTCCCATGTCAGTTCTAAGTATCCAGGCTTGCTGCATGATGCTTTTATCCTGAGGATTGGCAGCATCCCAAATGTGATGGCCCAACTCCAGAGGCACAGGGTGTGGCTAATAGGTGAGCCCTGGTTCCCACCCAGTGGATGTTGGTGTACGGGTATGGTGTGGGCCATATGGCATAGTGTGTGGCTAACAGTTGTCCCTCGATATCTGCAGGTGACTTTGGTTACCCCAACCTATCATGGCTACTGACCCCTGTGAGGAATGCCAGGACAAAGGCAGAGGAACGTTACAAAGACACATGGGCGAACAAGAAGGATTATTGAACGTACCTTCGGCCTCCTGAAGGCCAGGTTTCGGTGCCTCCATCTAACAGGTGGATCCCTGTGCTACTCACCCAAGAATGTCTGCCAGATCATCGTGGCATGCTGTATGTTGCACAACCTTGACTTGAGACGCGTAGGTACCTTTTCTGCAGGAGAAGGAGGCTGGAGATGGCCGTGTGGTAGCAGTGGACCCTGTGGACAGTCAAGATGAGGAGGCAGAGGATGAGGATGAGGACTACTGACGTGCAGTAATTTGTCAATACTTCCAATGACACACAGGATAGATAGTGTTATTTCATATTTCATTAACAGTTTGATGTGTTGCATTGTCACTGGCAGGCTGTGAATTCCTGCTTCTATGGTCACTCACTGTACCCATTGGCATCTCTTTTTGCAGATGATAGTGCCCCATTATTGCTCTTGGTGTATTCACTGCAGCCAGCTACAGGTCTTTCCCATGTAAACATTAATGTAGAGTTGAATTGCAATTTTTTGAACCTTGTTAAACGAATACATTATGAAATCATTTGACATACTCCATACTTGTATTTTTTCTAAGTGTGTTTATTCCAGTGCTCTGACGAAAAGGGGGAAGTGCAATGGGCTTGAGTGATGATGGAGGAAAGTCCAGGTTAGAGTTCAGTCAATTTGTAGCACAGGTGCATTGTCCAAGGGGGCATAGGAAGGGGAGCAATGGCAGTTCAAGGTGGACAGGGTGACAGAGTGGGACACAGGAGTGACAATCAGGAGAGTCTTTTTTCATGGCGGGGGTCTTGGCAGTAGTCTCTGGCTTCTGCCTGGATTGCAGTGAACGTTTGCGTGGTGGTTCTCCTTCTGCAGGAGCGGTGCTGGTAGCCTTTCGGTCCTGTGGCAGGGCCTCCTGTCCACTAGCGGCAGCAGAGGTGGAGGGCTGTTCAGTCGTCTGGCTAGTTTCAGGGGTTCCCTGGTGTGCAACTGCCTCCCTCAAACTGTTGGCCATGTCTGCCAGCACCCCTGCAATGGAGACCAGGGTGGTGTTAATGGACTTCAAGTCCTCTCTGATCCCCAGGTACTGTCCCTCCTGCAGCCGCATGTTCTCCTGCATCTTGTCCAGGATCTGGCCCAGCATATCCTGGAAATGTTGGTATGCTCCTAGGATCTGCTCCTAGGATTGCAGTGAGTGCCTCCTAGAGAGTTGATTCCCTGGGCCGGTCCTCCCCCTGGCACACAGCACTCCTCCCAGCTTCCCTGTTGTCCTGTGCCTCTGTCCCCTGAACCGTGTGCCCACTGCCACTGACCCCAGGTCCCTGATTGTCCTCGGTTTGTGGTGTGCCCTGGGGTCCCTGTAGTGGTGGACACACTGCTGATTGATGTGTCCTGGGGACAGAGGTATGGGCCCGCTGGGTAGGTGCAGTGGTGGTGTTTCCTGATGGAGGAGGCTCTGTGGTGGTGTGAGACTGTGCCTGGGTAACCGACTGTCTGGAGGTCCCTGATGGGCCTGGTTGGTCATCCAGAACCAGGCAACCAGAGCTGCTGTCACAACTGTGGGCCTCTTCTGTGGGGGGACTGGATGTTGCTGGCACCTCTTCTCCGGTGACATTGACTGGGGTACCTGTGGGGATAGGATGCAGTGTTATTGTTTCTGTGTGTGACATATTGTGCATGGGTGGGTTGCCCTCTATGCTTGTTATTGCCCTGGCAGCTTTGCCTCGTGTGAGTTGTTATTTGGTGGGCCAGCTGATTGTCTCTAGTGTGCATGCTGTAGTGATAGGTGTCCATGCAGGGCTTTGAGTGGTGTCCATGCATTGGTGGTGCATTCAGGGGTTAGCATTGGGATGAGTGGGTTGTGATGGTGGGGTGTGTGGGTGGCGGTGGAGTGATGGGAGTGAGGGTAAGGGTGGGGGTATGTGATGGCATGCAGGTAGGGGGGTTGATAGTAATAGAGAGTTGACTTACCAGAGTCCAGTCCTCCTGCTACTCCTGCCAGGCCCTCAGAATGCATGATTGCCAAGACTTGCTCCTCCCATGTTGTTAGTTGTGGGGGAGGAGGTGGGGTCCACCGCCAGTCATCTGTACTGCGAGCTGGTCTCTTGCTGCAATGGAACGTACCTTCCCCCGTAGATCGTTCCACCTCTTCCTGATGCCATCCCTTGTTCGGGGGTGCTGTCCCACGGCACTAACCCTGTCCACGATTCTCCGCCATAGTGCCATATTCCTAGCAATGGATATCTGCTGCACCTGTGATCCAAATAGCTGTGGCTCTGCTCGGATGATTTCCTCCACCAGGACCCTTAGATCTTCCTCAGAGAATCTGGGGTGTTGTTGTGGTGCCATGGGTGTAGTGTGAGTGGTGTGGGTGAGGATGTGTAGGGTGATGTGTTGGGGTGTGTGATGTAAGGTGCATGGGTGGTGTATTGGTGATGGTGGTATGTGGCTCTGGTTGTGTGAGTGCTCTTGCTGTCTCTCTCTGGTGGCAGTTATTGGTATTCGTAAAGGGTTGTGGGTAATGTGGGTGGGTGTTTTATAGTAGTGTGGGTGTGATGTGTGCATGTGTGTCAGGTGTGTGTAGTTTGAATTGTCCAATGTGGTGTTGTTTTGTTTGGGTGTGTGTATTTTTAGCCCGGCGGTATGTACCTCCAATAGTTTACCGCCATTGAATGTCCGCCATGGTGATTTGTGGGTCATGATGTGGTGGGCGTAGTGCTGTTGGCGTAATGGTGTAGGTTTTTATACCACCAGTTTATCACTGACCTTTGGTGTGGATTTGTGTGTGTGTATCATAATATGGTTAGCAGATATCTGCCGCCGCAGCGGTATGTTGGCGGCAGTCAGCATGGCGGTAAGTGGGATTTACCGCCAATGTCATAATGAGGGCCATAGTTTGTTTTCATCACATTACCAACCGTACGTACCATCCAGCAATGTATATTTTTCATTGTTGTCCAAATGTATTAATCCTTCTTAACTCAACAAAACAGAATATAAAAAGTAATGATAAGCAGTTCTCTTGACCCAAGCATTAGCACAACAAACCCAAATAAGGAAACCATTGCCATATGCCTTTCATCACACCAACAGACAGAAGAGTGGCTCCTTCGCAATGGCAAAGGAGCGTAACCCCCCTTGGATAAGCCAGGAGCTGAAAGATAAACCAATATTTCATTATGGTTTTATCATTCAGCTGCTGGCTGGCTCAGCCATCAGCAGGAGCAGGGAGGGGCAGGGCTGGGCCATGGGAGTGGAATCTGTGCACTAAGTATGCATGTGTGTTTGACCGGCTGTCTCAGGCTGGCCAAACACACATGCCCACTTAGGTTTCTGCAACTCCGCTGTACTATACAGCCGGGCAGGAGAAACTGCACAGACCCCAGGACAGTGTCTGAGCAGTAGTCCAAGCCACTCAGATCAATCCTGACGGTGCTCTCATGCTAGGTTTGGCATGACAGTAGTGCCAGGATTGCTGGGGAGCCTGTGCTGGTGTCCAAGTGAATGCTGGGACACCAGAAAAAGAGCAGAGGAGCAACGCGGCAGGCGACGGGAACAGGCACTTTTTTAAAAATACTTTTTTTATTCCCCCCTTTTTCCAGTCCCTCCCCTCGCCTGCCCCTCCCCCTGAGGTTTGGGGCCTCCACCGCTGAACAAATATCTTAGAAACACCCTGTACAGGCTGGCTTGTGGAAACCACACCCTCACACACATTGCATCAAAGCTAAACAGTAGGGTACCAATATCAGCCTTAAGAAGAGACTGCTCAGGCAGGGCCACCACTGTAACAAAACAAGAATTTGCAATGCAATAGGTCTCACATTTGCGAGAGTTAGGGCTATTGGCATTGTTAATGCCCAATTGGACTTTTCTTGCCACATAATAGTTTGAATGGAACTCATTCATTGTGATTCACTCAAGGGATTTCTGGGTTTCAGTTTGAGTGGTGCGCAGGGCGTGGAAAAAGCTGGAGTCTGGCCACATCATACTGAACAGCAAATGGGAGTAGTTTGAAGAGTGAACCAGCACAAGCGTGAGACTTCCTGACAGTGGGGTCGCTGTGAATGACTTTTTTTAAATACGTTGTTAATTTAATTAGCCTTTCACAGTCACATTGACTGACGTGTTGGATATTCTGTTTCCACACAGTGGCATTGGAACAGTTTTTTCTGCATAAGCATTTCTGGCCATTGACATTACAACTAAAATTGTACGTGCTGTGAAAACAAGCCCTTGAGGAAAGGTGGGAAGATGCCTGCACTACTTCAAGTTGTGTAAACGTCAGAACAGAAATTGGAAAATAAGGCTGGAAAAGTATTTTCTTTTTTATTTTAACATAATGAAAATTCTTGCAAGCATTCTTGAGATTTATGGCCCCAATAAAATAGATAAGCAATGTTGTGAGTGCTGGCAGGGAGGGGCCCTGGAGAGAGAGGCTCGAGATGCGAGGCGAAGCAAGTTTCACATCATTGCTTCTAGGTTTAGTTACATTATACCAGAAAGGGCATATTGTGGCTTTTGTGAGCAGTGAGCTAAAGGACCAGGTGTTTCTTTTGTAAAATAAGCTTATTTTAGGAGCCAGAGGTAAAAGAGGACAGCACTGGAATAAAGCCAATTCCAATGTCCGTGACATGGGAGGACATGGGAGGAACGTAATGCTGCAATAAAACGCAGGCAGCTACCAGCCTAAAACACCCACAGTGAAAGGGGAGCACCAAACAAATAAAAAAATAGTCCATCTTAGCAACATATAAAGAAACCAAAGTGGAATAATACAGTAGTTGGTCACTGCTCTGAAACAGAAAAAGTAGGGAGAAAAAGGCAGAACTGACCACTAGCGAGCAAGATTTTTAATGACACTGCAACCAACAAATGAAATTGCTTTAAGCCATAAGAAGTATACTAAAAGTGTACACAAGAGTATATGCTTACGCTTGACCTAATGAGTGGCAAAAGTCTTTATCATTAGCTTCCACACACGTAAGACACTAAAAAGATAGGTGACACATTTTATTCTCCACATTAATCATTATTAAGTAATACTTCTGAAAGCCCAAACTTCACTTACTAAACACAATAAAATAAAAACAAACACAACTGATCATTGAAATTCCTAGAACCCCCTGGTGGGGTGATTAGACTACAAGATTACTATGACAGAATAGAGGAATTGAAGGAGCACTGTACACATACTAATAAGAAAAACACAATATACAGTTGGCAGTACAACATAGACACTAATCATAATGATCATAAATACCACACACACAGAGCCCAAAAATGTTACTTCAGAATCACAACACTTAGCTTCGCTATCATAGGTAGGGTCCTCACTGACAGTCATAAATGAAGAGTAATTCATTTATGCAGGGTCCTTCGATTACATCTGCCATATCACATAATTTTTTTCCATGTACAAGTTGTGAGTTGGTTGATAAACAGTTGGTTCCTAATCTACAACAGCCCACGTGGTCCAGAGTGTGTTTGAGTAGGCTATGAGATAAAAATTGGCCTCATAGAAGGAGTAGTTGTGGGTGAGGTCTTGGAATGCCTGTAAATGGTTATCAAATAAATCTCCAATGGTGTCTAATCTCACCACCATAAAAGGCACTGGGTGCTAAATGTCCAGACGTGAATGCTGATCTGGTAAATCCAGGAGTGGGATATTTGGGGCATAGAAAGTTTTACATTCAGTATGAGCGCTGAGTGTTGCCGGAAAGTTAAGTTCTACCTCGACCAGGCGGCAAAGACTCCTGGGGATATGTGTCCTGAGGAGTCCCAGGTTATTTATCGCAGCATGGGTCAGCAGCGGGCGAACCGCCCTGGTCTCTTCCAATGCATTTTCTGCAGGCCAACTAGATTGCCACTATATCTGGCCCGCCAAGTAGTAGTGCTTAAAATGTGGGCTCCCACACCTTGGGTAGGTGGAAGCTGCAAAAGTGATAAAGCCACTCAACTGCAGCCAGTTGGCCATATGGGTTTCACCAACAGTGCATCCAGTTCCTTAAACAGCAGTGTGTAGGAGTAGAGGGTGATTGACAAAATAATTAAGGGTTGGTAGAACTCATGTTTTTTTCACTTTGCAGAATTCCATGGAGTTGCATGAAATCTCTGTGAGATTCCATGGAGTTCCATGAATAAGTGGAATTAGGCATGTTGCGCTGCTCGAGCTGATTATTAGCGCCAAGAGCTCTTTCAGCACTGAAAAATCAACATGAATGGCATGATGTGGCGCGCCAGAGGGCGCTGCTTTTCGAGTTGATTTTACTGCCTCTTGAGTAGATTTTCTACTTGAGCAGCAGATTTCTGACCACAAATGGTCGCGACTGCCAGAGACTGACTGCTTTGGGGAAACTTTGTCTGGTGCCCTCCTAGTGACCAAAAATGTCTCTAGGGGACGCCAAATCTCACTCACCAAATTCCAGTTGTGAGCCACAAATGAGAAAAAAAAACACCCCTAAAAATAATACAGGAGTCTCAGCACCAACACCGTGACGGCAACACAGCCCTTGACCTAAAGTGGGACTGTCCCATCTGGCCATCTGGGCCCTCTAGGAGGTTCCTTGCCTTGTGAGGTTGATGTCACGGAGGTCATCCATTGTGTGAAAAATGGTAATACCGAGGTAGCTGAAGGTAAAGCCTTCTCATTTCAAGTTCCCAGGGAAGGGACAATCGGGGGCAGGGGGTTCTCCATTTTAGAGATGGCAATGTGGCCCTTGATAAAAAGTGTATGTGTCTCCTGAAAACCACTTGGGCGCTCAAGGAGGTCACTGCCTTTGTGAGGTTGCTGTTACTGAGGTCATCCACCCTGGGAAAAATTATAATGCTGAGGTATCTGAAGGTGGAACCTTCCCATCCCAAACAATCAGTTACCAGGGAAAGGGCAGTTGGGATGGGGGTTTCCTGACAGAGAGGGAAGAGACAAGATGGGCTTTTTTTACTAGGAGGCCTGAGATTCCCAAATGCATCAAGGGCCTGAGCAATTGAGTCCAGTTCTTCTCCAAAGTCCCAGCTATATGTCAGAACATCATCAGCATATACGGGTATGACCTGGTGGTCACTCGAAAGGGGAATTCCCCATGCCTGACCCACCCATAGAATCCAGGCAGCAAGGGGTTCCAGGGAGACTAAAAAGGGAGAAAGTGGGAAATACTGGCAGGTCTGCCTACCGACAATTATTGGAAGAGGGCATTGCCCTTAAGTTTAACCCTTGACATTGGGGTCATGTAAAAGAGCTAGACCATTTGGATGAATTTCGTTTTGAATCCAAACTTTGGGAGCACTGCAATAAGATAAGACCAATCTAAGATATTGAAGGTTTTCTTCAGATCTAGGATTAATTTAACAGAAAAAGGCCAGTTTCCCGGAGCTGCTTGTATGATTATAAAAAAATCTCCAGGTCTTGAGAGAGGTCAGCTTGGTGTTATAAACCCATTCTGATCTGGATTTACTAGGCAGGAGACAACCCTATACAGTTAGTCTGCAAAAACTTTGCTAAGTATTTTATAATTTGCATTTCATAGCACTGTCGGCCTATAGGATGTAGGATCCAAGGGGTCTATAAAAGGTTTCAGGATCGAAACTAGGGCAATCTTGCACAATGATGGGGGAAACATTCCTAAATGTGAAGCCTCCTGACGGAGTTGGAATAGCTTAGGCGTGAGAGCTGTTGAATAGATTTTATAAAATTCAGTCAGGAGGCTGTCAACGCCAGGGGTCTTGTGAAGCCAGGCTTTTGAATGTCGCTTTTATTTCTTGTGGTGTGGGGGAGTTATCCATTTTGGCACAGGTGTGGGGTAGAGGTACCAGAAGGTCAAGTGCAGATAGGAATGGTTGGATCTGAGCTGATTGGGAGTTTGAGGGGCCTTATAGAGCAAACTGCAGTATTGAAATAGTGTGTGATAAATGTCCTGTTGAGTATAGGCAGGGTTATTTGTCTGGTCTCAAAGTGCAGGGATGGTGTGTCTACACTGATCCCCCCAAAGGATCCTGGCCAAGAGCTGCCTCAATGTATCTGCTTTAGAGTGGTTCTAATGGTGCACTCTGACCAATATAAACAGCAATGTTTTTCTACCGCCTCCTGTTTATGGAGGTCACTGAGATCTTCCTTTGCAGTGGGGTCAGACACCACCCTCCATTCAACATCAATATAAGCATTTTCAATGCAATGGAGCTCTTGTTCCAACAATTTGCATTCACCCACTCTAGCTTGAATAAATATCCTTGGACCACAACTTTCATCGCCTCCCATTTCAGAGTTCTCATGGAGATGATATTGTCATTTTGAATTAAGTGGCTATGGCTTTTCAAAGGGGTCTCTCTCTGCCATACCACTTCATGGACATTTTCAAAAAAAGTCCAATAAACTCTCACCTCCATATAATAATGCAGGTAGCATTTACTGAATTTCTTCCCTTTCTGAGGTAGCCATGTTCAGCATCTAGCTGAAGAATGTAGTCCTTCAGAATATGGAACCTTAAACTTCCCCATTACAGTAGACAAAACATGAAGGTATCAGGTCAAGAGTGCATTGTGACACAAAAGGCATACTGCTACTTTAAGTCATCAGCTTTGAACACCCAGCATGCCTTGTTCTGGCAGTTTTCCTTATTGATTAAATTCTTTTTTCTGGCTCATGCTACCTGGATTCTAAAACACTTAAAGGAGCTTTTACATTTTATTTTTTGATGTCTGCTTCTTCATAGCGTCTATTTTTATTAATTCAGTGGGCGTTTTCAACATCTGTTTGCAATTTTTTTAACTACATTTATCAAGATTGTCTTGTTTTCAATGCCTTCACTATTTGGGAAGTGCCCTTCCAGTCGGAGGAAGACGGCTACAACTGACTTATATTCTGTGTGTGGTTTGTCTACTATTTACCCACTCGGTGTCCAGTTTCAAATTCTGTCAGAAAATGATTTAAAAAACGCTTAAGAACAGAGAAGGGTTTCGCCTGAGACAGCAGTTAGAGGACCTAAACACCGAACAGGAAAGGGAGAAACAGCAGAAAGGCAGAGAGAAGACTCCCTCTACTTTTCCTTGGCATTGTTCAAAGATGGAGTCTGTAGAAGGAAGATACCAGGAGAAAAAGTAACATAAAAATCATCGCCACCACTCCATGCACTTCTGAAGATCATGGGATGACTAGTCGAGACAAGCCTTGGCACCAAAGTGTTTGCCATTGAGAGACAGATCTCTGATGGTGCAGAGACACAGCAGAGATATCAATGCCAAGACTATTGATTGTAGGCATCAAGACATTCTATGTCAAGACCATATTTTCTGGTAGCCCTATCATCGTCAGTAAGAGCACCTCTGTCAAGATAGTCAGGCCCATTTTAGACTTTTTGAGGCAAACCAGCACCAGCGCTGGTTGGCGTCAAAAAAGTTACCGCCGGCTAACACCATTCCAGCGAGCCCGGTGGGCGCCTTATTTATGGATTGATGTTAGCCAGCGCTGCGGGCTGGTCAGAGTAAAAATAAATGATTCCAACCAGGTAGCGCCGGCGTAGGGGAAAATGGGGTTTGTGCGTTAAAAAATGGTGCAAGTCAGGTTAGAGTAAAAAATCATGTCTCTAACCGGACTTGCACCATTTTTTGATGCACAACCCCCATGGAAATGACTCCTGTCTTAGCAAAGACAGGAGTCATGCCCCCCTGCCCAATGGCCATGCCCAGGGGACTTATGTCCCCTGGGCATGGCCATTGGGCACAGTGGCATGTAGGGGGGCACAAGTTAGGCCCCCCTATGCCACTAATTTCTTTTTTTTAAAATACTTTCCTCAACTTACCTGGGATTGGTCCTCCCATCCATGGGTGTCCTCCAGCGGTGGGTGGGGTTGGCAGGGGGTGTCCCTGGGGGAAGGGAAGGGCACCTGTGGACTGCTTCCATGGTCAGAGACCATGGACATGAGCCCACAGGTCCCTTAACGCCTGGCCTCACCCAGGCGTTAAAAAACAGCACACAGCAGGCTGGGCGCCGTTTTTTAAGGCCGCCCCCTCCTGGGCGTCAAAATTAAAGTATAAATAAGGCGCGCAGGCCTTAAAGTCATTTTTTGGACGGGAACGCCTACCTTGCATGTCATTAACGCAAGGTGGTTTCCCACATCCAGAAAATGGCGCACACGGTGGAATTTTGCCGTTCGGTGGGTCGGGCGTCATAGAATAAATATGGTGCAAGGTTTGCGCCGAATGTGCGTGAAAATTTTTGATGCACATTCGGCGCAAACAGAGTATAAATATGCCCCTCAATGTCAAACAAACAACTGTCAAGGCATTCCAGATCAACCTCGACATACACTACATCAGTTAAATGATCCCTGAGTCAGGCCCCTGTCATTCCGCTGTCCCTTCTAGACAATTATCACCTTTGCCAGTTTTCTTGGAATTACAATTTCTTCCTTTGATCCTTTTCAAGATTGTCAGAGTGACAATTTCTCCCTCTTATCCTCTTCAAGAACTTCTACCACCTGTGTACGTTCTACCAAACCAGTGGTACTACAAAGGAGTACATTTATGTCTCCACCACAAAGACATTGAGGTGGTACAACCTGTGATACTGGATGTACCACCTCAATGTCTTTCACATACCTCTCGTCACATAGAAAAACGCCAACTGAGCATCCACCACTACCTCTGGATTCTCCTTCATCTCTCAATCTTTCTGGGTCTTATTCTACATACACTCAGACTTCTCCAATGGCTTCATCACTGCACTCCTAGCTAGTGGATGATAGTTCCACTTTTTATGATGTGCTTAGTAGAGCAGTCCGTCTTACTTTTGAGACCAACATTACCTCTGGTACCAGGTTTCATAGAACTGGTAGAAGAAGCATATTGCTCATAACCATTAAAATGGCAGCACTTAGACGTGTTAAGAAGTACAAACCACAAAACCAGGGCCATCCATTTCTTCAGCAAGAACCGAAGCACAACTCAGTCATCATGTCAGGATGGAGAAAAAGATATGCATCTGCACCAGAAACCTCGTTCCCCCACCCCTCCTGGAAAAGTAGGAGAATTGATGATGCTGGCCACGAAGTGTGCAGTTCTGCTGCTGTTGTGTTTATAACAGCGAGTGATACCGCTTTGCTGTGAAGATATGAAAGGTTGCTTGGGAAAAACTATCTTCTTTCTCAGAGGACTTACCAAAAGGACAAAAGCAAGAGTTTTAGAAGTCGTTTAAGTGCACCAGCTAGTTTTGAAACAGATGATAGTGCAGCTATGGATCCGGTAGTTCTAGCGACCACTGAATATTGCCACAATCTTCCTTTTTCCAGACATGTTCTGTTTGGCTCCCATACCAATGAGTAATTGAAAAGGATGAAGAATGATGCCAAAACCTTAAAAGCAGTTGGCCGGGGGGGAACGAAAGCAATATTATAGATCCCAATACCAATGTCATGAATCAAGGTGCCAAGAAAGTTCTAGGGTTCAAACCCACAGAGGTTGAAAAAAAAACATAGACCATAGCAGCAACGTCAAACCCTGTACCAAAGGTGTCCCTTTAGAGGAAGAGGCCGACAACGACAGCAATGTTCCTCATCATCTGGTAAATCAAGTACTCATTCCAAACAATGAGGACATCACTTCCTCTCTTCTGTTTGCCACTGTGGTGGGAGGGAGGGAATCAAAATATTTATTGGAATATATCCAAATAACATCAAACAGATGGGTATTGGAAATCATCAATCACAAATATGCCATCCTATTTAAATATTCACCACTGCACGTGATTCCACCGAAAAGTGCTCTGAAACATCAACTGCACACATTAAAAAATGTTTATTCTCTCCAAGAAAAAAAACAAGCAATAGAACTGGCTTCTCTTTCAATCAGAGGAAAAGGTATCTATTCATAATATTCAAGATAGATAGAATTAAGGATATAGGATACACCAATCAACTTTTTGTTAATTATAGGTCAGTCCACACTGGGATGGCATCTACTGAATAAACCATTGGAGGGACCTGTCCATCCATCCACAGATATTACAGATGCCTGGAACCTGCTTCTCCCTTCTAAAATCATTGAAGTAGATTCTGGAGTTTCTTCATTTGGGGGCTTGCAAAACAGGTATATGCACTGATAATCTCAAGAATTGACTATGACAGCAGTCTTTATTTAGGTTTCCCTAAATACTTAATCAATAAACTGCATATGGTCCAAAATGCAGCTGTAAGGCTGATGCGCAACCTAGCTTGTGTGTGACTGTCTAAGACAACTTCACTGCCTGCCTGTGCAGAAACGTATCCTATTTAAATCGTTGGTTATAGCCTTTAGATCAAACGTATCTCATTGACAGTCACCCACAGTCACCTAGATAACTTTAAGATCTACCAACACAAATCTGTGAATTTTCAAGTTCAGACTGGTGACTAGAGGAGGTAGATCCTTCTTGGTCTTAGCAGCCAGATCTTGGAACCAGCTTTCATACACCTTGAGATATGAAGTGAATAAGCATATTTTTAGGAAGCGGTTAAAACATGGCTATTTTCCTTACTGTAGTTCTCCTCTTCTGACTTCTATTTTCTGTGCTTAAATGGAGGTGTTGATTTTCTGTACAGTGCTGATTTTTGCCTAGCACCAGGACGGCCATTGGGGCAACAGTGCACTTAATAGGCTTGTATTTCATTTCATTTCATTTCATCCCATTTCATAGTTTCCTTCATTATGTATTATTATCAGTAAGCCAGCAAGCCCCTTCTAGGTAAACCACATGAGCTTCTTCAACAAGAGGGAAAGAAGCTACTCCTGATTGGTTTAGAAATATTCCATTAGTAGATATTTTGAAGTAGCCACATGGAAAGCAATCCATAAAATTGTTCAGATGAAGACAACAGGGCTGCTACTATTGGAGGACAAGCAGTTTTAGAAAACCTATTTGCTTGACTTTATGTGTCTTTGTAATAATAACGTTATACCTTCTAGGTCTGTTAGACAATATTGACATTTGCTTTGAGGAATAAGACATACATAGATGGAAACACCTGCTGTCTTGTTTTTTTCATTTTTACACTTCTTAGCCTTCAGTGTGATGGTGTCTTGGCTTTGGCTGCACCTAGAACCATCAGAGATGGTGAACTTATCTGCAAGATAAAAAGGGATGCTAGTCATGATGGCTGTGTAAATGATGTTTCTGACAGAAACTTCTAACTGCAGATTTCTCACCTTTTGAATACTCCCTAAGGCCAGAGACTGGAAAATCTTCAGCAATACACCTGGGCGCTAGCAGGTGGAGCCATTAACTCTGTACCAACGTCATTATGTGCAAGATGTGACATGTGTGGGCCTAAATCGGCACCACCCATGCTTGTTGATATCAGTTCCTTTCTTTCCACGCTAATAGCTGCAGATCCAGAGCTACCCCCTGTGTCACTGAGACACTTTCAACAAAAAAATGCAAAAGTGTTCAAAGGAACTATGGTGGTCATTATGACATTGGCGGTGACTGTTAAAGTGGTGGTAATACCGCCAACAGGCTGGCGGTAATTACTGCCAAATTATGACCATGGCAGTGATAACTCCTATAGACAGCCAATGTACCACACCAACCGCCAGGGTGTTAACACCACTGAACACAGCGGTAGCTATCAACAGCCAGGCAGAAGTCAAAGTACCGCCTACCATATTAAGACATTGCAAACCGCCATGATTTTCGGGGCGGTACCAACGCCATCAAAAGCCTGGCGGAAACAGAACACAGAAAATGAAAGACTCACCATCAGAGACACAGAGAAGATCAACACCGCTATGGAACCAGAACTTCAAGTCTTCCCGATGCTCTTCTACGCCATGCTCCACCTAGAACACCGACGAAGACGACTACTGTGAATACAGCCGCCAAGCACACAAAGGAGGGAGGGAGGAAAAGGAGAGTGACACACACATGGACAACACACATCATTCACACACACACACACCATACACACAACCAGCTGCAGAGGAAAAACTATGTCACAGGACACACGTCATAATAATGCAAGGACTACATCGTTCCAGAACTGATAGTGTAATTTGATGCAAACAGCCACAATATTGTCCATCTGACAACAAATACTTGATTCACCGTTCCGAAAGGGCCAATGGCCAGTGCAAAGTACAAAAGGCCCACATGGCCACAGGGCACAGTCCACGGCCCAACTCGTTCCCTGACGTAATCCGCACTACACTGTGCAGGGGTATCATGTTGTGAATGGCCAGGCATCTCAGGGGGAAGTGGGGTGGAGGGCACCTCAGCTGAAGTGGGGGACATGCCCACTGGTTCTGGAGGGGGCTCCATGCCCATTACAATTAACTGGGGAGTGCAAGGTCACAGTCTGTGAGTTGGGAGACTTGCCCACTGGTTCTGGAAGGGGCTCCATGCCCATTACAATTAGCTGCAAGGTTAAAGTCTCTGAGTTGGGGGACTTGCCTACAATTAGCTGGGGAGTTCAAGGTCACAGTCTATGAGTTGAGGCACTTGCCCACTGGTTCTGAAGGGAGCTCCATGTCCATTACAATTAGCTGGGGAGTACAAGGTTACAGTCTCTGAGTTGGGGGACATGCCCACTGGTTCTGGAGAGGGCTCCGTGTACAACAGTCCCTGAAGGGTGGCCTACATGCCTTCTGCTAGTGGTGAGAGCTGCAGTGTCTCAGCTGGAGGTGATGGCTGCTGTGTCCCAGCTGGAGGTGAGGGCTGCTGTTTTCCAGCTGGCAGTGAGGGCTGCTGTTTCCAAGCTGGAGGTGAGGGCTGCTGTGTCCCAGCTGGAGGTGAGGGCTACTGTGTCCCAGCTGGAGGTGAGGGCTGTTGTGTCCCAGCTTGAGGTGAGTTCTGCTGTAACCCAGCTGGAGGTGAGGGCATCTGTTTTCCAGCTGGTGGTGAGGACTGCTGTTTCCAAGCTGGAGGTGAGGGCTTCTGTTTTCTAGCTGGAAGTGAGGGCTGCTGTGCCTCAGCTGGAGGTGAGGGCTGTGTGTCCCAGCTGGAGGTCAGGGCTGTGTGTTCCAGCTGGAGGTGAGGGCTGCTGTGTCCCAGCTTGAGGGGAGTTCTGCTGTATCCCAGCTGGAGGTGAGGGCATCTGTTTTCCAGCTGGTGGTGAGGGCTGCTGTGTCCCAGCTGAGGGGAGGGCTGCTGCGGACCAGCTGGAGGAGAGGGCTGCTGTGTCCCAGCTGGAGGTGATGGCTTCTGTTTTCCAGCTGGAAGTGAGGGCGGCTGTGTCCCAGCTGAAGGTGAGGGCTGCTGTGTCCCAGCTGGAGGTGAGGGCTCCTTGCCCACTGCTGTTGGAGGGGGGCTCTTGCCTCTTTTAGTTGCCTCTCTTAGTTGGTGGAGTGGGAACCTTCCCTTTCCTGGGTGGTGTAGTGGGATCCTTCCCTCTCTTTGGCAGTGGAGTGGGATCCTTCCCTCTCTTGGGTGGTGGAGTAGGATCCTTCCCTCTCTTGGGTGGTGAGTGGGATCCTTTCCTTTCCTGCCTCCATGACTAGGAAGTACCTCCACTGTCCCCGTGGACTGTTTGGCTTAGGTACTGGGCTGGGTCATTTTGACCCTGCTCTTATGGGCAGGATGGGGGCGAGGGGGAGGGAAGAGGTCAAGTTGGGCAAGGAAGAGCTTCTTAGAGACGGTGGGGCAGGATGAGGGATGGGAGTGGAGGTTGAGGGAGTGGTTGTTGGAGGTGTATGTCTGCTGACTTTGGGTGCAGGTGCATGGGCAGTGTGCTGATGTGAGGTGGATGGCTGTTGGGTGTCTGAGTACATGTGTTTGTGTCTCTTAGGGTCAGGCAGGGTGGAAGAGGATACAGGGGACGCATGGATGGATGTTGTGGAGGTGTCTGCCATGGAGGTGGAGGAGGGGGAGACAGTGGAGGCAGTGGATGTTGTTGTGTGTGCAACTATCTGTTGTTTGTGTGAGTGCTAGTGGCCTGAAATGTGCTGCCTGTGTTTGTCTGTACCACTGTTGTGTGATGTTTTGTGTGTATGCTTGTCTGTATGTGTGCATGGGATGGATTGGGGTTGAGGAGATTGGGACTGGGAAGTGGTAGTTGGAGGGGGATGGTAGGAACAGGGACAATGGCTGCCATCAGAGAGGAGTTCAGAGCCTGGAACGATCTCTATTGGGCCGCCAATACACAGTGAATGCCTTCCAGGAATGCATTGCATTGCAGCATCTGGGATGCCAGCCCCTGGATCACATCAACAATGATTGACTGCCCTACAGAGAGGGATCTCAGGAGGTCATTAGCCTCCTCACTCAGGGCAGCAGGGATCACTGGGGCAGGGTCTGAGGTGCCTGGGGCAAAGGATATGCCCACCCTCCTGGGTGAACGGGCACGGGCAACTCAGTAAGGGGCTACTGGGAGGACCGTGCTGGTGCGGAGGTGGGTGGCTGTACCTGTAGCTGGGGTGGTCCCAGAGGTGTCCACCACCACCAGGGAGCTTCCATGAGAGGAGGTATCTGAGACAGTGTTGTCAACTCCTGTCTCTGTCTTGGTGCTCCCCTCACCCTTCGTCCCACCGGTCCCCTTGACGTCGGTGGACTCTGCCTCCTGGGTCCTGTGGGATGCAGCTCCCTCTGTTGCCTGTGCCTCTGCACCTCCGCCAGATGATGCTAATGCACACATGGACAGGATGACAGAAGAAAAAAAGGGGGGGAGGGAGAAAGGGAGCACTGGGTCAATTACAGCACCAACACCACAGATGGCATACACATTACAGTCAGACACAGGGATCAGGATTGAGCACCAGGCATCACACTGGTGTTACATTGGCTAGGTACCACAGCCAGATGAGAGCAAAACACCGCCAACTGTACCCCTCCTGGAAGTCACTAAGCCCTGTCTGACATGGAATGCAACCTAGCTAGGTTACCAGATTTAGCAATTCAACCAATACCCTTGAGCTGGATCACGCTGCGTTCTCTAAGCTGGCATTAAAGGGCACCCACTAACTGACACCTACCACCAGGTTCTCATGCCACCTACCAATCATAGTTGTAACACACACTGTACTCACCCCCCCTGTGGCTGCCCTGATGCCGTCAAGCGCCCATCCAGCTCTGGGTAGGCCACCGCCAGTATGCGGGCCTTCAGGGGGGTCAGGTTCCGACGGGCACTCCGTCCTTGTTGGGAGGCCATCCCCAGCTGGGCCTCCGTGGTCTTCCAGGCCCAGCATCTCAGGTCCTTCCACCTCCTCCCATAGTGGGTACCCCGCCTTCTGTAGACCCCCAGGGTCTGCACATCCTTGGCGATGGCATGCCACAATCCCTTCTTCTGATGGGCGCTGACCTGCAGAGGAAACACAGACAGGAGGACACCGTTGAGCCGAAAATCCAGCTGGTTAGACATATGACCCACAAATCCCTTTCCCTCCCCATTGGCATACACATCACCCAGTGCCCACCATGTACAACACCACCAGACATACGACCCCCCAAATGACACGATGCTTGCACACACATCTCCATGCAATCTTGTCTCATGCCTCGTGCCCAAGGTGTACTCACCTGTTGGTCCATACAACAGCCCATACTGGGGTAGGACCCGATAAACCAAGTGCTTCAACTCCTCCGAAGTGAAGGCAGGGGCCCTTTCCCCGGTCACACGGGCCATGGCAGGATCCAGACACAGATCACAGCAGCACACGCAGTGTAGGTGTTGTCCTGTGGAAAGTCAGGAAACAAGTGAGGTTATAGGCAGAAAATGGCAGTCACATACACGGCAGTGTATACCGTCACTTCCGCCGGTGATCCCCATTGGCCACTGTACTCCATAGAGCCCCATGTTATCCAATGAGGAATAGACCGCCTTCCACCATGATGCGCAATGCAGACGGAGTTAGTTCACTTTCACCTGTACCAACATACCGGACAGGCGGTTGACATTTTATGGTGGTGGACAATATTCAGATAATCGAGAACTGTGTCATATCTTTAATTTGCACATACATTGCCATTACCAATGTCCCATCATGTTACTGCTCTATGTACACTGAGGTGGTGGTTCCATTGTTCAAATTGTGACAGCCTACTCACTCTTGTGTCCCTTAGATACTTACCACCTGGAGGAATCGGAGGAAGAGGCAAGATCCCATGTACAGACCCCTTGTGGACTTGGCTACACTGGAAGACAGGCACATAATACTCACCTATAGACTGGGCAGGGCCACAATCACAGAGCTGTGTGATCAATTAGAGCCTGATTTGATATCTGCTGTCCGTCATCCCACTGGGATCCCCCCTCTTGTGCAGGTTCTATCTGTGCTCCATTTCCTGGCAATTGGCTCTTTCCAAGCGAAAGTGGGTTTGGCAGCAGGAATGTCACAGCCAGTGTTCTCAATCGTGCTGGCAAGAGTTTTATCTCCCCTGGTGAAACACATGTGCAGCTACATTGCTTTCCCCCAGGTGGAAGATTTGGCCATGGTGAAGGCTGGATTCTATGCAATGGGACATATACCCAACATTATTATTGGGGCTATTGGCTGAACACATTTTGCGTTTGTCCCCCCCCACACCTGAATGAACACGTGTTCAGGAATTGGAAGAGGTTCCACTCACTCAATGTGTAAATGGTAAATGGTGTGCCTGGCTGGCCAGTAAATCTACCACATCACTGCCAAGTATCCTGGGTCAGTGCATGACACTTTTGTCCTGAGGAATAGCAGCATCTCAAATGTGATGGCACAACTACAAAGGCACAGGTTGTGGCTAATTGTTGAGCCTGACTCCCCACCCAATGTATGTCAGTGTATGCCTTCTGGTGTTGACCCTATACCATTGTGTAAGGCTAATGTTTATCCCTCAATACTTGCAGGTGACTCTGGCTACCCAAACCTATGGTGGCTCCTGACCCCTGTGAGGAATGCCAGGACAGGGGCTGAGAATCATTATAATGATGCACATGGGCGAACCAGGAGAATTATTGAAAGGAACTTCGGCCTCCTGAAGGCCAGGTTGAGATTCCTCCATCTGACAGGTGGATCCTGTGCTACTCACCCGAGAAGGTCTAACAGATAGTAGTGGCATGCTGCATGTTGCACAACATGGCCTTTGGATGACATGTGCCTTATCTGCAGGAGAAGGACACAGGAAATGCCCCTGTGGCAGCAGTGGACCCTCAGGACAGTGAGGATGAGGGGGCAGAAGATGAGGATGTGGACAACAGAACATCAATTGTACGTCAGTACTTCCAATGACACACAGGTGAGACAGTGGAGCTGACCATTCCTCTGATTAAAGATGTTTCCTGTGTGGCTTTGGTAGGATGGCAATCACTTCCTTTGCATTTCTACTTACTGTCCCCTGCGGCTTCTTAATTTGCACATGTGACAACAGTGTGCTGATGTGATGACTGCAGACAGATACAGGTCATAAAATGTATGCTATAAGTGTTCTGATCATTTGCACATGATGTGACTGTTTCCATATGTGCACATTTTCATCACATAAAACACTTTCACTTAGGTTGTGTTCAAGGGTGTTTATTGTAGTGCAAATTATTGATGGAATGATGCAATGGAATGGGGTGATGGTTGAGTAAAGTCCAGGGTATTGTTCCAGTCTGTTTGTAGCACAGGTCCAGTGTCCAAGGGGCCATAGGAAGGGGAGCAAAGGCAGTTCAAAGTGGACAAGGTGAAAAGGTGGGACAAAGGAGGACATTCAGGGGGGTCTAATTTCCTGGCGGTGGTCGTGGTCTTGCAGGTGTCTCTGGCTTCTGTCTGGGTCGCAGGGAACATTTGCAGGATGGTTCACCTTCTGTAGGAGGAGGGGTGCTGGTGGCCTGTGGGTCCTGTGGCAGGGTCTCCTGCCCACTAGCTGCAGCAGAGGTGGTGGGCTGATCAGTAGACTTGCTAGTGGTAGGGGCCCATTGATGTGTTGTCCATTCCCTCATGATGTTGGCAATATCTGCCAGCACCACTGCTATAGAGACCATGATGGCGTTGAGGACTTGCAACTTTTCCCTGATTTCCTGATGGTGTACTTCCTGCAGCCGCTGTTCTTCTGCATGTTGGTAAGGATCTGGCCCATCTTGTCCTGGGATTGTTGGTAAGCCCTGAGGACATTACTGAGTGCCTCCTGGAGAGTCCCTAGGCCTGTCCTCCCCCTGGTGCACACGGTCCTCCCAGTGTCCCTGTTCCCCTCTGCCTCTGTCCCCTAAACGGTTTGCCCACTGCCACTGATCCCAGGTCCCTAATTGCCTTGGGTGTGGACTGGGGTCCCTGTACAGTTGGGCACACTGCTGATTGACGTGTCCTGGAGATAGAGGTGTGGGGGGAAGTTGGGTGGGTGGTGTGGTATTGCATACTGATGGGGGAGGCTCTGTGGTGACTGTGAGTGGGCTGGGGTAGCCGACTGACCAGTGGTCCCTGATGGGCCAGGTAGCTCATCCAGATCCTGAAGTCCAGAGTTACTGTCATCACTGGGGGTATCTTCTGTTGGGGGACTGGTTAGTCGTGGCACCTCCTCGCCACTGAGATTGGCTGGGGCACCTGTGGGGATATAAGTCATGTATTATACTTCATGTCTGTGACATAATGTACATCCCTTGCTTCCCCTCTATTGTTGCTGTTGCCCTGCCACCTTTGTTTGTGTATGGTGATGGATTGTGGGATTGTCAGTTCTCCATGCTGTGCATGCTTTGGGGATGGGTGTCCATACAGGGCTGGGAGGGCTGTCTTTGCATTTATATAGCATGCAGGGCTTGGCGTTGGGGTTAGTCAGATGTGTAGATGCATTGTGTGGGATGAAGTGGAGTGATGGGAGTGAGGGTAAGGGGGTGTGATGGCATGCAGGTATGGGGGTGATAAGTAGTAAATATTGAATCACCAGTGTCCAGTCCTCCGGCAACTCCAGTGAGTTCCTCGGGACGCAGTATTGCCAAGACTTGCTCCTCCCATGCTGTGAGATGTGGGGGAGGAGGTGGGAGTCCACCTCAAGTCCTCTGGACAGTGAGCAGGTGCCTTGCTGCCACAGAACGTATCTTCCCCCGTAGGTCGTTCCAACTCTTCCTGATGTCATCCCTTGTTCTTGGATGCTGTCCCACGGCGTTCACTCTATCCCCGATTCTCCGCCATAGCTCCATCTTCCTGCCAATGGATATTTGCTGTACCTGTGCTCCAAACAGCCGTGGCTCTACCCCATTTCCTCAACCATGACCCGCAACTGCCCATCAGTAAAACGGTGGTGCCTTAGTGGGGACATGGGTATTGTGTGGTGTGTGTTGTGCAGAAGGTGTTAAGGGATGGGGTGGGGTGTGGTATATGGGGTGCATGATGGATGGATGGGTGTTTGTGGTGTGTGTGTGTAGTTGTCTCAGTGGTCTTCATGTTAGTCTTGTGGCGCTTTTTGGGTGTGTAATGTGGGTGTGTGTTTTATAGTACTGTTGGTGTGTGGGTGTGGTGTGTGTATGAGTGTTAGGTGTGTATTTCTGGTATCGGCCAAGAGGGCAACCATTCTGAAAGATTGCAATGCATTTTGCATTTTATACCTGCCATCGATTTACCACCTCTTTCCAATTTATGGTATTTTACACATGCAAAAGGCTGTGTCTTTATGAATTTCCTATTTGCAAATGCCTTGTACATTGATTGCTTTTTGGTAATCACTTTTAATGGTTTGATATGTTCTATTGCAAAAATAAGGAATCACTAAATATTCAGTGAGGGGTGCTATTTTAAGAAATACACCTTTAGCTAATTTTTGTAATTCACAAGCACCCTCATTAGGGATTGGTAAACCATGTGTGACTGGTAAGCAACTTTGTTTTTCTTAGAGCAGGCCTTTAATTCCCAAATTTTTTGTAATACATGAAACATCTCAACTTGTCACCTCAAAAACACATCCAAACAGTGGGGTGCAATTCTACAATTTGCATTGGATTGCTCTTGCAACGTATTTTGGAATTCTTCTAGTTTTTCAGTTTATGAAATAAGCCTAAATCGCGTGGCAAATCTGTTTGTTTGACTGCTAATTTAGTAACAAGCAGGTATTTAGAAACACCAACACGCTCAATTGTTTTGTCAGAGCTAAATTTCCTAGCGCAGTCCCCACTTTCTCTAAAGGAAGTCTGTGCTTTGCAGCTGGTCATCAGTTTATGTAACATCCTGGATGAAAGCGTTCAAAATTTCCATTGCTTGATTCCTGTTTTCCTCCACGTATGTATTTTCTATTCAATCAGTGTGTTTTGTAGAGCCTTGCGGTTCTTCTGAGAGCGTGGGCTAGTCTGACACTCACAATAACACGATGATTATAATGATCTTTTTGAAGATGGGCTGCTTTGGGAAACTAAAGTACTATTGCAACGTACCATTACTGCAGGAACCCGCATGGGTAGCCCTGCTGTTGTCGTGAATTGGGAAGAATTGTTTATAGAAACTCAACAATTATGGTTTCTTTCTTCCAGTTTAAATTATTTGCTAGAGATATTTTAAGTTCTGCATGTATGATATTGTATTGATAGTAAACACATTCTCATAAGTCGTTGACAAACAAACATTGAGGAACATAATTTGCCAAAGCTGTACAATTAACCTAAGTTCTCAAATCAAGCTGTAGGGCACCTATATTTCATAGGGCGTGTGACAGCCTAAGTTATAGTAAAGACTGCAGTGGCAAAGGCATAGCCAAAGCTACCATCTCACACAGAAAGGATTGCGTAAAGGAACATTTCATATTAGTATAGCTCGTTCACCATCCTAATTGGGTGCTGTGCAGCATATGTCTTTATTCACAAAAAGCAATATGATACAGATTGATAGCTGTCCAAAGGACCTGAGAGGTAAAAGGTTGCGGAATTGGGTAATATTTAATTGGATCTGTATTTTACACAGCTAAGGGAAAAATGTACAATGGTTTTCCCTGGTTACAAACGGCCTGATTCTCAGAATCAGGCCGTTTGCGGCCAGAAAACAGCATTTCTGAATGTACAGACCACATTTTGCGATTCGGTAATCCATTAAGGGGGTCATTCTGACCCTGGCGGTAAAAACCGCCAGGGCCAACGACCGCGGGAGCACCGCCAACAGGCTGCCGGTGCTCCCATGGGCATTCTGACAGCCGCGGTCAGAAACGGAAAACCGGCGGTGTACCGCCGGTTTCCCGCTGCCCTGGGGAATCCTCAATGGCGCCGCAGCTTGCTGCGCCGCCATGGGGATTCCGAGCCCCATACCGCCATCCTGTTCCTGGCGGTTTTGGCCACCAGGAAGAGAATGGCGGTATGGGGTGTCGTGGGGCCCCTGGGGGCCCCTGCAGTGCCCATGCCAATGGCATGGGCACTGCAGGGGCTCCCGTAACAGGGCCCCACCAAGATTTTCAGTGTCTGCCATGCAGACACTGAAAATCGCTACGGGTGCAACTGCACCCGTCGCACCCCTTCCACTCCGCCGGCTCCATTCGGAGCCGGCATCCTCATGGAAGGGTGTTTCCCGCTGGGCTGGCGGTCGGGCGGCCTTCTGGCGGTCGCCCGCCAGCCCAGCGGGAAACCCAGAATACCCGCGGCGGTCTTTTGACCGCGCAGCGGTATTCTGGTGGGCGCCGCCGGCCAGGGTCGGAATGAGGCCCTAAATGTTTTTGCGAGTCGCCATTAGGTAGGGGCGTGTAAGATTGTTATGCAACCGTTAATGCAGTCACAAAACAATCGCAGTTACCACCAGCTTTAAGTTGGTAGTAACCCATTCGCTAACAGGAAGGGATCCACCTTCCCCTTTGTGAATGCAAGTGAAAATATTTTTTCAGAGCAGTTCGTGGTCCCACGGACCACTGCCTCCTCTGAAAATACTGAAAAGAAAACTTTTCATTTTTTTTGTTTGAAATGCACCCCGTTTTCCTTTAAGGAAAACGGGCTGCGTTTAAAAAAAAACTGCTTTATTTAAAAAGCAGTCACAGACATGGTGGTTAAAAGTGGATGCATGTATTGCACCACTTTGTAATATGGTGCTGTGTTTTTGGCCTTCTATCATCACATTAGCGTAAAACATTATGCTAATGTGGTGTTAGAATGGTGCTAGGGGCTCTTAAATATGTCCCTTCATGCCTTCATGCCTAAAGCATATTTAAGAGCCCCTAGTGCCTGCTTGCGCCACATTAGCGCCATTTGTTTTTACATTAATGCGGCCCAACAAGGCCAAAATTGCCAGGCATAATGTATGTAAAGGGACTGTTCCCCTGTTAGGGAGGCTGAAGAAATGGCACAAAGAAATCTAATAGATTTATTTGAGTAATTTTTTTCGGCACTTTTAAACACCTGCTCAGAGCAGGTGTTAAAAGGAGGCACATCATTGATTACAATGTGCCTCATTGAACTTTTTTGATGCGAATCCTGCAAAGCTCCGGACTAGCGTAAAAGATTCTGATGCTAGTCCCCCTAACTACCGCCATCATTCGTCATATTTTAAATACAGCACACACATCGTGGCATTAGGGGGGCGCTAAGGGCCGCAAGAAAAGTGGCACTGCACAGTGCAGCACCACTTTTCTTAGAGCATAGGTCAGATTAGTCTTTCCATTGTTCATGCGAACAGCTCAATTTTTGTGTGTAACAATGTTTTACTAAGTTCCTAAAACATAAATAAACAGTTTAAACAATATCCTTTAGCAACATGGAATGGCTCATGACTAAAGATTCCGAAAATCATTCCAACCACTCAACTTTATCTCAAGCTCTATAGAGCAAAAACAATCATAGTCCAGCTCTACCATAACCAACAGTATCTGGATCAGCAATGGGTGACCACATTTATATAAATAAGTATTCTGACCATTACAAGACATTATAAACACTCTCAAACAAGATCATTATTCCAAGGATATGTATAAACACATCACCCAAGTGACTCAGAACGAAATGAAGTCCATATAGCACTAAAGACACGTTGAATATCTTGCACTCTGTATATTATATGTTTATTCATTGTTGTTTCTGAATGTCATGCAGTCAATGCTCAGGAGTCGGGCATTGTCTCTGTCATTTTAAAATAGACATTTTAGCCACTGGAATAGATGTGTCAACTCATCTCAAGTGATCAGCGGTATCAGCAACAGGACTAATTGCAGAATTAAAGTTAATGTTATTGAGATAGTTTAATTAATTGTACTTGTACACATTTGCCATAAGATGCACGTGGAGGGAAGACTACAAGAGATTAGGTAGGTCACCTCCATTTCCCAAGTGCCAGCAGCTGGAGGATGTAGACGTGAGCTAGTCTCAATTTCTGTGGGTCCATGCCATCCAGGTAGTATCTCAAAGAAGCTAAACTTTAGTCTTGCTTTGCAAAAGCCACAGTTATGCTCCGCTAGGAGGGAGGACTGGTCATCTTCTGTGTATTCATTTTTAAGGGTAGCTTGCCACTCACCTTTCAGAGAGCACCACAAATGTTTAGATGGAATTTCTTCTTTAAATTTAGCATACAGGCTAGAATCACTCCTCTGAAAGCACCCCAATACGTCAAGTAGAGATTAATAGGAGATTCAGGTAATGAGACACTGAGAGAAGATAGTTTCAGTCTAAAGCAGTGTTTATGTTGTAGGTATTGCCAGATTTGTGCTTTATCACGCTGGAAGTCTGTCATGATTTAAAAGATTTGACTATACTGCTATGAAACAACCGACCAAGTTGAGTTATAATCTTATTGTGCCAAGAATATAGGTTGACCTCCAATAAGTAGTGCCAAATTATTCAAAATTAGTGCCAGTCTATGTAGAATACTGTGCATTTTTCGATGAATATATGCAGTAGACCACAGCAGCTCATTTTCTCTAAACAAAGGGTTCAAAGGCTCTAGGTTGGAGGATGTTGTAAAATAAATCCAACTTGCTTTGGAGATATTCCCTATTAAGTGTTTTTTATGAGGACCAGTCTTGGGATAGAGCTCCAGGGACAAAAATTGTACAAGATGTGTTAGATAATTAACTTTGTAATATAGATCCAGGTCAGGAAGTCTAAGGCCACTGGATGATGTATCCACTTGCTTTTACAACATTTTAAGAGTGACCAGCGGCCAACCCCAGATATAGGTCTTAATTAGTTGATCAATTTACTCAGTGATCCATTTTGAAAAAGTTAGTGGTAGCATATTGAAAATATACTTAAAGCAAGGAGCCACTACCATTTTGGTAGTTTCCGTTCTAATCTAGTTTGACATTTGCAGTGTTGATCATTTTGAGAAGTCCCTGATGGTTTTGTCTGTCAAAAGTGTGGAGTTTTTAAGAACAATGGCATTAAAGTTGATACCCATGTGAATCTCCAGATATTTAATAATAGTTGGAGACCATTGTCCTGCTATGGATAAAGCAAAGGTATGTCTGTTCACTGGAAGTGGCTCACTTTTTGACCAATTAATTTTGAATCCCGAAAACCTGACAAATTCATATATCAGATTTAAGACCTTTGGGACAGATGTTACCTGTTTCAGAGTGGCAGCAAGATATCATACACATAGAGAAGTAATTTATGCTTTCCTGCTGCAGAATTGATTCCGTGGACGTCAGCAGATTGTCAAATTCTTGCTGCCAAGGGTTCTTATGCTAATAAAAAACAACAAAGGTAATAAGAGGCAGCCGTGGTGGCACCCCTATAAATGGAAAAGAACTGTGATCTGATACCCTTAGCAGGAGCATTTACTAACGGTGCCTGCACCAGCACTGGAGTTTTTGTATACATTTCTCCGCTGGTAAGCTTAGTCTTGGCAGCCCTGCATCACGGGGCAGACTAACGCAAATTGTTTCTTGCACTCCTGCACTATAATATTTTGTCTCACAATTTTGAGAGTTGCTCTGCGCTCAGCCATAATTAGCCTTTTTGTGCCATGAGTGTGAAAAACTATTTGTCAGCATGTTGAGAAATACACTAGAACTCAGTGCCTGATTTAAGAAAAGTGGCACTGCATCCACTGCAGCGCCACTTTTCTTGCGCCCCTTAGCACCCCACTAACACCACCATGTGTATGCCATATTTATGATATGGTGCACCATGGCGGTAGTTAGGGAACTGTGTCAAAAATGTTGACACTAGTTTGGTGCTTTTCAGGATTAGCGTAATTTTTTTTGATGCTAATCCTGCAAAGCACATTAAGGCCCTTTATAAATAACGACGTACCTAGGGTGACCACCTGGCATTGAGGCAAATTCTGGACAGTACTGTATAAATTCAGGACCAAGTGTCAAAATCCAGGACAAAGGGTCAAAATTCAGGACAAAAATTCAAGAACAAACATCAGTTTTACCAACACACCCACGAGAGGCCATGCCTCACTATGTTATCAGTGCATTTATTTACTCTTTTTTAACATAGCACTATTTATTCACTGTGGTCTTTTTGTGATTGCCTCCTGGTATGCTACATTCAAGTGTCACATTACATCCTTGTTCAGTAGTAAATTCATGCTCTTCAGCAGTGTGTCAAGGCCATCACCCCTACCCAAATCCGCCTAATCTTTCTTAAAGAGAAAGTAACAACAACATTTTAATTATGTTTCTGAACACTTAAAAACCCCTGGCAAACGGTTTGGGGAACATTAAAGTAATTACCCTTATACTAGTTTAAACAAATTGAACAAAACATCTGGCTCACCCCAACCGCCCATGGACTTTCAACCTAATCTTTTTTTAATGAGGCAGGGCAGATGGTGTGGGTGACAGTCTCACACCTAATGTGAGGATGTGAGGTACCCACAACTTGTCTGTAGTCTCACAGCACTATGGTGTATGTCTGGGACTCTACATTTATCTCAGAACAGAGAGCCTGGATTACCAATCAAAGATAATAAAGGAGAAGGATGAAATTGAGATCAAATGGGAGGTTGTTGCTAAGAACCAGATAAATAAGGAAGAGAAGAACAAGGTGGGACAATTCCTAAACTCAGACAAGTTGGGTTTACCAAGACTATCGGAAGGTATTGGGTACCTAGGGAGTTCTGTCTGCAGAGAGAAGAGACACTGTCAAGTGGTTGAACAAGCAGCACCCACCCACCTTGGCAAACTTTTCTGTTTGTAAGTATTATGAGGTACCAAGGTCCCTGAAAGAACTGTGAATGTGTAAGTCCTTATTTTAAACATGCATCACACACATCATGATATAGGCTGCTACACAATGCGCAAATACATTTCGGTTAAAAAAAAAAGTCCTACTAAAATACAGATTTGAATAATATACAGTTTATACCTAGTACTAACATTTTTTAATAGCAGTCCAAGAGAACCTCACACTCTACAGGCACCTCGGAACACTCTTACAGTACCTCTCTAAAAGAAAATATCTTTGTCATTAGAAATCTTCGTGACACCTTTGATAAAAGTCAATGCAGGTTTCCAACCCCCTTTACATTTGCTGATTTACCAGTGGCACACATATACATTTCTTTAGGGAAGGAGACACCCTGGCAAAAAGGCCTTTTTTTAATCTGTCTGCCCCTCCCTCCCTCCTTGCACAGGAGACTCCCTGCCTTTAAATCCAGCAGGGGAATCTGATCCGTCCTAATTACATTTTGTCTTTTAGATGAAAGGCTAAAATTACGGACAAATACTGTCCGTTAAGCCTTTCATCATGGACGATGGACGGCAGGGTGAAATTACGGGGAGTCCGTGAAAATTACCCTAGATGTGCCTCATTTTAACGCCTGCTCTGTGCAGGCATTATAAATGCCACAAAAAATGGCGCAAATACATCTTTTAGATTTTTTTGCACCATTTGTTCGGCCCCCCCTAACATGGGAACACCCCCCTGCATACATTATGCCTGGCACTGGCATAATGTGGCACAAGGGGTTACAAAGTGATGCAATGCATGCATTGCGCCACTTTGTAAGTCTGGCGCGCTGTCTTGACCACACAAACTTGCCAAATCAAATCTAAGAAATGCTTGAGAAAAGCAAAGGGATATCCTCAGTGGAGACAGCAAAGCCCAAACTGGAAGAAGGTTTGCAGAGTAATCTTGCGCTTATTTCAAAGGAAGAATCAAGAAGAGAAGATTCAAGATGGCCGTTGTGAGTCCTGAAGGTTAGTTACAGTTCTAGTCTTGCAATCGGTTTGTTGCTAGGTTACGAGCTCACCAGCTGGAAGCTTGGCACTTCAACTGAGGTCTGACAGGAATCAGCTTTGTGGAGAGAGAGCGCACTTCAGAGCAGAAACTCCTGTGAGGTAAAATTACACTTGAAGACTATTTTACAGAAAACGTGATAAATATTGTCAAGGTTTATTTGTGGAGTTTGATAGTAGTCCGTTCCAGTGGAGGATTGGCAAGGCTACAGAGTTTAATGTATGAATAAACCTTATGTTTACAAGGTTCCTGTTTAAGATCCAAAGTCAAAAGAAAAACAAACTTTAACAAGCAAGTATTTACAAATACCAAGGTTATAAACGAAGGCCGAGTTTAACGGAGAAATGAATGTTAACAAGTAAGCATTTACAAATGCAACGGTAATAAACCAAAGTAGAGTTTAAAAGAGAAACAAACTTTAATAAACAAGCATTTACAAATACAAGTTATCGACAGATGTCGAAGTAAGAAAGGAGAAACTAACTTTAATAAACAAGCATTTACAAATACAAGTTATCAACACATGTCGAAGTAAGAAAGAAGAAGCGAACTTTAATAAACAAGCAATTACAAATACAAGTATTGACAGAAGTCAAAATAAGACAGGAGAAACAAACTTTCACAAACAAGAATTACCAATGCAATAAACGTAATTGAACTCTCTAATGTAAAGTAGAAACCAACTAACATCAGCTGATTTGGAGAACGCATTATCACCAACTATATATATATATATATATATATATATATATATATATATATATATATATATATATATATATAGCAACATAAAACCAATCTCTAACAAAGGTTGAGAACTTCTTCCAGAATCAGTAATAAGCATTTTTAAGAAGAGCTTATCATTCATAGAGAGAAGCAAGGCTACAGAGAACTCAGGGTGAGTGAAGAAATAATAGAATTAAAGATAATTAAGTGTTAAGAGTAGAAAGTGTAAAACTGATGTTGTATGTCCCTAGTAATTGCGACTGTGACTCTTGCAGGTGCTGCATCCAATCTTAGACGTGAAGAGGCAGACTGAGTACTGATGTTCATCATCTCTGTGTCAGTCTCTCTACAATCCCATTCCCCTTTCCCCCTCCGGGGTACTCAGCACGAAGGATTAAAATTTGTTGTGAGTAGCTCGGGTCGGGACTGAGGAGCTATCTTCTGCTTCTGAGGAAATCGAATTGAAGTATCCTGACAGATTGAAGTGCCTTCACCCTAATTTTAGGGGAAAAACAGATTTCCTCCTGAGCAGAATGGCAGAAGGAATTGATATAAAAGCATTAGCCACCGTTTTGGAAGTGTTACAGAAACATTTAAATAACATCATAGAAGAAACAGTCCAAATAAAACAGCGAATAAATGAGTTAGGGAACACCGCTAAATCAAATGAATCTGTGTTTTCACAAATCCCTAGCCCTTCACAGTCTGCAGGTATATCCACTCAAGTAATTCATGCGGTTTCATTTTTTATGTAGACCAGTCATTTGTTTTGAAGACCAGTCCAAAGTGGCATTTATATTGTCTTATCTGACAGGTGATGCGGCCGCATGGTCCATGCCAATAATTTCCAGAAATGATCCTGTTTTATATAATTTCCAAAATTTCAAGGAAGAGTTCTTAAGAATATTTGATCAGCGAACTGCAGCTCAAGCCACTGACAATGAACTATTGGAAATCAGGCAAGGTAATAAAGATCTAGTAGCCTATCTGGCTCATTTCAATAAACTCATTGTAGAGACTGCCTGGCCGGAGTCAAAAAGAGCCGCCATATTTTATCGGGACTGAGAGATGAATTGAAAGATGCCTTAGCACAAGTTCCAAATAGAGCCACCGGAATTTCGGAGTTAATTGATCTTGTGTTACAGATTGACCACCGGTTAACCGAACGAAGAGCAGACAAGAGAAGAGAATATCGACCCATTTCCCATCAGACCAAACTAATTCAGATGCAAGGTTTTGGTGGGCATCAGGAGCAGATAATCTTTAATTTGATAGATGCTCCACAATTTCAACTCATTTTGGGTCTGCCCTGGCTTACAGAACATAATCCACAAATTGATTGGAGCAAGAGAACGATCAAGATGAATTCCTCTTACTGCAAAGAGAATTGCTTTCATGATGGAGTGGAAGTGTCCACGAAGTCCCAAGCGGCCTGTTTATTATCACAGTCTTCAATGATCTGTGCACTAAAAACAACAGAAATCCCAAAAGAATATGAGGATTTAGTCGCCGTTTTTGATTAAAAGGAGGCTGAGAAATTGCCGCCACATCGACCCTACGACTGCAAAATTGAACTGGAGCCAGGTGCGATATTGCCATGTAGAAGAATATACGCATTGACCGAAGCAGAGAACAAACATTTAAAGGAGTATTTGGATCAATATCTTGCTAATGGTTTTATTCGTCCTTCTGAATCCCCAGTGTCATCCCCACTATTTTTCATACCAAAGAAGGATGAGGGTCTTCGAGCTTGCATTGATTATCGAGCCCTCAATCAGGTTACCATCAAGAATCGATACCCACTGCCTTTAGTGTCAGTTTTATTAGATCAAGTAAAGAATGCTAGAATCTAGACCAAATTGGACCTGCAAGGAGCATATAATTTGATACGTGTGGCTTCATGGGATGAATGGAAAACCGCTTTTCGGACTCGATACGGATTATTTGAATATCAAGTGATGCCTTATGGGTTATGCAATGCTCCCGCTGCTTTCCAGCATTTCGTTAATGATATATTACGAGAATTCCTCGACCGGATTGCCGTGGTTTATATAGATGACATTTTAATCTTTTCCGACAATCTACAGGAGCACATTTCCCATGTTCGATCCATCCTCACAAGGTTGCAAGAAAACCATCTCTATGTAAAATTGGAGAAGTGTGCATTTCATGTGGAACGAGTTGAGTTCTTAGGATTCATTTTGTCACCAGAAGGAGTTAGTATGGATCCTACCAAGATAAAGACAGTGCAACATTGGCCTTCTCCTTGCAATGTCAAAGAGATCCAGAGTTTCTTGGGGTTCGCTAATTTTTATCGGAGATTCATATCCAATTGTTCTCAAACAGTTACACCCATTACTCGATTGTTGAAGAAAGGAGTGAAGTTTGAGTGGACAAAAGAAGCTGAAAATGCTTTTAATTTTTTGAAGAATTCCTTCGACTCAGCTCCAATCTTGCTCCACCCCAATCCGGATGAGCCATATCATGTGGAGGCAGATGCTTCAGATGTTGCCATAGGAGGTATCCTTTCCCAGCATCATAAAGATACAGGTAAATTACATCCAGTGGCCTATTTCTCTCAAAAAATAACAACACCAGTGATAAACTATTCAATTGCGGATAAGGAGCTATTGGCAGTCAAAGAAACTTTTCGTGAGTGGAGGCATTACATTTTGGGAGCTAAGCATAAAGTGACCGTTTACACGGACCACCGAAATTTACAGTTTTTAACAGCTTGAACTTTAACAGCTAGGCAACTGCGTTGGTTCCTATATTTTGCAGACTTTGATTTTGTTATCACTTTCAGACCAGGAAAAGTAAATGGGAAGGCAGTTGCTCTATCTCGAATTGATAACGGTGCAGTTAAAGAGCCTCCAGAAAAAGAATTGATTATTCCACAAGAGAAGTTCATATCTGCTATATTGTATGAAGATTTAACCAAAGAAATTCAGGAAAACTTAACATTCGAAGGAATGCTGAAGTGGTCCAAAGAAGGCCAAGGACGAGAAATCAAAAATGGTTTGCCATACTTTAAAGGTGCACTGCATGTTCCGACTGTGGAGCTGCAAGAAAAAATTCTTCAGGCTTATCATGATGATCAATTGGCTGGATACTAAGGAATTAAAAAAACTCAAAATCCGATACAACGAGAATTTTGGTGGCCAAAAATGAAAACTCAGATAAGACAATATGTATCAACTTGTGACAAATGTCAAAGAGGGAAATCAAATAGAACAGCTTCACAAGGTCTGTTAAGACCTTTGCCCACTGCACCCCATGCTTGGCATACTGTTACTATGGATCTTATAGTGGACCTCCCTAGTAGCCAAGGTTTTAACACTATCCTAGTTTTTGTAGACACTTTCACTAAAATGGCGCATTTCATTCCTTTGAAAGAAATCCCTCGAGCCCCACAGGTTGCACAGTTGTTTACACAACACATAGTACACGCCCATGGTATCCCAAAAATTATAGTTTCAGACAGGGGGTCCCAATTTGTTTCTCGCTTTTGGAAGGCCTTTAGTAAAAGATTTGGAATTGATTCTCGTTACTCTACCAGTTACCATCCTGAAACCGATGTGCAGAGAGAGTGAATCAAGAGTTAGAACAGTTAAGACTCAATTTGTTTGATCAAGAGAAGGAATGGTCCGAGTTGATGTGGGCAGCTGAATTTGCTTACAATAATGATGTTCATTCCACCACTGGGTTCACCCCCTTTTATCTGAACCATGGTAGACATTCTAATGTTATGTTGGGTAAAGAAGATGATTCAGTGCCTGCAGTGGAAGAGATGGTGAGGGATTTGCAGCCACGTTAGTTAGGGCTAGAAAAAACATCATTCAAGCAAAAGATTCATATAAGACTCAGGCTGATAGAAAAAGAAGAGAGAACCCCATTTATTCGAAAGGAGACAAAGTTTGGTTATCCACTCGGCATTTACGTCTCAAAGGAAATCGCAAATTTCAGCCATGATTTGTAGGCCCATTTAAAGTTGACAAGATGATCATTCCAGTGGCAGTTAAATTGCAGTTGCCAGCTCATCTAAAGATACATCCTGTTTTCCATGTCTCCTTGTTAAAGAACAGTCCTCCAAATTTACTTCAAAATTCCCCTCCAAGTCCTATCCAGATTAGCTCTGCAGAAGAGTATGAGGTCAATCAAATCTTAGATTCCAAAATCCGTAATGGCAAGCTTTATTATCTAATTGATTGGAAAGGTTATGGTCCAGAGGAACGATCCTGGGAGCCACACGAGTATGTACATGCTTCAAGATTAGTGAGAAACTTTCATAGAACCTACCCAAGCAAACCTAAATTGTGGAACTGTTCCTTGAGGGGGAGTACTGTCATGACCACACAAACTTGCCAAATCAAATCAAAGAAATGCTTGAGAAAAGCAAAGAGATATCCTCAGTGGAGACAGCAAAGCCCAAACTGGAAGAAGGTTTGCAGAGTAATCTTGCACTTATTTCAAAGGAAGAATCAAGAAGAGAAGATTCAAGATGGCCGTCGTGAGTCCTGAAGGTTAGTTACAGTTCTAGTCTTGCAAGCGGTTGGTTGCTAGGTTACGAGCTCACCAGCTGGAAGCTTGGCGCTTCAACTGAGGTCTGACAGGAATCAGCTGTTTGGAAAGAGAGCGTGCTTCGGATCGGAAACTCCTGTGAGGTAAAATTACACTTGAAGACTATTTTACAGAAAACGTGATAAATATTGTCAAGGTTTATTTGAGGAGTTTGATAGTAGACCGTTCTAGTGGAGGTTTGGCAAGGCTACAGAGTTTAATGTATGAATAAACCTTATGTTTACAAGGTTCCTGTTTAAGATACCAAAGTCAAAAGAAAAACGAACTTTAACAAGCAAGTATTTACAAATACCAAGGTTATAAACGAAGGCCGAGTTTAACGGAGAAATGAATGTTAACAAGTAAGCATTTACAAATGCAACGGTAATAAACCAAAGTAGAGTTTAAAAGAGAAACGAACTTTAATAAACAAGCATTTACAAATACAAGTTATCAACAGATGTCGAAGTAAGAAAGGAGAAACTAACTTTAATAAACAAGCATTTACAAATACAGGTTATCAACATATGTCGAAGTAAGGAAGAAGAAGCAAACTTTAATAAACAAGCATTTACAAATACAAGTATTGACAGAAGTCAAAATAAGACAGGAGAAGCAAACTTTCACAAGCAAGAATTACCAATGCAATAAACGTAATTGAACTCTCTAATGTAAAGTAGAAACCAACTAACATCAGCTGATTTGGAGAACGCATTATCACCAACTATATGTATATATATATATATATATATATATATATATATATATATATATAGCAACATAAAACCAATCTCTAACAAAGGTTGAGAAGTTCTTCCAGAATCAGTAATAAGCATTTTTAAGAAGAGCTTATCATTCATAGAGCGAAGCAAGGCTACATGGAACTCAGGGTGAGTGAAAAAATAATAGAATTAAAGAGAATTAAGTTTTAAGAATAGAAAGTGTAAAACTGATGTTGTATGTCCCTAGTAATTGCGACTGTGACTCTTGCAGGTGCTGCATCCAATCTTAGACGTGAAGAGGCAGACTGGGTACTGACGTTCATCATCTCTGTGGCAGTCTCTCTACAATCCCATTCCCCTTCCCCCCTCTGGGGTACTCAGCACAAAGGATTAAAATTCATTGTGAGTAGCTCGGGTCGGGACTGAGGAGTTATCTTCTGCTTCTGAGGAAATCGAATTGAAGTATCCTGACACGGGCAATTTTGGCCTCGCTGGGCTACATTAGGGTAAATAAAATTATGCTAATGTGGCGCAAGGAGGTGCTAGGCCCTCTTAAATCTGGGCCTCAGTATTTAGCTGCTATCAGTCTCTGAAGCCAGGGCAGATGTTAAGGGGTCTAGGAAAGGTTATCAAGTGTCATGGCAAAACTACAAGACAGTGTATACTGTTTTACGAGGTAGATGGAGTCCTTTCCCTGCTCTATGCAGATGCAGGCAACATTAAATTCAATGGCATTAGGCCACCAGTGATCAGCACTACCTAAGTGCAAATGTTTAAACAAAAAGTGGCACTTACTACTAGAGCTTCATATGGCACCAAGTGGGGTAATTTCTGATATGTATCTTTACAGGGATTTTATTTGCATGGCTTTAATTGCAATTAAGTTTCACACATAGGCGGTCATTCCAACCGCGGCGGGTGGCGGTAGCCGCCCGCCTGGCGGGAACCGCCGAATGACCGCACCGCGGTCAAAAGACCGTGGCGGTCATTCTGGCTTTCCCGCTGGACCGGCGGGCGACCGCCAAAAGGCCGCCCGCCGGCCCAGCGGGAAAGACCCAGCAACGATGAAGGCGGCTCCGAATGGAGCCGGCGGAGTTGCTGGGGTGCGACGGGTGCAGTGGCACCCGTCGCGATTTTCAGTGTCTGCAAAGCAGACACTAAAAATCATTATGGGGCCCTGTTAGGGGGCCCCTGCCAGTGGCATGGGCAGTGCAGGGGCCCCCAGGGGCCCCACGACACCCGTTCCCGCCATCCTGTTTCTGGCGGTAAAAACCGCCAGGAACGGGATGGCGGGAAGGGGGTCGGAATCCCCATGGCGGCACTGCAAGCAGCGCCGCCATGGAGGATTCCCTGGGCCAGGGGAAAACCAGCGGGAAACCGCCGGTTCCCCTTTTCTGACCGCGGCTTTACCGCTGCGGTCAGAATGGCCCAGGAAGCACCGCCAGCCTGTTGGCGGTGCTTCCACGGTCCCCGGCCCTGGCGGTCATGGTCCGCCAGGGTCGGAATGACCCCCATAGTGTTGTACATAAAGCATGGAATGTCACCCATACGCACGCTTAAACTATGGTAATGTCATAAATACCAATCTGATATTTGCTAGCTATGCCACACAACCTTGGGTACCCTGTCAAAGGCCTTTTTGGCATCCAGGCACATAGGGACACATTTCTGTAGTCTTTGTGTTAGTATTTTGCAAGGATTTTGATGTCATATTAATTAAGGAAATCAGGTATAGCTACAGCAGTGGCAGGGATATTTATCTGTTTTTGAAAGTAAGGAGATGATGGCTCTGTTGAATTCCTGCCATGGACCGCCATTAATTTCACTTCCTTGAAGACCTTGCACAACAAAGGGATAATGATGTGCACATTGATTTGATAGAATTCTATAGGAAACCCATCTTTCCCAAGAGCCTTACAAATGGGCAGAGTTTTCATTAAGGATTAGGTACTGACTGGCATTGTCTTTATTTTACAACTGTAAATTCTACATGTGTGAAAGCTTCTTTATTGTAGAAGCAGATATTTGATTTTGTTTTCCAGTAATAGGTGGATGTTTGTTGTCCTTTGTGTGTAAATCACTGACTGTTTCATGAATTGCTTTTTTGTATTGACCTTGCATGCTGCCCAAGGGGTTTATGCATATTCAACAGAGTGTTCATTAAGGAGCAGGTACACCTGTAAAAAGTCTTGTAGCCTTTTTCTTTTCTCCAGGTTCCTTATATTGTTGTATAGGCATTCTTCAGTGTTGACCTGCCAGCAGAAAACTATCCATGTCCAATGTCAGCTCTACTGCGTGCGGAATCATCTGAAATGCCATGATCAGGTATCTCACATCTGTGCAGCCTTGTAATTGCAGGATCACGTGTCAAAAATAATCAATCCGTGCCTCAGTGTCATCAGTGCAGGATATTGCCAGTCTCTAGGGTGTAGTAAATGCTGAGAATCCAGTAGGCAGTGATGCACAATCAAGTCATGTAGGACTCTCCTATCCCCTCTCCTACTAATTAATCAGTGAAGGGGTCTAATGTGATATTCCAGTCACCTCCAATTATCATCTTTGCTGTCTGTACTCCACTAGTAATATGTTCAAGTCCAGAAAGAAATTAGTTTGTCACTTTTAGGAGTATAAACAGACTCGAGCATCATATAAGAAGAATAAAGTTGTAATTTTGTAAGACTATTGTTCAATTTGGGTCTGTCCATTACCAAAAATATTGATCACCTTAATATTGCAATCCTTTACTTAAAAGAAGAAAACAATTATATTGATTACTAATGTATGGCCATCAAAATATCTAAAGTACCCAAAGATTGGGAACAAAATTATAGAAACACTAAATATCACCACCACAATCAAACACACCAAGTATAACAAAAATATTGCCAAGAAAAACATAATTATTATAACAATAACAAAGAAACTTGGGGCTTCATTAGAAGTTCGGAGGACGGTTTTCACGGTATACTGCTTGCCGACGAGGAGGTTGCTGCCACACTGGCTACCTCCCTGCCAGACCCATTAAGAGTTTCCTGCTAGGCTGATAGTCAGAAACCTCCTATTCCACTCACAGGCCTAGCAGGAAACATGTTACAGCATTGTCTCCCACTCGTAATCGTGCCAGCGGCATTGCTGTAGCCCGCAGGGTGCACCAGCACCCTGTCAGTGTTCACTGTCTGCACAGCAGACAGTAAACATTGTGATGGTGCTGGGCAGGTGGATCCCTGCACTGCCCATGCCATGTGCATGGACAGTGCAGGCCCGCCCGTGACCCCTTGCACCTGTTCTCCGCCAGCCTTTTCATGGCAGTGAAACCGCCATGAAAAGGCTGGCGGAAACCGAGGTCATAATCCGCTGGGCAGCACTGGATGCATTACGATTATGATCTCTGCCACTGCCAGGCTGTCAGTATCATGGATCTTGGCAGTGCTGGCAGAACCCTGGTGGTCTGACAGCCAGGGTCTTTATGTGGCGGTCAGACCACCACAGTAGCTGCTGTTCTGACCGCCGCTGCTGGGCTGGCTGTCTGAAGACCACCAGCCTCGTAGTGAGGCCCCCAGTACCTAAACAACAATAAATATATAAAAGTATCAGGAGGGGCGTGGCTAGCCTGCCGGTAAGATGGCTGTCACCTAGTGGCTAGGGGCCTAATCCTACATTTCTCCTGTCAGAAGCGGCTGCATTCCGGTTCCCTCGGCTGGGCGAACGTTCAGGGAGCGGGTAGTCCGGAATCTTTGCTTGCCAGATCGGAGGGAGCTGCTGCTGGCCCAGCTGCAAGGAGTAGAAAGGTGGCTCCCGACCTTCACTTGGCTGCGGCCACTGGAGGGGTTCCTGTGCGGGGCCTCCTACTGAGTGTCGGTGCTTCCACGGAGGAGGCTGCGCCTCTGGATCTGGCTGCGGCTATCAGGGGGTGGATCGCCCGGAGAGAGAGACCAGCTTGACGATTGAGGTGGGCCGCGGCTGGCGGCCCTGCTGCCCAGTGAGGCTGTGGATGTTTGCCTGGGTGGTGGTGGGTCGGACAGCCCCCGGCCTGCTGTGGAGCCGGAGCGGAGCTGGTCGGTGGAGGGAGCTGGCTGGGACGGCTGCCCGGAGGTCGATGCTGATCGATGCCTCTGGTGCTGCCAAAGGAAAAAAGGCGCGGCTGTTGAGGTGAGGCCGTGGTCGCGCTTGGGCTCCACTGGCGACGATGTATGGAGGGAGAGCCTGACGAGCGTGGCTTGTCGCTGGTTGGATTGGAGCGGTGCGCTACTGGGGACCCATTTGGAGGCACCTAGAGGTCATCTGAGGATCGTCAACGACATTTGAACATTGTGAGGGGCTGCTGGGGGACTGACCATAGCTGCCTGAGAGTTGTTTGGCAGCGAACGGCTGTCGCCTGCGATGTGCTAGGCCCTGGAGCTGCGAACAAGGGGCCTAATGCGCAAAAGGAACTGCAACATTGTTGGAGATCTTGACTTGTGACACATCGGTCTGGGCGCTCTCGACGTGCTGGTAACGCTTTTTTGGTATTAGTAAGTGATTCCCCGTTGGGAGGCACCAGTGAATTTCAATATGGGAAAGGCAGAGCAAAGGCAAGTGAAGATCTCCTTTGATGGAGGTCGGAAAAAAGGAGGCACCTCGGCTTCCCAGTCTGGGGACCCGCCGGCGGAGGAGGGCCCTTTGGATATATCGGTCAAGGCTATGTTCCTGGACCTAAAAAATAGCCTGACAGGTATAGAAGCTAAACTAGATCATTTAACTGAACAAATGGACCGTATTAACGCAAGGGTGGATGACCATGATTCACGCTTTGACCAGCTGGAGACACGCACTTCGGAGATGGAGGATCAGTGCCACGGAGAGCGAGAACAATTGTTGCGGATGGAACGCATATTGGAAGTGATACGTAAAAAAAAATGAAGATTTGGAGGCACAATCACGAAGAAATAACATTAGAATGATTGGCCTTCCGGAATCCACAGATATGGGAAGGATGGAGGACTTTATGGAGCAAATGCTTGATGACCTTTTCCCAGGGGAGCTTTCCCGGATGTTGGTAGTAGAGAGAGCCCACAGATCGCTTGGGCCCCGGCCCCTGCCGGGAACCCCGCCGCGCCCCATTATTCTCCGCTTGTTGAATTATCGAGGCTGAGATGCTGTGCTCCGGTTGGTCAGGGAAAGACGCCCGGTGATGTACAAGAACTCTGAGCTAAACTTTTTCCTGGACTACACCCCCGGTGTGCAGGCCGCGCGGAAGGCCTTCTTGCCGATTAAACGCTCTCTTGGACTCACGGATGCTCGTTTCTCTCTCATTTGCCCTGCGAAGCTCCGGGTACAGCATGGTGGTACATTGCACTTCCTCACAGATCCGAAGCTGGCAGCTAAATTTGTTAAGACTATGCCCCGGAAATCTGAGACTAAGAATGCGGATAATACTGAAATTGAACATGCTGACCTCAGTGACAACGACTAAGGTGTCATGGAGCTGGTGGGCCTGACAGTCTGGACGGCTACAGGGATGTACTAAGACAGTACCCTTTTTCTTATTTGCCGATCTGACTATATATCCAGCTCTGAGCCCTCGGCCCTACCTCCCCTATTTCTTTTTGGATGGCGGAATGGGTGGCTAGCCTTACGGCCCTTGGATGAGTCCTGTTATTCTGTTTGGGCATTTAGTGGGAGTAATTTGGGTCAGGGGGGAGGATGTTAGTTTTTACCTGTTTGGGGGGTCTGCGTGGGTGGGGGGTGGGATTGTTGGAAATTTGCTGTTATTCAGTTTCTTTACTCTTTCTCTTTTGCTTAATCCGCTTATGTGCGGTCGATGGGTACGAGGGGGGAGATGGCGGCGCGGTGCTCTCACTTGGCTGCTTGAATGGCATTGGAGAGGATGACATTGATTTGTTGCCTTACTTGGAATGTGCGTGGCTTGAACAATAGACGCAAGGGGCGACTTATGTCTGCCTATATCAAGCGCCAGAATATAGACATATGCATGTTGCAGGAGACTCACCTGGTAGCGGATACTTTGAATTGCTTAGAAGCTGGATGGATTGGGGAATGTCATAATGCGGTATTTTTACAATATGCTGGGGGGGTAGCGATACTGTTACGGAAGGGACTGCAGTGGTGCAAGCAGCGGGTAATAGCAGATCTGAATGGACATTATGTTTTATTGAGTGGAACGCTACTAGATAGGCCCTGTAGACTTGTCTCGATATACGGTCCTAATGTGGACGATCCTGAATTCTTTTGTGAGATCTGGCGACTGATAGATACGATGGGTACGGGTTCGGTGATCTGGGGCGGTGATTTTAATGTGATACTAGACCCAGAGAGAGATTGCGAAAGCGCATCCAGGACGCGAAACACTGCTGCTGCTAGGGCTCTGTCGACGGTTATGGCTGACGGAGACTTGATTGATACATGGAGAGCGAAACACGGGGAACTGAGAGAGGGCACTTGTGTCAACTATGTACATAACGGCTGGTCTCGTATAGACCGATGGCTGGGCACGCGAGATGTGGAGCTTTGGACGCGTTTGGTGAAGCATATGGCACGCACCTTGTCGGACCACTCTCCAGTAATGTTGGAGCTGGCGGTGCCTGGTGGTCTGGATGCTGCCTTCACTTGACAATTTCCACGGGGGCGCTCCGAGATGCGGCGTTCCGCGAGGAGGTTCGTGAGGCTATTGTTCACTATTTCAATGAGAACAGAGGGTCGGTGAACTCAGCTGGAATGCTATGGGAGGCCTTTAAGGTGGTTATTCGTAGAGCGTGCCTATCGAAGCAGCATGGTGTGTTGCGATCGCTGCGAAGGGAGTTGGCTGAGCTGCAGGTGGGAATAGTGGAACTAGAGGCGAAGCTAACGCGGGAGTGGACGGGGGACACGCTGGCGATGCTACGAACCACGGTGTCTCTGTATGAAGAAGCTGCTGTGCGAGGGCGATAAAACGGGGCGCACGCTGCTGAACATGCTACGCAAGCTGTGGGCTAGCAGTTATATCACTGAAATAGATGGGCCGGGGGGTGAGCGAGTGATGGGCACGGAGGGAGTCATGAAGGTTTTTACTAATTTCTTTACAGAATTATATGCCACAACCACTGGGCTGAGTGGAGAGGCTGCACAAAACTATTTTTCTGAAATCAGTCTGCTCTGGTTTGATGACGCGCATAGAGCTTATTTTGATGCCCCCTTTTCTCTGGAAGAGGTGAAGGCTGCAATAAGCGGTTTGCCCAGCGATAAGTCCCCCGGTTTAGATGGCCTTACTTCTGCATTCTATAAGGAATACTCTAATATCGTGGCTCCCCAACTGTTAGAGGTTTATACTGAAGCAGTGGAGACTGGGATTCTCCCCACCTCCCTCAGAGGGGCATTGATTGTTACTAACCTTAAGCCTGGTAAAGACCCGCACAATTGTGATTCATATAGTTCGCTCTCTATGATTAACATTGATAATAAGATTCTGGCCAAAATGATAGCGGTGCGATTGCAGCCGCTGATGCCGAGGTTGGGGTTGCCCGACCAGGCTGGATTTGTACCTGGGCGGTCGACGATGCACAACCTGCAAACTTCTTTGCAGTTATGGGTATGCTTGAGACGGATGTGAGAGCTGCGGCGGTGTTCCTAGATGCTACAAAAGCGTTCCTCTCGCTGTAATGGAAATATTTATTTGCGCTGCTCGGCAGATTGGGCATGAGCATGCGATTCGTGAAATTGATTCGATTGCTGTCAACGGACCCCGTCAGCCGACTGCGGCTGAACTGCAGCATATCTGATCCTTTCCCGGTGTCTTGGGGGACCCGTCAAGGTTGCCCCCTGTCTCCGCTACTTTTTGCCATAGCAATGGAGCCGCTTGCGGCTTCCCTGCGACAGCACCATAATGAAAGAGGATTGCAATCTAGGCAGAGGCCTATATTGATTTCATTGTATGCTGACGACATTGCGTTGTACATCCGAGACTTGGAGGCAAACTTAGATGGCCTGCTGAATGAGATCGTTCGATTTGGTACCCTATCTGGCATCATGATAAATTGGTCGAAGTCAGTTGTGCTGCCTCTTACTGTGGGGGCGGTTAGCTTCACGTCCCGATATCTGATTGGATGGGCGAGTGGCCCGGTCAGGTTCTAGGGATTTGGCTAAGCTGCGATGTAGACTCGCTTTGGTCTGCCAATTATGGTAGGCTAGTGACCTGGCTGGAAGACAGAGTCGGGGCGTGGCGCTCGCTGCCACTGTCGCTTATAGGGCACATAGCACTTGCTAAAATGATTGTTCTACCTACGTTTTTGTGTCTATTCGTGAATCTTCCCCTTATACTCACAATTCGTTTTCTGAGGCGACTACGCTCGGCTCTGATAAGATTGGTTTGGGCGGGCGGACAGCCTAGGATCTCTTGGGAGACTGACGCAGCCCTTTGAGATGGGGGGCCTGGCTGCTCCAGACTTGGGTCTTTATTATCACTGTGTGCAGGCCCAGTTTGCGTATTTCTGGATTCGTCCTGAGCGGTACTTGCCGCATCTTGCGCCTGAGAGTGAGGCACTTTGGCCGGATGGGTTGCCGCGAGTCATTGGGAGTTTGACTCAACCCCGGTCTCGCGGTGTGCATACGGTGACGTGTACCTTCAGGGCCTAGGCGGCTCTGCAGCGTTGATCTGGGATAAGTGAGCCTTACGTTCCCGTGATGACGGTGCTTGCTATTGCTGATGAAGTGATGTCCCGAGATGGACGGCTGAGGGAATTTCTGGCTGGGTCAGACCTATTGACCTTAGGAGATTGGTTTGAGGGGGGGATGGCTGATCTCCCTGGAGAAGGCGCTAGGGGAAGGTGTCGACAGCGCATTGCACCACTTATATGTTCTATGGGTCGCGCCATGCTCCACGCGGCATTTACAGGTCTTCCAACAACCCCGAAGATTTGTCAGGCATTAGAGGTGTTGTGGAGTGCACAGTCGCCACAGAAACTCATCACTAAATTATATGGTTGTATACAAGAACAGCAGAGCGTCATTGCTTCGACTGCTAAAGCTAAGTGGGAAACAGATGTCGGGGAGGGAATATCTGAAGTAACATGGAAGAAATGCTGCACGCATATGAGAGTATTATCCCCGAACTATCGGCTGCGGCTTATCCATTTTAAATTTATACACCGCCTATATTATACCCCTCAAAGTGTTTATGCTATGGGGCTGCGCACGGATGCTGATTGTGAAAGATGCCACGCGCTGGACGCGGACTTTCTACATTTAGCATGGAATTGTGGGGAAGTGCGAGATTTTTGGCTGGAGGTGATGCATTTGATTGCGGAGATGACTGGCGTGGATCTGCCCCTCACTCGGTGGCGTTGCTTGGACTGGTGGATGGGTGGCCGTCTGCTCTGCAATGACTGGTTGGCCTGCTGCTGCTTTTGGCTAAATGCAGAGTGGCAATGTGCTGGGGGTGAGGCCGAGCTCCGCGTAAATCTGATTGGCTCCGAGATGCTGTGTTCTGCCAGGAGCAGCTAACTGTTTTTTGGGAATTGGCCTCTGAGTGATCTCGCCCGCACGACATTTGGGCACCTCTGCACTCTTTTCTGGAATCTCATTAACGAGATTCTCTGTGCTTCTACTGTTTGGGAATGTGAACTGAGAATCAATATTGAACTGCTGAATGGTTGCGCCATGGATGTTTGTTGAAATAGATGTATGCTGTACTCGTGCTCCTAACTTTCGCCTCCGCTCCCGTTTCAGCACTCTCCAGCTCTGTCCTTTCCGGCCCTGTGGGTGCAATTGCAGTATGATATCAGTATTGAGATGTATCTCCAATAGTAATCTTATTGGCTAGTAGATGCTTTTGTTGATGGAATAAGAACATTTGGAATTATTGGATACTTCCCAAACGATCTACCCATTCGCTGGTTAGATGAGAGATACTTGATGCTTGGGTATAGCTGTGCTTCGCCCATGGGGCTCTGTTGTTGTATGTTCATTTAAAATTGAATAAATAAATTAAAAAAAAATTATATATATAAAAGTATCACAACGTAATAAAATACAAATTTAATGCCCAAAAAATGAAATATATTAATATATAAATATTAATTTGAATATATTACTAACAAAAGTAAAGTTAACATTACATCATTGAAAAATTGATAACATTAACCCCTAAGCTGCTCCCCGCCCCCAGTGCTGAGCCCTTTTTTGGCTATTTGGGGTAGTTTGCATTTAGGCCCCCATAACCTTTAGTCCACATAATTTATCTGAACCAATTTGTATTCTTTTTTTCCAGCATCTTGGGGATTATAAAGGTACCCAGAGTTTTGTGGGTTCCCCTGGAGGAGACCGAGAAATTAGCCAAAATGCTGTTTTTTTGGGGGGGGGTAAGTAGGAAAAAGAGCTGCAGAAGAAAGAATCTGTTTTTTTCCCCTGCAAGTGGGAAGAACAAAGAGTTTGTGGTGCTAACATCACCATCTTCCCAGCTTTCAGGAGCAGGCAGACTTGAATCAGAAAACCACATTTTTCAACATAGGTTTGGCATTTTACTTGGACAGACCACATTTCAGCCTCCTTCAGTTTCTGAAAAGAGAACAAATTCTGAATTCCGCAAGGGGTAATTTGTGTAGATCCTTCAAGGTATTCCTATAGAAAGGAGCAGTTGAATTAAAAAACCATTTAAAATGAGTTGAAACAAAGACATTTCTGTCTACGTTTTCTTCTGTAACGTTTTCCAGCTATGTCAGATTTTTTCAAGCAATATACTGTTATGTCTGCTGGTTACGGGGATATATAGGGCTTTTAGGTTCATCAAGAACCGAAGGTACCCAGAACCAATAAATGAGCTGCACCTTGCAATGGGTTTTCATTGTATATCAGGTATTCAGCAATTCATTTGGTAAAATATAAAGAGTGAAAAACAGGTATCAAGGAAACCCACGTATTTCCAAAATGGGCATAAGATATGGAGTTTAGGAGCAGTGGTTATTTGCACATCGCTGAATTCAGGGCTACCCATACTAGCATGTGAATTACAGGGCATTTCTCAAAATGACTTCTTACACACTGTCTTAAAGTTGGAAGGCACAAATGTAAAGAAAGACAAATGGCAATAACACTTGCTCTTCTATTCTGTGTTCCTCCAAGTCTCCCAATAAAAATGGTACCTCACTTGTCTAGGTTTGGCTAGTGCCCGCAACAGGAAATGCCCCAAAATGCAACGTGAACACATTACATTTTCCCACTGAAAACTGACTTGATTTTTGCAAAGTGCCTAGCTGTGAATTTTGGCCTCTAGCTCAGCCAGCACCTAGTGAAACCTAGCAAACCTATACATTTTTTAAAACTATACACCTAAGAGACTCGTGAATAGGGTGAGTTGTGGGGCTCTCACCAGGTTCTGTCACCTAGAATCCTTTCCAAACCTCAGACTTTGTCTAAAAAACACATTTCCCTCACATTTCAGCAAGCAAAGTTCTGAAATCTGAGGGTATCCTACCACCCAGCATTCCCCAAAGTCACCCGATCAAAATGGTAGGTCTGGTGCCAGTGGCAGGAATGCAACATGGACACATCACATTTTTCTATTGAAAACTGACACGTTTTTTAAAAAGTGCCTAGCTATGGGTTTTGGGCTGTAGCTCACCTGGCACTAGGGAAACCTAGCAAACCTGTGCATTTTTTAAAACTAGACACCTAGGGGAATCCAGGATGGGGTGACGTGTGGGGCTCTCTCCAGGTTCTATCACTCAAAATCCTTTGCAAACTTCATTTTTTCCCTAAAAAACTACTTTTCCTCACATTTCTGTGATGGAAAGATTCCGGAATCTGGGGGGAGCCACAACCTTCTTTCCACTCATCAATCTGCCAAGTCTTCTGATAAAAATGGTACCTCACTTGTGTGGGTAGGTCTGGTTAGCGTGACAGGAAATGCCCCAAAACTCAACATGGACACATCACATTTTTCCACGGAAAACTGCTGTTGTTTTTGCAAAGTGCCTACATGTGGATTTTGGGCTCTAGATTAGCCGGCACCTAAGGAAACCTAGCTAACCTATACATTTTGTAAAACTAGACACAAAAGGAATCCATAATTGGGTGACTTGTAGGGCTCTTATCAGGTTCTGTTTCTCAAAAACATTTGCAAACCTCAAAATGTGGCCTAAAAACACATTTCCCTCTCATTTCAGCAATGCAATGTTCTGGAAACTGAGGAAAGCCTAAAACTTCCTTCCACCCAGCATTCCCCCAAGTCTCCAGATAATAAAGGTACCTCACTTGTGTGGGTAGGTCCAGTACCAGCAAAAGGAAACACCCCAAAACACAATGTGGACACATCACATTTTTCCAGTGAAAATGGATGCATTTTTTGCAAAGTGCTTAGCTGTAGATTTTGGGCTCTAGCTCAGTCAGCACCTAGGGAAACCTAGAAAACGTATGTATTTTTGAAAACTAGAAACCTAGGGAAATCCAGAATGGGGTGACCCAGAAACCTTTGCAACCCTCACAATTTGTCTAAAAAACACATTTTCCTTACATTTCAGCAATGCAAAGTTCTGGAATCTGTGGGGTGCCTCAAATGTCCTTCCACTCAGCATTCCCCCTAGTCTCCAGATAAAAATGGTACCTCACTTGTGGGGGTAGGCCTAGTGACCGTGATGGGAAATGCCCCAAAACACAATGTGGACAGATCACATTTTCCAGTGAAAACGGATGCGTTTTTTGCAAAGTGCCTAGCTGTAGATTTTGGCCTCTATCTCAGCCGGCACCTAGAAAAAACTAGCAATCCTATACATTTTGTAAACGAGACACCTAGGGGAATCCAGAATGGGGTGTCTTGTGAGGCTCTCACCAGGTTCAGTCACCCAGAATCCTTTGCAATCCTAAAAAATTGTCTAAAAAACCACTTTTCCTTACGTTTCAGCGATGCAAACTTCTGGAATCTGAGGGGAGCCACAAACGTCCTTTCACCCAGCATTCCCCCAAAGTCTCCCTATAAAAATGGAACCTCACTTGTGTGGGTAGGCCTAGTGCCCGCAACAGGAATGGATCACACAACGGTCAATGGTAGTCCTTACATGAGGGGAACTGTTGACCCTGGGGTGATCCATTGCTGACACAGGCACTCGGCACAGGCACACAAGTGGGGGTAGCATTTTTATCAGGACAAGTGGGGCAACGCTGGGTGGTAGGAATTTTGTGGATCCCTGCATATTCCTGTAGTTTGTGTGACAGAAGTGCAAGTACATTTTATTCAATATTCCACATTTGCAGATTATTCTGGGTAAGAAAACTTTGGGGAATACACACAAGCCACACCTCTGTGGACACCCTTAGGTGTCTAGTTTTCAGAAATGTCTGGGTTTTGTAGGTTTCCCCATATGGCTGCCGAACCCAGGACCAAAAACGCAGATGCCCGCCTTACAAAACCAGGTTGTTTTGTGATAGATAATTTTGATGTATCCACAACACGATTTGGGCCCTTCCCTATTGCGGCCTTGCGTGAAGATGGGGATTACCCAAACCATGTGAATCGTCCAATAGGACTGCAATGTGGGTTTCCTCACTAAACCCATTGTGAGCATAAGGCCCAAAAATATCTTTAGCTCTGCCAGTGAAGTGGGAGTCCACTGGCGTGGAGTCCACTGGTGTGTCCTAGAATGGGGCCCTGGAGTTCCACCATGCTCCCTCAGAAATTGTTCTGCCCGCAAATTTGTTTACTGCTCAATGTGTTGAAGAAGTCAACATCCAAAAAGAAATGGACATAGTCGACTGGCAAAAAAATGGACTTTACATCCAGCGTCACAAGTAAAAGGTAAAATTTAGGGCTGAATTAAATTGGGGAGCTGCCAAGAGAGCACTCTGTCTGTGCTTGCCGCCGCATGCACCTGCTCTCTGGGTTGGGCTAACCCACTTTTGTCCCGCTACACAGACTGTGCTTGGGAAGGGACACCACCACTGTCCTTATCGCCTCCTCAGAATCACTGGAAGAGGAGTTGTCGGATGGGACTCCTCTGACTGAAATATCACTCCCAGAGTCTGCTCCATTATCCTTTCCCTCAGTTGCTGTCTCAGTATCTGCTGTCTCAGTCTCTGATCCTGTGTCAAAGCTGTCCTCCTTAACCCGAAAAAAACAAAACAGTCACACTATTACTTCACCGTGCCACATACACATCATCACAGTCTTTAGCGCCTGTGGTGCCTAGTCCGACAATCATTTTTGGTGCTCCCACTCCCATGACCTCCTTCTCAGATTCCCTCACCCAGCAAACGTGCCCTTTATCTCTCCATAGCCCCCCTCACAAACACATTTAATTTGTTTCAAAGTGCAGGTAATGGCTGGCTTTACTAATCCACTCAGCTATTCACATAAAAGATAGATTTGTTCTTTGCAGCAGACATATAAATCTTCTGCGCTACTTTAAGAAATCAAAACTGCCATTAAACAAATGTCCGATCTCTTTCTCTAGCAGGAACATAATCAAAACAGTTACATTGACATTTTTATTGCTTCCTAAAGCTAGTGTCAAAACGCATTGGTTGAACTCACTTCAATAGCGACTCCCCTAATTTCTTTTTCAAAATGCTTTCCCTTAGCGTTCACACATATCAGAGTGTCGACCAGAAAAAGCAACTGAGACCACTCCACCTCAAAATGTCAAACTTCACTTTTATCATGCAATGGTACGGCACAAACTCAAAGCATTTTGGAGACCCATCCTCCTTGATCACGGGTGAGTGAAGTTTGGCACTCTGATACGTGTGAACGCTAAGGGAAAGCATTTTGAAGAGGACATATACACACATATATATATATATATATATATATATATATATATATATATATATATATATAGATATATAGATATATATCTATCTATATATATATATATATATATATATATATATATATATGCCTATACCTATATATATATATATATATATATATATATATATATATATATATATATATATATATATATATATATATATATATGTACTTATACATAGGGAAACCACACATCTATGAAAAAAAATTGCCCCCACAGGGGGTCAGCCCTGCTCACCGGCGACCCCCTGTCAATTTCAGTTTTTTTATTTGTAACCCCTGGGGGGCAATCATGCCCCCCTCAGGGGTAAACCAACTTCTTTTATTACAAAAAATTCCTTCTGGGGAGGGAGGGTCAGCCCATTTTCCGAAGGGCCGACCCCCAGAGGCAATGTATTTTTTAATTTTGTTTTATATTATTATCCCCTGGAGGAGGTGATTACGCCTCCCCAGGGGGATAAACCAACGTAATTTTTTTTAAATGCCCCCCAGAGGGGGGCAGCCCATTTTCCAAAGGGCCGACCCCACCAGATGACATCCCTCGTGTCTAGTGGGGTTTCCTAGGCATGGATCACAGTGCAGTCGCGATCCATGCCCAGGAAACACTTTTAGGAAGGCCTTGTTTGAAAGGGGGGAATTTCCCTTTTCAAATGAGGGCTTCCTGAGGGCTGGAAGGCCCTTTCCGGCCTGTTTTCCCCATCAGAGCAGAAAGCGGCTTTACCTCTCCTTCCTGCTCTGGGTGGGGATATATATACACACACACACACACGCACACATTGGGCCTCAACCTCCACATTATGATGCTGGCGGACTGCCAGCACACCGCCACCCCCGCCAAGATCAGAGATCCCGACGGGTTGGCTTGGTGGTGGTGCAATTCGTGGTCAGCCATGGTGGTGTGAAGTTCGGCACCGCTGTGCTGGTCACATTTTTCCTTTGCACCAGCCTTTTCATGGCAGTGTTACAGCTGTGAAAAGACTGGCAGAAAGGCAGAGTCTGGGCCAAGGGGTGTCCTTCACTCCCCTCAGCCATGTCATGGGCAGTGCAGGGGCCCCCCTGTCAGCACTCTCAGATTACGCACTGTCTGCCATGGCAGACAGTGTGCAATCCCTGGGTGCTGTGTGTGGCGGCATTGGCTTTGGCTCTCAGCTCACTGAGAGCTGAGGCCAATGCCTTTGCACTGTTTCCCCCCCTGCTAGTCCAGTGGAAACATCATAATATAGCAGTGGGGAGGTCGCCAGCTCCCCACCATCGTACTGGCAGTCTGGCAGTCGGACCACTGAGATTGTAATGAAGCCCATAATGTTTAAACTTTAATATATGTAAAATAATATATAATAATACACTGATAGAACACAAATGGACAAACGCTAATTAGCAATCATCAAATAAGGTGAAAATAAAATTCAAAAAACAAAGAAACCAACCAATAATATTACAATTTAGGCAGTTGACCTCACTTTAGTAATTAAAACAGTATAAAAAAGGCACACAAATATTCAAGGAATTGTTTCACAAAAACAACTTACTTGGAAGTAAGTTCACTAAATCAATGTTAAACTTATTAAATAAGCTAAAACTGAAAATGATTAATTTAACAAAGTACACCATAGTACTTAAATACAGATATAACAAGTCTAAATTGAAAAGTAAACATCAGTGACAATAAAGTTGGATAAATATTTCATAATCAAAAAAACAAAAATGCTAGTAAAAAGTAATACATGATTTACAAATAATTAACTAACCTCATCTATTTAAAAACTAAAATAATCCCTGGTTAAAAATCAAAACTAATTAATTACCACTTACATTTAGTACTACAATTTTGGAATCAATAGTGCAAAAGAAACACTTGAGGAAAAAAGTCTAAATTAGTGAACACTTAAAGAAACATTTCCCAAACTCCTCAAAAGAACCAATTTGTAAGAATAAATGTATAGAAATGTTTTACAAATGCCCAATTACCTAGTAAAAATACAGTTATTAATAGTTTATTAATATTTTAATATTATATAACCCACAAATAAAATGTGAAACAGAGCCACAAATACAAGACCTCACAAAGGAAAATGATTATTAATTCACCTGGGACACACGTACAGCAAATAAAGTACAAGCAAGAGAAGATTGAATTGTAAAAAATGCCTGAATAACATTTAATTCGTACATAAATATTAAATACAAGAAATATCAACTATAAAAGCTGCAACACATAGTACAAATTACAATATAATATTGACAAAACTAAAAAGCATATTTAACAATAAATTATATATACACAAAATAATCTATAACATATCTCACCCTTTATACATTTTAGAATAGTGTTACTTACAGCTTTTTACCCGAAGCGATGAAACTCCATAACAACCCAAAAGGCAAAAATAATCTCCAAATTAAAAACAGAATCCTCCCAAACCATGCAAAAATATAAAGGACAAAAAAATTTAACTTCAAAGAAGCAATAGAAATCCTTGGAGACCATCCAAAAACTGAATAATTTAACTTTCAAAAACACTCAAGGAAATTAAAAGTAATATTGGTTAGAATAAAACCAAATGTACTTCTTTGTTAATAAATTTAAAACAAACATCCCCAATCACCCAAACGGAAACCTTCAAACAAGAAACACCCACCCAAACAACACATAATCCCCTAAACATTATAATACAATATTTAATTTTAAAAAACACACACAATCCATACATCAATAACAAGCGCAAACAACCTATAACAACAATATAATGATGCCTACTGCACTTGACTACCACAATTACAACACATTTCTAACTCTAACAAAACAACATATTTCTAACACTAACCAAACATAGTACTAAAACAGTAACCCAAACTAACCAAACTAATCATCGAGACATCTGCCATAACACTAAAAACCAAAAAAAGCACTTAAAAGTAATCTTACCTGACCCAGAGAAAAGTAACAAGGAACAGTGATCAAACACACCGAAGAACAGCCCAAAATAACAAAGATAGACTACAAAATGAATAACACGGAAAACAGCAGTTATTAGTGACTTTAAAAAGATGGCTAAGAGTAACAGGTGGAAATTTGATATCTTAAAAAAAAAAAGAGAGATTGGCTAAAAAGACACTGCAGGATGACCACAGCATTGTCATCCGTCAGTCTGACAACAGTTGCAATGTTGTGGTCCTTTCTACTTAAGCTTATTTACAGGAAGGAATGTGCATTGTAAAGAACAGTAACTATTATAAATTAGTGTCCAAAAAGGAAATTGAAACATCTACCAAGAAATACTCTGACGTGCTTACAGACTGGAGGGAGTTCCCCCAGTTACCATTGCTCTATGTACTGCCTAAATTGCACAAAAATCCATCTATGACCCAAGGTAGACCCATTGTTTCGTCCATTGAATCCTTTTCGGAGAATACCTCCAGATATATTGATCATTTCTACACCCTTTTGTATCAACTTTTCCATGATATGTACAGGACAGCAAGGACTTTCTGTGCAGGATATATGATATCTCCTGGGAAAGTGATTACTTGCTGATTATTGTAGAAATAAGTAGCCATTATACGAGCATTAAGCATAGTGATGCATATAGACATGTAGACATTTTCTGAAAGGCACACTCACTATCACTGTTATTCCAAGCAGACATGATAGTCAACATGATAAAGTTCTGTCTGGAGAACAACATTTTTGTTTTCAATAAATTGTACAGACAAATACAAGGTACACCTATGGGCACCGGATTTGCTCCCAGCTACACCAGGAATATAACCCTTATATGGTGTTGTGGATACATTACATAGGCGACATGTTCCTGGTTTGGAAAGGCGAAAAAGAACAGGCTTTGAATTTTTTTGCCAAATTGAATGTACACCTATGATCTAAGATTTGAGGACAACATCAGTGAGACAAGTGTAGATTTCTTAGATGCCAAGGTGTTTGTGGATGGTAATAAACTGATATCTAAACTCCATAGGAAAGGTATGGTGGGCAATACACTGTTACATGCAGACAGTAGTCACTTCACAAGTCTGATAAACAGCATCTCGAATGGTGAATACCTGTGGGCTCGCAGGAGTTGCAGCTTGGATATTGCTTTTCAAGAAGAATGAAAGGTGACGACAATGACATTCAGAGAATGTGGTTGCAGTGAGTTTGTGCTCAAGAGTGCGCTAAAGAAAGTACACAACACAGGCAGAGATATTCTCTTAGCTCCTAAACAAGCACCCAGTTCTGAGATCCCCACAGTGACCAGACTCATTACTACATTTAGCAATACATCTAGGAAAGCAAGAAACACACTTAACAAACACTGGAAGATATTAAGAACAGAGAATACCCTTTCAGACGTGTTAGGCATTCATCTGAACATAACTTTTAGAAAAGGGTTATCCCTGAAAAACAAGCTCTAGGATAATGAAGTTACAGAAACAAACAACACACCAGGTGCATTAAAGGAGTGTTTTACACATATGGTAATTGTAAAGCATGTAAATATAGTAACAATGTCAAGCAATACTTCTCTTCACTGAGTAATACACACAAGCACATTGATAAATACATAAAATGCCAATCTGATTTCTGTGTATACACTCTGGTTTGTCTCTGTGAAAACTTCATATAGGGAGCAGCACACAACCAGTGAAGTAGTACAGTGAAAGAGAGCCATAAAGAATAGAGATAAGAAATATCTAGTGGCATGTCATTTTGCTGACAAACACAAGGGAAATAGAGACTTACTATGGTTCTTTGCCGTAGATAGAATGCCTATTTCTATGAGGTGGAGCAATTGTATACACAGGCTTATAAAGCTTGAATCTAAGGGCCTAATTTACGAGGCCCTAACAACACACTGTGTCACCGGAACATCATTTTTTTACGCTCCTGTGGCGTAGTGTGCCAGGCCATATTTACAAGGCCATGCAAAGCCACCTTGTATGTCAACATCATAGTAGCTTGATTTTAATATGTTTGTTTTGTCTTGTTATTTATATCCATACAGGGTTGTGCCCTCCTTCCTGAAGTGGTTGATCAGCTGCATCTAAACTGTCAATTGTTGCTTGTGGAGCTGGACTCAATTTTTTCTGCTCAACTCCTTTTGAGTTGAAGTAACAGATTAACACAGATAAACAGCGATATCTTTCTTTCTATTTTTCTCTTTTTCTTCTTCTAATACAACATATTCTCTTCTTCTTGTTTATGGGGATGGGATGGATGGGAGTCATCCTTGTGGATAGTTTTAAGAGACACAATGATAATTTATACTTAGCAAAGTAGCCATGAATGGCACAGTGTTAGCAAAAAATTTCATAACTAGCAAGGGAATTTTTCCCTTTAGCAATCCCTACATATGTGCAGAGTCATGTGTAACATGGGAGAATTCGCTCCCCTGGGCACAATGTTTGATGACCAGATGAAGACTGGCTATAGTTTGGAATTAGTCTACTGACATTTATGATGTCTTAGTAAACTGTGAAGCATTTGCCCACTTGGGTGGAATTACGTGTATTTTGGTGATATGACACTATTATAAATAACTTTTATAATTGTATAATATGCATATGAGAAGAATCAATCATATTTCAGTCTGTTTTGATTTTTAGTTGAAATTGCTTTATTTTCATCTATGATGTGGTCTGAATGTGCCATTATATGCCTTAACTTGATGCTGTTATTTGTGATCTAGCATGTTCCAGCATGGCCTATTTTGTTCAGATGTAAATAGTGAAGGCCTCACCCTTTGTCTATTTCGATGTATATGAATGCTTTAAATAGTGCGATTAACAAGACTCACCCACTCGTGACCAATGCTTGTCAGACACTGAAACGCATTGGGTTTTGATTTCCTGCATATCCACACCAGACTAAGGGCCTAATTACGAGTTTGCCTGTCACTAGACCGCCAGACTCACAGTGGCAGTCTGGACCGGCGCTGCTGTGGCATCTGAATGCCACCATCTCTGCCAGGATCAGTGATCCCCATGGACTGACGGCGGGTGCAGTTTGCAATCAGCCTCGCCCTGCCGATTAAAACCTGGTTCTCCACCAGCCTTTTCATGGTGCAGAACAGGGTCAGAATGCAATGGTATAATGTGTGGATTTTTTTTCTGTTGACCATATTGACTTAAGCAGGTTGGAGGAATGCACCTTCAAGTCTTGCACGTGAGTTACAGACTGGCTACGGCATGCTTTATACACTTCCAGGATCAGAAAAGGATCTGAGTGGGGATGGCAGCAATGAGTAAAATGCTTTTTATGTTTAAGCACATGAACATAAAATGATAGATTCCACTGTAGATGTTGAAAGAGGCAATATGTATATATTGATCAATATATGCCTTAAATAGGCTGCAATATGGCAACCGTATTTGCATGCATCTTACAGGACCACTGTTATTGGAGTCCTTTCTTATTGTTTACACCAGAGGTGTTTTGTTTAAATGTACAACATTTTTCACTCCACCGATACCGTGAACAAGGAGTTGGGTGAGGACTATCTGTGTGAATTAAATTTGCTTTCTTCAAACTGCACCACACGTGTCTGATAAGTTCTTTGTGAGGGAGAAGGACTGTGTGTTGCATATATATATATATATATATATGTCAGAGGAACCGCCACTTGTATACACCAATGGAATTGATGCATTCCTGAATTTACAAAGACTGGTAAAACTGGTATTGCAGTAAAATGCTTCGCCAACAAGGATAAATACCTTTAATTCTTCCTAGTTTGTTCATTTTCTACATGGGCTGCGTTTAGTAGCACACTTAGAAAGAGGAAAAAGCCTCAGAGGATTGTTTTTAAGCAGGAAGGTCTTTCTTCCTGCACAAAAACAATCCTGCCTGCAATGCAGGCACCCTTGTGCCATGGGCAAAGGGTGCCTGTGTTGACGCTTGGCAGCACATTGTGCACCAGCACAGGCAAAGAGCAGGATTGTGCCCTATATTGGTAAATATGGCGCATTCCTGCCCTCTCTCTTTCATGCAGTGTAGCAAGTTGTCTTGTTGCATTACGTTGATTGATAAATCTGGCCCTGAGTCTTTCATGGGTGGCACATGAATTTGTACTTTGATGCTTTTGTGTCAGTTCAGGGCCTCATTTACAAGCCCCTTGCGCCACCACTGCATCATTTTTTTTTGATGCAGCGGTCGCACTAGCCGTGCACTGCACTGCGCAATGTGCAATGCGTCAGTTTGTAAAGCCATACTTCATATTTTACCTGAGCCAGGTATAATGTATGTATTTTAGGCGTTCCCAGGCAAAAAGCCACACAGAACTGATGTGATGAAATTTACATTTCACTGTGTCATTCTGCATCTTCACTGAATCAGAAGTTTACCGCCTACTCAGAGCAGGTGTAGAATTGACACAGAGTTTTTTACAATGGGAGCCTACTCGCATTGATGGAGTAGCATCATTTTCATGACACTACTCCAGCAATGCGCGAGTTTAGCGCCAACAGATGTGTCAAAATGTTTGACACATCTGTGAAAATGTGCTCCATGGTGCTCTGTATTGTAAATACAGTGCATCCATGGCACCTTTAGGGGATCTTAGGGAAGTGCAAGAAATCTGATGCCTGATGCGTCAGATTCTTGTACAGGAGGCGCTCAATCTATGTCACTCTTTCGTGACGTTAATTTACTCTTCAGACAAGGTCTGCCGAATGGATGCGAACATTGGGCTGGAACATGTTGCTGCCTCATTTCTTTTTCCTTTTGCTGTAACCTACAGTTAATGCTCATGCTATGGACACATGAAGTTGTCAATGTGTTGACTGGCTAACTATGTTTTTGTGCTTGTAAATCGCTGAGTCTTATTATGTGACAGCTGCGTTTGTGTTGATATGGGGGCTGACAATGGACTTCTAGAGCTGGCAGCACTTTTCTTTTTACGTATATATTGCATTTCTGTCATGGCTGAATTGTGTATTGACGATATAAAGACTTATTTTCTACTTTCGCAAGTACACAGTTTCTGGCATTCATTTCTCAGACTATAACTTGTCAAACAGTTCTGCTGTGTTTTTTCTCTTAGGTGCAGGTTGTATCAGGACACCATCATGCATTTTCGTTCCTTTCTGGACACCATCAGATATCTAAATTTGAAGAAACCTTGGGTTGAGTGTCAATTTAAAAAAATGTCTTTGGTAAGTTGGATACCCAATGGGTGATGTAATTAGGCTGTTCACTGTTTGTTTAAAATCCAAAGTTTTGTTTGGAATTTACAACAAAAATTCACAGAATCCTTAATATACTGTATAAGTAATTAAACTTTTATTTACTTTTGTTTTAGTTTTCCTCCTCTATGCGTTTAGGTCGAATATATGCCGTTGTTCACCTTACATCACATAATTTTTAGGATATAAGCATAATCCTTTTAGAGTGTTGGAGTAAGCCTGGTAGTCAAACACAATCAAAGTTGTGTTTTCACTTGAAAGAGCAAAGATAAACCAGTTTGTCATGTAATTATGATCCGAAATTATATTCCACTTAGTTATTTTTGCTCAGGTGAATAGCCAGCATGTGTTTCGCACCCACATAGCCTGATGGGCTGGGGCTTTCTCAAGGCTTTTGGATTATGTAGTTTGTGTGATTCCTGTGTAGCGCTCCCGATGAGAATCTTAATATACTCAGAAATTCTAGTTTTAACCCCAAAAGGAAATAGGTCTCTGCAGTCTTAGTTCGAGAGACGGTCCCTGCTGACCTTGCAATGTTCGTTTGTTTTTAAAAATGTTAGATCCACTCAGGGCAAACTCCCCTTCAAGTGACCAACCCCCATTGTACATATTTGTTGCCAATCATCCAGACCCAGCTCCTGTTTTTTTCCTAATACCTCAGAACATAAGTCTTTGCTCCCGCTTCTAGCACTTTGAACAATGGAAACAAATTTCCATTCAACTGGGAATAAGGCATGTACGACATAAGAGTAAGAAAAAAATACATTTGTTGTAATTCTGGGATTTTAAGTTGTTGCTTTCCTTCTTTCACCCAGTAATTCCTTCACTAAGCTTATGCCCAGCTACAAATAACATGAATGGGGACTCTTGGTGGTGTCCCAGTGGCGGAAGTGCTCAGTCACGCTTAAAGGCACTCAGGTGGTCATAATGAACATGGCGGCAAACGCCTCCCCGTAGGCTGTAACTACCGCCAACAAGCTGGCAGTCCGGACCACCAAATAATGAAGTACATGAGAAACAAGTAGTGGTCCATCCACACACCGCCATCAGTGTACTGCTGACGAGAATGGAGGAAGCTGCCCACAGGCCGGCGGAAAGGATCCACCCACCTACCAAATAATGAAGTACAAGCCCGCTGTCAGTTCCGGGGCAGGAACCACCGCCACGAACGAACAAAATAAAAGGAAACACTCACCGGAGTTACACACAACACGCCTACGCAGACATGGAGAGAGAGTTGGAAATAATACCAGTGCTGCTTCTTGCCATATACCTCCACGACTGTGACCGCCGATGAAGATGACGACGGTAAGTACTGCAACCTGGTACACATGGGAAGGAAGGGCACAGTTACACACCCACCCCACCCACCCTGCAACGCACTCCCAACCCCTCACTCTAATCCACACCAGAATAAGATGTACTTACCCGCCATAAGGCAACAAAGACCTGCACCAAAGTACACACATGTGCACAACACCCCCCTACGGTGAAACGATGAACAATGTCACCATATTGTGCCAACAGCACCACTGGGCACTCAAAGTTTAATAAAAAGAGAAAAACGTACTGTGGAGATAAGGCCATTGGCCAGTCCATTATAAATACCCTAAAGGGCCCAAATAGGCTGGACTTGACTCCCACATGTACACAGGGTACTCCACTGTAAAGGGACATCAATGGGGCAGCCAGGTACCTCAGGGAACAGGGCAGGGGGTGGTGGGTTTGGGACTTTCATCTGGTAGGGGGGTTTGGCTTAGGTTTGGGAGGCGGAGGGTGTTTAGGCTTGCCCTTGGAAGGTGGGGGAGTGGGCTTGGACCGGGGTGGCAGAGGGACCTGGGGCAACACAGGGCTTCTTCCTCCCTGGGGAATGGGCACAGGAATGGGAAGGGTGGACTGGGGTGGACTTAGGCGTGGAAGGAGTGGACTGGGCAAGGGGATGGGCACATTTAGGGACGAGACAGGGTGGGCCAGTGGGTTCAAACAGGTCAACACGGGAGAGGAAAAGCTTCTTAGGGGCAGTTGGGGGGATTTGGAGGCAGATCTGGGAGTGCAGATTGAAGGAGTGCTTGTACCAGGTGTAGGTGTGCCGGACGTGGATGCGGGTCCCTGTAAAGTATGCTGATGTGTGGTGGACATTGTTGTGTGGGTGTCTGCGAATGTTTGAGTGTTTCGGGAGGAGAGGGGGTGGACACAGTGGGACAAGATACGCTGCCAGTGTACATGGATGTTGTCTGGGTGTCTGCAGGTCTGGTGAGTGTGCTGCAAGTGTCTGTCAATGTAGTTGTGGTGAGTGCAGGTGTGGTGTCTGTGGTGGATGACTGGATGTCAGATGTTGCGGTGACTGCAAGAATGGGGGCAGCAGCAGTGACTTAGGGTGCAGTGCTTGTGGGTGTGCATGGTGAGGGGACAGACAGGCAGGCGGGAGATGTAGACACAGTGGGGAAGTGGATGTTGTTGTGTGTGCTTTTGTATGTTTGGGTGTGTGAATGCCTGTGGTGGGTAGTATGGTGCTTGTGTTTCTCTGTGTGCTTCTTGTGTGTTGATGTGTGTGCATGGCTGTCTGGACGTGTGCTTGGGATGGGTGAAGGGAGTGGGATGTTGGAAGGGGTAGAGGTGGTGAGAGGGGGAGAGAAAGACCAGGGACACTGGCTGCCGTCCAAGAGGAGGCCAGAGCCTGAAAAGATCTCTCCAGGCCAGACATGGCACCGTGAATGCCTTCCATGTATGCGTTGCATTGCTGCATCTGGGATGCCAGCCCCTGGATGGCATTCACGATGGCTATCTGCCCTACAGAGATGGTTCTCAGGAGGTCAATAGCCTCCTCCGTGAGGGCAGCAGGGCTGACTGGGGCAGGGGATGAGGTGCCTGGGCCGAAGGAGACGCCCACCCTCCTGGGTGAGCGGGCCCGGGCAACTGGGTGGGGAGCAACTAGGAGGGCGGAGATTGCATGGGGTGGCAGAAGATGACATAGAATGGGTGTGCCCAGCAGGGTCCGCCATCACCAGGGAGCTGCCATTGGAGGAGGTCTCAGAGTCACTACCGCCAATGATAGTTGCCTCCCTCATGGTACTCCCCTTGCCCTGCAACCCACTGGTCCCCTTGGCGTCCGCCGACTGTCACCTTCGAACCGTGGGCTGCTGCATACCCACTTGCGGGACCACTGCTCCCTTGCCAGATTATGCTGATGTACACAAAGGACACAAGATCACAGGGGTGGAGAGACAAAACATGGGAGAAATCTGTAAATACCTGAATGAATGTACATCCCTGACTCACAAACACTCCCATCCAGGACACACCTACACGCAGCACCTACAACAATAGTCATGACTGTGCCCCTGACTAGTGGCCACTACCCCAGAATACACCAAATAACCCTCATGAAATAACGACCCTGATTCACTGTGGGAAGTACACCCATGAGAGACCATGCCCAGCCAATGCACTTACAAGAACATAAGGCCACAATGATTACCAGATGACAGAGAGGGGACCCCTCATAGGCCATTAGAGGCTGCTAACACTAGCCCTTACACCATCCCAAGGACTTGGATGCGGCAGGACTGCAGGGACACACCTAAGTGCCTACCACTACAATGCATAAATCCCACAGCACCCAAATACATCCATCAAAGTGGTATCACAACAGTGTTGGTACTCGCCCCCTTGTGGCTGCTGTGCTGCCTTCAATCACCCATCCAGATCCGGATAGGCCACCGCCAGTATGCGGGCCATTAGGGGGGTGGGGCAGGGTCCGAAGGGCACCCCTTCCTCGTTGGAAGGCCTTCCCCACCGGGCCTCGCCGGTCTTCCTGGCCCAGCTCCTCAGGTCCTCCCACCACTTCCTGTAGTGGGTGCTCCATCAGTTGGTAGACCCCCAGGGTCTGCACTTTCTTGGCAATAGCTTGCCACAGTCCTCTTTTCTGATGGGCGCTGACCTGCTTGGGACACACAGAGCAGAAAAACAAACGTCGGTATATGTGCTCCTAACACAGATGACATGTCGTCCCCTATTGAATGGACATTTTACAAAGTCAAGCTACCAACTCACGAACAGTACATGCCAAACAGTCTATGGCTGGGCAGTCACAAATCGAACACACATGCATACAGGCATCCGCCACCATCACACACATCCAAGGAAAACAGCCGCCAATTCACCTGCTCCTCTGGTCACCCATACAACTTGGCACACAGGAGTAGGACCCCATCCACCAGCTTCTCAAGCTCCTCCGTGGTGAAGGCCAGGGCCCGTTCCCCTGTGACTCAAGCCATCTCAGAGACCAGAGTCAGGTCACAGCAGCACACACTGCACGGGAATCAGGAGTCAAGTGGCAAGGGCCTGACCACATGGTGTACGTTCTGCGGCGGTGTGCACTGTCACCGCCGGCGGAGATCATGATAGGCCCAGGTTCCCCATTGAAAACCATGTAATCCAATGATTGGGTGCACGGCGGTGAACACTGCCTTCCGCCATGATGACTACCGCCAGTGGAATGATGTCACTTCCACTCCCTCTGACCTGGATGGCAGGAGGCTGCCATCTTCCTACCACCACGTTAACATATCCTGGCCAGGGGCCCCATTCAGGGCCTCCAACTCTCCGAACTTAGTCGCTTGCTGACATGAGTGTATGATCCTCACATGCACCCATCTTAGGAACTTTGTCACACTGGGATGCCATTACAACAGAGTTGACTCTGCACACATGTGCCTGACGTTGTACTTAATACAGAGTGTGTGTGTGTGAAACCTATGTGTCGCACATCCATTGAAACAGTAACATCATGTGCTGCAGGTGTATGGGTGCCCTTCAGATGTGTTCTTTTCTCCCCCATAGGTACAGGCCTGTGTGGTGAGGGAGGGCCCCATCTGTGTACAGACCTCTGGTTGATTTGGAAACCATGGATGAATGTCACATCAGTGTCACCTACAGACTCAATCGTGCTACAATCCATGACCTATGTGCTTTACTGGATCCTGTACTGAGACCAGCTAATCGGAATCAGCATGCCATCCCTACTGAAGTGCAAGTGCTATCTGTACTCCATTTCTTGGCTACGGGCTCATTTCAGGTGACAGTGGGCATGGGTGCAGGGTTCTCACAGCCAATGTTTAGCCTCATCCGGTCCAAATTCCTGGATGCATTCGTCCAACACCTGCAGACATATGTCCATTTCCCCCAAAGGACTGAACTTCCCACCATCAGGTCTGGATTTTATGCCTTTGCTAACATTCCTCATGTGATAGGTGCCATTGATGGAACCCACCTTTCTATCATACCCCCAAGATTGAATGAACAGGTGTACAGGAATAGAAAGAACTTCCACTACACGAATATATAATTGGTGTGTACTGCTGACCAGTACATATCACAAGTCAATGCCAGGTTCCCAAGATCAGTCCATGATTTCTTTGTCCTGAGAAACAGCAGTGTACCACACTTGAGGTGACAACTACAAGGGGACAGAGGATGGCTCATAGGTGAGTGTGTATGAGAATGTTTTCTGTACATAGCTGACAGCTGTGCATACAGTTCATTATGGTCCTGTTTACATCCACTTTTGCAGGTGAATCTGGCTACCCCAACTTGCAATGACTCCTGACACCTGTGAGGAATCTCAGGACAGATGCAGAGAGGAATTATAATGAGGCACATGGACGTACTAGGAGGGTGATTGAGCACACCATAGGTCTCCTGAAGGCTAGATTTCGTTGCCTCCATCTCTCTGGGGGATCCCTGTGCTATGGCCCTGAGAAGGTATGTGGGATAGTGGTGGCATGCTGCATGCTGCACAACTTGGCTGTGAGGAAAGCTATCCCCCTTCTAGAGGAGGGGGGTGCTGTCCAACCAGACCAGCAACCTCAGATAGGGGATAGGAGTAATGGTGAGGAAGAAGAGGGGGAAGATCTCAACTCCAGGAACCAGCTGATCCACCTATACTTCCAGTGACTATGAGGCACTGTTCAATGATGCTGTTGTCTTCACTGCATTATGTCAGTCTGACTCATGTAATTGGTGAAGTGGTGTCTGTAGTCATTGACACTGTTAACCGAGTACTGAAGTGGCATGTGCCAGGTAACCCAATATTGTGTACATTGTGACTTGCGTCAGACACTACAGTGCATGGGATCCCCTCCTGCAATAAAGGTATGAATATGAAATTGACTGGCTAATGCATACACACTCACAATTATTAACTCATAATGACGGGGGCATACGATTTGGTGCATATGTGTTTTTATTAAGTGTCACACATTTGAAATATCGCTGTACAGTGACAGGGAGTGGGCTCATGATGCATATCAATAATCTGGTGCATGAGCTCAGCTGTTGATGGCAGTGGGTATTGGTCCATTTGTCCCTTGGAGGATGGTGTGTTGATAGTGGCAGGTCAGCAAGGTAGCCCAGTGGCACACATGGGAGACAGTTCAGGGCAGAGTCACTTCTTAGTGGGGCCTTGGTCTTGGCTGGTGTTCCAGTGCCATGTCTGGGTCTGAGGGCACATTTGCGTGACTGGAGCTTAGCTGCAGGGCTAGGGGTGCTGGTCTCCTGTGTGCCCTCTGGCAGTGCCACCAGTCCAGTAGCTGCTGCAGATGTAGATGGCAGGGCAGTGTCCTGGATAGTGGTATGGGCTTGCAGGTGGGTGGAGGTCTCAGGGTGGCTAGGGTAGTGGTGGCATTGAGCTGTTTCCATTGCTCCATGGCCTGGTGGTGGTGTGCTATCTGCAGCTTTTGAATGTGCTCCGGGGTGGCCAGGATCTGGCCCATCCTGTCCTGGGTATGGTTGTATGCTCCCAGGACACCAGTAATCATCTCCTGGGCTGCAGCATCCATCCTTTGGCTTCCCCCTTGGGTCACTGATGCTCTCCCACTGACCCTTCCCCCCTGTGCCTGTGTCCCCTGCACAGGTCTGGCAGTCCCACTTGTAGTTGGCCCTTCATCATCCTGCCTGTTGGTGGGTGAAGACTCTGGCCTCTGTAAATGTGGGCCGCCAGTCTGTGGCCGGGAGACTCTGGTGTGGGGTCGTTTGGCCAGAGCTGATGTTGGTGGCTGGGTGGTGGGGCTGTCAGTGGTATCCTGGGTGGGGCTGCTGGAGGGTGACAGTCCAGGACTGTGTGACGGGCCAGGGCATTCCTCACTTTCCATACATCCATCACCAGTCTCCTGAGTTGGGCCTCAGCCTCTATTGAGCTGCTGGCACTCCTTGGCCTTTCCGTCTGGGTGGCATGGATGATAGTGGCTGTGGGGGGGATGGACATGTATGTGTCATGTACTAATTCGGAAATGGATGCACAGATCTGCCCTATTTTGTGCTTTTATTCCCCTGTCGTGCCATGCAGGGTCCTTTTGTGGAATTATCCTTTCTTTCTGTGTGGGGGGTGGGGGTGCATTGTGGGTGCTGTAGTGCCAGTGTGAATCATTGCAGGGGTAGGTGTGCACAGGGGGGGCAGGATGGGGGCCTGTTAGTGGAATTGTGGCCATGCAGGGTAACTGGATGTGGGTGTTGTGGCCTGGGTGGGGATGTGGTCCTAGTGGTAGTAGGAGGGGTGGGGTGCTGCATGCATTTTAGGTGGGGTGACTTTTAAGGTATTGTAGTCGATTTACCCGAGTCCAGTCCTCCAGTGAGTCCAGTGAAGCCCTCCGGGTGCAGGATAGGCAGAACCTTCTCCTCCCAGTCGGTGTAGTCAGGTGGTGTAGGTGTGGTCTTCCACCAGTCTTCTGTACTGCGATGGTGTGCCTGGATGCCATTGACCTCACCTTCCTGCGCAGGTCGTTCCATCTCTTGCGGATGTTGTCCCTTGTGCGTGGATGGTTTCCCACTGCATTGACCTTGTTAACAATCGTCTGCCATAACTCCATCTTCCTGACGATGGTTGTCTGCTGCACCTGTGCCCCGAATAGTTGTGGCTTGACCTTGAGTATTTCGTCCACCATGGTCCTTAGCTCCCTATCTGTGAAGTGGGGGTGCTTAGGGGGTGGCATGGTGTGTGTTGTGGGTGTGGTGTTATGGGTGTATTGGTGAGGGTGCTGTTGTGTGGTTGGGTGTGTGGCTTGTGATAGTGTTTGGGGTTTGTATGTGTTTTGGTGGTGTATTTGTGTGTGTGACTTTTGTTATGTTGTGTTCAGTGTATGCGTGTTGTGTTGTCAGTTTCATTTGTGCTATTGGCGATGTAAAGGATTGTTGGGGTGTGTACGTGAGTGTTTTATAGTGTTGTGGATGTGTGTCAGGTGTGTGGGTTACAAACTTGCCAATATGTGCATTTGTTGTTGTTGGGTCCCATTGCTGGCCGTGGCGGTCTGTACCGCCAATGGCTGTTCGACATCCACTATCCGCCACGTTGATTTGTGCATCATTATTTGGTGGGCGGAGGATTTGTCTCCATGGCAGTGGCACGGTGGGATGTACAGCCTTTCCGCCATCATAGGCCCTGGCGGTGGGTGCAGGCTGTAGGATTTTTGGAGGTTTGACTTTTTGGCACCATTATACGGCGGTGTGCGGTTCACATTCGCCACGGCGGTCGGCGGTGATTGCCGTCATGTTCATTATAAGGGCCTAAGTCTACAGAGTGCAAATGTTACTTAAGTGACAACTTTCCTTTTTGGAAAGCTTTTCTGACACTGTCTGCTGGCACAGTCAGTTTCAAACATGTCTGAATTCGAGGAAAAAGGGGTAAGAGTACCTGGATCATCATTGATGGCTCTTTAAGACTTAAGACTATGTGGCAGAGAAGACATTCACATTTGAAAGTGTACTTCTCATCATTAGAGCTGGACAAAGGGGTAAGAGCAACCCTTATTGCACCGAGCAAGTGCAGATCAATTCCCCAAGTATATGTATTGAAAAAAAATCATACATTTTGGTGGTCATTCTGACCCTGGCGGTTGAAAACCGCCAGGGCAGAGTGCCGCGGAAGCACCGCCAACAGGCTGGCGGTGCTTCATGGGCAATTCTGACCGCGGCGGTAAAGCCGCGGTCAGAAAAGGGCAACCGGCGGTTTCCCGCCGGTTTACCCCTGCCCCAAAGAATCCTCCATGGCGGCGCTGCTCGCAGCACTGCCATGGGGATTCTGACCCCCTTCCCGCCATCCTGGTCCTGGCGGTAAAAACCGCCAGGAACAGGATGACGGGAACGGGTGTCGTGGGGCCCCTGGGGGCCCCTGCACTGCCCATGCCACAGGCATGGGCAGTGCAGGGGCCCCCTAACAGGGCCCCATAATGATTTTCACTGCACCCGTCGCACACCAGCAACTCCGCCGGCTCCATTCGGAGCCGGCTTCATCGTTGCTGGGGCTTTCCCGCTGGGCGGGCGGGCGGCCTTTTGGCGGTCGCCCACCCGCCCAGCGGGAAAGTCATAATGATCGCTGCGGTCATTTGACCGTGGTGCGGTCTTCTGGCGGTCTCCGCCCGGCGGGCGGCGCCCGCCGGGGTCGGAATGGCCCCCTTTATCTAGTGGTCTAACACAGCACTCAGGGCTAGGATTGATGAGGCTGTTTAGCCATGAAAACATTTCAGTCCCTCAGCCTATTGGGTTTTTCCATAAACCCCGAAGCAGGGAATGCATTGCGAGCCTTCCTTATATCTAATTATACTTCTCAGCTGTCCTTATTTAACAAGATAATCTGATTTTCAGACTTTTGTTTGCAAATCTTTGTATATTTGACTTTTTTGCGTTTTAAAAAATCTAATCAGATGAATGTTGTATTATACATTTTTCTACAAGAATAAATAGTCTTCTAGTATGGAGCGGGTTACAGTCATGGGGATGCCATGTCCCAGGCTTCAGTGGAGATCAGTGGATTACCTGTAGGTAGGGTCCTTCGAGTCTGGCCTTCATCACTGCAGGGAGGAACTGGGTCAAGCACAGAGCTCCAAAAGAGCTGGGTTAAATTTCTGGCATAGGGACTCACCTCACCACTCAACAGGGAGTTCCCACCTCCCTTCCTACCACAACCTTGTATTGATTGTTGGTGGTCCCTCACAGATAAGTTTCGATTTGGAGGAAGGAGACAAACAAAGGTCAGTAACTGAACTGTTATGTGTTCTTCTTTTCTAAAATACATGTATAGGAAGTCTCTACATATTTCTTTAATGCTCAGTGAGCACAGCAGTTGTTTCGAAAGATTATTAGGATGCAAGCGCAGTGATTAATGAAACACTGATGATAACACTAAAACTGTTTCCAGCCGTTGCCACGGTTCCATCAGATGTCCCATTAACCACTGTTTGTTTAGTGGCTATTTAATTACAATCATTGGATATCACTGAATAGTCGCTTATAACATCCCGTTGGTTTCCATCAAATAGCAATATCTATAACAGTTTCCCCTTTAGGGCCACAATGTGCCTTTAACACAGTTGCATTTCACTTCTCCATCACATTGTTCACACCGTTTTAAGGATTTTTGACGTCAACTGTAAACTATTCCACATTCAATTTTGTGCGGACTTTCAAACGAGGAATTTAGCAGCGAGACATACCTTTTAAATGACCTTTAAAACATGTCTGCCTCCTAGACAGGTATATTATTAAAGACACTTTCAAGGCCTCTCTTCATTGCCCTTTTCTCAGAGCAAGAATCTACTAGAAAAGCAAATGGTTTCTTTGTAAAAGTGCAGCTGCAGTATTTCTAATATTTTCTACAATTTAATGAGAGAAGGCTGTGCATTGTTAGTCGCTCGCATATTTCTATGTTTATGGGGTTTATGTATAACTTAATAGGTCTACTGGGCTGGTTTTTCTCCCATTACCTTGACAACATGAATTGTTTGCATTTTATAAACCTGAACATCTCTTAAACAAATTTTATTGTTGGCAATATAGAAATATTGCAAATCAATTTAGCGTTATTGTCCCTGGTGCAAGCAGTATCGTGTCTGAGGACCACAGATGGAAGAAGAGTATGTTTGAAGGAGCCTGGTGTGGGCTTAAAGAAACGAGGAGTGGTGCACAGGTGAGCTGCGATAAAAAACAAGCGTTGGCAAAGCCAATAGATGTCGTCTTGTGACCTTTAGGCTTTGCTAAATGTTTTCAGCAACACTGCACAGTGTCCTCGATACTGTAGAATCTGGCTGGAGTAAAACAAAAACAAAAAAGTTTGTGCAGTTCCTGCATCATTTTGTAGGTGGCTTTACCATGCACACATGCACCTACAAATTGACCAGCCTTTTTTTGTTTTTAGTTACCAATCTGAGTTGGATTTGCAACTAAAACAAAACAAAACTCGCAAACACATTTTTTAATGTGCATCTGCAAAATCAGTGCGGGATAAAAGCAACAGGGCAGGGAAAGCAACACAGGGGATGGGGCGGGAACATAGAAGCGACATGGAGAGGACGGGGACACAGAAGCAACATGGAGAGGCCGGAGAACAGGAAAACTAAAGCAGAAGGCAGGAGACACAAATGCACAACAGGAGAGGACAGGGAGATATGCAAAAGTGAAGGACATGAGTAAGCGCACATGAGGGGCCGCTGAGAAATACGTGGGGACAAGCAGGTGGGAGCACCAGGGGAAGGGAGGTTGCTCAAAAACATGCACTCTCTGGGAGTGTGGACAGAAAAAGATAAACATGAGTTCCCTAGCAATGAGCAAAGACACCAGGCAAACGCACACATGGTAAAGAGGCAGTTTGAGAAGCTGGGACATGAATACGAACCAGGCTAATGAGAGTAACAACAAAAGCAAAACAATGGTAAGCAATAAGGGGGCTCCAAGTTCCTCTATTTTCTTTGTAAGTCACAATATGCCTTGTAACAGACAGCACATGCCTTGTTTAGTAGGTTTGACATAAAAACCCTATGACTTCTGACAACATCACATGGTTGACACTTGCCCCACACTTCGGTTCCAAGTATGAGTGTCACAGAAGATTAAATAATTAGTGCACCCGATGAAATCTGATATCCCTTTGTTTGAAATTCATCGAGTATGATAGTTAGATCCAAGTACAAGTTTTTGTTGCCCTTCAAAATGGGAGCGATATGTGGATTTAGGTTCTCTCTGTAACAAATCCACACGACCCAGAGCAACAGGAATAGGCGCAGGGGTTGGAATTATCTAGGCCACTTGCAGACAGGTCTTTCACCTTTCAACAGCTACCTTATATGCTGCTGAACATGTGCGTGAGGCAATGAGCGGACACTAAAGAACGTAAACAGAGCCCTTGACCTCTGAAACCAAGTAGCAAGGATAGTGCGAGGGGTATCAAAGGGTATCAAAGAAAAGGCTACTCCTGCATTTCCCTATAGGACAAAAGCAGGAGAGAAGAGTGACACAACAGAGTATATGTGGGCATCATTTTTTTTATTTACCAACCTGAGAAGAACTGGTAAATCAAAAAATGTAAACCTCATTTCTTTTAAGGTGCAGATCCTGACAGCAATTTGGTGCCTGGTCCTCACCCCAAAAAACAAGTATTTGTTTTTAAAAAGACCATGGATTGAGGATGGGGAGGCAATGGAGGAGTGGTTGGAGAGGATGCATTGGGGAGTGGGCAGGGGAGGGGAAAGGCAGCCCTTGTGGGAGAGCAGCACAATGGCACAAGAGAGAACCGCACCAGCAAGAAAGCAACATAGAGCACACAGGAGTTTGCCATTGGGGAGAACATGAGTGAGAGCTTGCAGCACAAGGGGGACCGCAACATGGAGCACATGGGAGAACCACACCAGCAGAAAACACATGAACTCTAAAGGAGTGTTTAAGCAAAAAAAGAAGAAAAAAGTTGTTCCCTAAAAGTGAGCAGTGGAAGGATGGAAATCTGCCAAGCCAGAGGCTATGCTCCACAGGACGGACAATCACAAGATAGAACAAAATGGACAAGAAAAGTCATTGAATACTAAGCAAGCAAATGAGTGTGGCAGTAAATCAACCAATGATAAGCAAAGGTAACTGCTCTCAGACAGTTCTAAGCTCTTGGTAAGCCCACAATAGGCATATTCCAACCCGACAGCTTGCATTGTCTGGTAGGTGAGACCACTGCTTAATTTGTGCTTGTTGTTTCTGGTGCTGAGCACCAGCACTTATTTTTGAGGGCCAGGGCTTGTTCTTCTGCCTCAAGCATTTGCTGTAAGCAAAAGACACATATGGGAAAGACGGAGGAAGGGAAAAACGAAAAGGCATCACAAAGGGAGAAAGCAGAAAGCTGCAAGAGTGAGCTGAAGGGGCAGGGAGTTGCTTTAAATGGATTGAAGAGGCCAGATATGGCTTCAGGATTACGCGGACTCAGTATTCAGTGTTCACACATTTAATTGCAGCAGCCGCGTGTTTAAGAGGAGGGCTTTGGGCACCAGCACCTCTTTATTCACAAATGAATCACTGGGTGAGACCTAAAAAGGCAGAACTAAAAGCCAATTCAGGAATAAGTCATGTATTCTACAAGAGTAAGCCCCACCTGCTTACAGCAACAACCTTTGTGAATCGGGACTGTAGTGTTTTGCATTGCACCATCTTTAACAATTTTCTTCACCTGTCTTCGGATTTTGATGACTCTGCACTTCAACCTTGCAAAATAAATTCCTTGATGTGTTTTTTAATAACATTTAACGCATTATGCACAAATTTAATTATAAAAAAGAGGGACCTTTCAAATGATTAAATGGAAATGGTTCTTGGACATTTCTACCTTTACATGAAAAATGCCTTCAGATTTAATCTGTCGTGTGTACTTATGTCTTAAGAAGGCTATATGTGTTTAATAAGGTATGTTTTATGGACAGTTTTGCTAATAGGCTAATGTCTGTTTATTGATTTTGATGTTTGTGATTTATTGGGCGTATATTTTATTGATAAATCGAAGCAAACTAAAAATAACATAATAAAGAATATATATATAACCGAAGGTTTAACTATAGAATGCTTATCTTTCAACAGTGACCTGCAAACACTTACCTGGAAAAATACTTTAAAGTACCTAATATTCACGTGAATGTAGAACGTGGCTGTACAGAAATGTAACACATAATGGGGCCTAACTGCCATGTAAAATGCTTGGTACATGCCACCTGGTGCGCTTACACTTACCTCATAAGCAGCTGGCCTGTTTTCCTGGCTGTTGTTTTTTTGTTGTTTTCACGAACAAGTTAACAAATGCCACCTGGTGGGGCGCATTATACATGTTTTGTTGAAATAGTGATTCCTTCAAATCACCTGAGTGAATTAAATATTGATGTGGTAAGTGCTTCTACGGCTGCCTGTGTAATTTGTTTGAAAAATGTTCTTCTCCTTTAGGTCGGTTCTAGCACATTCATGTCCCCAGAAATTACTTCCTTCCTCTCTCCACAGTGGATATTGTGATTAAGCCATCCACAATTGTCTCCAACCCATCTCCCTAGTAGCAGGGGGTAGCTTAGTCAGTAAGACTGGGGTTTGACCTTCAGATGTCCCGACGATCACGCTGGCACATAATGTTAAATACATTATATGACAAGCGGGGCACATGAGATGGGTTTACGAGGCAGTGGAAAGGGAGAGGCATGCAAATTGGTAGGAGTAATAAGTGAGAGAAACAATATTCTGTAAAAGAATTAACATTTTTTGGGCATTCAAAACAGAGAAGGGACAGAGTGTGTATGTGTTTTTGTCAGTGTTTGCGTGCATAAATGCCATTTTAAATCCGATAGACATCTCACTGTCCCCCACTGAAAGCAACTGTACCCAACGTTTCTTCAGAAGATACATTAGGGGGGTGTAACACCCTCAAACATCCCCCTTGAAGCTACGCCCCTGCTTAGTATTCAAAAGTACAAGGTGTCGTAGTCTCTTGAGTGACAAACAACTGCAATAAATGTTCATACACCTTACCATGTGTTTAAATGTTGTGGGTATCGATGACCAATAACGGATGTCTATTGATGCCCACGTCGTTGGTACTCATTTTATCTGTCTGAAGGATGATAGGCTAAGTCGACCTGCCAGAATTGGAACTTGTGACCAGGGGCTCAAACACAGATTCCTGGACAGGATGCTTTTGTCCACTGAGTCATCAAACCTAGGCCCAAATTTATATTTTTTAGTGCCGCAATTGCGTCAATTGTATTTTGTAAGTTTGCGCCGTTTTTGCGTCAAAACGTGGCGCAAATGCGGTGCTAAAAAAGTGTAAATATGGGCCCTAGTGGCTCTGTGGTTGAATGATTCAATTAATGCCCCTCAATGTATTGGATACTTTAAGGCCCATATTTATACTTTTTGACGCAAAACTGCGCTACCCAGTTTTGCGTCAAAAAAATGTGTGCCGGCTAATGCCATTCTGAAGCGCCATGCGGGCAATGACGTTAGCCGGCGTTAGCCGCCGGCCCTGCCTGGTGTGCGTTGAAAAAAACGACGTACACCAGGCAGCGCCGGCGTAGGGGGATATGGAGCTTGGGCGTGAAAAAATGGGGCAAGTCAGGCTGAGGCAAATTTTTCGCCTCAACCCGATTTGCGCCATTTTTTTCGACTCCCAACCCCCATAGAAATGACTCCTGTCTTAGCAAAGACAGGAGTCATGCCCCCTTGCCCAATGGCCATGCTCAGGGGACTTCTGTCCCCTGGGCATGGTCATTGGGCATAGTGGCATGTAGGGGGGCACAAATCAGGCCCCCCTATGCCACAATTTTCTTTTAAAAAAAATACTTACCTGAACTTACCTTAATGTCCCTGGGATGGGTCCCTCCAGCCTTGGGTGTCCTCCTGGGGTGGGCAAGGGTGACAGGGGGTGTCCCTGGGGGCATGGGAGGGCACCTCTGGGCTCCTTCCGAGCCCACAGGTCCCTTAACGCCTGCCTTTTACAGGCGCTAAAAAACGGCGCAAAAGCAGACGTACGTCATTTTTTTTGACCCGCCCACTCCCGGGTGTGAATTTTGCCCGGGAGTGTAAATACGGCGCACATGCCGCGGAGTCCATTTTTTCGACGGGAACGCCTACCTTGCATATCATTAACGCAAAGTAGGTGTCCACGCTAAAAAAGGACGCAAACTCCATGGACTTTGGCGCTAGACGCGTCTAACGCCAAAGTATAAATATGGAGTTACTTTTGCGTCGGAATTGCGGCAAAAAAAACGACGCAATTCCGGCGCAAACGGAGTATAAATATGCCCCTAAATATTTTGGCCCACAGAAAGACATGGCTGGATTTAAGAATGGAGAAACAGGGCGAACAGTATCTTCAATTGCAGTCAGTATCCCTGCACCTAAGTCCAGCCATTACGAGTTGTTGTCTCCAGGATGGGGAAACACTATGCAGTCCCATAGTACTGTGCTTTTTGCAATGTGTTTTCTAATTTCCGGGAACAAATCCACCCATATTTGCCACCTAATGTTAGCAGATGGTCCACCTAATTATGGTCCATGGAAAGGATGGAGGGTTGAAATGGGCATCTGGCAATATTGCACCACCTTCTATGTCAGGGGGTAAAGAACCTACTACCCATATGAGTTAGTGGAAATCTACAGCTCTTGCAAGAATCTCTTCTCAGAAGCCGGAGGTCAGTGCAATTAAACATCGGCATGCTGAATGCCAAGGTTGGTAGCCTTAAATTCACCTCATGCCTCTTTGATCCACTACCAGGCAACCCCTAGTCCTTTATCTCACTCTTACAATGTCTGGCTTTCTCCCTTTGCAACAGTTTTTCTTACTCCATCCATCCAATCTGGGGGGCATATTTACAAGCCCCTAGCGCCTCCTCACGCACCCCTGGTGTCATTTTTTTAATGCTAAGGCAGTGACAAGGAGGCCTTTTCACCAATGCAAGCTTTACAAAATGGTGCAATGCAAGCCTTGCGCCACTTTGTAACATCTTACGCCACATTATGCCTACACCAGCCATAATGTATGCAAGGGGGGTGCTCTCCCATTAGGAGGCCCAGAAAAATGGTGCAGTGAAATTTACAAGATTTCACTGCACCATTTTCCCCATCATTTTCTAATGCCTGCCCAAGGCAGGCGTTAAAGTGATGCCCCCATTGTTTCCACTAGGCCTACCCATGCATTGCTGGGCTAGTGCTATACTTTTTGGTGCTAGTCGACCAATGTGCCACAATAGCATCAAAATTGTTGATGCTATTGTGCGCCGGATTGTAAATACGGCTCTACCAAGGTGATATTAGAGGGGTACGGGGGTGCAAGAAAAGTGGTGCATCACAGCTGATGCGCCATTTTCTTGGAAATATGCCCCTGTGTGTTTTCCCCTCTCTTGAACACAGTAGATATCTAATGCAAAACAAATGGGGGCTGGCCACTAAAAGTTAGGTGCCAGTGGTGCCCACCAGCAATCACCAGCTCAAATTAATCACTGGTCCTTGCCCAGAGGGCCAGCAATTTTCCCTGGTTAAGATAGGACAACTAGCCAAACCAGTCCAGTTTTGTCATACCCGGGAATTGCAAGGGGTAGGAACACTAAACAACTCGTACCATGGCCAAGCAGTATTTCCAGAGCAATACTGCTCCACCACACTCAAAATGGGTGCCTTGGTGAAATGCCCCCACATCTGCCATTTCTGTACTCCTTAAATTTTGTTAACAGTTTCACTTCAGGTCCTCTCCGACAGCAGCAATAAATACCCTCCATGGCCTTCTGGAAGAGGCCTTTCTGCTCAATGGCTTCCCACATTAATTCTGTTGTTTTTAGAAGCTAATCTATCTCCCATATTTGTCTGTTGTCTGAATCAAAATGAGTTCCTTAAGTCTAAACATCATACCCAGTAAATATATATGTGATGCTGCATTCTGATTGGCCATCATATTTTGTTTCTGCAAACCGAAAATACCTTACCTGTAGTCCATTGGAGTCACAGTCCATAACACCCACTATAGTTTACCTTACAAGTTGCTTTTATAGTTTCAGTGGTTCAGTATGCAGCAGGGGCTCCTCCTTTACGGTGGAGGAGTGTTGCCACCCCCTCCCCTGCCAGCAGAAGCAAAACTTTAAAAATAAAATGATAATAAAACAGTCTTATTATAATTTTATTTTCCTTCACCGGGCCGAGTCTTGAGGGAGGGGTCATCACAATGACAGGCATGGAGGAGGAGTGGTGGCACTAGTGCAAGTGCAAACGTGGGTTTGGCCGTCAGTCTTAGGATGGCCAAACCGACATGCGCATTGCGATGTCTCCAACCCAGCTGTGTTACCAGGTTGGAGACAGTAGGCACAATCTCCGAGTCCAAATAAGAGCACAAATCAATCCAGCTCAGGCCAATCCTGGCGTTTCCCTCATGCTGCCAGCAGCATGAGAGCAGCATCTGGATTGGCCATAGGGGAGTCTGGGAGCCTGTGTTGCAGTAGAGCCAGATGAGCATATCTGCAGTGCAGGCGGCGGCAGGTAAGTTATTTTTTTCCCGTTGTGTTGCTATTGTTGCACCCCCCAACTTCCGCCCCCCCCAGATCCCAGCTACTACTGTCAGCATGAGCAGTGTCTAGGCTGGATCCAGGGAAAACATTTTCTCTCCCTATGTAATGGCTGTAACATACGATGTGAAACAGAATGCCAGTGACCAGCAGCCCTCCTGAAGAGAAACAGCTACTTTTACCGAGCCTTATATCTTAACAGTGATAATCATACTTTTGCTTAAGTTTTTTTTAAATAATGAAAGTAGTTACATGACCCAGACCTTCTTTGTTTCTAACGACTTTGGGAGTAAAAGTGAATAGGCTTAATTCACCTTTTGAATATACCTTTCACGTTATTCTTTTTAAGGTTTCAAGATTCAGACAATGCAGCTTGGAAAACTCCACTACCCATTTAAAGTGTTTTTATAGTCATGGGAATACGAAACAAAAGAAAATGTAGCAAATTGAACTTCAGCTTTTTTTCATATATTTTGAAATTCAGTTTTCTGGTCACTCATTTACACAAAACACATCTTGTGAAATATCTTTAAACGAACAACAAACTTCACAGCACACATGCATGATTATTCTGAATATAACCTCAGATTTCTCCTTACAGTGGGTCCAGTCCACAAAAAATGACGGTATCTGTGCATTTTAAAATTATTTTCGATTTGCATACATTTCCCCATATTTGTCAGTCACAAAATTCCAGTGGGAACACGGTGGAAACCTATGAAAAGCGTAGATTTCCCAGCTTAGGCCTACTTCTCTGTACTTACTCGACAGGTTGTCAGCAGTGTGGAATATCCACAGAAGTAAATATGATATATTTTGATTGCTCCCTTTTTTTCTCCATATAGAAATCATTTGTTCATGTGGAGAAAATCATTCCCTCTTGACCAGTTGAAATATGGGGGTGATTCAAGCGCCTCCTTGCGCCACATTAGCCTCATTTTGTTTTATGCTAATGTGGCCCAATAAGGTCAAAATTGCAACGACTAAATTTACAAAGTGGCACAATGCATCCACTGCACCACTTTGTAACCCTTTGCGCTACATTATGCCTGTGCATAATGTATGTAAAAGGGGAAATTCCCCGTTAGGGGGGGTGAAAAAATGGTGCAAAGAAATCTAAAAGATTTCTTTGCGTCATTTTTTTCAGCAGTTTAAAAGTAGGCACACCATTGTTCACAATGTGCCTCAATGGATTTTGCAGGATTAGCATCAATATTTTTTAAGCTAATCCTGCAAAGCTCCAAACTAGCCTAAAAAATGTTGCCCCTAGTTCTCTAACTACCGCCATGGTGCGCCGTTACGAGGGAGCTCAGGGGCGCAAGAAAAGTGGCTCTGTACTAGGTGCAGCACCACTTTTCTTAAATCGGGCCCTCAGTGTGAAAAGCCATTGTGAATGTTTGTGAATATTTAGAGAATTATGAGTTTACCACTTCTTGTCAGATTCGCTATGGCTGCTCGTTGAAACATCATTGTTCCCACCACTAACCCTTTACCTACAACAGGTGAAAATCTGCTAAATCGGCACATTACCCTTGTTCACAAGTTAGATTTAAGGGCAGAAATTCTTTAAGCCCCAGAAACTATACGAACCCTTATTCCGTGAACCAGGATTTAGAAATTTTCACCCTGAATCCATGCTTATGCACTCATAAATGGAAACGAAGCCCACAAATAACATTACATGTATATTTGTAAAGTGCATGTTCAACCAGAAGGGTATCTTGGTGCAGAATAGCAGATATTTATTGTTATACAACTCAATGGTACTCATTGTATTGGCCTTGGAAGAATGAAAGTCTGAGTGGACCCGCCAGAACGTGAACCTGTGATCATGACGTCGAACACAGGCCCCTCCAGTGGATGCAATAGTCCACTAAGCCTCTGGACCCGGCAGGGATATGTCTTTAAATGTTTTTGTGGTTGTAAGTCACTATATAGACGTTGATACTATTGATGTGAAATAATATTGCATCGAGTACATCGGCTCTAGCTACATTGTCATGCTAAGTATATGATCATTGTTCTTACCTTCAAATGAACTTACCTTAGGATGCAGTGGTTAGGATAATATAGTCGATGTGATATAACACATGCAATAAGGTGACAGCCTGTAGTTCTCGAATTTGACCCAAGAGTATCCATCAAACAATGCAGTCAAGAAAAGTACTTGGTTTGGATTCTTTTGAGAATAGTTTGCAATGACCAATACTGCTTTATTGACGAACCAGGCTCTATTACAAAGGTTGGCTTATCCTGGTAATATGCTGTAGGCCCACGAGGAGTAAACACGAAGTCAGTGACGACGCAAGGGAGGAAAGCGGGAAGCACATGCATCTGCAGTGCCTAAAGATTGCGTAATCAATCTCTAGAGAGAACTGTGCACTCTGGCAGTCTTGTCTTTCCATAGAATTTAGTAGAGTGCCTTGACTTGATACCCCCCTTGAGACAGCGCTATCAGGGAGTCGGAAATTTCAGACACTGAGAGCAGGATATGGATTTCAGTGTCTCCGGACTGCTGACTGTCAGGATCCTATCAGAATAGGCCTGTTTCTTTGTACCGTTCTCCACAACGCCCTTTTCCTTCGATTTCACTTTTTTTTTACCGCTTTATATCAGCATTTTCTAGCAGTCTTCCACTGGTCCTAGCATACCAGGCGAGCACGTAGCAGTTATCACAGTGGCGAAGCCAGTACTCAGTGCTAGGCCTCAATGTTTACACCGTGCAGCTCTCCTTCACCTACAGACGTGATTATCGAACGTTTGTGAAACAGAGCAAGGCACGCATACAGATAAGATGGCGCACACAAATAGACATTGTGGGTTTTGTTTTCCAAGCAGCAATAGCTGAAAGCAGATTGTTTAAAAAAACGTAGGGCGAGATTTACAAGGCCCTTGTGCCCCTTAGCGCCACATTTGCGTGAACATTTTGGCCCATATTTATACTTTTTGACGCAAAACTGCGCTAACGCAGTTTTGCGTCAAAAAAATTAGCGCCGGCTAACGCCATTCTGAAACGCCATGCGGGTGCCGTATTTAATCAATGATGTTAGCCGGCGTTAGCCGCCGGCGCTGCCTGGTGTGCGTTGAAAAAAACGACGTACACCAGGCAGCGCCGGCGTAGGGGGATATGGAGCTTGGGCGTCAAAAAATGGGGCAAGTCAGGCTGAGGCAAATTTTTCGCCTCAACCCGATTTGCGCCATTTTTTTCGACTCCCAACCCCCATAGAAATGACTCCTGTCTTAGCAAAGACAGGAGTCATGCCCCCTTGCCCAATGGCCATGCTCAGGGGACTTCTGTCCCCTGGGCATGGTCATTGGGCATAGTGGCATGTAGGGGGGCACAAATCAGGCCCCCCTATGCCACAATTTTTTAAAAAAAAAAATACTGACCTGAACTTACCTTAATGTCCCTGGGATGGGTCCCTCCAGCCTTGGGTGTCCTCCTGGGGTGGGCAAGGGTGACAGGGGGTGTCCCTGGGGGCATGGGAGGGCACCTCTGGGCTCCTTCCGAGCGCACAGGTCCCTTAACGCCTGCCTTTTACAGGCGCTAAAAAACGGCGCAAAAGCAGACGTACGTCATTTTTTTTGACCCGCCCACTCCTGGGCGTGAATTTTGCCCGGGAGTGTAAATACGGCGCACATGCCGCGGAGTCAATTTTTTAGACGGGAACGCCTACCTTGCATATCATTAACGCAAAGTAGGTGTCCACGCTAAAAAATGACGCAAACTCCATGGACTTTGGCGCTAGACGCGTCTAACGCCAAAGTATAAATATGGAGTTAGTTTTGCGTCGGAATTGCGTCAAAAAAAACGACGCAATTCCGGCTCAAACGGAGTATAAATATGCCCCTTTGTGCCCCAAATGTGACGCTAACGAGTCACTACCATAGTGCCATATTTACAAGGTGGTGCAATCTAAGTTTGGTGCCGTCTTGTAAACCCTAAGCTGAACATCACCCATAATATATTCATAATTTATGCGAAGGGGGCATTCCCTCGTTAGAGGGTCGCAAAAAATGACGCAGTGTTTTTAACGCTTGCTTAAAGCAGGCGTTAATAATATGAGGCTCCCGTTGATTTCAATTGGCCTCTTAATACTATACTGGATTAGCATAATTTTTTTACACTAATCCAGAATAGCGTTACAATAGCGTAAAAAAATAACACTATTGCTCCCAACATGCGCCATGGTGCGCTCTTGTAAATACGGCACTACCATGATGGCGTTGGGGGCCGCAAGAAAAGTGTTGCATCACAAGTGCTACCCCACTTTCTTGTAAATATAGCCCTAAATGTGTTAGGGAGCATAGTAGTTTACACCTTTGATAATCAATGAGCTTTACATTCTTAAAGCAGGCAAAGCTTGAATACGAACAAAACATGTGGCACATATCATTGTTCTTCCAGTGAGAAGTCTCAACACTCAAAGGTCGCCATAAAAGCTTTTCTCCGTGTACGCTGAAGATTTTTTGGGCTGTGTTCCTTCAATAAGGCATAATTCCATCACTCACAGTGAAGTTAGTAAACAACTGAATTGGGTTTTCCGTGTGGGTAAACACTGTCAGCTCTAAACAAACACTATCCTTGTGAAGACCGGTGCGTTAGGAGGACTGGTCCCTGTAGTGTGTTTAGGTAGTTTCGAGCGAGTGCATAAAAAAACTAAAAGTGCAGTTATATTTGCCTTGGTCCGCTTTATAACCTTCCATACTATCAAAGCTTGTGTGGCGTTAGATTAGTAAATACACACTTCATTACGCTCAATGGCTCATAATTATAGGTATAGAGCAACCTCACTGACCTACTCAGTGAACTGCTCTGCCACCGCTTAGCTCCACCTGCAAGTGAAGCCCCCCTGATTCAAATTCTGACCTCGGTCAGAAGTTCAAGGCCCTCCTCCACCGCAGGCTTCTGCCTGCGCCTCATCCCTGGTCTCTAATGGGAGAGCTCTGCTCTTCTGCTGGGCTGCCCTCTTTCTCTTTTCTCTTTTTTCCCCCGTTTTTCCTTTGTGTACTGTTTTTGTGCCTTTTGCTTTATTCTTGCTTTCCCTTGTTTCTCTCCTCACTTGCTTCTGTCTCTCTCACACTCTCCCCGCCGCTGCTGCCCCCTCGACCCCACCCCCTCCTCTCTCGCACTCTCCCTGCCACTGCTTCCCCCATGACCCCACCCCCTTTTTCACACCATTTCCAGCTCCCGCCTCCCAGCTGTCCTCTCCTCCCCACCTACTTAATGGCAGCCGCGCGAAGCCTGTACGCCGCTGGCACGCCTAAGGCAAGCCCATCTGCACCCATCCTCTACCCTACCACGACCAGCGCCAGGACCCCTGGTCCTGCCACCCACCACCTCTACACATCAGCAGCACTCATTGCACCCAGGACGCAACAACAACTGCAAGCAATCATCACCAGCCAACACCCACGGACCCTTCAGCTGCCTCTGCTACCGCTAAACCTACACCACCACCAAGACCTTGGACCCAGCACAACCCACCCGTAACATCTCACAACCCAAAATCTATGAAGTGCATTCTCCTCAACATCCGCTCCCTCCATAAACACGCTACTGAAATCTGGGACCTCCTTGACAGCACCACCCCTGATGTCGCGTTCCTCACGGAGACCTGGACCAACACCACCTCAGGCCTGGACATCGCCATCGCCATCCCCCAGGGTTACAAGATCATCTGGAAAGACCGCCCCAGCCACCCTGGGGGAGGAATCGCCATCGTCCACAGGTCCAACCTCCGCCTGAACACACACTCAGAGGACTCCAAAGAATCCACAAGCCTCATGGAACACCTCCACTTCAAACTACATACCAGCCCGATATCCATAATCAGGGGAACTCTCATCTACTGCCCTCCTGGACCACGTGCTCCCTTCGCTGACTCCATCATGGACTACAACTCAGCACAAGCCATCACAGCCACCAACTACACCCTGCTGAGAGACCTCAACTTCCACCTCGATAATCTACAAGACCCCAACACCGCTTCCCTCCTAGACAAACTCCACAACATAGGGCTCCGACAGATCGTGACGGAGCCAACACCCTCAACAGGACACACCCTCGATCCCATCTTCACTACAGGAACCTCCGCTACCTTCAGTCACACCTCAGAATTCCCTTGGACAGGCCACCGATGCATCCATTACACCTTCAACACACCCACCGTCATCAGACCCCAACCCCAACCAGCACATTGAAACTGGACAAGAATCACTGACGATCAGCTCACTGCCGCCCTCGCAGTCCCCACCATCGCACACAACGACTACCCAAACACCGTAGCACGCACCTTCCACAAATGGATCGCCGACTGCGCTAACACCATAGCCCCCCTCAAAAAGAACAACAGCTCCCACGCAAAGACAGCCAGCTGGTTCACCCCAGAACTCAGAGAATCTAGACGCACTTGTCGCCGCATCAAGAAAATCTGGAGAAACACCAAATCCACAGAAGCCCATAGCAACTTCAGAGCTGCCACCACTGTGCACCACCAACTCATCAGAAAGAAAGCTATGCAAGACAGAACCTCCTCACATGCACACAACAGCAAGGAACTCTTCAGCATCATCAAGGAGTCTGCCCAACCCAACAGTGAAACAACGGACATCCCATCCTCACATACCTCTGTGACGGACTCAACACTTACTTCCACCACAAAATCAAGACCATCTACGACAGTTTCAGCAAGGACAACCCACGTGCAGAACACCCTCTACCAAAACCCGACAGCAAAAAACCAACAATCACCACCTGGACCCCTCTCACCATCAAAGATACTCTGAGAAAAATGAGGTCCGTACACTCCGGTGCCCCCATGGACCATGCCCCCACCACATTTTCAACAGAGCCGCAGACACAATCACCTCCAAGCTCTGCCTTACCATCAACTGCTCACTGGCTACCCCCTCCTCAAGAAACCCTCAGCAGACCCCGCCAACCTTAAAAACGCCAGGCCCTACTCCCCTTTTCTGCGAAAATCCTCAAAAAAGAGGTCAACAGCCAACTCGCCACGTTTTTAGAAGACCACAACAATCTCGACATCTCCCAATCCGGATTCAGGAAAAACAATAGCACCAAAACAGCCCTCCTGGACGCAACAGACGGCATCCACTCCCTGCTGGACAAGGGAGAGACAGCGGCACTCATCCTGCTAGACCTCTTGGAGGCCTTCATCACAGTCTTTCATCACACCCTGATACGAAGGCTCCACGAAGCTGGCATTAGGGACAAGGCCCTCGTTGGATCCAGTCCTTCCTCTCTGGCAGAACTCAAAGAGTGAGACTTGCCCCCTTCCTCGCAGACCCCACACCCACCACATGTGGAGTTACCCAGGGATCCTCCCTCACCCCACGCTGTTTAACTTCTACATGGCCCTGCTAGCCGCCATCGTCAGAAGCTACGGAATCAACATCATCTCCTACGCCAACGACACCCAACTCATCCTCTCCCTCTCAAACGTACCCAACAGAGCCAAATACAACTTCCACGAAGGCATGGAAGAAGTCGCCAACTGTATGAGAAACAGCCGCCTTCAACTCAATGCAAACAAAACAGAAGTAGTCATCATGGGCCCTCAAACCAATGCGTGGAATGACTCCTGGTGGCCACCCACTCTCGGAAACCCGCCCAACCCCACCAGCCAAGCCCGCAACCTCAGGATCATTCTGGACTTCAATCTTGGCATAAACCATCAAATCAACTCAGTCACCTCCACCTGCTTCTGCACCCTACGCATGTCCTTCAAATGGATCCCCCTCGAACATAGAAAGAACATCACACACACCCTCATCACCAGCAGACTGGACTATGGCAATGCACTCTAAGCTGGAATCAACAAGAAACTCACCCGCAAACTCAAAACATCCAGAACGTCGCCGCTAGACTGGTCCTCGACCTACCTGGACACTGCCACATCTTGCACTACCTGCGTACACTGCACTGGTTACCCATAGAGAAAAGAATCACCGTCCAGATCCTCACCCATGCACACAAAGCCCTCCACAACACCGGACCAGACTACCTGAACCATTGACTCAACCTCCAAGTACCCCACAGGACCCTACTCTCAGCCCAGCTCTATCTCGCAGAAGTACCCCGCATCAGGAAATCCAGAACAGGAGGACTCTCCTTTTCATATCTCGCAGCCACCCCCTGGAACGCCCTTCCTCTCCACATCAGACAAACCACCTCCCTCCTTAGCTTCATGAAGGAACTAAAGACACTGCTTTTTTAAGAACTACTGGTGAATGCTACGCTTCCCCCCACCAGCGCCTTGAAACCCTAAAGGGTGAGCAGTCGCGCTTTAAAAGAATCGACTGACTGATTGATTGTATGTCATGCTTTGAGTGTGTGTGTGTGTGTGTGCATGCATATAGACATACATATGTACATATAGTATACACTATAGCTAGGTCAAATGTTAGGTTAAAATTTCAATGACAACATAATATCTTAAACTCTAAAAACCACTGAAATTAACCAGTTATAGTTATCTCAAGTAACTATAACTCAAGCCCTAAGGCGACTTTAACTCGCACCACAGCCATGCATGGTTTTATCATCAATGATACCATTTCAAATGTTGCAGTGATGTATCCATTATATTATAGAACATTTCATGAGTGATGTAATATGTGATGTAATTAGCAATGCATGGTGAGGGCATGTGCTATAGTTACTTGAGAAAACTATAACTGCTGATCTCCAGTGGTTTTGTGAGTTTAAAACATCACATTGACACTGAAATTTTCACTGACTATAACTTGAATTTGCCCTTTGTTTTTTCAGTGAACTTCTTAAGTTTTTTTAAAATGTAAGGTAAGATATAATTTGAATGTATACTTCAGTAATTCATACACAAATATCACCAGAGAGAGACCTCATATTTGTCTTATATTGTCTCCCTGATCAGTAAGGTCAGATGGGGTTCCCTAATTTTTGTAAAAGATCATCACCTGCTAGTTATGTTAGTGGTACGCTTCATCATTTGGTTCCCACCCAGCGTGCTTAACATATCTGGGTGCCAGTGTTCCTTCCCCAAAACAAGACTCATGGTCACATGATCCCCAAGTGACAAGGCCCTTAGCAACTCTCCATGTCCCTAGTGAGTGGTATCCCTGGTACCTAGGGCAGTGGTACTAAAGAGGGTACCCCAAGAGCTGCAGCACAACTTGTGCCACTCTATGGGACCCAGCATCAAACCCACACAGACTGCCACTGCAAGCTGTGTGAGAAGGTGCTCTAAAAAGTGAAAACACGACATGACACACACTTGTGTCCCATGCCCCCTAACACTGCCTGTAATATTTGTAAGTCACCCCTACTGAAGGCCTTACATTCCTAAGGCAGGGTGCATTATATTCAGGGCCACTGGAATTATGCAATTGTGTGGCCGCAGAGCTTTTCGCATAAGTATAGATTTGCTGCATTTGCCATTTAATCTATCATCTGCTGCATAATCTGCAGATTTTACCCAAAAACATTTGTTTCTAGCTCAAATGGTTCAAAAGTTACTAAAGACGCGGCAACAAGTGTTGCTGCGCAGTCGAAGGACCTTTGCAAAGCTAGACTGTTCACCTTTCTGTTGCTTGTTGGCTTGTTGCTATTTTTAGGTGTTAAAATGGGACTACTGAGGTGCAGCCAATGCCCAGACAGTGTTACAGAGTTTAAAAATGACAAAATAATGATGCAATACTATTACAAAATGAGCCACATTATGCCGCATAATTAGCTTTTTCTTGCTGCATAATTTACCCAACCTGCCACATAATTTGGCCCTCTCCTGCGGCATAATTCCAGTGACCCTGATTATATTACAGGTGAGGACATATGTGCATGAGCAAATATGCCCCTACTATGTCTTTTTCAATTCTTAGACATAGAAAGTGAACAGGGGAGCGATTTTAAATACATGTGCTGGAAACTGGTCGAGTTCCGCAGCTACATGATGGCTTCACTGAAACTAGGGATGTTTGGTATCAAATATCTCATATTAATAAACCCTCACTGATTCCAGTGATGAATCTATTAATACATGCACCCAGAGGGCAACTTAGAAGTGCTCCCTGAAAAGCTACCAACTCCTGTTGTGCTGACTGACTGGTTTCTACCATTCTGCCACCAACAGACAGGTTTCTGGTCTTGGACAGTCAGGAACAAAGCCTGCTCTGGTAGGAGTGTTACACACCCGTCCCAACAGTATGACCTCCAAATCTGCATACCAAGGAAGGGGAGCTTCAAAGAGTCAACTACCTTTGGTATGCAGAACTGGCTTCCCTCAGAGATGAGGAGATAACAATCCCTCTGATCTAGGGTGTATTTGGCACTTGGACAGGTGGGAAAATTAGCTATGTAGGATGCTTGTTGCACTTGCAGGCTGGACACATCTTTAGGTGATCAGCCTGAAGTGAACACAATCTTAGTAATTCTGCTATCTTGTGTGTGCTGGAAGTAGGAATTCTGGGACAGGATGATTCCCATTCCCCAAAGGAAATGGTCCTCTGGGGGGGGGAGTAGTAACCCCAGGGGTCAGTAGCCAATAGGCTACTACCTCTTACTCCCCTCAATACCCCTGATCTGAGTATTTAGGGGACCCCCTGATGCCCCATCACTGGACACAAAAGAAGACGTGGACAAAGAAGACTGCTGACCTGAGAACTGAGGAGCATGACTGACTTGGCGCCAACCCTGCCAGCCTGCCTGTGGACCCTTGTGGAGCAACTGACATGTTCTGTTGGGCAGACTCCAAGAAACCTGGAGAGCAGCTAGTGCTAAGCAAATTGCCAGAAGACTCTCCGTTAGAGCGGAGGAAGTACTTCCCTGCATCTGCAGGCACCCAAAGAAGAGCTGAGAGGACCCCTAAGACTCTCCGTTAGAGCGGAGGAAGTACTTCCCTGCATCTGCAGGCACCCAAAGAAGAGCTGAGAGGACCCCTGACCACCAAAACCCAACGCTGGACAGCACCACTGCACAGTGCCATCTAGCCTGAGATGAAGTGTGCCAACTGTGTCAGCGTGGTTCCCAGGCCCTCCAGAGTCGAAGCCCATCTTGACGTTGCCCACTGTGGAGTTCCCAATGGCGTTTGCCACCTCTGTCTGCAGGCCCCCCTATTGTGATCGCCTCCGGTGACGTAGACCAGACGGTCCACTGCACTTCTGCACTTAGCCGGCCTAGACCGCCTTGTGAGACCTGAGCCCACTTGTTTGGTCCAGTCGGACCAGATCCCCAGTCTACGCCTTGTGCCTGGCTCTGTGGGTCCCCTCTGCTGCGACGCCCTCCATGACAGAGATTGGGCCAAGGTACCTCTGCATCCAGCCGCCATAGACCAAAGAGAAGAGGACCACTGGTGCCTCTACATCCCCAAGCATCACAAAAACTGAACCCCCTTGGTTGTTCACCTAGACTGGACTCCTAGTCCCTACCTGTAGCATCTTTTAAACTGGACTGTTCCCAATTTTTGTGAATGGGACACCTGATGCCTTAATACACCTCTGCACCAAGACGCACCGGAACCTCTTGAGGTGACCTGTTGGTGTGACCTTGGATCTTGCCCCCTACTCACCTTAAGTCCTGGAGAACAGTCCTGTAATTTGCTGTGGAGTACCTGTTTACTGTACATGTTTTCTCTTCCATAGGGTAACATTGGAGCTACAGAAAAATGCACTGAGGGCCTGATTTAAAACTTGGTGGAGGAGAATGCTCCATTACAAATGTGGCAGCTATCTTGTCATCGCATTACGATCCCATTTTATCCTAAGTTTTGACTTTTGAAAACTGTAAAAACTCATAACTCAAAATGTACTCACCTGATTCCAATGATCTTGGTATCTCAATTCATATGAAAGTTTGTGTTATTTTTATAAATTGGTGTTGGATTTAGTTTTTGAGTGTGTGTCTCACTTACTGCCTAAGTGTGTGCATAACATGCTTAGCACTACTCTATGATATAAACTGCTCACCCACACTACCACTAAAGAGAGCATTTGGGGTGTAATTTGTGCCTCTGTAATTCCTCTGGTGTTCGCTTGGACTCTTTACACAGTACACCTCTGTTTGGTCCACTATATAAAGAGCTAGCTTGCTACAAGAACCCTATCCTAAAGTTGTGTCTGCTAAGAACACAAATTGTGTACCCGTGACAAATATCAAACTGCATTACATCATGCTACTTTTAATGCCTTACGGTTCCCTTTCTCTTATTACAAGGTAAGTTCTCATTTAAGGAATCTTACTCAATGGTTTATCTCCCCATAGACTCTTTGAGTCAAATAGACACTTTTGTGACTTGTGTTGCACCCGTAAGGAACCTAAAGAGTCTCCTCTAAGCTCTGCATGTTCAGTAATAACCACAATGCAATGTATAATCATAGTGATTATTAAAATAAAAACATGTCTGTGAGTCTTCTGTTAAACATAGTTTTTAATATTGCATTTTGTGGACTGCAAATGTTGAAAGAAAGACTCAGAGACATTTTGTATTTTTTTCCAAATAAAACTCACGTGTCCCTGAATCTTTCTTTTAACATTTTTTAGCCCTCAAAATGCAGTCAGAAAATGAAACGCGAAAGAGCTTGGCACTTCAGCTAAAGAGCACAGAGCTCCTGCTTCAATACCTTCTTAATGCTGCTGCAGGGCTACATAACATGTAGGTCCCCCATAACATTAAAGAAAAAGCTTGGTGGTGCTCTTCATATTTGAGGGGCACCATCAACTTCAAAAAATTATAAACAACAAGCATTTGCAATGCAATAGGTCTTGCGTTTGCTCGAGTTAGAGCTATTATTAGCGTTGTAAAATCTAACTGGACTTTTCTTGCCACATAGATTGAAAATGGAAAGTAAAACAGTTGATATAAGCAAGCCAATTCAAAGCGCCACGGCTGCCATGAGCATGAGCGCGAAGGAGACACACAAAAGGAAAAAGAAGTTCGCTTGCAGTCAAACTTATCGGCAAATGTGCAATTATCCATGTAAAAGGGTTGATGGCCAAGGCGGAAACGAAACTGCCCCAAGGAGGGACAAACATAAAGCATTTACCAATGCTAACAAAGGATTTTAAAAAGACAAGCCTATGAACAAGTGATGGTGATGGGCGTGCAGTGGGTGTGGTTAAAAGCCCACAGATAGATTACAACATGTGAGAGCGATTGCACGCTCGGCCTAAAAAATCAGTTAAAGGGCATTATGGGGCACTTCTTGAAAAAGTAGTGAATAATAACTGAGCAGCTCCCGCCGCTCATTCATTATTCATTTTAGTCTTTCGGTGCCCACCTGGGACACTCTTTTTTTAAACATTATTGGGAAGTGTGTTGCACAGCCCCCTTCTACAAGAGCCTTTGCGGCCCGGGTCTCCCTGGAGCCTTTCCATTTTAATAAGAGGAAGGGGTTAGGTGGATTGCCTCCCTGAGCAATATCAGGCCTCAGGGAACGAATGCTCTGGGGATTTAGTTTTTTTTATTTAAGGGGGAAGGGATGCGTGGTTCCCCTCCACAAGCCACTTTGGGCCCTGGAGACCCCATCCCCTGAGGCCTTTCTTTTTTCATAAGGGGAGGAGGCATGCGCCCCCCTCCCCAACCCATCCCGTGGGGCTTTTGTTTTTACTTAAGGGGAGTGGATACACAGCCCCCACCCCTCCCCAAGCCCAAAAAATGTGGAAAACTATTTGTGGACCACAGATGTGGGGGCTTCCCTCCATAAAAGCTCTGAAAGATCTCTTTAACCTCTAACAACCATCTTGTGAGTCAATCTTAAAGTCATGGGCAAGGTACCTGACAATGAACCATCTTCATTGGTAATGTAACTGCTGTCATTATCTGTGCTAGATCTGTTTGTTTCTGCGCATTTCTATTGTCCATATTCATTACTCTATAACTCATTTAGTTCACGCTGTTACACTGTATTAATAAACTGCTTTCTGTACAAATATCACCACAAATCCCTTTAAATAGAGTTTAGGACAGGACAAGAAAGAACCTATAGTACTTTTTGTCTCTGGTGTCTCAAAAATCCAAGTAATTGTGAACATGATTGGAGGCAATGTTTTGCTAGATCAATCACCTTCCTTATAAAGTGTTGACTAATCACTCTTTCAACATCTTTCTGCTACCCAAATCCATGGCTTTAGCCCCGAGCAAGTCATTTATGACACCCTACCACCCTAGATTGTGAGGCACTTATAGAAAGCACTTTAATGTGGCAGAGCAGCGGACAGTTAAGGTCACGGTCTACTGGCCTACAGGTGTCCAATTTCAGGCTTTTGTCGGACCACGCTTGTGGTGTAACAGGGCAATCAGGGGCTATTGGGCCTCAACTGTGGGGCTTGAGGTTGTTTGCTTCTGATGTCCTGAGACCCATCCTACCATGGTTCCTCAAAGTGAGCCAAGTACAAGTTTTTCTGCACTTGAATTTTAGGGTTGCGAAGGCAAGCAATCACAGCCTTGTCAAAGAAATACTGTGGAAGTGCTCGAGCTCAGAGCTAAATGATCAATCAACAACTCAATAATGTGAATGTTCAGCCAAGTGCATTTCTTTTCAAGAAAGAAAGCACGTTAATTACACAATGATATTCAATACTACTATGCCTTACTAGTATCAAAAGCAAATCAGTGTCCCTGGGTACTACTTTTACAGGTGCTGTGCCCACCTTGGCTCTTTGCCAGTTCTTGGTGATCCCCCTCTATCTCTAGGGGTAAACAGCAGTAGTGGGATTCTAGCACAGGTACATCCCATAACTCCAAAAAGTATCTGCTCACAGTTTCAAGCCTCTTATCCCTGTACGTGTGAATCAATCATCTCGGGGTCCTGTTCAGGCTACTCGACTCTCTGGTGTACGTCTGCATACTCCGAGGAGCAGTGGCTCACCAGCAAGCAGTTCCAGCGAAACTTCATTATGGGTGCTGGCTCATGTCTGCCAGCCCGTCTTCACAGACTCTTCTTGGTGAATTCTCAAAGCAGTAGTCCTCAGCTGGTGTGGTTTGACCTGGCCTGTTGGTAAGTGCATTCCCTTGGGGTCTCTATAGTCTGCAGATGAAAGTCACACCAGTGATGGCTGGACCGAAGATGAAACAACTGATGGGCCTGCAACACTTGACAGTGGTAACCTCACAAGGGATAATCCTAGATTTGGCATATGTGGTTCCCACGTCGCCCAATCAGAAACTCAGGAGTGCAGTCCCAAGGGCAGCTCATGAACTTGGTAGTTGCACCCTCACTGGGCTGGTCACAAACCTTGTAGTTGCAACCTGCATGGACAGATCACAATTTAGCAGATGCAGCTCTGCATGGGCCAATTCCAATGGGAGACTGGCTGCCAGGCAGACCTCAGACCTGGTTGCAAAGCAGCCATCTGAGTAGTCTGAAAATGATTGCCTTTCTATGGCTACAGAGGATTTGGGACTGGAACAATAAAGTGAGGTTGTGGGCCTCACGTTTACTCACAACTGGCATACAAGAGATTTGGATCCACTGTTTGAAATTGTAGAACTAGTTTAGGGAGGTTATCCTTTCAAATGTTCATTTCAGGCTTTCTCTAGAAACAGTCTTTGTGTAGAGTGATGCTCCTAACAGCAGGGCATCTTAGAGCACCCTGAACAGAGGCACAAAAAGGAGTAAGGTTTCTGCACTTGGCCTAACTGAGGAAGTAATCAATAAAAGGCAAAACAGAAGGGCACACATAAAGGTTTTCTTTCCTTTCACAACAGTGTTTGCGGATCCACCCCTCATCACTACCATCCACCAAATGGCAGTGCTCAGGGAAGCTAATCAGCAGCGTCACATAGAATATCTGAAGGAGACCTATCGCTGATCCACTTCTCTACCTCCGTCTAGGTCTAATTTCTTTAGCTACAGGAATGAGAGCAAAACACTTCCACTGTCTGAGATCACAAAACCCACCCTCTGTCTTGTAAAAGGCAAAGCCAGGGTGTTGGAAATAGCCCTTTTTCGCAGGGTTATCCCCAAACTTTTCGCCTTCTTCCTCTGATTTTTTTCAGGTCTGTTTTTGCTGATTTATTGTTTATGTGCACTTTAGCACTGCTAATCAGTGCTAAAGTGCAAGTGCTCCCAATAGAAGTGTACTGTTGATTGATTTATCCATGATTGGCATATTTGATTTACTGGTAAGTCCCAAGTAAAGTGCACCAGAGGTGCCCAGGGCCTGAAAATCAAATGCTACTAATGGGCCTGCAGGACTGGTTGTGCGACCCACATTAGTAGCCCTGTAACCATGGCTCAGACCTGCCACTGCAGAGTCTGTGGGTGCAGTTTTAAGCGCTAATTCGACTTGCCAAGTGTACCCACTTTCCAGGGCTAAACCTTCCCTTTCACTACATGTCAGGCACCCCTAAGGTAGGCCCTAAGTATCCCCATGGGCAGGGTGCAGTGTGTGTTTAAGGTAGGACATATACAAGTGTGTTTTATATGTCCTAACAGTGAAAATGTTTTCACTGTGCAAGGCCTATCCCTCTCATAAGTTAACATGGGAGCTGCCTTTAAATATCCGTAAAGCGCAGCTTCCCCTTGAGAGCAGATAGACATGGTTTTTGGGGTCTCTGAGCTCACAATGTAAAAAAATATCTTTTATTGAAGTTGGTTTTTAAATTGTCTGTCTGGAAATGCCACTTTTAGAAAGTAGGCATTTTCTTGCTTGAACCATTCTGTGACTCTGCATGTTTGTGGATTCCCCGTTTGGGTCAGTTTGACAGTTGGGATGTTCACACCTCTTCTCTAGACAGTGAAACAAAAGGGGGCTGGGGTGTAGCCTGCATATTCTGATGAGCCATCTGAGCCAGAGGGGAGGGAGGAGTGGTTGTTCACACCCGAAAGGAATGTGCCTGCCCTCACACAATGCAGTCTCTGACCCCCTGGTGTGTGTCTGGGGCCTGGCCTGGACAAGGAAGGATCTTGCAAACACTTGAGACTTTGCTTTGAAGTTTGCCAACTTTAAAGGCAGAACAGGGTATAAGAAGAAGACCCAAAACCCCAGAGTTTTAGAATCTATCTGGAATCAAGTGGAACCTCGGCCAGTAGAAGAGCTGAAGGAGGAGTACTGTCCCTTTGCTGTGTTGCTTTGCTGGAGTGGCCTGCAGTTGCTGCTTCTGCCTTAAAAGAGAGCAAAGGGTGAACTTTGCTGTGTGTCCTGCTTGAGAAAGTTCTCCAAGGGCTTGGAGTAGTGCTTGCCTCCTGTTGGATGTCTCAGGGACACCAAAGACTTCAGTTTCCTCGACCTGCAGCACTGCAAACTGTGTGTTTTGTGCTGTTCAAGAGGAGAAACCACTACAATGCTGCCAACGAAGCCGCTGGCCGCACCGTGACCTGCCGACGCCGCATGGAGTTGCATTGCCCCGCTTCGCACTGCGACCCTGGTCCTACTGACACTGTCATCAGATGACTTCACCGAGCCTCGTCTGCTCACACCGCAGAATGGGCCTCCCTGCCGCTCCTGCTGACACTGGCGCCACTGCCTGCACGTGGCCTGTGGACACCGCTCATGAGGAGCATGAAGCACCATCCTGTCCCGCAGCCCCGGTCCACCGACGCCAGCACCATTGACTCCAGTGTCGTCACAAGGCCTTTCTGCCTGCACTGTGGCTTGTGGACACAGCTCATGATGGTCACGAAGCACTGTCCCGTCCCGCACTGCTGGCTTAGCCATACTGACAACAGCACTTCTGCAATGACGACGACGCTGCCTGTACTGTGACCTGTGGACACTGCACGTTGCACCGCCCCGCTTCACACCGCAGCCCTGGTCTCAGTGACGCCACTGGCCGCTGTCAACGAGCCGCTGCCTACTCCGTAACCTGTGGGCACCGCACATCCAATTGTCCTACTTCGCACTGCAGCCCGGACACCATCCACGCCAGCGCTCCTGACTTCATCAGCCCGGAGTTCGATCTGCAACACGTGTCATTTCAAGGGCCCGATGACTCCTGCACCGACTCTGGAACCGACACCGCGACGTCAGCGATGCCGCTCTCTGGAGCTCACTGCGAGCATCACAACGCCCTACAAATCCAAGGCACTGTTTGCGGGTCTTCCCGACACCTCAGCTGGCCTGCGATGCCGCGGCCGGCCTGAACTGTTCGTTTTGTTGATCACGACGCCGTGATAGCCCCAGGTGGAGCTATTGACTTCAAGGAACTGTATTTTTAAGTAAATCTTGCAGAATTCATATTTTTATTACTGTATGTTGGATTTTTATCATATTTGTCTTCTTTTAAATAGATAAATATTGGCTATTTTTCTAAAACTGGTGTGGTGTCCTTTTTGTAGTGTTTTCACTGTGTTACTGTGTTTTGTGTGCAAATGCTTTACACAATGCTTCTGAGATAAGCCTGATTGCTCATGCCAAGCGACCAAGGGGGTGAGCAGGAGTTATCTGAGTGGGAATTTCCCTTATCCTGACTAGAGTGAGGGTACCTACTTGAACAGGGTGCAAACCGACTGCCAACTAGAGACTCCCTTTCTCACACTGGTTGTCAGCGGTGAGGATAGGACTTGTATTTGCACACTTGACCCACAATGATTGGTGTACACTACTACCATATAGCAGACGGTTACAGGCCACATACAGATTTTTTTTTTTATTTTCGTCTCTTTGACCTATTTTTGATCTTGCGTTCAAGTGAACTCCAACGACATCATGTCTCAATCAAGAGCATCTTCAGTTGCATCCGAGGATTTGTTTTTTGAGGAGGATAGGTTGTAAACCTATACCATGAAGGAACTGAAGGCAGTTTGTAAAAACCTAAGAGTTCTGGTCAGAGGCGTCACTAAAAGGGAGGAGCTACAAAAAGCGCTGAGGACCTGGGTAGGCACCACAGCTGCCAGTGGGCAGTCTGAGTATCCAAATGGAGAGTCTACTGACACAAATTCTAGGGAAGATATACTGAGGGTGCAGGAGCTGCCGGGGGGGTACCCCCTGTGCCAATCAACAGTGATGGATCAAAAGGCCTGACTCCAGAGGAGCTGGATGACAGGAGACAAGCCAGGAGGCACCAGATTGAGTTGGAGAGATTAAAAATGGAAGCACCGAGGGAGCAGCGAGCCATGGAGGAAAGAAAGATGCTTTTGGACCTTGAGCTCAAAGTGAAAGAGCTGGATGTGAGGAACAGGTCCAGCCTGGATGGTGGCAGCAATTCATCAGGACAGTCAGACAGAATTGTGCACATTCCCAAGAACGTAAGGAGGGAGTACAAGAAGGGAGACGACATACAGAGGTGGTTTCAGGGATATGAGGTATCAATCCATTTGAATGGGGTCCCTGAGAAGAATTGGGGAGCCGGTTTATGGAACCATTTCACAGAGGAGGGGAGGGACACCTTGCTAGCTTTGGGTAAGGGGTGCAACCTTACCTATGCTGACATGAAGGAGGCCCTTCTCACTAGGTATGGTCTCACTCCTGACAAGTACCGGGATCAGTTTAGTCAGAGTAGGAAAACTGAGCCCCAGACCTGGTTGGAATGTGTAGATTCGTTTTGCAGAGCACTGCATGGTTGGGTGAAGGGCAGTAAGGTGACAGATTTTCAGGGGCTGTACAACTTAATTTCGTGGAAGCACTTGTCTAGTCTGTGTTTGCAAAGCTGCGTCAGTACTTGACCAATAGTAAGCTTACTGACCCCAGAAAGCTTGCTTTGGAGGCGGACCACTGGGTGAGTACCAGGGTCCACAAGAAGGTGTATGTGGAAGACCCAGCCAAGGGTAGGCAGGGTCCCCAGCGGAAGAATGAGGGGCAGGTCATGGGGACACAGACAGGTCCCAGGATAATAGGGGAGAAAAAGGGTCCCAAGTCCCTTCTGAAAGGAAGGAGGGCAGTTCTGTTGGACGGTGGCCCAGGGCACCCCATTTTAAACCCCCGTGCTTTAAGGGTCTCCAGCTGGGACACAAGCAAGGGGACATTGTCTGTCCTAAGAGAACCCCCACTGGTGTCCCCTCTACCGAGGTGGTCAATGTGGCCTTTTAGCCCCCAGGGGCAGGTCATAGATCATGCTCTGATATCCCTTAGTTGGGAGGTGGACTCAGAGGTTGAGTTGGTGATCCCTGAGGGTTGGAGTCGGCACTTCCACCAGGTGACAGTGAATGGGGTCCTAGTCACCGCTCTGAGGGACAGTGGTGCTAGTCACTTCATGATAGTGGAAAGGCTTGTCTCCTCGGAGCAGCACACCGGTCAGGTGTGTAGGTTGACGCCAGCCCATGGGCAGGACTTCTTCCGCCCTATGGCCTTGGTATCCCTAGATTGGAGAGGGGAGGTGACCCAGAGGCGGGTCATTGTCAGTCCCCAGATGCCCATAGATTGCCTTCTGGGGAATGTGTTGCTCCAGGAGTCAGGGGAACTGGGAGCGGTGGCCCCCAGAGGTGCCTTTACAGTTCAGTTGTTTAGGGGTACCACTCCAAGGCGGAAAGTACAGGACCCCAGCAAGAGGGACAGGAGGAATGATAGCCCACCCTTGTCCCCTGCTCAGCCTGAAGGTACAGAGCCAAGAGTGAGTGACCAGTCTCAGGACACCACTCCTGAACTGGTGGGTGGTGAAGTGGAAAAGCGGTGCAGGTCACCTGGGGTAAGCCCCCCACGTTTTAAAACCATAGAGGCTAGAGACCCTAGGGTGGCTTGGGGCCTGGCTCTTGACTCTGACAGCTGTCAGTGGCCTCTGTTGGTTGTTATCCTTGTGGTCAGAGTTTTCCCTGGGAGCGGAACTGAAGTTAGACCCCAGGGGTGGAATGGGCCACATCACACTGTTGGCCCTGGTAGTCCTGTCTGCCTACTGGGATGCATCTGTGGGCAAGATAAGGTTAGGTGCTGCACAGATGGAGTTCTCAGATGAGGAGAAGAGTTGCCCCAAGGTTAGTTCAGTGGGCCCTGAGAGTGTTTACCGAGGGATCAACCTGGGTTCAGAGAGGCGTAGAACTGGCAAGAGTTTCTGCAGTGGTGGGCCATTGTCCAGCTTCTATCGCCCTGAGCTGTGAAGTCCAGCAAGGTATTGATTAGCCTACCCTGGCTTTAGGCCGGGAGGGGGGTGTGTTGGAAATGGCTCTTTTTTGCAGGGTTATCCCCACGCTTTTTGCCTTCTTCCTCCTATTTTTTCAGGTCTGTTTTTGCTGGTTTATTGTCTCTGTGCACTTTAGCACTGCTAAGCAGTGCTACAGTGCAAGTGCTCCCTATAGAAATTGTACTGTTGATTGATTTATCCATGATTGGCATATTTGATTTACTGCTAAGTCCCTAGTAAACTGCACTAGAGGTGCCCAGGGCCTGTAAATCAAATGCTACTAGTGGGTCTGCAGCACTGGTTGTGCCACCCACATTAGTAGCCCTGTAATCATGGCTCAGACCTGCCACTGCAGTGTCTGTGTGCAGTTTTAAACTGCCAATTCGACTTGGCAAGTTTACCCACTTGCCAGGCCTAAGCCTTCCCTTTTACTACATGCCAGGCATCCCTAAGGTAGGCCCTAGGTAGCCCCACGGGCAGGGTGCAGTGTATGTTTAAGGTAGGAGGACATTTACAAGTGTGTTTTATATGTCCTAACAATGAAAAACTGCCAAATTCGGTTTTCACTGTGCACGGCCTATCTCTCTCATAAGTTAACATGGGGGCTGTCTTTAAATATCCTTAAAGCGCAGATTCCCCTTGAGAGCAGATACAAATGTGGAGTTTAGGGTCTCTGAACTCACAATGTAAAAATACATCTTTTATTGAAGTTGGTTTTTAAATTATCTGTTTGAAAATGCCACTTTTAGAAAGTAGACATTTTCTTGTTTAAATCATTCTGTGACTCTGCCTGTTTGTGGATTCCCTGTCTGGGTCAGTTTGACAGTTGGGCTGTTCACACCTCTTCTCTAGAAAGTGACACAAAAAGGGGGGGTGTAGCCTGCATATCCTGATGAGCCATCTGAGCAAGAGGGGAGGGAGGAGTGGTCGTTCACACCTGAAGGGACTGTGCCTGCCCTCACACAATGCAGTCTCCGACCCCCTTGTGTGTGTCTGGGACCTGGCCTGTACAAGGAAGGGTCTTGAAAACACTTGAGAGTTTGCTTTGAAGTTTGCCAACTTCAAAGGCAGAACAGGGTATAAGAAGAACACCCAAAATCCCAGACTTTTAGAATCTTTCTGGAATCAAGAGGAACCTCTGCCCAGGAGAAGAGCTGAAGAGCTGAAGGAGGAGTACTGTGTTGCTTTGCTGGACTGGCGTGCAGCTGCTGCTTCTGCCTGAAAAGAGAGCAAAGGCTGAACTTTGCTGTGTGTCCTGCTTGAGAAAGTTCTCCAAGGGCTTGAGAGAGCTTCCCTCCTGTTGGAAGTCTCAGGGACACCAAAGACTTCAGTTTCCTCGACCTGCAGCACTGGGAACTGTAAGTTTTGTACTGTTCAAGAGGAGAAACCACTGCAACTCCGCCAACGAAGCCGCTGGCCGCACCGTGACCTGCCAATGCCGCACGGAGTTGCATTGCCCTGCTTTGCACCGCGACCCTGGTCTCACCGATGCCATTATCAAGCGACTTCACAGAGCCGCTGCACGCACTCCAGCATCGCCTGCTCACACCGCAGCCTGGGCCTCCCTGCCGCTGCTGCTCCTGCTGACACTGGCGCCGCTGCCTGCACCTTGGCCAGTGGACACGCTCGTGAGGAGGACAAAGTATAGTCCAGTCCCACAACACAATTCCGGCCTACCAACTCCAGCACCATCGACTCCAGTGTCATCGTCAAGCATCCCTGCCTGCACCGTGGCCTTTGGACACCGCTCATGAGGGTCACGAAGCACAATCACGCACCCCTGGCTTGGGCCTACCGACAACAGCACTTCTGCAACGACGCCGCAGCTGCCTACACTGTGATCTGCGGACACTGCACATTGCACGGCCCGCTTCACACCGCGGCCCTGGTCTCCCCTATGCCGCTGGATGCCGTCACCGGGCCGCTGCCTGCACTGTGACCTGTGGGCACCGCACATCGCATCATCCGGCTTTGCACCGCGGCCCTGACGTCATCCACACCAGCGCTCCTGACTTCATCAGCCCGAAGTTCGATCTGCAACACGTGTGACTTCAAGGGCCCGACGACTCATGCACTGAGTCTGGAACCAACACTGCGAAGTCAGGGAAGCTGCTCTCCGGAGCTCACAGCGATGATCACGACGCCCTACTAATCCAAGGTACTGTTTGCGGGTGTTCCCGACAGGCCGCGGCCGGCCTTTTGTCGATCACGTTTCCGCGATAGCCCCAGATGGAGCTACTGACTTCAAGGAACTGCATTTTTGAGTAAATCTTGCAGAATTCATATTTTTATTACTGTGTTTTGGATTTTGATCGTATTTGGTCTTGTTTTAAATAGATAAATATTGGCTATTTTTCTAAAACGGGTGTGGTGTCCTTTTATAGTATTTTCACTGTGTTACTGTGTTACTGTGCGTTATGTGCAAATGCTTTGCACATTGCTTCTGAGATAAGCCTGACTGCTCATGCCAAGCTACCAAGTGGGTGAGCAGTGGTTATCTGAGCAGGTATCTCCCTTATCCTCACTAGAGTGAGGGTCCCTACTTGGACAGGGTGCAAACCGACTGCCAGCTAGAGACCCCATTTCTAACACAGGGTATCCAAAATGAATGCCACTGACCTCCATTGCTCAGGTTTACCCACTCACACCATACATGTACCATGAAGGCTACACACACCAACATGCTTACTACTCCCTCAGGACATTACCACAAAAGACATGGCCAGTGCATAGAAACAGAACTTTGCACAAGTGTGCCAGTGGGTCTCCACTCAAGTGACTCGGATAAAAATGTCTGGTAACACTAATAATTTCGGTATGCTGCCACCACCACTCTGCACGCTAAACACAGGGACAATAGTACACTGTCTCAAATGAGGTCACGCTTGGTGCTCCCTTCCAAGTCACTGGACAATCCACGACCTACTCATAGTCAAGGACAAGAATGGGCCTTTACACAAATGCTAGATTAGCTTGCTGCCAGGGCCAAAAAGCAACAGTCAGGATGTCAGATAAACTCAGCCAAGCACTCAAGGAAGGAGAATACACTTGTCCACTTCGCAATGGACAGTACTGTCCCAACACTTTTGTTCTATCTTATGACATGGTAATGACAAAATGGTGATTCACAGTTGTGCGAGTGCCTTACATTTCATACATCCACTATTACTGGCCAGGTGTGATAATACTATCCAGTGTATGACACTTTAGGTCTTGGTACGCAACATCTTCTACACCAGCTGCATCACTTACAAAGCCATCATGACAGGAATATCTGCCTATCTGGCTGACAAGCTCTTTACTTCCGGCGGATCCCGGCTCAGCCCACAGCCAGGACACCATCAGAAAGGAGATTAAGTGCAAAGGGAGATAAAACAAAGAAACCAGCCTGCTCATCTCTGCGCCAAGGATCTGGAACATCGCTGTATTCATCAGGACAAGTCAGCCCCAACCCTACTCAAATTTAGGAAAGTGTTGAAGACCACATTGATGTCACATGGCTTTAAAGAGCATTACATTACAAGACAGAAACAGTACAATTCCACTCTCTAAACCAGTGATACTCAGACTACGGCCCAGGGGCCACATGCAGCCCTCCTGACTTTTGCATGCGGACCCCTGCTCAACAGCAGCACTAGGTTGCTGTTTACTTGACTCTGCTCTAATGTTAAAAGTATATTAAATATACTAACGAGCATGTATTTAAAGGGCAATTGAGGTTAAACAAAGGAAGTAACTAGGGTGTCCTGCACCTCCTATCTTTATGAACACCTTCATTTTTAAACATATCATGCAACAAACGTGTAAAATTATGAAGAAGTCGCTTCATAATTCAAAAAATAAAAAATGCAGAACCGTTTCATGTTACTACATTAGATTGTATCAGTGGATTGCATTAGAAAGTATTTATTAAACTGTGATAGTTTTGAAACATGCATTTAGAAGTATTCATGCTACCCCCAAACCCTGAAAACAATGCCAACCACAACTGACCTAAGAGATGACTGTGTTGCTATTAAACATGATCAGCAATAAAGTTTATTAAATCAGACACAGGAGAAGGTTTTATGCAGCGCACATCCTGAAGTTGTGGATTTCAAAGTCCTCCTACATTTGATAATAAAAAAGGAGGGTGGAGTGAAATAAAACAATTGACCAAAATTACAAAGTTTGGTCAAGTGACTAAGTCGGGATTGAGCCCAGGTTTTCGAGTATCACATTGTGCAATTCAGCCACTAGATTTACAGGCTTCCCTTCCCCTAAAATCACTCCCCCACCCCCGAACACACACACACCCACCATCCAAACCGCCACGCTGCTGCCATCAATAACCCCCTCAGTTACACCACAGGACAAACTTTGTGGCCCCTCGGAAAAAGTTTGTGAGTACCCATGCTCTAAACCACGCTGCAAATACCCACATTCGTACATATATTTAGGGGTTGATTCACTAAAACTGTTTTTTGCCTGTGGTATTTGCATTTGTTGTCAGTAATAGCCAGGTGATGGCATACACATATCCGTGTCAGCAGTAATGTATTTTCGATTGCTGCTGTTTTTTTTTTATTTCAGTAAATATCGTTTTGCACAACCGATTCAAATACCACCAGCTGCTTTTACCACCAACTAATTCAAATTCCTCTTATGGTCTAGGTTTGGGCTTGTGGCAAACCAAACATTGACAACAAATTTGAATCCCAATCAGAAAAAACAATGTCTATGTTACCGGGCCCCGGGTAAACACCAGTTCTAACACTGGAGCAATCATTCATTTGCAGACACTCGTTTTCGAAGTTTGGGTCCAATGTGAAGATAAAAGAGAGCAAAAGTGAAGCTCGGGGCTAATCAGTTCATAGGAGAAGTTTAGGTGTTTTCTGAGAAATTAATTTTTAACCCCGATGGCGAAACTGGGTCTTTTCCGTCGCTGTGTAAGTGTGTGGGGTTGTGGACACACTGAGACAAGTGATCTGACAAGTTTACACAGCCCAAGTCCTTAAAATGCCGTCTATTGTTTCTAGCAGAGCAGTTAAATATTTAAAAAATGTTTGCTTTTCATCTGAAGGACATCCAATACGTATGTGGGGCCGCACTGACCGGCGCGGCTTCTCTCCTAGCTGCAGCTGTTGGCTGGCATTTCACTGGAGGCTTTGAGTATGGCCCGGCTCGAGCATCGGGTCTAGACGCTGTTGGTTTAGCTCAGAAGCAGTATGAAAGCTTATCTTTCATCTGCGCCATTTTGAGCTGTCACTCAGATGGGAGAGAGAGAGAGACTAGTTTTGGAAGAGCGTGTGCGCGCCATGGTCTGAAAAGGCAGATTTTAAAAGAACTTGGCAACCATAGGCCCGGAGCAGGATGTCATTTCTGAACAGCATCCTGCTAAATTATTTCTGTGTTTTGCTTTACTTTCAGGGGAAGTTGCCTGCAATTCTCCAAACATTTTAGGAAAAAATATATTCAGGTTATTTTAGGACATACTTCATATCCTCAAATGCCACCGTCAGCACTGACTTCTATCGAGTGCTTAATTCGTGTTGGTGGTCGGCATCAGCACTCAGTTAAGCGACACGTCATCAGACTTTGACCCTCAGCAAGAGGGAGACAGGGTTAAAGTGAAAAAGATTGCAGATGAGAAAGACAGGAAAACAGTGCTAAAGAGAGAAAGCAGTGATGAAAATGAACCTGCAAGAGCGTGATAAAGAAAAAAATGCGGGAAGTGCAGGGTGGTGGAAAAATGAGGCGTGAGGTGGAATCAAGACTAGACAGTCTTGGTGTTCATAACCTGACATTTGGCAGAAGGCCCAGCTCTAGAGGTTGGGCCAGGTTGGCCAGGCCCACCCAGGGAAGATAGATCCTGGCTCATCCAAGGCTATTCAGAAGTGTTAATGCAGGTCCACATACCTGGGCAGATCTTCCATCTGGGGTTCAACAGGAAAGGCAGCTGCTGCTTAGGTGTGTGTGACTCTAAGCAAGCCACAGTCAGGCCGGCCCATTGCTAAGTGCAAAGTATCAATGGGACGGCCGAGAAGGCACAACACGTGGTACTCCTCCTCCCACCACAGACATCAGGAGGAGCTACTGCTTTTGAGCCGTACAATTAGCAAGTCTTGGGTAGGGGACGTGGCCTTTATCCCTTGCAGCACAAAACAATCACGCAATTGAAAAGCTAGGGGTGCCTGGTGCCAGCCTTCTTGAGTTAAAAACTGTGCAGTGACATACTAGAATGAGACTGTGAGCTTCATTCTAATGAGATGGCGTCGGTTTATGGAATGGAGAGGTTGCTGTGCACGACAAAAGAGCGATTGATTGTCAGAAAAAACACCAATAACTGAAATAAGTTTACATTGAAAGAAGAAGATGGTGATAATGCATCCCTTTATGATAATTTATTTCACATCAGGACTCGTTTTAGGCCAATGAATCTTTTGACCCAGTTGAGAGACACCTTAGGACGAGATAGCTAATCAATATGTCGATCAATACGTCTATAATATCATCAATATTTATTACAACAAGACATTTCACTTTAGTCAAAGTCATTAATCAACTCAAAGCATATACCATGACTTTTCAGTCATGAATAACCACATCGGTTTAGTAGAAGTTTATACGTTTTATTCCCTATTGGTTACAATCTACTAGTAGGTGCGTCAATCTCAAAACCAAGAAACATAATAGCATAGTCACGATAAGGCAACTTTGGTAAGATTTCATTAGCGCGAGAATCACAAACATCAGAACATAACACGGCGTGAACATAGATCAATTTTAGCAGAGTATCAGCAATGCGTCAGTTCAACAAAGCATAGATTCAGTCGTTCGTCTAATGCTTCAGTTTAGTGAACACCTGTCCTAACCACTAATTAGCATTATTTAGCATGTTGGGCTTCATGCTTAACGATTTAAAACACCAATTTGGAAAACATCTAACTAGGGTCTCTGTCAAAAGTAAGCAGTTGGTACCTAGAAAGGAAAAGCAAACAGACAAATGACAATTGCATTGTCATAATTACCCTCCAAAGTTTAGGTCAGCGCACAGATTCAGTCTTCGCCTTCAGGACATCAGTCAAATCGCCATCAGTCAGAACTCAGCTCCGGGGCAAAAGGGGACTTCCCTCATAAGGAGGTAAAGTGTAAAAATGGACAATTCTAAGGGCGAGGATGGTTTTAGATAAAGCAACAAGTCACCAAAGAGAGTGACAAAGTTTCTGGATAAAATCAATAGAATTCCCTACCTAATTCTAAATGACTTCCTGTGACATGGGTTTTTATCCCTTTTTCGTTGTACATTCCCCCAAAATTCTATTGGACATTTGTTATACCCCATTATCTTTAACCTATCAGAATACACATTAGGTAACCCAACTCTTCACCCCATATTATTTTGCAAGTCTTTGATTGGTCTTCATAATTGACGTCTTCAGAGGTGGCACGTCCGGTATGATTTCATCCTTCTGTAATTCTTTGCACATCTTTGGTCAGCAGTTCCATTGTCTTCACCGGTTTGAATGACCTTGTACATTACATTAATCTACACTGTTTCATTTTAATTTTAACATTTATTCTGCAAACAAGAGAAGGCGGTGAGAACGGATCTAACATGGTTACATTCATCTTCTAATTTGAAGAAAAAGAACACGCAGGGTCGTGTTCCTTTGTGAGTCAGCACACTGAAAAATAGAAAAATGCATTTAATATGAGAGCCAAGCAGCTAAGCTTCGGCTCATGCTAATTTAAGGCCTATGAGGATTTCAGCACAGATTCAATAACGCAAACATTAGTATAAACTTATTTAAACGTAATGTAAACCTTTTGATTATCATTATTAGTTCATGTATACATTTGTGGCCACTCTCCGTGGACACATTTCAAGTGCACGTTTAAGCAAAATTACTATTATTATAGTTTCTATTCGGCAGTATCACACCTTAATTCATAAACATTTCATGTTAATATAGATTATATAAGCTACGGTCTCTCAATGGCAACTGTTGACAAATATTTTTGGACAATGTTGCAGTGAAAAAACTCATTTTCCCTCTATCTTGGAGCAAAAGGGGAGGTGGAAGCTGAGGAGAGATAAGCAAATAATAGAGAGAGAGAAAGAAAAAAGGAAATTAGAGATGGAGTGGAGTGGAGAATAGAGAGAAACGGAGAGGGGGAGAGGAAAGAGGAAGAAAGGACTGGAACAGAGAAGAGAGTAAACGAGGATAGAGAGGAGGGATATAGTTCTGGATCAGCAAAGGGAGGGATGAAAGAGGGAGAGAGGGACAAGGCCAAGGAAAAGATGGAGTGAGAAAGTACTGAGTAGAGAGAAGGGTAGAACAAGATACTGGTATGGAGAGGGAAGGATAGCAAGCAAAACTAGAGGGAAGCATGATGACAAAGTGAGAAAAAAACAGTGAATGATGGATGCAGAAGAGGATGTTAGAAGTTTCCTGGTTAGTAATAAGGAGTAGATGGATCAAGGCTTCGCACACACTGCTTAGTTCTCATGTTCCAGCTGTCTACAGCTTGATTTAGAGGTTGGTCTAACGACAGTGCCCAATTTGAAGTAAAAACCACCCATGGAATTTCTATTGAAAAAAGGATAGTATGGTAAAAGAAATGGCACCTCTGCATTATCCTTTACTGTTAACACTTCCTTCACCATTAGGTTGGTCTCTCTTGTAATAAAGGTAGAACAAGGGCCCGCCACTGCCCTGAAATGAGTTGGGAAGCATGCAGAACTAAAAGTGCTCAGAAAAACAGGAAAGTATTTACTGTGTTCAGAGAATAGTCTGCAATTGTAAAAGTTTGATAAAGCAGATAGTTACTGACAGCAGCAAATAAATAAATTAGACACAATGAGATATAACACTAGACGTGGGACACAAACTAGTTCATGGGCTAGAGAGAAGTGAGGGTGACTGACATGAGAAAACACAATTGAAGACAATGAGAATGTTCAAGACGGGAAAAAGACCTGAAGTAAAACAAAAAGAGGAAATAGAAATTGAAAGAGTGGAGAATAAGGACATGAGGGTTGGAAAACAAAGGAAGGATAGTGCATTTGTGGGAGGCAGATGAGAGAGAGGGAGGACATTTTTAGGCTAGGAGAGACAGAGGGAAATAGTGCAGGTGTGATGGGAATGGGGGAAATCGGAGAAACTAAGGGGGAGAGAGAAACAAGTAAATTAGAGATGGAAAATAGTAAGAAGGAGACAGATAATGAAAATTTGGTACACAAGATTGACAGGCATAAGGAAACATAGAAAATCCAACACATGGGCTGAGTGAGAATGTGGGAGTACGGGTGAAGTGAGAGAATGAAGAAAAAGGAGAGAGGGCTAAACTGGCAGTAGGAGTGAAAGTCTGTTCATATCCTTGAGTGAGTGAAGGAGAACACAAGGACACAGCTAATACATAGAAAGTAAAAAGAAAGGCTATAGTTAAAGAAATGATTTCCTGCAGGCAACATGTCAAGCAGATTCATATCATGTCTTTTCACACAGTATAAAAGTCTTCAATCACCAAGCTGTGTTAGACCCTCTAAGACATTACACACGGAGAGATGTCTGCCTGACAACCAAAAGGGGATACATGAAAAATGAGGATTTGTACAGTCATTAATGCCTGAGGCTTATCAGGAGCTTTCAGACTACTTGAGGCCGGGCAGAAGCCAGAGACCTCAAGTGAGTGATCAGAAGGTAAGCAAGAACGTCTGTGATATGAAAGTGAGAAAGATTCAGCAACCTGAGGATGTGGATGAGCTCCTTGGTCCTAAGGTGAGCGGTGCTTCATTGATCAATGTCATGAGAAGCAACCTCTAGGCACTTGAGTATGACCAGAACCACCAGTAAATTACACTAAGCAGGAACCTTGGCACCCCCTGGTAAGCAAGAGACATTGGGACAAGCAGGAGCACCGAAGACCTCAGAGTGAACCTGAGGGTGAGCTTGAGGCTCAGGGACCTAACTGAGCAATGCATCTGAAGCATAAGTCCACCCCCAATGCCCACTGTGAGGGCTGAGGGTGAAGGGGAGCTTCAGCACTCCGGTGTTGACAGTACACCTCTTGCTTCTAAATGGGCCAGGCCATCAAGGGAGCTACACAGGAATATCACATTCATAGAATCTCATGCTGAACATGGTTCTAAGGAACATGAGGATGTCCTTGAGCTTGTAAGAGCTTCCAGACAAGAGTGAGCAAAAGCTACAGGGTCTGTCGGTGAACAGTGAAGTCAAGTGACCAGAAGATGAGCTCAAATCGAATGACTTTTGAGAGAGAGCTATAGCTTTGGGGATCTGAGCCGGAGCAGGAGTCTCAGAGGACCGGAGAGTGGGAATGAGCTTTGGGGTTCTTTTAATAAGAGGATAGAGACCAAATTATGCTGAGCAAGAGTCTGAAGGCCTTATGGTGTGCAGCAAATGGATTCTTAATGGTGAACAGAAGCCTACAGACATGAGGATATGCATGAGTTTTTGGGTGTCATGTTTGTCTGAGGCTTCCAAGGATCCATAAGAATGGGCCGGAGTTTTAGGACCCGATGTCTGAGAGAGGATTTAGAGATTTGAGGGTAATGGCTTGGAGGATCTCAGAATGAGCATCTGAATCAGGGATATATTTTTTTGATAGATGTGTTGGTGAACTGCAGTGAAATAATGGTGTTTTGAGCACTGGATAATGCAAAGGGTCTTAGAACATTAAAAAAAACTATTTATCACAAATGTCTCCCCAAATTAGCTCCCTGATATTGACCAAGCAATGTTTCATGAAAGGTTCCGACCCACAAATGTGCCCACTTTTTTTTGGTTGCCCAGGCCAATTTGTGGGGCCTATCCGACTGTGGAGTTGGGCTTTTTTTTAGGCGTAGGGACAGGTGTGATGTCAGCAGGGATTGTACTTACTATCATGCCCAAATGAACAGCACAGATATCCTGAAAACTCATTCACTTACTCACTCAGATGAGGCTTCAGGCTGCAGCCACAAAGTAGTTAGGACCATCTTTATACTTTTTTTAGCGCGGCATTTGCGTCATTTTTTTACGCTAAAGCAGCGCAAACGTACAAAATACAGTTGTATTTTGTAAGTTTTCGCTGATTTTTTCGTCAAAAAACGACACAAATGCGTCTCTAAAAAGGTATACATATGGGCCTTAGTTCTCTAAACCTTTCTCTAATTTTTCTTTTAATGCCTTTCTTCTATCATCATTTACCCTATGAAGCTTTTTTCTAAAGGTGAAAGCAAGCACGTAAGGTTGTTCTTATGCGCGTATACGGTTCCAAATGTTAGTGTTGGCTCAAAGAATCCTCTAACTAATACTATATCATGCTCTTTATTTACTCTATTCCGATATCTAATTATAGGAACAAATGAAAACACAACATCATAGTTAGAATAAAAATACTGTATATACTCTTGATTATAGAACTTTGTTAGTAGCAGACTACAGCTTATTCCGTAGGTTAAAGGTAAGCTGTGGTACGTAACTCCTTCCTCTACTGATGAAGGAATTGGCGTACACACAAGACAATCCCTTGCATCCATCGTTTCAACATACTCACTCAAAAACCGATAGAAGACATTAGAATAAAGCTCTCCTTGTGCATTAGTGCAGTCATGCAAATATTTCTCATCCAACTTAAACTTCTCCAAAGCCGTTAGTGTAGTAGTTTCAGGAGCAGAAGTATGAGTGGCTCCCTTCACATCAAGAACAGACATTCCGACAATCACCACTATAAACAAGATTCCACACATAATTGCCAATCCAACACTCATATATCTACAGTGTCTAGCATTTCTACCTTGATTATTTAGCTCAGCCATGATCTGTAAAGAATCAGAAAGCAGAAGTAACTCTTTTATGAAGTGCAGCAAAAAAAACACAAGAATAAAGAAAAATTATTTTCTCACAGTTCAGTTTCGCATTCAGGAACCCTTTTCCTTTGTCAAAATTGATTAGCAGCTTGTCACATCCGGTTTTATGTCAAATCAAGTTATCAATGTCTCTTCCAGTTTTTTTTCAGCAGTTTCTTTAAGGTTTTTAAGATTAGCTCAACAAATCAGCTTCTTGTTTCCCTTCAGGTTACATCAAAGTACTGACTCAAAACTTCTCTACCAAAACAAAAAGACATAAACTCGTGTTGTCATTCATTAGTAGTTGCATACGCCTATTCAGGACCTGCGCAACGCTGACTTACTATTCTCTTTCTTTTCAACCTTCGATCACCACTTAGTTCTCCTTCACTCAATTCTTCTTTTCTTGTGGTATCTACTTTTTCCTCTGTTGTCTCATTTATGACCAATTCTTTTCTCTTCCCTATTTGTGATTCAGGCCAATTATCTCCTTTTCTCAGTCATTCTGTCAGTATTCTTCTCAGGATTGGACTCTTCTCCTTCTCTTTATCTACAGTGTTTTCTCTTGCTGGACCTGCAATGGGCTCAGGAGGAGTCTGGTCACTTTGACTTTGATCCATCTCAACTCTTTCCCCCTCTTGGTCTGGCACTTGCTCTGTCTGCTTTTCAGCCCCATCTGCTTCTGGGAGAACCTCTGCTGAGCTTGGCTCTCCTGCTGTGTCTGTTGGGATAGATTCTTCTGCACCCTCCTGTAATTCGTTACTCTTGTCTCTTACAGGGGTAATAGAACCATCCCCCACCAGCTCTGGTTCAACTTCAGGCTCTAGGCTCCTTTTCTGGTTCAGGTGGGGCAACCTGTTTTGCTGTTGTTGATGCTCTCAACAATGCTTCTTCATGATCCTGTGGACATACCACTTTCTTCGTGTGACTCGCGTGTATCCAGTTCGGGAGTCCTGCACACTTCACAGCTGTCGTAGTTGTTAGGATAGCCTGATAAGGACCTCTCCAACGTGGCTCCAGAAACGTCTTGCGAACATGCTTTCGGACAACGATCCAGTCACCAGCTCTCAGATTGTGCCTGGATCTTGGATGGGTGGCAGGTGGTGGCCTGCACCTGCTGAGAGAAAGAGCGAACCACATCAGCCAGACCCTTGCAGTAGTCCAACACCATATCATCTGTAATGTTTACAAGTGCATTGGCTGGAACTGCTGGCAATCTCGTTGCTCTGCCAGTGAAGATCTTGTGAGGTGACAGCCCTGTCTTCCTGTCAGGTGTATTTCTCATCGACATCAAGACCAAAGGCAATACATCTGGCCATTTGAGATTCGTAGCTGCACACATCTTTGCAATTATTGATTTAAAGGTAACATTCATCTGTTCCACTAGTCCTGATGCTTCAGGGTGGTAACTACAAAGAAACTTTGCTCAATGTTTAGTGCTGCACATAAGAGTTTGATCACTTTGTTATTGAAGTGAGTTCCCCAATCTGATTCTAAAGAGATCGGAAACCCGAAACATGGTATCAACTCCCTAAGTAACAACGTTGCTACTGTGAGACTGTCATTCCTTCTTGTAGGGTATGCTTCAATCCAGTGACTAAAAACACATGCAATCACCAACACGTACTTCAAACCTCCACACGCAGGCATTTCAATGAAATCGAGCTGCATTCTGCTGAATAGACCTCCTGCTTTTCCAATGTGGCTCAAATTCACCACTGTCCCTTTTCCCACCTTTAGCTGCTGACAAATTATACAGCGATGACATACTGCCTCTGCTGCTTACCTAAACGTGGGATTGAACCAATCAATCTTGAACAATCAAACCATTTCATCTCTCCCAATATGTGCCTGGCCATGTTAGTAACAGGCCATTTGTGACAATAAACTATTGGGCAGGACCATCTGACCCTCCTCGGAAACCCAAATCTCATCAAGACGTTGGACACATTTTAATTCGGACCAGAGTCGTTTCTATTCTTTGTCAACATTATTTTGCAATGTTTTTAATTCTTCTAAAGTATCGATTATTTTCAATGCAAAACTTGTACATGGGTTATCTTCTTCAGCCATCAGTTCTTACTTATCTTTGAACGATATACAGTTCAATGCGCAAAACCTTTCGACTTGATCCACATATCCATTTCCTAGTGAGATGTAGTCCTGTGTCTTTTGACGTGCACTGCATTTTACAACGGCAATTTCTTCAGGTAACTGTATTGCATACAGCAATTCTTTTATTCTGTCACCATTTCTTACTGGTGACCCAGTAGAGGTCAAGAAACCCCTTTGCGCCCACAATTGACCAAAATCGTGAACAACTCCAAATCCATACCGGCTGTCAGTATAGATCGTGACTCTCAGTCTTGCAGAAACATGGCATGCTCTAGTAAGAGATACCAATTCTGCCACTTGTGCAGAATATACACCTCGAAGCCAGGAAGCTTCTAATAATGTACATGTGATTGCGCATACAGCATATCCTGCTCTCAATGTTCCTGTACCATCTCTGAGACATGAGCCATCAACAAAGACAATTTGGTCATTTTCTTCCAATTGTGTATCTCTGATATCTGGTCTTGGTTTTGTACACAGCTCAGTTACCTCGAGACAAACATGCTCAATGTCTTCCTCTTTTTCAATCTCAACAGTATCACTCGGAAGTAATGTTCCTGGATTCAGCACTGAACATCTTTTCAATGTTACATTTGGAGCACCTAGAATGCTCGTCTCCTACCTTGGCAATCTGGCACCAGTCAAATACTGTGTTTTCAGCCTTGTCAGTAAAATCTCAAGAGAGTGAGGAACCATTACCGTTACAGGGTATCCCATCGCTACTCCCTCACATTGTGAAAGGCTTTGACCAACTGCGGCAACAGCATGCAAGCAACCTGGTAAAGCTGCTGCGACTGGGTCCAAGGTAGCTGAAAAATAGCCTACTGGGCGATAAGCACCTCAATGGACCTGTGTCAAGCAGACAAAGAACAAGCATCACATTCATGACAAAACAATGTGAATGGCTTTGTGTAATCAGGCATTCCCAACGCTGGAGCTCTGCACAAACTTTCTTTCAACTCAGTGAATGCTTTCATCTGGTCCTGATCTAAGGTAATGGGATCTGTAACTTCCTTATGTGTCAGCTGCTGCAATGGTTTAGGAATCTCAGCTAAATTCAGAATCCACTGACGACAATAACCTACCATTCCCAGAAACATCCTGACACTTCTCTGTGAAGTCAGTGGACTTCTCTGCAAAATCATTGTAATCCTCTACCTGGAGATTCTCCTCAACCCTTTCTCAATTTGGTGTCCCAAGTATTTCACTGATTTCTGACAATTCTGCAATTTCAAAGGTTACACTTTATGTCCAAGTTTTCCCAAATGATTTAACAGGGCAATCAAGTCATACTTACACTTGTCCCTTGTTTTGGACGCAATCAGTAAATTGCCAATGTACTGCACCAGAGTCAATTGGTGCAGTATTTCCAATGACTCCAGATTCTTTTTCAGAATCTGATTGAACAGAGACGGTGACTCTGTGTACCCTTGAGGAAGCCTGCACCAGCTGTAGACTCTGTCTAGGAATTTGAAACTAAAAATAAACTGACTATCCCCATAAAGAGCCACAGAAAAGAAAGCTTGTGACAAATCAACCATTGTAAACCACTTAGCATCGCATGGAATCTGAAACAATATTACTGCTGGGTTCGGCACTACAGGACAACACTTGACCACCGTGTCATTCACTTTTTGCAAATCCTGCACAATGCGCACTTTCCCACACGGCTTCTTTAAGCCCATTATAGGTGAATTACAAGGACTGCTCAACACTTCTTTCAAAACTCCTTGTTTCAGAAAATCTCCAATTATTCGCACCACTTTCATCAGAACATCTTGTGCTATGTTATACTGTAGAAGTTTGCGGAAACACTACATTCAGCTTCAAAGTGATCTTAATTGGCTCCACTCCCTTGATCGAACCCACTTCTTTACCTGTCAGGTCCCACACATTTCCCTGTACTGTTCCTCGCACATCTGTGTGCAACTCTTTCACAGTAAAGATTGGGAAAAACTCAATCAGTGGGTTCTCTTCATTAATGCCTTCATTCTTAGTTTCAGGAGTTTGTTCTTCCTCATAATCACTATTCATCTGAACAGCTATTCCAGCAGTCGAACAACTAATTGAACATCTGGTCTTGCATAACAAGTCCCTTCCCAGTAGAGATACTGGACTTGAATCACAGGATACAAACGTATGCAGTACCTGGAAGTTGCCAATCTCAACTTGCACTGGATCTGTGATCGGATTTATCAGCTGTCTGTCTGCTACTCCCACAACCTGAACTGTCCTGCCTGAAAGAGGTAAGTTCGGAACTTCCGCCCTTCTCACTGTAGAGCGAGTAGCTCCTGTGTCCACTAGGAATGAAACCCTGTGACCTATCACCTTTCCCTTCACAAAAGGTCCTCTCTGATCTACCTCTAGGGATGCTGCAAGCATGTGTGACTCTTTATCCGAACTAATACTCATCCATTCATCGTTTATTTCATTCTCACTATGTAATGGGAATTGGTGCACTGTATCACTACTTCTGTCTTGTCTCTGACCTGTGACCTGCTGAATAAGCATCACGTGTTGCTGCTCCATCGGGGCTTGAGGTATCTGCATTTGCTGTCTAGTTACCATAGGAACCTGCTGCTGCATTGGTTGCAACTGTGTTACTTGTACAGCCAGAACTTGCACCTGCTGCATGGGTTGAAAATTCTGCACTTGATTCTGAACATTCGGATTAAGGCCTCTCATTCTAGGGACTTTCACAGTTTGAAATGTATTGACATCACCACTTTGCTGAACAACACCATCCTGCACCATCATCGGATACTCCCGCTTCCAGTGTCCCATGTTTCCACACAGATGACACAATAACATCTTTTTCATCCCTTCCACATCATTCTGAACCACTATAGTAGTCAAATCCGGACCACGATTCATATTGATTCCAAGACCCCTGCCTCTCACCTGAGGTTGGAACACGACAGTTCCCTGCAGTTGCAGCATGTATTGCACTAAAGCTCCCTGCACTCCATTTGGAGCTGCCTTAATTTGCATCACCATTGCTTTCTCTTTCAACTTTTTCTGCTTCAACTCGATCTCATCACTACAGTATTTCTCATACTGCAATACCTCATCAATCAGCTTCGCTTGCCAGCAAATCAAATGGCTCTTAATCATCTGACCTATTTCAGGTCTCAGTCCTTCTACGACTCTGAACACAAAGTGCAACATGTCTTTTAGCTCAATCGCTTCCTTACCACTGTACTCTTTGAACGCTTTCAGCAATCTCTCATAGTAGGTATGTATCGACTCCTTTACTTCCTGCACTGTCCTGTCAATTCTCTGCCAATCAATATTTTTAAGCTCCAACACGAACAGCTTTTTCCTTTGGACACAGACTGAAGACGACGTCTAAAAGGCAAAATAAAGGAATGTCTTTAATGATAAAAAAAAAACACAAAAAGAGGTTTGCCCAATCAAAGAGGCTATAAGATACTGATACAAGGAATTATAGAAGTGAGTAGACGTATTCTATGAATCATTAGGAATCACTCAAAAAGAGACTTGTAATAATAGGTGTTTCCGGCTAGAAGAATTATTCAGTTTTGAAGATGACCCACTAATGATTTATGTCTTGATATAGGGTCGAAACGTTGACTACATTATATGTGGATTATGTATGAGTGACTTCAAGACACCTAGAATGAAGGGGTCTTATTGAAGTTTGCTCTTTTCCTATATGTTTTAACCACATTTGTATATATTGTATATAACACTTTAGCACGCATATCACTTTATCACTTTCACTGCGTCGTATAAATTGGGAGCACCTATTCCATAATGAAGTTTTTATGATTAAAAGAGATATTTTTTCATTAGATTGAATAATAAATGGTGATATAAATTAATTTGGAGTCATCATATATATATTTTTTAAAGAATAAGTTCTTATTTTTATTATATATTTTCTTAATTGCCATGGGAGTTTAGGTATATAATTCCCCCAAGTTGACTAATTTGTGTTTATTAGTATTGAAATTACCCAGGTCTAAGGGTTATATGGGTTTGCCTCATTTGTTATAATAATAATCAATATTTTTAGGTGAAAGTCTCATCTTCAGGAACTCAATCACCTTATAATAATGTTTCATTACTTCAGGTGATGGTGCACCTGTAACTCTATCTCTTTCCGGTTCACTCGTCGACCAATCCACTGCTCTCTTGCACTCAACCCACAAATCAGCTGGAACCACTATCTCCAATACAGTATTCAGGTCTTCCCACAGACATTTTGAAAGCTTCACAAATCTATCTGTCTGCTGGTACCACTCAACTGGTTTCTCCCTCAATTTTGGATAATCATTTGTGAATGACAGAATATAACTCCTGTGCCAGGGTACATGAACAAAGTGCCCTACTGGAATTTCCCTCATTGGTAAAAATTTTACTGGATCCCTTTCATTCTGCGCACTCTCAGACCCTTTTTGTAAATCTTGTTTCCATTTATCCTTCTCCTTCACCCATCTGCCTTCCCACCTCTCTAATGCTCCCCAAATCTGAGCACTCTGCAATCATTCTTTAGGGTGCGCTTTCATCCCTGCTGACCTCATGTGTTCAAAATCTTTTTCCTCAAAATCTAGTCTGTAACTCCTTTTTAAGTGCTTAGTTTTCTCAATTTCTATGTCATATTTATCTGCCAGATCTGCCAATTTCTGATGTATGTTGCCCACTTCTCTCGTAATTCTTGGACACAAGTATCTCAGCTTCTTCTGTATAGGATTCTAACCTATTCATTCCCATCGATCCCTCAACTAGTTCTGTTATCTCTGTAGCTAATCTTACACGATTAATCTGCTCTTCGCCCTTGGATGCGTTTGTGAGGAGTAATCAAACTGTCTAACCACTCATTTAACTGCTGTGCTGTTAATCCCTGCAATGAAATGTTACTTGCGTTCGACAATGGCACCTGTTGCACCACTGCACCTGGAGTCTGTGTTGTCAAAAGCTTCAAGTTCTGACTTACGCTCGGGCCATTTACTGTATCTGGAAGCAGACTAAGGTTTATTAATGGTCTAGATCCATCAAAGGTTTGACCCATAGATGAAAACACCTGCACATGCTCTCTCACCCCCCTCTTCACGAGGCTCTGTGACATTTCACCCTGTTCTCCTGCAATCAGCTTTTGTGCGCAAATAATGGTACAGCTGGACCAACAGTAATCGGCAACGATATTGCATCTAGTGCCTCTCTGACACCCGCATTTTGTGGAAGGGCTACTCCCTTGCTCTGATTCATCACTGGTGTCACATCTGACTGTGTCCCTGTCATTGGTGTGAACTTCAGCAAACCCTGTGGCTGTGCCTGAGGCAACAACATTGGAGTCGGCTCAGTCTGAACTAGCATTGGCCTCGGAACCATTTGCTCCGTTGGCACCACTAAGTTGGAAGTTGTCTCAAGAATTGGTACTTCTGGATAAATTCTCTGTATCAGTGGAGGGTGTATCTGAGCTTGGACCACCGAGGTAGTCACTGCATTTGGAGTACTCTGCACTACCAATTGTACCTGTACATTTTCTATCTGTACTAGTCCCGCTGACCCCGACACTTGGGCTGGGGCAGTTGAAGCAGAACTAATACTTGGACCCCCTTCCTGCACCGCATATGGTGGAGGTCGGTCCCCCAATACCTGAGTAATAAGGTCCTCAATATCTGAATTTTCTTCTTCCACATAAGTCTTTTTCTTTTTCTTGTCTCCTGAACTCTTTTCACTCCTACTAGCATCCTTTGTCTCTCCTGACTTGTCTTCTTCTGTAATTGCAGGGAATAACTTAACCCCTTACAACATTGCCATTCTTTACTTTTTCTGTTCCCAATCCCATATCGCCTCTGCTAGAGACTTCTCTACCTTCCTTATTCTCCTCTGGATTTTCATTTCTTGCTGCTGTCTTGCTATGAGCTCCCAAACTGCTAAAGCCTCAAACTGTGCTGGTCTTGGAAGTGGCTTTGTTTCATGTAATGTCATTTGCAACTGATCCAAAATTCTCAAATTGAACATTCCATGCTTTGGAAACGCTAAAGCTCCCTGTTTCTCTGTCAATTTGCACCACTGCTTTAACCAAAGACATGGCGCAACACTTCTCTCCTCCATTGCAATAAATGCCGGAGAATTTTCCGGTGGGGTTGGCTCTCCCACTGTCATCTTAATGTAACTATCGTCCTTCATGGCACTCCTAAACGCTTTGAAAAACTTAATCTTCTCTTTTGTATTTATTCGTTTCGATAAGGAAATGACTTTTACTCCCAAGATTCCTTTCACCCGCTTACTCAACCAATTGCCTCTTACGGACGGCTGGCAATCCGCTCTCAACTCTTCTCACTAACTAACCTATCCCAGCGCGGCTTACTCTGATTCACACTCACACACTGCGGCTGACAAAGTCTTGCGGCTTGTCCTCCTGATCTTCAGCTCACATGGAACTAATGCGAAATTATTGCGAGCACTAACCAAAACCAATAACCAAAAACAAATCAGCTGGTTTACTACCGGAAGGTACACAAACGCTTCAGAGACCTTACGGATTTTCACTGATGGCACTTTCGCTCATGCAGCTATTCCTCTTTCTGAGTCTCCCACATTCACAAGCAAAATTCGACCCACAAATGTCACTCTCAACTGATCAATGGGTTTGTCCTGGTGCACATAGGACTCGCCAAATCTCAGTCGAAACATTTCCCTTACTCACTTAACTTACACAATGACTTGTTGACCACGCCCGATCAAACCTATTAAACCAGACAGATTACAACATATAACCAAATGTCTCCTACACTTGTCAATATACTCCAGAGTCTTAGACCACACAGGGTCCGTACATCACCAACAACCATGTGGACAATTTTTGAGCACAAAGCGCCACACACATATGAAGTTCGACAACTTCCCTACTCTCATACTGCGGAGTACGCACACTCCTAATAAACTTCAACTGCAGTACGCAAACTCCCTATTTTACCTCTCATACATCACAATTCACCTGCGGTCTGCATAACCCTTTGCAAGCGCAACCTACCACTTTCGTACTATCACTAGAACGCCAAGAACATACCCAACTTTACTAGCGGGATCCAGGATCTGAGAAAGTCATTTCTGGGCTTAAGGGTACGTCATCTTTGCTGCAATTGCCATTACGAAAAATAAAAATACAAACCTCAGACAACTAACCTTAACTTAAACTACTACCATAACCACCTAATAACTAGTTCTCCAAGGAAACTAACCATCAAGCTGCTAACAAAAACTGCTAGCGTGCCTGGTCCTTAGTAAGTAAAGTTACAAGGGTACGCATATAGGCCGATGAACCTTTTGGATCGCATGGAGTTTCCTAGCTATGTAGTAATCGATGACCATCAATTATCAATGTAAGTATCAATAATCAATAAGGAAAACACTAATCATCAATCGATAACGTCAACATTTCATGAATAACCACAACTCAATTATACGTTTTAGCAATTTTATTTCCCTATTAGTTACAATACTAGTCCATTGATTAATTCAATCTTGATTCCATCAGCTCAGAATTAGTTCATTAATGACCACCAATAACATAATCTAATCAGAACTTGAGAAAACATATGCTCTTATGCTTCAGCATAAGCTAACAAAGATGAATATATCGGCATTAATAGCAGAGATCAGCAATCAGTTTTGACAGTCATTTGTCACCGTCAACGTCACCTAAAGGAACCTTACCTAACCCAGATTAGCATTTGCATGTGGGACTTCATGTGAAAACAATTTAGAACACGAATTTAGAAAATATCTAGCTAAAAGAAGAACTTATTCAGACAGCGCAGTTGGTACCTAGAAAGAAAGGCACAAAAAGGTAACAGTCACATTGTCATAGCTACCTATCCACAGAATGGATCAGCAACAAAGTCAGTCTTCGTCTTCAGGTCATCAACCGATCAGCAACGCATCAGGCACTCAAGAGCATGAATTCAATGACAGAATCTCGAATCGCATCTTCTGACATCTAATATCTGCATAAGTTCCCCCCTCATAATTTTTACCTCTTTTCATGACTTTTTATTAAGGTTTTCCAGTCCATCCCCCTAATTCCTAATTGATCAATCACCAGTTATTACCCTAACCAATAACCTTAATTTTGCTAATCTATGAATTCTAATATTACGCCGTTCTCAATTCATTGATTGGTTCATTGTACGATGTCCTCATCATCCGGCTCATCAGGTATCGAAAATGTTGCATCTTCTTCTCCAGTCAGTGCTTCTATTGTTCAAGTGCTGGGAAAGTACATTGAGTCTGTCTTACACCAGAATTGTTATATGTCTAGTTCCATCATCTCCTGTCCGTCGGTACATTGCAGAAAATTCTAGCTAAGCAGATTTATTAACATACGCGGTTCATGGTCAGTTCAACGCATCAGCTTCTCTGTAGTGCTAGTAATTCAACTTCTGCATGAGGCCTGGCAAAACTAGGCCACAACTTTGGCTAAGTTAGCTCTACAATATACTGCAAAACATATCTTATAAATCTCAATATGACATATTACTACGTTATTATTACTCTTTTTCATTATTTCACACATTTTTATTAATTTTTGTACAAGTTCGTATAAGTTGGCTGTCACTATCCGTGGGCACATTTTCAAACGTGCACATTAATTTCTCTACATTTAATTTTTCTAACAACTTCTTGTTAATCAAAACACATGAACATTCATTAAAAATTTCTAATTAGCATATCTGCGTCAGCAGATCCATCCAGAAAACATGCACACTAAAACCAAAGCATAAAGATGAGAACAGCAGTGAGGTAATATGAATGTGGATGACGTGGTCCTGTGGAGGTGAGAGAGCAGCAGGGGTGGGTTTGACACCCTTCCTAATTTTGTGAGCTTAGCAAGTAGCACAGGAATGACAATACACCTGGGCTGTGGAAAGATAAAAAGGCAAACCAGTAAATACCTGTGACAAGGATCACTCTGTCTCTACTCATATGGGCGATGCCATGACATGGTTAGGCAAGACTAAGACTAATACTTTTGGGTCATCCACTCTCCATGGCTTGTCCTTCCACACTCCATTTGAATCACGTTTACAGACCTGCTTTAACCAAACACTATTTTCATTATCAGGATACATACAAAGTGACTTCTGAAGTGGGAGACAAAGAAGCCCCTACACACTTCATCTTGAATAGAAAGATGAGCAACATAATTAATAATGGTGATTTTAGATGGCAGTTGAAGAGTATCAAGCAAATCTCTTATGCATGATCACATCTTTTATATGATTCCTCCTTGAAACCAGAGAAGCTCAAAGTTGTGAGCAACCCTGAAAATATATCTCAATCAGTGAATAATGTTGCAGATGTCCAGATTGCTAAAATGCATTCATGAGTGAGAGCAGTAGGTAAAGAATGACTCTCAACAACATAAGGTACACACAGTGTTCCCTGAAACTAACATTACTTTATCATTTCTAAGACATGAATTATCACCATAATACGCAAGAGGAAGCAGGAGTAGGTGCAACAGGAAAACCTGTTAATACTTCAGCATTAATTACACAGAGGTTGTGCACAAAATGATGTTTCTTTGCAGGATTTTTCTCAGTAAAATAGGGAAGTTACAGCCACAGGAATTACTAAAGTGCATTGTTTCAGTACGTTAGTGATGACTGGGCAGATATCATCCTCTGATTCAGGACATTAAGGGTACTGGGAAATTGGAAGGAGCTTTTTCATGGGCACAGCCGACATTATTAGCATGTTCAGACCACAGAGTGGAAGGAACATGTTCAAGCACATTGGACATTTATTGAGGTGAAGGTTTAACATCATTAGTTTCATAAAAATCATTATCTTCACAAAAGACAGCTTAACAGTGTTCGTGTTCTCAGTGGGTACATTCAACTGGACACTATCACTAGGACACTGTACTTTTCAATGTATAGTAAAGATGACCCACAAATGTTCACAGGTAAGGTAGGGCACCAGGGAAAGACATGTCGGTCAGTGAAGGATTTAGACAGATAAACACAGGATAAGTAACATAGGGCCATATGTACGAACACATTTTCCCATAGACACAAAATGGGTGAAACCCTTTGCTACGTCTGGCCCATAGTGAGAAATACAAGGGTTAGAAATGCCAACCGCATCAATCCTTTCGCCTGATTCAGGAAGCGAGGATAATTTGGAGGTTTTCAAGGCAGACGTAGTAGCACCAGTACTAAAAAGGAATGAATTGGGGTTTTGGTTATTAATAACACATCATAAGTATCTCTCCTTCTGATCCACATGGATTCAAGTATTTACAGTGCAGGTGGATCCCCTTGGACTATTTTAAAAGGTAGACATCAAGGGGCATATTTATACTCCGTTTGCGCCAAATTTGCATCGTTTTTTTCGACGCAAATTCGGCGCAAAACTAACGCCATATTTATACTTTGCCGTTAGACGCGTCTAGCGCCAAAGTATGAGTAAAGAGCATCATTTTTTTGCGTGAACGCCTTCCTTGCGTTAATGAGATGCAAGGTAGGCGTTCCCGTCCAAAAAACTGACTGCGACGCAAATGCGTCGTATTTATACTCCTGGGCAAAAATCACGCCCGGGAGTGGGCGGGCCAAAAAACCCCGCATTTGCGCCTCTTTTTAACGCCTGGGTCAGGGCAGGCGTTAAGGGACCTGTGGGCTCAAAATGAGCCCACAGCTGCCCTCCCATGCCCCCAGGGACCCCCCCTGCCACCCTTGCCCACCCCAGGAGGACACCCAAGGATGGAGGGACCCATCCCAGGGACATTCAGGTAAGTTCAGGTAAGTATATATATATATTTTTTTTAATTATTTTTTTGGCATAGGGGGGCCTGATTTGTGCCCCCCTACATGCCTCAATGCCCAATGACCATGCCCAGGGGACATAAGTCCCCTGGGCATGGCCATTGGGCAAGGGGGCATGACTCCTGTCTTTACTAAGACAGGAGTCATGTAAATGGCGTCTGGGCGTCGTTAAAAATGGCGCAAATCGGGTGGAGGCGATTTTTTTGCGTCAACCTGACTTGCACCATTTTTAAGACGCCCTAACGCCATTTTTCCCTACGCCGGCGCTGCCTGGTGTACGTGGTTTTTTTCCACGCACACCAGGCAGCGCCGGTCTGCTTGCGCCGGCTAACGCCATTCAATAAATACGGCGCCCGCATGGTGCTTCAGAATGGCGTTAGCCGGCGCAAAAATTTTTGGCGCTAAACTGCGTTAGCGCAGTTTAGCGTCAAAAAGTATAAATACGGGCCCAAATATGAAAAGGTCCCCATCGCATGACCAACAATGAAACAGAGACATATTTCACTCACAGGTTTCCATTCATCTATCACATCTTTGATGGAAACTTGGAATTCTGCCCAGGCCTCAATCGAAAGGTTTTCTGGGTGGGGCAGAAAGCTATGTGCATCAAAATAGTCAAATTATGTGAAAAGAGGCACTTTGATTTGTTTGACAAATTTTGATCAAATTAAAAGGGACTTTGGTCTCCATGAGACTAAAAGCTATAGATATACACAGGTGAGACACTCAGCCTTAATTCACCATCTCAGAGAGGTGGCAGCCCAACCTCTGAATCAGATGGAAAAGATTCTCTTAAAAGAAACTGACAATAGACATCTTGGGCCAGATGTATCAAAGGGTTTTACCCATTCTGTGTCTATGGGAAAATGTGTTTGTGCATATGGCCCCTTGTCTCCAGAATCTGTTAGTTGGTTTTGGAAAGAAAGACCATATAGAAAGGAGTTTTTAAATGCAAATGGGAGGAGACATTGGATCATTCCTTCAAAGAAGCTCAGCCAGATACAATCTTACAGAACACATACAGCAGTCACACACACTCAGGGGCATGAGAGCATGGAAAATATTACTCAACAGGCCCTAAAGTGCCAAATGCCTACATGCCCTTGACAAAAGAAGATCTGACCAATGCAGATGCTGTGAATGCAGACAAACAGGCACATTGACACATACCTGTGGGACTGTACCAATCTGCACAGCTGTTGGATCAAAGAAGGTAATACCATTGAATCCAAAGGTGGTGCTAAGAATCCAAAGACTTCAGGTGGTATATTGTTGGGATGGATGTGTAAGGTGATGTTGGTAAATATCCATAAAAGCAGCTCATCTCCTGGTCTTCAAAACATCCAAGCAGAATTTCCATTAATTGAAAATCATGAATGAGTTCTCAATCTGCTAAAGCTCATTTTTACAGATTGAGGTTTTCCTCAAATAGACTTGTTTGCAACATCTCAAAAAGCAAACTGCCCAAGGTTAGCTTCAGGAATCAGGATTGCTGGGTAATGTCCTTTTTTATAGGCTGATGGCAGTGTCAGAAAAAAGGCTTTCTAGTCTTTGTTTGTAGTGTTTTCTGAATGATTAACATATTCTTTTTACATATATTGAGAACAAAACTACTTCTGTTGTTCGTCACAGAATTTGCATCAGTCATGCAATGGCTGACAGTCTCAATACTCTTTTCTCTTCTCAGTGTTTTCATGGTCTTCACCACTGATGTCCTTTAAAAAATTGGGAGACGTGCCCATGGAAGTATATGTATCAAATACAGGTTGCTTTCTGTCTATCTTTATATGCTTACTTTTTCTATACTTTTTACCCACCCCTTTTCTTTTCTCTTCCTTGGGTTTCAATACAGCCAACATTATAAACTGGACTGATTCTAGTCAGACAAAGGTAGGGTAAAGGGAAAAGGGAGAGAAAGAAATACTCTTGTAGTTGTAATGGCAGAGATAAGTAAATAAGCACTGCTTTCCTTAAGGTGATATGTCCAGGCTGTCTAGGTCGTTTTAAGCTTTCTTTATACAATTGGCAAGTTCACCCAACAGAGAGACTCTTTGAGAACAAACAGAGTTAATGGAAAAAACCCTAAGTGAGCATTCACCCATGCAGTTTCCAGTAAATGAGATGTGTGGGAATAAGGACAACAAAAACTATGGCTAAGCACAATTTACGAGCCAGCGGTCATCACATATTCACTCACTCTATGCCTCAGCCCCCAGGAGGGCGGCTGGACAGTGGGTGTCAGTCGGTCACATCCACCACTCCTTTGAGCATGTGTCTCTCTCTCTCCCCATGGTCCTTTCCATCGGGGCAGTCCTCTGGTGTGCTTGTGCTGTACTTCCCGACATTAGGGTGGCGCCTCTCAACACTCTTCTCTGTCTCCTCTCTTGCTTCATGATCATCTTCATCTCACTCCTCCTTTTTCTTTCTCTCACCTTTCAGCCAGGATGATCACTTCATTCCAAGCATGTATGGAGAGTTCTAAAATTTCACTTACATAGAAGAAAATATTTCAGGAACCAAAACCAGTTCTCTATCAGCTATGGGCAACTCTTAAATGGTTCGGATACATTCAAACAGTGGGATTGCTTCTGGTAGCTCCTTATGCTATCAGCTAGCCAACAAGCCTCTAAAGCTCATTCATCATTAGGGAAAGTGTCTACCACTACGTTGTTGAGAATTGTCCAAAGGTGCTTTAACATATATTGTTTATGCCCTTGGCTGTAGGGTCTTTGGCTAGAGCACACATAAAAGGATTATTTTAAGTCTTTTACCTTCTTTGGAGAAGGGGGAGTGCAGACCACTAGTATTCTGATCATTTTCAAATGTCCTAGTTTTAGACATATGTAAAGCAGCTACGTGGAAGCCTGTTCATACTTTTACTAAGCGTTGCTGTCTATAGAAATATTCTAGGGTGGATAAAGGGGTTGGTCAGGCTTCCCCAAAGACCCACTTTGGATAATGTTCTTCTTATCTGTTTGGGCTTCTCTGATTGTCTTGCTGTTGAAAATTAAAAACAACAGGTTCTTTGGGATCTCCTGCTAGTATTCCAACCTAATAACGACCTGCATAATATTGTGCCAGATGAATATCATGCACAAAATAATGAGGAACAAACTATTGTGAAGGTAAGGATATATATGTAAATATGGGTTAACTTTACTTAACTTTACATATATGTAACCTGACAATATATATGTCTTCAAGGTATGTAAATGATGAGTGAAGAATAGTAAATCTATACTTACCAATAGGCACTAACCTTTTTGAAAATGTGGTCTTTGATATTTTGGCCACAGTATTTTCGTAGTGTGATATGTCTGAAGTCAATATTTTTATATACATTTGTGCTTGCTATTCTGGTCTGGTTTTATGACTATCAGTGAAAATCCTATGACACAGAAGACAATGTTACCTGTAGTTCTAGTTGTGCAACTTAAGGATCTACACTGAAGCTATATCAAGTACATATTTTGTAAATTTCAAATTATGAATGGTCCCTTCAAAAAGAACTGAGCCTGTGATGCACTACCAGTACAAGGCATAGTGAATATAAAAGTTATTGGATCCTTAAAGTATGAGTGCATGTTTTCAGTTTTATGTAAAGTCAGCCATCAGACCATGTTTTCTTTTTTGTACTTTCTTCCATCAATTCCATCCCACATTATTTTGGGGGTGCGATATTTCTGTGGTCGATATTTTTATAAACATTTATGCTTGCTATTCTAGTCTACTTTTTGACTATCAATGAAAATCCTAAGATGCAGAAGACAACGTTACTTGTAGTTCTAGTTGTGCAATATAGGAATCTACACTGAAGTTAAGACAAGTACATGCTTTGTAAATGTACAATTATGAATGGTTCCTTCAAAAAGAACTGAGCCTGGGAAGCCACCACCAGTAGAAGGCATGGCGGATTTAGAGGCTATTGAATCCTTAAAGTATGAGTGTATGTTTTCAGTTTTCTGTAAAGGAGCTATCAAGCCGCGTTTTCTTCTTTGTGCTTTCTTCCACCTATGAGTTTGTGGTCCTCTCTTGTTGCAACACATTTGAAGCCTCGTGCTGCAATGTTGCCCTAGGTATTAGTTAGGGAAAGAAAGAATTCAGAACTAAATTAGCTTGTTTTTGCTATGGAGGTTATGCCTGCACTTGGGAAATAACAGGTTCTCAAGTCCTATAAGCATAAACGCTATTTTTGGAAATTAATTGCTCTGTGGTCCCTTCATGGTTGATGGAATATTTTAGATATGCGACAAGGAAGTTTCATATGATTTAGAATTAAGATTACAAGTAATTAACATTACGTTCCAAATTGAGGCGTCTATGGCTAGATGCCTTCCACTTATGACATTTTATTATTGAGTGTTTTGAAAATTCAATGTACATTATTTTACAGTAATCTAAGATTGCCATTACCAACAACTTTGACAGTTTCAACTTGTGGGCAGTTTGGAACAATGGTGGGATCTTGCAGGGCATATCAAATAGACAGGTTGCCTTAACTTCTACATTGTCTTGAGGAGAGAAGAAACGCTTAGCTTGCAGGTTAGTGCTTATGAACATGTTTCTAGCAGTGCAGACTATTCAGATTTGAAAGCTTTATCTTTCTTGTCATCTGGTGGAAGGATTTCAGATTAGGTTCCATGGAGACAGAAGGAACTTCATGTACAGACATCAAAATGTTCCAAATAATGTGTTATATCGGCCTGTATCCACCCTCAGTTGCCCAGCCAGATATGCTTCTTGGTATCATCTCTGCAAATCTGAAATTCCGATTGGTGGTTTTTGATAGTTTGATGAGGATGTTGATTTATTGGCCATATGTAACTGATGCATAATAAGGTTAATATGGTGCATTCCAGGTGAATATCACAATAAGCATGTCAGAGGCTTTGATAAGGCTGATCTTGATGAGTTGGCTGCAGTAGAGAAGAAAATGCTTGGATCCATTTCAGTGCATTGATAGTGAATCACATCCTTTCTTTCACGGTACAGAATTGTTGTCAGCAAAGAGGTCAAACAAATTCAGGACCTTCTTTCAATGTATTTAAGTCACCTGAATTTTGATCTCTTGCATTTGCAATTCCTGTAATTGGCCTTAAGAGGCCTTGAAGGTGTCCTGGTGTATACAGTGCTGTTTGACATACTCGTAGTTTTGTCTTATGATGATCCTGCCAAGAACTGTTTTTAAGCATGGGAGGCTTAAAATAGCCCTACAGTTGGCTACCATCAAGGATTAGCGGTGGGCTTCTTGAGGAAAATTGTATTTAAGGAAGTCAGAGTATAGCCTCTTGATGAGGATGAGTTTATGAAGTTCACGTTTTTGGGGGCAGTGTTGGGAGAAAGCCCTTGGGACCATATGAATCAGGGTTGCAAAGAATAACTACATTTTTTATAGAAGATATTGCATTTGTTTTTTGAATGCTTAGTTTCTTTATTACTGTGGTAGATTGTTAATTCTTCCCTTTATGCTCTTTCATAACTTCCCCCTATATATTCTACTTTCAGTTGTGATTATAAGGCTTTCAGAAATTCAAGGCGTTCACTTAGTAAATGAAGAAGAAAACCAAGTGTGAGATTCTAGGCCCATGCTAAATTGCAGAGTGCTGATGCTGCCCTCTATGCCTGGTGCTCCAAGCAACTCACAGAACACCTGCCCTGGTGACCATGAGTGCGTAGATGCCAGAAAGGTCAGGGTGAATTCTTTCCTCAGCCGTGCACAGAGCGCAAAGCTTTTGAACATGCTGCATGGCAGTTTGTGGAGTGCTTCTTTTTATTCTTGAGCATGCATGGTCTTTAGGTAGTTCTTGACACTGCACTCAGCACAGATGTAACAGCCCCTTTATGTGAGTGCAGGACAGGTCTTCTGCATAAACAGCCACCACTGTGTCTTGTTTCTTTATTTCTCTGTTTTGTACATGACTTGTGTCTGCCAGGAGCAAAGCAAGAATAATGATCACATTTTCTGTATACACAATTTGCGTGAGCTCCATAACTTGGCCTGTTTTGAACAATCACAGTTGGGTTCCAAGATATTCTTTGGGGGCCCATGTTAACATATGAGACCGTTTTGACAATACTATTTGTGGTTCATTACTGGAGTGATAAGGCTCCCAATAGAAAAATTGAAACCTAATAATTATTACTAATGAGCGAGAGAGTTGTCAAACCGAAAAACTGATATCGCTTTCACTGTAATAACATTTTGCTCTGAACTTTACATAACTCCTGCAGTTTGAATCGCAAAACTCAGTAATCTGGAAAATTCCTGAAGTTAAATGTTTCTTTCATAACCCTCCTTTGAGTTATGAGATGGGCTGTCCTACACAATGGAACCAGTATACTCATATCCTTTTCCACCTACTAACCTGATTTGGAATGCGCTGACGTGCACAGAAATTAACCAATGTTTGTATGAATTACCTAACAATGTTAAGGGATGGGAATAGGTATCAGAAATTAAATTTATGTATGTAATACTGATCTTGCAGAAGTAAAGAGCACATGGGAAAAGAGACACATGTATCCAACCCCTTCGATTTGTCAAGACTTTTATTGTGTGAATCTGCAAACTTTAAAGAAAATGTTTACAAATGTTAATAATTGTAACAACTGTGAATGTATAACATAGTGTCCAAGGCAAAAAAACAGTAGTTATTACTTTTATTGATGAGTATACAGTTTGCTTGAATGCCAAAGAAAAGAAGCTGATGAACCGAGGCTTCTGAGATGCCAAAATTGACTACCACCTTCATCGTGTAAGCTGCATGGCTCATGGGTTATTTAGGTCTGAGGTAGTTAGGTATTCATTGTGCTGCTGAGTAGACTTTAACATTATACCGAGACAGAGAGGATTCAATAAAGTGTACAGAGTGGAAAGATAGCAGCAAGCACTTGGAAGTAATAGACATGGGAAACTGTGTTAGAGCAGGGAAATGAATATTTGTAAACTATTTGTGAACTATTCCCAGACTGAACTATGAGAGTTTGCCTCTATAAAAAAAGAACTCCTTCATTCTGTAAAGTAGGGACAAGCAGAATAGGGTCAGATTCAGGACACACCTAATGCGTGTTTCTGTATGACTTGTAAGTAATTTTGTTTCAGCTTAATAATACCTAACAGCCACCTCAACGAAAGATCCATACTGAGGGGCCAAAGAAAAAAGAGTAAGTAATAGCAGGGAAAAGTAGTTGTCCAACTATAATTGAGACAGTGCTTCTTTAATGTGTGTGCATCCAGCAGGAGAAATATTTTACAGGTTACCCATTGTTGAAGTATGTGGTGTCAGCAAATAGGGTCTGACTTGTACAGGGTGTGGAAGGCTATTGCAATTTGATTAAACATCTTTCCTAAATTGTATTGCCACTTGATCAGAGCTTCAAAAAACATGGACTGTAGGTTAAATAACATATTTGTATGCTGTGTGTAATCACTAGTGTCTTAAGTTCTAGGTATGGCTGTATCTTTGGCCTGGTTTCCCATAACCCACATGGATATTGTGTGGTATTGTAGTTTTCTGCACTGCTTTCATAATGGTACGCACATTGATACAGTGCTTTGCATCATCTAGCATCAGTTTGCGGTGCTTTGTGCCACATCCAAAATGTTGGTAAATAACCGCTGTATTGTACAGAAGCTCTCCAAATGCTGCATTTTCACTGCTGCTCCAACTACCTATGAACTTCTTGCTCCTAAATTTTTCCTCCTTCTGGTCCTCTCTCCATTTCCAACTTGTGAGTTTTAATCGCGTGCCTTTCCATTGTCTTCACCTCTAATCCCCAATCCTTGTCTATTTATTTCCTAAACTCTCTGTCCATAGCCATTGTTCTACCATTTAGTGTCTGAATGGTGTTCCAGGGCTTGGGCTCCCCCCATCAATTATATACACTACATGGAATGTTCTGGTAATTTGTATCATGACCCTGTGATTGTCCCACTCTATACTCATTAGCACGAAGCTCAACTATTGAAGGTTTCTTCTGACATATAAAATGATGGATCATCTTAATAAATACATTGAAATTCATTGGCTTAATGAATACTATGGAGAGTCGTAGCATAAAGCAAACTAGTCTTAGAATTGAGAAAACATTAGAATCTAATACGACCTGACTCTTAGATGTGTCTAATATACCATAAAAGAGTGAGGGAGGGCCGGAAAGGTGAGACCTAGTGGCAAAATTGTTGAGTCAGATTATGAGACCTGTGATCTGATCTTGATTACCAAATTTTTCCAAACTGAATGATCCTCCCTGAACCTCAGTTCCTACAGATGTCAAACATTGAGGATGCTGAAAACGAGGCCACTCCATATTATTATGGAATAAGCTCTAAATCAACATCACAAATTGGCAAGAGTATATTTATCACTAATTGAGGGAAAGCTTTGCCTGATTTAATCAGTGCCTAATTTGATCTGTTGGTTGCAGGTGGGGCCCACTGGCACTGATTTTTGGATACCAGATCTTATTTTTCATGATCTGACTTTGACCCAGAACAAGAGGGAGAAAAGCTGAAAAGGCAGAAAGGAGGAGGGAGAGAAAGAAGGAGAAACAGTGAAAATGGGAGAAAGTAAGAATGGAAAGGATCCTGAAAAGGTGAGATTAAGATGCAAAACGTGCATGGTAATGGACGAGAGCTGCATGAAGTGTAATCAAGACTAGATAGCCTTAGTACCTTGCAACCCCGAGCAGCACCGCTCTAAAGTGACTACAAGGCCGAGTGTTCTCCACTGTCGAAAACGCAAATCAAAAAAATAGAATGAAGAATATTTAAGCCCCTGTTCTGGATACTTTTGTTGCAATAAGCTCGTAAAGGTGCTCTGCACTCATTCGTTCACCCTGAAGTCTAAAAAGGTCATGTCTGGACGACTGCATTTGTGTAACTTTTCATATGTAAAACATTCAAAGTTTTATTTGCCATGAGGTGAAGACCTGTCAAGCCCACATTTCCCATTAGGCCAAACTAGATAAGCACATTATTTTGTTTTCAGGCCTATTCGTAGCTGCGGCCTGAAGCCGGTAGACTTTCTGGGCTGTTCCAGGCTGCCTTGGCCTTCAGCTTTGCTGCGTAGAGGACGAGATTTAAGAAATGCGTAATGGACGGTTCCAATTGGAACGTGCGGGTGCAGGGGTGAAACACTGCGCAGTGAGACTAGCTCTTCAGAAGTACCCCCTGTACATCACCTTCGTGGTCGTATTCTGCACAAGAAAGGCATTCCGTTCCGTTCAAGCACCCTGGCTGTATATGTTCAGTGTAGGATGCAGGCCATTCGATGCAAATAGTTAAAGGGCAGTTGCAAGCCATGATTACCCTAGGGCTGCAGAAAATCCTTCCAGAAGTATGTTGCGTAAAGCTCGACGCTTACCAAGTTTTCGTCTTCTTAAATGGTTAAGAGAGAGGGAAAAATGATCTCTTGAGAGCGCCATGTGTAGAGAAAACGCGGGAGCAGTCCTTAATACGTAGCCAGTGGAAGGCCTCGGCGGTGTGCTCGGTAATTGTAACAGGATATTTTCTGTAACAAAGCAGCTTGCCGTGTTGTCCCAGCCTATGTGCTGATTGCGCCCACCAGCCTGGTTAGCAGAGAGCAAGTTCTCCCTGGAGTGTGTTGCAGACACTGATAGAGAGAGGTTGTGGCAGATTACTTTTAAGACTTTCTTTGCCGCTGTATCCTCGCTTTGGATCTCGTATGAGATTCACAGCAGTAGTTTTTCTATGGCACAAGAGACGGAATTAAAGGGGGTGACGAAACAAAGGCCCCTCAAGTTCCTGTGGCGCAGAGGGGTCACGCCCTTCAGGACGCTGCAAGCTTCAGAGGTACCCCATTCATCACAAAGCCTATAAATATTTGCGAAATATTGAAGACTCAGGGCCCCTTATCACATTAAGGAGGACCCATCATTATGTTTTAGGTCACAGAATTAAAGCAGCTCTTGGGACATTCCAAATTCAAAATGGCTGCTTCCTTGATTACAGCCCACATTCTTGTCTCATTTCGTCATACACAGTGCCCAGTTATTTTACAATTATTTCAAAGAACCCATCTAGTGACATACCTTTACCAATGTTTCTTTTAATGCTCATCAATTTTCCATGACTAGCTACTTCTGTATTTAAAATTAATATTCTGTTTTGATAATTTTCCTGGGGTTGACTTCACATTTTTACAGCGATAACGTCAATTTACTGAAATGGTCACAAGCACTGCAAGTGCACTCTAAGGCTGATTTCAGAATGGTTTGAGAGGGGTATTGCAGTACGCCTATGTGGGAGAATGCAGCAGTTTTAAAATTGGAACAAATTTGTAATGGATGATTATGAACTTTACAGTAGTCATCAGTGAAAGGAGAAAGGAATAGTAGCTTTCCCCAAAGCTATAGTATTGATGCACCTTCTCATTAAAGAAGGCTTCATCCATGTGGCGGGAGAGGCAGTAAATTATTTTTTTGCCAGGCTCATGATATCATGGTTTTTGTAACAACCAAGTCAAGAAATCATGTTGTCTTCACTACTTTTGGTAGTCCGTGTGATTTTCAGATTTCAAAAAATTAAACTACAGGTCTCATCTTAATTTTTCTGTTTAGTTATATTTCGGTTTGGCCTCTTAGCTGCTTTTTCTTTTGGTTTCTAGGAATCATCAGGCAAATTTATGTTCACAACAGAGCACGGTGAAAGCAAGACAGAGGCCCTTTCAATTCTTAGAGCAGGATATAGCTCACAGAAACATATCCTTGTGTATGTTACAGAACTTGAGAAGATGACCCCGAGGCACAGGCATGTGTTCTTGGGTGTCTCTGAGCTTTCCCTTCCATCTCAAAGACCTCCAGTCTACTGCCACTGTGGCTTCACCAGTGCTCCCCACCATACCACATTTAGGGGGCCACCAGATGACGAATGATTTCTCTGGTGAATGTAATTTGCTAGTGTCATTGCCACCACATGCCAGTGGAGCAACTGGCACAATAGCACTGATATGTGTCAGTTCCTCTTCTAACGTCCCCATCAGCACAGAGTCAAGCTGTTCCTCCTCATGACTGAAGATCTGGGTAGGAACACAGCCTTACGCTCTTTGTATTCCTTGTGGACTATTTACAGTCACACACACATCTTTCCTCTCCTAAACAAATTAACTATTTTATCTCATGAAGAAATTACATAGAAAGTATTATCTTCAGTGTTTAAGTAAGATTCATCCAGTTACTAAGCAGCTCAAGGGTCAGATTTACCAAAAGGTCATGCAACACAAAGCAGCAAGACAACTTGCTGCGCTGTGCTGTGTGACAGGGAGAGTACAGAAATGTGCCATATCTACTAAGATATGATGCATTCCTGCTCTTTCCCTGCCCTGGCGCACTGAGTGCTGCCTAGTGCCAACACATGCACCTTGTGCCATGGTGCAAGGATGCCTGTGTTACAGGTAGGGTTGTCTTTTTTTGCAGGAAAGGATATCTTCAGTGCCTTGAGAGCCTCACTGGTGAGTAGTGCGCTTTACAAATTCCTGATTGATTGATTGATTGATTCCTGCAAAAAACAAATACTTAGAGGCATTTTTCTGCTTTTACATGTGCTGTATGATGTACCACATGTAGAAACGAGAAAATAACTAGCAATAAAGATATTTCTCCTCCCTAAGTCTCTGTTGTGAAGGCGTAGCATTTTGACACAGTCCCAGGTTTATTAATCTTAGTAAATCTGGGATTGCATCAAAATCCACAGAAAAAGGCATTGGAACACCCATACTCCATCCATTGAATGCCGTCCCAATGCAGAGTAATGCAAGGCAGAGATTTGTGCTACTTTGCGTAGCTCTGGATTTACTAGGCCACGCAAGGTGGTTGACTTATCTTAGTGTCATCAGTCTCTTAACGCTGATTTTATACTTTATACTTGAGAGCTCCAAGGGTGTGGCCTGAGACTGAAGGTTTTTGTCCAATCTCAGGACCAAGGCACCTTACATTTCTGCCTCTTCGCCAGTCTGTAAATCAGCTGAAAAGTGTTCATAATAACTATTGTATGTCATATATTTTAGTAAGGTGAAACGGATGGTGAGAATTGTGGGCATTTCTTGTTCTTGTCGGTTTAGGTCAAGAAATGCATGAAAGTCACTCTGTGGTCTTATAGGGTGCGAACGAAATCACAAAACTGCGTGAAAGAAATCCAGACAGCCCTAGGGGGCCATACTAACGTCAAAATGTGCAATATGCAAATGCCACTATGAAAGCAAAATGTGTTTGGATGAAAACAAGCAGTAGATTAAAGTATAGCTGAACAGGAATTTTAGAGTCATCACATGCTTCAGATGAGTTGACTCTGCTGAGCCCTGTCTAAAAGGCAACGCATAGACCTTTATTATGAGTTGACCTGAGTAGGAGAGGGCATTTACCACACAAGATAAATACCATTCCTCCAGGATGAGGGATCTACCTCATGGTAAATACCTTCTATTATGAGTTTTGAGCAGGAAAATGAGACATAACATGCAGAATCGTTTTTTAACACACCAAAGTTTTCGGGTCGACTTACAAGTTTGTAACGGAACGTCGCCATGCTGCACTGCATTGCAGTGAAGGGGCAAGAATGCGCCTTATTTAATGAACAGCACATTCCTGTCCTTTCCCCAGTGCTGGTGCAGAATGTGCTGCCTAGAGCCAACGCAGGAACACTTGCACCATGGTGTAAGAGTGCCTCTGTTGCATGCAGCCTCCTGAGAGCCATATTCCTTGCTCTTTATGTGCTGCAGAGTGCAGCACACATAGAAAGAGGAAGTACACTTACCCTGAGAAGGCTTATCTTTTTGGTGCATTCCCAGGTCTACCAGCTCTGGTAAATCTGGGAATGCATCAAAAACCTTGGGAGTTGTGTGGGAACACCTACACAACACCCCTGGAACGAGTTTGCAGGGCAGAGTAAGGCAACCCTACGATTTGTGCTGAGTTCTTTACTCCAGATTCATGGAGGTTCTCAAGGTCATGCAAAGTGGCCCTGCGTGGCTTCATAAATCTCCATCCTAAGTTGAGTCGCACTTGCACAACATTGGTGGTGCAAGCGCGATGAAACGGGCTCATAAATATGCCCCTTCATGGTTTGGCTTTTTTGTCACCCATACATTTCTGTAGTTTCGATCTGAAAGTAAGTTATCAGGGGAAACCTGTGAGTGTGTGTGTTAATTATCCCTTTGTAAACACGTTTGAACAGGGTTTCACAGGCATTCAGTCCTGAATTCGTAATAGGGGCATTAGATTCCCACTTACTGCAGCTATTTACCTACCATTGTAAAGGCCCGTGTGCACAGCGCACAAGTGTCCACAAAAACTTTAGTAAATGTGGGAGATGGTTTTGCCATTTTTGTCTGCGTCGCATGTGTGGATCACTGAGCAACATGTAAAATAATCTCCGTTTGTTAGTGGACGGGAAGACGTTCATGCTGCCAAGATCCCTCCACCAGTGTTTACTTTGGAGAGGTAGCGCCTGCAGTCACGCCTTCAGAATTGACCTGCGGAACCCGATGCTCCGTGTAGGGGAATTCAATGGGGGGAAGTTACAGTTCACGGCTCATAATATGGACAAAATGGGAGTGAGACAGCATGGGATACAGCTCAGTGGGCATGCAGGCCACATACGCCATTCACAACAACCCAGCAATCCGAAAGAATGCCAGAAATGCTCACTTCTGCCAAGTACCATTTCGTTGTTGCTTGGGGGAGAGATCAACATTCACTGAAAAATCCCTAATTTTCCACAGCTAAGTTGTTCGAGTTCGAGTTTTGTCCTTTGAACAGCTGACCCTGAGCGTTGGGAAACATGTATTGTATTGTGGGTGAATTTATACAGCACTTCTTTTCCAAGAGGCCCTGAAGCACTTTGTAGAAGTGCAATCGAATCCATTGGTCGTGCTTTATTGGAAGGGGTTGATTCGTTAATTTGTCTACGTGGGGTATGTTTTTGTTTCATGTTTGAAGACGAGAGGTCTGTTCTTGTAATGTGTCAATATGACTTGTTGTGTGGTGGTGTGAGAATAAGTGAGGGATGGGACAAATACGCATCTGAGGTGTCGATGTGCCTGGTTGGAGAGGCAAGGGAATGCAGTGTGATTATTATGGGTATTCTTTTCATGTTGTTCGTGAGTGGCAGATGTCACATAAACTGTGTTGCTGTGAACTGGTAGCTGTGTTAATGCAGGAGGGAACTAAGGGGCGTATTTACAAGCCCCTCGTGTTATCTTGCGCCACCATGGCAATTTTTTTTTTAATGCTTAGGGGGCGCTAAGGTGGCTATTTCCCTGTGCCATATTTACAAAGTGGCGCAATGGTCCATTGCTCTACTTTCCAACCCCTTGCGCCACAAAATGTCTGCATCAGTCATAATGTATGCAGGGGGGGTGAACCGACTTAGGGATGCCCTAAAAAATGTTGCAGTGAAATTTACAACATTTCACTGCACCTTTTTTCCATAATTTTTAATGCCGGCTTAGAGCAGGCATTAAATTGACGCACCCATTTTAATCAATGGGCTTCCTTGGGCTTTGCTGCACTACCGTCAAAATTTTTTACTCTAGTGCAGCAAAGCGCTGCAATAGCGTCAAAAATGTTGACGCTATTGTCCTTACGACTGCCATGGTGCACCGTATTGTAAATACGGTGCAACCATGGTGTCAGTGAAGCAGGAGCGACGCAAGAAAAAGTAGTTCATCTGGACCGATGCACCACTTTCTTGTAAATATACCCCTGAAGGAGAGTGAGAAACAGCTTCACATGTGCTTGCTTTTACCATCTTTAAGGGAGATTTGGTTCCAAATCTAAGGTGGCTATACCCTCTTTGCGATGTTCACTTTTTTCTGCTGGCTGGTGGAACTCTTCCTTACCTTTTGGGAAAGGCACAGGACTCAACAGCATTCCTGAGATCCACGTGGTTTTCGATATATCTTTGTCTGGCTAGAATCCTACACTGTTGCTGTCTGCACTGCGGAGGAGGTTCAACCATTGGTTTGCTTCCTGTGTTAGCTGATGATAATTCGCAAAGGAGTAAAGGGTCTTCTTCTGTCAGTATCTTTGCAGTTTGACTTGGTTGAAGGAAGGATGATACATGTGGATGGTATTTTCTGCAATGCAGAGTGCCTTGCAGGAGGAGCATCCAGCTGTGAGTAGATAGTGAATCGCTTGGATGGGTGATGAGATGTTTCCAAGGCATAGGGATTGTCCTGCAGCCAGTTTTTATTCATTGTTGCATTTGAAGCAATCAGAGTGAAACATAAATAAAGTGTATTAGCATAGTGTAGGTGACACATAACAGTAGTGATTGTGGCCCAGAACTTCTAAGGGGAGCCAAAGTAAGGGAAGGTATGTTGAAGAGTGTGAATGGTGTAGAAAGCAGTTTCTGTGGTGTGCTTTAGTTGGTTCACAATGCAGAGCCCTTTCTTGTATTTCCTGTGTGAAAAAGCACTGCGACTACTGGGAGGTACCATTGTCTATATGACAGGTAAACAGGTAAACTATAGTTTGGCCAAAGAGACCTGTGTAGTCCTTCATTATTTCGTTGTCCAAGCCATACGTGGATCTATTGCATGTCTCAGTACGCAGCCACAATGTTTAAGTCAACAACAATGGACTGTAACTTCTTTGTGGTCTCATTGCAGCATTCAGCGACAAATTATTGCATAGCTGTCTTCCCCATTTTTTGTCATTTTTAAAGTTGGCTTGTTGTTTAACATAAACATAGCCACACACTTTATGCATTTTAGCGCAAAAAAGTGTTCTTATTTTTATTTTTCCTTAGATGCGTTCATCTCCTCCTCTGCACTCTAGAAGACCATGTCAGAGCAGGCAGATTTTGTTAGAGATTGAACAAGACTGTTCAGGTGTTTCACCAATACTTTAACCCCTTTGCTGTTAAGCCTTTCTCCCCCCTGTGCTAAGTCTTTTTTTTTTGCTTTTTGGGGTAGTTCACGCTTACGCCCTCAAAACTTTTTGTTGAGATAAGCTATCCATACCAAGTTTGCATCCTTTTTTCCAGCATCTTGGGGATTCTACAGGTTCCCAGAGTTTGTGGGTTTCCCTGATGGGGACCGATAAATTAGCCAATATACTGCAAAAATGTGTTTTTGGGGGGGGAATAATGGGGAAAAAGTGATGCAGAAGAAAGCATCTGTTTTTTCCCTGCACACAGCATTAACAAAGGGTTTGCAGTGCTAAAACCACCATCTTCCCAGCCTTCAGGAACAGACGGACTAGAATCAGAAAACCACATTTTTCAGCACAATTTTGGGATTTTACTGGGACATACCACATTTCTCCTATTTTTGTGCTTTCAACCTCCTTCCAGTTAGTGACAGAAATGGGTAAAAAACCAATAGTGGATCCCAGAAAGCTATACATTTCTGAAATGCAGACACCATTTTGAATTCAGCAAGGGGTCATTTGTGTAGATCCTTCAAGGCTTTCCAATAGAAAGTAACAGTTGAAATAAAAAATATTGAAATTGAGTTGAAAAAGACAGCCATTTGTGGCAACGTTTTCTTCTGTGACCTTTTCCAGTTATGGCAGATTTTCAAAAGCAATGTACCATTACGTCTGTTGGACCCTTCTGGTTGCATAGATATATAGGGCCTATAGGTTCACCAAGGACCCAAGATACCCATAGCAAATAACTGAGCAGCACCTTGTAATGGGATTTCATTGTGTGACCGGGTATACAGCAATTCATTTGGTAAAATATAAAGAGTGAAAAATAGGTATCAAGGAAACATATGTATTTCTGAAATGGGCATAAGATATGGAGTTTAGAAGCAGTGGTTATTTGCACATCTCTGAATTTGGGAGTACCCATACTAGCTTGTGAATTATAGGGCATTTCTCAAAATGACTTGCTTCTTATATACTGTCTTACTGTTGGAAGGCACAAATGTAGAGAAAGAGAATTGGCAATAACACTTGTTCTTCTATTTTGTATTCCCTCAAGTCTCCTGCTAAAAATGGTACCTCACGTGTGTGGGTGGGCCTAGTGCTGGCAACATAAAGCGCCCCAAAACACAACATAGACACATAATTTTTCCACTGAAAACCAGCAAATGTTTTGCACAGTGCCTAGCTGTGGATTTTGGGCATGGGCCCAGCTAGCACTTAGAGAAACCTAGCAAACCTGTACATTTTGAAAAACTAGACACCCAGGGGAATCCAAGATAGGATGACTTGTGAGGCTCTCACCAGGTTCTATCACCAGGAATCCTTTGCAAACCTCAACATTTGTCTAAAAAAATAAAACTTTTCCTCAAATTTCTGTGATTGAAAGTCGGGGAATCTGAGGCGAGCCACAGACTTCCTTCTACCCTGCATTCCCCAAAGTCTCCCGATAAAAATGGTACCTAACTTGTGTGGGTAGTCCTAGTGCCCGTGAGAGGAAACCCCTCAAAATGCAACGTGGACACATCACATTTTTCTACTGAAAATTGACATGTTTTTTGCAAAGTGCTAGCTGTGGATTTTGGGATTTGGGCAGCTCAACTGGCACTTAGGGAAACCTAGCGAACATGTGCATTTTGCAAAACTAGACACCTAGGGAAATTGGGGTGACTTGTGGGGCTCTCACCAGGTTCTATCACTCAGAATCCTTTGCAAACCTCGACATTCTTCAAAAAAACAACTTTTCCTTATGCAATGGAAAGTTCTGGAATCTGAGGGGAGCAAAAACCTTCCTTCCACCCAGCATTCCCCAAAGTCTCCCGCTAAAAATGCTACCTGACTTAAGTGGGCTGGCCTAGTGCCCGCGACAGGAAATGCCTCAAAATGCAATGTGGACACATCACATTTTTCCACCAAAAACTGTTGCGTTGTTTGCACAGTGCCTAGCTGTGGATTTTGAGCTCTCGCTCATCCGGCACGTAGGGAAACCAACCAAACCTGTGCATTTTTAAAAACTAGACACCCAGGGACATATGGGGTTCTCACTAGGTTCTGTTACACAGAATCCTTTGCAAATCTCAACATTTGTCTAAGAAACAACTTATTCTCACATTTCTGTGATGGAAAGTTCTGCAATCTGAGGGGAACCAGAAACTCCCTTCCACCCAGCATTCCCCAGAGTCTCGCGATAAAAATGTTACCTTGCTTGTGTTTGTCGGCCTAGTGCCCTTAATAGGAAATGCAACGGCGGCCGCTGCAAATGTCAAGTGGGGCTCCAGGGAGGGAGGTGAGTGGGAGGGGCAATGGGGTGTGGTGGGGGAAACTATAAAAAATTTGGTCTGAGTGGCTTGGACTGCCACTCAGACGCAGCCTTGTGGTCAGTGCAGTTTCTCCAGCCCGGCTGTTCAACACGACCAGGCTAGAGGAACCTTAGCGCGCATGTGTGTTTTGCTGGCCTTAGACAGCCGGCCAATCACACATTTGCACTTAGGTGAACTCTCTCCTCCTCCCACATCCCAACTCCTGGGACCCAGCCCTGCCCCCCCTGCACTGCTGGCTGAGCCTGCAGATGAAAAATAAAAGAATAGTGAATTTAATTTTATTTTTCATCTCCTAGCTCTTGACCAGGGGGGCGATGCTCCTCCGCAATTGAGGAGGAAACGCCCCTGAGAAAACACCACAAAATGTAATGTGGACAGATCACATTGTTCCACAGAAAACTGCAGCATTTTTTGCAATGTGCCTAGCTGTTAATTTTGGGCTCTAGCTGAGCAGGCACTTAGGGAAACCTAGCAAACCTGTACATTTTTGCAAACTATTCACCTAGAGGAATCCAGGATGGGGTGACTTGTGTGGTTCTCACCAGATTCTGGTACCCAGAATCCCTTGCAAACCTCAACATTTGTCTAAAAAACATATTTTCCTCACATTTCTGTGATGGAAGGTTCTTGAATTTGAGGGGAGCTACAAACTTCCTTCCACCCAGCATTCCCTAAGGTTTTCTGATAAAAATGGTAGTTCACCTGTGTGGGTAGGCCTAGAGCCCATGACAGGAAACATCTCAAAATGTATTGTAGAGACATCAAAAGTATCTATCACAAAACAACCTGGTTTTGCAAGGGGCTAACCTGCATTTTTGGTGCGGGGCTCGGCGGCCATCTAGGGAAGCTACCAAACCCAGGCATTTCTGAAAACTAGGGGGCATATTTATACTCCGTTTGCGCCGAATTTGCGTCGTTTTTTTCGACGCAAATTCGACACAAAACTAACTCCATATTTATACTTTGGCGTTAGACGCGTCTAGCGCCAAAGTTCATGGAGTTAGCGTCATTTTTTTGCGTGAACACCTTCCTTGCGTTAATGAGATGCAAGGTAGGCGTTCCCGTCTTAAAAAATGACTGCGATGCATATGCGTCGTATTTATACTCCCGGGCAAAAATGATGCCCGGGAGTGGGCGGGACTAAAAAACCCGCATTTGCGCCGGATTTTAGCGCCTGGGTCAGGGCAGGCGTTAAGGGACCTGTGGGCTCAGAATGAGCCCAGAGGTGCCCTCCCAAGCCCCCAGGGACACCCCCTGCCACCCTTGCCCACCCCAGGAGGACACCCAAGGATGGAGGGACCCATCCCAGGGAAGAAAAAGTAAGTTGTGGTAAGTATTTTTTTTTATTTTTTTTTGTGGCATAGGGGGGCCTGATTTGTGCCCCCCTACATGCCACTATGCCCAATGACCATGCCCAGGGGACAGAGGTCCCCTGGGCATGGCCATTGGTCAAGGGGGCATGACTCCTGTCTTTGCTAAGACAGGAGTCATGTTAATGGCGTCTGGGCGCCCAAAAAAAATGGCGCAAATCGGGTTAAGACGATTTTTTTGCCTCAGCCTGACTTGCCCCATTTTTGGAAGCCCAAACACCATTTTTCCCTACGCCGGCGCTGCCTGGTGTACGTGTTTTTTTTTCACGCACACCAGGCAGCGCCGGTCGGCTAACGCCGGCTAACGCCATTCAATAAATACGGCGCCCGCATGGCGCTTCAGAATGGCGTTAGCCGGCGCAAATTTTTTGGCGCAAAACTTCGTTAGCGCAGTTTTGCGTCAAAAAGTATAAATATGGCCCTAGGTATCCTTGGGAGTCCAGGGAGAAGTGGCTTGGTTTGATACCTCAATGTTTTCATACCCACAATCCCTTGCAAAACTCAAATTGAGATAAAAAGTCACACTTTCCTCACATTTCTTTGTGGAAAAGTTGCGGGATCACCGCACCGGCACAAATTCCCTATTACCCAGCATTTCCCTCAGTCTCCCGATAAAAATTATACCTCACTAGTGTGGGTGCCCAAAGCAGAGTCAGCCTAAAAACGCATAAAATGAAAAACTGAGAGGCAACCAAAGTGGGTTCAAAAGGGCAGGTTTTTTTTAATAAGTTTTTAGGCTGACTCTGCTTTGGGCACCTTCACAAGTGGGGCAGAGTTATTATCGATACAGATGGAGCAATGCTAGGTGGTAGGAATTTTGTGGAGGTTTGCAGGGCTTTGTGGGTAAGAAAATGGTGTGGGGTGCATATGAAGCACACTGCCCTGGACTCCCCCAGATGTTTACTTTTCAGTAGTGTTTAGGTCTGGTAGGCTTTTCCAGGTGGCAGTCTGCCCAAGTCCAATAAGAGCTGCTCACCATTGCAAGTGGGATGATAATGGGAGTTAGCCTAGTTCTCCTGGCCCATATGTAAAATCAAAACACAAAAGAGTCAAATGTCCTCTTGCTTGCCTTTGGGATGAGATGCTTTAGTCTGTGGGGAGGTGGTGGGGAGGGCACAAAAAGACAGCTACCCCCTTAAGTTGGGGTGGTGGGCATACACGAATGCCCAAGGTGGTGGGCAGCCCCACCCCTCTATTTTTTTTAATTCCCTGGTGTCTAGTGGGCTGTCTGGCCCCATGGAGAGGGGGTTGATCGGGGGTAATTTCCCCATCTGCCCAGCAGGGGAGCAGAAATACTTTGTCCCAATTTATTTGGCCATGGTCCTACCCCTTTTTAAAAAAAAAAAATCTTCCCCAGTGTGTAGTGGGCTTTCTGCTCCCCATCTGCCCCATCGGGGGGCCACAAAGAATGTGACTTTTTTGAGGGGGTGGGAGCATGCCATACCCATTCTTAGCAGTCCCCACCCCTACACTAATAAAAAAAAATAGTGCCTGATGCCTGCTGGGCTTTCTGCCCCTACCTGGGGGCATGTGGAGGGAATATCCCATTTGCCTCGGGGGGGCAGTAAGACTGTGTCCATTTGGGAGGGGTAGGGGCATTGGCATGCCCATTTTGGGCAGCCTCCCACCACATGTCTGGAAATAAAAAAAGTCTCTGGTGCCTAGTGGGCTTTCTGCCCCTCGAGGGGAGGCCAGATTGGGGCTATTACCCTAGTCTGCCCCCCAGGGTTGCAGAAAGACTTTGGTCCCTATTTTTATGGGGTGGGGGCATAGCCATGCCTATGGTCGGCATCCTCCATCCCTATTTTTTTAAAAAAAATAAAGGCTTTCTACCCCCTATTGCCCCATCTGCACCATAGGGTAGGCTGAAAGACTGTGGGACATTTTAATGTCCATTTTGGGCAGCCCCCCAAACAAATAAAAAAAATCCCTGGTGACTAGTGAGCTGATGGTGCCCATACAAGTACTGGGGAGCAAAAGCCCTTGCCCATGGTGTTGCTCCCCCTCTCCCTAGTGAGTGGATCCCTGCTTGGGGATTGCCCTCCTGCAGCGCTAATGGGATTTATATTTCAGCAGATGAGATATCCATCATCGCTGTGACAGAGTAACCCTTCCGTCAAACCCTAAATCAGGCCTTAATGTTTCTAGGGCATATCGGTTCATTATCTTTCTCTTATTGCCCCTATTTAATGGGCTTGTAGGGGAAATGCTATTGATATTCACCTGCTACTCATATACCTGCATATTATCCTGGTTTCACTGTGAGATTCAGGCCCAGGTTTACAAACACTATTTCGGATTTCAATTACTTTTTTAAAGCAAAGTGGTGTAGTAGCATTTACATCTGACTATATTCATAATTTGCGTTCGATTGTAGCCCAAAGTAACAGAAAGTTGCACAACGAGTTTCTTTGCATTACTTTATGTCAGGGTGGTACTTCATGTCTGGTGCGTGGATGGTCCAATACAAACTGCCTATCTACAACAGCAGTAGACAGGGATTTGTGCCAAACTCATGCGCCTCCTCAAGCCAAGCATAATGAGAAGAAATGCTTTAATTTCTCCTCCTTTTCCCCTCTTTGCATTTGTGCAGCATTGCACAGCACATACACGAAGTGGGAAATGACTTAGGGCATCGTTTTTGTACTTGAAGGGACCCTTTCCAGCACATACTCTATGCTTCCCATAACACAGGCACCCTTGCACCATGGCACAAGTGTGTGTTGGAGTTGGTACATGGTAGCCAAAAGTGTGCCAGCAGAACAGAACGACATCTTAGTTGATATGACATGTTGTGCTCTCTACCGTTCACACAACACAGAGAACCAACCTTAGTTGCTGCCCTGTCTCTAAGTAAATCTGAGTCTCAGAGTTTAGGTCCAACCCAGGGGCGGGCCAAGCAGATGTCTTTTGAATACATGTGGCAAAAAGGAAAATAATTAAAATGCAACTTATTAACTCTTGAAAATGTACTTCATGCCATATGAACATAAAACATAAATACTACACGAATTTTAAGCATATTTGCACCTAGAGAGTTGGAACAATCATTACTTGCAGAGACCAGCAAAGCAAAAGTTATCAGGAAGATAGAAGAATTGAATTCACATTTTTCTTAAATTCGAAATACCCATTTTAAATTGTTTACAATGAACAGCCCGCGGTTTTTCTAACAGTGTCTGTGCTCATTGATCCCCGAAAATATGAGGATGCCTTTTGAAAGTCTGAGAGTAAATCGATTTCTTAATGCATGATGTCTGCATACCTGCAGTCCTTTGGAAATTCACCAATATAGTTATGGACGGGTGGAGGAGGGAAGGGGTCATAAAGCACCAGCACAATGGATGTATGGAAACTTAAAAAGCATACTAGTGAAAGTGTTTTTTTTCTCCTACATTGTATCCCTTTTTGTGATAAAAACATTGCTTTTGATCTTATCTTGGAGCACATGGATCAACCGTGTGCCAACACGCAAGAGCATCAGCCTAGATGTGACCCTGGTCTTAGGCAGAATGGATCCTTGGACCGGTAGTTCGAATCTAAGTACTCACTGAGGCTGAAGGCGAGGCCCATTGGTCAAGCACATTCAACCTAGTATCCTCCATGTCAACAAAAGGTACTACAAGACGAAGAAAAGAGGCACCTGTTAAGGGCGAAGGAAAACATATTGGAAAAGCAACTTTCCCTACTAAAATACCCAAAAGTGTAATAAAAGCACCACAACGCAAAACATTTACTTGAAGCGTCGCCCAAAAATACGTTAATAACTAACAACGTGTATTTTTCAATGAAAACATTTGTTCTGTATTTTTATGTACCATTTTTTCGCACACCAAGGCAAAACATTTTATTAGAAAATGACAACACTCAAAGCTATAGTGCATTTTATATACTGACTTATCTCGTACTTCAAGTAAACATTTGGTTATCATGGAGAATGTGTTGCCATTTGTTGGGCAAACCTTCTTCTTTACAAGAGGGCTTCTAGAGTCTTCAAATAGTCCCTGCACCTCATGCATTGTAGTGGGAGCACTTCCGAGGTGACAAAGAGATGAAGGAAGAAACGTTTTCTTCGCGGAAATTCAATTGTGTATTTTGTGACAAAAACTGCGGCAGATAGCTCTGCTGTCAAACCACACCCATAGAGGAGAGACAAAGAAATGTAACCCCTCTGCTGACACCCCTTGAAATTCTTGTGCTCACGCAGGTGATAGATCCCAAGCACTACCCACTGTGTGAATGCGTAATAGAGAATTCAGATATGTACTTCACCTGTGAACCATGTAGGCATATGTGCTGGGCAAACGGGTCACAGTACCATGGCCCTGCTTCTTCTCACCTACCTTCGCTTAAGGAGGGGGGCTACTTTGATGTCCCAATGCATTGTCAGAATTGCTGCTTTAAGGAACATAATTGGAATTAGGGCCACATTCGTTATATTTGGTATAATTCTCTTCCATATCACGATAATACCAAAATGTTCCAGCCTAATACCTTTCTCTGCCTGGAAATCACGACAAGGCTAACACTCCTCCCCTGTGTTGGGCTGGGCTAATAAAATTAGAGCATTGATACGCTTTTCAATGAAGGTTACTTACTAGTAGGAACATCTACCACCACATTTAGCATACTGGGAGAAGGGAGAGCGCTGTGACGTCTTCAAAGTTTTCCGACAATTTATTCTTCTGTATGAGTGCTTTATTTATTTGTTGTATTGTATTGTATTGTATTGTATTGTATTGTAATCATATTTATATAGCGCTTACTACCCCTGACAAGGCGTCAAAGCGCTTTTCGGTGAGTAGCACGCTACTCTGGAACCCAACTAGAATTAGTGATGGATTAGTATCGGGAAATAATGAGTACAGTTTTAGTATTATTATGAGTTAATTTGAGCCACGGATATGAGAGTTCTGTTAGTTAGATTGACTGGAGTAATGGAGGGGTGGAGGAGGAAAGAAATCCAGAAGTGTTAATTGGGAGTATATCCGTAATTTACTCAACCCAAAGGCTTGGGATGAGTAAAGTGGGATGGAGGAGGGAAGAGTATGTGGAAGGGTTAGGGAGAGCATAGTAGCAGGGTGAGATAAATGCGGGAGAATTTAGTAGGGTTGTGTGGGAGGTCACGGTAGTAGAGTGAGGTTTGGTGAGTTAGATGTAGAAGCAGAGGGAAGAGCTTAGGCAGAGTTATTTAGGAGATGAAAGTAGTAGAAAGGATTTGGGATGAGTCAGAGTGAGAATGGAGGATAGTTTCATGATGGGTAGATAAGTGTGATAAGATGAGAGCAGGAATTCATAGATATCTAGTATAACAACCCAACCAGGAGCCATGCAATGATCCACGAATATGCCAAGCATAGAAACAACATATATACATACATACATAAATATATATATATATATATATATATATATATATATATACATACACACACACATGAATACACACACATATGCACATACAATACATAATTAGAACCATGGGTAAAATATACTTAGTCAAACAGGTTTAAAGAGTGTGTGTGTATTTTATTGTTATGACATAGTAGCGATACATATTTTCTAAAGAAACTATGCATAATTAGAAATATACACATAATCTGAAAAAAATATTTATCAACATAGGCATATGCAGTTCATAGTTGTTTGAATATGGTGGTTATGAAGGAAAGTGCCACCTCTTGAGTAGTTTTCTGAAGACAAGAAAGTTATCTGTGGCTCTTATAGTTGGGGGTAATGAATTCCATAGTTTGGCTGCTTGAACGGAGAAGGATGTACCCACCTATAGTCTTTTTCTTGTATGGTGGTGTTCTAAGGCGGGGTGCCAATCTTGAGCGGAGGTTTCTTTGTTGGATGTATTTGGTTATTTTGTTTCTGATAAAACACGGTCCTGTTCCATGTATAGCTTTGAGGGTGAAACAAAGCAGCTTGAAAGTGCATCTTCTGGCAACGGGTAACCAGTGTAGTGCTCTCAAGGCAGGGGGGATGTGGGCTTGCGACTTTACATGTAATAGTAGCCTGGGAGCGGAATTCTGGATATGTTGTAGTTTTTTCATAACAGATAGAGATGATCCATGGTAGAGGCCATTGGCATAATCCAGTTTGGATAGTACAAGCAAGATAGTAGCTTGCACCTTGTGTGGAAATCCGAGGTAGGGGAATATGCGTTGTAAAGTATTCAAGGTGATGAAGCTTGTTCGTGCTAATTTGTCCACTTGGGCATTCATAGTTAACTAGGAACCATGGTGATTCCTAGGTTTTTAACTTCCTTGGATAATTGAGGAGGTGGTCCGAGATCGTCAGGCCAGACGCACAGAGGGTCATAAATTTTCCAGTCACCACATATGAGTATTTCTGTTTTGGAGGTATTTAGTTTGAGATGGCTTCAGGTCATCCACTGATCAACGGCTCTGAGGCAACTGAAGATTTGTGAGTATTCAATGTTTTTGGGGCATTCTAATTTAAGCAGTATTTGTGTGTCATCTGCATAGTTGTAGCATGTGAGATGGAAATCATTGATCAGTTCTGGTAAAGATATCATGTAGATGTTGAAAAGCAAAGGTGAGATGATTGACCCTTGGGGGACCCCTGCTTTTGTGAGGTAGGGTTCGGACGAGAAGGGGGGCGAGTGGATGATATTCGATCTTTTTTGAAGATGAGAAGTAATCCAGTCGAGAGCAATCCCTTGTATGCCGGCTTCGTGGAGTCTTTGAATTAGGGTGTCATGGTCAACCGTATCAAAGGCAGCTGAGAGGTCCAAGAGAAGTAGTGCAGCAACTCCATTTCGGTCTACTGTGTTTTTAAGATCATCCCAGATTGCTATGAGTGCCGATTCAGTGCTTCTTCCTGGGCGGAATCCAGTTTGGAAGTCTGAAAGTATAGCATTGTCTTCAATGAATTGTGACATCTGGGTGAATGCTGCTCTTTCTATCAATTTGCCCAGGAAAGGTCCATTTGTGATTGGTCTGTAGTTGTTGGGGTCTTGCGGGTCTAGGTTTGTTTTCTTTAATAAAGGTCGTATGTATGCCTTTTTCAGGTCTACAGGAAAAGTTCCTGAAGTTAAAGAGTTGTTGATGACTCTTCTTACAGGTGTGGCAGCAGAAGTAGATAGAAGAATGTTCTGCTTGCTTTGACCAAATCTATAAATTCATCCTGGGATATTTGTTTGAAGGACTGTAGAGGTTGGGTTGGTTTATTCTTAGAGGGTATTTTAGGAAAGGGGTTGGTGCTGATGTTTTTCTTCTGTTTTAAATAGGAGTCCAATGTGTCTGCCTTGGTTGTGTAGTGAGTTGCCAATTTGTTTGTGAAATCTTGAGTAGTGGGATGACTTCCTTCCATGCATGTAGGTTTTCGAAATTCATTGAGAATTTTATTAAATTCCTTGGTTGTAGATTGAGCATTTTGAATTCTGTCTGAGTAGTACCTTTTTATTTAGCTGTTTTGATTGATGATTTGTATATCCTGTTAAGTTTGTGTAGCTGCAGTTTGTCTTGACTGTTGTTTGTTTTGAGCCAGGTCCGCTGCAACTTTCTGATTTGTTGCTTTACTTTTTTAAGTTCTGTGTTTCTCCAAGGTGTTGGTTTTCTTTTGTCGTGTTGTTGAGAGTGATTTGTATATCTGAACAAACAAAATGAGTGACAAAGCCCAGGTCAAAGGGAAGGGAATCAGTTGTCTCTATCAAGTTTCTACAATTCATGTTCTTTGCTAAAAAATAAATAAAGGAAAACTGAACTGTAATGTTGTGTGTACCTTTCATAGGTTATCCCATGGATAAAGTCTGCTTTGCCATGTTTTTGTGTTTCATTAACATTACCTCTCATTACTTGTTGTTTATTATTTAAAATAAAAATGTGCAAACTCAGGCCCAAACATTTGTTCTGGAAAAAAAAACATATGCAGGTTTGGTGACCATTTATACTCCATGTCAACCCAGATCCTATTTGAGGGGCTCCAAAGTAAATGTTACCAGCATGGGCACTAACTGTCAAGAGTTTTAGATCTGAGTTATTTATCAGTGTAGGACCAAAATATTGTCTCTTTGACGTTTCCTATTTTGGCTTCGATTTTGAATGCCTGTTTAATTCCAGTGGGACTAATAACAGAAGTTACTGACACAATTGCAATTACAAGACCCGATGCAACAATGCAAACCCGGTATTTCTTCCTGAGGGACTCCAGCAGGCGTGAAATGAACAAGTAACCAGGGGAATCATGAATGGAAATAATGATTCCTCTGTTAATTAATTGTCCATTTCTAACAAGACCCCTAGGGGAGTGTTACCGTCCCACTTGTAATCCCTGTTAACTATGCCCTAGTATTGGTAATTCTGGGCGTGGGTGTAGTAGGCAGGAATAGGGCAGTAAGGACCTTTTTCACAATGGCTGTAAATTGAGACCTACATTTCCAGTGTTGAAATCTAAACTGACCTTAATCTGAGTCTAAATGTCCCTTTGAAGTTTAAGATTACCTAGCTAGGAGAGCAATATTAATCTCTGATTTCTCTTACCCTCCCTCACCTTTGATGTCATCCGTTGCAGGTGTGTCTAGGTATACTGTAGGATGTGATCTATCTGACGAGCTTTGTAATGGCTACTCTGATGACCATTACACCCCCGCCCCCCAAGAAAGATGTAGCCCAGGATAACCTCTGTCATTTGCCCACACTTAGTGAAATAGCAAATCCTTGGCCTGGAAAATGCCAGTTTCCACACATCAATCAAACCCTAGATAACTTGGTGAACTAGACACTAAGAAAGATTACTGATATGTGCATGATGACAATATTTTATTTGATAGTTGCTTTTTAAATTATTCAATAAGAGCGAATTCTGCCATGTGCTTGCTGACAGAGCTGTCCATTAAGTGATTTGGCATAATGGCCCGCATTATGACCCTGGCGGTCGGCGGTAATATGGGGGAAAGTACTGCCAACAGGCTGGCGGTAGTTTCCACCATATTATGACATTGGCAGTTTGGCTGAAGCCAAACCGCCAATGTACGACACCGACCGCCACGGCGGTCTCCAGCCACGCCGGCTGGAGATATCAGTCTCCAGCCGGCGACCTTCACTGTACCGCCTGCGGGATAATGACCCCGCCTACCGCCATGGTTTCCGTGGCTTCCTTACTGCCACGAAAACTATGGCGGTAGACAATATCAGTGACAGGGAATCACTTCCCTGTCACTGATAGAGGTCTTCCCCACATCCCAGCCCCCTCTCCAGATATCCCCACTTCCTTTCCAAACCCCCTACATTCACACCCCCTCTTTACACACACACACATGCGCATACACACACCCATTTACACATGCAGCCACGCATGCATACATCCATTCACACACATCTGCACAGACTTTCATACATACACAGAACACAACATACATGCACTCACACCTCCATACATGCACCCACATTCAACACAAAACACACACCCATATACACACATGCTCAAACATTCACCCCCCCCACACACACACAACACCCATGACCCCCCTCCCCTTTCGGAGCACCCACTTACCTGTGTTCAGGCAGGAGATGGGATGAGGCGCTGCAGCCAGCAGCAGCGTCCGCCAGCAGAACACCACCAGTCCGTATTATGGGTCATAATATGGCTGGCGGCAGTCTACTGGCGTGGCGCTGCTGGTGGCAGCAGCGCCACCTTACCGCCTTCCGCCAGCATGGCCACAGCCGGATTTCTGCCATTCTTCTGGTGGAAATCCGGCTGTGGTTATAAAACGGCGGATGGCTGGTAGCTGCGGCGATGGTCTTGTGGTGGCTGTCGCCACGGGGTAGACGGCTTTTACCACCAATATCATAATGAGGGCCAATGTTTCTGTTGCTCTTTAGAAATTGGTGCTCAAACTGTGATTTCCAGTCATTCCTTATTAAAATCTACAGTGGTGCATTAAGACCACTGGTGGTAATCAATACACTGCAGCATACATAATTTCCAGTGCAGTAAAAAAACAGTATTTTAACATGGGCCTCGTAATGAGCTGCTTAATGCTGTTTCTGAATTTTGCCCTTGACGAATCGTAAATTTCTGTCAAAACTGAACGTATCGGCTTCACACCATGAGGGAGCACATTTTTAGAACAGTGCATGCACACTGAAAGCGGATTCTAGATGCATGAATATACAGTGAGTGCACAGATACTGAGTGCCACACAGCAACATCTGCTTGTCCACAACACACTGCCTGAATCAAGACTGCTCATTAGTGTCCTACATAGGCTAAAAGGCAGATTTATGAAAAGTGGCACTGCACTTAGTGCAGTACCACTTTTCTTGCGCCCCTTAGAGCCCCCCAGTGCCACCGTGTGGGCGCCATATTTAATATACAGTGCACCCTGGCGGTAGTTAGGGAATTAGCATCAGAATTTTTGACGCTAGTTCAGAGCTTTGCAAGATTAGTACAAAAAATTCTGACGCTAACCCTGCAAATCACCCGGAGGCCCATTGAAACCAACGAGAGCCTCCTATTAACGCCTGCTCTGAGCAGGCGTTAGAAGTGCTGAAATAATATGATGCAAAAAAATCTCTTAAGTTTCTTTGCACCAATTTTTGGCCCCCCTAACGGGGGAATGCCCCCTTTGCAAATATCATGCCTTGCACAGCCATAAGGTAGCGCAAAGAGTTACAAAGTGGGACAATGCATGCATTGCGTCACTTTGTAAATTTGGCGCAGTGATTTTGGCCTCGTTGGGCCACATTAGCGTCAAAAAATGACTCTAATGTGGTGCAAGGAGGCGCTATGGGGCTCTTAATTCTGCCCCTAAGTGTTTTAACCTGTTATCTCTGTAGATGTTTGTACATCCTTACCAGGAGGGCTGCAAATATTGCTGCCACTGCAGCCACAGTGTCATTTTGTCATAGTCCAGCTAAAATAAAGTGACTTTTGAATGAAAGGTGTGCTATCTCAGCCTGGTTGAGTGGTGCCCAAAGCAGGGCTCACCTACAACTGTGGAACCCTGTCCCTAAGGAAGGGAATGTGGGACCAATTACCCAGCAAGGAGCCAATGGATCATTTGAACAGGGCCATTATCGGATCTTTCTTGAACATTCAGTAGATTAATAATAGTATTGTTATGTGAAGCACTCACTGAGTGCTATTAAAGTGAATGATTACATTCTAAATATGGGTATTTACTTCTATAACAGTGAGTATCAAAAGTTGTTAGCCACGGTTGAATTCCTGATTGTTCTGATGTCCGTTCTGTTAGCATTTTAGTGAAGAGATGACTTTCTGCTCTGATGGAGGGTGGAGGGCAAGGCATCAGGAGAGGAGTGTGAGGAATGGCATAGAGGGTGGTGGTTTGGGTTGATTGAGGCAAGTTTTTTTAAACTTTTTGGACAGGGAAGAGAAGCCATGTTATATATGTCTCCACATTACTTCTCTGCCCATTCACAACATCTGAAAGCAGTGGCAGATGGTTTTGAGGGTATGCAAAACATAGACTTTTATACAAAGTAAATAATGGGGGCTTTTTTCACAGTGGGGATGTGAGTGGCATCATAGACAACACCATCTTTGCTCATGTTGCCTATTTGTTGTCACTCAGAGCCCCTCGGCGAAAAACATCCTTCTTATCCTCTTATAATTCCATACACAGACCACTGCTGCTGTTGAAGGCCCTGAGCTGCAGGTGAGGGTCTAAAATGAGGGAAAGAACCTTTAACAACAAGTACAGATTGACACAGAAGCTATTAGAACACTTCTGCAACAGAGGTAGACAATTCTAAATTAAGTAGGGAGAAACAGGATAATCATTGGAAAATCAGAAGGCATATAACAGCCATTGTTGTTGAACAGCTATACGCATATGTCTCAAAAATCTCAGATTGTGCAGATGATTGACCTTGTTTATTGTCTACCATTGTGGAATCCTATAGTTTGTTCCTGCCACAGACATGGGAGAGACTTGCACTGGTGTTTCCTCAGGTTGAAGCACGTCCTTGTAGCCTGGTTTTGTACTTTTCTGATTTGGGTTTTAGTAATTCCTGTGTGCAGAGTGTTGCAATCTCATAATAGTTAGAATACTGGTATCTTAAAATAGTTAATTAACTTAAACACTGTAATTATTCAAAATTAGTTTCGGTTTTGTAAATCTGTACATTTATTAAAACAACACATGCACTATTTTTATTAGAAATGGGTTGCACCCTATTGCTCATAGGTTGACTAAGTTTGTGCATGTGTGGCTTGGGGGAATTTAAGACTAAATGACCATTTGCAAACCAGACTTTATTTATATACAATTTACATAATTATTTTTTCAAGAAAGTTATTTAAAAAGACAAGGGAGAGTGGCACGGATCAGACGAAAAGTGAAAAAGACAGAAATGCATAACTCAGCGGCATTTTAAGGCTGACTTTAGGAGAATTTTAAGAATTATTACAGCACAAAATGTTTAGCCTGGCTGCAAGACAGAGCTTTTAAACTCTGAATAGCAGGAGCTGAAGGAGAAAGTACTATTTTTGGACACTCCTCAGCAATTAAATATCCAGAAGTGGAAAGAAAAAGCACAGAGCTCCATGCCTAGGGGTTTCACAGTTTGTGAAGGTCGGTACATAAATCGAGGGGTGATTTCAAGCACTGTCATGAGAAACCACCGAAGCCCGCCCCCTGTTTTTCGACCCTGATAATACAGTCCTGGTCTCTGCTAAGGTTAGAATTGAAGCCACCTCAGAGGGAGCCGGGCACCAACCTGCTGCCAACTCCTGTTTCGCATTAGTTGCATCAGAAAGGCTCTCGCACATATGTGTTACTAATCACCATCACTCTGCTTTCCAACAGTGATGAAATGCATGTAGGAAAAGCGAGCAGATGCTTGCAAGGAATACTGTGTCTTCTATACATTGCATCTGCCTGTGCAAATACTGTGAACTTTCTAAGAATTTGTGATTGAGCACAAAATATACATAGATATATTTAATTTTACTGAATATTACGGCTTACTGTCAGACCAACAATCCAGTTTCAGACCAGGCAGAGGCACAAAGTCAGCCATAATATCCATCTGGGATGATCTAAAAGTCACGCTGGCTGCCTTATTACTTCTAGAATTATCAGCTGCATTTGCCACTGTCCACCACTATATGCTACTGCAAAGACTTGACAGTATCGGAATCTGGGAAAATGCTTTAAAATGGATTGCTTATCTCACAGACTGACAAAGGGCCTGATTTAGATATTGGCGGACAAGTTACTCTGTCACAATGGTGACGATATCCTGTCTGCCGAAATCTAAATCTCAGAGGATATAATGGGATTTAGATTTCAGTGGACCGGATATCAGTCACCGTTGTGACGGAGTAATTTTGTCTGCTAATGTCTAAACAGTGGCGTGACAAAGGCCCCCTCCCTGTGGTGCGGAGGGGGAAGACTGAGCTCCAGGAGTGCCCCCCTCCGCCTTCAGATACAGAAATAAAAAAACACTTCCCTATTGCTGTCTGTTAATAAACACAGATGCAAGTCATACATCTTATGTTATTTTCTTGGTGCCATTTGTAGGAACTGTTGGCTACCTGGGGATGTATTAGCTTGTGATTCTGGGTTTCTAATGTGGACTGGAAGATGAGTCATACTTATGATATTTTCCATGATGTAGTCCATCTCTGATTCAAGGATGATATCATGTTCAATGATCTTTGGTTGTGTGACTTTGATTTCCGAGTGCTCTACAACAGAGGGCCTTGACCAGTTTCACATACATCTATTGGTAGGTAACATGCCCTTTTCCAGCCGATTACATAAGGTCCAGGCCTGGTGTTGCTAGCCATATGTATGTTTGTGCATGGTGAGTGTTGGTGGCATGTCCTGTTGCAAGCTCTGTAATAGGTAGCTGACCACCATATCAGTGCTACATTTGTCTATACATATGGGATTTTGTGTCTGATATGCGATGTTGTACGTCAGTGTATGTGTGTGTGTGTGTGTGTGGGTATGTGGTTTAATGATGAATAGTGTTTGGATTTCTCCTACTGAATTTACCTGCATATATCAAACCAAGTCGCAATAGCAACATACTACTGTGAGTGTTTGCACTAAAGGAGCAAGTTCCTAGTAGGTCAGGTCCACTAATCCATATGGCATCATGAGCAGAAAGTCATTCAAAAGTATCAGGTTAGGTATGGAGTAGCTCAATTTAGACTTCATCCTTTACACATCATCATTGTGCAAATTACAGATTTACCGTTGACATTATCCTTATTGTGTGCCTTAATATTATTAATGTAGATGGATGTTAAGACCCATTAATGTAGTGTAGTCACTGAAAGATTGAAGTTTTGTAACATGCATATTATTGTTCATATAAAGCGCTTACATGAATTCATTATTCACATTTTACCTTTACACTATAAGTTTCATTTAATAGAGGCAACATGTATTTCTCTTCTTCACGTTTATGCTTATTTGAATATTAACATGTGCATGTATAAACATGTATTCAAAATGCTCATTAAATGTTTAGTTAAAGTCAGGCTTACTTAACTGAATAAAGGCCTTAATTCTAGAAAATATGTCTTGCCAGGATAGTGTGTTCTTTTCCTTTACAGGTGTGTTTCAAGTCTTCCTTAGCTAGTGAAAAGGAGTATTATCTTATGTATTAATTTGCTGATCGTAAGGTCCGAGAGAATAAGTCTTGGCAAGAGACTTGAAGATTTAATGAGCAGCTAAAACCTCCTATTTATCGTGTACCAGGAGCGTAGGTTGCCCAAGTTCGTAGTCCGGGATCTGTGGGATGAGAAATTCATGTGGTGTTGCAAATGCAGACAACTAATTTGAAGCTGATTGGTCCTCGAAGGTGAGGAAACTGATAACTTTTATGTTGAAGATTCTGTTTGTTTAATTAAAGCTTCTGCTGTTAGAAGTTAACACAGACTTCCCTTAGACTTTGAGGGGTTTAGTTCTCTTTGGTTTCCTTCTTCTTGCAAGTGTGGAGCTTCAGGCTGGCCACTTATTCCCTTATTCTGAAGGACTTCTACTAAAGCCTTTGCTATGCTGAAACCTTCTCGCATTTCCGAATTTCCCTTAACACTTTTCCACCCATCCTTATTCTTGAGATAGAATTCTGATTAGGTGGTTTTAGAATCATTCCATGTTTAGAAGAGAGAACAGGGGTTTCTTTAAAGAACACCTATTTCTAATTCTCAGTTTCTGTGTTGCTGTGGTTGTTATTGGTTCGTATCTTAATTTGATGAGACTGAACCAATTGCGATATTTCACATAGCCAGCTGTTATTCTGCACCTTTTCAACAATTTCATGACTTGCATATACATTGGGTTGATTATTGATTGGAAATAAATCAACTAACTTAAATTTTCGATTTGTGGTCCTTATTGTGTGGCCAAATGTCCTTCACAGAAATCAAAATTGTTTAATATTGTTGATTCCCTCACCATCTCTGGCAGTGTAAAAAGATCCGTCCCGTGAGAGATTTTAAAATACGCTTCATGCACACTCGCAGATGGTAACAGAGGAAGGTTCTGTTACTGAAACAGAGGGCATCATTGTATTCGTATGAGAGCCCAATTTTGCCCAGGCCCATTCCCGATTCCAAAGCCCATGTTCAGATCCAGAGGAGCAGCGGTATTCCAGAAATTTGAAATGAAGTCTTAGCAGCAGAAGTGAGTATCAATAGGGATGCGCGTTGCAATTGCTTTTGTCTAGCTTTCAGTGTTCTGTTGAGATTGTGTGGTGTGATGTGACAATGTTTTAAGTTGTTGTGTGTATGTGGAAGCTCTTAAAGCAAAGAAGTTAAGTAGATATAGGACTCAACGTAGCCTAAGATTCCGGGATAGTGATAGGTTATCAGTATAGAAGACACTGGGGGTGATCTATTAACATGTAGCACTGGGTTTGCATCATAAAAGAGAGGCAAACCAGAACAAAAATGTTTGCTTTCCAGCACAAAGTGTTGCTTTGTATTACCTAGTGTCAAAGGGGCATTACATGGGCATTCCTATGCAACCACCCACCCTTTTTGACACAAAACTCTATCCTCTAAAAAATGTAAGACAGGTTTTTGGGTAAAAAAATAAAGCTTTTGAAACCAGGTGTTAAAAGGAGTAATGTTTTCAATCCTCCATTCTTTTCTCATTTTTTATGTGTGGTGCACTGTGCAGCACATATACAAAGTAAGACAGGTCTTATGAGTTGTCTTGGTGTAGAATTTTGTACTGAAAGGGTATCCTTCCAGTACAAAACATTTGCTGGACTCATGCACACAACCTTGCACTACAGCACAAAGGTTTGTGCATGGCGCATGACAGCTAAATTCTGCACCAATGCTTTCCTGCTCCCTCCCTGTCTTATAACGCAGCGCAACACTTTTGGCTGCTGCACTGCATTGGGTGACAGTTTTGTAAATATTCCTTACTGTGATATAATTGTCTGCTAAGTTTTGTGATGTTAGTCATCGGGCGCCGTGTACTACACAATTGAGATAGGGACAAATACCAGACAAAGTTGTTGAAATTTTGCATGACATTGTAATTGCATGACATTGTTATTGTGCTTGTATTGCAATGTTCGCTGAGAATTGTAAAGGATGATGAGCCGCTGCAAGGAGTGAGAAAGATGTCACAGTATGCCATGCTGAAATTGGATGGTTGGTGTGGTGCCGTGCTGTTATTAGTTGAATACGACATGGAGTGCTGCACTGTTATTAGTTGTTAACATCTAACAAGATAGCAGACGAAAAGAAAATATTTCCTGGTTCGAACAGAAATGATTGTCAATATTGTTGTTGGAAAAATGAAATTCTTTAAGGCTAAACAAAATTTGATTAGGGGACATGTATGAATAATTATTCAAGAGGGAAAAGAAGCACCACCCAAAGATTTGCCAGGTCATTATATGGTTATAAATGTAGGATTTTACACATGCATTTGACTGAGTCAATTGCACAAGATCACAGAGAAGGAAAGTGCATTGATATTTCCACACTATGGCATATTTAATTTGAGAATCATTGAAAAGTTGAGGAGGGTATTGTATGAAATTAAGCCACCTCCAAGACGTGCACAGTTTGAAGCACTTAATGCTTTGAAGCACACAGCTCATGTTAGGGAGGGGGAAAAATATCAGGGAAGAGTTTGAAAGGCAGTGCGTAGTTGTGCTGTTACTAGATAGGATGCATAGCAAAAATAACGAAGGTCAGATATGATAGAAGGAACTAGATTGTACCCTGCATTGATGAATGAGGATCTTGAGAAAAAGAAAGAGAAGAAGGAGGAAAGGACAGGAAATCCAGAGAGTTCAGGCAAAGATAGTGATTGTGATTCTATTGATGATATACTAGATGTGTTGTTATTGGTACATCCACCTCCCTATAATGTGGCCCAACCTGAAGGAACGAGTGGTGCAGTAGCCAGTGTAGGCTCTGGAGTGGCACCAGCTCCAGTAAATACGAGTCAGAACCAGACAGGGGAGAGTTCAGGGATTAGTGTCCCTGATAACTCCACAGTTCCCAAATACTTCAGATGTGGTCACTGTTCCGGTCACTATTGGTCCCGCAGTTCCTTTGTATAAACCTGATTCAACACAAACCATTACACATACCTTGAGAATTACTACCGGAGTAGGTATGTCAGCTAATACTTCCGTGGTCCCCAGGAATAGGAGGATATTTATTTAGTCCCAGCTCAAGCGAATACTCCTTGTGTTGTGTCTCCAGCGTCAATCTTAAATCAGACAGGACTTACTCCTGTAGGAATTTCTACTCCAAGCTCGCAAAATTCTAACATGTCAATTTGGAATTCATCTCAAGGTGTAATCAACAGTAGTCCCAGAGAAGGCATACAGAATAAAACAAATTCTCAAGCACTAGATGGTCTGATTAGATTTTTCAATGGGTCTCCATGAGAAAATTAAATTTTAGGCAGAGAAATAATTCATGCCCCTATGAGGGAAAATGTGGTGGATACTGTCAAACGTAAGTTAGAATTGGATGAGATGATACTCAGTAATCAAGATCTTTTCCGATTAGACACTTATCAAGAGTATGAGCTTGAATTTATGTGTAAAGATGTTACTAAACGTGCAGGACAAGCTCACAGTGAATTGTCTGAATTAGCCCAAAAATGTGAGACAGATTTAAACCGAACAAAGTAATTGCTGAAAAGTTATCATGTGTATTTTGATGAGACTGATATTTGCAGCATGAGAACATCAAGAATAAAAATGCAAATCAAAGAGTTAATTAGTAACATACGAAAATGAAGTGAGTTGGATAAGTGGGAAAGCAGATGAAAGAAAAAGAAAAAACAAAAGTAGACAAAGAAAGGGCAGCCTCTGCCTTTACAGAATGGATAGTGTTCTTAAAACTTTCCATTGAGGGAAGAGCATGGTGGAGGTTATGTCCATGTGCCCTAGAGTAGGGGTGATTTTGCAAAATTGAGAGAGAAGCCAGTGGAATGGTACAAAAAGGTTGAGCGGGCTGTGAAGATTTCACACATTTTGTGGGTGAATACAAATAACGTCTTTGACATTGTGGCCTCGAGTGACTTGTGGGGAGAACGCAAAATGGCTGTGGAGTGGTCAGAAACTGAGCCTCAGAGAAATCTGATGAACATCCCTTCACCATCATTTGTGTTTCTTTGCTTTTGTCACCATAAGTGCGCTGGGTATGCCCAGATGTGGGTCCCGGGCTCACTGTGCCATTGCATTCAAGCTAGCCTGGCTGATGAAAGGTGATACCCTGAAACCGATCCCAGGATGCTTGCTTCCGGTCCAAGGAGGACCTGGCCTGGCAGTTCGAGCTGGACTGTTCCCATGGGGAACTGGGTCAAGACTGATTTGCATATGGCTGGGTCCACACTGGGGTGGCATGGTGAACAAAAGAACTGATGGATTAAACCCAGATCTGTGACAGGGGGTGAATTTTTGATTGGTTCTGCTTTCCGTCCATCATATGTGTTTCTTTGCTTTTGTTGCCATTAGTGCACTGGGTATGCCAAGACGTGGGTCCTGGGCTCAATAGTGCCTCTGGATTCAAGCCAGCCTGTCTGATGAAGGGTGACCCCCTGAAACCGGTCCCAGGATACTTGTTTCTGGTCTGAGGAGGACCTGGCCTGGCAGTTCGGGCTGGACTGTTTCCATGGGGAACAGGGTCAAGACTGATTTGCATATGGCTGGATCCAAACTGAGGTGGCTTGGTAAGCAAAATAATTGATGGATTGATGGATTAAACCCAGATCTGTGACTGGGGTGAATGTTTGATTGGTTCTGCATTGCGTCCATCATTTGTGTTTCTTTACTTTTAGAAAGTGGGCAGTTCACTGTGTTTATGACTCTTGTGCTTTGCAGCCTGACTACAATCCATATCTAAGGTGAGTGACAGCTGGGCCTTGAGCATACTTTCCAGACAGCTAGCACACATAGAGGTGGAGGTGTCACAGGATTACATCTGCATACTGAATGGTCTTCCTGGGCTGGGAGAGAGGGAGGCAAGGCGCACTTACATTTGTATAGGCTGTGTCCTACCCTCACACAAAGGACTTGTTTATCCCCTCCCGAAGTCTGGAGCCAGGGCTGGGGTTAAAAGGGGGTTTTGTGTACTTCTAAGGTTCTTTGGAAGTGCCCCCTAGGTCAAAGACTTTTTGAGTATAAGTACTGGGGCTATAGCCCCATGTTGTTAGACACTGCGTGGACTTGTAAACACACACCACTTGTAATCTGCTGGCTCTATAAACTACACACTGCCAGAATGAACTGTTATGCTGCCAGGAGGCACCACCATTGGACTGACTTGCTTCTTGTGCTGACCTCTGGTCTGCTTAGCTACAAGAAGGATTGCCACTCTGCTCAAGGAACCTGATGTGCTGGCTTGCTGCTAGCTCCCTGCATCTTAGTGCTCCCCAGTTGTTCTCCAGGGGTAAGGTGGTGTGTCTCCCTTTCTGTCTTTCTAAACGATTGACACCCAGCAAGTGGTGAGCTCTGTACCACGGGAAAAATGCATGATGAGCACTTCCATGTCCTGTTGCCTCATCAGGTTTTTGGAGTGGCATGAGAAGAGTGCTGTTTCCAACCTGCTGGAAGCACGTATGGAGTCCTCCTGCTGCCCAGTTTGATGTGTGTCCCTGTTTGGTACCACACTAATGTGTGCAGCACTGTCCTCCCTTTATCCAGGAGGGCTGGGGAGAAGAAGGAGTATGCCGATGACCACTGGCAACATTCTGTGATGCACGTATGATGGGCACAGTCCCTAATGCCCCCGAAGCACAGGCAGCCATCTACCTTTGAAGCAGAGATACCGAGTGACATGGAGCTCCTCTCAGCTGGGATTCACAACCGTGGCCTGAGTCACAGTGTCGGGAATACAGAAGAAAGACATGTTCAGTGCATGCATTACCGCTACAGTTGGCGAACACGATAGACACAGAAGCCCCCTGCACTATGCCGCGCACTTGGGGTCCACTATACAATCCCTGGGACATGGCCTACGAGGCTATGGCCGATATCTGCACACATGGATGTCACAGGAGCCTCACTAGGTGTAGTTGGCACTGTACCCAGGTGGGGTGGGGTGCCTGAAAAAGGGGACTTAACTAGCACACACGCCCTGGCCTGGGAAACACACAGCCCACTTCCCCCACCCAGACACCTCCACTGCGCGCTGAATCAGCAGAATGAGTGTGTACTCACCCCCTTGTTGCTGCTGTGATGCCCTCAAGCGCCCATCCAACTCTGGGTACGCCACCACCAGGATCCTGAACATCAGGGGGGTCATGGTGCGACGGGCACCCCTCCCACGTTGGGAGGCCATCCCCAGCTGGGCCTCCGCCATCTTCCTGCTCCAGCGTCGAATGTCCTCCCATCTCTTCCGGCAGTGGGTGCTCCGTCTGTGATAGACCCCCAGGGTCCGGACGTCCTTGGCGATGGCACACCAAATATCCTTCTTCTGGTGGGCGCTGACCTACATGAATTGTACAGGGGAAAAAGAGAAGGTATTACCAACTGCACCGTCACAGTCATTGGCCCGCATCCCTATCCTTGCCATGTGGCACATGCACTCTCCGTCGTTTCATGCACGCATCATTCTCCCCACCCCTATCTTTCATCCACACCACTCCACACAGGCATTGCCCATACAGCATGCTCCCAGTGTACTTACCTGTTTGTCTGGAGGACCGTAGAGTAGCGTGTACTGGGGGAGGACCCCATCCACAAGTTTCTCCAACTCGTCCGATGTGAAGCAAGGGGCCCTTTCCTCAGACGCACAAGCCATTGTCTCTTCCAGACTGAGGTCACAGCAGCACTTGCAGTGTAGGTCCTCTCCTGTCGAAGATCAGGTATCGAGAGATTGAACAGATAGAAAATGGTGATCACGTCCGCGGCTGTGCGTACCGTCACCACCGGCGTACATCGTAATTGGCTCCTGGGACCCATAGGGTCCAATGTTAACCAATGCAGAATTACGCTGCGGTCTTTGACCGCCTACCGTGACGGTGTACAACACCAGTGCAGTTACCTCACATCCCATTGTCCCACTTTACATGTCAGGGAGCCGCCATTTCAGGGGCCCACATGGCTTTTAACTGCGTCACACATACCTAGGCCTTGCCTCAAAACTCATACAGGCAATATTCGAGTTACAAATGGTTTTCTGAGTAAGTTGTGTTTACGTACCTCTGAGTTGGTTGACTCTGTGCTCGCTGTTGTCCTCCATAGGCACCATCCGCTGGGACATGTGAGGAGATGGCGGCATCCTCCGGTGTACCGACCGCTGGTGGATCTGTCGACAATGGAGGAAAGACATGTGATCATCACCTACAGGCTTGATCGTGCCACAATCCTGGAACTGTGTGCCCAGTTGGAGCCAGACCTGATGTCAGCTATCCGCCATCCCACAGGAATCCCCCCTCAAGTGCAGGTGCTGTAAGTACTCCATTTCCTTACAAGTGGGTCATTTCAAATCACAGTGGCCATAGCATCAGGGATGTCCCAGCCTATGTTTTCCAACGTGCTGTCCAGAGTGTTGTCTGCCCTGCTGAAACACATGCAGAGCTACATCGTTTTCCCTCAGGTGGAGGATTTGCCTACAGTGAAAGGTGATTTCTATGCCCTGGGACATATCCCCAACATCATAGGTGCCATTGATGGGAAACATGTGGCCTTGGTCCCCCCCATGCAGGAGTGAACAGGTGTACAGAAACCGGAAGAGTTATCATTCTATGAATGTGCAGATGGTGTGTTTGGCCGACCAGTACATCTCCCATGTTAATGCCAAATTCCCTGGCTCAGTGCATGACGCTTACATCCTGCAGAATAGCAGCATCCCTTATGTGATGGGTCAACTCCAGAGGCACTGTGTGTGGCTATTAGGTGAGCACCTGGAAGCAAGTCAGTGGGAATAGTTGTCTGGGTCTGGGGATATCACTACAGGTTAGTGTGTGTCTAACAGTTGTCCCTCACCATTTTCAGGTGACTCTGGTTGCCCAACCTGTCATGGCTACTGACCCCAGTGAGGAATCCCAGGAGAAGGGCAGAGGAACGCTACAATGAGGCCCATGGGCGAACTAGGAGGATTATAGAGCGGACTTTCCGCCTCCTGAAGGCCAGGTTCCAGTGCCTCCATATGACAGGTGGTTCCCTATTCTACTCACCAAAGAAGGTGTGCCAGATCATCGTGGCCTGCTGTGTGCTTCACAACTTAGCTTTGCGACGACAGGTGCCTTTTCTGCAGGAGGATGGTTCAGATTGAGATGTTGTGGCAGCTGTGGAGCCTGTGGACAGTGAAGACGAGGAAGCAGAAGAAGAGGACATTGACAACAGGAACTCTATGATCCTGCAATATTTCCAGTGAGACACAGGTAAGAAGACAAACCTGCCTACTACATGTACTTTAACACTAATACCTCTCTACTGTCTGTCCTTACACCCAGTGTATGGTCACTGAGTTTTCACTTTCCCTTACGATTTCACAGATGTGGGTCCCACTGTGTGACATCTGCTTTGTTTCCTCATGGACTAGAGCTGTCTGACATAGGTATGTTGACATTTGAAAGAGCATTTTGTCACTGTAATTGCTAATACACAATTTCGAAATCACAGACTGACTCCAGATTGTTTTGTGCTTCAAGGGTGTTTATTTAAGTGCTCAATAGTGGAGGGGGTTGTAATATGATGAGGGGTGATGGTGGAGGAATGTCCATGGCAGAGTCCAGTCTATTAGTCTCACAGGTTCATTGTCCTAAGGGGCATGGGAAGTGGAGCTGGGGCAGTTTGAGGATGGACAGGGTGACAAGGGGGACAAAAGGATAACATTCAGGGTGGTCTCATTTCTTGGCGGGGGTCTTGGAATCGTTCTCTGTCTTTGTCCTGGATCGCTGGGACCGTTTACGGGGTGGTTCTCCATCTGCAGGGGGGGAGGTGCTGGTGTTGTGGTCCTGTGGAGGTGCCTCCTGTCCACTAGCGCCGGTGGGGGTGGTGGGCAGTTCATCGTCCAGACTAGTGTCAGGGGCCCCTTCTTGTGCCACAGTGTCCCTCCTGGTGTTGAGGACTTCCTTCAGCACCCCTACGATGGTGCCCAGGGTGGAATTGATGGATCTGAGTTCCTCCCTGAAGCCCAAATACTGTTCCTCCTGCAGCCGCTGGGTCCCCTGAAACTTGGCCAGTACCTTTGCCATTGTCTCCTGGGAATGATGGTACGCTCCCATGATGTTGGAGAGGGCCTTGTGGAGAGTGGGTTCCCTGGGCCTGTCCTCCCCCTGTCGCACAGCAGCCCTCCCAGTTCCCCTGTTTCCCTGGGTCTCTGTCCCCTGAACGGTGTGCCCACTGCCACTTCCCCCAGGTCCCTGTTGTTGTTTGGGTGGTGGGTTAGCCTGGGTTCCCTGTAGTGGTGGACACACTGCTGATTGATGTGTCCTGGGGACAGAGGTATGGGCCCGCTGGGTGGGTGCTGCGCTGGTATTTCCAGAGGGGGCAAGCTCTGTGGTGGCCTGTGCCAGTGTGCGGGGAACCGACTGTCCCAAGGTCCCAGATGGGCCGGGCTGGTCGTCTAGATCCAGTTGGACAGAGCTGCTGTCATCACTGTGGGCCTCTTCTGTTGGTGGTGTGGACATGTCTGGACCCTCCTGTGCGGTGACATTGGGTAGGGGTCCTGCAGGGGTGTAAAAGCATGATTATTGCATCTGTATGTGCCATGGTGTGCAATGGTTGGGTGACCGTGTACCCCAGTGCTTGCATTCCTGTGTGGGACCTTGTGTGATGATGGTTTAGGGGGGTGTATGGGTATGTGCAGTGGCCATGCATTGGTGATGGGTGTCCATGCTTTGTTGTTGCATGCAGGGCTTAGTGTTGGGATGTGTGGTTTGTGATATTGGGACATTTGGGAGGAGTAGGAGTGATGGGGGTGAGGGCGAGGGTGGGGGTATGTGATGGCATGCAGGTAGGGTGGGGGATATAGTAGTTAAGGTTTGACTTACCAGAGTCCATTCCTCCAGCTACTCCTTCGAGGCCCTCAGGATGCAGAATCGCCAAGACTTGCTCCTCCCATGTTGTTAGTTGTGGGGGAGGAGGTGGGGGTCCGCCGCCAGTCCTCTCTACCGCAAGGTGGTGTCTGGATACCACAGAACGCACCTTCCCCCGTAGGTCGTTCCACCTCTTCCTGATGTCATCCCTATTTCTTGGGTGCTGTCCCACTGCGTTGACCCTGTCCACTATTCTGCACCATAGCTCCATCTTCCTAGCTATGCAGGTGTGCTGCACATGTGATCCGAATAGCTGTGGCTCTACCCGGATGATTTCCTCCACCATGACCTTGAGCTCCTCCTCAGAGAACCTGGGGTGTCTCTGCCATGCCATGGGGTGGTGTGGGTGATGTGTGGGGTGGTGTGTGTTGTGATATGTGGGCTGATATTTAGTGGTGTGTTGTGTGGGGTGCGTGGATGTTATGTGGATGATGGTGTTGTGTGCCTGTGGATGATTGTTTGTAGATTGTAGTCTCTCTCTCTGGCCTTCTTTCAGGATTTTGGTCGTAGGGGTTTGTGGGTGATGTGGGTGTGTGTTTTATATTGTATTGGGTGTGTGGGAGTGGTGTGTGTATGTGTATCAGGTGTGTGTATTTGGAATTGTCCAATGTGGATGTGTTTTGGAAGAGTGTGTGTATTTGGAGTCCGGCGGTGTGTACCGCCAATGGAATACCGCGGTTGAAAGACCGCCGCGTGGATTCGTGTGTCGGGATAGTGTGGGCGTATTCCTGTTTGCGTGACGGTGGAGGTTTTGTTATCGTCAGTTTATCACTGACCTTTGGTGTGGCGGACTTGCGTGGGTGTCTCAATTTTGGCAGATTCCGAGCTGTGGGTCATAATGGCCGAGGCGGAATTCCACGGCCACAGCGGTGTGTTTGCGGTCTTCTGCACGGCGGTAAGCGGCTTTTACCGCCAATGTTGTAATGACCTCCTTGGTCCCCCTGTGCCTAAAAAAAGTAACAATGTGACCTTGTGTAATGTAACTGATGCTCATGTAAAGTGCTCCAATATCTTTGGGGCTAGTTGGTGCTATATAAATTTGAAGAAAAAATAGTATTTTCATTTCAAGGGCAAACACAAATTCCTTATGCCAAGGCAAGTGACATAGTTCTGAAGGAGACTAGCCCAGCTTTAGGTCGTATAATCAGAACACAGGTGGTGCACAGATTTGAATGGAAACTCTCTTTTTCGGTGCTGCATACCATATGTAACCCAACCAACACCTTAGGGGTCAGAATCAGGATACTGTGCATGACCTATTGTGATTAACTGTGGCTAGTGTTGTACTGAGTGTAGTTTCGACTCTCTTTATATTTCTTTAAGGTAATGAAGTTGATTTATACAATTCCGCAGCCTAAGGCTTCTCCCTAGATATTATGGACAATGTAAAACCAAAATAACATGGTAAGGGATTCATAAAATCCAAATCATGAAACAAAACAGTAATAGCACAAAAAAATTAAGTTTATATTTCAATATTATAGCCCTACTGGGGCAGTTGCTGGAAGAATAATCTGTCAACTAGAATCTTTTGGACCTTGATGGAGCTCAGATAGGAACCTCAAACAAATGGGTTGTTGTAAAAGTTAATCTCTGATTTGTTGAACAACTAAAAATACAGACTTCTGGATGGCCAATTCCAGTGGTGGCAATGTTCAAAGTGTACACTGGTGTCCTTCTGTTACTGAAAAATGTATTGATTAAAGCCTTGGGGATTACAATTCTGTGTTGTTATGTTTCTGTTTTGGGTTTTCCAGGGCCAGGAGCTGAGATGCCTGTTCCTGCCAAGTGCAGACATTGCAACTAACATGGTGCCATGGTGTGTCACACAATATTGGCTCCCTTCACACGATATCCAGGTGAAGAGCCAATATCACATGATGGAACAGAAGATGACCCAGAAATTCTGCACACAGAGGGTTTCCAGCTCATGTCTGGAGGTTCTGCACCCCTGAGGTCTACTACGGGTTTCGAAACACCCAAGGATATCAGATTCAGACTTAGCAGCTATTGCTTTCTTTTGTTCTTGGTGGGCAGGGAGAAGTGTCTCAGGCTGGCCTGGCATAAACACATTTACTCCGCCCCCATTGGCCCCTTCCTCTCCATTCACAAGTTTGAAACCTTTTACAAGTTGGCAGGTCTGAAAGTGAAATACAACCCAGCATGGTCTCTGCTGCTCTTTGGGTTTGAGCATGGTGATGGAAAATCTACTTCCCCACCTGATCATCAGTGCACGTGTTGCAGATCTTGAGATGGAGATGTTTTCCTGTTTGCTGTTTCCCAAATCTTCTACATATTTCCCCTTAACACACCAGTTATCTTGTCCATTGGTGACAGGACATTCAATTAGTTAGACAAGATTTTACCAACAGACATATACTGCATATTTTTTTGCCAGAAGTTTGAAGAGGGCAGTAGAGTTCTATTAAAAATTCACGTGATGCCATCTTTCTGTTCAGACTATAGCATTTACGTTAAACTCTGCCAGAGTACATAAAGTACTTTGCACTTCAGCTATACATATGGTCACAAATATTAATATTCTCGAATCTATTATTATTACCAACAGATTTCATGCATTTTCCCTTGTCAGTCTCAGCTCCATTGCAAAAATATTCCTTTTCTGTAATTAGAACATTAAAGAGATATCTACGGCGAGGTATCTACAACCTCACTGCTAATATTCTAAGTTACTCATTGATCATTATGGCATAAATAGAGAATTCCCCAAATCACTATAAATGACAGTTTAAGGTTCTGACTCATGACACTGGATAATCCCGGTCTTTGTGACTATTAACAATATTGCGGTGTTTGTTCGCTTTGTAAAAAAGATGCATTCAGTGGGTGTTTGACACTAAACTTAGCACAATTTCCAGACAAGGGTAACATGAGCTCAAGATCTTTATTACCAGACGTGGCACTATTCACAAAAGTAAATTCTGTCCTAAACATATGTTTACAAAAAATCTACCTATTTTACACCTGCCAGGAATTCAAAAAGAGGTTACTGACAATCCTGAATCCATTTATGAGTGCAGGGTTCTCCACCACAAATGCAGTGAATCCTGCACTCCTAAATCCCACTCAAGGGGAGGGACTTAGACGTTCCTGGGCGTGGTTTGTCTCAGAAGTTGAGAATGTTCACAGTCCTCTCCTTGCCATTTCCACCCTGAAAATGGGCAGATATTCACTATTTATTCCAGCCGTGTAACTCCCCTTCTAGGGTGGGAAGGGAAAAGGATCATGCCAAAATTTGGTAGGCTTGAAGGAGAAGGGCTTTCTTCATGGGAAAAAGATTTTCTCTTAGAGAAAAAGTGTATGTTTAAACAGGACAGCCCTATTTTTCCTTTGCAGCGTTCTCCACAATGGAGAACGCCATACAGGAGCGATAGGACCATATTGAAATACTCACAAGAAATTCCCAGAAACACACCTGGAAACTTGTTCCAAGCGCACATTCCCTGGTGTATGTCTGAGAATGTTTGTGAAACCCAAAAAGTAATAATTTTGTACTTGCTTGTAGACGTAAATCTGTCACTGCAGGTTTAATACATTTTTCATGACTCAGGCTCATGGTTTACACTTCAAAACTAATAGCATTGAAGGGTCATATATCAGGCATTTAATTACAAGCGAGTACAGACAAAAGTGTTATTATCAAGATAGTCATTTAAAGAGTCCAGGAGCCTCTTCCACAACGGGATCCACTGAAAGCAGTGCTTTAAATGGGCCGGTACTCTCCGGTACTGAGTACCGGCACTTTTTTATTTTGAGAGGGAGAGTACCGGCACATCTCAAGAAAAACTTAATACTTTCAATTGGAGAGTACCGGCACTTCTCAGAAACAAGCAGGTACTCTGATATAGAGTACCGGCACTTTAATTTTTCCATTTCAAGCACTGACTGAAAGTCCACAGAAAATTAGCCTATTAATCTCTTGAACACCTTGGAATTATTGTGTTAAGTGCATCCCCTCGGCTAACACGGGCCCTGTTTATTACCAAAACCTATTACAATTGCTTTTGTTGGGCGTTCTCATTAATTTGACTTTGAAAAATTCAATTTGTGAATACATAAATGGCAGACCCTGCAATAGATAACCGGGAATACACCCTCTAGTGTTATATGTTTTACAATGTACACATTTAAGCTTCCATTAAAAGCAAAATCAGCAGAGATCGCTGTTAGTTTTTGTTTTCACTTCAATGAATTCCCTTACATTTCACAAGTCCATTCAGTGATCACCATCACGGTTTGCTGCACAATCCTAGTGTGTGCTTGCACGCTGTATTTGTTGGATTATTGTTTCTCATATGTAAGCCTATTTGCAACATTATTTCTTTAAAATTCATCACCGCACCTGCAGATTGTAGTCTGAGATGTTTCTATGCATGGCACAACATTCTTCCTGTTAATAACTTCCTGGGCTTGTCCACAAAGCAATTGAAGAGTACATAAAAGAGTACCCTTCGAGTATTATTTAAGTTCCCCTTACACCAAAGTGAATAAAAGGAGAATATTCATAGCATTGTCATATGCGTTTAGCAGAAATAGAAAAGATTCAACTCTATTTGCATTTTTACAATATAGAGTTGGACACTTGGGGACCGATTCACAAAGTCATGAAGAAGTATCTAAAACAGTACTCCTGTAGTACTACTTCCAGTTCTCATAAATGCTTTTGTAAATCGGTACCTCAGTGCTCGCATCTATTTATCACATATAATTGGTAAAATGTACTCTTCCTTTTTAACTGTTTTCAAAGCTGTAAATTCTCCTTTTTAACTCTCACAGCACTATCCTCTGATTTAGAATTTCCTCTCTCACCACAGACTGAAGATGCTGCCAGTTATGTGCCATGTAAGAAATTTAGCCAAGAGCAAAATCACATGCAATTGCTGTATATGTGTTTATGGAGCAAAAGTGGTGTATAGAACACATTATTTATATCAGACAGTACTCTGACAATATTCTGGTACTACATCACCAAGGGACAATGTTCTGATATGAATTTTAAGCTGGGGGGTTTTGTGGGCCTTTTTACAACATTAGGAGTGCTCTGGGTCCCACTGGTAGTGCTTACTTAAACTGTTTATCAGATGCGCACCAGCCCTATGTGCTTTCTAAACATCTGTTTGTGTGAAGTGAGTACATTTTTGATTTTGTATAAGACTTGGGTGCCATAGCGGGCATCAAATCTGTTTATTTTGGATACGCAATCCATAAAACAAGTGCAACAGATAAAATATACAATTGCTTCAAAAAATATTCAAATTTCTCATGATAGTGGGTGACACACATAGAACCAATTGAAAAGATCTGAGAGAGAATACATTAAGCCTGGCTTCAGTGTGATGTGCAAATCAACAAAGTGAAATGCCTCCATAGAAGAATTAAGATTGACGGTCTCTTAAAAAAGTTACAATTTCGCTTCGGAGTGAGTCACACACAGGGTGGCAATTAAGAAAATCCAGAATAAAATGCTTCACACAAGGCTTTAATAAAATTTACAGATCAGAAAAATGTAGTGCCCCCCACAGGCATAGCAGATGGATGCTCATAGTGGAGCCTGACTGTGTAGGATATCAAAATCGGAATCAAGTTCCAAAGGAGCGTAAAATATTTGCTGAAAACAGCCCAACAATATCAATTGCTTCTAGGGAAGCTGTCCACAGCCCTAGCAAGGTATGCAGCGTGTAAGAATTTGGCAACACTGATGACAATCACACCTCTGGTATCAGAGCTCCAAATTCTTAGAGCGATCTCATAGTGTCTGAAACCTAGCAGTTGAAACACACGTTTGATCCACATCTTGTGTGTTATTGTATATGCCCTGCGGAAGAGGAAAAAGTGGTGCCGGGTTTCTGACTTCCGCTTACATGAGCGTAAGGTACACGAGCAGGTGTTACTTCCCCAATTAGCAGTAAAGGAAGAAATAGGTGAAATCCCAAATCTGAATTTTAGATACAACTTCTCGGGTAAAATACCTGTAATAATGTTAGAAATTTCATGTGCAGCAATGATTTTGTGGTCTAAAACAAACTGCCCGTATTACGGTTCCCTATTTCCTCTCCCCCATAAATGCTCCCTTAACCTTTCCTTAATTGATTGTTTGGATGCTGTACAGGCTTCATCTGGAAGACTCACAGGAAATGGAAGTCTATATTGCAGAGCATACTTTTGATATAGGCTAGCCATGGAACTCCTAGATGACCCTGGAAGCTTAGTAGTTCCTTTAGTGGGAGACTCATTCCTCGGTAGACTGGAGTCTATGCCAGTACAACAAGGGTCCAAGCTTTAGGGTGAGAGAGATCGGGTATACTCCATTGTCTAATAACAGTGGAAGATGGGGAGTACTCTGCGGAAGGTTTAATAGGGACCTCAAAAACCTATTTTCTACCTTAATGAGCCCATTAACTTCCACATGAACCTACAGTTCTGAACCATAAAGGGCCGAACTTTTAGCCTTAACATCATAGATTTCTACAGCTGGGGAAAGAATTCAAGATTTAGGGGCATATTTATACTCTGTTTGCGCCGGATTTGCATCATTTTCTTTACGCAAATACGGCACAAACCTAACTCCATATTTATACTTTCGCGCTAGACCTGTCTAGCTCCAAATATATGGAGTTTGAGTAATTTTTTTAATGTGGAAACCTACCTTGCATTAATGAGATGCAAGGTAGGCATTCCAGGGCAAAAAATGACCCTAAGGCCTTTGTGCCTTATTTATACTACCGTGCAAAAATGATGCACGGGAGGGGGAGGGCCTTAAAAAATGACTCTAAACCGGTTTAGAGTCATTTTTTAACGTCTGGGTCAGGGCAGGCGTTAAGGGACCTGTGGACTCATTTCCATGGTCTCCGACCATAGAAGCAGTCCACAGGTGCCCTTCCCTGCCCCCAGGGACACCCCCTGCCACCCTCTCCCACCCCGGGAGGACACAAATGGATGGGGGGACCCATCTACTGTAAGTAGAGGTAAGTATTATTTTATTTATGTAAAAGTAGCATGGGGGGGCCTAACTTGGGCCCCCCTACATGCCACTGTGCCCAATGGCCAAGCCCAGGGGACACAAGTCCCCTGGGCATGGCCATTGGGCAGGGGGGCATGACTCCTGTCTTTGCTAAGACAGGAGTAATTTCCATGGGGGTTGTGTGTCAAAAAATGATGCTAGTCAGGTTAGAGCCAATATTTTTTACTCTAACCTGACTTGCACCATTCTTTGGCGCACAACCCCCAGTCTTCCCTACGCCTCCGCTGCCCGGTTAGCATCATTTATTTTGACGCTAACCAGGCCGCAGAACGGGCTATCGTCATTCCATGAATAAGGTGCCCGGCTGGCGTGTTGGAATGGCAGTAGCCCGCGTTAAACTTTTTGACGCAAATCTGCGCTAGCGCAGGTTTGCGTCAAAAAGTATAAATATGGGCCTTAGTTCTCTTTGCTAATTTAAGAACAGCTCCTGTTTCCTGCTGTAGCTTTAATATGCTTTTGCTTATTTGTGGCATCCAATCAAATTTGTTTGACAATCTCGGACCCCAATAGACAAAATCTTTCACTTCCTCAAGTGGTACGTTCTGCACTGTAATGCTGATTATCACGGCTTTATAGGGTTTCTGTATGGCTACATTGCTGTCACAAAGTGCTCAATCCACACCTGCGGTGGAATTTGTGGTCGATGGTTGAGACAACAGCTACCATGGTCAATTATTCACAACAAGGTATGGGTGGCAGCTGGTTTGGCTGCTTTCACCAGGTCGCTCCAGACCTCATTCTGCCAGTTTAGTTTTGCATGAGCCAGCTCCTCTCCATAGTACCTTCACACCAGGGGAATTGCTACACAAATTTTAGCTTTTAAAGACCTAATTAGAATGGCTTTGCAAGCGTGCACTGGTCGTTAAACCATGGATTGTGGTCGACCTTTTTATTTGAGCTTTTAGGCTCCCTTGATAACAAGTCTCACAAGGCAGTGAACAATTCCTCAAGGTGGCAAGCATAACACTCAGGTATGCACCTTGTGGACCTGAGATACTCATGAGTTCCAGCATGTCAGCTACCTTTGTATAAACCTGTTTCGTTAAATTGGGGTACTCAGATATGTACTCCCATTTTGATGCGTCTTTGTTATATTTAAGAGTCAAATCGGTGGGAGCCTGGATCTGGTAGCTTCAGGATTGGAGGCTGTAAAACATTATAAGTTGAGTTTAAGAGCATTATGATCACTGTCCTCCTGCTCCATCACTAATATATCCCTCGTAAGTGACCACAGTTGGAGCAATAATAGAATGTGATCAATTCTACTAGATTGGTTTAGCCTCTTAAAAGTATAAGTACAGCGGCCTCTCCCTTGTGTGGTGGCTAAGCAACAAAAGGTAATAGAAGCCTGACCGAAAAAGTGGCTCCGTGCACCAGGATTCTTGCAGCAGCGGATGCCAAAAGTGTCTATAAAGGCTCCCCTTGATGGATCAGAGAGTTCAGATTTCAGTCAGCAACATTCCATGAAAGAATGTTCCAAAAGTTATTTGCACACAGGGGAGAGCTTAAATGGAGGGGGTCAAAGAAGGAAAATCGAGCCATGCCTGAATCTAGTTGTTGGGAGCCTGCAGTGGGCACAGAGGATGGTTCTTGAGTAACTGTCTGGGCACTGGCTCTCGCCAAAGAGATATTATACTTTAAACTGATTCTTGTTGGAGTTGGACAGGGAATGCGGACCTCCAGTCCGTTCAGATAGTATGCCGTAGCTCAGGAAGATAAAAAAATGTAGATATAATCAAACCCATCTCTAGGCATTGAGCAACATTTAGCCCTCAAAATGTCTTGACATAGCGGAGACAGTAGATCACTTTGTTAATTAGATATTCATTGCCCTATCTGGCAACTTGCTGCAAGCTGGGAACATTAAGCATAGTTATAGACCCCTCCCCGTGATTCCATAAGAGGGTTGAGAGACACTCAATGGATATTATGATTTTAGTGATGGTGCTAATTAATAACTGCAATCCAGAATGGGCGATTAGACTGGCCTTGTTCGAAAGGTTCATTCCCAGATCTCATTGATGATTATCTTTTAGGTAGAAGTTGATACAAAGAAGCTCTATTGGTTGTTGTTCTTTCCTTAGGGCCCACTCTCATCCTTGTGTGTCAAACTGGATGTATAAGTGGGCTCGGCCACCTCACACCTGCACCAACCTGTGATGGATATGGAATCTGGCCATCCAGAGCAGTTGTTGTTCGCTGTTTTAAGGTAGGCTCGGATCGGGGATAGCCGACAGCCAGCTGATGGAGTAATGGAATAACTGCAGTAAATTGACCTGTGAGGAGTTTAATCTGAGACCTTAGCTGCTCAAGATCTGCCTTTAGGTCATTTACAAACCTGGCTATGTCCGAGCCTCCCAAAGGATGTTGGCCAGTGCTGGTAAAGGAAGTCGGGGAACCCCTGGTTCAGTCAGCCTGGCAAGAGGTCTTGGGATCCTGTGCCTCCAAACCGGAGAAGATGTTAGTGGAGTGAACTGTGGGGACTGTCTCTAAGGTGGATTTATGAGCTGCATCACTTTCGATTTGGTGGAAATAAGTTGCTACACATCTGTTTTTTGAGGTGGGTGACTTTTGTGGCTGGAGTCCCATTGTGTTGCAGATTTTTCCTCGTTGGTTCACAAAGATTCTGCCTAGAGGTTTCTCTTTTCCATTTGTGTAACAGACAATGGGGGAGGTGCAGGTTTTTAAAACAGATTCGACTTCCTCGATCAGGTCATCGATTTCTTTCAGGGTGCTGCTGCTATTGGATTTTTTTTTTTTTTTTTTAGAAGTGAGTCCTCCATGGAAGACTCGGTGCCTTCCCTTTCCTCATTTTATATAAGGAACTAGCGAGTACAGTTGCTCACCTGACTCAAACTTTAAAAAAGGGCCAGAAGTACAGAACAAAGGTACAAAATAGAGGAAAAGTTCACCAAATTTCGATAGCTACAATATGCTTCATCAGTTAGCGATATAGCCTCACATACCTTCCTCAAAAACCCAATGTCAGAGGGGTGACTCAGCCCAGCCTCTTCCAGGTGACGACGGACGAAGATAGGCTTGGTTTTGGCCGGGTCTTTGCCCGGGCACAGCCCGGGCATGTCCCACACTGCGGGAGAGCTGGTATGCTTTTCAGTGCTGTGGCTGCAGGCAGGGCTGTTCAAACAACGGCACCTCTCCTGGTGCTAAAGGTGATGGAAACTGTAGTCCCCCATGCTGTGCCTCCACTGCTGGGGCTGCTGCAGTGTCCTCTGCATGCTTGTTCTGTGCTGCAGGAGGGCTGGTACTCTTCAGCACTGTGGCAGCAGGTGAGGCTGCTTTAACGGCGGTGCCTCTCCTGGTGCTATGGTGATGGGAACTGTGGTCCCCCGTGCTCTGACCCCAGTGCTGGGGCTGCTGCTGTGCCCTCTGCATGCTTGTCCCATGCTGCAGGTGGGTTGGTATGCTTTTCAGCTTGTGGCGGCAGATGAGGCTGCTCTAATGGCTGCACCAATCTTGGAGCTAAAGGTGATGGGAATTGTAGTCCCCTGTGCTCGTCCCGAGCACTTTAGTGTGCGGGCCAGCTAGAGGATGAGCGAAAGGGTCGAAAGGTCAGTTTCCAAGATGAGTTTAAACTCCGTTGGCCGACAATAATGAACAGGTGTTACAGCAGCATGAGAATCATACAAGTTAATAATTGATTATGAGGTGAGAGGTTTACATATTTACAATCAGATGGCAATAATGTTGGACTGGCTTATAGGGTAATCAGTCAGCGGCTGATGGGCTGCTCTGACAGGTCAATGTGTATGCACTTGTTTGGCTGTTGTATGGTCTGCTGGGCAAATTTTTACTGTCAATTCCCATTATGTTAAAACCAGTGGCGTAGCGTGGGTTGTCAGCACCCGGGGCAAGGCAAGTAATTTGCGCCCCCTAACCTGGGGCAAGGCAAGTAATTTGCGCCCCCTAACCCGTGGATTTAGTCTCTTCCAAGATGTTGCGCCCGGTGCGGCCGGACCCCCCTGCACCCTCCACGCTACGCCACTGGTTAAAACAAACATTGATTGCAGTAAGCTCAAATCCTTTCAGTGTTCAAACCTTGAAACATACTCGTGTGGCATGTTTTTACAAGTTATAAACTGCAAACATGGGCTACTTTTCTTAGCTTGCTAATGCACTACTTTTATTTTGGGGCCCGGGCTCATTTTCTGTCCCAGCTCAACCCAGGGTGGCAATCAAGATGGGTCTATTTTGTCCAGGAAGGTGATATGAAAATAAAAAGTAGGTGGTTGTAATGTGGTATTGGTTCTGGAGTGTGAGTAGTTGAGTTATCAGAGCTTATTCAAACTATAAAAAGGAGGGGGTCCAACTTGATCAGGGTATTCTTCTGGAGGAGTGATCAAAGCAGCTCAAAGAATCTGAACCTTGAAGGAGTGCATAGGGGACAGGTAGAGTAAGGAGGTGGAGCTTGGCTCAGCATACCATATGGGGTGTGTGTGGCATGAAAAGGTTGGAAGGGACATCGAGGATCTGCACCATGCATGCTTTGAATACCAGCTTGTGTCGTTATACAGTAGTAACCCTGCTAAGTGCCAGTGAAGTGATACTCATGGCTTAGTGTTGTATGGCAAAACTGAGGTACTGAGGGTGGTGTCAATGGCAGAACACTTTCATTTGCGAGTCTACACAGTAGATTATGACACTAGTTTAGGTTTATCATACCAGTGAGTTTGTTAATCAGGACTTACCAGTTAGGAATCTGAGATGGTAGCAGCTGGAACCTGCCCCCGTACTTAGGAAGGTTATGGAGGACTTCTGTCACAGTCTGGTGGTAAATAGACCATTAAATATGCCATGGAGGCAGGGGGATTCTGTGAGAAATGAGAGGTTCCTGGGGCAGAGAAAAAGAGCAATAGATAATTTCTGTTTTAGTGGAGCCAGCAGATTATGGAAGAATCAGACAGCTATGGGGCAATCAAAGATGTTTATTTGGACAAGTGGTGTGGAGGCAGAGAGGCAGGTGAAGTTCCATTATCATCAGTGTACAGATGGTAACAGAATGAAAAAAATGAAAGAGTGTTACCAAGGGATGTAGTGTAGAAAGAAAAAGGAAAGGTCCCTGGTCTGATCCTTGAGGGAATGTTATTAGGGGGTCCTCACACACCAACTACAGTGATGGAAGGTACTTAATGTGGCAGGGTTATTTTGAAGTATAAATTTCAAAACTCTTAACTTGTGCACGTTTTAATGAACTGGGTCTGATCATGGCAATACTGCAGGCCAACTTGCATAGCATCAAGATCTCAATTTTGGATGTTATTCAGTCAAAATGATTCTGGGGCATCAGGTCCTGGACACTTGAAATGCAGTAAGGAGCTTCATGCTAGATCTCACACCCCTCCTGGATCTGGAGGTGGCCATAGGCGTTGTTGTGGTAGAAGTGGAAACTGATATCGTAGCTGGCTAGTTTGTAATCCATCAGTTCCATGTAAACATTGAGAAGGTTCAGGTGAGATCCGATCCTTGGAAACTTCTGATGATGCACATTTGTAAAGCACATTGACTCTTGAAAAATATTTAGGGACACATTTATAAATATGTCACACAATGTAGCTCAGCAACCAAAGTTGCTGCAGTGTGTTACATGTGAGGGGGGCAGTAGGACAGCATCAGATCTACAGAGATATGGTGTTGTTTCTCTCTTCCCCAGTGCTGGCACATGTTGAGCTCGCCTTGTGCCATGCACACACCCTTCCATCACAGTGCAAGGATGTGTGCGTTATTTATAGCATAGGTGTTTCACTGGAACAGTACCCTTCCCATGCAAACTCCTATGCTTAGACTAGCTTTAAAGCAGTTCCTACAATGAACGTGCGCTGTTTAGTAGAGCACACACAATGTTGGAAAAGTTAGAAGAAATAAATACTTTTCTCCTATTGTAAAGCCCTATACCACACATGGAATGCTCCCTTGCAACATAGTAGCGCAAAGTAGAGTGAGGCGCTACTTGTAGTTCTTTTTAACAACTTCCTGCTCAAAACAAGTTTTGCACTGGAAAATAAATAGTTTATTAAGACTGGCACCAGTTTGTGTCATTTTATGTGACTTTTCACTGGCACTAAACCTTGATAAATCTTCCCCTGCACATAATATATCGCTGTGTTTTATTTCTACTTTTCTCCCACTTGCATGCAATCATAGTATGGCATCACGGTGGGTAGAATTGTTGTCCTCTACAGTTAGAGTCATATTATGAGTGCCCCAGAGGAAGGCTTGGTATTTCCTTCTGGAGTTATTAATACTAGGAAAATGGGGGATTACTGGGGATTGGATTGTATTACCATGACAATAGCCGCGGAAATACAGAATTACCGGAGCATTGTCAATATGGTGCCCAATTGCACTGATAATTCCTTTAGTCTGTCCAGGTTCTCACTCAGCCCTGGTGAAATGCACCGGGTCTAGAGTGTTCTTGTGGATCATGTACTTCCAATGCGTCTGGTAACTTCTGTTATCGACCCCATCAGATCTGCAGGGACAGTGGCAATAAGGCCCCTACTTTAGTGAAAGAGACTAGGGCTGGTACTCACTATCAAAGAATGCCAACTTCTTACTGGGTTGTACTAGTACTCTAAAGTTGAGAGCACTGAAACATCCTCAGAAGTCAGTCTGTCAGTACTGGAACAATCCAAGTACTGACAAGAGCCCTTCCGTTCCCAGCAGCGAGCTGAAAGTGGACACAGAGACCAGTCCACTGATGGGGGGGCAGGACCCCCTGCGTGGGGGGCTGCTGTAGAAAGCTTGGTTCAGTCCTCTGCTCATATGCTCATAAAAGTATTTTTAAAAGTGTGTGTTCCAGCTTCTTGGACTAAGAGATTTTTCAGAGCATTAATCATTTTCGGCTGTCAATTATACATTTTTAAAGGCCAAAAAAACACAAGAGCACACAGCATGTCAGCAGATTCTGTTTCGAAAGTTCTCCTCGAACACACATCTGAGCGAAAACGGGTCCTTTCCCGAGTTCAGGCAGTTATGTTTTCGTGACTTTTGTGGAAATGTATCTCCCTTTGATGTAAAAATACCGCCTTCGGTGAAACGGCCGCCTTGTGGGAACAAACACGCTTCAGAGCTACACAGGAGTGAAAGGCTGACCTCCTGCTCCAGACATGAAATCCTATTTTTACTTGTACGACAAAGAAGATTAATCCGCAGGCAACCCATTTAGGCCAAATGTTTACAGGATCATCTTTAGGCCACTGTAAACAGAACTCGAATCTGCTGCAGTAAAGTGGAAAGCTCTAACAAAGTTAAACATGACTTTTCATGTTTGCCCATGTTCGAGGCATCCCAGCCTTCTGTTTGACTTCCTGTCTTTGATGAAGGCGGTTCAGGAAGTGCACAATCAGCCTCTTTGTCGGCTTTGAACAAGAAGAATTATTTTCTCATTATGCAACTGCATTTTTCCTGCTATTAAAGTGACCTTAATATTCATGCTTGAAATGATGTGTCCTCAGCCCCTTCATCGTCCCACATTCTCATTTACAATGGCACAGCACTCTATGATTTTGGGCAGCTAAGTGCATCTCACCGTTACACAGCTGCCCAGTTATAAACTAAAAGTTTGTTTGAAGTGGGATCTCCCCAACATGACGCACTGCAAAAAGAATTCTGAGAAATCCAATAAATTATTGAAACTGCAGTGAAATCCCAATGTGCTTCTAGGTGCACAGCTTCTGCGAATATACTATTACCATAGAGATATTTCTGTACACATAATTAAATCATACATTATGGCTACAATATTGTTTCATCTAAGCATGCCCATGTTCTAAGTGTCAGATTTACCTAGGTTTGCACTTTGTTACATAAAAATCAGCTGTTTTGTGAACAATTGTGCAACATTATTTTTACAACACGTCAGCCCAGATTTACTTACGTTTTGTGCCGGGTTTGCATTACTTTTGTAACGAAAATCCGACGCAAAGGTTTATGTTGGGATTTACTATCCAATACTAATCAGGATTTGTGTTGGATAATTCTCCAAAGTAACACAAAGTTGTGCAATGTGCTGCTGTGCATTACACTTCGCCAAGGGGGAGATCCTTCAGTGGTGCATGGGCATTCCCGTACAACCACCGGTGTGTTTTGACGCCAATCTCTACCTACAATCGTAGGCCGGGTTTGCACCAAAATCCTGTGCCTTCTCAAGGCAGGTGCAACGAGGAGAAATGTTTTTATTTCTTCATGTTTTTCCTAGTGTGCATGCATGCTAGATTGTACAGTACAGTTGTAAGGCCGAAAAAGTGGTAAAGGACAGTTTTGTACAGAAAAAGTAGACTTTCAGTACAAATAAAATTCCTTACGGAGTGCACACAGCATGCGTTATGGCTCAAGGGTTTGTGCGTTGGCGCATTGCAGACAAAAGTGCACTAGCGGAGGGGTAAAAGAAAACAGCGCCACACCTCAGTAAATAAGGATCTGTTCTGCTCTCTCCCTTTCACACAATGCAGCATAGCAGCTAAAGTTGCTGAGCTGGATTGCGTTACTTGTTAGTAAATCTGGGCCGAGGTGCATTAATGATATCATCTACCAGGCAAACACAAATATCACCATGCTTGTGTGATGCTGAAAACGACTTAAAGTTGTTTCACAGTGTAAAGGCTATGGAGTAACATCTTGGATGACGTTTGTACTCGCGACATTCCTGTGAGTAAAACTGTGGTAGTTCACGCAAGGGTAGAGCAGGTAATATGTGTACTTTTCATGACTGTTGCCCTCATACACTGAAAAAATCATGTATCAAAATTGACGGTTATGTGCATCTGTTTTGATTTAGCACAAGAATTCCAGGCAACACTAGGGGCAAGTTTTACTTACATTTTGTGCTGTTTGAGTAACAAAAGTGACGCAAACCAGGACCATTTTTTTTGTAGGTAATTTACAGTCCAGTGCAAAACTTGCTTTGCACTGGAAAGTAGTCCAAAAGTAACACAAACCAGCATAAAGCACTGCTTTGCGTTACTTAGCATTAAGGGAATATTCCATGGGTGTACATGAGTGTTCCGATGCAACTATCCATGTTTTTTAACGCAAAACCCTATCTGCCAAAAATTTGAGACAGGGGTTTGCCATAACAAATTAACGCCACTTGGAATTAGATGTAAAAGGGGAAAAAAATAATTTCTCTTTTCTTCTCCAAATTTGCATGTGGCTGCACTGTACAGCACACATACAAAGTAGGAAAAGTTTTAAAAGTTGTCCAGGGATGGTATTTTGTACTGGATGGAATTCCTTCCAGTAAAATATCTATGCTAGACTCATACACATACCCTTGCACTACGGCGCAAAGGTGTGTGCGTGGAGCTCGGCAGCAAACTTCTTCACCAGCGCTAGTGGGAGGGGAGGAGATGCAGGGCCGGCCTTAGCGCTGGTGGCGCCCTGTGCAACAGTGTTTGTTGGCACCCCGCATTGACCACCTCTGCAACGGATTCCCTTCCTACCACCATTTAACAGTGCCCCTTAAGTCTCCATAACCAGGCTCTCTCAGATGCATTTAATTGTTTTTATAGCACCACTCATACCAGTGTAGGGTGTCAGAGCACTTTACATTGCACACACATTACACAGAGACAACCAATCAAAGGTATGTAAATCAGTGCATAAGAAATGTTACATAAGACAGAGAACTACAAGGTATAGGAGTCACATCATCCATAGTGGTAGGCTGCAGTGGCGTAATTGTTAGGAGGTAGGGGGACAGATGGGACACACATGCACACATACACACTCATTTACACCCATTCATTCACACACCTGTGCACACATGCATCAATTCACGACACTCATTACCAAATATTCAAATGTACACTTATGCACCAAACATTAATTAAAAAAAAACATACACACACTTACCTGCAGCTGTGCCTCGCAATTCCTAGGAAGGTTGGGACTACTGCCTTCCCTCAGTGGTTGACCTAGGGTCAGCTTTTGAGGGAAGGCAGCAGTCCCTACCTTGTCACAGAGTGGGATGGGGTGAGTGAGACCGCTGACCCCACTCTGTGGCGAAGTGTCACTGATTGACACTAGGCCCTGGGCGTTTCAGGGCTTAAAACTGAAGCGTCCACGTTCGAGGCCATGAGTGAGTCTACTCCTCATCACTAAGGGGGAGAACCTTGAGGACCTTTGCTGAGCTGAGGAGGTCATGCCCACAGGAGCTGTGACATCCTCAGCCCAGCAAAGTGCAGCTCAGGCAGCTCAGAGCCTGTACTTTTAGTGCATGTCTACCTCCTGGCTGCCTGAGCTGAAAGTGAGGAGTGTCTGTCAGGCTGACCTTTGCAAATCCTGACAGACACTCTTCTTGTGGGGCAAATGGTAAGAGGGCGTGGCTCCTCATCCCTACTGGACCAGCCGCGGCTGGAGTGCTTGGTCTGGAGAAGCACAAACTCAGAATTTAAAGTGTAACACCATCGTTGGGGGTTCTCTTTAATAATAATAATTGATTTCTACGCAAATTAACAATTTTTTGCAAAATTAGGATAATGGAAGACTGGGGAAAAACTCATAACGGCCTAATCTATATCTTGCAGTATGCACGCATTTATTTGATGACACTTAATAGCTTACTGTTCCTTTTTAGGACTCTAACTTACAAAACTGCAAGTTACAAAAGTTTGTCTCTAACAAAAGTAGTAACTCTATAACCTTTCTGTGTTATTTGCTCTTTGTGATCTACGTGGTACACGTTCTTTGCAGTAGGCATATTAACCCTCTGTGCTGCCTTAAAACTTCCACTAGACAAAACTCGATCTCTCTCCAAGCAGAACGTTAAATCACCAGAGTTATCTTGACATATTTATTGTTGCCTGAAAATTGCTGGAGGCAACATACGCTGCAGCAGGTGATTTTATAATATACCTGCAAACAGCGTGCCCAGCCGTTCAGCACCCGGTTCGGCGGCACCTGTCACATTGCTGTAGAGTTGGACCTGGGGAAAGGGCCATATCTCTGTCGGTAAGACGCTTTCTTGCGCTCTCCATGTCACACAACGCAGCACAGCATTTTTGGTTTCTGTGCTGCATTGGGCAGCACTTTGCTAAACCTAGCGCTACATCTCAATACCTTGAATGACCTTGGTAGGTATTGGTTTGCGTTGATTCCATGTGTGTTTGTGCTGTTTCCACCCTGTAATGCCCCATTTGTGTTCATCATGGGGGTTTTGCACTTCACAATATAAAGCCACTTACCTCTATGCCTGGAGAGGCTTTTGCCACATAAAGCCTTTTGCCTCCTAAAGTTGTCAGATGCCATCATTCGTGTTGTTTTGATCATGTGTGCGCCAGCAGAAAAGTTAGAAAATATGAGATCTCATGTGATATCTCACACTATCCCAATGCCAACCTCTCCAGTCGAATGTACAGTTGATCAGTCTACTCTACTCAGTGCTTTAAACGGGTATGTAATGATAGGTACTGAGTACCTGCACTTTTTCAATTTTAAAGGGAGAGTGCCGGCACTTCTCTGCAGGGTTGCAATACTTTTAATGAGGGGAACGCTGGCATTTCTCAGTAGCATACAGTTGCAAGTAACTGTACTTTTCTAATTCCATTTCAGGTACTGAGTTTACTAGATCCAGTTTCAGCATATAAGATTTTCGAGATATATTTGTCTCCAATGGAAAACATTTCAGTATATCCCAGCTCCACAGGTGCAAAATAGGCATGCTGCGAAGCAATGGATTGCATACAAATATATCTACAAAGGAAGCAGCCTGTACACCAATGACTTCAATTCAGGACTAGGAAGAGCAGGGCCAGGTTTAACGCTGAGGGCTATCAGCTTGACAATCTTTTTGGCGCGTGCCCATCCCGTTACCCCCTTCCACGAATTCCCTTTCTACCACCTTCCAACAGTGACCCTCATCTCTCCATTGACCCTCTGTGACATATGTTCTATTTTTTTATAGCGCTACTCATAGTTTGCTCACACTCAGGGCCTCAATTACGAGGCCCGTGCTTCAGGGCGGTGCAACAAGTGTCTTCCTGCGCCGGCATGTCATACCGGGAAAGGGAAGAAACGCACAGCCCATTTCTGTCATCTCCCCCTGCGCAGGTGCAGAAATTGCCACCATGCGCCAAACGCAGGTGCCCTTGCACCATAGTGCAAGGATGCCTGCGTTGTGGGGATGATTGTTTTTGTGTAGGAAGGCACACCTTTCTGCACAAAAACAATCACAAGAGTTGTTTTCCTCCACAAAGCAGCAGACATAGAAAGAGGAAAAAATAGGGAGAAATAAAGATATTTCTCTCCATTGCATCACTCTTACACCACCCCTGAGGTGGCATAGGAATCTGGCACATTCCCAGGCTTGTAAATCTAGGAATACATCAGATTCCTTTGGATTCCATGAGTGTTGCGTGGGAACACCCCAAGCAACACCTATGGAGCGCCCCTTTCACGCTGTGTTATAAATGAAAGGGGTCCATATTTACAAAGTCATGAAAAGCCACGCAAGGTGGCTTTGTGTGGCCTTGTAAATAAGGGCTGGCACACTGCGCCACCAGAGCATTAAAAAAATTATGCTCCTGTGGTGCAGTGTGCCACTAGGCCTCGTAAATGATGCCCTAAGTTCTTTAATATGCATGGTACACGTTCTTTTCAGCATTACCCTCTGTGCTATTTTAAGATGAGTCAAAGCTGGCACTTCAAAAAACTTCGATCTCTCTCCAGCAGGAACATTATTCACTAGAGTCACCATGACATTTTTATTGTTGCCTGAAAACTGCTGGACAAACAAGGGACTCTGCAGTACATGTTTTTTAAACACAGCTCTCCCTCCCTGACCCCCGAGGTCGGCATCACCCTAAAGCTGGCCCTGACACAAAGGCACTGGCACATCACACAGAGCATAATTGGCACTGGACTAGGCACAGGAGGCAAAGAGTAGAGTTGCAAGAATCATTCCAGACGCCAAGTGTGCACACTTGACAGATGCTGCTAAGCTACAACTGCTAGAAGTTATGCAACCCAGAAATTAGCAGGTTTTTGAGTGCATTCCGTGCACTTTGGGGCTTTGCATACGCAGTTTTATTCCATTAGATGAGCATTACGTTGGGATGAAAGAGGATTTAGAGAAGCAACTTGAACAGTTATGGGAGACAGAAGCAACAATAAGTGCCCAATAAATTGTTGAGCAAACCTGCTCCAAACTGTTTAATACAGCCTAGAGAGGCCTAGAAAACTCTAAAAGAACTGCCTCTCAGATTCTTGTAATGTCCTCAAAACGCCAATGTAGGATATAGAACATGTCTTAAGATTCCAAAACAAAATTTAAGGTGTGTGCGGGTGTGTCCAATGAGCACTGGCAACTCAACTCACATGGCGCCCTCAATGGGAAGGATTGCCACTGGTGTGGTTAGTGATGAAGACAACATTGAGAGTACTATTTTGATATACTTAACATCACGCAGAGTGGGTACTGAGTTCTGCATTTTGACCATCACGACATTAGGCCTAGTCTTTACGCTGTTAGCTTTGTGGGGTATTGTAGGCAATCAGTGCTCAGTTTGAGCCAGTAGTTGCCATTGTAGGCTACCGGCACTCATTTGTTTGGGATGAAAGCTTATTTTCCTCATTGGACCTTTACCAAGATCAAGAGAGTGAAAAACTCACAAAGGGGAAAGAAGGAGGAAGAGAGAGACAGGAAAAATGTCACAAAGAGAGAAAGCAGGAACCTTCAAGAATGAGATGAAGCGACAGAGACTATCCGGTAGTAGGCTAAGGAGGCATAAGGTAATTGTAATTGTATTTATATAGCGCTTACTACCCCTGACGAGGCATTAAAGCACTTCGGTGAGTAGCATGCTACTCTGGAACCCAAAAGGACTAGTGGTGTATTAATATAGGCACATATGAGTACAGTATTAGTATGAGTTGATTTGGGCAGAGGATATGTGAGTTTGTTAGTAGGTTTGAATAGAATAATGAAGGGATAGAGGAGGGAAGAATTCAGAAGTGTTAATTGGACGTTTGTAGTTATAGGATGATGCTAGGGATGAGTAAAGCACAGATGGAGGAGGGAAGAGTCTGTAGAAAGGGTTTAGTGAGATCATTGCAGTAGAAGGTGTTTTGGATGAGTCAAAGGTGAGATATGTGAGGGAGAAATTAGTGGGGTTGTTTGGGAGATCATAGTAGTAAACTGAGGTTCGGGTGAGCCAGGAGCAGTAGAGGTGGGAAGAGCTTCGGCAGGGTTATTTTGGAGATCACAACTATATTCACAGTTATGCAGCGTTGGCATTCAGTGAGGTGACATTCAAGAACGTCAGCCCGTGGCGGGCTTCTAAGTAGAGCTTTGGGCACCGGCACTCATTGTTTTGCATATTAAGCACTGCAGGCAACTCTTTACTATTTCCCCCAAAGTGGCACATTTTGTGTAAATGAAAAAGGAGAGAGGAGCATCACACTCGTGTCATTACATTTTGACTGGTGCATTGGCATTTGAAAAACGTTTTATGGTACTGTGGCATCTTTGGTGACTTTTATACTGCTGGCTCAGGTGAGTGCATTCTCTTCGTAGTGCACATTGCAAGGGGTCCAACTGCTTTTCCACAGGTCAAATGTATTTTCGATTACACCAAAATGCTCCAAGGACATACATTTGCAAAAAGCCGATGCCTGATGTACAACAGGTCTGGAAAATGTTGAATGAAGAGTATTTATTATTAGGGCTTCTGGTATTATGCATTTTTTTACATTTCCATCTGTATTTATCCATATTATTATTTTTACTAATTGTATCTGTGTTTATACATATTTCTGCTGGGATTTTGAGAAAAATGAACGTGCAACTAGTATATTTCTACATACATTTTACCAATAAATGTACACTTACAGTTAAATGTCTGAGGGATTTCAATGACAGGAACACAATATAAAAAAACACAAAAATAGGTTTATGTGTTTTCAAACCAGAGGATCGTCCTTACACGTCATCTTCAAAGACACAGCGTACAGTGCCCAACCAAACAACGACACAGCAATTACTGTGTCACTCTCAGCCCACTTTTGCTTTGGAAACCTAACTGCAGATTGTGATGACAAAAGGTGAATTGTGTATGTTATGTTTCTAATCAATAGACGATTTCTTTACAAGAATATATACAAATGTAAAGAGAGAAAGTTGCTTCAGCTTCTTCGAATAGGTCACGCTTTCATTGGCATATAAAAGTTGCTCAGATCACAATTACTACGCTTAGGTTACATAAATCAAATTGCAGGTGTCCTTGTTGACTACAAAATGATTGTTTCGTGACTCTTGGAACAGAGCCATTTAGCACAAATACCTCTGGAATTCCTTAGGGTAGTGCTAATTAAAAGTTCTACTTCTAATTTATTTTATTATTTATTTAATTACAGACGTTTGGGAAAAGTTACAGAAGATCCATAAACCCTAACAATTACATCTACATATTATTACACATTTCATCTAATTTTTGAGGAAGACTCCACAAGGGACTTAAATATTGTTTGCTGATTGGAATTCATAGAAAATCGTAGGTGAAGCTTTCACAATTTTGCACAAAAGCATGGTATTTGTCTAAACACTCTGGTGATAGGCCAACAAAGCTGAAAAACTAGGAACCACATAGGACATTCATAGTAGAATACCAAAACAACTTTAGCATAATATGCCCTGATCAAGGGCCTCAATTAATGTTGCCCATACTTGTCACACCCCTTTCAAGCAGGCACAGGGCAAGCCGGGGCTACAGGCCCCCAAACCTGGTGCTTGAGATTATTTGCCATAGGTGTCCTAGGGTCCATCCTATTAGAGTCTAGCAAACTGAGCAAAGTACAACCCTTTCCACACTTGACTCTCTGGAGCGAGGGTGAGCAGTCACAGCCTCCTCAGGGAGGCAGCGTGGCAGGCAAGGGCTCAGAACTCAGCAGTCAAACAAGAGACAGAGGACCAGATGTATCATCCATTTTTGCATTGGCAAATGGTGCGAATGGCCGTTTGCGAATGCAAAAATGCCTTTCAGTATTTACTAAAGGCATTCGCAATGCAAATTTAAGGAATCGCTAAAATAGCGATTCCTTAAAATTGCGAGCCCATTTAGAGAATTGCAAATTGCGATTCTCTAAATAAGGATAGGCAAATAAGGAATCCTTATTTGCGATTTCTAAACCACATGTAACAAGCAATTCCTTAATGCGAATTGGGCATCAAGGAATAGCTATTACCACCAAGTTGAACTTGGTGGTAACCATGTGCAAATTTTACAAATACATTAAAATGCATTTTTTAAAATTGACATCTAATGCACACATGCCCCTTTGGCATGTGTGCGCCTTACATGTCCTTAAAACAATTCTTGGGGTGCAGCAGAGGGGGCCTTAGGCCCCCAGCACCTTGGGTTTTGCATTTCCCAAATTTGCGAATTCCAGTTAGGAGAAATACAAAAAATTCACAAATATGGGCCTACAGGCCCATAGGTAAGAATGGGGCCGGTATCGCAATTTGCGATTCGGTAATAGCATTTTCGATTTTTAAGAAATCGCTATTACCGAATCGCAAATATGATACATAGCATTTTCCGATTCAGAAATAGCAATTTCTTAAAAATCGCTATTACCGAATCGCAAAAGGCTTTTTTGATACATCAGGCCCAGAATAACCTAATGACCAGCTGAAAGTACTTTAATCACGCAACAGAATTAAGTACTACACAGTTAATGAAATAGATGTACACAGTTGAAAACTATGTTGCGATAGGCAGTAAAGTGCCAAATCCCCCCAGTTTCTCCCAAGTATCTTACTTTCCTCCGACTATGGTCAAAACCTCTTACCTATAAATCCCAAAACACTATGGTCCTCATTTACAAGACACTGACGCATCAGCTTCAATGCATCAGATTTTTTGCGCTGCCCAACGATTCCCTAACGGTGCCATGGATGCATTTTCATAGATGCATCAGAAATTCTGATGCATCTGTGGTGCTAAACTGACAGATTGCTGGACTAGCGTAAAAAAAATGAAGCTATTCCAGCAATGCGAGGAAGGCTCCCATTGACAAAAGCCCTGTGTCAGTTTAACACCTGCTCTGAGCAGACGCTAAAAGTTTGACACAGTAAATTTGCAGAAAGACGCTGTGAAATGTTGTACGTTTCACTGTGTCAGTTCTGCATGGCTTTTTGTCTGGGAACACCTACCTTGCATATCATTGCCAGTAGCAAGGCCTCTAGCATCACTTTGTAAATATGGAGTTATATTTGCGCCACCGCTGCACAAAAACAAATGACGCAGCGGTGGCGCAAGGGGCTTGTAAATAAGCCCCACGGGTTTTAGTCAAGGATTAGACACAGGTTCAGATAATTTCTCTTATGTGTGAATTGTTGCAACTTTAGTTCAATGTCTTTACACTCTAACGCAGACCCACCCATGCAATTTCAGTCTTTAGTCTCTTGAGCAGACAGGAACCCAAGTTTTTACCTTTAGGCTTCTGTTGCACTTTGAGACATGTGGAGAGAGCTTCCTCCTTCGTGGCAGCAGCTCTTCTTAGGTGTAGGTCGTGCCAGCAGCCTCACTCAGGACATTGGTCCAGAGGTAATTGGTAGGCTGGTCCCAGGAATGGCTTTTCTCCATACTGGCTAAGATGACGTTCCCATGCTGCAGTTGCGGTTTCTAGGCTAATCGCCTCAAATTGTGTCCTCAAGCAGTTGTGGCCTCTGGACCGATTAAGATTTCCCACTTGACGGTGATGCACTCTTTTCTTACTGCAGCGGTACCGGTCTTTTAGCACACGACAATTCACAGGTGACATGAGTAATTGTGGAGGTACAGTCTTAAATGCAGCTCACACTGAAACTGTCCTGTCTTCAACTGTGGGGAAAGTCATATTTCTCAGGATGGTCTTCATGTCAGGAACATAACTAAGCTTCCTCTCCTGGGCAGTATATCCTTCTATGCCTTTAGCACTCCCTTTCACTCTCCGAGCAAACAGGAAGGCTTCTAGGTGCCAGACAGACCCTAAGCTTTTGCAGAGTTTTAGTGATATGCCCGCATCTCCGGGAATCTAGTAGTCATACAGACACATGAACTGATCACACAGAAGCAGAGCAGTCCCTTCTTTGGTCAGTCAAGCAACATGGAAATGGAACAAAGTGAAATGGTTAGGTCACACTTTAATACTCATTTTCCAGACAGGGGATGGGAATCCACTGCCTATGGTTCTAGAACTAATTTGCAGTGGTTTTCTTTCAAATGTAATTTCTGAGACACTGCCTTTATTCAAGGGAATGACTCTCACAACAGGTAGTAAAGCTGTTGACCCCAGGCAGAAATATCCAAGACATGGGCACAGTTAAGTCTGAAGTTTCTGGCTGTCAACTACCGTTCTGAAGCAGGAATCAGGAAAAGAGAAAAGGACAAGCTTTGTCTAGAAAGGTCCTCCTCAACAGTAAAATCTGTTGACTTACCCTTCCCCACTATCATCCACTAATTGGCAATACTAATGAAAATATTTTTAGCAGTAACTCACTAAAAGGTTCTGATAGAAATTCTCAGGGAAACCACGTCCAAATCCTCACCTCACTTCAGTGTCTGGGTCTCCCCTTTCCAGCCACATGAATGCAGACAATGAACTTTCACTGCCTGGGGAAGCTGAATTCACTTTCCATATTGTGCCATTCCAAACCACATTTTAGCTGCAACCCAGTCCTTTGTTGTTTTTGCCCACTATTTAACCCCAGGATAGATCCAGCCATATGCAAATCAGCCTTGGTCGTGCTCCAATAGGAACAGTTCAGCCTTAAGTGTCAAGGCAAGCCCCCTTTGAACTGGAACACAAACAACCTAAGATCAGTTTTGGAGAATTTGAGCCTCTTCAGCCTTGGTCCTGCTCCAACAAGAATAGTCCAGCCCAAACTGCCAAACCAGGTCATCTCTGAACAGCAACTTTAGCAAACAAAGATCGGTTTTGACTGCTTGGGCCCTTCAGTTGTGTTTCAGCCTATTTGGGTCTTTTCAGCTAGGTGCAGCTTGGTTCCAGTGGCACAGTACACACGGGACCCATGTTTGGGCATACCCATTGAGCTAAGGTTGACATACTGAGGAATACAAAGATGTGATGAATAGAATGAATGAATTCATTTAATCCAGGTCACCAAGCAGGTTGTGGACCTTGACTTTATCATGGACAGTCCTAGGATTCAGCACAGGAGCTAGATTAGCATACTAGCTAAGCCAACAAAAAGTCAGGATATTAATGGCACGTACAATTGGGTCATTCAGGACAGAGTACACACCCATATACCATGCAAGAGACCATCCTCACCAAAACTGTGTTATTTTATATTAAGGATGGCTGGGATCTCATGGACACCTCAACATTGTGTACTAGCACCTAATCAATTTGTGCTATGCAACTTCTTCTTCACTTAATTAATTCCACTTCTCCATGGGGGAGGCAGTATTCTCATGGGTCTTGTGGCCCCACACATCACACTTGAAATATGCATGCAGGATAGCCACACAGTGGTCTTAACCAGGAACATTTCAGTAATTAGTAATTCGACCCACAATTCATTTCAAGTGCTTCTTCACACAGTTCTTTTCGAGTTCTTAAAGACACTAAATTACATAGAATGTGCATGCTCTGGATGTCTAGACCTTCTGACGGGCATGGTATGGAAAGGACTGAAACATTCAAAAATTATCTTCATATCATCCAATAACATCATTCTGTACCACTGTTTATGTACTGAATTTGGTGGTTAATTCTGACTGCTGTGCAAACAAGTGTTTTCACAAAGGTCAGAATTATGAGTTGTGAAGTAAATTCCACGCCCTTGCAAATTCACCTTGATGATGCACTGGGCCCATATTTTTATTTTTCTTCTTTCGACTGACCTTTTTAGGATGCTAGAGAAGTAAATTAGAGCTAAAATCACCCTTTCAATTCAATTAACAATGTAACCTATTTGGTCACACATTAAATCCAGAAGATGGAGGGTAAGGTTAAAAAATGTATTACAAATTAAGAGACAAACTAACGTAAATGAATTTCAAGAACATGGTACTTAATTACAAAATCCCCAAAGGTGAAGTAAAGCGCAGAATGAGGTTAAATCGTATAAACATAAGGCATCTGAGAATTTCATTTGAAGCAATACAAAAAATGCGAAACAAAATCTGATGATTTGTATATAAATTGGAAATATAATCAGGAAATATAGGAAAATGTCAGAATACCAGAAACCTCAGTAGGAGTTCTGTAAGACAGGTGTTGCTTATGATAAAGCCACACAAAGGAATAAAGAGTAGAGAGGTCTGTACCCCTCCAAGACTCAAGGGAATCTGCTCTTGTCTAGCTAGGTGAATATCAGTTCTACAGAATCTTTAAGAAAACTATGTCATTCAAGCCTGTAGTTTTCCACCTTCCTTGCAGAGTTGAGATTGGCAACTTCTGTCATGTTTCTCATCCCACGAATCAAACATCAGGACGACCTTGAAGGCTTCTTGGTGTCTCGGTACACAAACAGGAATCTTTTCTTTTCAGTTCTTTAGCGCTCCTTGTCCTTGCCAAAGTATCCTCCCCCAAAACACACAATTTGCCTTTTATTAACTGTAGACTCTCACGGACGCACCTGTAAAAAAGGAATATTGCAACTCGAGCAAAACTCCACGTGGAAAGTTAAACACAAGAAATCAAATGTTTCAGGCCTTTGGTTATGCTAACTTAATAAGGCATCAAATACACATTTCAGATACATGACTATAAGTGTATCTTGCAAATATAAATGAAACATCATTATAAATAAATGATGATTATATGCAGCACCAGTATACCACAATAAGAGTATACACATATAATTGTGCATGAGTGCTACATTAAAATCAAACATTAGAACACACATATATAATGAATTTCTAAGCCTCTACTGTGAATGCACCGTCAGTAATAAGATTTGGAAGTTCCACTTTACATTAGTAATGTTAAGGTGCACAATATGAGTATTGTCAATTTCATTATTATGTCACTCCTGTAATGCATGATAGTACGACCAAACTTCTGAGTCACCAGACCCCCTCTGATGATAAATGTAGTCATCACAATCCTAATAAAATCCTTTGATGAAACTGCCTAAAACCTTGTAGTTTCCATCAGTTTCTATCTGGACTCCTCCAGACGCTTCATGTCATTATAATCCTTACACTGATTCTCTTCCGGCCCACACCCGCTCTCTTTCTTTTCACTGTCTGGAAAATTCTCAAACCCACAGACATAACTATTGCACAAATGGCAATAATCCACAACCATTTCAGAACAAAACCCACAATTCCAACTCCTAAGGTTCGAAACCATCTGCCTACAGCAGCAAACCCATCTCCAATAGCCTTCTATGCACCTGTTGTTTTCAATCCTTCTTCAAGCCAGTAATCTTCTGTATATATTTCTCTAAATCTTTACTTTTGTCTAGAATGTAAGAACAGCCTTGCTGAACTTTTAGCATCCGGCAGACTCTGCCCTTTTTTACGAGAAGAAGGTCTGACGCAAGTCTGTTCTGCAAAACCATATAGTTTATCGCTTCCATATCAGTATTCACAAACAATAAGGAATTTGCTGTACTCGTTGCCAATTTATCCACGATCAAAGCCAACTTCCTAACTTTCAAATCATTCAGAATCACCCCTACAGACGAAATCAATGCACCAAAATATCTCCTACCGTATCTCCAGCATTAACACCTCTCCTAGTTCTAGGTTTCGTTTCCCACACAAGATCATTAAAATGTTCCATATGATAAATCTTCGTGAATACTATACCTAAATAACATGTACCATACCATACCTTGGGCAATGTGAAATAAGCATTTCTTCCACAAATAAAGTATAATCCAGGAATCATAGGATCCTTACCAAAGAATTCACTTTTTCCTTTAACCTCAAAGGTGTGTTCACATTCACTCTTCCCTATAAATAATAGATCCAAATAACTTTTGTCAATCTGTATACACAACTTTCCCTTATGCTGCTAATCTAAAAATAATGCTGGTTAACTTATCTTTCTTCTCTATTCCTCCTGTGCTGTCTCTTAAGGTCTTTACCTGTTTCAGACTTAGGGCTTGATTTAGATTTCGGCAGACAGGTTACTCCATCACCACGGTGAAGAATAGGAAGAATAGCCTGTCTACTGAATTCTAAGGCCCATATTTATACTTTTTGCCGCAAAACTGTGCAAACACAGTTTTGTAGCAAAAAGTATAGCGCCGGGTTGCGTCATTCCAAAGCGCCAGCATGTCGCCAAATTTATGGAATGCCGCAAGCCGGTGCTCAGGTTGGGCTAGCGTCAGAAAAAATGACGTTAGCCGGGTGGTGGTGGCGGTACGGGTGAAGGGTTTTGCCTCAAAAAATGACGATAGGCTGGTTAGAGGCACACAAAAATACAGTTAACCAGCCTAGTGTCATTTCCTGATGCAAAACCATCCATACCACATGACTCCTGTCTTATAAAGGACAGGAGTCATGCGCACCACCCCAATGACCAGCACAGGGTACCAGGGTCCCCTGGGCATGGCCATTGCAGGGGCCCATGTCAGGGCCCCCAATGGCACTTATTTTATTTTTTAAATACCCTACTTTCCTGGGATGGGGTCCCACCATCCTCTGGTGGCCCTCTGGCGTGGGCGGGGGTGTTCCTGGTGCTTGGGGTGGGCACCTGTGGGCCCACTCCATGGTGTTTCACGATGGGAATGGGTCCACAGGTCCCCCAACGCCTGGTCTGACCAAGGTGTGTATTATTGGTGCAAAGCAAGCTTTGCATCATTATTTAGCCCCTCCTCCCACCCGTGTGTCATTTTAGCACGGGGATAAATATGAGGCTATGGGGTTAGCACCATTTTTTAGATGGGAACGCCTACCTTGCATCTCATTGACGCAAGGTAGGTGCACACATCAAAAAATTGGTGCTAACTCCAATGTTTTGACGCTAGACGTATCTAGCGTCAAAATATAAATATGGACTTAAGTTTGCACTGAATTTGCGTAAACAAAAACAATGCAAATTCGGCACAAACATAGTATAAAGATGCCCCTAAATCCCATAGAACTTAGATTTATATTTTAGTGGGTGGGCCGTTGTGACGGGGTAACCCGACCGCCGAAATATAAATGAAACCCTTTGACTGTAGATCCCTTCTTCTGTCTTCCAGTAGATTCAAAACCTTTGTCTCTACTTTTATCATGTCACATGTCAAATTATGTCTGTGTGCATATGCAGTGTCTAATGTTGTGAAAGATACAAATATCTACCTACTATTTCTGCACCTTTGAAAAAGGATTTTTATTAAGGTGTTTAAACAAAGGAACTTCTGGAAGAAGTAAATCATAATTCGATAAGTAATATTGAACACTATCCTGTCTATATCATATACTCAAGAAAAGACTACACTAAACTCCATATGTCAAGGGAATGTGATGATAGGTGATGACTTGTGAAACTGAAGTAGGTAACTGTGTACAAATGTAGCAATCCCTTGCATCCATAGTGTCAACATACTCATAAAGTAACTTATAAAAACATTTGATGAAACATTTCCTCTACAAACGTCTACGTGCAAATCTTTCACATTTAGTGAGTGCATTCTATCATCAGTAGGAAATGGGATCTTAAGGACACTTGTAGAATTAATATCCCCCATACTATACTGTGTAGGTAAGCTTAACCCTCTAAGCAAAGTGATAATTACCATAAATGTTGTAACTAACACTCCTGTAAGTATGTATCTACATCTACTAATGTTATGGTTTCCTGGTTCCATGATTTCTCTAAATTTAAACCTATTTTAATAAAATGCAGCAGCAACAGTAATGGTTCGCTTAAGTTTCACTTGTGCAAAGCAGCAAAACAAAGTCCATGTGATAAATTGTAACAGATTTATTTCCAAAGGCCTTTGTGAGTCTTCCTTAGCCCTGCTCCATGTTCTTCTAAAGGACAACCTTACACACCTTCAGCTATACCTCATGCCTCAGTAGTTTTCTTAATTCCCTAACAAAGTCAATGCAAAGACTCTGCATAAGGCACAGTTCAAATTTGCTAATGATCACATCCAATGTGAAATGTCTCAGTCTATCCAACAGCACAGAAAACTCAAAGTGTAATTCAAGCACAATGTTCAATTCAAGGAGGTTCAGTTGGAACTGCTGTGTCATCCCAAAAATCCCAAAGCTTTAGCTCTCCATCATTTGCAGCAAAGTATGTCCATTTAGGTGAATATTACCTTCGACAGGGCACATTAGTCTTTTTTTAGATCTCCTCAGTTCTCATCATTCATTTTTAATTTCCTTATGATCAGAATTCTTAGTGTACTCTAGAATTGTTTTAGGCACACGCTCCTTGGGTAAACTCAGTGTCCCTCTTTCTTGCCTTTCGGGCCAAAGGTCTCCAACTTTCACTGGCTTTCTCACAGTACTACGTCGTTCATCAGGGTCTGAATCTGAAGTCGGCAAATTTGCCGCTGGAGAACAAGATTCTTCTTTCTCAGCTTCAACTGTGGATCTCTTCAGGTCTCCCTCAGACTGAGCATGTGCTGTTTCAGGTTATCTTTGCTCTCTCTGATCCCCAATGGCATGCCTAACCTGGTCCCATTGTTTCTCAGGCACCACTGGTACTTCTGGGACAGGTCCTGTCAAATCAAGGTGACACCCAACTCAGCGAGTATGGGAAGCGTGCATCTAGTTTGCAGCACACATAGAAATAGCAAAAAATGAGGAGAAATAAAAGTATTTCTCCTTGTTGCACCACTCTAACGCCTCCCCTGGAAAGGTGTTAGTTTTTGGTGCTGCCTCAGGTTTATGATTTCTCCTAAATCTGAGGCAGTGTCAAAAAGCAATGGGTGTTGTGTGGGTACGCCCACAGCAACACGCATTGCATGCCCCTTAGACACAGAAATCTGCATCCAGGGCAGCCCATATCTACAGGGCCACGTTGAGCCAGGAAAAATGGCTAAACACCACCTTGTAGATATGGTGCACTGCATGGGGCCACCGGGGTGTCACAAAAAGTGATGCTTTGGTGGCACTAGGGCCTCGTAAATGAGGCCCTGAGTGAGGTGGCTCCTTGCCAAATTCTGTTTTTTAGTCCTTGACAATAGTAACACCACAGAATGCAGAACACAAACTGTTAATGGGTGACTAATAACTATCTTTTCACATCTCTCTATGCTGACAGCTGCCACTGCTTTATGCCAACCTAGCACTGCAGAAACTACTGGATCAAGAGTAGCAGAGAAATAGGCCACAGGCCTTCTTGCATTTCTGTGTAACTGTGTAAGCACTGAGAAAGTACAGCCCTCCCTCTCAATGCAGAAGAATGCAAATGATTTTTTGTACTCATGCATTCCCAGTGCCAGGGCATGACAGAGGCTTTCTCTCAACTTTAGGAAGGCAATCAAGCAATTGTCATCCCCTGGTACCGGATTAAACTCATCCTTATGTGTCAGCCTCCGCAAAGGTTTGTCCCCCTAGGGAAAAGCTGGATATCCACTGGCGACTGTAGCCCACCACTCCCAAAAACATCCTGACTTCTCTCTGTAGTTGGCAGATCCATTTTCTCAATGGCTGAAATTCTCTCTTGTGACATTTTCCTTGCTCCTTTCTCAATGTGATGTCCAAGATACTGTACCTCTTTTTGACAGTATTGCAACTTGTTTGGGGACACTTGATGTCCATTCTCAGCTAGGAGGTTCAACAATGTGATACTATTTTGCTTACAGGTTTCTTTAGTATTCAACGCCACCAATAGGTTGTCAATATATTTGACCAGGACCGAGATACAAGGCATGACCAAGGACTCCAGATTCTCATTGAGAATATGGTTGAAGATGAAGGGACTCTTTGTATGCCCTTGTGGGACTCGACACCATGCCAAAACATGACTGCCGAACTGAAGTGCAAAGAGGAACTGCCTGTTTTCATGCAAGGGTATAAAAAAGAAAACCTGGCACAAATCAATAACCGTGAAGCACTTGGTCTCATATGGAGTCTGAAACTGAATCACAGCTGGATTCTAAACCACAGGACAACAGGGAACAACAAAGCTGTTCACTTTCCTCAAATCCTGAACAATGTGATATTTCCCACTTGGCTTCTATAAGCCCATAATGGGTGAATTGCATGGAGTCCCTATAATGTGTTTCAGAATACCTTGTTCGATCATGGATTCAATTACCAGAGCAATCCCAGAAATAGTTTCAGGTGTCAAGTTATAGAAGGGTGTTCTTGGGCATTCAGCATTTGGCTTCACTGTTATTTGAATGGGTTCAACACCTGTAAAATCGCAAACCTCAGACCTGACTGCGTCTTTAAGGTCTGGCAGCAAGACATCAATTGTCATCATGGTAAATAATGCAACGCATGAACCACCACTCACCAATTTGAAGGAGACATCCTTGTCATGTGTTTGCATTTCTACACCTTTCGGCGTACAATAAATAACACAGTTAAGCTTGCAAAGAAGCTCTCTCCCCAAGAGACTCACTGGACTTGAATCACACACAAAAAATCGGTGATTCTCCTCAAAAGACTCTGGTGGTCATTATGAGAATGGTGGTGACTGTTAAAGTGGCAATAATACCGCCAACAGGCTAGCAATAAATACTGCCAAATTTTGACCATAGCTGTGATAACTCCTATAGATAGCCAATGTACCACACCAACCGCCAGGGTGTTAACACCACTGACCACGGTGGCAGTCATCAACAGCCAGGTGGAAGACAAGGTACCACCCACCATATTATGACATAGCAAACCACCAGGATTTACGGGGCGGTACCAACGCCATTAAAAGCCTGGCGGAAATACTGCACGGAAGAGGAAAGAGTCACCATCAGAGACACAGAGAAGATCAACGCCGCCATGGAACCAGAAAGTCAAGGCTTCCCGATGCTTTTCTACACCATGCTCCACCTTGAACACCAACGCCGATGAAGACGACGATGGTGAGTACAGCTACCTAGCACACGAGGGAGGAAAAGGAGAGTGACACACACAACACAACAAACACCATTCACACACACACAATACACACAACCAGTTGCAGAGGAAAACCAATGTCACAGGACCCACGTCATAATAATACAAGGACAACACATAGGTGTAACTGATGTAATTTGATGCCAACAGCCACCATATTGTCCATGTGATAAAAAATAGGATTAAATGTTCAGAAAGGGCCAAAGGCCAGTCCAAAGTACAAAAGGCCCACATGGCCACAGGGCACAGTCAAAGCCTCAACTTGTTTCCTGACAATATCCGCACTACAATGCACAGGGGCTTCATGATGGAAAAGGGCAGGCACCTCAGGGAGAAATGGGTGGGGGCACCTCAGCTGAAGTGTGGAACTTGCCCGCTGGTTCTGAAGGGGGCTCCATGCCCATTTTCCTTTGCTGAGGAGTGCAAGGTCACAGTCCCTGAGGTGAGGAACGTGCCCACTGGTTCTGGAGGGGGCTCCATGCCCATTTCCTTTGCTGGGGAGTGCAAGGTCACAGTCTCTGAGTTGGGGAACTTTCCCCCTGGTTCTGGAGGGGGCTCCATGCCCATTTTCCTTTGCTGGGGAGTGCAAGGTCACAGTCTCTGAGGTGGGAAACTTGCCCACTGGTTCTGGAAGTGGCTTCTTTTACAACAGTCCCTGGAGGGTGGGCTACATGTCCTTTGCTGGAGGTGTGGGCTGCTGTGTCCCAGCTGGAGGTGAGGGCTCCTTGCCCACTGCTGTTGGAGGTGTTACTCTTTCAGCCTCTGCTGGAGGTGAGGGCTCCTTGGCCACTGCTGTTGGATGGGGGCTCTTGCCTCTCTTAGTTGGTGGAGTGGGAACCTTCCCTTTCCCGGGTGATGGAGTGGGATCCTTCCCTTTCTTGGGTGGTGGAGTGGGATCCTTCCCTTTTTTGCCTTCATGACTAGAAGGTGCATCCACTCTCCCCCTGGATTGTTTGGCTGAGTTGCTGGGCTGGGTCATTGTGACCCTGCTCTTACGGACAGGCCGGTGGAGGTGGGGGGGAGCTAAGAGGTCAAGTTGGGAAGGAAAAGCTTCTTACGGATGGTGGGGCGGGATGAGGAATGGAAGTGGAGGTTGAGGGAGTGGTTGTTGGGGGTGTACGTCTGCTGGACTTGGGTGCAGGTGCATGGGCAGTGTGCTGATGTGAGGTGGATGGCTGTTGGGAGTCTGAGTGCATGCATTTGTGTCTCTTAGGAGAGGGGCAAACAGGGTGGGAGAGGACACAGGGAAAGTGTGGATGGATGTTGTGGAGGTGTCTGCAAGTGAGGTGTGTGTGCTGCTTGGTGTGGTGGTGGTGGCTGTTGATGCAGTGGATGCAGGTGTGCGTGCGGATGTGACTGTGAGGGAGGAGGAGGTGGAAGTGGAGGAGGGGAGACAGTGGGGGCAGTGGATGTTGTGTGTGCAACTGTCTGTTGTTTGTGTGAGTGCTTGTGGCCTGAAGTGTGCTGCCTGTGTTTGTCTGTGCCACTCCTGTGTGATGTTTTGGGTGCATGCTTGTCTGTATGTATGCATGGGATGGGTTGGGGTTGAGGAGACTGGGAAGTGGTATTTGGAGGGGGGACGGTAGGAACAGGGATGATGGCTGTTATCAGAGAGGATGCCAGAGCCTGAAACAATCTCTGTTGGGCCGCCAGTTCATTGTGGATGCCCTCCAGGAAAGCATTGCATTGCTGCATCTGGGATGCCAGCCCCTGGATGGCATTCACAATGGTTGACTGCACTACAGAGATGGATGTCAGGAGGTCAATAGCCTCCTCACTCTGGGCAGCATGGCTTACTGGGACAGGGCCTGCAGTGCCTGGGGTGAAGGAGATGCCCACCCTCCTGGGTGAGCGGGCACGGGCAACTCGCTGAGGGGCTACTGGGAGGGCGGTGCTGGTACAGGGGTGGTGGCTGTACCTGCAGCTGGGGTGGTCACAGAAGTGTCTGCCACCACCAGGGAGCTTCCATCGTAGGAGGTATCTGAGTCTTTGTTGTCACCTCATGTCTCCGCCATGGTGCTCCCCTCGCCCTCCGTCCCACTGGTTCCCTTGGCGTTGGTGGACTCTGCCTCCTGGGTCCTGTGGGATGCAGCTCCCTCTGTCACCGGTGCCCCTGCTCCTCTGCCAGATGATGCTAATGCACACATGGACAGGATGACAGAAGAAAAAAGGGAGGGAGAGAGAAAAAGGAAATACTTGCTCAATTACTGCACCAACACCGCAGTTGGCATACACAGCACTGTCACACACAGGGATCAGGCTTGTGCACTATGCATTCCACTACCAGTGATTTGGGTAGATGCCACAGCAAGATGAGGGCCACACATTGTCAACTGCACCCCTCTTGGTACCCACAAAGCCCTGACTGAAATGGAATGCAACCTAGCTAGGTTACCAGATTTTGCAATACACCCATTACCCTTGAGCTGGATCATGCTGCAATGTCTGACCTGGTATTAAGGGGCACCCACTAACTGACACCCGCCATCATGATCCCATGCCAATTCCAATTATAGTTGTAACGCCCACTGTACTCACCCCCTTGCGGCTGCTGTGATGCCCTCAAACACACATCCAGCTCTGGGTAGGCCACCACCAGTATGCGGAACATCAAGGGGGTCAGGTTCCGATGGGCACCCCCCTCCCTCATTGGGAGACCATCCCCAGCTGGGCCTCCGCGTACTTCCGGGCCCAGTGTCTCAGGTCCTCCCACCTTTTCCTTCAGTGGGTGCTCCACCTGATATAGACCCCCAGGGTCCACACGTCCTTGGTAATGGCACCCCACAATCCCTTCTTCTGATGGGCGCAGACCTGCAGAGGTAATACAGACAGTAGGACTCCATTACACATACAATCCAGCCTGTCACACATATGGCCCACAAATCCCATTTCTCCATTGGTACACACATCACCCGTCGCCCACCATGTACACTACCACCAGCCATACGATCCCCTCCAGATGGCACGATGCTTGTACACACATCTCCATGCAACCTTGTCAAATGCATCGTGCCCATGGTGTACTCACCTGTTGGTCTGGAGGCCCATACAGCTGTCCATACTGGGGTAGGACCCCATCCACCAAGCGCTCCAACTCCTCCGAAGTGAAGGCAGGGGGCCTTTCCCCAGTCACACGGGCCCCTGCAGGATCCAGACGCAGGTCACAGCAGCACACGCAGTGTAGGTTTTGTCCTGTGGAAAGTCAGGAATCAAGTGAGGTTATAGATAGAAAATGGTGGTCACGTTCGCGGCGTTGTACACCGTCACTGCCGCCGTTGATCCCCATTAGCCACTGTACTCCGTAGAGCCCCATATTAGCCAATGAGGAATAGCACAGTGGCGCCCTCCACCATGACGCCCAACGTCGGCGGAGTTACCTCACTTCCACCTGTCTCTACATACAGGATAGGCGTTCACCATTTTATTGTGGTGGACAACATTCAGATAATCGAGAACTGCATCATTGCTATGATTTGCACATACATTGCCATTCCCATAGTGCCAAGACATTAATGCTCAATGTACATTGAGGAGGTTCGTTCTATTCAAATTGTGACACCCTACTCACTCTTGTGTCCCTTAGATACCTACCACTGCGGATGAATAGGAGGAAGAAACAATACCCCGTGTACAGACCCCTTGTGGCCTTGGCTCCACTGGAGGACAGGCACATAATACTCACCTATAGACTGGTCAAGGCCACAATCACAGAGCTGTGTGCGCAACTTGAGCCTGATCTTATATCAGCTATCCGTCATCCCACTGGGATCCCCCCTCTTGTGCAAGTTTTATCTGTGCTCCATTTTCTGGCAACTGGTTCTTTCCAAGTGACAGTGGGCTTGGCAGCAGGAATGTCACAGCCAATGTTCTCAATCGTGCTGGCAAGGGTTTTGTCTGCCTTGGTCAGACACGTGTGCAGCTACAATGCTTTCCCCCAGGTGGAAGATTTGGCCACTGTGAAGGCAGGATTCTATGCAATGGGACATATACCTAATATTATTGGAGCAATTGACGGAACACATATTGCATTTGTCCCCCCCGCCACAATGAACAGGTTTTCAGGAATTGGAAGAGTTTTGACTCACTCAGTATGCAAATGGTGTGCTTGGCTGACCAGAACATCTCCCATGTCACTGCCAAATATTGTGGGTTTGTGCATGAGGCCTTTGTCCTGAGCAATAGCAGCATCACAAATATGATGGCACAACTACAGAGGCACAGGGTGTAGCTTATAGTTGAGCCTGAGTCCCCACCCAATGTATGTCAGTGTATGCCTTCAGGAGTTAACCCAATACCATTGTGTAAGGCTAATGTTTGTCCCTCAATACTTGCAAGTGACTCTGGCTACCCAAACCTGTAATGGCTCCTGACCCCTGTGAGGAATGCCAGGACAGAGGCTGAGAATCAGTATAATGATGGACATGGGCGAACCAGAAGAATTATTGAAAAGACCTTCGGTCTCCTGAAGGCCAGGTTCAGATGCCTCCATCTGACAGGTGGATCCCTGTGCTACTCACCCGAGAATGTCTGCCAGATAGTAGTAGCATGCTGCATGTTGCACAACCTGGCCCTCAGACGACATGTGCCTTATCTTCAGGAGGAGGAGATTGGAAATACCCCTGTGGCAGCAGTGGACCCTGAGGACAGTGAGGATGAGGAGGCAGAGGACGAGCATGTGGAGAACAGAACATCAGTTATAGGTCAATACTTCCAATGACACACAGGTGAGACAGTGTAACTGACCTTTCCTCTAACTATTGATGTTTTCTGTGTGGCTGTAGCAGGATGGGATTCACTTCCTTTGCATCTCAACTGACTGTCACCTATGCCTTCTAATTTTGCAGATGTTGGTGTTATAACAAATGTGTACTGATGTGATGACTACAGACAGCTACAGGTCTTCATTTGTATGCTATCACAGTGTTCAGATCATTTGCACTAGATGTGACTGTTTCCATAATTGCACATTTTCATTACATAAAACACCACCACTCCGGCTGTGTTCAAAGGTGTTTATTGTAGTGCTAATTATAGGCGGTAAAGTGCAATGGAGTGGGGTAATGGTAGAGGTAAGTCCAGGGTATTGGTCCAGTCTGTTTGTAGCACAGGTCCAGTGTCAAAGGGGCCATAGGAAGGGGAGCAAAAGCAGTTCAGAGTGGACAAGATGACAGAGTGGGACACAAAGGGAACAATGAGGAGACTCTCATTTCCTGGCAGTGGTCTTGGCAAGTGTCTATGGCTTCTGTCTGGGTCGCAGGGAACGTCTTTTGGGTGATTCATCCAGATACTAAAGTCCAGAGTTACTGTCATCACTGGGGGCATCTTCTGTTGGGGGACTGGATAGTCGTGGTACCTCCACGCCCCTGGGATTGGCTGGGGCACCTGTGGGGATGTAAGTGATAAATTATGCTTCATGTCTGTGACATATTGTATATCCTTAGCTTCCCCTCTATAGTTGCTGTTGCACTGCCACCTTTCTTTGTGTGTGGTGATATTTTATGTGATTGTTAGTTCTCCATGCTATGCATGCTTTTGTGATGGGCGTACATGCAGGGCTGGGAGGGCTGTACATGCCTTGGCATGGCATGCAGGGCTCGGCATTGTAGTTAGTCATATGTGTAGGTGCACTGTGTTGAATGTAGTGGAGTGATGGGAGTCAGGGTGAGGGGGTGAGATGGCATGCAGGTATGGGGGGTGATAAGTAGTAAATATTGACTCACCAGTGTCCAGTATTCTGGCTACTCCAGTGAGTCCCTCAGGATGCAGGATTGCTCCTCCCATGCTGTGAGCTGTGGGGGAGGAGGTGGGGTTCCACCCCCAGTCCTCTGGATGGCGAGCTGGTGCCTTGCTGCCACAGAACGTACCTTCCCCTGTAGGTCATTCCTCCTCTTCCTGATGTTGTCCCTTATTCTTGGATGCTGTCCCATGGCATTCACCCTGTCCACGATCCTCCACCATAGCTGCATCTTCCTGGCATTAGATATTTGCTGTATCTGTGCTCCAAACAGCTGTGGCTCTACCCTGACTATTTCCTTCACCATGACCCGCAACTTCTCATTGGTGAAACGAGGGGGGCCTTAGTGGGGACTTGGGTGTTGTGTGGTGTGTGTTGTGCAGAGGGTGTTGAGTAATGTGGAAGGGTGTGGGATGTGGGGTGCGTGATGGATGAATGGGTGTTTGTGGTGTGTGTGTGTAGTTGTCTCTGTGATTTTTGTGTCGGCCTCATGGCAATTTGTGGTGTTTTTAAAGGGTTGTGGGTAATGAGAGTGTGTGTTTTATAGTGCTGTGGGTGGGTGTGAGTGGTATGTGTATGAATGTCAGGTGTGTGATTTTCATTTTGGCCAATGTTGTCTTGTTCTGTATTTGGGTGGCCATTCTGTGAGTGCCGGGGTGTATCGCCAATGGTTTACCGCCATTGAATGTCCGCTGTGGCGATTCGTGAGTCCTAATGTGATGGGGGTTGTTTTGTTGGAGTAACAGTATGGGTGTTCGTAACAACACTTTAACACTGATCTTTGGTCTGTTGGATATGTGTTTGTGGCAGTATTCTATCGGTTTGGTGTGTGTGTCTCATAATATGGCGAACGGATATTCGCCACCTCAACGGTATGTTGGCAGCCGTCAGCACGGCGGAAAGCGGCATTTACCACCAATGTCATAATGAGGACCTCTATTTTCACAGGCACTTCTGTTGTTTCCGGGGTTGTCTTTTGTTTATTTGCAACACTTGAAACTTGGATCATTTTTCCAGAGAGTGGTCAGTTTGGGATTTCTACTGTTCTCAAAGTAGTACAGCTAGCACCAATGTCACCCAAAAATGATACGGGGTGGCTATTCACCTCACCATCTATGAATGGACCACTCTGGTCTTCCTCCAAGACTGGCACCAAGTACGCAATCTTCCTCCGCCCTCAGGCACCATCAGGCTGACTGATTGGAGCCACAGCTCTCGGATGTCTCAAACATGGGCTATTGTTGGAAGGGATTATTATCTTGAAATGCATTTAAATTCACATTTGGAACTTGATTAGAATTCAGTCTAGGGCCATTCGTATTTTGGTGGGTTGTTGAGCCTGCATCTCTGGAGCTTGTGGTATGTCAAAATTCAGCACTCTCTGTCTTTGCACATTAGGCATCTGTAGAGGGGTGTTACCCTGAGACTGTACAAACCCTGAATTCTGGAGTTGATTAGCTAGGTGAAGACGACATTCCCTTTTCCAATGTCCCAACGTGTTGTAAAAATGGCAAGGGTTTGTCATCTTCAAACTACCCACATCCATCCCTGTACTGGGATCAATTGGGACACCTCAACCTCTACCCTTCACCGCAGTAGTTCCCTGCTGATACACTCCTTGCACAGCACCAACATTTCCAACCAAAGGCTGGATCTGACTACTTCTCTGAGCAGCCTTCATCTGAGAAACCATTAACTTCTCTTTTAATTTCTTGTTCTTCATCTCTATTTCATCAATGCAGTACTTCACATATCTCAACAGTTCATCAAATTGATTTATTTTGCCAAAAGATCAAATACTGCTGAATCATCGTGCTAGCTTCAGGTCTCAATCCTGTCAAAAACCCTGACACAAAATGCCCCATTTCCTTCCATTCAAGCATCTCCATTCCACTATACTGCTTGAAAGCCTGCAACAATCTCTATAGTAAGCGTGTATCGACTTTTGAGGTTCTTGAGTCATTCTGTTAATTTTGATACAATCAATATCTTTTGGCGACACCTTTGACTTTACAAATGTCATCACCTGCTGATACTTTTTCATCACTAACGGTAAAGGGCCTTTTGTCACTAGGTTCCTCAGCAGTTCTGACTCAGGCAATTCAAAAGCTACTTTACATTCTACCCACAAGTCACTCAGAAACACAATGTCAAAGTATTCAAATCGACCCATAATACTTGTGAAATCTGTGTACCACTTTACTGGCCTTTCCCTCAGCTCCAGAAAGTCATTAGTGAATGATGCAAGATAACTTCTACCCAAGGCATGAACATAACCCACACCTGCCACTTCTTTTAGTGGGAAATTTGATGTGCTCACCTCTCCTCATACAGGAGGAGGTGGTTCTCCTGTCTGTATCTTCGGTTCGTTCTTTCTTGCCCACAATTTGTCTAACTCATTCCATTTCCGAATGTCCTAAATTAGCTCTTTAATTTGTGTTTTGATCCCTGAAGTTCTCACATCGGCTATCTCTTATTCATTAAGGCATACACAGTAACTCCTCTGCAAAGCTTTGGTCTTGTTCAAATCTATCTCATAAGTTTCAGCCAACTCAGATAGTTTGTCATAATCTTGCCTGCACCTGCGTAACATTGTCACACAAGAACACATGCTAATTTTTTTGGTAAGAGTCTAAACAAGTCAATTCAAGATTCCCACTAATCATCTCGTCCAATTCTAGCACTGCAGCGCTCAGAAGGGACACCCACATACAAAACAACACTCCATTGGCCAATACAAAAAACACACACCTGACATTCATACACATACCACATCCACCTACCCACACCACTATAAACCACACATCCACAGTACCAAAAACCGTTTACAAATAACAATTACTGCCAGGAGATTGACACAAACAGCATAGAGGCAACTAGACACACACACCACTTACACCCATACATCCCTCACGCACCCCATATCACACACCCCACCACATTACTCAACATACTCCCACCAACACACACCACACAATACCCATGTCCCCACATAGGCATCCCCGTTTCAGTGATGAGGAGTTAAGGGTAATGGTGGAGGAAGTTTTCAGGGTGGAGCCACAGCTGTTTGGAGCACAGGTACAGCAGATATCCATTGCAAGGAAGATGGAGCTATGGCAAAGAATCGTGGACAGGGTGAACGCCGTTTGACAGCACCCAAGAACAAGGGATGACATCGGGAAGAGGTGGAACGACCTAAGGGGGAAGGTATGTTCCATAGCAAGAAGGCACAAGCTCGCCATCCAGAGGACTGGTGGTGGACCCCCATCTCCTCCCCACAGCTCACAGCATGGGAGGAGCAAGTCTTGGCATTACTGCATCCTGAGGGACTCGCTGGAGTAGCCAGAGGACTGGACACTGGTAAGTCAACATTTACTACTTATCACCCCCATACCTGCATGCCATCTCACACCCTCACTCCCATCACTCCACTCCATCCCATACACTGCACCTATACATATGACTAACCACAATGCCAAGCCCTGCATGCCATACCAATGCATGGACACCCCTCCCAGCCCTGCATGGACAACCATAACCAAAGCATGCACAGCATAGGGAAACTAACAAGCACACAATATATCACCATACACAAGCAAATGTTGGCAGGGCAACAGCAACGATAGAGGGGAAGCTAGGGATGTAGAATATGTCACAGACATGAAGCATAATGCATCACTTACATCCCCACAGGTGCCCCAGCCAATGTAAGCGGAGAGGAGGCGCCATGACAAACCAGTCCCCCAACAGAAGATGCCTCCAACCTGGCCCATCAGAGACCACTGGACAGTCGGTCACCCAAGCCCACTCACAGTCCACCACAGAGGTTCCCCCATTAGTATCCAGCACCACAGCACCCACCCAGCATACCCACACTTCTGTCCCCAGGTCACGTCAATCAGCAGTGTGCCCACTTGCACAGGGACCCCAGGCCACACCTCATACCCAAGACAATCAGGGACCAGGGGTCAGTGGCAGTTGGCACACCGTTCAGGGGACAGAGGCACAGGACAACAGGGACACTGGGAGGACCACTGTGCGCCAGGGGGAGGACAGGACCAGGGAACCGACTCTCCAGGAGGCACTCTCCGAGATCCTGGGAGCCTACCAACATTTCCAGGACATGATGGGCCAGATCCTTGACAACGTGCAGGAGAACAGGCGGCTGCAGGAGGGACAGTATCAGGGGATCAGGGAGGACTTGCAGGCCATTAACACCACCTTCATCTCCATAGCAGAGGTACTGGTAGACATGGCCAAAATCATGAGGGAGGTAACAGCACAGCAGCGGGCCCCTACCACTAGCCAGTCCATTGACCAGCCCTCCACGTCTGCTGAAGCTAGTGGGCAGGAAGCCCCGCCACAGGACCCTAAGGCCACCAGCACCCCTCTCCTGCAGAAGGTGAACCACCCTGCAGACATTCCCTGCGAACCACACAGAAGCCAGAGACACTTGCCAAGACGACCGCCAGGAAATTAGACTCTCCTGATTGTCCCCATTCTGTCCCACACTGTCACCTTGTCCACTTTTAACTGCCTTTGTCCCCATCCTATGGCCCCGTGGACACTGCACCTGTGCTACAAACAGAATGGAACAATACCCTGGACCTTACTCCATCATCACCCCATTTCATTGCACTTTTCCCTCAATTTCATAGCAATACAATAAACACCATTGAATACAACTTGACTACTAGTATTTTATGTTTTGAAAATGTGCATTTATGGAAACAGTCACATCTAGTGCAAATGATCTGAACACTGTGAGAGCATAGAAATAATGACCTGTGGCTGTCTGTAGTCAGCACATCAGTACACAGATGTTATATCACCAATATCTGTAAAATGACAAGCCATAGGTGACCGTAAGTTGTGATGTAAAGGACGTTAATGCCATCATGCTACAGCCACACAGAACACGCCAATAGTCAGAGGAATGGTCAGTTGCACTGTCTCACCTGTGTGTCATTGGAAGTATTGACGGATAACTGATGTTCTGTTGTCCTCATCCTCTTCATCCTCACTGTCCTCAGGGTCTACTGGTGCCACAGGGGCATCTCCAGCCTCTTCCTCCTGCAGAAAGGGTACATGCCATATGAGGGCCAGGTTGTGCAACATGCAGCATGCCACTACTATCTGGCAGACCTTCCCGGGTGAGTAGCACAGGAATCCACCTGTCAGATGGAGGCACCTGAACCTGGCCTTCCGGAGGCCGAAGGTCCTCTCGATGATCCTTTTGGTTCGCCCATGTGCCTCATTATAACGGTCCTCTTCCTCTGTCCTGGCATTCCTCACAGGGGTCATACACTAACATACACTGGGTGGGGACCAAGGCTCACCTATTAGCCACACCATGTGCCCCTGTAGTTGGGCCATCACATTTGGGATGCTGCTATTCCTCAGAGGAAAGGCGTCATCCACCGACCCAGGATACTTAGCTTGACGTGGGAGATGTACTGGTCTGCCAGGCACACCATTTGCACATTCAGTGAGTGGAAACTCTTACCATTCCTGAACACCTGTTCATTCTGGCAGGGGGGACAAACGCAATAGGTGTTCAGTCAATCGCATCAATAATATTGGGGATAAGTCCCATTGCGCAGAATCCGGCCTTCACTGTGGCCAAATCTTCCACCTGGGGGAAAGAAAGGTAGCTGCACATGTGTTTTACCAGGGCAGACAAAACTCTTGCCATTACGATTGAGAACATTGGCTGTGACATTCCTGCTGCCAAGCCCACTGTCACTTGGAAAGAACCTTTTGCCAGGAAATGGAGCACTGAGAGCACTTGCAGAAGAGGGGGGCTCCCAGTGGGATGACGGTTAGCAAATATCAGGTCTGGCTCCATTTGGGCACACAGCTCAGATATTGTGGCCCTGTCCATTCTTTAGGTGAGTATAATGTGCCTGTCCTCCAGTGTAGCCAAATCCACAAGGGGTCTGTACACAGGGGTATGTCTCCACCTCCTAGTCATCCGCAGCGATAGGTGTCTAAGGGACACAAGAGTGAGTAGGCTGTCACAATTTAAACAATGGAACCACAACTTCAGTGTACATAGTGCATTTATGTGATGGGACAGTGGGAATGGGGAGGAATGTGCTAATCTAGGCTGTGGCGAAGTTAATGTAGATATGAACATTGTCCTCCCCCATGAAATGGCAACCGCCTGTCCTGTATGAAGGGACAGGTGGAAGTGAGGTAAATTCACCAACTTTGGGCGTCGTGGCAGAAGGCAGACTTGCACCACCGTGCAATTCCTCATTGCATAGTATGGGGCTCTATGGAGTACAATGGCCAATGGGGATCTGCGCCGGTGGTGATGGTGTACACCGCCACGGACGTGACCACCATTTTCTAACTGATTCCTCACCTTCAACAGGAGAACACCTACACTGCGTGTGCTGCTGGGATCTGTGTCTGGAACCTACCATGGGCCGTGTGAGTGGAAAAGGGCCCCTGCCTTCACTTCGGAGGAGTTGGAGTGATTGATGGAAGGGGTCCTACCCCAGTACGGACAGCTATATGGGCCTCTAGACCAACCAGTGAGTACACTTTGGGCACGAAGCATGTGGAAGGATGCATGGAGATATGTGTGCAAGCAGCGTGTCATCAGGGGGAATGTCTTGTGGTGGTGTACATGGTGTGCACTAGGCGATGTGTGTGCCAATGGTGATGGAAACGGGATTGGTGGGCCATATGTGTGACAGGCTGGATTGTATGTGTAATGGTGTTCTCCTGTCTGTATTACCTCTGCAGGTCAGCACCCATCAAAAAAGGGATTATGGCGTGCCATCGCTAAGGACGTGCGGACCCTGGGGGTCTATGGCAGGCGGAGCACCCACTGTCGGAAACGGTGGGAGGACCTAAGACGCTGGGCACGGAAGACCTCAGAGGCCCAGCTGGGCATGGCTTCCCAATGAGGTGGGGGTGTCCGTTGGAACCTGACCCCCCTTGATGGCCCGCATACTGGAGGTGGCCTACCCAGAGCTGGATGGGCGCTTGAGGGAATCACAGCGGCCACAAAGGTGGAGTACAGTGGGCATTATTAAAAAAAATTGGCAGGTGGCATGGGATCTGGGTGGTGGATGTGAGTTAGTGGGTGCCCTAAGGCCGGGCCAGACATTGTGGCATGCGTCAACTCTAGGGTAATGGGTGTATGGCAAATGTAGGTAACATAGCTTGCTAGCATTCCATTTCAGTCAGGGCTTTGTGGGTCCCAGGAGGGGTGCAGTTGGTGGTGTGTGGCCCTCATATTGCCGTGGCATCTAGCCAAATCACTGGCAGTGCAATGCATAGTGCTCAAGCCTGATCCCTGTGTGTGACGGTGCTGTGTATGACAACTGTGGTGTTGGTGCAGTAATTGACCCAGTGTTTCCTTTTTCTCTCTTCCCCCTTTTTTCTTCTGTCATCCTGTCCATGTGTGCATTAGCATCATCTGGTGGACGAGCAGGGACACCGGTGACAGAGGGAGCTGTATTCCACAGGACCCAGGAGGCAGAGTCCACCGACGCCGAGGGAACCAGAGGGATGGAGGATGAGGGGAGCACCATGGCGGAGACAAGAGGTGACATTACGAACTCAGATACCTCCTCCGATGGAAGCTCCCTGGTGGTGGCGGACACCTCTGTGACCATCTCAGCTGCAGGTACAGCCCCCACCCCCTGTTCCAGCACCACCCTCCCAGTAACCCCTCAGCAAGTTGCCCGTGCCCGCTCATCCAGAAGGGTGGCCATCTCCTTTGTCCCAGGCACCTCAGGCCCTGCCCCAGTGAGCCCTGCTGCCCCGAGTGAGGGGGCTATTGACCTCCTGAGATCCATCTCTGTAGGGCAGTCAACCATTGTGAATGACATCCAGGGGCTGTCATCCCAGATGCAGCAATGCAATGCATTAATGGAGGGCATCCACAGTGGATTGGTAGCACAACAGTGATCGATTCAGGCTCGGGCCTCCTCTCTGATGGCAGCCATTGTCCCTGTTTCTACCTTTGCCCCTCCAGCTACCACTTCCCAGTCCCAGTCTCTTCAACCCCATCCCATCCCATGCACACATACAGATGAGCATGCGAACAAGACAACAACCAAGAGTGGCACAGGCAAACACAGACACTTCATTCCACAAGCACTCACGCAAACACCAGACAGTTGCAGACACAGCCACATCCACTGCCTCCATTGTCTCCCCCTCCTCCTCTTTCTTCACCTCCCTCACAGTCACGTCCACACTCACACCTGCGTGCCCTGCATCAACATCCACCTCCAGCATCACCACACCAAGCAGCACACACACCTCACTAGCAGACATCCACAACATCCATGCACACGTTCCCTGTGTCCTCTCCCACCCCATCTGTCCCCCCCTCCTAAAGGACACAAACGCAAGCACTCACACACCCAACAGCCATACACCTCACATCAGCATACTGCCCATGCACCTGCACCCAAATCCAGCAGACAAACACCTCCTACAACCACTCCCTCAACCTCTGCTTCCATCCCTCCTCACTCCTCCCGCCTCACCGTCCCTAAGAAGCTTTTCCTTGCCCAACGTGACCTCTTCCTCCCCTGTCCTGCCCTTAAGAGCAGGGTCCCAATGACCCAGCCCAGCACCTCAGCCAAACAGTCCACGGCTACAGTGGTGGTACCACCTAGTCGTGGTGGCAAGTCAGTGAAGGATCCCACTCCACCAGCCAAGAAGGTGAAGGATCCCACACCTCCTGCCATGAAGGGGAAGGAGCCTGCACCTCCTGCCTTGAAGGGGAATAAGCCCTCAACTCCTGCCCGGAAGGCTAAGGAACACGCACAACCTGCCATGAAGGGGAAGAAGCCCTCAACCCCTGCCAGGAAGGGTAAGGATCCCACACCTCATGCCATGAGGGGGAAGAAGCCCTCAACTCCATTGGAGGCTGTCAGGGTGACACCTCCACTACCACCAGTGGTCACGGGGCCCCCACCGCCAGCGGAGGAAGTGCATCCCTCACTACCAGCAAAGGCTGCTCAGGAGGCTCCTTCACCTGCCACCACAGTTCAGCCCTCACCACCAGCAATGGCTGCCCAGGAGGCACCTCCACCTGCCACCACAGTTCATCCCTCGCCCCCCGCAGAGGCTGCTCAGGAGGCACCTCCACGTGCCACCACAGTTCAGCCCTCGCCACCAGCAGAGGCTGCCCAGAAGCGACCTCCACCTGCCACCACAGTTCAGCCCATGCCACCAGCAGAGGCTGCCCAGGAGGCAACTCCACCTGCCACCACAGTTCAGCCCTCACCTCCAGACGACACAGTGCAGCCATCACCACCAGTGAAAGCCATGTAGGCCACCCTACAGGGGCTGCTGTATGAGGGGCCCCCTCCAGGAGCAGTGGGCATGTTCCCCACTCCAGAGACTGTGGCCTTGCACTCCCCAGAAGAGAGAAATGCGCCTGGAGCCCCCTCCAGAACCAGTGGGAAAGTCACCCACTCCAGAGACTGTGGCCTTGCACTCCCCAGCCCCCTCCAGAAACAGTCGGAAAGTCACCCACCTGAGAGACTCTGGCCTTCCACATCCCAGCACTGACTAATGGGCATGGAGCCCCCTCCAGAACCAGTGGGAAAGTCACCCACTCCAGAGACTTTTGCCTTGCACTTCCCAGCACTGGCAAATGGGCATGGAGCCCCCTCCGGAACTAGTGGGAAAGTCACCCACCTGAGAGACTGTGGCATTGCACTCCCCAGCACAGAGATGTGGGCATGGAGCCCCCTCCAGAACCAGTGGGCTTGTTCCCCTATTTGGGTGAGGTGCCTCTAACCCCCATCCTCCTGAGGTGCCTGCCCACTTGCAAACTGATGTCCCTCAGAGTTCTATCCCGATGAAGTCAGGATTCGAGTTGGGCCTTGGACTGTGCCCTATGGCCAGGTGGGCACCTAGCACATTGGTCTGGGCAGTGGCCCTGTGTGTACATTTGTACATATCTGTTTCACGTACAATTGGATTATTTATTAGCTGTTTATATGAATACATTCTCATTAATGTATTCTTGTTGTCCTTGCATTATTCTCCGCAAAACACCATGCAAACTCCACAAAGCACTGCAAGCTAAGCAGGAACCACTGCAACTCACAACCCTATTGATACTTAGTCCTCCGCTAACATGACTCTCTAACGAAACTCCGGAACTCTGTCAAACTTCCAGATTTTGGACATAAGCACTAGGGACTGGGTTCTAGGGACTAATTAATTTAGAATAGAACATTCTAATTCTCCTTACTTCTAGAACCAAACCATCCTCTGCTACCATTTGATGACACTCTTGGCCTATATTTTATTTTTCTTCTCCTGCTGGACCTTTTTAGGATGCCGGACATGTAAAGTAGAGTTAAAATCAACCTTTCAATTCTATCAACACAGTGAATTATTTGGTCACATTAAATCCAAGAGGGGGAGGTTAAAGTTCAAACATATATTACAACTTTGGAGCCAAACTAATGTAAATGAATCTCAAGAACATACTACAAAATCACCAAAGGTGAAGTAAACAGTTAAATGAGGTTAAATCATATAAGCATGAGGCATAAGAGAATTCCAGTTGAAGCAATACAAAAGTTGAGAAACAAAATCTGATGATTTGTATATAAGTTATGGTCCTCTTGCCTAATCATTGGAGAATCTACGTTAATCTAAGCATCCAAAACTAAGCTAAAGGAAAAACCTTACTAAGGGCCTCATTATGAACACGGCGGTCGAAATCGCTGTGTTCATGCTGGCGGTCTTACTACTGACCGCCAGTGCCCCCAGAACCCCGCCGGCCATATAAAGAACATTCCTGTGGGCCGGCGGGCGGAAACATTGTTTCCGCCCACTGGCCCACAGGAATGCCTGGCCGGGACATTGACCTTGGCTCCACATGGAGTTGCCGCCAATGCCTCTGTGCGACGGGTGCAGCTGCACCCATCGCGCAGATCACTGCCCGTAAATCGGGCAGTGACCTGCGCGATGGGGCACTGCACAGGGGCCCCTGCACTGCCCATGTCAAGTGCATGGGCAGTGCAGGGGCCCCCAGTGGTACCCCTGTGCACCCCTTCCGCCAGCCTTTCCCTGGTGAGGAAACCCGCCGGGGAAAGGCTGGGGACTGCTGGATCATTATCCGAGGGGCAGCACCGCTGCCCTGTTGGATGATGATGCAGACCGCCGCCAGGCTGCCTGACGGAGGCAGCCTAGCGGTGAGTGAGGGCCGCCTATGGTGGCCCTCCAAGGGTTCATTATGTGGCGTTGTGGGCCGCCGTGCCGCCACCGCCATGATCATAATGACCACCTAAGTCTCATGAAATATAAGAAAATGGTAGAATAGCAGAAACATCAGTAGGAGTTCTGATAGAGAGGTGTTGCAAAGCATAAAGTCACACAAAGGAATAAAGAGTAGAGAGGTCTGTACCCCTCCAAGTCTCAAACGAATTTGCTCTTGTCCTGTTAGGTGATTACCAATCAAACCAACAGAATCTTTGAGAAAACTCCAAGCCAGTAGTTTTCCAACTTCCTTGCACAGTTGAGATTGGAAGCTTCCATCATGTTTCTCATCCAATGAATAAAACACCAGGATGACCATGAAGGCTTCTTGATGTCTTGATATTCAAACAGGAGTCTTTTCTTCTCAGTTCGTTAGCACTCCTTGTCCTTGCCAAAGTATACTACCGTACAACACACAATATGCCTTTCATTAACTGTAGACTCACACTGATGCACCTGCAAAGAAGGAATATGGCAACACAAGTAAAACTCCACTTTGAAGGTTAAACACAAGAAATCAAATGTTTCAGGCCTTTGGTTATGCTAACATAATGAGGCATTGAATGCCCATTCTAAATACATGATTATAAGTGCATCCTGCAATTATAAATGAAACATGATTGTAAATGAAACATGATTATATGCAGTTTCACCATAACACTACAATAAGAGTACATGCAAACAAATGTGCATGAATACTGCATTTCAGCATGTTAAAATCAAACATTAGAAGACACATATATATTGAATTTCTAAACCTCTACTATGAACTCACCTTTAGTAATACGATTTTGATGCTCCACTTTACATTAATAATTTTAAGGCACATAATTTATGTATTGTTGATTACATTATTACTTCACTCCTGGTACTTATGATGTTATGACCAAAATTATTCATTTCCAACTCTGATATTTGTCTGCAGGCCAAACCTGCTGAAATGCATCTAGGCAAAATATGAGGAAAGCTCCAAAACATTCAGGAATAGATGTAATAATCTCCTATTTTCTCATGTAATTCCTCATTGTCCCCTGGTAAAATTCAGAATAGGAGATATTAATTATAGCATATCTATCACTGAAAAATTGATATTTACTTGGTGTGGGGTTTGCTTCATTCTGCATCAAGACCTTATGTTTTTTCCACTGTGTTTTCAAAAGAAACAATAAAGGCGCCTCTCCCTTCCTTATCAGGAAGGTGTAGTTGAAACAAGTTGAAACTATTCCCTCCATGCCATTAATGGGTGTGGTGGGGCAATGCAATCCTCAGGAAACATTGTTTCTCTTAGACTTGGCGACAGCAAATCATCCCATAAAACGTTTTAAAGAAAGAGGCAGTCGCGGCTCACTGTGCTGAAAAGGGGCATGGGGGCGTGTGGAAAGAGGGGGGACGACAAGAAACAGAAAAATTAAATTAAGAAAAAAAAACATACCTGACTCCCAGTAGCTGCACCGCTGTTCTGTCTCCACTGCAGGCACAGGCTCCCAGCCTGCCCTGCGGCCAATGCGAACGCTTGTCTCATGCTGCTGGCAGCTTGAAAGCAGTGTTAGGATTGGCCAGAGCGCCCTGGCTCAGCGCTCCCAAACAGAATGGGAGCCTCTGCCTGTTCTCTCAAACCCGGCAACATGGTGCCGGGTTGGAGACAGCACAGTGCGCATGTGTGTTTGGCCGCCTGAGACGGCCGGCCAAACACACATGCGCACTGAGGAGAGTGCTGTGCACTCCTCCTCCGAGGTCGTCATCACCATGGCCCTGCCCTTTGAAAATAAAACGATAATAAACAAATGTTTATTATTGTTTTATTTTTAAAGTTTTGCAGCTGCTGCTACAGGCAGAGTGTGATGGGGGTGACACTCCTCTGCCATAGTGGAGGAGACGTTGGAAAGAGGCAATGACAGCAGTGTTTTAATGGGAAAAAGAAGCCCATGAAAATAAAGATTTAAGGACCAGGAGCTCATATATCACACTGTGTTTTAGCACTGCAATTACAAGCAGTCGGTGAGGGCACTTGGGAAGTGTGGCATTTGTCTAGGGCCATGTCACAGCAAAGTGAATGCAGGGGCAAATCATTTATACCTCTTCCATCCTCCTTATCATGAAAGGGTTGCATGTGCAATTAAAGGCATACAGTTCAGATGATGCATTGGCATCCGGGATGAGGAACAGAAACTGTTTTGCTGTTATACAGACGGACTTGAAACTCAACTTGGTGAAAAGAATTGGTAGTACGAACTGCTAGAAAATTAGCATACGTCTTGCTGGTAGTTACTTGCTGGTAAATTGAACACTTAAAGCTATTAAATGGATTAGAAAGTGAGGCTCAATTGATGCTCCTCTGGAGAGGCGCCATTAATGCTCAACTTGAGTGAGCATTAGTTGAATTTTAGAATCTAATTTACATGTGAAAATCGCTCATCTGTAGAACAAGTGCTCAGGTCTGCATTCCGCTAGTGATCTCATGTTATATACGCCATCTAGATGGATTCACCCAATGTGTGAGCTCGAGGAAGTCCCAACTCTTTCCACAAAGCGCAAGATGTCAAGATGGCAGCTGCAAGCCATTGTTGTCTGAAGGCCCCAGTGACTCCAGAGAAAGAGTTAGCTACTCTTTGGGACGCTTCTGTGTCATAAGGAACTGCTACAGACGTTGACTGGAGAGGGTGAGACTTTGTTTGTTGCTATAATGTCTCAAGGTAGGTTCCTGAAAGTTTAGAGCCTGACAGAGTGACCCACACGCTTTCCTACTCTTTTTTAGTGCCTTTGTCGAAATATGGAAACAGACTCTAGCTTACATTCTTTGCCACTGTTATTTACATCGTCAGGGCAAGGATAGGGTTAATGTTAGGATCAGGGTTAGGGCTAGTATAACTTATAACGATAAAAAGTTAGAGTACATGCAAGGTCAGGGTATTGATTATGGTTAAATACAGGGTTGGCGTTAGGGTTATAGTTAAGACTATGTAAAGGCATAGTTGATGTAAGGATGCTGTGTTCATTGCGTTTGTTTAGTGCAGCAAATGTAGAGTTTAATAGCGCCATAGGAACAACACATAACAGCACACAACAGTTTACTAAAAATTACATAATAATGGATTTAAACGAAACCTAATCGAGGCAACAGAAAGGGAAATCCTATGATAAAGTTATAGCATGTAATGAAGACTTTCTTGCAGAGATAGACAACCAGGAAATGCCTGGTCCTAATGAAAGAAAGATGACTAATTAATAAGCAAGATAGTTTTTTTTCTAAACCTCAAAAGACAAGGGGCACATTTTGACGCTAGTGCAGCAAAGCATAGAGAGGCCCATTGAATATATTGGGTGCGTCATTTTAATGCCTGCTCTGAGCAGGCGTTATACATGACGGAAAAAATGGTGCAGTAAAATGTTGTAAATTTCATTGCACCAGTTTGTCCCCTTGCATACAATATGTCTGACGCAGGCATAATGTGATGCAAGAGGTTGCAAAGTGGCGCAATGTAAGCATTGATTGCTCCACTTTGTAAATATGGTGTGGCGGAAAAGTCACCTTAGTGTCAAAAAATGACTCTATGGTGGTGCTAAGGTGGCACAAGGGGCTTGTAAATATGCCCCAAGGTTTGGTATGTGGTGGTAATGGGAGCTGATTCCACTCTAGCAGCTGTCACCGAAAATGTTCTGTCTTCATAGGAAATGATTCTGATTTTTAAACAACTGATGTAAGAAATGGCCAGCAAAGCAAGCGGTGTGACCTGGTGGTAAGCAATATATAAATTAGGTGTAACCTGATTCACTATTTTTTTTTGCACCTAAGTTCACCTTAGGTGGGTAATAAACATAATTTACAATTACAAAATCCGCTTCCAGATTCATAGAAGAATTCACAACAAAAAGTTGGCAAACACTCACAAGAATGAATTTGTGTTGCACAAATATTTTATCAGTAGATCACCATCCTGAAAACCCTTAAATAATTACTCCTGTCAAGGGACAGTTAAACTGAAAATTGTGGAGCCAGAAAAACTAGCGGGCATATTCACAAGAAATGCCTCTTTGCTGTGTTGTTGCAGCAATGAGTCAAAATAAGTTGCACTTCGATACAACAGAATCCTATGCCCGGGATGTGTCATATTTACAACAGGGCGCACCATGACGTAAAGATCCTGTGCTCATCAAAAAAATGACACATCCGTGTGCACCATTTCGTAATGAAATCTGATGTTTCTGCTGCAAAAGTGAGGCAGGGCTGACTTGTGGCATTTGAAGTAACGCTAATCGGCTCTGAGTCACTTTTGAGTGCTGAATGCATCACAAAAGTAAAATAAATGACACATCTGGGAAAAAAGGACAACAACATCAGCACCAGCCAGGGTGTCCAGACAGACTCCCAGGGGAAGAGGAAGTTCAATTTCAATGAAGAGGAGAATGCTATCTTGATCACTGAGGTGACAGAGCACCTACAGCAGCTTTTTGTCATCTCTAAATTGCCGCTAGGGAGGAAAGAGGTCACTTAGCAGTCCATAGTGGAGAAGATCAACAGTGTGGGACATGTGAAGAGGGCTGTCACTAATTGCAAGAAATGCTGGCACGATTACATGCGCTGGACGAAGGAGAAACTGGAAGGCAGCAATGTAGACCGGAGGAGGGAGACCAGCACCCCAGGAGGAGCTGGATGTCTTGGAGGAGTGGGCGGCAGCTGTCATCCCAGACGAGTTGGTGGCTGGAGCACCAGGACACGACAGTGCATCACCATAGGAACAACCAGAGCTACAGGGTAATTATCAACAATGGGCAATGTGGCCAAAAAGGTCATGCTGTTTAGTGCAGCTTGCTATTTACCAGAGCTCCATTGCGCTGTGTGCGGGGCAAAGTGCAGGAATCTGGATCATGTACCATTAAATGAGACAGACATGTCAGTCACACTACCAGTTAAATGTTGCACAGCTCAGTCATGCTCCATCACATTTCTCCATTGAATTTGTGAAGTGCAGCACCAGTCCAGATCCACCTTTGCAAACTGGCACATGTAGTGGAATGTAAGACATGAGTCTCCAGAACTACAAGTCCCACAACACAAATTAAAAAACATAGACTAGAACAACATATCATGCATGGGCACTTGAACCCTGCACAACCTGGCAGTGACAATGCAGGCCACCTTGCACAATACGGTCACTGAGTCTTACATGGGCCCATGCACACAAACCTGGAAAGTAAAGTAATGGAATGGAATGGGCTTTTTAGAGGGCAAACAGCTCACCTGAGAGGGGGCATGTGAAGTATCAACATATAGGAACATGCGAACAGCAACATGTATATTAACTGGCATGACAATACATAGCACGCAGCTGTCCCAACGCAGCTGTCCCAATGTGTAGGGTGAGACCACACAGGTGTCAGCTGCCATTGTAGGGACCACCAGAACTCCTGCCATGTACCAAATCTAACAGGGTCCGGATGAATGCAAGTGATGCACGTCAGGGGCATGGTGATGTCAAGTATGTCAAAACACAATCAGTGTAGACATTATGAAAAAGAATGCAAATCGCCTTGGCAGATGCGGACCTGACCTCTTATCATACGTGCATGAATTGTAGGCCCAGTGACCTGTGTAACTGTTGAAATATGTGTCATGACACAAAAAGTCAGCCTTGTCACATAGTGATTGTATGAACAATGCAGAGATACTGCCACCTGAAAGGCAGCTACATTGCAACTTGGACTCAATACTTACCTGTAACAGACATCCTGCGCATCAAAGTCAAATATTAGCAAGCCATATTGTCAATCATATTACTCACGGCAACATCTAACATAGAACACCATTAACATTTCTCTAGCTCATTGCAGAAGACCACCTATACCTCCTGACCAGCTGACTGTCCAGGATGATGATCTTGCTGAGAATAACAGCCTTGCAACCCTTAACTAAGACACCTTCCGGCAAATCCTGGCCTCCTTTGTAGGAAGGGCCAACAGCTTTCTGGGGTTTCCAGAGGATCCATACATCACCCAACAAACACCACCTGCTAGCCCATCCCCAACCCTGAACTCCCCAAGTTGAAACCCAACATCGACCAATAGGAGTCCAACGGGAGATGTTAGATGTGGTGCGGTGGGGATGGAGACTGTGGCACTCACATTAGAGGCAGTCCGTAGGTGCCTCAGACCAAATAGGGATACTTCAGCAGCTATGAAAGGCACCTACTTTCCGCTCTGTGGCCTTGAACAGTTCTTGGCTGACATCAATTGTGTCATGAGGCAGAGGCACGAACAACTGCCCTGCCAAAGTGGCACCAGTGGGGTTTCCAAACAGCTGTGGGGGGTGCTCCACAACATTCTGGAGTCCATAGAGTGGAAGCAGGACACATACATTGCAACAATGTGCTCCTACTACCGAAACACTGATGCTGTGCTGGCAAACCAGCAGTCCTTTCTCAGTGCAGTGCTGCCTCACTTGTTGGCACAGAGAAATGCTGCTGCGGACAGGGGATCCACATCTTCAGCCCCTGATGTGTGTGCGTCTCTGGCGCCTCCGGCACTGACAATGACCCCCTCCTGGGAAGTACCACACATATCAGATGAGGAAGATGTGGACTTCATCCCTTTCTGTCCTAAAACTGCCTGGTAGGATTTCTCTGTGCCAAATTGCCAGCTTCTCCTTTCCCCAATGCTAATGACTATGCCAGTGTACTTCCCATTTGGTACTGTCCTCAATTTGTCCTCAATTTGCTGCCCCACCTGTTGATCTCAATCATTTATGGACTGTCGATGTGGCTTAATTTGCCCCTCCTCTTCCTCACTGAAACACTCCTTTCCTCCACATGTCCCATGCAATGTATCCCCCATGCAATGTATTCCCTGTAGATTCTGTCTGGACATCCTGTGGCTCAAAAAACTGTTGGAGTTGTTGCAGAAAGATCTGTGCCTGTGATCCTAAACATTTTTGCACATGTAAATAAATGCACTGAGTATGTCTGTTGGTGTCTGGACTAAGTAGACCATGGTGGATGTTCTGACCAAAAGACACCAACTAGATGTGTGTCATCGAGGCTTGGACAAAGCTCACAAGCCAAGGGAAATATGTTTGTTGACCCCTATTTGTATCAAGACTAGCAAGTAGTTATTCAAGGTCACAATCATGAAGTGCAACAAGTAGCATGCAGTCAATGTTAATGGTGAATGAAGTCACAACACTGGTGGGGAGCACATCAATGGACACTAGCCAGCAAACAACACTGCTGTGACAAGCAAATGACACAAGGGTAAGTGTGTAAGTGCCTGTCATCAGTGTGTGAGACAAAATATCCTTGATTAGTGACAATGGTTTGAAATAACCATCCCTTCAATGCAAGTCGCATGACTTACACAGACAGGTCCACCTTCAATGCAAGTCGCATGAATTACACAGACAGTGCAACAGTAAATGAATACCTGTTTTGGGGTGTGTATCCATTCACAGCAAGAGTGCAGGTTACAGTGCTCAACTATGTTTGAAGATCCCTTAACTGAGTCCATGCCGCACTTGACAGATTCCTCTCCATAGATGTTTCACCTATTCACATGTCTGCAAACACTGCTTGCAAAACCTACTGCATGTACTTAACACAATCTAAGCAGATCTGACAACTCCTACACAGTAAATCAAGAAGTAGACTTGTTCGTAGTAGAGATTGCTATTTAATGTCGAAATGAAACTTATCATACCTATAACTAACTGGACTACGCTAACGTACTTATCTAACCTAAACTACACCTAAAATATGCTACCTAAACTACCCCACCTTATCCTAAAATCTATCTAAAACTATCTACTTTTGCACTGTGTGGAAGTCATGAGACATGCATTGAAGGGAATGGTTATGTCGCACCATTGTCACCAAACAAGGATATATCTTACTCCACACATATAACACAACAGGCATGTTAGAAAGCAACCCCCATACACATTTTCATACACTAGAAACATAAATTACACCTTTACACAAACTACCTAACCACATCAAGCTAAACAAAGATATATTTGTTTGTATTTTTTATTTTTTTAAACACATTTATTAAATATCAACACCCACCCACTACATAATCTACCCACCTAAGAACTAACCCCACCTAAAATTCTTAAATTACTAAACCTAACCTATGCCTACACTAACTATGCCTAAAGTATGCTATAAAACCAGTAATTGAACAACACAGCTTAAAAAACAGAGAAGGGAAGAAAACGCCCTTGTGGTCTAGATTTGCTCCACTATGTAGTCAACGGACTACTGCAGTGTTTGCATCAACCAGATTAACGAGTCCACTTTGTGCTCTAAAGCAGCGACACAGAGCTTCAGGTCAGACGGGTCCTCCATGCCCAGACATTCAAATTGAGTACCTCTTCCAACCTCAGCTTTCTGAGTTCCCTTTCCATAATGTTATCCTCAAGGTGGGAGGCTTAGGAATTCTGAGACACAGAAGAAATGTGGGAATTCGCAGAGTGTGACCTGTCCCTAACTGGCTGGACTCTAGTAACCTGACCTTTAGGAGTGAAAGGTGCCCTACTAGTGTGTGACCCCCTCCCACTACCGGTGTCACTAGATGGCCTGTTAGCTGGCAGGTCTTTGGAAGAACCCTACCCAGCATCCTCAGGGGACTCCTCTGAGTCTGGCTGGGTACCCCCCTCCTCTACCTCCTGATCCTGGGATGGGCCAGACTGGTTCTGGTCACTTTCTAGGAGAAGGCTAAGGAGAAGATCTTTTGTAGGATTCTTACCAATGCTTAAACCTCTTTCAATGCAGAGACCCCTCAAACTTTTAAAGTTTAAACTACCGTAGGTTGCCTGGACAACTGTGGGAGTAAGTCCTACTGCAGACATGATTGTTAGAAAGGGTTTAGGATAGTGAGAAAAAACTTTTAAAACTTTTAAAGAAAAACGAAAAACTTTTTCAAACTTTTCAAAACTTTTGAAAACTTTTCAGAAACTTTTTAGAAAGTTTAAAGAAAGAAAGTTTAACTGTTTAGGTTAACTGTGTATATTCTGAAGTATTTGGTATATGTTTTTCTTATGAAAAGCACCAATGACAAAGTTGTAAAGCAGTTACAAGTACTTATCCCACCGCTGCACCACCAATGTAGGAGGCTTCCCTGGCTTATAGAGGGTACCTGATGGTACTTACACCTTGTGCCAGGTCCAGTTATCCCTTATTAGTAGATTAGTAGTGTTCTAGCAGCTTAGGCTGATAGAGGTAGCTATAGCAGAGCAGCTTAGGCTGAACTAGGAGACATGCAAAGCTCCTACTATACCACTTATATCATATAGCACTGTCTCATAAGAATCACAATACTCAGAGTTACTAAAAATAAAGGTACTTTATTTTAGTGACAATGTGCCAAAAATATCTCAGGGGATATACTCCCTCAAGAGGTAAGTAAAATACACAAAATATACACACAAACCAAATTCAGGTGAGTAAATAGTTAGAAAAGTAGTGCAAACACTGTAGAATACAATGGGATGCAATAGCACTAGGGGCAACACAAACCATATACTTTAAAAGTGGAATGCGAACCACGAATGGACCCCAGGCATAGTGGAGTGTGTAGAGGGTCACTGGGAGTGTAAGAAAACACTAAGGGTGTCCAAGATACCCCACCCCAAGACCCTGAAAAGTAGGAGTACATTTACCCTACTTCCCCAGAAACACACTAAAGTCGTGATGGGAGATTCTGCAAAGGCAACAACTGACTGCAAAGCACTGAAGACGGATTCCTGGCCCTCAGGTCCTGTAAAGGAAGGGGACCAAGTCCAAGAGTCACACAAGTGTCCGGGGTGGCAGGAGCCCACTAAACCCCGGATGAAGGTGCAAAAGGGCTGCCTCCGGGTGGAAGACGCTGAAGATACTGCAACAATGGAAAATACCAGGAACTTCTCCTTTGCACAGACGATGTCCAACGGCATGCTGGAGGATGCAGAGTTACTTCCACACAGAAAGACTACAAAAAAGCCTTGCTAGCTGCAAGAGTTGCAGTTAAAGAAAATGGGTGCTGCCCGGGCCCAGGAAGGACCAGGAGGGCTCCCCTTGGAGGAGGAGACAGGGGGGGCACTCAGCAGCACAGAGAGCCCACGCAGAAGCAGGCAGCACCCACAGAAGCACTTGAACAGGTGTTCAAGAAATCTGAGCACAGCGGTCATCTCAACAATACAAAAGAGGGTCCCAAGAAGCCGGTGGTCAACTCAGCGAGTTGAGCAATGCAGGACGGAGTGCTGGGGATATGGTCTATGCTGTGCATGAAGGATTCCTTGCAAAAGTGCACAGAAGCCCTAGCAGCTGCAGATCAAACAGTACACCGGATTGCTGTCTGGCGTGGGGAGGCAAGGACTTACCTCCACCACATTTGCACAGAAGGACCACTGGACTGTCGGGGTCACTTGGATCCAGCACCTGTGTTCCAGGGCCCACGCTCGTCAAGATGAGAGGGGACCCAGAGGACCAGTGATGCAGAAGTTTGGTGCTTGCGTTAGAAGGGGGAAGATTCCGTTGACCCACAGGAGATTTCTTCTTGGCTTCCCATGCAGGGTGAAGGCAGACAGCCCTCAGAGCATGCACCACCAGGAAACAGTTGAGAAAGCCAGCAGGATTAGGCGCTACAATGTTGCTGGTAGTTGTCTTGCTACTTTGTTGTGGTTTTGCAGGTGTCCTGGAGCAGTCAGCGGTTGATTCTTGGCAGAAGTTGAAGAGAGAGATGCAGAGGAACTCTGGTGAGCTATTGCATTCGTTATCTGAAGAGAAACCCACAGGAGAGACCCTAAATAGCTCTCAGAGGAGGATTGGCCACCTAACCAGGTAAGCACCTATCAGGAGGGGTCTCTGACATCACCTGCTGGCAATGGCCACTCAGAGGCCTCCACTGTGCCCTCACACCTCTGCATTCAAGATGGCAGAGGTCTGGGACACACTGGAGGAGCTCTGGGCACCACCCCTGGTGTGGTGATGGACAGGGGAGTGGTCACTCCCCTTTCCTTTGTCCAGTTTCACACTAGAGCAGAGGCTGGGGGATCCCTGAACAGGTGTAGACTGGCTTATGCACGGAGGGCACCACCTGTGCCCTTTAAATCATTTCCAGAGGCTGGGGGAGGCTACTCCTCCCCAGCCCTTAATACCTATTTCCAAAGGGAGAGGGTGTAACACCCTCTCTCAGAGGAAATCCTTTGTTCTGCCTTCCTGGGACTGGGCTGCCCAGACCCCAGGAGGGCAGAAACCTGCCTGTGGGTTGACACCAGGGGTTGCTGCAGTGAAAACCCCAGAGAGCTAGTTTGTCAGTACCCGGGGTCCATGCTGGAGCCCCGGGGATGCATGGGATTGGCACTCCAATACCAGATTTGGCATGGGGGGACAATTCCATGATCTTAGACATGTTACATGGCCATATTCGGAGTTACCATGGTGAAGCTACATATAGGTATTGACCTATATGTAGTGCACGCGTGTAATGGTGTCCCCGCACTCACAAAGTCCAGGGAAATTGCCCTGAACTATGTGGGGGCACCTTGGCTAGTGCCAGGGTGCCCTCACACTTAGTAACTTTGCACCTAACCTTCACAAGGTGAGGGTTAGACATATGGGTGACTTATAAGTTACTTAAGTGCAGTGTAAAATGGCTGTGAAATAACGTGGGCGTTGTTTCACTCAGGCTGCAGTGGCAGTACTGTGTAAGAATCGTCTGAGCTCCCTATGGGTGGCAAAAGAAATGCTGCAGCCCATAGGAATCTCCTGGAACCCCAATACCCTGGGTACCTAGGTACCATATACTAGGGAATTATAAGGGTGTTCCAGTGTGCCAATCAGAATTGGTAAAAAAGGTCACCAGCCTGCAGTGACAATTTTAAAGATAGAGAGAGCATAAGCACTGAGGTTCTAGTTAGCAGAGCCTCAGTGACACAGTTAGGCACCTCACAGGGAACACATTCAGGCCACAACCTATGAGCACTGGGGCCCTGGCTAGCAGGGTCCCAGTGAGACATATAAAACACACTGACAAATAGGGTTTCCACTATGAGCACTGGGGTCCTGGCTAGCAGGATCCTAGTGAGACAGTAAAAACACCCTGACATATACTCACAAACAGGCCAAAAGAGGGGGGAACAAGGCGAGAAAGATGCTACCTTCCCACAACCCTGTCCAGTGGTTGGGGCCTGGGGCTGTGGTGGTCCTGCTGACTGGAACAGCAAATGATGGATCTCTCTTGTCGGCAGCAACATCCTGGCTGGTGCTTGGCTGATCACGGCTTGGGGGCCCCTTCTCCTAGTGGCGGCTGCCCTTTGCTCAATGAATTGCGTGCCATTCGCTGATAGCCTTTGCAACGTTGCGGGTGTGCTTGTAACACTCAAGCTGGATAAGGTAGTTCTTCTGCTCTCAGGTATCAAGTTGTCTGTTGGAGCTGAAGGAAAAGTGTCTGACAAAGCTTAACTAAGAACTGTGTCAATCATTATTATGCTTCATCTATTTTCAAACAGCACACATGGCATCTCTAAAACCCCAAAATAACCTTTAAGCATAAATTGATCATCCATCAAAAAAAAAACTACTTTTCCTAATGTAACAAGGCCAAAGTGCACAGGTGTTGCCAATATTGGCAATTGCAATTGCATTGTCTGCCCAAATCTTGGGATAGGACCACGTTAATACTGAGAATGATTAGGAACAATGCTGTTGTGTATACATGGTATGGTACACATGTCCCTAGTAATTGATCATTTGGATTCCTTATGCAGCCTGCAACAGGCTTGATACCATGACCATTAACCTATGTAAAATGAGTAATGTCTGGCAAGTACAAGTATTGTGGCTCAGCACTGTGTACCTTATATGCAAGGGCACAACTCCACACACATTGCTACATAGACTTACTATTTGAAACATGGATGGAGACTGGCTAGCTAATTCACATCAAACGGACATGTTACATACATCTCCTGTATTAACTAATGTAAATACCTGGGGAACCATCCCTTGTCTCATTATCAGCTGGTTAAATAATAGCACGTGTCCCTCTACACAGCCTAGTGTCTGTCCATACATGTCAGCCAGTAATGTAACATTGATGCACATTACTTCTCAGCATATCCATGTGATGGGTGTGTGCATGCATGCTGTACATCTCATATGCACAAGTATCTTATGATGCAACTAACAAGTGTTAGCCCAACTTTACTCTTGAGTGACATTTTTGTTGCAAGCCATTATGGGTAACACAACCAGAGGGTGGACTGTGTAATGGACAGTATGATGAGAACGCTGTGCATATATGCATTTGGTCAAACACACCTTGGCATTTCTGGTAACAAAACAAAACAAATCTATGACTATGTATCAAATATGGAAAATGGGGCATTACATGGCATGAGTGAGGCCTTTAACTGCATTACCATGTGTGGAATGCTGACATCTGGGCCAGCTATCCTTACCTATTCTGTCTTCACTGAGGTGTGAATCGTCACATCAAGTCTGGGCTTGCCATACAAAATGTACATAGAATGCAATGTGGACAACTACAGTAGCAATGTGCTTCTGACATGCATTTTAAAGTTGAACCATCCAAAGCCACGTTCACCAATAATTCCTCTCCCATATACTTTAATAGACTATGGCATTTTGATCATTACTCTTCTGCCACTTCATCTATCATGTGGGCCTGCATATATTGAAAATACATGCACATTGACATTAGTCCCTGTCTAGTGCACATGCAATTTTGTCCTATTTCATTTGTGATGTATCATGCATGGAACACATTTTTTCATTAGAATTAGGATGCCCCTTGAACATGTCATTGCAGCCATTATCCAACATCACACACAATCCTTGCACAACACAGTAACCATTCAGGTGACACTCACTGGTAGCATCTGGATCCTTAAATCTGTCCACCTCAGCTCTAGTGTAGGGATCAGGTCCACCTCCAAGACATAACATGGTACATAGCACTGTGAACGTAGAACACATACACTGTGGGCATAAGAAGCACAGTACATTGGGTTAGCATTTGTCCATGTAAGTCTGCACGTTGAACATGAAGCATGTGGCGCAGTTAACCCCTCTTAATGATACACATAGGTAAGGCAGGTTGAGGTTTTCACAGATATGATATCCTAAGTCAGGAATCAGGTGCACAGAGTTCAGACCAAGTACAAATACATTACTCCTTGTAATATGGTGCCTGCCTTTAATAGGTATGTAAACCTAATGATTTGACATACTGCACTCTGCAATTAGTACATTAGCTGTCCCTTTCTCATATCTACATATGCCCATGACAATGCTCCACACATCAGACAGTAGTCATGCTTGTCCCTTGCCTTCAATGGGCTCAGTACATGTCAATGCTGCACAGTAAATGGACATTGTCCATCCATGCCCTGTAGGGGCGCAATGAGGATTTGGGAACACATGCACACCAACATGTATGAGAAATGGTTAGTTGTGCCCAAAGCAGCCTGTCAAACATTATGACATGGAGCTTGGCACACACATTTGTGAGTCAGTAATGACATGAAATGCCTGATGACAACACTACCTGCACAGTGATGGTGGGACAACAAGCACCTCTGGGGCTGGCATGCACTGCATGGTCTTTGTGGGCTGATGCCAGCAAATGTTAACATACCTCTGTGACATGCTTCTTTTTCTCAACAAAGTTAGGCTGTAGAATTGTATTCTAACCATAAAACATATGTGACCCTTAGAGTCATTGAGGCAATGCAAAAGAGACTCAGTTATAAACATGCAGTATATGTGTACTTACCAACAGCTCCTACCACATCACTTCTAAGGTGATCAATGAGGCCAGCCTCCTGGCTGATCACATCTGCCCATTAATGCTTCAGCTTCCACTTTGAAAATCCAGAGCATGTGCTGCCACACCTAGTCCCCATGAGTCTTCCTGTCCTGGGTTGGGTACCCCTGCATCACACAACCCCCACTGGCACTCATGTTGGGCAGGTAGTGAGTAATTACCCACAGGAAGCCGCCAAACTCCTGGTCAGATATGTTTCGAGATCTGCCCCTCCCAGACATATTCTTCCATGAAAAAAATACCCCTAAATAACAAGAACTCTACCTAAAACCTCCAACCCCTAACAATACAAATCCCTTGAAATGCAGACACCCAACAATACACTGAACAAAACAATACAAACTACAAATAGAAGATACAAAGAATCTTTTGGGACACAACAGGGACAGCATAGACACCAACGAGACCAATAAACACCAGCACATTCTCCAGCAACCAACAAAATACCTCCACCAGCCAGCACAGAGAATAAGACTGTAAGGAAAAGTGAAAGAAACTTCACGCTTCCTGGTTTGCAGCATGGCAGGGCCATTGAATAATTTCCTGGGTGGATGCGTACTGTTTTCACCAAAGGCGTTTTTTAAAACTTTTCCTTGGCGAAATAGGCAATGTGTAATTTACACGTAACAAATGTCAATGCACAGTGCTGTATTTTTAATGCATCGACTTGGATGTGTGACATCCAGATGAGAGGTGCATGCAAGGGGTCATGCCTTATGTTAATCTGTCTGGTTAAACTGACAGAATGGGCCAAATGTGTGTTTTACAGTGCAATTTATTGTCCTAAATGCGTGTGATCAATTCCAGGGATCTGTCAATATCTGAGGTGGTATGCTTGATGTCTTGGAATGTGTTGCATGTGTATGTTGACAGTGCACATATATGTGTGAGTCTATTGCATTACTGGTGTCAATACTGGGTCATGCAAAGTATCAATGTGAAATTGTGTAGAATATTGAGTGATCTGGAGAGGTTTACATTAGAGGGCTCATAAACAAGGGTCCTGCCCTACAGGAGTGTCACTTTTCTTGATGTTCTGGTGGTCCATGACTCTCAATCAGATTTATGATGCAATGCAAGCCACCCTGCATGGCTTGGCATAGCCTCATAGATAGTGAGTATGGCAAGGCAGCATAAAGAGTGTGCATTGCCTTACTGGGTACAAGGAGGTCTTGCATGGGCCTTGTGGTGGGTGTTCACATGCAACACCCATGGAGTTTGACACTGACCTAGATTATGAGACTCACATAAACCTAGTGCAGAGCGAGAACTTTATGCCTTTAAGAGGCGTAACAAGGAAAAATGTTTTAGTATCTCCTCATATTTTCCTCTTTCTATGTGTGCTGTATTTTGCAGCACACAGAGAACAAGCAAAACCTCTCCATGGATGGTTTATGTGCAGGATGGTGCAGGAAGAACTATAATGCCACATGATGTCAGATTGGGGGGAAGGCATAATCCTTTGACACAGCACCAGGCTTACATCCTTAAATTAATGAGTCAACCTGAATATCCATGGGTGTTGCTTTGAAACCTCCCTTCCCCCACAAGACTCCTGCAACACCCCCATGCACAGAGTTACCTAAGCCAGCCTATTGCAGTGCCTTAATTTACTCCATAGCTTTGAGGCCTTGATGAGCTACACAAAGGGCCTCAATTACAAGGCCTGTGGTGCAGGGCGGTGCAGCAAGTGGCTTGCTGTGCCACCCTGCGCCACAGGGAAAGTGCAGAAATGCACTGTATCTACAAGATACAGTGCATTTCTGTCCTCTCCCCCTGCGCTGGTGCACAAATTGCTGCCATGCGCCAACGCAGCCACCCTTGCACCATGCTGCATGAATGCTTGCGTTGTGGGGATAATTGTTTTTCTGCAGGAAGGAACACTTTCACAGGAGGTGTTTCCCTCTTTCTACTAGTGCTGCAGAATGCAGCACAAATGGAAAGAGGGAAAAACAAGGAGACATAAAGATATTTCTTCCCTTTGTGTCACTCATATGCCACCCTTGAGGTGAAGTAGGAATCTGACGCATTCCCAGACTTGCAAATCTGGGAATGCATCAGATTCCTTAGGGTTCCATGGATGTGGCGTGGAAATGCCCTATAATGTCCAATGCACACAGTGCTATGCGTGAAAGGAGTCCATATTTACAAGGCCATGAAAAGCCACACAAGATGACTTTGTGTGGCCTTGTAAATATGGGCTGGTACAACACTGCGCCACTGGAGCGTAAAACAAATGACTCTCCAGTGGTGTAGTGTGCCTCTAAGGCCTCGTAAATGAGGCCCAGTGTGACTATATGCCTCATAGATATGATTGAGAGGCTTGTGCCCCCTGAGGTCCAAAAGTTGTGAGCCACCAGAGGCCTCAGCCTCTGGTAAATAGGCCCATATCATGATACATTGCTATCCTAGGATGTGTTATGGATGCATTATCCACTCAGGGAATTACATACACTGGCTGGTTCAGCCAGTCTAGAGCATATGTGGCATCGGAGGGACAGATTGTCTAGCTATGTAATGGATGTGGCTAGGCATATGTTGCATGTTGATTCATGCAAAACAACAGTTACCAAAGTGTAATACACAGCAACCACCATATAATGTTGTTGTACGCACACATCTGCTGTATGTGCTTGGGTCTGGAAGACTGTGTGCAGCACATGCACAGTACCAATGCGCATTAGTGTTTGCCTCAATTCCTTCACTATATTTTGGTGATCACATTGCCAGCTTGGGCAGCCGAAACAAGTCTGATTTATTCGAACTAGGTATATGTTTGCTATTGGCATGCATCACATTATTTTGCTATATTGAGGGGCTACTTGAACTTAGGATGTGGGTATGCATTCACACAAGATGGTCCACTGAGCATTTAATGACTCATTCTGCCACTATGACCTAGAATGCAATCCTGCACCGGCACAGTTGGAAATTCTACATTTATATGTGTTATGTGAAATGCCACAATGAATTTACTATGTGCCTGCGGAGAATGATGTAGCATATGTAGGCTGTTGCACTGTGTTCCCATGCACATCCTTTGTTCACTGTTAGCAGACTATGGGGGTGACTTAGTAACATTTTGCACTGGCTTTGCTTCATAAAAGTGAAGTGCAAATTTTTGTTTTATTATTTATTTTCCTTTGCACTGGAAATTAACCAAAAGTAAGGCAAAGCATGAAAAAGCGCTGCTTTGCATTACTTATCATTAAGGGGGCGTTACATGGGCGTTCCCATACAACTACCCACCCTTTTTGACGCAAAACCCTATCTACAGAAAATGTGAGATAGGGTTTTGCGTAAAAAAAATAACTCCTTTTAAAACCAGATGTTAAAAAGAGAAACATTGTCATTTCTCCTTTCTTTTCCTACTTTGCATGCATGCTGCACTGTGCAGCACACATACTAAGTTGGAAAAGTTTTAAAAGTTGTCTAGGCATAATATTTTGCACTGGAAGAGTATCCTTCCGGTACAAAACCTATGCTAGACCCTTTCACACACCTGTGCACTAATGCGTAAAGGTGTGTGCATGGCGCACAGCAGCTGAAATCAGCACCAGCGCTAGGGAGAGGGGAGGAGAGAGTCATATCTCTGCAGATATGGAGCTCTCCTGCTCCTGTACTCTCACTCAACGCAGTGCAGCATTTTTGATGCTATGCTGTGGTGCCTAACAGTTTAATAAATCTGCCCCAATTAGTTCCCTCTACTCTCCTCCACATGCATGAGGCTGTTCAAATGGCTAGATGTACAACACACACATGCATTAATTGCACATTATTTACATTTACATTTGCACACCCTTTTAATTGTGGTAGGATGTCTGACGTCAGTACACTGCACGAGCATACATATTCACAACATGTCCAAACTGTGCAAAATTGCTATTTTTGTTTGGTGTATGTCTTCCTAAAGGACAGTCATTTAGCACAGGTTGCTGATATGTACACATGTTTTATACACAAGCTGTTGTCCTGCTGTGTTTGTTACACATTGCAACATGCCTTTTTTATGGGTGAATGACTATTTCGTGAGATGCTAGTGTTTTGATGTTTACAGTGACTATAAAGTAAGATAGCTTACACAATAGTAGTGTGCATAAATGTATTGCCATTTTGGAACACTTTGTTTTCATAAAGTCTATATATTGGTGTCCATAAATATGACTCTGGCCTCAGCAAACAAATTCAATACTATGTTGTTTTTTTGCTATGTTCCAGCAATTGTAGGCACGTTTTGGAGTTGGTCCTCATCTTCCTCATCATCCTCATTCGGGCCTTCATGGTCCTCTTTTCCCCTGTTCCATGGATAATGGTGTGCACACATATGTTGTGCAATATACAGCACACAAGTATGGTTTTACATAACATGGGGGGGAGAAGAGCAATCTCTCCCCGGACAAGACGAGGCAGAATAAGCAGGACTTAAGAACTCCAAAGGTCTGCTCCACTATGCACCTGGTCTTCGAGTGAATGGATGTAGCTCCTCTGGCCATCCATCTAGGGATGTGCAAATGGGGTCATGACACACGGCTGCAAACCATACCTTTGGTCAGCTGAAAAGACAGGAGAAGAACAATCAGTCAATTATCATGATGGTTGAATGACCCCTCATTCAAGTACCTGTCTGTTATGTGTCCTGAATGACTCATACACATTTCCCCCAGTCTGGGACTTGCTCTGACATGTTGGCATACACACCCTTTCATTTTTTGTATGACTGACAATGTATTACACATGCAAGTATACTGGCCTGTGTGATACTGTTAGACCTATCCCCAAACCTTTTGCCTTCTTCCTCCTATTTTTTCTCACTTGTTTTGGTTGGCTGTAGGACTATGGGCACTTAACCACTGCTAATCAGTGCTAAAGTGCATATGCTCTCTGTCTAAAACATATTGGTGATTGGTTTATCTATTATTTGGCATATTTGATTTATAGTAAATCCCTAGTATAATGCACCAGCTGTGCCAAGGGCCTGTAAATAAAAAGCTACAAGTGGCCCTGCAGCACTGATTGTGCCACACACATGAGTAGCCCTGCAAATATGTCTCCGGCCTGCTACTGCAGTGTCTGTGTGTGCAGTTTTAAACTGCCATTTTGACCTGGCAAGTGTACTCACTTGCCAGGCCCAAACCTTTCCTTTTACTACATGTAAGTCACCAGTCACCCTAAAGTAGGCCTAAGGCAGCCCCATGGGCAGGGTGCAGTATATTTAAAAGGTAGAACATGTACTTCAGTTTTTATATGTCCTGATAGTGAAATACTGCTAAAGTCGGTTTCCGCTATTGCAAGGCCCATCTCTCCCATAGGGTAACATGGGGATTGCCTTGAAATATCTTTTAAGTGTAATTTCCCATTGGTAGCAGATAGAGATGTGGAGTTTGGGGTCTCTGAACTCACAATTTAAAAATACATCTTTTGGTGAAGTTGTTTTTTGAACTGTGAGTATGAAAATGCACTTATAGAAAGTAGGGATTTTCTTGCTTAACCATTCTGTGCCTCTGCCTGTCTGTGGAATACTTGCCTGGGTCAGGATAACAGTCACACAAAGGGAGATGAGGTGTGACCTGCATATCATGATGTCCTATCACCAGGCTGATTGGTCTTCCTGAGCTAGAGTAGTGGGAGGAGCTGACACTTGCACCTGAATAGGGCTGTGCCTATCCTTACACAAAACAGTCTTCAAACCACTGGAGTATGTCTGGGACCAGGGCAGGACCGGCATGGTCTAGTGCATTACAAAGACTTCTCTTTAAAGTTTGCCTACTTCAAAGACAGAAAGGGGTATAAGTACTGACCTCTGACACCACTTAGTTAGAACACTTCTAGACTGAGAACATTCTGCCAGGAAGAAGAGCTGGATGCTGTAGGAGGGAATGCCACTCTGCCTGTTGCTTTGTTGTGCTGGCCTGCTGCTAGCTGCTTCTATCCGAGGAGTGAAAGGTCTGGACTTTGCTTCCTACATCCTGCTTTCCAAGGTTCTCCAAGGGCTTGAACTGAGCTTGCCTCCTGTTAAGAAGTCTCAATGCCATCAAAGACTTCACCTGCCAGCACCTGGGCTCCCTTGCTAATAGTGCAACTAAGAAGAACCTAAGCACATCGACTCCTTAGCATCTTCGGAACAGGCGCCTCTCTCTGACTCCGTGCTGCTGCCTGCACCGGGGCCCCTGCTGAGTGCAATGACCGCAACCTGTAACACAGGCTCAACCTTACAGCAGCACCTCTGAGTTCCCGCTATAGCGTGAGCCCCAAGTGACATATCACTAACGTCTATGATGCCCAACTGCACCACAGCACATGTGGCCCCGTGGTGTGATAGCAAAACTGTAGTGTTGACACCTTGCATCTTGACCTGCTCAATTCATTGACCCCGCCTTGTCGTAAGGAACCAACACCTCGCCACTGATGCCTTATCACCTCCCCTGCAACTGCAAGGAACCGACTCCTCACCTCCCCTGCCTAGCAGTAAAAAAACGATGCCGCAGCGACTCCAGCTGCACCTCACCTCCCCTACTCCGCGCAACGTCTTTGTTTCCTCTCTGTTTTCCAAGGTACTTAACCCTGAGTCCGGGGGACTCCTTGACAGGCCCGCACTTCCTTATAAGTGGCATCGGACTGTTGGAAGGGACTCTGTCAAGACACCGTTATAGTCGCAGTTGGAGCTATTGTATTCCTAAGCGCTATGCTAAGATTACATTTTTAACAATGGGTTTCTTTACTAGTGTATGTTATATTTTTGTCATTTTTATCTTGTTTTACTCAGATAAATATAGGCTATTTTTCTAAACTGTTGTGGAGTACTTTTATGGTGTTTTACTGTGTTACTGTGTGTGTGTGTGTGTGTGTGTACAAATACTTCACACATTGCCTCTGAGATAAGCCTGACTACTTGAGCCAAGCTAACAAGGGACTGAGCTGGGGTTATCTTAGCTGTGTGTCTCCCTTACCCTGACTAGAGTGAGGATTTGAACTTAGACGGGGCGCAACCACTGCCAAATAGAGACCCCATTTCTATGAGATGTACTTACTAATGTAATACTTTTGAGTACCAATGCCATGAGCGTGGTGTATCTTTTCTGATATGGAGAGTCAGTTAGTCATTGAGGAGACACTTCTCTCACACTTCTCTATTGTGCTGGTTTGGGACTATTTTTGGCATTTCTGAACTACATGTCTGGATTTGCAATATTTACCTGGTGCAGGTAATGTGGTCCCATTCATTTACACTTATTTGGATGTGACATTAGTTGTCACTGTTGATCAGTAGCTACTGCCATGGATAGATTTGTGGTGAGTGCATGTCAATGTGGGACATCATTTTCTACATCTGGCAGTGTACTGTGTCCACTATGTTGACATAACACAAGGGGAGAGATATATGGGAGTCTTGTGGTGTACAATGCAACTGGTAAACTATCAAGACTGCACTGCCTCACTGAGTAAGGGCAGTGTAGGGCATAGTTCTGGACATACAGCAGTGTCCTGCTTTTGTAGGCTGCACTGGCACACAATGGGCAGCATGGCACCAAGACAGGCACATTAGCAAGATTGTGTGGCTGCACTGCTGTAAGATATACTTTGTGTATGAGGGTCTACCTTGCTGCATAGTCTGAACCCTTGGAGGACTGATAACGTAGGTCTCTGTACCACAAAATGGACCACACATAGGATGGCAAGAGTGTATATGATGACTATTGTAAATTTCCATGGTACACGTGACCTGGCGAGGGCAAATTATTTGACACTTTCTCAATATCACTGGTATTGGATATATGACATGTCTCATGACCAGGCGAGTTACTTGGGGAGACACAGACAACAGACATGGAGGCCCTTCCTTGCACATAGTGTAGCAACACAACATTTTTCATAGTGTTGCATTGGTGAGGATCTTCCCACCATTTTGACACACACACAGTAGCTTAGCAGGTCTTGACATGCGTGACATGCAGGGCTGTATTGCGCATGTGCCATGTTGTATGGTGCAAATATGAAGCCAACAACTCCTACATATGCACTGTCTCAGTCACCCAACACAAAGATGGCTATTTTATCATACATAATTTACTGTCATGAGGTCGGTCATGTGCCTCAGATGTACTTATCAACCAGTAGGCCATTCCTATATCTCCCATTCTGGAAGCGCTCATTGATGATGAAGTACCTGAAGATGTAGGCATCATGAGCACTCCCAGGGTACTTTGCCAGCAGATTGATGAACATCCCCAGATGTTCCGCTGTTCTTTGCACTTTGGTGGACTATGTGTGCTCCCTATTGCGTGGGACATGGCAGAAGCAGGAGGCACAAGTTGCACTTGTGTGTAGTCCATCACCCCCAACACATGTGGGAATCCAACAAGGGCATAGAAACCTTGCTTATTTTCCTGTTATTTATGCTGTGTCTTAGGGAACATGAGGCACTGGGGGTGTGGAGTTTATGATGATATCCAGGAAGGAGGGTAGGAATGCCAAAAAGGATGGCTGTGATATTCCTGACATTCTGACTGTGGTGGTTAGAAATGAGCCAGACGCCAGCATGTGGAGTGCTGCCGTCACCTTGGCTAAGGAGGGATGTTGGTGCGCCTCTGGTATGTTGGCTGCAGCCTTGGTGCAATCAGATACAGGAGCTGCATGATGGGGTCCCTCCTGAGCCTGTAGTAGGTGTTTACCTCCTCCTCCCTGAGGGCAATGAGGGTAGTCCTCCGGTGGTAGGCATGCTCCCTTCTCCTGTGCTTCCTCCGTGGTGGTAGTCATCTTGGTGTTCCTAACTGCAGTATGAGTAGCTCCATTGTGTAGTTGAGCTCGCCAAAGTGCTCTGGGTGTGTTTTGTTTATGTATCAATGCCCATGTGTCATTGTTATGCCTGGGTTACCGATGTGCAGGAATCTAGATACATGTTTGACTGTGTGTGTCATTTGCCAACAATGCATCACTTTCCCATAAACGTGGATTTTTTTTTTATATTGGGACGAAGGTTCGAGCCAAAGGGTGGACCCTAGTATATGTTTCAGTACTACATTGCTACAGTGTGAGGTCCGTCCCCATTACCTGCTACTACATCATATCCATCCATTTCCCCCATATCTTTTCAAATTTCCGAGGGCAACCTCTAGATTCATATACCACTTTTTCTTGACTAGCACTCCAGTCAACTCCCCTTCTCCATTTTCGGAGTGATGGGCCTTCGGGAGAGCTCCAGGCCGCGGCTATGTCTCTTTTGGCAATCAACAGGGCCGTGGCTATTAAGGCCCGATGCACCTGTGATCCACCCATTTCATCCATTACTCCCAGCAGGACCATTTTTGCAGAGCCCTGTATCGTCCTCCCCAGGACTCCACCCAGTTTCCGGAGCACCCCGTCCCAGAAGGGTCGTATCATTCGGCAGGACCAGACCATGTGGAAGAAGTCCGCTGGCCCATCCGAGCATCGTGGGTATTGGGCGGTGGGGCACAAGCCCGCTCAGTGCAGCCTGTTTGGTGTTAGGTAAGCACTATGTAAATAATAGAATTGCACTGTGCGGAGTTTGGCCGATATTGCCAGTGACCTGGGTGCCATCATGGCTTCCCTCCATTCCGTCTCCTTCAGGGCACCAACCCAGGATTCCCATTTAGTTCTAGTGGCGCCCAGGTCACCGGGCGTGTTATTTATCAGTGTTTTATAGATTTTGGAAATGCCTTCCCCCCCCAGGTTTCCCATAATTAATTTGGCCTCTAGTGGGTTGAATTCCGGGAGGGGGCCCATTGTTGGTAGGAGAACTTTTAGGGCGTGTCTAAGTTGAAGGTATCTAAAAAATTGTGTTGGGGCGAGTTGGAACTCCCTCTGCAGGTCTTAGAATGATTTCATGGATTCTCCGGACCATACATCCCCTACCAGAGAGATACCCACCAGGTCCCATTCTGTGAAACCTTTTAGTGCTGCTGTAGCACTTAGCCATTTCCTTCGCCACATGGGGGTCTGTCGGGTGATAACAGCATTCCAACGGGTCATCCTCAAGGCGGCGCGCCATGCTAGGAAGACCGCTTTTGTTACTTCTCCAGTCCCCTGCGGGAGGGGTGCCCCATACATTACATTTAGGAGGTGTGGGAATCCCAGGAGTTCCAGTTCCACCCGGTAGGCTGGGTCCCCCATCCCCCATTAAACCAGTCATGAATTACTATTAATTGAGTAGCCAGGTAGTATAGGTAGGGGTCTGAGGCTCCCAAACCTCCATCGTATGTCCCTCTTTTACAGTGGTAGGCCGCTACTCGGTGTCTGGCTCCTTTCCAGAGGAATAGCCCTGTAGCGCTGTCCAGTGCCCTGAACCAGGAGCGGGGGATAGGTTGTGGAAAGTTCTGGAAGGTATATAGGAGCCTTGGCAGGATCATCATTTTGTATAGGGCTACATGGCCCATTACGTTTAGCGGTAGGGTGTGCCATCTCTGCAGGTCCGTCTTGATATGTGTCAACAACAGTGATAGGTTTTTGGCCCATATCATCTCGGGCAGTAGGGATACCCATATACCCAGGCATTTGAAGCTGAGTCTGCGCATAGGAATCCTATCCTGCCAGTCAAAGCAGTCTCTAGAGCTTGCCAGTGGCATCAGTATTGACTTGGCAGGGTTCATTTTTAGTCCCGAGGCCTGCTCATAACACCGCAATATTTCAAGGCTACGTGGACCCGTTGTGCTGGGTTCCTCCATGTATAGTAGGACGTCGTCAGCATAGAGCGCCATTCTGTCCTCCCGTGTATGGCCCCAGTTCCACCCTCTGTATATCGAGTCGGACCTGATCATCTGGGCTAGGGGTTCAATGGCTAGGGTAAATAAAAGGGGAGACAAGGGACATCCATGTCGCGTGCCTCAGTGAATCTCTAACGATGAGGACTGAGTCCCGTTAACTTGCACCCGGGCAGTGGGGCTAACGTATAAGGCTTGTGCCAGACTGCAGAACCTTGGGCCCAGGTCCGCGCAGCGGAGCGCCAGCAGGAGAAATCCCCAATCTACCGAGTCAAATGCTTTTTCAAAGTCAATAAGCAAAAGGGCGCGGTCCCGGGGCAGTCGATGACGCTCGGCCAAGGCCACATGCAACCAACGGATACAATGTCTGCTGCTGCGAGAGGCCATGAATCCACATTGGTCTGGGTGTATTAGGTGGGGCAGAACCCCTTTAAGACGGGCAGCGAGGATGGCGGCAAAGATCTTAACTTCAGTGTTAATCAGTGAGATTGGCCTATAGTCAGCACAGTGCAGTGAGGGGGGTTGGGTCTTGGGGAGTACCACAATGATGGCGGCATCCAGTTCTCGTGGGAAGGTGCCATTGTTTTCTATTTCTGTAAAGAGATTTAATAAATGTGGTGTTAACTCTTCCTTGAAGGCTTTGTCATATTCTGAGGGGAATCCGTCTGGGCCTGGGGTTTTCCCAGTGCCTAGTGTTGAGATAGCTGTTTGTATTTCTTCTGCGCTGATGGGTTCTTCCAGGTCTCGCACCTCCGCCACTGGTAATCGAGGGAGGAGGATGCCATCTAATAGATGGCGAGCCAAATCTAGGTCCACCTTGTCCGATGCCTGATACAATGTTCGATAATATGTGGCGAAGGCGTTTGCTATTTCTGCGTGCCTCGTTACAAGATTGCCCTCCCTGTCTTGAATTTCGGGAACGATCCTGGAGGCCTGATGATGTGACACCAGCCAGTATAACATTTTCCCAGTTTTGTCTCCCCATCCATAGATTTTCGCTGAGTTCGCCCTCCACATGTGCTTCGCCGCCTCCCGGTATTGGTCCCTAATTTCCTCTCGGGTTAGGAATAGTTGCCGTGTTACCCTTTCACTTGGGTGGATTTCTTCCTCCCTTTCGAGGTCTCTGGCCCGAAGCTCTAACCGTTCGATATGTTGGGCCTGTGTGTGTTCTCGGTTGCGTATCAGGCTCTTTGCCGAGCCTCTCACACTGCCTTACTCGCCGCCCATAGGGTGCCCGTGGAGGTGACCGACCCTATGTTTAGGTCAAAGTATTCCTGTATTGCCCTACGCAGCTGATCGGTGTAGTTTATGTCTTGGAGATACTAAGCATTCAGTCGCCACACTGGACGGGTCCGAGACCGCGTTGGACCTATTATAAATCTAAGTGGAGCATGGTCAGAGATTCCCCGTGTCAAGATTTTGATGTGGGAGAGGGCTGTACAGTCTGAGCTTGGGAGCAGTACCGGGTCTATCCTGGATTGAGAGCCATGGGCTGCTGAGGTGTGGGTAAACTGTCGCCGTCTTGGATGCCACACCCGCCATGCATCACACATCCATAGCCGGGTTTCGGGTATCATTAAAATCACCTCCCACCATTGTGAGCCCCGGTGGTAGCTCGAGAAGCAGCTGGGAGAGATCTTTGAGGATTTTTTGGGATAGTGGCGGTTGGGCGTAAGCACTGACCACATTAATCATGTTCCCTTCAATCTTACCCGTGATAGCTATGTAACGCCCCTGCTGGTCTCTTCGCACCTGAATGTGTGTCATGGGGAACGACCGATGTAATAGTATAGCCACCCCTCTCGAGCCACGTGTGAATCCAGCTTGGTATACCCTATCAAAGCCTCTACGTGTCAGGAAGGGGCAGTTGTCTCCCAAGAGATGAGTCTCTTGCAACAAGAGTATTTCCGCTTTATATCGGTGTATATAGCTGTGGGTTTAATTTTGTCCAAGAGACCGTTAACATTCCAGGAGATTACTTGTGTCTGATTCATGGGGATATGTGTGTGGAGAGGTTGTATCGTGGTTCTAAGGGCCTCCCCTAGTCGGCCCTTAGGTTGTAGAGGGTCTTCTCTTATGTGTCTGACCCTGGGAGGCATTTGGTTCTCTAATGTTGATGGAATCTCTATTTTTCTTACTCTGAGTTCTTGACATAAAACAAAAATGATATCTTACCTTAAACATCGTAACTTCGGCCTTTGGAACTAGGCCAGAACGCCCAATCCCCCCAACTCTCTTCCCTCCCCATACTTCCCCCCAGAAGCATCTGTCGCCCTTATACACCATCCCACTCTGCAACTAGTGGGATGAAACTTCAACTGATAGGGTGGTGGTGGCGGAGGTGGTGGACCCCTCCATATTTCCAGATCTGATCTAAGTAACACATAGTAAGCATTCGTAAGTTAGTCTTGGTGTAGCCCAGGCCTTCCCTGCCTTGCAATGTCTGTCGGTCTGGAAGATGTTGCGCCGGTGAAGTCACTGCACTGGACTGCGAGATAGGTCTGTGTCTTCCGGAGGCCCTGGGTGGGCCCCCTCCTGGGTGGGCCCCCTCCTCTCTCGTGTGTCTGGGTCCCTTTCAGCATGTCCAGCCCCTCGGTCAGAGCCCGGGCTTTGTGAGTCTATCCGGTGGGCCCCGGGCCGTGGCTCCACGGGGGAGGGACCCCCTGGTGATCTGCGCTGTCTTGAACATGTGCGACGGCGTCGGTCGGACCGCTGGTTCCCCTGTCGTTCCAGCCGCGGCCCCTGCTGGGACCCGGCCCCCTCTGTACAACGGCCCAGGGGGACCTCCTCTGTCAGCCAGGTCCAGACCGAAGTTGGGTGGTCAAAAAAGTGAGTCTTGTTTTTATAAATTACACGGAGTCTCGCTGGAAACAAAAGGCGATATTGAACATCCATAGCTCTTAGTTTTTGTTTCACTTCGTTGAATGAGCGCCTTTGTTGTTGAACCTCCCTCGTGTAGTCTGGGAAAAAAGGACTTTTGTTCCATTGCATGTGAGATCGCCCTTCACACGTGCCTCACATGTGCCTCACATTGCATCACGGTCCTTAAAATTTAAAAGGCAAAGTATCACCGATCTGGGCGGAGAGCCCGGAGGAGGCCTCGACTGCAGTGCCCTATGGGCCCGTTCAATCGCGAACCACGGCGTGAGGCGATCAGTCGGCATCCAGGAGCGGATCCAGTCCTCCAAGTATTGGGCCAGCGAGGACTCCGCTGCGCCCTCAGGAAGGGCCACCACATGGAGGTTATTGCGTCTAGATCTGTTCTCAGCATCTTCAGCTTGCTGGTGCAAATCGGAGGTGCGAGCCGTCAGAGCGGCGACTTGGGTTTTGAGAGCGGTCATCTCGTCTTCCACCGTGGAGATCCTGGATTCAGTTTCTGTGAGTCGGGCCGTGGCATTCCGGAGATCTTGTCGGACAAAGGCCACGTCTACCCTGACCTCCCCTATTTTAACTTCAACGGCCGCCTGGGATGTCTGGATCGCCTGGAGTATCGTTGCTAGGTCTTCAGACGTTGTTCGTGGTTCGTCGTTTCGGCCTGGAGCACGGTCGTCAGCCCGGGACCCGGTGGCTCCCGTGGTAAATTGGTCCATACGCATCTGTGCTGTTGTCTGCCGCGTTGGTTTATCTTTGCCCATGGTGATGTCAAAGGGATTTTGGTCCCATAAGACCGTCAGGTGTTGATGGCATATTGCAGCTCGGGGGGTCGGTGCTCGCAGTTACGAGGTCAGGAGTGTTTTAGCTTGGTGGCCAGTTTCCAGACCCCAGTGTGTACCAATCGGGCAATCTATGATCCCGGGTCTCAGGTTCACACCCAGGGGTAGAAGGAGAACCAGTCGCCTCCTCTCCATCCGGGCCCCGGCTCGGATGTCTTCTCCAGGAAATTTGCAGGTGAGGGGGGGACACCGGAGAACTGTCTTCTCTCCCACAACGCTGTGGATCTTGGTTCAGTGTTTGGGTGGTTATCTCAATCTAAAGGTCGTTCACGATTGGGGCCCTATAGAGTTTCCATTAATGAGGTGTTGTGTTCTTCGTATGTTGGGGGTGTTCTCAAGTGTGCATTAGTCTCTTTGCGTCTTTACCCCTCCTCACCTTATGTTGCGCTGATTGTTTTTTGGCCTCGACCCGGGGCCCACCTCCAAGCCTCTCCCCCGAAAAGAAGGCCCGGGCGGCGGGGAAAGGGGAGGACGACCCACGGAGGAGCCCCCCTGGCCCATGTCGGTATGGGTCACAGCTCAATGCTGAACAGATGTTGCGGTTCTTTATGCCCCCTCCGTGCAGTGCCCCCCCGGAGCTCCGCGGAATCGCCGCTAGAACCTGGTGTCTCCTGCTTGTGGGGACGTCCCGGGGCGCGAGCCGAACCTGCGGCACCTCGGTCCCTCCTCGCCGCCAGGTGTGTCAGGGTCGCCATGAAGATGCCCCCGGCCCGTTCCGGGTCAGGCGTCACTGTGGAGTCTGCACGCAGCCCCAGGCTGTTCAGGGCGCCGCGGCCGGCCAGCGATTGGCTGCAGGCTGCCGCCGTGCCACAAAGCTGTGGAATCCTCTTCCCCGGGGGGGGCGGAGAGAGAAAGGGCACCGCGGGCCCCGGTCCACCGCCGGTCCCGCCGGGTCCGCCGGCCCTCTTCAGAGCGACGCTCCTCTCACCTTTGTTCAGAGCCTCGTGCCGCTCCAGTTGAAGCCGGGCCCCCTCCACACGGCGATCCGCTCCCCCTCCTCGGGGCCGCACACCGCCCCAGGCTGTTCAGGGTGCTGCGGCCAGCCAGCGATTGTCTGCAGGTCTCCTCCGCGCCACGAAGCTTGGGATCTCCGCGCGTCCTCACCCGCGGTCCGCCATGTTGGATGCGGGCGGCTCACACGTCCCGGCAAGGGCCCTCCTCGACCCAGGTTGGGGATGTGAGTTATTTGTTTTCCCCTTTGTCCCGGGAGGCAGTAGGGTGTCTGGAGTCACTCCATGGCTGTGATGGGATCGGATGGAGTGTTTGATGGAGGCGGATGGCGGAGGGGTCCGGAGCACTGCGAAAGTGCGACCGCCCTCTTGACGCCTCGGCCACGCCCTCCATGAACTTGGATTTATCGATGCGTCAGGTCTGCAGTGGATTTTATGGGGAATGCCAACCTTGCATACGTTTAACGTAACCTGATGCAGCCGGTAGTAGTGCAGGAAAAAATGACGCAGGACAACAAAAAGTGATGCATTATGCCTAATGCGTCACTTTGTCAATATGAAGCACAGAATGCGCTGCCGCTGTGTAAAAAAAATAAAAATTCAGCGACAGTGCAAGCTCTTTGTAAATATGCCCCTAAATTCAAATCCCAGCATTCCCACTTCACTAAATTGATTGCTCTCTAGCCATTCACTTTACCTCAAGTTCATCACTTTACTTAATTATCTATATGCTTGCCTAAGTAGGGAAAAAGAGTGATGGTCATGTCACCCTAATGAGGGTGGACGACCATCACTTCGACATGATCGCACTGTAATGGAGACACCGTTTGATAAAGGTTTAGTCCAGAGGAGTTAAGTAAGCCCCACATATGTAAATAGAGTACTTCCCCTGACTCTAAACAGAGCTTTTAAATTACAGGCTTGATGGGGTGGGAGCAACGTCACTTTAAGTCGAGTAGCTTGTACTGCCCAAATCTAAATGATACCCTAAGTCCTAGAAGTACAGCCCGCTGGAGATTCTGAAGGTGTTTTACCTTCTGCAGTTTTAAGACCACTATCAAAAGAAACTATTTTTAATATCAGGCTGCTCGTCTTATCTGTTATAGGATACAAGGGCCTACATTTGTTTAGAGTAATTCTGCACCTTCAGGCCTTTATAATGGTAAGTAAATCACTACAATTCTTTATGTCACTCTGCACCATGTGAGCGCTGGCGCAAACAGAAGGTTAATAACTCTGCCCTGATTGTTCAAGTTTGTTTATACTGAATGTATTAATGTATCCTGTAAAGAGTTATTTGCATTATTGTTCCCAAGACCTTACCAAATCTTGTCCAGCATTAGCAGGGCTTTAACATAGCATGATTATTTTGTACATGTTTGATCTTTTTGAGATAACCGTGTATCATATGAGAGCTAGTTCATAATTACTGTCTTGCTCCACCCAAGCAAACCCAACTAAATTGAAATAGCGGGGTAAGAGAACAAAACTTGGTGGATCCAATGGGACAAGTTGACAGGGTTTGTAATGAACTTCCAGTTTTTAGGTCTTTAGACAAAATATTGGAAAAAAAAGTTTTGTTGACAAAACATCATGTCAAGAATATCGAGGACAAAGATATTGTGACGGTAAGTTTGTACATGCCAGGAAACCTTTACTATATGTAACTTCACATATGTGTTCCATGATGATATATATGTTTTCAAGGTATGTAAATGTTGAATTATTAATAGTAATTCTCAACTTACTATTTTCACTTACTTTCTTGATATTTTGGTCCCCAATACTTTTGACACAATGGTCTGTCCACACAATATTTTTGTTTTCAATATTCTGTCAGTGATCCAGTTTTTACTTACTGTCACTTGTGCTGCAAAGGTGGGAGATAAGTGAGGAATCAACCTTTGTCTCAATCAATCTTCCTGGAATATTGAAGAACTTCCTCAGTGCAGAACACTTGTAACAGAGCATCACCTGAGATTTGCAGGGTCCTTGAAGGAATTATCCAGAATTAATACAAGGTTGTTTCACAGGCTTAAAGCTGTCTTAAGATAGGGAAGAGTGTATGCTTTGGAAAGGGTTTTCCCCTTGCTAAATCTTATGACTGCCATAGATCTTGAAACACAGTCTAACATCAATATTAAATCAGGGAAATCGTATTGTAAATCAAACCAACAGTCTTAAGTCTGTCTTAAGCCAGGGTACAACCGATTGCATATGAATCCCTTTTAACTGTCTTAAGACTGTCTTTAAAACTGTTTTATGTTTGGATTATTTCTTCATAAATTGTCCTGCAGTGTGTCGGATTCGGTACATTTCTAAAGAAGTTTCATTGAAAATATCAGGCTGGAGAATGTAAAAAATAGCGTTCAATAAAACACACAAACAACTAGTTGTACATACTAGCAAAATCAAAAGGCACTCCACAGGGCTGTGGAAGCTACCTAGGGATAGCAATTGCTAACTCATTTCGTGTGGGGCCCACATGCACTCATTTTTTGGAGACTGGCACTTATTTTCCTCATCAAATGTTTACCGAGAACAAGAGAAGAAAAAACAAACACAGGGGAAAGACCAGGGGAAGAGAAAAATTGAAAAACTGTCACAAAAGGAAACTGCAAGAGTTAGATAAAGGGACAGGCAGGTTTGGGTGGTGGATTAAAGAAGTATGATGTGGATTCAGGCTACACAGCCTTATTATTCGGCACGCTGACATTTAATAGCATTGGCCGGGGGCTTCTGAGCAGAGTTTTGGGCACCGCACTCATTCTTTTCCAAATTAAGCAGTGGCTGTAAAGTGATAAAGACGCCCTGCTTGAGGAGAAGTCAGTGAAGAAAACCACTGGAAACTGGGCACACCTAGAATTAAAGATAGACTGCTTCACCTAAGCAATTCTCAGTAGAGAACTGCTCTCTCCTCCCTCTGTGGCTTGAAATAATTTTTTGCCAGCCCTAGAGATCGGGCCTATTTTTGGAGGTTTGTTCTCTCCAGGAATGAAGATGCTGGAGAAAGTGAAGATGAGGGTAAAGTGGAACCATGCCAGTGTTGCGTCATGGATTACCAGTCCTGTTTGGGGAAACACAGATATGTATGGAAGCTGTGACAACAAAGGTGGTGATGTGACCAGTACTTGTTCAGTGAGGCCAGGTGCCAGCAAACACTAGAAAGTGGCGTGGCCCACTCTGTGTCAGAGGCCAAGCACTGTCCCGCTTACCAGTGCGGCGTAGTGAATAGGATGAGAGCAAGACTGAAAGAAGGTTTTCGCAGGGGGTCACTGCTGACTTCCTTCTCTAGCAACCAATGCATCTCTGCCCACTACTCTGGTGAATACGTCATAGTTTGTGTAGTAACGAGTGAAAGAAGCAGCTACAGATTCCTGAGTGGATCACCAGTTACACATGGGTCTTAAGGAATTTACTAATGTTCTTTATCATATAACTGGATTGGGCATAACTCATGGTCATTGGGTTGGACACAACTCGTGTTCATGGGACTGCTTATTGTGAGGGGATGTGAAATCATTGATTCAGCCTCTGAGAACATCACATAGAAAGGAGAGCACACATATTAAACAACTGCACAGATTGGTCACTACTTAACACAGTATCATAGCTGACTATTTGTGTATTGCACACGATGAAAATTCTTGGTGATGCCTACTAATCCTGCACTGAATCATGCATTCATTGATTAGTCCTGCATTACTTCACGCCCCCACCACCTTTTGCCCCTCATGAAGAGTGTCTGTCAGGCTGAGCAAAGGTTAGCCTGACAAACACTCTTCATGTTCAGATCAGGCAGCCAGGAGCGAGACATGCGTGATTTGCACAAACTCCTGGCTGCCTGAGCTGAACTTTGCTGGGCTGAAGAGGTCACAACTCCTATGGGCGTGAGCTCCTCAGCTCAGCAAAGGTGCCTAGGCCCTTCCCCTCTGTGACGAGGGGAAGCGTCACCGATTGACTTCGACCTGGGTGCTTCAGGTTCAGGCCCTGAAGCACCCAGGGCGAGTGTCAATCAGTGACACCTCGATCCAGAGTGGGGAGGGGTCAGAAGTCTCAGCAAGAGAGCTAAAGTCAGCCAGAGAGGGAAGGCAGCAGTCCCAACCCTCCTGTCCCAACCCTCCTTAAACCTCCGAGCTGAAGGTGTGTGTTTTTTAAATTAATGTGGGGTGCGTGCGTGAATGTTTGAATATTGATTCCCCACATCCGAATTGGTCACTATGTTTCAGATGGATTCACAAGTGACCCTTAGGGACAACCGGCTACTTCAGGTCCATGAAAGATCCCTATGGATTAGGCTCTCTTGGAGTCCTTCACCATTACACACTTGTGCATTTTTCCAAATGTATCATTCACATACATACAAATCAACACTTAGATTGAGCTTGAGTAATTCCTGTTGTCTGTTACCTGCGAAAAACAAGAGAACAACATAAATATATCTGTACTCATAATCAATGCCTGATTTGGCGACCCGTGTGCTACAGCACACTTAATTTCTTGTGTTGTAGATCTATAGTCTGGCCATTCTGGGTTCATGCACTTTGGTAACTGGCATTCAGGACTTTGAAAACATGTGCGTTTAATTTGTGACCACTCTAGACTGTTAGCCTTGACCCTCAGTCACAGACAGATGATTCCCTCTTGCTGGAAGTATCAACCATTATGGGGAGTCTGACAGTACGGACGACCCAACAGTGGAAGCCGGCTAATCAGTAGCAACTTATTTTTGTCCTTGAAGAGCATCTGCAAAGTTCTGCTGTGATGCAGGGTCTTTTTGCCTCTCCTCACTTTTTTCAATTTCTAAACTTTGCCAACTTTGCACTTTGTGAAGATGACAGTTTAAAAAGATGATGTAAGGTTGCAAAATGAGTGTCTTTGCAAGTTTGTCCGTAGCCCTCCTGGAAACCACCTACGTATACCCCTGAACTTAGTGCATAGGCTGAAGACTGAAGATGAAGGAGAGCATGTGAATGAAATATGTAGGCCCTCATTTAGGGTTTGGCAGAGTTGGAGATCTGCTGTAAATCAGCTGAGCTCCCACCTCTCCAAACACATTGTTCACTCGCCTCATTTAGAGGCAGGGGACTGCCAGGCTCTGACAGTGTATCGTCAGTTGGTTCTGCGGTGTGCATCCACCACAGTGGAGTCAGCTAATGAACTTTGGAAGGCCTTCCCCATTGGCAGGGTTTCCAATATCATGTTTCCTGTCCAGGTTGGCCGTTTATGGTTTGGTGGCTCTTTGATGGACTGGATGAATGTCTCCAGTGTACAAGGAGAAAACTCTGAGCTCATTGGAGGAATCATATATATTTTTTCACAGAAACAAACTGCTTATATGGGGAAGGTTAGTTCTAGTTAACATCTATATGAGAGCCCTAGTGCAGACCATTTCCCTCTACCAACTACAATTCCAAATGTATGCAAATTATGTCAATTGTATATCAGGTTAGGAGATTCCTTAAACGAGGATCTGCCATTAACTACGTGCCTGACAGCATCTTCTACTGTATAAAAGAGACTTAAGTTTGATATCCTGATTACCAGAAACATCACATCAAGTATCCTGCAGTTCAAGTGGCCAAGCAAGCTAACAGATGTCCGACCCCCTGCTCAACCAGTGAGAAACCTTCTGATTTGATCCAGCAGTGATCTCTATTTGGCACAGCAAGGACCGTATTAGGGACAAAGCGCACTGTTTCACTCTGTACCACAGCACACACTTAGGTTTGTATATTTGCCATATTATAACAAATGTGTGCTTCCATTGCAGTCGCAAATCCACACCAGCAGTGGGAATAGCGCATTAGTGAAAGACGGATCAGCTGTTTGAAGCTGCTGTTCCACCTTTCCCTGTGATAGTGGCAACACAGTTTGTATTTGAAAGGGAGCCAGAGATTCACCTGCAAATGGGTGCAGTGAGTGACTGCATCCACCGGCAGGGGAGAGTCTGAGCATGTGCAGGGGGCTCTGTTTGATCCCCTTTCAACAGGGACATACAGACTGCACCACTTCAATGTGATGAACAGGCAGTGCGCCCCATGACTGCTACTTTGCCTCTGCACCCACATCTGTAATTCAGCACGCAGGTGCCATATCTTTACTCGTTTCAGTGGGGCCAAATACCCATGCAAATAGCAGAACATTCCCTACCCCCCTTGAGACCGCACATGTAGGTCCGGCGGGATCTGTATTATAAAAGCAGTTATTCAAGCATCTACGATCTCTTCTGTAAAACAGAAGTGCCTCAGGGGTGCAGAAGGCAGGTGCACATGCCTGTTGTGCCCTGGGCACTTTGTATAATATGGCGCCAGATTTCAAAAGTAGTAAAAAGGTATCAGATAATGACATTGAACATTATTAACCCTCTTAATCATCTAAGGTGCTGGATAAAATTCTCCAGGACCTTGGCCCCCTCATGGATTATTTACTGTAACATAATCTATTCAGGACTCATAAGAAGGACATCCTTACATTCCAAAGGATATAAAACCAAACCACTCTGCACGCCCAGCCGCAACCTTAGATCAAGTAAAGTAAAGGTGATTGTTCAAAACATTCATCTGAAAGTCTCAGTTAGGAAGTGCAATCAGAACTCTAAATGCGCATTTATGGAACTCACTAAGCCTGTTTCTGAAATGAAGCTAGTTTTGCGTTGTTCACAAGAAATCTAATAATGATCCACTTTACAGAGGTCTTCACGCAATGTTAATAGTCCTAAGAACCACACCAGTCAGGGAGAGCGGAGAAGGGGTCCAATGACCACAACTGTCTTTCCTATTTCATATTCCCATTTGTAAAGGGTTGCAATCTCTCTCTCAGTGTTGACAGCACACTGTGGGAGCCATTTAAAGGTTTAGCAGAGCCTATAGTCTTTGCTCTGTAACATAGGACCACCCATCCTGCATCTTTGGGCCTTTAATTGTATTACCTGCCGGGGAGCTGCATGCACTGCAGTCCTGGGCTTTGCAATCTAATGACGATCACCCTTCACCAAATAGGATCTAAATAGGACAATGGGTGACTTGGCTGCCCTTTGACAGATGGGCAATGATTTCCGTTAGGAGGCCCAGCTGAGGCTCCGCCCTCGGTAACTCAGCGGTTCCCCACCTCTAAGAAGGGTGGGACATCAACAGTGCTCTTGCAAAGGCCCACATCTGCAAAACTCAGCGAACCCGCAAACCTCTAAATAACCCATGCGTTCCCAATGTAGACCTTTCCTTTGACAACTTGATGAATTCTGTGAGCATTAGTCGTGGCTTGCTCCAGTTAAACCAACTAACCTACCTGACTTTGTTATAATATACAAACGCAAAGCCTACGCTTCGAACCAGGGTTCCATGGTGTCCTGACAAAATAGAGCGAGTGGACAACACTACTTTTGTATGTCCCTTCCTCTTTCTGCCCTTTCGAGTGTAATATCCGTGTTTCCATTTTCCTGTCTTCTGATTTTTTTTGTGAACTTTGTTATCTAATTTTCACAGGAGGACCTGCAATATCTTCTGCACAAAAACAGTTGAGACCTAAAGTGGTTCTGTGGTGTCATACTGAGTTTACACACCCTGATTAAATAAAAGCAGCAGCCGGCTAGCCAGCAGTCCACTTTAATAAAGTGAGGCCAAAAGGGGAAATGAACTGTTGCCGTTTGCGTGCCAATAACATAGTTAGTCGAGCGTCTGTCAAATATAACTCGCCCTTTCTAAAATCTCGTTTTCAGTGTTATTGATATGCCGTGTCCTAGTTTCATCAGTGTCGCTGCCATGACACCACGAGTTCAGGTTTGCTTGACTCAACCAAGTTTACAGTTAGTTGGCGCCAGAGAGCCACAATACCCGTAGGGTTTCTTTATGTATTGCTATATTTCCCTCATCGCCAGTGCTTAATTTGTCAATAAAAATGTGCCAGTGCCCAAAGCCCTCCTCTTAAACACGCGGCTGCTGCAAATAAATGTAGGAACACGGAATACTGAGGCAGCGTAATCCTGAAGCCATCTCAGGCCTCTTCAATCCATAGAAAGCCACTCCCTGCCCCTTCAGCTCACTTTAGCAGCTTCCTACTTCCTCCCTTTGTGACGCGTTTTCGTTTCCCCCTTCTTCCGTCTGTCCCATATGTGTCTTTTCCTCGCAGCAAATGCTCGAGGCAGAAGAATAAGCCCCGGCCCTAAAAAATAAGTGCCGGTGCTCAGCACCAGAAACAACAAGCACAAATTAAGCACTGCTCATCGCGCAACAGCCTAACATTAGGAGAAAACTTTGACAAACAGATTTCAAATTTACAGTGGTCAGATTTCATTTTATAAAGTTTATGTTAGCTCATGAGGAAAGAAATATCCTATAGTATCTGTCAGCCTATCTCGACACCGTGTCAGGCTCTAGCTTCCTTTTCTGCTGGCGATCATCCTTAGTGCGGTTTGACAATTTCGTTATGCGAATCATCACTAATCGTCTCTTGCAATCGACATGAGTTGCGAGCCAAATAAAGAAGAAAAAAATGCATTTCTAGACGACACAGCCTCCCGAGGTCAGGCGCGATGAGAGAAGGGTTATTGAATGTCTGGTTATATATTTGTTTTCCTTTCCATTGTCAATGCATGATTTTTTATAGGGTTTTTCCCTTTGAACAGATCAGACATTTTCAACTACAAAAAAGTCCTTTCAGTACTCCTTTTTATTAAGATGAATTACCCATTCCTTCCATCAGCTTCATTGTTAGGCCAGAACCTGGTCTACAAGCCTAGAAGAGGAGGAGGGTGAGAGGGGCATGTCAAGTCTAACCCCAAACGGCCTTTGACCTTTGGCCTCTGTACGAAGTCCAGCTGCAAAATCCTGCTTCTATTCAACTGGGAGTCCACAAACTCGGGCATTTGACAGAGCTGCTCAAAGTGCACCTGCCTAGGATTATGTATCCCGCTGCTAGCAGTGAGTGATGTTTTTCCCTCTCCCTGGGCCTTTAAAAGCTTTCAGCAAGAAAAACAAAGGCGAGGGGAAGGCTGAAGGAAGCAGACCGGCTCATATTTAAAAGTCAGACGGCAACCTGGCCAGAAATAGCTGCCCCCGTCTTTTGTTCAGCAACACACAAACCTTGACCCCCCTCCTCCCCCCCCCCCCCCCCGCTCACCCCCACCCCCATGTCTGAAACTCGTCCATGGGACTCATGTGTTAAGTGAACTTTTGTGACTCCTGCGTGCGGTGCCCCGTGGTACGCGGTGTTTTGAAGCCCTCTGCTGTCTCCACGTATGCAGGAAATGGCGACACGGTTCCCGCCATTATCCCCCACCTTCCACATATTGTTTTTGGGTTTGTCAGAAAACATGCTGAGTTGAGGAAGAGAGGGAGCGAGAGGCTGCGTGGGTTTCTGTGAGGGTTTTACACTGTGGAAGTGGTTACTTTTTTTAGCGGCAGCTGGGAGAGAGTAACTGTGTCGGTTTAACACTCACGTGGCGTTTTTCCTCTAGTTCCAGTTCCGTTGGCATATGACTTTCCTCCTCACCGGTCCAGAACTCGACAACTACCAGTTATCCTGTATGGGCAGCGGTGTCTCTAAACACGATAAACCATACTAAAATGAAGCGACAGGAAAAGATACTGGTTTTAATTATTAGCAGCTTTTTTAAGTGTTCTAGCATTGGAAATTTAACTTTACAGCTGAACTTCGACACGCCATTTGCGGGCACAGCAAAGGCACTTTGAAGTTGAGAAGTGTGTTTTATTATCATGGAAGGATATGACTCATGGTTGCACATCCTTAGCTCCTTCGCTTTACATCCTAATAAATGCCTTTCATAGAAACATACATTTTAAAATCTATACAGCATCCTACCCAAAGACGGAGCGTTGCAACAAGGGTGCAACAGGCGCTAATACAAGTAACCAAAATGGCCCTTTCCTCTCTCCCGAGTAGAAACAAAAGCACAGTTGGGATCAAAGGGCCTCTCACACTCTTTGCCCCCTGTTGACACGTCACTTACTGCACTAGTTGTCTGCCTAATCAACCGATACTTAGGGGCTGATGTAAGGAAAGTGGGGTTGCACCCAGTCCCTTAGCGCCCCCCTAAAGACACCATATGTTCGCCATATCTAAGATACGGCGCACCATGTCGGTAGTTAGGGAAACTAGCGTCACAATTTTTTACGCTAGTTTGGAGCTTTGCAAGATTAGGGCCATATTTATGCTTTTTGCTGCAAAACTGCGATATCGCAGTTTTGATCAAAAAGTTTAGCACCGGCTTGCGTCATTTAACAACACCACACGGGCGCCGTATTTATTGAATGACGCAAGCTGGCACTGGATTTGGGCTAGCGTCTTAGAAGAAGACAATAGCCAGCTGGGGTGGCGGTAGGGAAGGAGGGGGTTGTGCGTCAGAAAATGACGCTAGCCTGGTTAGAGGCAAACAAAAAATGTCTCTAACAAGACTAGCGCCATTTCCTGGCGCACAACTACCAAAAACATGACCCTGTCTTAGGAAAGACAGGAATCATGCCCCCACCCCAATGGCCATCACAGGGGCAATACTCACCCTACTTGCCTGGGATGGGGTCCCCCATTCTCTGGTGTCCCTCGGGTGTGGGTGAGGGTGTTCCTGGGGCTTGTGAAGGGCACCTGTGGACCCATTCCATGGTGTTTAACCATGGAAATGGGTCCACAGGTCCCCTAACGCCTGGTCTGACCCAGGCATTAAATAATGGTGCAAAGCTTTGCACCATTATTTAGCCTCTCCTCCCACCTGTGCGTCATTTCAGCACGGAGGAATAAATATGGGGTTAGCACCATTTTTTAGAAGGAAACGCCTACGTTGCATCTCATTGACGCAAAGTAGGTGCAGTTTCCAAAGAATGGTGCAAACTCCTATTTTTGACGTTAGACGTGTCTAGCGTCAAAATAAAAATATTGAGTTAGGTTTGTGCCGAATTTGATATAAAAAATTACGCAAATTCGGAGCAAACAGAGTATAAATATGCCCCTTAGTGTCAAAAAGTTTGACGTTAATCGTGCAAAGCCCATTGAGGTCCATTGAAAACAATGATGGGTCTCCTTTTAAAGCCTGCTCATAGCAATGCCGAAAAAACATGGCGCAAAGAAATCTCTTAGATTTCTTTGCACCATTTTTTTGCCCCCCTAAAGGGGGAATGTCCATTTGCATACATTATGCCAGGCGCAGGCATAATGTAGCGCAAAGGGTTACAAAGTGGCGCAATGCATGCATTGCGCCACTTTGTAAATCTGGTGCGCAATTTTGGTCTCGTTGGGCCACATTAGTATAAAAAAATGATACTAATGTGGCGCAAGGAGGCACGAGGGGCTCTTAAATCAGCCCCTTTGTGTCTCCATCTTCCAGGCCTATCTGTATTTTCTGCAGTTATCGTCACCGTCAGGACTTGCAGCAGTTCCTTCCTACTGACCTGATCACCTATTACTCCAACCAACTTAGGGCCAGATTTCCAAGGCCCTATCGCCACCGGCGCTAAGCGCTGCACCATATTTAAAAGGTGGCATTAAGCCACTTTTTGTGGCTTGAAGCCACCTTGTAAATGCAGCCCCTTCACACGCAGCACTTTGCATGGAAGGGGAATGTAAAAGGTGTTTCTGTGGGCATGCCACAGCGAAACCCATTGGATTTTGACGCTGCGCCAGATTTACGAGCTTTTGTACACCTGAGGCAGCGCCAAAATCTAACGCCACCCCAGGGGTGGTGTTAGCATGGCGCAACGAGGAGAATTGCATTCATTCCTCCTCATTTTGTGTTCTTTCTATGTGTGCTGCATTCTGCAGCACACATAGAAAGAGCAAAAGGCCATTAAAGATTGTTTTTGTGCAGGAAGGTGTCCCTTCCTGCACAAAAACAACCTCCCCGGCAGCACAGGAATCCTTGCACCATGGTGTAAGGGTGGCTGCACTGGAGCTCAGCAGAAAATTTAGCGCAGGGGCAACACAGGAGTGCGCTGTATTCTGTTCAATACAGTGCATCCCTGCATTTTGAAAATGACGGAGCGCGTCACACTCCATCATTTTTTCATAAATCTGCGGCTTAGTACCTTGTCCAGTCACCTTTGTCTACTAACTGTCTGTTCTGAGACATGAAACTCAATGCACCACCTGAAACTCAGGGCCAGATTTATCATTCTTTCACGCAGTGCAATGCAGCAAGCCACCTTACTATTTGAAAGGGTAGGAATGCAGTGTATTTACCATTATACAGCACATTCCTGCCCATTCGTAGCGCTAGTGCACGTTTTGCTGCCTAGTGCCGACAGAGGCACAGTTACGAAATGGTGCAAGGAAGTCTGCATTGTAGGCAGGATTGTTTTTGTGCAGGTAGGGATGCCTTCCTCCACAAAACAATCCTGGGAGGCATTTTCCTTTTCCTCTGTGTGCTGCAAATTGCAGCACACGTAAAAGAGGGATAACAAGGAGAAATAAAGACATTTCTCTTCGTTACTGCTCAGCTGGGGAGGCAATGCATCCCAGGTCTACCACTAATTGTAAATCTGGAATGTGGCAAAATCCATGAGTGGACGTGTTGGAACACCCGCACTCTACCCATGGAACGCCTCCTAGCTGTATAGTAAGGCAAGGCAGCGATGTGCGCTGCCTTGTGTTACTCCAGATTTAGCAAGTCAGGCAAGGCCATGCAAGGTGGCCTTGCATGGCTGATAAATCTCACTTTAATTTTGCATCACCCTTGCACCTCCTTGCATTGTGCAAGGTCGACGCAAAACCTTGATAAATCTGGTCCTCATTACACAACAAATCCATTCACCTAACTGATAGCCTGATTACGATCCTTATTAGTCAGATAGGGCACTTTGCTCCCCACTGAGGACTCCTGTCCCATTCCCATTGTGTGTCTTCTAGTTAGTGCTTTCTGCTTAATGAAATGGGTGCCACGTTTGTCAGTTCCTCTATTCTGCTTGCCAGCTGCTTGGTCTTCAAACCTCTGTCTGCCTGTCCACACCCCAATATCTCCGATGTACCTTGCCACAACTCATCCTAGGCACAACCCTTGCCTTTGATATGCTTAGAGCTACCTATCCATTTATGTTGATGTTTTGTCTTCTTGGCAGTCCATCCTTTTTCAAATATAACTTTTTCTTTTATGTTCCTTACAAAATCTTGTAAAGCTCAATCCCCTATACAACTCCCACCAGACTGGTAGGGAAACTGGTAAATGAACAGGAATTCCCACTCGTTGGCCTCACTGGCAGTGACCACCAAAGCTAATAAGGGGGTCTTCTGAGTTAGAAAGTAGGTAAATATAAGGGACAATGTTAGATCAGTTTTTCCAGAATGTTCAATCTTAGTGATGGGCATGTGTGGGCTAAGTGTACTTACCTACTGGAAAGGAAATAATATAATGTGGACCTGGCAGGGCAAGGAAACAATGAGTAGAGAAGCAGTCTTGGTAGAACACAATAATATGAAACATACTGTTTTGGTATTTGGTATTGTAAATCATGAACTAAGAATAAACAATGGTTTCCTCACAACACTAGAAAAACTGCAAGAGTCAGTGCATGCAAAATAACAATATCTGTATACACTGTAATCCTGGGGTCAAATTAACTAAATCTAACCCTATTGTGCATTCCTTTCCAAATAGTATACTACTGTAGCATGAAGGGGGTGATAAGGTTGAGTAACACTGTGGACCTTGAAGACCTTGCAGTGTCAAAGAGTCCTGTAAGGTGGATGATGGTGATACTATATCTACATAGGTCAATATGATGAGTGATGTAGTGAAAGAGCTGGAGGGCAGTGGATGAAATAGATGTGCAGCTTGTCAACCCCAAACTAAAGCTCATCCTCGTGGGTGGAGAGTCCTAAGATTCTTTTTACCGTGTCAGATGACTTCTTGATATTGAGTGCCAATGAGAGTTATCTGGCCGACACCTTTCCTCTGTTCTTTCTCCATGGTGAGGCCAACCTTGGAGCTAGGCCTCTCTCAGAACAGGAGCTCACATAGATGTCCACATGATCAAGTAAGCTTCCTTGGTGGATGACGGAGTCTTGTCTTCCATGGAAGGTTACTGGAGTACTATGCAGCACAGGCTGCTTCTCTCTAGATGCATAAACGGATCTCTAAGTGTCTTTTGATTTTGCCCATATGAAGGAATAATGTAGATCCAGTGGCAGTAGATCTGATCCTCTGAACTGCAAAGAATCAGGGGCTAACTTGGATGGTGTGCCAGCAGACTGCAAGAGTTCTCTTCCAATACATGGAAACCAGTTGAGCTTCAGGGATACTTGCAAATAATTGAAGCTAGTAAGTTTGTCAAGCTCCCAACTTGGAATGCACACAATCTCATAAGACCTCCAGGGGCCATTTGTATAAAGCACATCCTTGCAAATGATTCTTCTGTGGATAAGATAGTACCTCTGTCACTTGTATGATCAGGAATCTAAACAAATTAAACTAAAATGTTGTTAGTAACCACCAAACCACATTCTTCAAGATATTTTGCATTCAAAATCTCTCCTGCTTCTATGCCAAGGATTGGTTGGTATGGCGATGTACTTGTATGAGTTTGGTTTTGAACTAGGTTGTTAGTTCTAGTATGGGCCTGGTGAACTCCTGCATTTTGCATGGACCAGGTCCTCCATCTGTTATAGATTGTTTTGTTGAGCTCCTATGACTTATTAGACAGATGCTAAGCAGGCCAGCAGGTAGGGTTTTTTCCAGGCAGGAATCCTGGTTTGATAAAGATTGCAGGGCTGCCAAGGGTAGCATGCATAGTGCCTTAAAGTAAGTCCCAAGAGATCAGAGTATTATCTCAGTCTGTCGAAAGGCTTATGCTTTGGCTCTAAAAAAAGAGAAAAGCAGCTATTGAAAATGAGAAATGGGAGGCTATTGTTGTCTCTTGCCATGGAAAAGACATGCAGGCTTTTTGAAAGGCGGTGCGAGCTGGCTTATCCCCTTACCTCCATACCGTCAGCGGATGAAGTTACTGTTCATATTACTGCTGACACTTTGATAGATCACTTCTCCACAGTTTACTACCAATGACGGTGTTCCATTCAATGAGGGACAGTGTGATTATTCCCCATGTAGCAACCTTACTTTTTATGTTGATGAAGTTGCTAAAGCTATTTACAGTAGCCCACGGAAAAAGGCTCTCAGTCCAGATGGAGTACCACTCGACTTGTCCAAAGAAGACTCTGAGTTTAGTTCTCATGTGCTCGCCAGCATCTTTAACATAGTTTATCGGAAAGAGGCCCCCACCATCGTGGCGTACGTCAATAGTCATTTCTATTTTTGAAAAGGGTATTCCCCATGATCCTAGACGTTACCACCCAATATCTTTACTTGACTGTACAAATACAATAATTGGTAGAGTGATTTTGAATCAACTTCTTTCCTGGTCCATCTTGCATCCAAGGACATGTCGAGCACATTTAATTGTGTTAGTAGGTCCAAATTATGGGTTACCCTTGTGTCCATGGGCCTTGAAGAGGGGTTGGTTTCTTTCCTTAGACTCCTTCACCAAGGCCTTTCGGCCTCTGTCAGGTTTAGGAAGCCTGGGGGAGTGTACGCCATCCTTTAAAGTTAAATGTGGAGTACACCAAGATAGTTTACTTGCCCCCATTCTCTTTTTGCTTTATACCAATGACCTGGAAAATGTACTGGCAAATGCCGGAGCTGATGTGCCATGTGTCGGGATGAAGGCCATGCCTGCCTTACTATACGCGGTTGACGCGGTTCTTCTCGGCATGACGGCCAATGGTCTCAAGACTTTAATTTCCAGTTTTGTGACCTTTATGTAGGGGCTTGAGTTACAGACAAACTTCACTAAAACCTTCACAATGGTGTGTGGCCCCTGAATTACCAAAACTAGAACTTTAAACATAGGAGGAAGAAAACTGGATTGGGTGAGTTTCTTCCCATATCTTAGCTTGGATTTTGATGATGCCTGTAATTGGTCTTCCTGCCTTAGAAGGATAGCACGTTATTTGCATACCATCAGCATCACCTTTTACCTCACATTGGATGAAATCCAGTGGCTCAGATTTTGGAAATAAATGAAAGGAAGTGTATACCAACTGTGACATATGGGACAGGAATTTGGGCATACAGAGATGTAGGGGTGGTCTAGGAGGAGGAGAATAGGTTCTGCCGATGTGTGTTGGGGGTTCCCCCTTTCACTTCACACTATTGTTTACACTTGGAACTAGAGTTGTACTACGTTCAATATTTCATTAATGTAGGCGCTCTGAACCTTTGGAGCTCGAAATGGGTGAACAGTGAAGCTGAGTTTAACCAGGCTATTATAAGAGAAAGTCTTTCTTGTGACCACAGGCTTAAAATCCAGTGGTTAAAATATATTAGAGACACCTCCCCAGCACTGGGTTCTGTGCATCTATTTGAGAATCTGGACATAATAACAAAAAAAGATAAAGACTGGATTCAGGACTGTAAACATAGACAAGCCTCTACGGAGGTGGTTGAGGTGCTAAAACCAACTGTGAGAGATGTGATTCAGATGGCTGAAGGGACCGCACCATTTTTCTCGCATTCTCTCTAATTTCTCTCTCTCACGCTTTTTCCCAACTTTCACTCACCTTTCAATTTTCACTCTTCCTTCCTCCTGTAAGTGCAGCCCGTGTCTGTTGAACTCTGACACTGGTCAGACGTTCGAGGCACTCCTCCAACCGCAGGCTCCTGCTTGCGCCTCATCCCTGGTGTCTAGTGGGAGAGCTTTGCTCTTCTGCTAGGCTGCTCACCGGCCCTTGGCCTCTTTTTCTCTGTCTTCTCCCTTTTGTGCTTTTCTGCTTGCTGTATTGTGCCCTTGCGCTTTCTGTGCTTTTTTCTATCTTGTTCCTCTTTTTCTGTGCTTTTTACCCTAATTTTCCTATTTGTCTCGCATTCTCTCTCATTTCTCTCTTTGACGCTTTTTCCCAACTTTCACTCTTTCCTCTCCGTGCCGCTGCTGCCCCCGTGGCCCCAGCCCCCTTTTTGCACCGTTTTTCCCGCTCCCGCTTCCCAGGTTTCCTCTCCTCTCCCCCTACTTAATGGCAGCCGCTGCGTGGTAGGAAGAGCAACCCCACTGACCTGGTCAGTGAACTGCTCTGCCTCCGTGTAGCTCCTCCATTAAGTACAGCCCGTGTCTGTTGAACTCTGACCCAGGCCAGTAGTTCAAAGCCCTCCTCCACCCGCAGGCTCTTGCCTACGCCTCAGCCCTGGTGTCTACTGGTTGAGCTTTGCTCTTCTGCTAGGCTGCCCACCGGCCCTCTATATCTTTTTCTCTGCCTTCTCCCTTTGAGTTTTCTGCTTGCTCTATTGTGCACTTGTGGTTTCAGTGCTTTTTTCTATCTTATTACTCTTATTCTGTGCTTTTTACTCTAATTTTCCTATTTTTCTTGCATTCTCTCGTATTCTCTCTCATTTCTCTCTTTCACGCTTTTTCCCAACTTTCCCTCTTCCTGCTGCCCCCACAGCCCCTCCCCCCTTTTCGCTCTGTTTTTCCCACACCCGCCTCCCAGCTGTCCTCTCCTCCCCCTCTCCCTACTTAATGGCAGCTGCGTGCAGAGGGTGTGCTTCTGGAGCCCCAAAGGCACGCCAAAGTCAAGCCCATCTGTGCCCGTCCATGACCCGACCGAGACCAGCGCCAGGACCTCTGGACCTATCACCTGCCACCGCTACATGCCAGCAGCACTCCACACACTCAACCCAGGATGCAACAACAACTGCAAACCCTCATCACCGGCCGACACCCACAGAACCTTCAGCTCCCTCCGCTGCTGCCAATCCTACACCACCACCAAGACCTTCGACTCGCCACAACCCACCTGCGACAACACACCCACACCGAAGATCCTGAAATGCGTCCTCCTCAACGTCTGCTCCCTCCACAAACACGCTACAGAAATCTGGGACCTCCTTGACAGCACCATCCCGGACCTCGCATTCCGCATTCCTCATTCAAAGCTGGACCAACACCACCTCTGGCTCGGACATTGCCATCGCCATTCCCCAAGGATACGCGATCAACCAGTAGAACCGCCCCAGCCACCCTGAGGTGTGGGGGGTAATTGCCATCATCCACAAGTCTAACATCCGACTGAGATAAAATACAAGAGGCACTCATTATAACATGACAAATAATAGTACTCATGAGTCAGTGTACATAGGCAATGTTTTGTCATATATTTCTAAAGAATAATAGGATTATTTCCAACATAATCCCCAATTACAGTATCACTGTCCAAATCCAAATAGTAGAATTAATTGATCTGTTATTCCAAGTTTGCTATGATCCAAAGTTATGTTTGTAATAGTGCATTTAGCATCTAGACCTTTTGGGTGTGGTGTTTCAAGAGTGCACCATTTCGAGATTCAACCCTTTCCGTTGATATTTACCTCGTTACCCATAGCGCCTAGTATTCTCCCAGTATAATACACCCACACGTAGTTAGAGTATAAAACAATTGGGTAGTGGTCGCTAGGGTGAGATCAAACAAGATGGATAGAGTGAAACTAGCAGAAGAATTATTTAATAATGTTGCACAAGGGAATACATTATTTAATCTGAATATAAGCTCTAATCATTCATGTAAAGAGGGCTTAAGGAATACATTTATTAAATTGGAAAAATTAAGAAAAAATGAACTCTCTAAATGGTGGGATGGGGCAACATTAAAACAATATGTCAAGCTCAATCTTATCCCAAGGGAATTACGTTCCCAAATTTTTCCTACATATGATGACTTGGACCCAGATTTACTGATTCTCTGGGACAAAGAACTAACCTCTAGTTCATTAAAACTTATGGATAGTCTTATCACGAATTCCGAAAGGAAGGTTTCTAAATTACAAAAAGAAATTGCCATACTCGAGACAGAAATTAAGGAGCTCAACCTTCCCGAGGCTACAGAGAAAAATTACTAAATCCTAGAGGAGATTCTCTCCTCAGTTCAACAAGAGTTTACTCAGTGAAAGGCAAGAAAATTAAGAAGGGATGAAAGGGATTACGAATCAGGAAGAGTATTTACTTTTGCTCGAAAATATGATCATTTGGTACAATCGAATCTTACTAGTCAAGTATCACAGTCTTCTGTTAACTCAGGTTCCACATCCACTAGTGCTCAGATTTCCAGTGACAGCGACATTGAAGGTGGTGGGGGAAGTGTACCACAAAGTAAACAGCCTGGTAGTGGTGGTTTTTTACAAGAATTTATGAGAATAAAGCAAAGTAATCGCGATCTGAACATGAAGAAAAGATATACAGGAGGACCAGAAGGGGCAGACGAGGGGGGAAACATAAAAGAAAAAACAGGCATGAAAACAAGATCCTGGGACAAGAGGGTATAAACCAAAGCACAACTGACTCTATAAATGTTGTTAATCTATCCAATTTGACTCTCACATCTGATATGAGAACATTGTTGGAAAAGGGCCTTAACTTTTGCCCCACAGATCGAGGAGATGTAAATAAGTTGAAAATAGATTTATTTAAATTTGTTCGCAAACTTAAACTGAAGAAACATTTCTTGCTTTATCAATCTGATATACAGAATCAAGACAATATAATTCAGAGTTTAGATTTAAATGAATTTTCAATTAAAGATATTCAAGACACAGCAACATTACTGTCTAACTCTGAACATGAGGAATTTCCAATTATTTTCTCTCAGGTGGTGAATGATCTTGACATCACACATAATATCAGTATAAGCAGTGGTCTCAAAAGTAAGTCCAAATGGGTTCCTAAGCTTATTGGTAATAATAAGTTAGACATGTTCTTTGATTTAGTATGTAGAGATTTGGATAAAGCTAAGCCACATTTCTCAGGTTCGAACCTGAGTCATGGTGAAGAAATGGCCCTGAAGGATTTATGGCAGAATGAAGAAATTATCATTAGACCAGCGGATAAAGGGGGCAATGTAGTGATAATGAATATACATGACTATGAGACGGAAATTGCTTCTCAATTACAGGATAAATGTTGTTATGAGAAACTTACATATAACCCAATTCCAGGATTGATCAACTGTATACAGAAGAAATTGAAGGATTGGTACGAATTGAAATTACTGGATAAAGATGAATACCAATATTTGTTGAATGCCCGGCCCAGATATCCATGTATTTACACTTTACCGAAAATACATAAAGCATTACCATTCCCCCCAGGAAGACCTATTATTTCGGGGATCTCAGGACCTACAGAAAAAATATCAGAATTTGTAGATGTTTTCCTCCAACCCATGGTCAATAATTTACCATCATTCATTAAGAATACTACACACATCCTGAGTATTCTAAGTGATTTTGAATGGGATACTAACATGACACTTGTCACCTTAGATGTGGTTTCTTTATACACGTGTATAAAACATGATTTAGGTTTGAAGGCCGTTGAGGCATTTCTTTATAGAAAATCAATCACGTTGTGGCAACACACAAGAATGATACTAGATATGATAGAGTTAATTTTGAATAACAACTTTTTTCTGTTCAAGAGAGACTGGTATAGACAGAAACAAGGTGTGGCAATGGGCTAGAGATTCTCCCCCTCTTACGCAAACCTTTTTATGGGTTGGTTTGAGGAGAGGTGGGTCTTGGGCCCAGAGGCCGCCAAGTGGCACTCGGACATATTGTACTGGGGTCGTTATATCGACGATTGTCTTATGATTTGGACAGGAGATGTGGAACAACTTACTGAATTTTGTAAATACCTTAATGCAAATGATATGAATGTTCAATTTACTTACCAGCACAGCAATACTAGCATTGACTTTTTGGATGTACAATTATTTATTGAACATAATAGTATTCAAAGTAGGTTGTATAGGAAGGCTATCAATTTGGATGCGGCTGCTAAAGTTTGAATAATAAGCTATATCATCTTTTGAAGAATATGATTGAACCTTAATAATTTGGACTGGCTATCAATTTGGATGCGGCTGCTAAAGTTTAAATAATAAGCTATATAATCTTTTGAAGAATATGATTGAACCTTGATTAGAGAAATCTGGACTTGGACTTTGGATCATAGCAAACTTGGAATAACAGATCAATTAATTCTACTATTTGGATTTGGACAGTGATACTGTAATTGGGGATTATGTTGGAAATAATCCTATTATTCTTTAGAAATATATGACAAAACATTGCCTATGTACACTGACTCATGAGTACTATTATTTTTCATGTTATAATGAGTGCCTCTTGTATTTTATGTTTGTAATAGTGCATTTAGCATCTATCAAGACCTTTTGGGTGTGGTCTTTCAAGAGTGACCATTTCGAGATTCGACCCTTTCCGTTGATATTTACCTCGTTACCCAGAGCGCCTAGTATTCTCCCAGTATAATACACTCACACGTAGTTAGAGTAACATCTGACTGAGTACACAATCCAAAGACACCACAAGCCTGATGGAACACCTCCACTTCAAACTTCAGACAAGTCCAGCGTCCATCCTCATGGGAACCCTCATCTACTGCCTACCCGGGCCCCTGGCACCTTTCTCCGATTTCATCACAGACAGTATCACCGCGCAAACCATCGCAGTCTCCAACTACCCCCTGCTGGGAGACCTCAACTTCCACCTCGACAACCTACAAGACCCCAACACTGCATCCCTCCTAGACAACCTCCATAAAATAGGGCTCCGACAGATCGTGACGGAACCAACACATTCAGCAGGACACACCCTCAACCTGATCTTCACAACAGGAACCTCCGTCACCTTCAGCCACACCTCCGAACTTCCATGGACAGACCATCGCTGCATCTATTTCATCTTCAACACACCCACCATCCTCAGACCTCAACACCAACCATCTCGTAGAAGCTGGGCAAGAATCACTCCTGACCAGCTCGCCACCACCCTCGCCAACTCTGCCCCCGTCACACACAACGACGACCCGAACATTGCAGCCCGCACCTTTCACAAATAGATCGCGGACTGCACCAACACCATAGCCCCCCTCAAAAAGAACAGCACACACGCCAAGAAAGCCAGCTGGTTCACCGCAGAACTCTGAGAATCCAGATGCACATGTCGACGCCTCAAGAAAATCTGGAGAAACAGCAAATCTACAGAAGCCCAAATCAAGTTCAGAGCCGCCACCACCGCACACCACCATCTCATCAAAAGCAACAGAAAGAAAGCAATACAAGAAAGAATCTCCTCACACGCACACAACAGCAAGGAACTCTTCAGCATCATCAAGGAGTGCGCCCAACCCACCAGCGAAGCAACAGACATAACACCCTCACAAGATCTCTGCAACAAACGCAACACATACTTCCACCACAAAATCAGGACCATCTACGACAACTTCAGGGAGGACAACCTACGTGTAGACCCCCCTCCAACCCGATACCAAAAAGCAATGATCACCAATTGGACCCCCCTCACCACCGAAGATATACTGAAGACAATGAGGACCATACACTTCGGGGCCCCCACGGACCCATGCCCCCAAGCTCTGCCTCACTATCAACCGCTCCCTAGCAGACGCCTCTTTCCCCAACTACTGGAAACACGCCGAGATCAACCCTCTCCTCAAGAAACTCTTGGCGGACCCCACCGACCTCAAGAACTATAGGCCCATTTCCCTGCTCCCTTTCCCAGTGAAAGTCATAGAGAAAGCCATCAACATCCAACTCGCCACTCTCATGGAATACCACAACATCCTCAACGCTGCCTTAGCACCAAAACAGCCCTACTAGCCGCAACGGATGACATCCGTTCCCTGCTGTACAAGGGAGATACTGTGGTCCTCATCCTGCTCGACCTCTAGGTGGCCTTCGACACAGTCTCCCACCACACACTGATACACAGACTTCACTAGGCAAGCATCAGAGACAAAGCCCTCGACTGGATCCAATCGTTCCTCTCCGGCAGAGCTCAACAAGTAAGACTTCCCCTCTTCCTTTCAGACCCCACACCTACCACCTGCAGAGTTCCCGAGGGTTCCTCCTTCAGTCCCACGTTGTTTAACATCTACATGGCTCCGCTAGCTGCCATCATCAGAAACTATGGACTCAACATAGTCTCCTACGCTGACGACACTCAACTCATCCTCTCCCTATCCAGCGAACCCAACACAGCCAGTCACAACTTCCGCGAAGGGATGGGAGCAGTCGCCAACTGGATGAAAAGCAGCTGCCTACAACTCAACGCAGACAAAATCATGGGGCCCCAACCCGAAGCATGGAATGACTCCTGGCGGCCCCCCTCCCTCGGAAGCCCTCCCACCGCCACGAACCAAGCCCGCAACCTCAGAATCATCCTGGACTCCAAACTCAACATGGACCGCCAAATCAACTCAGTCGCATCCATCTGGTTCTGCCCCCTCGCCTCCTATGCAAGACATTCAGATGGATCCCCATCGAACACAGAAAGACCGTCACACACACCCTCATTCCCAGCAGACTGGACTACGGCAACACGCTCTGCGCAGGAATCAACAAGAAACTCACCCGCAAACTATAGAACATCCAGAATGCTGCTGCCAGAACGGTCCTCAACCTACCTCAACACTGTCACATCTCCCAGCACCTGCGCACACTACACTGGCACCCCATAGAGAAAAGAATCACTTCAAGATCCTCACCCATGCACACAAAGCCCTCCATGACACCGGACCAGCCTACCTAAGGAGGTGACTCACTTTCCACGTACCCCACTGGACCCTATGCTCAGCCCAGCTCTCTCTCGCCGAAGTACCCTGCACCAGAAAAACAAGAACAGGGAGACGCTCATTCTCCTACCTCACCACCACAGCCTGGAACGCCCTACCGCCCCACCTTAGGCAGACTACACCCCTCCTCAACTTCAGGAAAGAGCAGAAGACATGGCTATTTGAAGAAATGGCTATTTGAAGAACTACCGCACTGATGGACACTCCACGCCCCCCCAGTGAACAACACTGATTGATTTTTTGACCATATTTATCTTTACTGCAGAATGTTTATGAACGAACAATACTGACCAGATTTAGAATGGGTACGAAACGCTGGCTACTTTGTTTCCCGTTAGAGCAATACTCTTATTCAGCTGTTTGTACTTGCCCATGCGATGAGAAATCATATTTTTTGGAGATTTTATCTTCCTTACACCAAAAAACATTTGTTACCTTTGTTGTGTAGGTTTAAGTTTTCTAAATGTAAAGTTGTCCTGTTTTTAATCTAGCAACTTACCGATTATGATACGTTTTTGTGTTGGATGCTTCTTGAAAGGTATTCTAGAGCAGAGGAAGAGAATGCTATTTTATATGTTGCTATGCAGTCTATGTAACGGTTATGATATATGTTATTGGCTCACACTTATTTTGATTTATATATAATTGTAGAGAGGTGGTGATTGATATTTTTTCTGTTGATATGCTGCTATGTTTTTATACTATATGACTTGGTTTCCTCTGCCAGCCATATATGCTGCTTAAGAAATGTCTCTTCTTCCAGCTGACGGAGGGATTATACTTTATGTTTTATGTATTTTTAACAGTTTGCACATATATTTTTTTTAACTTATGAGAATTGTATGGAATGTGTGACTCTCTTTTATGATCCATTTTGATGAGATCGAATAAAGATTAATTTGATACTTTGATACTCTCCTACTTCTATTCTAATCAGTTTGTAGACTATTTTACATCTTTGACTGGATCAATCAAATTCGAAACCATAGGTAAAGGGTCCCCACTTTTGATTTTTTTTTGTAAATCTCTTTATTGGGTTTAATACAACCAAATACTGTATTGCAGCAATATACAGTGATGGAAAGGAAGAAAAGTAAGAAAAAGAATATACAAGATAAAGAACAACACATGAAACTATGCCACTTATCAAGAGATATTACTGCAAAAGGGTTGTCAAGAATGGAGAGCTGCCATGGGGGTACAGGAGCCAAGGCCCACTAGAGGCCTGCAGTGTGCATCAACCTCGCCTCAGTAGTCCTGAGAACACCATGTAATGGAAAGAGGGGGGCAGGGGAGAGCGCTACGTATGTAACAATTTCAAATGAGGGCGTTGTTCAGCATCGTGCCAGTGTGAGTACTTTGCAATGGTGGACCTCCCCACTAGGGAGCAAGAGAGGACACCGGTCAAGGGGACCCCTTCCCCCAGTTGTCAAAGTGACATAACTTCACCACGAGGCAGTTTGGGCGCCCATAAGTGATCAAGGGGGACTTGTGTCATTTTTGGCTTCTATATTTACAATAAAAGCGTTGCACACTTCACAACCACCCCCTGCCAGCCCCTTAGATTGCAGGAGATGCAGAATTTGGGCCTCGGTGTATGACCACTGGAGCAGGCCCTGCAGCCACTTAACATGACTTGGAGCATGTGGGGCCTTCCAATGTGTGGCAATAAGGCGTTTGAAGGTTATGAAAGCTAAATCAATAAATCTATGGAGCTATTTATCACCTTTAGCCCGCTGACGCAGACCTAATAAGCAGGAATCTGGGTTTAATATCAAGACGTGGTTGGTTATTTCTGCCGTTGTCTCAGTAATGTGTCGCCAAGCTGCCGTCAGCAGTGGGCAGTCCCATACCATATGATAGAAGTTAGCTTCTGGTGCCGCACAGCGGGGACACACAGGGTCTGACGTGGGGATCATGTGCTTAATGCGGGATGGGGACAGATAGGAGTGATATAGGTAATTGAATTGGGTGTAGCGAAGCCTGGGGTTGCGCGAGACACGTTTAACAGTGGAAAGCACTACTGTCCAGGCCTTCTGCGACAAGGGGGTTAGTGAGTACTTCATCCCAGAAGGCGCGGGCATCCTCTAGGCTCAGGCGGGCCACCACCAAAAACGTATTATAGAGCCTTGATATCACTTTTTTGGTGTCATTTATGGATAGCATCAGTGTGAGTATCTGTGATGTCGGAGGTTCTTCATCTCCCGTGTCCCAGGTGTTTCGTAGCAAATGTCCTATTGTACAGTAGGTCAGGAAAGCACCAGTGTGTATACCTGTGTTGTCCCTTAGTTCGTCGAACGTTAGTAATGTGGCCTCAGGGTAAAAATCACCCACCCTCACAAGATCTGCCTCCCGCCACGGATGTGATTTACGAGCATGTCACGACCTTTGGGCAAATGTAAGAGTGTTATCAGTGTCGAGTATGATGTGTGCAGTGGATATATCGCAGTCAACATGTTTTGGCAGTTTCCAGTATGATGTTGCCACGGTGAGAGGGACGTACTCCATCCGACAACCAGGTGTATGGTGGTGTCTGAGCCAGTGTGTAAGATATTACCATTTGCTCTGCAGTGCAGTGTTTCCCCATCCAGCTGAGGGGCCACTGCAGTTGGGCGACAGTGTAAGTGATAGAGTTCGAAATTGGGCATACCTAGGCCACCACTCTTCTGTGGGCATTGTGTTGTGGCCAGTGCCACAAGGCGTCTGTCCATTCCCCACAGTAGGTCGGTTAGCAAGCTCTGTAAAGATTTAAAAAATGAGTGAGGGAGAATGACTGGTAGCGCTGCAAAATAATATAATAGTGTGGGAAGAATGAGCATTTTAGCAATGGCCACTCTGCCCATGGGTGATAATGGGAGAGAGCCCCAGAAAGGGAGCGATCCCCGTATGGAGCGAATAGCCTGATTGATGTTGCCCTCCTTCAAATCATTAATGGAGTGATACACCTGTATTCCCAAGTATTTGAAGGTGGCATGGCACCATGGTAAATAATAGCTCAGGAGGTCAGGCTGTATGCCTACGGGAACAGGTGATAAGGGGAATATGCAGGACTTAGACCAGTTAACTTGCAGCCCCGATATTTCGGCAAAGGAGTCCAGTATGGCCATAACCCCCGGCATAGAGATGACATGGTCTCGGAAATAAATTAAGGCATCATCTGCATATGAAGAGATGATGTGATGCGTGTGGAGTTCTGGTATGCCCCATCGACATGCATTTGTACGCAATTTGGCAGCCAGGGGCTCCATACCTATAGCGAACAACAGTGGGGAGAGCGAGCAGCCCTGTCTAGTGCCCCGATATATGGAGAATGTGTCTGAAATGATTTGCCCTCTCTTGACTCGAGCCATGGGGTTAGAGTATAATGTAGTGATCCAGGTTATGTATCCAGATCCGAAGCCCATTGTACCTAGGGGCATATTTATACTCCGTTTGCGCCGAATTATCGTCGTTTTTTTCGACGCAAATTCAGCGCAAAACTAACGCCATATTTATACTTTGGCGCTAGACACGTCTAGCGCCAAAGTATGAGTAAAGAGCGTCATTTTTTAGCGTGAACGCCTTCCTTGCGTTAATGAGATGCAAGGTAGGCGTTCCCGTCCCAAAAAATTACTGCGACGCAAATGCGTCGTATTTATACTCCCGGGCAAAAATCACGCCCGGGAGTTGGCGGGGCAGAAAACCGCGCATTTGCGCCACTTTTTAACGCCTGGGTCAGGGCAGGCGTTAAGGGACCTGTGGGCTCAAAATGAGCCCACAGCTGCCCTCCCATGCCCCCAGGGACCCACCCTTGCCCACCCCAGGAGGACACCCAAGGATGGAGGGACCCACCCCAGGGACATTCAGGTAAGTTCAGGTAAGTATAAATATTTTTTTTTTTTATATTTTTTTGTGGCATAGGGGGGCCTGATTTGTGCCCCCCTACATGCCTCAATGCCCAATGACCATGCCCAGGGGACAAAAGTCCCCTGGGCATGGCCATTGGGCAAGGGGGCATGACTCCTGTCTTTACTAAGACAGGAGTCATGTAAATGGCGTCTGGGCGTCGTTAAAAATGGCACAAATCGGGTGGAGGCGATTTTTTGCGTCACCCTGACTTGCACCATTTTTAAGACGCCCTAGCGCCATTTTTCCCTACGCCGGCGCTGCCTGGTGTACGTGGTTTTTTTCCACGCACACCAGGCAGCGCCGGTCTGCTTGCGCCGGCTAACGCCATTCAATAAATACGGCGCCCACATGGCGCTTCAGAATGGCGTTAGCCGGCGCAAAATTTTTTGACGCTAAACTGCGTTAGCGCAGTTTAGCGTCAAAAAGTATAAATACGGGCCCTAATGTTTTAATAAGGAAGTCCCAGATTAGGGTATCAAACGCTTTCTCGATATCCAAAGACATGGCCACTCCACAATGGTACGTTTTAGTGGTGCTGTGAAGAAGACAAAGTAGTCTCCTGATATTCAGGAAAGTGTTACGGCCAGGGATAAATCCGGACTGGTCCTCATGTATCAAATGAGGAATGAGTGGGAAGAGTCTGTTTGCCAGTATTTTCCCTAAGACCTTGCAGTCTGTGTTTAACAGGGATAGTGGGCGGTAGGACGCACGTCCAGAGGATCCCAGCCGGCTTTTGGAAGCACTGCTATGAGGGCCTCACACAGAGATTCCGGCAGTTGCCCCCTTTTGTGCTCCTCATTGAACATGGAGAGCATGGGCTGTAAAAGGTGGTTCGCTTATGTTGCATAATATTCTATGGGTAAACCGTCTGTGCCTGGGGCCTTATTGTGGGCCATTTGGGTTAGTGTGACACGGATCTCCTCCATACAAATGGGACCATCTAGCGCAGCAGTCTGCTCCTGCCGCATGCGCTGCAGAGGAAGGGTAGCCAACAAAGTGGTTGTGTGCCTAGGTGGGGGGGCGCGGGTTGCCGCCTACAACAATTGATAGTAGGAGTAAAAAGCAGCGTTGATAGCCCCTTGAGTATTAACTATTGCACCTGAGTCTAATCTAATTGCCCCAATGGGCGAGCGCTGTGGGGTGTCCCGGACCAGCCAAGCCAGTAAGCGGCCCGATGTGTCACCCTCAGCATACTGTCTCATCATATAATGTCTGTAGGCATATTTGCACAGTTTGGTGTTAGCCTCCCTATGATTTGCCCGCAATGTGCTAAGCTCCTGTGGGCGCAACTCACCATTGGCTACAGTCACCTCTGCTACACACATTTTGGCCTTGAGTGCAGCCAACTCACGAAGCAGTACCCGACGGACACCCACAGAGGCAGCCATGCAACTGCCGCACACCACTACTTTGTGTGCATCCCATTTGGTTGCACGGTGTGATGTTGTGTTATTGTTTTGTGAGAAACATATGGATAGGCATGTGGAGAGCTCCTCACGGAAAGGGGGGTCAGACACTGCTTCTACTCGCAGGTGCCACGTTGGTATCTTTGTAATCGGATGACCCCACCTCAGGACCACCCTTAGGGGGCAGTGGTCTGACACAGTGCGAGCCAGGTTTGTCGAGCTATGCACCCATTGAATCATGGATGTTGGCGCCAACATCAGGTCTATTCTAGTGTGCAGGTCATGGACTGAGGATTAAAAGGAGTATTCACGCTCTGCCAGATGCCCCTGTCGCCATAAGACATGCAATCAATCCACTCCTTGTTTTCCAAGCCACAAATTCAAGGGAGGTGTGCCTACTTGGCGCGTTCAACAATGGGGGAAAGGAGCGTTCTAGTATGTCAGGAGCGCAATTAAAATCGCCACCCCACAAACTGCCCCCGCTGGGTCCTGAACCAGACCGGGAGTCACTGTATTCCAGAAGCATCCCTGGTTAGAGTTGGGTGCGTATATACCTACAATTGACAACGGTGTACCATCGAGGTGGCCCTCAGTTACAACATACCGACCACTGGAGTCTACTTGTGTGCGGTCTGCCACGAAGGGCACTCCAGGGGCAAACAATATTGCCACACCACGAGCGAAGGATGATGTCGTGGTACCAAGGATTTGACCCTTCCAGCTAGAGCGCAGCCTCCCGAGGGTGGTCTCTGATAAATGTGTTTCCTGGAGCTTGGCTATATGCACCAGATGGCTCTTCAAATATGCATGAATACGATGTCTCTTGTGAGGTGTGGCCATGCCCCATACATTCCATGTGATCACATTATAACGTGTTGTAAGAACTTGTGTCTGTGCAGCCATGTCTGTATAGGAGTCCGAGTCTGCCCTTGGCTCTCAGCAGCCCGCCCTGTGTCTATGATTATGGGGCCCACCTGCACCCCTCTTGGAATTTTACTATTGCTTTTGAATCTGCTGTTACTCTCAACTCCCGGCCCACCAATATTGAATGGTGGTAATAACAGAACAATAAAAAAAAATACTGAGATAAGAACAAAATTGGGTGTAGCAGAGGACCAAGACTGTGCTTCACAAACAACACGAAGCCAAAGGAACTGAGCCTGTGACCAAGCATGAGGGACAACTGGTCCTTATGGAATAAGGCATTGGGTGAGAGCCAGGTGTGTTGGCTTGGGCGCTCAGCACACCGGATGCTGAACTGGATCCGGCAGCCACACCAGTCTGTAAGGGGACCAGGATTCCCACGTAATGTTTCAATGTTGCCTACCTTAGGTTCCATTGGGCTTAGACTTTACTCCCCAAAGAGTGAGTAGAGGCGTTCCTTCATTGTGGGGCGCATCCCAGCCACATCCGTCTCTGTTTCAGCGACTCTTTCAGACAGTTTTCCGTGATCCGCGCGTAGTAGATTAACATCCTGTGTCACTGCATCAATCTTTGTTTCTAAGGAAGTTTTAGTGTCTAAGATGGCCTGTAGCACCTTTTCAAATTGTGAGGTATGATTATGGATTTTGGCGTCCATCTGCTGCAGGGCATACCATGTCCTGTCTAGAACTGCGAGCGGAGTGTCTGGGGCAGTCATTGTTGCCGCTGGTGTCTTGGAGGTTTTTGGTTTACCCATTCGGTCTCCTGTTATTTGGGCACTCACCAGCAGGCACCTCTCATACAACGCACTGGCTGATATGCTGTAAATGCTGTCTGCAGGGCCCGTGGTGGAGACCAATCTCAGGGGGCACTGTACCAGTACAGGAGGGCCTGTAAACCCATCGGAGTGCAAAGCCCCCAAGACTTGGGGAGGTGAGCTGCTGCCACAGGCCCTCCAGGGCAGTGGGTGTTAATGGCACATGTCCCCCAGTCTGTGCCAACGTCCAGTCTACAGTTTGTACACAGCGCAATGCAATACCTCTAGGGAGATGACAGCACAACCACTAGTGCCAGGAGAGGCAGGAGAGACCACATGAGCCTCTCCCGCACTGTAGATGAAGTTCCTGGACCCTCCTGGATCCGCCTCACTGGCCCAAGTCCAGCTTGGGGCCGAGCCCTCCAAGTCCCTCAGCTCCGCACCTTTCGGCCAGGGCAGTTGCGCGGATCTTCACTCTAGCAGGCCGGTGTCTCGGGAGGCCTCAACACAGAGGAACCCCCAGGTCCGTGCCGGCAGCCGATGCTCTCCTCCATAGCCCCAATCGGGGCAGGCCGCCAATTCCGCTGCGGTCAGCAAGACTCAGAAGCGTGCGCCGCGGCACGACACACGCTGCTGAAATGAATTGCCTGGGCCCAGTCCTTGGGCGATGTGGGCGCTACACCGCTCGCACCTCGAGCCGCCCTTCGTGGTGACTCCTCACCACTGCAGCTGACTTTCCCCCTGTAGCCCCAGCCAGGGTGGTCTGCCAGGTCCGGGTCAGGCAGCGACTTCCCACAGGAGATGCCACGGGCCAAGGTGCACCTCTGCCGCGAGTCCTTCGGGCCCGTCTATTGTCACGGGTGAAGCAACGCCCGTGTCCTGTGTCACTCCATGTGGTGACCCAGTGAGATCAGAGGTGGCCCGGGAGAGCTGGATGCGTGGCAATCGGCTGGAGAGATCCAGTGTTTGCCTGGAAACAAGATATTTGGCTGGCTGAGCGCGGAGCTCCAATTTACGCTTCTGCTCCCGTCGGCATCTTTGCCACGCCTGCCACAAGGGTCCTCACTTTTCATAATATCATTTAACAGTTGACAATTAAGACAAAGGTGTAGTTCTCTAACTTTCTTGTGTAAACAAAGAAAATAGGTGCCATAGCCAAGGGTGACAAAGGACACAATCAGTTTTTTTTTAAGTTTCTTCCAAATCCTGCTCAATATCTGAACTCCCTTCTAAAACAAAGCCTACAGAACTTTTCAATCAGGTTAAACATCATTCCTGAAGTCAAAAGTTGTCTATGGTTGTCCAAGATATCTGCTTCATTATAAAGAAACATGAGCTGATCATTCTCTGGTAGTGCAGCAAGAATCTGAAACTATCTGCTTCCCTCCACCTAATCACCTGCATTGTCACCTACAAAAAGGACCTCAAATTCTTCCTATTTGACAGGCACCAAGGTTAGTCACCCTCGACCATACTTAAGTACTCTCTCCTCCAAGATCTGAGCTACCACCATCTAAATTAACGTTTTAACTGATTATGACCTTTGACCAAGTGCTGTAATTGTCTCATGTGGTGATGTCTGCATGCATGTAGGGACAGAAGCCACCACAGGACGAGAGGGTTTGATGAACATTGTACCAGGGCCCATAAAACACTGAAACTAGCACTACATAAATTACCGTGCTGTGTAAACGAAGTGAGGGCAGCTAGGAAACACTACAAGCGTGTTTTAACACAGAGGAAAACAGCTTTAAAAGATGATCTATGGGAGAAACTGCATGAAGCAAGCACAAGTAAAGACCCTGCAGCTTTTTGGCGGGCAATTAATTCACCCTACCTCCAGCCTGATACCGGTCCAAGCCTTGAAATAGCCATTAGTGAGGGAGATTGGATTAGTCACTTTTCTAATATTTATTCCAATCTGTCAACACCAGGACAGTGCGCGCTCTACGGGCATCTAGAATGCAAAAACCCAACACTCGCAAGATAAAGTAATTCATGCATTGTGATGATATGTTATTGTTTAACCTTTTGCATTGCAGAATTCCATCCAAAAGATTCATTTTTAAGGTGCTTATAAATACTGTACATTTACAATGTGTTGCTGCAGACAGAGTGTGTTAGGGTGTGGTCCCTTTCCAGGGCCTTCTGGAGACTTTCCCTGCAACATGCCTGGGCGTGGTTCTAGGCTGGGCCAAGACTCTATAAAAGAGAGTCAGCCCAACTTCCAGTGCTCACTATTCAGAGGTCCCGGTGCAGAGCAGCAGCTTCTTCCTGAGCTCCTGTCCCGGCTGCCTATTTGGATTTTCCAGTCTTCTGAACTCATCTCTCATTGGTGATCACTGTTTCCAGGCGGTAAGACGGTGTTTGGGCATTTCCCAACACCGTAATTGAGAATCTTCATATTCTTGATTTTAATTCTTAAATGAATAACAGATTACTTGTGCGCTGCCATTTTTTGACATTTGTATGGTGGTTTGCAAATAGGGAGGACGCGCAATTTATTCCATAAAGATTTGACTTCGTTATTACATTATTGTTCATTGCGCGCTGATATTTCTTGACATTTACATGATGTTTTACGAGTTGGCAAGACGTGCAACTCGTTTCATGAGCATTTAACTTTGTGGTTCATTGCGCGCTACCTTTTCTTGACATTTACATGGTGGCATTCGAATCGGCGAAACGCGCAATTCTTTCCTCATGTATAAATAATGTAAGTTACTGTGCGCTACCATTCTAAGACATTTTCTTGGTAGCATTTCAAGTTGACACGTCGCGTGATTTATTCCTTGAATCTACGTTGTGTGATTTCATGGTGCACAAACCTTTATGGTGTTTAATACGCATATAAAAATCTGCAGTGTGCGCAATTTACTTCCCAATGTTTTTTCTGAGATGAACACAACACAATACCAGAGTTCTAGAGGTAATTCTGTGTGTTCCTGATATGTATTCCTAAAAGGAGATTCATATGGTTGTTTAGAAATTGCTCAGAGTGTTTCCTGATTCTCATGCTAAAGAAAGTACTTGAATCTGAAAGTCCTATTTAACTTTTCCTGTTTCCTCCTCAGATATTCGGTCATCTAAAGCCTAGTCAGTTTTAGGATTATTCTAGGGTTGTTCATGTTTTTTGGAAAAGACAAAGCTTAGAGTTGTAGCATGGTACTGATTCCATGAGATGTAATTTTGATGTTGTGTTTTAACCTTTTGCTTCCTACAGATCTCCTTCCCAGCTGTTCCCGTCCTAATCCCCTTTTCCCCACTTGGACTCTCTTAGACTCTGTGATAAATCTAATCAGAGTATTGGAGCTGTCTTGTGGTGGAAGTGTTGGGAACGTGCACGGCCCCGAGGATCTGTGACTCTGACAGAATAGTGAGCCCACGAATTATTATCCTCCTGGTTTGTGTATGTTCTCAGCATGGCCACACTGGACGAGCTAGTCAAGGCTATCACCCAGCTCCAGTCAGAAGTGGTATCATCAAAGGATTTGACAAATAGTCTAGCTGAGAGGGTGAGTCAGTTACAGAATAAGTTTTAGAAGAAAGAACAAAGTCCCACAGGTGTGTCTTGGCCAGGTACTTCTTCTCAGACTTCTGGAGGTAGTCCGACTAACATTTCCCTCAATGTTCCTTCAGCCATTCCTTTAGCTCCCCCAGAACGCTTCTCAGGTGATCCCTTGAAAGCGCAATCTTTTCTGGTTCAAGTGGAACTTCACTTCACTTGCAGACCACATACTTTCCCCGATGCCCAGTCTAAAGTAGCTTTCTTGTTGTCATATCTGTCTGGAGATGCAGCTACCTGGGCTATTCCTCTTGTGAGTAAAAATAGTCCCCTGTTGTACAACTGGAAAATTTTTGTTCGTGAATTTGAGAGAGTTTTCGATCGTAGAACTGTAACACAGTCAGCAGATCGTGAATTATTAGACTTACGCCAAGGGAATCAGGACTTAGTGTCATATTTAGCCAACTTTAATCGGCTGGTCGTTGAGACATCCTGGCCTGAAGAAAAACAAGCGGCCTTGTTTTACAGGGGACTCAAAGAGGAGCTAAAAGACATCTTAGCACGAATCGACCCACAACCTGCAAACTGTCAAGATTTAATAAACCTTGTCTTGAGGCTTGATCATCGTTTAAATGAACGAAAAGGAACGCGTAAAAAGACTGAAAAACATTCTTGGCATGCTCATGATAACAAAGACTCAAGAACTCCGAGAGAAAGAACGCCAGAACCGATGGAAATTGGAACCATCAGGAGACCTTTGACCAAAGACGAAAAGGATCTACGTAGAAAAAATGGGCAATGTCTCTATTGTGGGCGGAAAGGTCATTTCGCCAAAGATTGTCCAATCAAAATAAAGAGCAAGCGAGGCCCAGTTCAGAAAGTTGCAACCAATGCATCAGTCGAGTCGGAAAATCTAAAGCACCCAAGTTGCAGAGAAGGGTTGCTCTTGGGTGTCACCGTGGATCCTTCACAATCCAAACATCTAAAATTGGGAATAAGAGTTCAGGTCAAGAAAAAGACCTATTTCAAGAAGGCTCTAGTCGACTCTGGGGCTACCGGAAACTTTGTTGACGCCCAATTGGTTCGTGCATGGGGGATCTCATGTATTGAAAAGAAGACTTCAGAAACCATCCGGGCAGTTGATGGAAAACTCTTGACTGGAGGTCCGATAACTCTTCAGACTGTCCCCTTGACAATAATTTGTGAAGGTAAAAATCAGAGAAAGAAACATAAAGAGGAACTCCTCCTTGATGTGATCCATGCTCCCCAGTATGGGATCATCCTTGGCTTGCCATGGTTAACTCATCACAATCCAGAGACTAATTGGGCTGAACGAAAGATCGTGTTCTCATCAGTGCTATGTAAAGCTATGTAAAGAACATTGGTGGTCATTCTGACCCTGGCGGTCTTTGACCGCCAGGGCGGAGGACCGCGGGAGCACCGCCGACAGGCCGGCGGTGCTCCAATGGGGATTCCGACCGCGGCGGTAAAGCCGCGGTCGGACCGGCACCACTGGCGGGGTCCCGCCAGTGTACCGCGGCCCCATTGAATCCTCCGCGGCGGCGCAGCTTGCTGCACCGCCGCGGGGATTCCGACCCCCCCTACCGCCATCCAGATCCCGGCGGTCGGACCGCCGAGATCCGGATGGCGGTAGGGGGGTCGCGGGGCCCCTGGGGGCCCCTGCAGTGCCCATGCCACTAGCATGGGCATTGCAGGGGCCCCCGTAAGAGGGCCCCTACATGTATTTCACTGTCTGCTGCGCAGACAGTGAAATACGCGACGGGTGCAAATGCACCCGTCGCACAGCTTCCACTCCGCCGGCTCGATTCCGAGCCGGCTTCATCGTGGAAGCCTCTTTCCCGCTGGGCTGGCTGGCGGTCTGAAGGCGACCGCCCGCCAGCCCAGCGGGAAAGTCAGAATTACCGCCGCGGTCTTTCGACCGCGGAACGGTAACCTGACGGCGGGACTTTGGCGGGCGGCCTCCGCCGCCCGCCAAGGTCAGAATGAGGGCCATTGTCTCCAAAGGACTCAAGAATCAGAAGTTCGCCATTCTTACATAGCTACCGCCGCAGAGAAAGAAGTTCAGTTGGCCAAACAGTATTCGTCTTATGAAGATGTATTTGATGAGAAGGAAGCAGAGAACTTACCTCCTCATAGATCTTATGACTGTCAAATTGATCTAGTCCCAGGGGGAATACTTCCCAACTGTCGTGTGTATGCCCTGTCAGAACATGAAAATCAACATTTACGAAAATACTTGGATAAATTCTTAGCGAATGGTTTCATCTGCCCCTCTAAGTCTCCCACAGCTTCTCCTTTGCTTTTTGTTCTAAAAGCGAACGGAGAGCTTCGAACTTGTATCGACTATAGGGGCTTGAATAAAATCACCATCAAGAACAAATATCCTTTGCCTCTAATTCCGGTCTTACTGGAACAAGTAAAGAAAGCAAAAATCTACACGAAGCTTGATCTTCGAGGTGCTTACCATTTGGTCAGAATGAGAGAGGGTGACGAATGGAAAACGATATTCAAAACAAGATATGGCCTTTTTGAATACACCGTCATGCCTTTTGGTCTGTGCAATGCTCCAGCAGCATTTCAATTTTTCTTAAATGACGTTCTTAGAGAGTACCTTGATATCTTTGCCATAGTTTACATTGATGACATTTTGATCTACTCAGACAATGAGAATGAACATGTTCAAAATTTTGGCAGCCCTTCGTAAACACCATTTATATTGCAAGCTAACCAAGTGTGAGTTTCATGTTACCACAGTTGAGTTTTTAGGGGTTATCCTTACCCCTCAAGGTATGGTGATGGCAGAAAGGAAAGTAAAAGCTGTATCTGAATGGCTCATCCCAAAGTCTGTTCATGATGTACAATGTTTCCTGGGCTTTGCAAATTTTTACCGGAGGTTCATCAATCATTTCTCCCAGACAGTGGCTCCAATTACTAAGTTATTAAGAAAGAAAGAAAAATTTGTATGGTCCCCAGAAGCAGATCAAGCCTTTTCAACTTTGAAAGAAGCTTTCTCCACTGCCCCAGTCTTGACTCATCCAGATGCGGATCAACCTTTCATAGTGGAAGCTGATGCTTCAGATGTGGCGATAGGAGCAGTCTTGTCACAACGAACCAAAGACACTGGTCAGCTTCATCCTGTAGCTTACATGTCTCGGAAGTTGAACGAAGCCAAACAGAACTATGTCATTGCTGAAAAAGAGCTTCTGGCGATTCGTGACGCCTTTAAAGAATGGAGACATCATTTGTTGGGAGCTAAATATACTGTCACAGTATATACTGATCACCACAATCTTCAATTCATGAGTTCTGCCAGACTTTTGACTCCTCGGCAATTACGCTGGATGCTGTTTTTTGGCGAGTTTGATTTTGTGGTAACCTTCCGGCCTGGTAAAGATAATCGCAAAGCTGACGCATTGTCCCGCCAAGAGTCTACCACATTGCCTGCAGTTCAAACCTCCAGAGCTATCATTGCTCCTGACAAGGTCCTATGTATCATACAAACAGAAGATTTCTTTGAAGACATCCGCAATTCATTCACTGTTGAAAAATGGCAGGCGTGGGCCCAAGCAGATCCGAAAAGATCAATCAAGCAAGGATTACCCTTTTACGATGCTCGATTGTTTATGCCCACTACCAAACTTCGCAAGATAGTGTTTCATTGGTTGCATGTTATACCTACAGCAGGTCATCCTGGTACTCCTAAAACTCTTGAATTAATCCAACGCTATTTTTGGTGGCCTACCTTAACAAAGGATGTAAAAACAATGGTAAACAACTGCGAAGTCTGTGCAGGCACTAAAACAAGTCATTCAAAACCGAAAGGGTTGTTACACCCACTCCCAACCCCAAGTCGTCCGTGGGAACACATCTCTTTAGACTTTATTACAGGTCTGCCAGTGGTACAACAGCATTCAGTAATTCTGGTGGTAGTAGATAGTCTCACGAAATATGGGCATTTCATTGCCTGTAAGAAATTACCCACCTCTAGTGAACTGGCAACTATTTTACTGAATAGAGTGGTTCGTTATCATGGACTGCCAAAAGTGATCCTCTCTGATCGGGGCTCGCAATTTGCCTCCAACTTCTGGAAGACATGGTGTAAAACACTCCAAGTGACATCTACCCTATCTACTAGCCTCCATCCTCAAACAGATGGTCAAACGGAGAGACTAAATCAGACTTTGAAGCAATACCTACGTGCTTACGCTGAAAAAGCACTTAATTCATGGACATCAATGCTCTGGTTAGCTGAGTTAGCCTACAACAACTCCTTCCACACTTCTACTGGCGTTACACCCTTCTTTGGTTTGTTTGGCTATCATCCTGACACCTTGCCCATCACAATTCCTCAAGAAAGCTCTCTCACTCCAGCTGTGTCAGAAATCATTCAACATTTGCATCAAACTCAGAAATCGATTCAACAACATTTAGAAAAAGCCAAACAAAAATACAAAAAGCATTATGACAAGAAACATTGTGAGGGACCGCAGTATCAACCTGGTGACAAAGTGTGGCTTTCCACAAAACATATAGACTTCAAGACGAAACACATGTTCAACCCCAAATTTATAGGTCCTTACACTGTTCTTCAGCAAATCAATCCTGTGACCTATAAACTACAATTGCCAAAATCATTACGGATTCATCCAGTGTTCCATACTTCCCTCTTAAAAAAGGCAGTCCAAAAGGTCCGCCCTCATCCAGCTCCTGTTCTAGTACAGGGGGAAGAAGAATATGAAGTCAAGAAAGTGTTGGACTCTAAACTGAGAGGGCGTAACCTATGGTACTTAATCTCATGGAAAGGTTATGGCCCTGAAAGTAATTCATGGGTTTCCGCATCTGATGTTCATGCTCCAGTACTTGTGAGATGCTTTCATCGTCTCAATCCAGATAAACCAGGCCCTAGGGTGTGCCTGGGAGAGGGGAGTACTGTCAACACCAGGACAGTGCGCGCTCTACGGGCATCTAGAATGCAAAAACCCAACACTCGCAAGATAAAGTAATTTATGCATTGTGATGATATGTTATTGTTTAACCTTTTGCATTGCAGAATTCCATCCAAAAGATTCATTTTTAAGGTGCTTATAAATACTGTACATTTACAACGTGTTGCTGCAGACATTCAGAGTGTGTTAGGGTGTGGTCCCTTTCCATGGCCTTCTGGAGACTTTCCCTGCAACATGCCTGGGCGTGGTTCTAGGCTGGGCCAAGACTCTATAAAAGAGAGTCAGCCCAACTTCCAGTGCTCACTATTCAGAGGTCCCGGTGCAGAGCAGCAGCTTCTTCCTGAGCTCCTGTTCCGGCGCCTATTTGGATTTTCCAGTCTTCTGCACTCATCTCTCATTGGTGATCACTGTTTCCAGGCGGTAAGACGGTGTTTGGGCATTTCCCAACACCGTAATTGAGAATCTTCATATTTAATTTAATTCTTAAATGAATAACAGATTACTTGTGCGCTGCCATTTTTTGACATTTGTATGGTGGTTTGCAAATAGGGAGGATATTTCTTGACATTTACATGATGTTTTACGAGTTGGCAAGACGTGCAACTCGTTTCATGAGCATTTAACTTTGTGGTTCATTGCGCGCTACCTTTTCTTGACATTTACATGGTGGCATTCTAATCGACGAAACGCGCGATTCACTTCTCGTGTGTAATTCATGCTGTTCATTGTGCGCTACCATTTTCTGGCATTTACATGGTGGCATTCGAATCGGCAACAGGTGCGATTCTTTCTTTCAGTGTTTTTTCATGTTATTCATTGTGCGCTACCATTTCTTGGCTTTTGTATGGTGGCATTTGAATCGGCAAGATGCGCAATTCTTTCCTCGTGTATAAATAATGTAAGTTACTGTGCGCTACCATTCTAAGACATTTTCTTGGTAGCATTTCAAGTTGACACGTCGCGTGATTTATTCCTTGAATCTACGTTGTGTGATTTCATGGTGCACAAACCTTTATGGTGTTTAATACTCATATAAAAATCTGCAGTGTGCGCAATTTACTTCCCAATGTTTTTTCTGAGATGAACACAACACAATACCAGAGTTCTAGAGGTAATTCTGTGTGTTCCTGATATGTATTCCTAAAAGGAGATTCATATGGTTGTTTAGAAATTGCTCAGAGTGTTTCCTGATTCTCATGCTAAAGAAAGTACTTGAATCTGAAAGTCCTATTTAACTTTTCCTGTTTCCTCCTCAGATATTCGGTCATCTAAAGCCTAGTCAGTTTTAGGATTATTCTAGGGTTGTTCATGTTTTTTGGAAAAGACGAAGCTTAGAGTTGTAGCATGGTACTGATTTCATGAGATGTAATTTTGATGTTGTGTTTTAACCTTTTGCTTCCTACAGATCTCCTTCCCAGCTGTTCCCGTCCTAATCCCCTTTTCCCCACTTGGACTCTCTTAGACTCTGTGATAAATCTAATCAGAGTATTGGAGCTGTCTTGTGATGGAAGTGTTGGGAACGTGCACGGACCCCGAGGATCTGGTGACTCTGACAGACAATCTTACTAACAGGTCAAGGCAGACAGTAGATGCTGTGTCCGATAGTTATCTCCCCACCCCACCCCGGGATTCAATTTGTATGAGATCATGGCTGCCTTGAATGCTAGGCGCCGGGCACAGACTTCATCCATGCAGATCTTTTTAAAACCAACATGACCCTCTGGGGCCACTGCTTTCTCAAGTCCTGAATGTGTGTTGTCAAGTTGGTTTATTGAAATCCTGGAGGGAATCAATTATAGTCCCAATCTTCAAAAAGGGGGATAAACATAGTCTAACTTGCTACCATCCTATCTCTCTCCTAGATTCAATGCTAAAAGTGTCAGGCTGTGTTATTTTGAATAGACTACAGGAATGGGCCCAGGACAAGAATGTTTTATCAGACTTACAGTATGGGTTCCGGGAGGGAGTAGGCACTGTGGAACAGAGTCTAAACCTAAGCAAGTTGATCGAGAAATACACCACTATCAAACAAGGGAGATTGTACCTAGTTTTTGTTGATTTAACTGCTGCCTTTGACTGCGTAATTCATAGCAAATTGTGGGCTATCATGGGAAACATGGGTGTGGAACTACTGATCACTCAATTCTCAGGGAAACATATCATGGATGCACCACCAGAGTGCGATACGGACTCAAGGGCCAATGTACCCAGCCATTTGGAATAGAGAGGGGTGTAAGGCAGGGTTGTGTTCTGGCACCCCTTCTCTTCTCCCTATACATTAATAGTCTGGGTAACGTATTATCTGCCACTTGTAACAACCTGCCCCAAATAGGTTCCCGGCCCATCCCCACCCTTTTATGAGCTAATGATGCAGTCCTAATGGCCCGAACCCCCCTTGCAATGAAACAATTACTAACATGTTTTGTGTCCTATATGGAGGAACTGGGGCTATTAGTTAACAAAAGCAAGACATTTGCTATGAGGTGCGGGAAAGTGTTACCGAAACCTCCCAGTCACTTGATAAAAGACACTAGAATAGACTATGTTACATCCTTTTCCTACTTGGGGATCATGATTGACGCAAAAGGGACATGGCAAATGGCAATTAGAACCAGAGGGCTACACTTCCAGAAAACTATTGCAGCCTTACGCAATTTTGTTTGCAAGGTTGACAAGAAACCCCCTAGGGAGATACTAACAGTGTATAAGGCCAAATGTATGTCAACAGCCATGTATGGGGCAGGGCTTTGGGGACATGTAAACAATGTCTCCCTACAGTTGATAGAGAACGCTTTCCTGAAATATCTTATTTCTCTCCCACAGAGTAGTCCATCACACATATGCCATTCGGAATTAGGGACCCGCTAATTTTAAACCTAGTTAAAACCCAACTTATCTTGCTATTACACAAGATATGGACTTATGAGTATACAAAGCTGAACCAAGATATTATTCGGGATTGCCTTAGGTCCTCTAATGTTGGGAAAGTAAAATGGCTGGGCTATGTAAAAACATTTATGAGTGATTTAGGACACCTAGACTACTACTATAAACCAGAAACACTACAAGCTTTCACAAGAAAAACCTAAAGAAAGATTGCCTGTCACATTTAGAGGAACTAACTCTAACCAATGAACTGCTTAAGCCAAGGGTTCTTAAAAACCAGCTGATTTTAACCTTACTGGGGATGCAACTATATCTAAAAGAGGTGAACAACGAACAGCACAGATTTGTTTTGACCAGGTTTAGGCTAGATCCTTTCCATCACTTGGTGAGTTTTCCAATCATAAATGACTGGTTGAGGCCTATGGCCAAATGCCGTGTGACATGGCCACTGAGCAAAGTTCTTTCCATACGATTCTATTCTGTTCATTGTATAACTCGCCATGAAAGCCACTATTGCTGCCATTACTGAGGTCCATGAACTTGAGTCAATGTCGACCAGCTTATGTGTTCCTACAGTTTTTGCCAACCATATACATCTGTAACATCATGTCTAAATTCCTATGGGCTATCCGAAGACACAGAAAACGAATACATTTTGCTAGCGACTGAGAAGTAAATTCCATAACTATTGCCATATGCAACTTGCTGGGTGGTGTTAATCATTTTTACTGTTTTTTTCCTTGCTTTTTTATGATATTATTCTGAACAGTTAATGTATATACAGGGAGTGCAGAATTATTAGGCAAGTTGTATTTTTGAGGATTAATTTTATTATTGAACAACAACCATGTTCTCAATGAACCCAAAAAACTCATTAATATCAAAGCTGAATATTTTTGGAAGTAGTTTTAATTTGTTTTTAGTTTTAGCTATGTTAGGGGGATATCTGTGTGTGCAGGTGACTATTACTGTGCATAATTATTAGGCAACTTAACAAAAAAATATATATACCCATTTCAATTATTTATTATTACCAGTGAAACCAATATAACATCTCAACATTCACAAATATACATTTCTGACATTCAAAAACAAAACAAAAACAAATCAGTGACCAATATAGCCACCTTTCTTTGCAAGGACACTCAAAAGCCTGCCATCCATGGATTCTGTCAGTGTTTTGATCTGTTCACCATCAACATTGCGTGCAGCAGCAACCACAGCCTCCCAGACACTGTTCAGAGAGGTGTACTGTTTTCCCTCCTTGTAAATCTCACATTTGATGATGGACCACAGGTTCTCAATGGGGTTCAGATCAGGTGAACAAGGAGGCCATGTCATTAGATTTCCTTCTTTTATACCCTTTCTTGCCAGCCACGCTGTGGAGTACTTGGATGCGTGTGATGGAGCATTGTCCTGCATGAAAACCATGTTTTTCTTGAAGGATGCAGACTTCTTCCTGTACCACTGCTTGAAGAAGGTGTCTTCCAGGAACTGGCAGTAGGACTGGGAGTTGAGCTTGACTCCATCCTCAACCCGAAAAGGCCCCACAAGCTCATCTTTGATGATACCAGCCCAAACCAGTACTCCACCTTGCTGGCGTCTGAGTCGGACTGGAGCTCTCTGCCCTTTACCAATCCAGCCACGGGCCCATCCATCTGGCCCAGCAAGACTCCCTCTCATTTCATCAGTCCATAAAACCTTAGAAAAATCAGTCTTGAGATATTTCTTGGCCCAGTCTTGACGTTTCAGCTTGTGTGTCTTGTTCAGTGGTGGTCGTCTTTCAGCCTTTCTTACCTTGGCCATGTCTCTGAGTATTGCACACCTTGTGCTTTTGGGCACTCCATTGATGTTGCAGCTCTGAAATATGGCCAAACTGGTGGCAAGTGGCATCGTGGCAGCTGCACGCTTGACTTTTCTCAGTTCATGGGCAGTTATTTTGCGCCTTGGTTTTTCCACACGCTTCTTGCGACCCTGTTGACTATTTTGAATGAAACGCTTGATTGTTCGATGATCACGCTTCAGAAGCTTTGCAATTTTAAGAGTGCTGCATCCCTCTGCAAGATATCTCACTATTTTTGACTTTTCTGAGCCTGTCAAGTCCTTCTTTTGACCCATTTTGCCAAAGGAAAGGAAGTTGCCTAATAATTATGCACACCTGATATAGGGTGTTGATGTCATTAGACCACACCCCTTCTCATTACAGAGATGCACATCACCTAATATGCTTAATTGGTAGTAGGCTTTCGAGCCTATGCAGCTTGGAGTAAGACAACATGCATAAAGAGGATGATGTGGTCAAAATACTCATTTGCCTAATAATTCTGCACTCCCTGTATATATATATATATATATATATATATATATATACATATATATATTAACAAAAAGAAAACCACTAAGCCGGCTACATCCACCTCACAAGGATGGTGCGAGAAAACGGTAGTGGTACCCGTTTTGAAATGTAAGAAACATTTCTGCACTTATTCAAAACAAGCAGAAACAAATCACACTCGACATGTCCACTCCCAAAAATAAAATGTTATTTGCAAAAAATATATATATGTTATCCATAAGGATGCAAACTAACCCAAAGGCAACGCGTTTCAACACCAAAGTGTCTTCATCATGGCCAAATTGAAAAAAATTCCATTTGCAAATAACATTTTATTTTTGGGAGTGGACATGTTGAGAGCGATTTTTTTCTGCTTGTTTTGAACAAGTGCAGAAAGTTTTCTTATCTATATATATATATATATATATATATATATATATATATATATATATATGTATTTCTCCTTTTTAATTTTTTTTGCACAGTTTTTAATTACAAAACCCTCTATTTTACAGTTTTATTTTGTCTCAACAACATCCACTCTATCTGAGTCTTAATGCCTTACTTATATATTTGGTTTGTGTTTAATGTATTGATTTTGTTTTCTGTATGTATGCTTTTATGGCAAACTTCTGTCGAATAAAGCTTATTTGACTTGACTTGACTACTGCATGCATCTACTTATGTAATTGTCTGAGTTTAATTATTGTAACTGGACTTGCTGTAACCTCTGTAACCTGTCACTGTTGTAAAGTGCCCCAATGCATTCAGGCCATGTCAATGTTATATAAAATTGCAATAATAAAATAAAATAAATAATAAATAAAGACACCTTCAAAGATCTGAAAATCGTTATGGAAAGTGAATCCAAAAGTATCATTCTACCTTGCTCAACATCACATGGCAGCAATGGATTACAGCAAAGGATGGAACCAGAGGATTAAAGGGATCACAAGGCTTAATAATAGTCACACTTGCAAGCCGTAGCATTACCACTATGAGTGAAAATTTTGAAGCAACAATCTTATCAATGGATAATGACAGCCCTCATGGACCAAGGGGAGGACCCTTCACAGTGGATCACAAGCACCCTTAGGACTAACAATCTAATCCCTGTGTGTGATAGGATTAACAGTGGTTTGAAATTTGGGCACTTCCACTCTCAGGTACAATAATGTATTATTTTCCAATATGTGCAGTTACTTAGTCTTCCTATTGATACATGTCTCAAACTCCAAATACAGTGCGAAGACTGTTAAGGCAGCTGGGGAAAGTATCCTTACTTGAGCATGCCTTCCCCAAATTCTGGGATAAGTGAAGAAGGTACATTAATGCAAAAGTATCATTGGATCAATGGCGTTCCAATTATGGGAAGATCCGCTTGGCTTGTGCAGAGCAACTGAGTAGCAGGCCACAACATGGGGTCTGTTAATTTAGCAAAAATGCAATTTTGAAATGGAAGCATTTTCCTTCTGCAAATATTTCTCTGGATCATTTGTTCATTTACGGAAAAGACGTTGCTAGAGCTCATTAACTGCTTCTCAACAATTAATATAATAATGCTGTGGAGAATTAAATTCTGACATATAAGAATATGGCCAGAGTCAGAATGGGGCAGAAAATGGGCATAGGCACCAAAATAAAAAGTGGCCCCCATTAACAGGTCAGATATCTAAACAAGCATTGTAAAATCAATAGGTGGCACCTATAAGAGTCACTGGCTTTGACAATGTTTTACAATCATGTTGTAGAGCAGCACAAATGCTATGAAGTGTGGCTAAAACTAATTTGAGAAAGCGCTATGATACAGCCAGAGTGAATGCATCAGCGCTGGATAATATATATTTTTTTCTTTTATCTATGCTGCACAACATTCAAACTGCTCTACAGCATGGGTACAAATCATTCCCAAACTTGGCAAAGTCCATTTCATACAGCATCAATAAAAGCCAATAGTCTCAAAGGCGAGTCTTACTAGCTTTGCCAGTGCTTGTTAGGGCTCAGCACAACACCCCTGTGATTCTGAGCAAATCAATTAAATTCCCCTTGTGTTAAAAAGAAAAAAATATGACATTAGGCATCTGTTGTCACAATAAAACCAGATAACATCTGTTGTTACAATAAGCCTCCATTTGAAAGGCGAAAAAGGCTTCTTTGAAGTGTGTGTGGCACAGAAAAATATAACTAAAAATGGCAAGAGTTTCAAGAAGGATGGCGGGAAAAAATAAAAAACGAAAGTAGTATCATAATAGTAGTGTGATCAGTGGAAGGACAGCAATTAAGCCAAAACAATTAGTACTTGGTCCAAGCTCCTGCTGAAAGAAGAGGAAGTGAAGCCAGCACAAACTGGGGACTTAGAAGACAGCAAATAAGAGTGACAATGAAGCCAGTGAATGGTAACCAGTGGGCGGGCTGCAAGCCCCTTACTGTATACAATATCTCTCACAAGTGAGAACGCATGCAGCTGTCGCAGGCGGGACCTAAAAAGTGTCCCTTAATTGCAAATCGGGGCAGTTTTGAACTTGCAAAGACATGAAGCATAGGTGTTTTGCAAAGTATACAAGATTGCATGCAGACAATGATCGCTCGCAATATCAGGGAAAACAACAGTAAAAACTAGCCCAACAGACCATAACAAAGGCCCACAAGAAGCCAAAAAACTAGTCCACACACCAAGCTATCTGATTGGCCCTCTAGTCATTTTCTTGTACACGGATCATGCATAACCAACTTTCTTGTGCCTGGCTCTTTCAGACTCCCAACCACTGGACATATGAACTTTGCTTTGTATTCACTATTCAATTTGTGTTTCTAGAGCCTCAAGAATGTACTCTGTTTCTTTTTGTGTGCTCCTACATTTGACCAGCTGCAAAGATTACTCCGATGCTCATTTGGGATTGGCTGAACTGTGATGCTGGAGTTATCAAATCCAATAATTTCAGGCCTGGGCACACCTGGAATGGCAATTTGGGGTATTTCACCCAGAGTTCTTGGTTCTGTTGAAATATGGTCTAACTATAGGCCTGTTTCGCTCATGCCGACACTGACCAAGATCTCGGAAAAACATGTAAATAAACAACTTATAGTGTTTATTGACTCTAATAGTCTTTTCCACCCCTCACAATTGGGTTGTAGAGCTGGCTACACTACAGAGTTAGCTCTACTTGGTGTCACAGGAAATCTAAGGCTCCAACTAGACAAAGGCAGCACTCAGATCAAGTAAATTTTACTTGATCTGAGTGCTGCCTTTGATAGGAAAATCAAAACATTCTGCTGCAAAGATTAGAAGAGACAGATGTGTGTGGTAAAGCCTTGAGGTGGCTTAGGTCTTTTATGCAGGCTCTCTCCTTTCAAGTGCATACTAAACAGCACTGCTCCAAAATCTACCTATTATCATCTGATGTGCCTCAGGGTTCCACCCTCAGCCCGACGCTGTTTAATATTTATGTCCGACCTCTTGTAGACAAAGTAGAGAGCTGTGGTCTCACACTTTTTTCATACGCTGACGACACTCCTTGTCATCTCAGAAGAATCAGAATGCGGGTGTGTTAAACATCTGCTTGGCAAAAGTGGCGGCATCGAAGAATGCTAACTCCCTCAAATTGAATGGTGATAAGACTGAGATCCTGCAGGTGGGTAACCAGGCACATCTCGGGGGGCCTCATCTGTGGCCTGACGTTCTAGGGATATTCCCAACACCGGTGTCGGTTGTTAAGAATCTTGGCATCTGGCTAGAAAATAAGCTATCAATGAACACCCAGATTATGAAAGTATCATCTACCTGCTTTGGAATTCTTAGATGGCTAAGAAAAATACTCAGCTGCCCCCCTGCTTCATCTCAAAGAACTGTGATACAGACTTTGATCATCTCCAGGCTGGACTATGGCAATATTCTTTATCTGGGAGTTTCTAAGGCTTCTGTCAAACAGCTGCAGTTAGTCCACAATGTTGTCACCAGACGTATTGAAAGGCCTACATGATTTACATCTACATCTAACCTTCTTCACAAGCTCCATTGGTTACCTATTGAGAGGCAAATCCATTTTAAAGCACTCTGTTACATGCATAAAGATTTGTCATAAATGACCCCCACCATCTCAGACTTCTTGTGTCAGCCTATAACTCTGGCCGCTCTCTGCATTCTAGCAACTCTAATCTCTCCTCACTTCCCAGAGTGAGGAGAGCCCGTCAAGAAGGCTGGGCATTCTCCTACCTGGGTCCCAAACTATGGAATTCTCTTCCACTGTTTTTGTGATCTTGTCAGTCTCTTTCTATGTTTTGCAAGCATTTAAATATCTGGCTGTGCTGATTCAATTTTCAATGCCAGTATGAGTGGAGGTACAGTGAAGGGCTTGTCGCTAGTAAACCCATTTCGGGTAGCCATGTGCTTTATAAAACTCTAATAATCATAATAATAATAATAATAATGCAAACCTATAATGAGTGCCTAAGTATGTTAGAGGCAGCCCTCCTTTACTGGCACTCACAGTGCATTTCATCATTGTTTGGTGAACCTGTTTTAATCCTGCTTATATGTCATAAACGTCACTGCAAGATCCACACACAATGCCGCCCTCAACCTCTACCAACAGCAACTATGGGACGCAAAGAAAAAGACCTTAACTCTCATACTCAAAGCTAGCCCCACAATGTCAAAGAACTGTTCACCATTGTCAAGGAGTGTGCCAGGCCTGGACCTGCTACCAATGACATCATTAATCCCAAGCACTCTGCAACAACCTCTCAAACTTCTTTGAACAGAAGATTGGCAAGAGCTACAATACATTCGACCTACAGCATACTGATACGAACGTGCAGCAAGACACCTCCCTCATCACCTAACAGCAACTAAGCAACTGAAAGCACCTCTTGAATGAAGACACCACCGCCCTGATCAATCCTATCCACGCAGGAGCCCCCTCAGATCCATGCCCTTACTTCATATACAACCTTGGAAAAACCATCATCTCTCCCACGCTCACCGCTATCATCAATATCTCTATAACCACTGCCACCTTCCCGTCTTTGCTGGAAAAATGCAGAAGTCAACGCCATATTGAAGAAACCAACAGCAGATCCCAACACCCTTAGTAACCACAGACCAATCTCTCTCCTGCATTTTCCAGCTAAAGACATGGAGTTGACCATCAATACACAACTCACAGACAAACTAGAACACCATCAACTGCTACACAGCCCTTAATCCAGCTTTCACACCAACCATAGCACATACACAGCCCTCATTGCAGCCACCAATGACATCAGAAGTATCCTCGATTGAGGAGAAACAGCCGCACTCATCCTCCTCAACCTCTCTGCAGCTTTTGATGCAGTCTCCCACAAATCACTCCTCAGAAAGCTTCAGCTCTTGGGTATTCACAGACCTACCCTCAAGTGTATATTCCCCATCCTCATGAACAGAACTCAATGAGTTTGACTTCCCCAGTACACCTCAGAACTGAAGAAACTCATCTGAAGAGTCCCTCAAGGATTTTCACTAAGCCCAACACTCTTGAACGGCTGCATGACACCCCTCGCGGACAACGTTAGAACCATGGCATGAACATATTACCCTACTCCGACAACACACCGCTCTTTCTTTCACTTATTGACTCATCCACCACCGCCAAAGCAAACTTTGTCAATTGCATGAGCAACGTTGCTACTTGGATAAAAAACAACTGCCTCCAGCTCAAAACAGACACAACTGAAGTCCCTATCTACTGCAACAACCACTCCCCATGGGATGCCTCCCAGTGGCCCACCGACCCATGTGAACCATGCCAAAAACCTTAGGATGAACCTGGACACCAAACCCTCCATGAGCAGACAGACCAACACCATTGCCTCATCAGAGTTCCACATCATGCGAATGCTACGTAAGATTTCCAAGTGGATCCCACTTAACCCTGGACGAGCAGTCACCCATGGCATTATCACAAATAGACTTCAATACAGAAACACCTCATACTTGGGAATCCCAGCCCATGTTCTACGCCAACTCCAAACTACCCAGAACGCCGCCACCACACTCATCCTCAACATCCCCAGAAATATCCACCTCTCTCCATACCTCAACAATCTCCACTGGCTCCCAGTCCAGGAAAGATGTAAGTTCAAGCTACTCACCCACGCCTACAAAGATCTCCACAACACCCATCCATACTACCTCAACTACAGCCTCAATCCCTACCAGCCCACCAGACACATTCGACCTGCATCTCAGGCAAGAGCACACTTTCCTCAAATAAAGAAGACCAGGAGCAGAGGGTGCTCCTTCTCATCCCCCACAGACAAGCCTTGAACAACCTCCCCCAACAACTCAGAGACTTCTGAAGGAACCACAAGCTATGGCTCTTCCAGATTAAATATGCATGGTCTCCTCCTCCCCACTCATGACAGCTCCTTGATACCCTCACTAGTGATTAGCAGCATTCTATACATTTTGTGCCTTTAAACTAGTGGATGGGGCCTATTTTCTTTGCTTGCGTTGGGGAAAATGGCACCCTTGATAAGACACTCAGTTAATGATGCCAGCATGAGAAGTAGAATAGGAAAAACTGCAATAACTCAACTGCAGGTGGGCGGCTTTCCTCCATTTGTTGCTGTATCATGGAGGAAGGAAACCTTAATTTAAACATCACTGATTTTAACACACCATATTGTGTGTGCTTCCAATGACTGCCTGGTTATCTTGGTGGTGCTATGTTTTTTAAACAGATTTTATTGAATTGCAGATAAGCATCAAGTAAGCACAATTAATCAGAATAAGACACATCCACAACACATCTACCAGACCTCACCTGTCATTCTGATGTAGGTGGTGATGCTATGTCTTGTCACCTCTTTGGGTTTGGTGGAAGTCAGAGATGGGAGTGGGATTGACTCTGCCTTGCATGATCCTTTGTGATGTATGGAAATGAAACACCATTAGTCTCAGTTCCTCCCGGGCCTTCCTGTCAGAAACTTCAAATTGCTACACAAATTCCTTGACAGGTCTTGGAAGACCTATTGGGATGATGCCGCTGTGGAAGTTGAGCTTTATGCTAAGAAACATTCTTTCCAGCACCCTGAGTTTAGCCCCCAGTAAGTGAGTCTAGAAAATATCTTTCTATGAGTACACTCAGGGACCTATGTATAAAGGCATTTTACAGTACGTAAAGTAGGAATTTGGTAGTACTCTTGCATGCCTTGCAAACTGGCTCAAAACATCGAAGATCGTAATAAAATGGAAATAATCAGGAAATATTCATATACAGTTAGTACAACTGTGTGCATTTTTATTATTAGGAGGTTTGACTTTACAGAGCTGATTTAAAGAGGCATGTAAGCGTTTGTGAAAGAGTGCTTCTGTAGTACTATTTCTCCTACTAATAAATGCTTTTGTGAATCGGCCGACAGAGTACAAATGCTGCTTCAAAAACGGGCAGAACAAAATGGGAATGCGCCAGCCTGGGAACTCTTACAATATGAGACAGTGTCATGCTCCAATGACATTCCTGTAAAGTACCCAGTCTGATTCCTCTAGGCAGAGAATCTGGAGAAATTTTGAAGAAGTTTGAAACGGAGAGTGCTGGAAGGGGAACATCTTTAGTTCTGTGAGAAGCACTTCCGTCAGATTGCTTGTTCACATCTGTACCTCTCACCCCTAGCCAGAGAGTTTAAATGAGAGGGTAGATATCACCCAGCTGCTGAGCTAACTGCCAGTTGAGGGTATTAGGACTTTGAAGAGGATTGCCACAGATCCAGAAGCCAAAGGAACAGCTGTGGTGTCACCAGGATTAGGAGACATCTATCCTATCTGCCCGGGAGCGTTTTAGATATCAGCGTCATTACAAACCCAACTTTAACTCACTTAAGTGACCCAGTTGAATGACAAGGATTGTGGCTTTCGAGTCTCGCTAGCCTGTGTTGTGCAAACCCAAGCTGCCTCACCTATATGAGTACCCCCTCTGAATTTAAGCAGGGGCTTTAAGTGTATTAAGATGCAGCTGTCATCCCCTCATTTTGCCAAATAAGCCCGCAAGGAAATGTCAATGCCTGTGTCTGCCTCAACTGCGCCTTGATGGACACCACAACTGGATTCAACCCTATACCCCAGACTGGCGGAATCAGTGAACCAGAAGACTTGACAACATTGCAACTCCTTCCACCAGACATTGATGGCCATCTGGTGGTGGAACCATACCATAAGAGTTCGACCTCAGCTGACAGTTAGCCATTATGGTACAACCTCAGGCTGAAATTTACAAGACTTCCATGTGAACACCTTTGTCCTCTTTTGCCATATTTACTGTTAGAAATGGAGTCTCTGGTTGGCAGTTGGTTTGCACCCTGCTCAAGTAGGGACCCTCACTCCAGTCAGGATAAGGGAGATACTCGCTCAGATAACCCCTGCTCACCCCACCGGCCACGGTGCAGGCAGGGATGCCTAGTGACGACACTGCAGTTGATGGTGCTGTGGTCGGTGGACTGTGGCTGAGGTGTGGAATGGGACGGTGCTTCGTGCTCCTCTCGAGTGGTGTCCACAGGCCACGGTGCAGGCAGCTGCACTGGTGTCAGCAGGAGAGTCGTCGTCGGGGAGGCCCAGGCTGCGGTGTGACCAGGTGATGCCTGAATGTGGGGCCCACAGGTCACGGTGCGAACAGCGGCATGGTGAAGTCGGCTGATGACGGCGTCGGTGAGACCAGGGTCAAGGTGCGAAGCAGGGCAATGTGACTCCGTGCTGCATCAGCAGGTCACGGTGCAGGCCAGCGGCATCGTTGGCGGCATCGCAGTGGTTTCTTCTCTTGAACAGCACAAAACTCACAGTTGCCAGTGCTGCAGGTCGAGGAAACTGAAGTGTTTGGTGTCCCAGAGACTTCCACCAAGAGGCAAGCTCTACTCCAAGCCCCAAGCCATTGGAGAACTTTCTCAAGCAGGACATACAGCAAAGTTCACCCTTTGCACTCTTTTCAGGCAGAAGCAGCATCTGCAGGCCAGTCCAGCAAAGCCAGACAGCAAGGGGACAGTACTCCTCCTCCAGCTCTTCAGCTCTCCTGCTGGGCAGAGGTTCCTCTTGATTCCAGAAAGATTCTAAAAGTCTGTGGTTATGGATCTTCTTCTTATACCCCTTTCTGCCTTTGAAGTTGGCAAACTTCAAAGCAAAGTATCAAGTGTTTGTAAGATCCTTTCTTGTCCAGGGCAGGCCCCAGACACACACCAGGGGGTTGGAGACCGCATTATGTGAGGGCAGGCACAGTCCTTTCAGGTGTGAACAACCACTCCTCCCTCTCCTCTAGTTTAGATGGATCATCAGGATCTGCAGGCTACACCCCACCCTCTTTGTGTCACTGTCTAGAGAGAGGTGCAAAGCAGCCCAACTGTCAAACTGACCAAGACAGACAATCCCCCCCCCAAAAAAACTGTAACCTTCGCACTTGTATAGTGCACTACTCACCAGTCAGGGTCTCAAGGTGCTGTACGCATACCGCTGTGGAACCCCTCCTGACTTTTCCCTGTGAGGCATTCACTCCTGGACAGCCCCAGGGTGAAGCCAGGCATCCAAGCACTGTGAGGGCCATTGTGGGGATTAAGCAAGCTATTGCACAGAGTTACAGAGTGAGACCCATTAATTAGATTAGGCACCAAGGCAATAATGATCTGGTCCATGGGAATTGAGCCCAAGACCCACAAAGGTGAGAATTGAACCCTCATCCTGGGCCTGATCTCTGCATCAGGGTCTGCTGCTCTAACCATTGTGCCACACTTATCCAGGGGGAGTACCAGAATGGTTTAAGCAAGAAAATGGCTACTTTCTAAAAGTGGCATTTTCAAACCGACAATTTAAAATCCAAGTTCACTAAAAGATGTATTTTTAAATTGTGTTTTCAGAGACCCTAAACTCCATATTTTTATCTGCTCTCAATGAGAATCTGCACTTTAAGGTTATCCAAAGGCAGCCCCCATGTTAACCTATGAAAGGGATAGGCCTTGCACAGTGAAAAACGAATTTAGCTGTAGTTCACTGTTAGGACATATAAAACGCACCAGTATATGTCCTACCTTAAACATACACTGCACCCTGCCCATGGGGCTACCTAGGGCCTACCTTAGGGATGCCTTACATGTAGTAAAAGGGAAGGTGTAGGCCTGGCAAGTGAGTGCACTTGCCAAGTTGAATTGGCAGTTTAAAACTGCACATACACACACTTCATTGGCAGGTCTGAGGCATGTCTACAGGGCTACTAATGTGGGTGGCACAACCAGTGCTGCAGACCCACTAGTAGCATTTGATTTTTACAGGCCCTGGACACCTCTAGTGCACTTTACTAGGAATTTACCAGTAAATCAAATATGCTAGTCATGGATAAACTAATCAACAGTACAATTTACACAGAGGGCATATGCACTTTAGCACTGTTTAGCAGGGTCCTAAAGCCAACAAAAACTGGTCAGAAGAATTAGGAGGAAGGAGGCAAAAAGACTGGGGATGACCCTTCAAAAAGGACCAGGTGCAACACTTACCATTGCACTATAAAAGGTTCCTTTTATAGTGCAAGTTCCTTTTTCCCCAAGTCTTCATCTATTAAAAATGTCCATTCATCTTGGTAAGACTGATAACACCGTGAGTTCTTGTGCAAGTGTGTGGTTATTGGTGGACTCCAGGTTTTATCCCTGACAGTTAACACATTGTATTTCTGAAGGCGCCTTCTTGCTACCATAAGGTGGGCGATCCCCGTAAAATACCCCCACATCATAAGGTCTCTCCTTTCCCCCATTAGGTGGATTCATACAGTGATACTTATGTCTATATGGTTTGTTTATAAAAGAAAGAACATAGCATAGTAATGAAACACTAATTAATGTGGGATATTTGTTATATCTCCGACTATCTTTATGTTCTTCACATGTCTCACAATTCACCTACATCACATTTTCTCCGTTACCACTTTGCCACCCATATCCTTATGTACGACTTTGAATTTACTTTTAGCATTTCTGTTCAAAATCCAGTGTGTTAAAAAATACGAATCCAAAAAGCACCAAAAGGCGCACAACCAATCACACAACAGTCCTAACAGAGGAAAAAGGCCTGACCCAGATTCGGTTCGATTATAACTCATGTATCACCATTCGGAGCCGAGGACTGCCCGGGTAAGGCGGTCTTCAACATCGTCATTCACAAAGGCCAAATCCTGTAAATGTTCGTAAAATACAGTAAAGACCCAGCCTGTCCTGACAAGTATGGGCCATTCAGCTTGCTTGCCCTTTTAATATTCTCATCCATCATATGAAGACATGTGAGAGACACCAGCGCTCTCCCACACCTAGTGCTGTTTGGCCACAGTACACACCGTCCACTCCTGCTGTTTCTCCCTCTTTGCCCACTCAGAGTATTCACCACAGAGGGACTGCACTTCCCGGATGTAGTAACATGTAATATCTCTGTTGCACACATCTCTACTGTTCGATGGAACAGACTAAGCGCTGCCTCCGGCTTCCCAGAGCGTGCAGTCATTAACATTTTACATGACCTCATTATAAAGCACCACTTGAGCCCAAGCTGGAGCAATTTTCCCAGTGAATTATTCATTTTTTTTCTCACCCTCCATTAATGGTATAAATCCACATGGGTCATGTTGTGTCTTTAACACTGTTATGGGCAACAGTATCTTTTGACTGGCTACAAACTACAATTAAAACGTTATTCCTGTCTAACCATGGAGTCTTACTACATACTGGTATAGTATAAATGAGTGTAAGTTCTTGTTTCACAATTTCTTGTCTTACAATTGCGCAGCCTATTCTTGTAATAATATGCTTTCACAATGACGGTAAATATAAGGCACTTTTCATATTACACACAGTTAAATTATTCTAAAAACTCTTTATCACCTAACACTATCCTGTGCATTTTGCTGATTCATTACCAATTTAAAATTTTTCGATTCATTGGTGACGCAAAAAAAGTGGCATGGAAGTTCGTGCAACTCATTAACTTTTTACCACTTTCCAACCTATTTTCCATCTGAGAGTTCCACCAAGCTTTTTGCTGGTGAAATATGCTCAGGATAAACACCTCTGAGGGTGATAGAGCCGCACAACTTGTAACCTCAGTTCGGGTGCAGACTATTGTTTCTGCCTAAATCAGGGTTGCCAGGCCACCGCTAATGAGGGCTTTGGGCTTTATCTAATTTTATCAATAGAGGTGTTTATGATTCACTCTGTTTAGGACAATGGAACTAAAAATGCTCTGTAACTTCTTCTGTTATTCGTTTTTTCTTAGATAGCCCTATCTAAAAATGTCTTCGCCTTCAAAGATGAAAGGGCATACAGGCACACGACCCAAAAACTTAAATTGTTGGGTTTGAATGGAAACTTCAAATATGGTTGGTCATCCCGTTCATCATACATTTAGCAGAGCGATTTAGTCAACCTTTTAAAAACCAGTGAGAGATTGTCTACAATAGTTGGAACATTCCCTTATTCTGAGAGTGACTATATCATTAAGAGTCCTTTTCCTATCCATAAAAAGATAGCTGACAACAAAACATTAGCATTCCAATCGGGGCTGAAATATTCCTGTTTGCCCGATTATCAAGATAGCCCTGCTAACCATAACAGCATGCGCTTAGAGCAATTGCGAGATGAAAGTACTTGTCAGATCTAGGTCCTGATTTATACTTTTTGACGCAAACCTGAGTTAGCCCAGGTTTGCGTCAAAAAGTTTACCACCGGCTAGCGCCATTCCTGGACGCCAGCCGGGTGTCATATTTAAGGAATTGCGCTATCCGGCGGTAAGGGCCGGTTAGGGTCAAAATAAATGACGCTAACTGGGTGGGGAAGGCGTAGGGGAAACAGGAGGTTGTGTGTCAAAGAATGGCACTAGTCAGGTTAGAGTCAGAAAAATGACTCTAACCTGACTAGCATAATTTTTTGATGCACAACTCCCATGGACATGACTCCTGTCTTAGTAAAGACAGCAGTCATGCCCCCCTGCCCAATGGCCATGTCCAGGGGACTTATTTCCCCTGGACATGGCCATTGGGCACAGTGCCATGTAGGGGGGCCTAAGTTAGGCCCCCCAGGGCACATTAAAAAAAAACTTACCTGGATTTACCTGGGATGGGTCCCCCCATCCTTAGGTGTCCTCCAGGTGTGGGTAGGAGTGGGTGGGGGTGTCCCTGGGGGCAGAGAAGGACACCTGTGGGCTGCTTCCATGGTCCCTGACCATGGAAATGAGCCCACGGGTCCCCTAACGCCTGTCCTGACCCAATCGTTAAATAATGGCACTAAGCAGGCTTAGCGACATTATTTAAGGCCCTCCTCCTCCCATGTGTGATTTTTGCACGGGAGGCTAAATAAGGTGCAAAGGTCTTAGAGTCATTTTTTGCCCGGGAACTCATACCTTGCATCTCATTGACGCAAGGTAGTTTTCCGCAGGCAAAAAATGACGTTAACTTCAATACTTTGACGCTAGACGGGTCTAGCATCAAAATATAAATATGGAGTTAAGTTTACGCCGGATTTGCATTAAAATAAATGACGCAAATCCAGCGCAAACAGAGTATAAATATGGGCCCTAATGTCCAGCCAGGTTTTATGTCTCATTCAAGACATAAGGATTAATTTAGACTTCAGCAGGAAGTCTGCCAAGGCCGGAGTGGTGGTGGAGGCCTTGCCCTGCCAAACCTTTGGCAGAGTGTCCACCCCATTTTAGGGCTGTTTCAGACGAAAGTCCTGCCACCAGCTCAGTGGAAGCACTTTCATCAGAAATCAATGTTAAGCAGGCACCATAGTTTTTAACCTGCTTGAGAATTATTTGGTTTGTTTTTCAAACGAAAAAGCAATGACCCTGACTTTTCTCCCTGTGCTTGGGGATCCTTGTTTATCTTTCCTGCAGAGGATCAACATACAAAGATCTTTTTTCATCACCTATGAGGCCCACATATTTAGACTCACTCCACCAAATTGTTCACCCATATATAACAAAATAAACATTCTACTACATCAGCCTAACCTCATGATTTGTCTCTTCTTGGAGTTCACTGTGTCTATTACTTCTAGGATGCATTTCTAGGTGGTTCGATGGCTGCTGTCAGCCCATTGGAGTGGCTATATATCAATATGTCACTTGCATAGGAAAGTACAGGCATATGTGCTACTCTGACCTTTGTAGGGGCTGCATTCTCTTCTGATGGAGGTTTATGGACGTGTTCATGGACAAATTAAAAAGGAGGGGAGCCAATGGATATCCTTGTTGGACACCACCAGGCGTGTATATTCTGTAGGTCAAGACCCTCACACTGTTTTCCAGACAGGTAACCGCTAAGGTACCTGTACAACAATAGCTATATTTCTGTTTATAGTTCTTGTGGACCTCCATTTTACACATCTTCAAGAAACGTCAGAGAATCATAAACTATATTGAATGCACGTTTCAAAACGATCAATGCTCATTCAAGTGTGAATTGTTGCATTTCTTATTTAGTGAGGCTGAGAATGCACATTTATTGGAGTAGAGAGGTATTTATGGAAAACTGTTTGTGAGGTGGGCACAAAGCAATTTCTCTTCACCCATTTCTGGAGGCCTGTCTGCAGTACACTAGACACAATTTTGCCTGTCGGCAGAACACAGGTTTTGACGAAAATTCAAAGGAAAGGTAATCTCTCCCTTGTTATTATACATTGGTACCATTATCGTCCGACTCCACTTTTTAAGGAGTAACGTCAAGCCACTTCATAGCACCGTACAGTTTAGAGAGAATCAATGCCCAGCACTACAAGAAAAGTTGAAGCGCAAATCAGGACTACCCATTGGGGCCCCTAACTTTTGAATGGTTAATAGTGTTGGTACAATAGTATCCTATTTAGATTTAGATTTACTTAATTAAGTCCTAGTAGCTCAAGCAATAGTTTTATACTGGGTGGTGTACTGAAGTATACTAAGCCGTTACTCAAGTACAAGTGCAAATTATGCTTTTGAGGAATCCCTTCTGGTGCTTATATGTTGGTGAGGGCCTTAGAGTTGTTGCATAAGTGGGCTGCTTAAGAGAGGACTTAAGTGATTTAGCGACTTGAGATATATAGGCAGTAATAGCTAATATGACAGTGGCTGTGGTGGGCAAAGGGGTGAAAGGGTTTGTCAGATCCCACGTGGTTGTTGAGGTTAGAGAAGTGCTTTTTGCAGGCACGGACAGGGTAGCTTGTGAAGCAAATTCTGGTCCTAGGGGAGTTTCAAACACTGTAGCAGTTTTGGGACTATGGTCATCAGTGAGTCCTAGCTGTGATAGAAGAGGTGAGAAGGAAACCGAAGGAAGCTTCTAGAACCCGGGAGTCACTTGAGCATTGGTGATGTTGGTGGGTCATGGTGTTTTAGTGCAGGCTGGCTCTTTTGTATGGAACACATTTGTGCTAGTTAAAATACTGTAGAGTAGGTTGTTGAAGCTAACTTATGATATGTTGGGATGTTTTTTTGGGTGGCAAATGGAAGATGGGGGCCATGCATGCCACCTTGCAAAGGTGCAGAAAGAACAGGGGCAATGGAGGTGGCAGATCAGCAACTCAGATCATAGTGTTGGGGGCAAGTATATACCCTTTCTAATATTGAGTGAAAAACGTGCCTGTCTGTCTTTGTGTGTATAGTACTTTTAAATACTGATGGATTTCAATTATCTTGTTGCAGCAGAACTGAGGCCAGTAGTTTTCTTTTACATTATTTGTGTCTAACATTAATGTCCTTTGGCAGCGTGGCCAAGCAAGATGGCCGTCGGAACACGCTTCTAGGAAGCTCCTCATCACCCAGGCCAAATCCTGTAGAGGAGGAGGCCGGGCCATCTGAGACAGCTCACTGCGACTGTGTGGGAGCCCACGGGCAGGCCGGCCCTGCGGGTTTTGTGGTGGGCCTTCCCCTCAGCGCAGCGCATCTATGTGACACCGTAGGCGGGGCCACAGTAGTGGCTCTGTTTGATCGCCGGGACGGAGTGGGTTGCTGTCCTGGCACCACAGAGGTGACTGTGCACGATACATGGGCCACCACCGTGGATGATCCTATGACTGTACAGGCCCAGAGGAGGAGGCCAGTGGACTAACCGAGGATCCGGCGGAGAAGATTATGCCCCCCCGAGTCGCCAGCCTCACTGCAGGCTACATGCAGGTGGGCACCGCAAGCTAAGGTCATTGGCACTGCAGACACCTGTGGAGTGCCAGCACTGCATGTGAGGAAATAAATGGGCCATCAGAGGCGGACAGCGGAGGCTACGGGTGAGTCAACAGGTGGGCCGGCCTTATGAAATTGTGGCTGGCTCGCCCTGCAGTGCAGTGCATGTAGGTGCCGCTGGAGGTGGGAGCCGCGGCAGTGATCATACCCAGAGGACAGGACGGAGAGCTTCGCCTCCCTGGCATTGTGATGATGGTGGCACAGCTTATTTGGCCCTCTGCCTCAGGATGCGCCCTTGACTGATAGAGAGGCAAAGATGAGGTGGCTGGTAAGTGGACAGTGGGCTTGACAGTGAGCATTGTGCCCCCGTGTCATATCACCCCCCTCGCTGAGGAACAGGCGCGAGTGGGCAGCACTACCCTGGACCATCAATGCTGTGGCCCTCTGGAGTCCGGTGAGTGAGTGGGTGCACAGGGGACTGCTGATTGAATGTCCCTGCGGCACCAATGTCTGTGAGCTTGTTGTATGCAAGGGGACACTAAGACTATATGGACACCAGCAAGCTGGAGCGCCGGCACTGCATTGAGTGACCGAAGCGCCCGGCCCCTGGACATCTCCATCCCACCATTGGTCCCATGTGGGGGTTCCCATACCATTATATTACTAAGGGCATTGGACACTGTTTTTTCATTTGCTGCTTTGTAAGGTCAGAACTGACTGTAAAGATGCTTTGCTTACCCCAGGAATAGTAGTGGCTGCAGAGGGTGACGCTCACGGTGTCCCATGAGCGAATCATCTGCACCTGTGTGTGGGGGAGACTGGGGCCCATCCCGGTTGGTGCCCTGATGGGAAGAAACAAACAGGTCACTCATTCCAGGGGAACACCATGGAACACTACACAATGGCTACCCCATTTCCACAGTGCCAGACACGGCACACTGGGCAAAAGGAGGATCAGGGCTCAGTCGGGTCAGCAGAAGAGCCTTCTTTTGTGGAATTTCTTGCAGCCATACAGGGCTCCAGGGCAGCTCTTGAAGGAAAAATAGAGTCCGTGGCCCTGGAGGTTAACCTCATTCGTAAAGACCTCAGAAAGGTCTCAGATATAGTCAAAGTGGAAGAGGGCTCCATTTCAGACGGAGGTCGCAACCTTGCAGAAACAGTTGATGCAGGTTACCTTGAAATCAGGTACACTGGAGGCAAGACTTGAGGATGCCGAAGGTAGATCACTGCGTAATAATGTTCCAGTGGGGTTGTCCACCATGTTCTTAATAGATCAAGCACATAGGACACTGGTTGCCCCCTGAAACCTGGGGCACCACCCGAGCCATTATTGTCCGGATCCTGAATCACAGGGATTGAGACTGTATCGTACGGGCAGCCCAGGAAACCAACAATGCTGTTTTCGAAAATCACAAGATTTCTATATACCCAGATTATACTAACAAAGTGCAGAACTCTAGAAAGACCTTCCTGGAGTTGAAGGCCAAACTCTGGTACATGGGAGTATGGTATATGCTGTTACAACCGGCGTGCCTGAAGGTTCCACATTCCATCATCCGTAGGATGTTTGGCGATGGCTCGAGATATGGGATAAAGTCCAAACCAGCAGGTCAGGCCGGTCTCAGTGTGGGCCGGAGCATGCAAGTGGATCCTGTAGACCCATCAGGAGAATGCATGATGCCGGAGGGACGGATGCTTTTTTGGGTCTTGACAGGGAGGGCCCCTCCAGGATGTGATTCAAAAGGATGGCAACATGGTGGCTGTCCCCTTCAGTCCAACACCGGCTCTGGACAAACAGATGCAAGAGCCAGAGTCAGGGACAGATGCAGGAAAAGATGCAGGCTAAATCTCACTCTGATTGCTTTGTCTTTTTTGTTTTTTATTTTTTATCTTCCAGGATGCATCACTGTGGTAACTGTGTGTACATCCTGGATATTTCGAATGGAGGTTGTGGGTGGGGATATATCCTTGAGGTGTGTGCTTTGTTTGATGGACAAGACCCTGCAAGGGGACACGCATTTGCGGGCTCTCTACATTGCTCTGGTGGGTGCTGTCATCTTGTATCATAGGGTTTGTAATAAGTAAGGTGCAGACATGGTACCTTTTATCTATAGGGCAGGAGTTTCTACCTTCATATAGAATAGTCTTAGACTACAGACATTTAAACAGTCATACACGCACTTATGCTATACAGAACTCACATAGCACCGCACTAATGAGCAATATAGTGCGTAAAAAATACAAAACAACACTGGACATTTCCAATGTTTTTTTTCTGCCAGAATATAGCGCCTGAGAGTAGAGACTTAACAAGTTTCAGTGCACTAGGCTCCCAGAAAAAATTCTGTTGTTTACCTCAGGGGTATAAGAACAGTCTAGGACTGTTCGCAGCTTGTGTGACTGTAATTTTGCATGAGATTGACCCTGAAGCATTGTCCTATGTAGATGATATCTATCTTACGGATGATGAACTATTACAACATCTAAGACGGGTAGTCTGCATTGTGGTAGGATTTGCTGAATTTGGCTACAAATTCAATTTAAAAAAAACTAAAATTGCCTTCCTTAGCGTCCTGTTTTTGGGATATGAGCTATCGAATGAAGGAAAGAGCCTAGCGCCACAATTCCTGGAAAATTGCACACACCTACAACCACCAAACACGATTAAAAGACTCCAATCTCTTTTGGGTTTCCTAAATTTTGACAGAACTTACATTCCAGATTATGCTACCCACATAAAACCTTTATATGATCTGATACGTCCTGATTTTTCAAGTAAATTCTGGACAATTGAACACACACAAATTCTTTGAGATTTACAAACAGACATGCTTGCAGCACAACACTTACATACGAGGGACAACAAAACACATTTGATCATCAGAGTAATAGCTGGTGCCATCGGTTTCACCTATGTGACATTTAATTAAGGTGAGACAGTCCCGATTGCATACAAATCACACTTATAATCAGCGGCAGAACAACGCTTTGCTCCCACTGAAAAAATTCTCACTGCTGTTCAGATGGCGGTCATTAAAGAAAGACCTCTTGCCCAAGGAAAACGCATAATTGTCGTTTCTCCAATACCAGCCCTAGAGGCTGTTACAAAAGCCAGTGTTCCGAACGCAAAAGTATTACATCCCCATTGGATACAATGGGATACGTCTTTGACAGCCACTGATGTAGACTACATTTTTGACCCAGAATTACAAACTCAAGAATTTTTACAGTACGAAATAGAGTACCCAGTTCCAGCAAATACATTGCCTATTGAACAATATCATAGTCATGTACACCGATGGCTCAGCACAAAGCGCGATTGGCACAAAACACCAATATTCTGCTGCTTGCGCAGTCTTAAGTGGCTATATGGAGGGCGATAACTTTTGTCCTCTACATACCTTTACGCAAACCCTAGGGGACTGCACAGCACAGTTGGCAGAGCTAAAGGCTCTGCTGATGGCATTAGAACACACAGATCCTGCACAGCCTACGCTGATTGTTTGTGATTCATATTATTGTGTTCAGTCCTTTAATGAATACCTGCATTATTGGCACCAAAATGGGTTAGAGATTCCAAAGGCAACACCATCAAACACAGATGTCTGTGGGGGAAAGTAGCAGATCTCAAAGATACGCTACCAAATGTCCATGTTGTGCATACACTTGGACACCAGTGCGTTGGGATACACGTTGCTGGAAATACATTGGCTGATGAAGCAGCAAAGTCAGCTGTGGTTGTGGCTGGTGTAGCTGCGGTGACTCGCTTGAGTTCAAAACCGGACACAGACATATGGGTTGCCGTGACAGCTACGGCTGATGGTACGCCCTTTCCTAACAAGTGTCACTATCGAATGGGAGGTATGGTGAACGCTGAGGTTAAAATACCAGGCGTAGGGGTACGAGACATTTCCAATAGAGATATAAGAACACAATTGCTTAAAGCAGCGCATGAGGGGGTGGCTTCTGCCCATGCTGGTGTGGCGGCTACAATTTCGATCTTGCAGGCCCATTATTGGTGGCCAGGTCTCTATAAGGAAACCAAGCAGTATGTCCTTTGTTGTGAAATCTGTCAAAAAAGTAAAGTTTTCACTGCAAAACGCCTGCCGCAGACACCCCTCTTGATTTCAAACAAACCATTACAATGTGTGTACTTGGAGCACTGTGGTCCCCTAACACCGGACAGTGCATTCACGTACATTTTAGTCGCTGTTGATTCATTCTCCAGATGTTTATGGGTGTGGCCACAACGCTCGGCTGATGCTCACACTGTTATTAAAGATTTGCGAGTCTTTATCTGTACATATGCGGTTGTGGCTTTCCATTCGGACCAGGGCCCTGCTTTCGCCTCAAGGGCATTCAGGGACGCCATGGCTTCATTGGGGGGGTCCAACTCCAGGACTCGTCTCGATTTCATCCAGAGGGAAATAGTGTGGAGCGATTAAACCATGATTTAAAGCAATCCTTAACAGCCAGAGTCTTAGGTACGGGTCGTAGTTGGCTTCATCACCTATATGGAGTCCAGAGAGCACTTAATAATCTGCCTAGAACGTCCCTGGGGGGTCGTACTTCATATGAGTGCCTGTTTGGAACTTGAATGTATGTTCCGGATCTTGATGGTCCTAGCGTGGAGACAGCAGAAACACCTTTTGACATAAATGAACATGTCACTGTCTTCCAGGAATTGCAACAGTTCTGTGATGATAATTCTTCTATCAGTCCTGCCTCCACACGAATCAAGGATGTGCCTGTAACATCTACCGGCTGGATTCCCAAAGTCGGGGATCTTGTACGTGAGAAAGTCGCTGTGAAAAAGGAATTTGGCCCTTCTTATCGAGCACCAGTCCCAGTGCTAGGAATACACGATACCAGAATTGTAATTCTACCACCGCTGGCAGGTGCCAAAGAAAATAATTTTGTCTCCATTGACAAAGTCAAATTACACCATGTGGCCGATCCTGCACAGCCGACCAAGAGGAACATCCAGTAGCTCCCGAATCCCTCTCACTACTGGTGAAGAAGTTCCTCTACAAGTTGTTTATACCAAAACCAACACCTTTCCGAGCTTGGGGAGGGTGGAAGATGATCTTACATTGGTTCCACTAACATCAAATAATTTAGAAACATTTGACCGAGTTGATTCAACTCCAACACAGACGGATGGTGCTATCTACAGTGTGCCACCAAGGGAATCACCAACTCCACCAGTGACCACGGCCCCACCATTTGCACGAACTGCTTCTGGATATTTTGACGACTTCCATGACGACTTCTCAGATTTGTTCGCCTCTTCAACACCTGACTTGTCAAGAGCACGTAAGCTAAAAAACTGGTTTAAAGAAACATATTTTGTTTTTCCATGAAACCATCTATGGCTCTCTTCGACTGTTCTAGCGTCCCTACTATGGATTGGGTTTCTTATTACCTTTTTCTTATTAATACATGGTCATTTCCTTCCTGAAAAATCAACAGTTGAATTGGTGGAGGAGGTCTTAAAACCACATTTTTCATCAGATAAGGTCCGAAAAGACTTATCATTTGTGAACATTTCCGCAGTCCCAATTCCTGATGGGATTGTTTGGGACAAAGTAATACTTTATATATATGGTCCCACGGAAATAATTCAAATATCACATGTGTTCAAATTATCGATGAATGATATTGTAATACCAGGCATTGTTTCTGATGATTGTGATGTGAGAACAGGTGATTCTATGATGACTGAATTGCAGTATTATACTGTATTTGAAAACAAAGATGTTTATCAATCTAAAGAGAATTATGGTGATATGTTTTGCTATAATGATTATGGGCACCATTTTATACATAGAGCGATCAGCCCCTAAACTATTTTTAATTATATACAATGGGAACATTGTCCGACTCCCCCACAAGGGAGTTCCAAAACATATTCTGAAAAGTTTACATATTTTTCTGGGCACAATGTTAAAAATGCTGAGTCATAATATTTTAAGGTACCACCTACCAAAAATATACACATATTATTGACAAATGCGAAATTTATATATTCTGAATCCTTTGTTTCCCGGTTGTCCATAGGAGGCTATGAATATTGGCTGAAGTCGATTGATCTGAAAAGTGTATGGGGAACAAGAAATTGGCAGATTAGGGGAAATGAAGCTTTATTTAGAGCATGCCTTGTTCCTGTGCAAATTATCTTTTTAAATGAAACAGTACAATAAACAAGTTGTCTAAGCTTAGCTAAAATTAAGGAATTAAACACGCCCAGTATACCTGCCCCAGCTAAATTTAATAAATGGCAAAAATATACAAATGCAACTGAAGATCAGCTCGACGAATGGGTCCAGAATGGTACATTTAATATTTCACTGACGCGTCCTGGCGGGTGGTTATTGTGGCCAATAGATACCAATGGGTGTCATAAACGTTTTCTTAACTCCTCAGAGGGTTTTAGAACCAGTAGGCCAGACCCTCGCTATATATCATCCAAACACACAGGTATAGTTACGACATATAGTGTAGGAAAGTTGTGCCAGCAATGGTTAAAATCATTCTCACTAGATGCGGTTAGAGAACACCTCAGTCTCCTGTCTAATAACAGTGACTTGCAGGACTTCCTGTTAGGCCCTAGAAAACACCGTAGGAAGCGTTTCTTATATGAAGTATATAATGAAATTTGGAAACGTTCCCAACAAGAAGCAGCTGCCCGGTTAAGGCAAATAGACCAGAAAAATCTGAAAAAGGCATTAGCTGTTGTGGATAATGGGATTAATACCTTGTCCGACTGGATATATATTTTAAATAATATCGTCTCTTCAGCTTTAGACATTATACAAACAGATATCTCTTCTTTATACCAATGACAGAGTCAGTTAAGGTCCATTATGCAGTTGGGTTGGACATTTCAAACATTGAAGGCGGGTCGCGTTCCCTGGCAGCATGTCAGTGCAAGGGAGATATTTTCTTCCTTTAATTTGACGCAACAAAAACAACTAATGGCAAAGAAGGAAGCGACTCATGTCATGCTTAACATTGAGAAATTAGAAAAGTTGCCTTTTACTGTGGCTGAAATACCATCTCCTGAGTGGCTAATACACGGGGTCATTAATCTGCCTATTTCTACACTTCAATTCACCTCCTGATTAAAACACATTCCGGTAGGCAGATATGAAAGGCTGGGAGATAGTTACATCCATGAGGTGTGGGAGCTTCCCTTCTCGTACAAATGCTTCTGTGGCATGGAAGAGGTCTTTCTTAGTGGTAGTGAATGCGAGACTTCAGTCAGCCACTCGATGGTTTGTAAACAGCTGTCCTTGCTTGGTGCATGTAACGCCTCTGCTGCGAACTTGGCTTGTTATCTGAAGGGAGTTCAAGTCCCCTTGATTAGACCTACGTTCCAGGTGCTTTCAAACGGCAGCTATGTCCTCCTCAATGGTGAAGGCTGTTGTGGCATGCGTGCCAGAATAGTTTACGTTGTTTCGGTCTCTAAGGTCGTTACTTTCTGCGGGGACGCACTCTTTCCCTCAACTAAAATTAAAGAGGTAGATGACATGTGGACTCACATTGCTACTTCAAATGTGAATTTTGACAAGTTGAGCAGACTCAAGGCTTTACTGTTTCAGAAGCATGTGGCGCTTACATCTGCGCGCTAGACCTACGCACTTCAGGTGGCAAGGTAATCGGCAGAGATACAGTCAAAATTGAACTTGTCCTTTGAATTAGGTCTTATGCCACATGCTCATGTTTTAAATTGTCACGTTGGATGCCCATGTGTCACTTCGACTTGTCATCATTGACATTGCTTTTTAAATATATATCTTAGGTTTAGCTTTTTAGCAGTAAATTTATATATCCTTGGCTTTGAACCACTTTCAACCGACAAGGTGAGGGTGTTGTATTGCCATTTTAGTTATAGCTCCATGTACGTTATTTTAACACACTAGGCCACTATGCACTTTAACCTAGATATATTTTATTCAGCTTCGTCTTATTATTGTTCCAATAACCATTTTTACTGTCTTGTTGTTTCTCCGTCTACCTAACTGTTTTTGCCTAGGCCAGCACTCTGTTCTCAAACAAGACATTCTTGATCACTCTGTGCTTTTTCCAAGACTACGGCATGGTACATTGCCGGTGAACGTGGAAGAAGTTTAGTCTCCAACATTCGTAGAAAATACACATCTTTACGTAGGGAAACTTTCTCAGAATATCAGCTGTGTTATTATAAAAACACTTCCTTGCCCTTTACATGTTGAGAGGGAGATTCCAGCCAGGGAACCACGACTGTATGCTGATTGCCGAATGCTTTGCTGCAGATGGTAACGCAGATCGCAGGCCTTTGCTCACGTATGGGGGTTGATGTCTTCCCGGGGGAACCTGAAGGGCAGATTTAGAGCTTAACATGATGTGCCCTATCCTAGCCTAGATATGGATTAGTCCATTGGCAATAATGACAAAATGATAGCGTTGTTTTTATGCTTCACTCTTCTCGTCACAATTTTAATACTGTCATGTTGTCTCGTCCTGGTTATTGCAGCTCATGCCTTGCAATCTAAGATGCAGTCATTTAATTAAACTCATTATTGAAACATATACTGCTTCTGTTTGTCATTTATATATGAGACTAAATTGTAAATGAGAGAACCGGATGAGACCTGAGAGACCACGACTTCCCCAAGAAGCCACATATGTCATGCGCTCGGCTGCCCAGTCATCCCTATCCTTGGGTAGAGATGAGACACTGCTAGTTAGCCTGAGCAAAACCTGGATTGGAGCGACAGGTGTCACCAGCAGTGGGTTAGACTAAGTCTCCCACACCGCGGGTGATTCTGCCGCTCAAAATCCAGTAGTCTCATTAGAATAATGAGAGCCTACGCAACACTATAACCGCTCTACATAAATCCAGAGCCCCAGGGGGATGGCTACCCCTTTTGATTTTTACCGAACATATTCCACTCTCCTCTGGGACAGGCTGTTAGAGGTACTTGAGGAGGCATGAAAGAGGGGCATCTTACCAGAATCGATGCCACAGGGTATTATCTGCTTTATGCTTAAGCCCGGAGGTGACCCAAGGAATCCCTCCTCCTATAAACCACTTACGATGCTCAATAGTGATGTTGAAATTCTCTGCAAACTATTAGTCACTAGACTGCACGTGTTATTGGAAGTCTGGTCCATGACGATCAATGCGGTTTTACACAGGCCAGAAGTACGATTCTCAATTTACTACGTCTGATGCATGTCCTGCATATAACCATGGACACGGCGCAGGAGATGGCAGTAGTATCGTTACACCTAGAAAAGTATTTTGATTCGGTTGAGTAGAGATATCTGATGGCCATGCTACAAAGGATGGTGTTTGGACCCAAGTTTTGCTTGTGGGTGAGATTACTCTGTACTGAGTTGTCTGAATCCTGGGTGGTAGGTAGGGGAACCAGACATGGGTGCCCTCTCTCGCCGCTCCCTTTTGCCTTGGCGATTGAGCCTTTGGCTCTTTTGCTCCATAGAGAGGAAAGACTTGGGTATTCGGGTGGGTGTCACCTCCCATGTAATCCCACTGTATGTGGGTTGGTATACCTCAGATTACCGGGCAAGTCGGTTCCCATATTGTTACAACTCCTGACAGAGTTCAGGGTTGTCTCTGGCCTTATGGTGAATGCACATAAATCACTTTTATTTCTTCTGGGTGCACTGCATGGTAGACCCCTGGATGAGTTGTCAGCAGTGGGAGTTTGATGCCTTTAGCTATTTAGGTATGTAGGTCACTCATACCGAGGCGGCCCATAGAAGCCTTAGGGGCATATTTATACTCTGGTTGCGCCGGAATTGCGTCGTTTTTTTTTACGCAAATCCGACGCAAAACTAACTCCATATTTATACTTTGGCGTTAGACCCGTCTAGCGCCAAAGATCTTGGAGTTTGCGTCATTTTTTAGCGTGGACACCTTCCTTGCGTTAATGATATGCAAGGTTGGCGTTCCCGTCTAAAAAATGACTCCGAGGCATGTGCGCCGTATTTATACTCCCGTGCAAAAATGACGCCCGGGAGTGGGCGGGTCAAAAAAAATGACGTCCAGCCGCTTTAGCGTCATTTTTTTGCGCCTGGTCAGGGCAGGCGTTAAGGGACCTGTGGGCTCGGAAGGAGCCCAGAGGTGCCCTCCCATGCCCCCAGGGACACCCTCTGCCACCCTTGCCCACCCCAGGAGGACACCCAAGGATGGAGGGACCCATCCCAGGGAACTTAAGGTAAGTTCAGGTAAGTATTTGTTTCTTTTTTTTTTGTGGCATAGGGGGGCCTGATTTGTGCCCCCCTACATGCCACTATGCCCAATGGCCATGCCCAGGGGACATAAGTCCCCTGGGCATGGCCATTGGGCAAGGGGGCATGACTCCTGTCTTTGCTAAGACAGGAGTCATGTCAATGGAGGGTGGGAGTAAAAAAAAAATGGCGCAACTCGGGTTGAGGCAGATTTTTTGCCTCAGACCGACTTGCCCCATTTTTTGATGTCCAAGCTCCATTTTCCCCTACGCCGGCGCTGCCTGGTGTAAGTCATTTTTTTTTACGCACACCAGGCAGCTCCGCCGGCTAACGTCATTCCATAAATAAGGCACCCGCGTGGCACTTTGGAATGCCGTTAGCCGGCGTTAAATTTTTTGACGCACAACTGCGTTGGCGTAGTTGTGCGCCAAAAAGTATAAATACGGCCCTTAATGTGGAGAGGGTGATGTCTGGAACGATCGGTTCTGTTCTGAAATAAGTTGCCATTGTCAGTGAAGGGTACAGCAGCAGTCACCAAGATGGTGTTCCTCCCACGCTGTGTATATTAGATACAGAACTTGTTTCCACGGACCTCTCAGGTGTTACTGGATAGTTTGATGATCTTCCTGGTTTGGGCTGGACGTCGCAGTAGGATAGCTTTGTCTATACTCCGGTGAGACTTGGAGGATGGTGGGTTGGCTGTCCCAGATATCAGGCTGTATTATTACGTGGCACATCTTCAGCATGCTGCAAAGTGGCTGGTTGAGAGGAACACATGGGAGACGCGACTTTTCGAAGGGATGCTTGGCACTGATACATTAGCCAGGATCCTGATGAAAGGTGGCCGTTCGGACCAATCAGACCCGTATGTGGTTCATGTTACTGCAGTGGTATGGAAGCAGGGGGTCAAGAGGATATTCAGTTGTGCCCCATTTGATAGGGAGCTGAAATTATGGGACCTAGCCCCATTCCTAGCCCCATTCCGAGCAATAGAGGATCACATGTCTATCGAGCAATGGAGAGCAGGGGGCTGCATGGTGACAGGGGACTTTACCCTGGGGAGTTCTTCCTTTTATTTCAGGAGGCTCAGGACACAATTGAACAGGGGCTGGTAAATTTCTGCATTATGCTAAACTGGAAACTGTTGCGCAGGAGGTGTGGTGTGATTTTTCAGCAGTTCCACAGGCATCTGAGGTACTGGGAGGACTGGTTCGCTGAGGAGACACTTGGGGCCTGATTTATGAAAAGTTAGAGCCGCCTTTGCGTCATTTTTTAACGCAAAAGCAGCACAAACTTACAAAATACAATTATGTATAATTGTATTTGTAAGTTTGCGCCGCTAACTTTTCATAAATCAGGCCCTTGATTACTTTATTCTACAAGGACCTTCAGGGGGGACATGATTTAAAAACCCTGCGCGGCATGTCGAGCCTGGGAACAGGAATTGCAGGACCCAATATCGGACACCGACTGGGCTAAGACATTATAATTAGTACGTACTATTTCTTGCAGTAACAGATTCAAGCTCTTACGTATTAATTTAATGGATCATTCTTATGTGATGACATGCAACCTGAATAAGATAGATCCCAATAAGGGGGTTGGGTGCAAACCCTGCAGCGACAGAGATGTCTCTTTTCTCCATCTGGTATGGTCATGTGAGGGACTGCAGCAGTTTTGGAGGGCGGTGGTCCCCAGAATTGTTGAGACCCCTGGACTAGAGATTGCCTTGAACCCTGTCTATTGGGAGTGGTGACTAAGCCCAGAGGGTGGAAGATCCCACACAAACTTTGGCAGTTGGCCCTCATGCTGGCTAGACGTAGGGTGGCCATAGGATGGATGAGCTCCAGGAGAACTCTGGTCGATCACTGTCTTTGGGATCTTCTGGAGTGGATAGTAGCTGAGGAACAGCATAAGCGTTTGGCCTGTATGGATGACGGGGCAGTGGTAGACTTCATGGCATGGAGTCAACTGCTGGAGCGCTTTACAAATGATGATACCTCGGACTCTGAACCAGCACTGATGCAGAGCACTGATTGGTGTAGTCGTCCAATGAGCTGGAATTGTTGAGACAACCAACCATGCTTATTTCAGAACTCCTGTAAGTTGATTGTGTACATGACTTGGTTACTTTACAGTATTATTACATTGCATGGCATGAAACGCTGCCAATTCTGATGCATGTGTTTTATTACGCATCTGTACCTGCTAAAGTATTTTCCCATGGAAAGAAATGTATGGGGGATGTCGTGTATCTCGTACTGTACCGTTATAGTTTGAATTGCAAAAAATCAATAAAAAGGGTTGTTAAAAAAATAATTGATGTACTTCAGTGAATCCACAATCTACGGTTCAATCTAAAGTCCCGATTTACACACAAAATCTGCAGCATAGCCAATAATGAGCATCTTCATTATAATCGATTTTTTATTTCCATTCATCCGGGCTGTGGCCTTTGCAAAGAAACGCTAAGAGCAAAGTAAAAAAGACAGAAATTACTGTAGTGATTACAATTTCTCACAGATGAGAAAGTGGACAGAAAAGAAGAGAGTGAGGTAAAAGACAGAGCATAAATGCAACAGGGATCTCTGTTACTCCTTGCCATCTTCAGTGCTACTATTTTCATTCGTGGGGCCCAGTTCGGTCTGTTACCTGCTATCAGGCATCAGAATGTTTCAGACAGGGGGATAGGTGGGCGTATGGAACATGTGCGGTTCCAGATTTGATCATGAGTTATTTTGGGAAGTAAAATAACAAGAGGCGCTTCCTGAGGGGGGGGGCATATAAAATCACCTACTTTGATTGCTTGTAATCGGTGCAGGCTGTGGGCTGCTCCTCTGTCACTCTTCTGTCGAGGAATGTCACTACAGAACATTTTTAACTTAAAGCGGCTATTTCCAGTGTCTAAGTATTTTTTGTACACCTACCTTTAATGAGTACATGTCTGTGGATTACTCTGCTCAAATCCATCCAAGAACAGGAAACATTGCCACCTAGGATACTAAGAGTAACCCCCTGAACAGGTATCTGTCGATCTCCTTCAATGACTCCACATGTAAGTGTGGTTTCACAGTCTCAGAGACACAATGACTACATACGAATACTCTTTAAACAAGTCAGCAAAACCCTTTCCACAGGGGCCATACCAGTAACCCAACATCCTCTCAAGCAGACACACTAATGCCTATCATGAAGCACACCTATTCTATCTCTCAGTCCTCTTCCCTGCATTGCATGTTTACACACAGCAACCTGTGTAAGGATACAGCACGACTCTGGTCAAATCTTCACAACACCAAACCGCTCTGCACTTCAAGAGTTGCCCAACTAAGCAGTACTCAAAGGTGTGGTGAGCTGCCTGTCCGCTAACAAACTTTGCTGTCACGTCAGTGATATGGACCATTACTCAAATACAACACAATACACTGCCCACGAAAGGAAGTATCTTTTCTAATTGAGCCCACTTAGCAATCAAGATAGCAAATGGGTAGAAAGATTGAGAGCAGCTTTTCTAATGAGAAGGTGGGAGAACAGTAGATGACCATCCTTCTCTTGCAACTGTTAAAGGTTCAACTCAGCACCACACACTATACATCAATTGAAAAGAACCCTCAGGAAATACTGCTCAATTTCAATATTGCTTCTCATAAAGCAACCACACCTGCTTCAGCACCTCACCGCACCATTTCTAGGATTGCTTACTAGGGTGTGCAGCAACAAACCTAGGGAAGCAGCCACGCATCATAAACAATACCGGGAAGCATTGAAGACAGCAGCCAGGTATGGATTTTAAGTGTTGCTTGTTGTGGCAGTTTAGCACAAGAATGCTGGAGATAAAACCATTCTTGTGACCACTTATAAGTAGTTAATAAATTAGGTGAGAGAACAAAAAGAAAGAAGCACACCATAGTTGTTTGACAACATTCCTACGCAAAACAGCAAAGCCCCACAACATAATTCTGAGCTAGGGTGATTTGTTCAGGGGCCTTTATGTAAGTTGAGAAAGAGTTGTCGGTACTTAACTGCTTGAAATACCTTGATATATAAAATTTCCATTTTTCTGAGTAGTGAAGCCAATTGTCTAGGCACTATGTGAAGCGGGGTGGTAGGCTTGCTCAGATTTAAACATGCGATGGCCAATGTTTTTATTTCTCAGTACTGTAGTTTTTCGAGGTGCATTTTCCATCTCGAACTGTAATCAGGCAGCTTTGGATGGCTAAATAGAAAGGGGTAAGATGTGGCTGGACCATCACTGAACAACTTATCAAAAACACCTACTGACACATTTACAATATTCGTGGCTTGAAAGTTTAAAATTTGCACATGGAGTCATAGGCTAAGTTTTGTGCTTAAATTGCCGACTTTTACACAATTAATTAAGATTTCCAGCCGTCCTAGGATTCTTCGTCGCTCACACTATACCTATTTAGGCGTACAGAAATGTTTAGACAATCATTTTGCACACTGAAATGTGATGTTAAAGTGCATTTGTCGTATGTATTTTTTTATTTATTTAGATCATGTACCCTACACCCTGATCTATTGTTGTACTGTTTCTTTTCCATTGACAGCTGACAACAGATTTACCACTCACAGTAGTAAATCTCCCAACACTTTAGAAAGTTGGAAACTACCTGTGAAAGGTTTTTTGAATACCCACAGGGTTTGCATGTAGACAATAAATGTGCATTTGGACGTCGGGCTGCCTTTCTACAGTGGGTAACTGTGTACTATATGCAATTAGGCAGTGAGGAAATGGCAAATCATAAAAAATGTTAGAGGGCATTGCAAGAAGTAGGTCTGTAAACCTGCACCAGCTTTCCGATACATTACTGGGAACATTTGTGAATGGCAAAAAAGTAACATTGCAAAAAAGTGTAAATTGCGTTTTAGTGCAGATGTAAATCTCCTCACTTAAGTGCACCCTTTTTAGAGAAATTCAGCCATTCGGTCGAATTTCAAGTTGGAAAAGCCCATTTACCGGGGAAAAATGACACCATTCTTGATTCTGTGAAATAGGAATGACATTTTTGTTTTTATAATTTATGTTATCTGTGTGGACCTAAGTTTCACTTAGATATGCGAATAGATTTGTAAATTGCTCCCCAGTTCTTAGTGAAAAAGGCCTTCATATGTTCAGATTGAGGGAACTAATGCACTGGGAATGATTTTCTACTTTAAAATAAGCTATCGATCCCTTCGACGTGCAGCACTGTGCTTTACTTCTTCTGCCACATTCAGACCCTGTGTGTAATCCTCTGCCTCGTTCAAGAAAACTGTGATATGTTAGCCTTTTCATAGAAAAATAAAGAGACCTATTGAATTTGGTTTCTCTCTAGATAGCCTTTGATGTATTGCAGGGTTAAATTGTTGAAATAAATATATCAACTTCCCTCTTTCATCTTTGTAAAATCTAAGCTTGTGTTTGAATGTAGTGATTGCTGTAAGTGTGACTGGCAGTGTTTTAGTGAAGACAGAGGGCACTTTGTACATTGATAAATTAGATAGTGAATTTCTCCTTAGGTTTGCATCCAAAATTTCTATTTGGAACCATGCAATAAAACAACACATGTTTCGTTAATCAAAACCATAAAAGGAGATTCTTTGAGAAAACCTAGGAAGAAACAGCTTCTACCACACAACACAAATCTTTGCAGTGGCATTATTTCCCTTCCTTGACATGATGTGCTTTTTAGAGTGCATATTTGATTTGACCACATATTATACAAAACGTTCAGTAATGAATCAAGCAGCCTCTTCATCTATTTTAAGACATAATGAGGCTTAACAATGAGATGTTCTAAACATTTATCCTGGATTCACAAAAATACTTTAGTCTTTTCCAACATGTGGTTGTAGTTTTACAAACCATTGGCTAATTCACCAGTATTTATGTTTTATGTCACACAATTTATGTGTAGTGTAAATGACATATGCAAATGCTAACTCCCGATTCCTTTCTTAATCCTTGATGTAAGGTCTTCTCTATGTTTTAAGTACATTGTGTCTGCATAAAGTTAAGAAATGTAAGCAATTTCATTTTTTTCTTTAACCGACATTTGCTTTTTCAAAAAAACTGTTTGCCATAAAAGTTTTCCACTCCTACTTTTTCCATGGGATGTGTAAACCATTTGGTTTGATTTTCAGAATGACTTCAGCTCTCATACCTGAAATATTTCATTTGGGAATTTGTTGTAAAGATGGGTGTGTAGAATATATTGCAAAATGCTTTGAAAACACACAGTGATACAACTGTGTGGGAGTTTACCTCATTTACATTGGATGACCAAGCACTTGGGGCTTCATCGGACACTTGACCCCACTACACCTTCACCAAAGGACTCCTACTGATCAGCTGAGCTGCAAAACCCGTAACTAGCTATGGTTTTAGAGAAACTAATCAACCGATGCCCCATGTACCACCTCAACAACCACAGGCTCCCCGACCCCACGCAGTCCAGATTCAGGCCTAACTAAAGTACAGAAACAAAACGATATCCGCATGATCTTTGACAGAGGAGACATGGGAGCCATCAATCTCCTGGACGTATCTTCGGCTTTTGACACAGTCTTAAACCCTATCCTCACCAGTTGCCTGTACAAGATTTGTATCCAAAGACCGGCTCTGCACTGGAAATGCTTGTTCTTAACGCATAGAACACAACCTGTCAACCTTACACTCTACTTCTCATAATCCTGCAAAGTATCTGCAGAGTTCCTCAAGGTTCATCTCTTAGCCCCACCCTCTTCAATGCATACATAATCCCTCTTGCCAATGTCATCTATGCATGGGATACCTACATTTTATTCTACTCCGACGACACACAAATCATACTCTCCCTCTAGGACAAGATCCTTAACAGAAGAAACAAGTTAACTGCCTCCATGACCAAAGTGGCTAACTGGATGAAAGCCAACTATCTCAAGCTCAATACTCTTAAGACAGAAGTAGTGATCTTTGACAAGAATACCCTGACAGATGTCCAACTGGTAGCTGGTCGACTTGGACTCACCCTTAAACCCCTCTCTAGGGACCTCAGAATCATCATCAGTAGCAAACTGGACATTAATGTGCAAGTTAACGCCGTCACTGCATCCTGCTTGCACACCCTGAAGAGGCTGAGGAAGATCTTCAACTGGCTCCCAAGCAAAACCAGAAGAACCGTCGTTCTCAGGTGCTAGTCATTAGCAATCTGAAATATGGCATTACTCTCTACGCTGGGATCACCAAACAACTAACGAGAATACTACAAGCCATCCAGAATTTGGCAGCCAGAGTCATCTCCAACCTCCCACACAGAACTCATATCACACTACACCTCAGAGAGCACCACTGGCTCCTGATACACAAATTAGCTCATTTCAGACTCCTCACAAACACCCATTCAAGGCAGTACACAACTTAGGCCCACTTACCTGAACAGCCACATCTCCTTCCACTAATCACCCAGACACCCCTGCTCCGCAGGACTTCTACCTGCACACATCGTATGCTTACACAGATCATGATCTGGAGTAGGGACAGTCTCCTACATCACTCCTAATGCATGGAACAACCTCACACTCTGCATCAGAGCCTCCTTTTCTCTTCTTGAATTGTGCAAGAAGACCTGGCTTTTCAATTAACCAATGTTCTTTAGGCAGCGCTAGGCATACACATCTGCTCAGCACCAGGATATCCTCATGGTTGATAGTGCGCTTTACAGATAAACATATCATAACGTAACATAACATAATCAGCATTGTAGTTGGAGAGATCAAAGCCTAATATAAAATATGAAATCCTGGAGCTATGCAGAAGGGGAGGTCCAAATTATGTGACAGTGTTGTCTAAATTACTCAGCACGGAAAGGCAAATTATGCAACGTATTGCAGCACATTTTTTGATAGTATTAGTTCCTCATGTTGTAATTTGTACACAACGCTGTCTAGGCAAAGGTTTCACCTAATTACTACAAGTTTAACGCCAAATTAGACAATGAGAAACAGAAAGTGGACAAGTCAATTTTTGCAAAGGGTCGTCCATTAGTAACTTTTGATTCATGCAAGCTCGAAACAGTTTTTGTTACAATCTACAGGTTATGCAGCAGTAGATGGATTATATGGCAAATGCAGCAAACCTATAATTATGTGGAAAACACCACAGCTGCAAAATTGCACAGTTCAAGTAGCCCTGAAAATACCATAAAACATGCACTAACCTACAGAGGGCTAATGACAGAGGAATCCTAGTTTAATACTGGATCACCATTATATACTGCAAAAACACACAAGGTCAAGTAATTTCACAACTAATGAATCCATTCATTTCACTAATTTTTTTCACTTCAAAATCTTTATTCAAATTGAATCCATAAAAGAATAATATAATAAAACAGTAAAAAGGAAATATCTCACATCACATTAATGACAGTCAATGCCTGAGGCAAATTTGAGTGCATAGGCGAACAAAGCTAAAATGAAGAGCCCTACACCACTCATAGCGGTTTGACATGATCATAGTGCAACTCTTAATTAGAATACAAAGAAAGTGTGCCAAAGAGTTGTGAATATCATGACATCTAATAATTTCATTTGTTTCTTATACATTTGCAACAAAATTTACATTTGACATAATTCACAAAAATACATACTAATATTTAAAACACAATTTGTAAGTAACACAGGAACTAGATATATCATGGATAAAATATATATCATGCATTTAAATATCTAAATTCAATCCCTTAAAAGCTACAGCTAAGTTAAACATTGTATATTTAACCCATTTAATAAACTATAGCCTCTAAAGTCCTCCTTTTAATGGAAGACTGGACATAAGTAAAAACCATGTGGCATAATCCCTCATTTTCAAGCATACAGATAAAATTAAAAGCATTGTCATAATAAAATATTTTCCCCTGTAAGAAAAAAGGTTTTAAAAATTGTTTTCTAATATCTTCATAAAAGTTACAAAAGAGAATAAAGTGCAAGGTTGACTGGCGGGACTTAACATCACATGGACACTTAGGTAGCTTTGTCTCCATATTGGGAAATGCTACTATAAGGTGCAAAGTGCCTATTTATAAACTGGTGAGGTAAAATCTATGCTGGGTGTTGGGACCGTTAGCAAGTAGCTCTGAATTCTTTGGTCTAATGGACCCTCACAATATATTTCCAAAGTGGATTTAGCACACTCCTTACCTCCTCTTGCATACTCTCTGGATCCTAATAGGACCATCTTCAGTTCTTTTTAACTATAACGCAGGATACTAGCATGGTGTCTAATATAATTATTCACATCCAGATCCATTGAAAAGACTTTTAACACATGCCAACGAATTATTTTTTGCGCAGTGATCAAGTGTTAGATAGTCAGCTATGATCTCTTATAAACTGATAAACTTGCTGCCAAAATTACTCCAAATACTGTGCCAGACAATAAGCGGGCTAATGCTGATAACAGGGGCGGCAAGCTCTTTGTGTACAATGTAAGATGGGATTGTGCTCGGTACAGCCAGTAATCTATGCAAAAAGAGATTCTCTTGGATCTGTAACAATGACCAATTAGACATTCACCATAATGGGGACGCATAACAGATGCCACTTACGCACTTACTCTTATATAGCGTCAACGTTTCTCTTTTCGGCTTATTCCCTATTTTAGCGGCAAAATGAAAGATGGCTTCTGAGAATCTTAAGAACTTGAGTTTACCAATTTACAGCTGAGGACACCAATGTCCCTTACTTGAGAATTGTATGTTCAGGTACGAAAACTTATGGGTTTCAGCTAAAGCCTTCCCTTAACATGATGTACTCTCTTTTTGGGATTCCCATTCCCACAAGCCATGGTATATGTTTTCTTTAAATTGAGCTTTAGATCTTTTTCCTCTATGTGTGCAGCAAAGTTGTCAATCAGGCAATGTAGACCATTTGCGATTCAAGTAAGCAGACCCACGTCACCCTTGTGTAGGGAGTTGGTTACTTACCCACCTTTGGAACGTAAGCATTCAGCTTCTGCAATGACTCATCTACTCCATTAATGTAAAGAGATAATAAAAAGGGGGCAAGGACATAACCTTGTCGGATCCATTCAAATAGATGATACAAATGTTTAAGTTCTTATCTGTGCTTAGTAGACATTCCTAATTCATGTGTTAATTTGAATTAATGTACCAGCAAGCATATAGTCAGCATGACAGAAAGGATATATTTGATTATTTAAATTAGGCAGCCAATATGGGAAATCTTGTAGGATAAGAAATAAATCTAGAGAAATAAGTACAGCCCTCTTTCTTGTGTGGCAGATCCCAAATTCAGAAGGATGCTGCAATTAGTTAAGCATGTTTTAGCCACACACACCAATTCAAATTCAACAAGAGTGCAGTCATAAAGTCAGGCAGCCCATACAATTGCAAAGCTTCTACAAGAGCAACCCAGTGCTGAAAGGAAAATGAAAAGGCACATTAAGGATTATAATTTGGCTTCTGTCTAACAATGATATAAACTAGGTGTGTGGTGCTTATGTTACAGTCTTTATCTAGGTAGATTTAAATCCAAAGTAGAAACAACCCTTAATATTTGATGCTGCACTATAAGATTGATTGATAGTGATCATTTGAAATAGATCAGTAGGAAAACATTTCAAAATAGAAGAAAATGAGCTTCTCTAAATGTGATCCTTACATGCTTTGATTAGATCTAATTGTTTAGCTACAGGAACCAAATATTGAAAGGTAATAAGGAAATAGAATTGTTTATGAGCAACAAACCTATGTTCTAGTAAGCTATTTACCTATACATTGTTCTTAAATGTGTTTAATGACTGTGCATTCCTGGTTTTAGCTTCAGTTTTTGTAACAGTCCCTAGCCAGTGAATTCTGGACATTGATAAATATCACATTCCTTCTTTCCTTAGATAGGTCTGAGTCCAAAATGAGACCATTTAAAATAGAGTTCCACTGTTCTCTGCTCTTTCCAGGGTTCCAGTACTGTACAGATGAATTCTACAAAAATGATTTTCCAGGACAATATTCTTCATCTTGATTGGGGTGAAAGCTTTGTGCAGTTGTGCGTTTTTCACTAATATACATTGATATAGAAAATTTAAAATGTGCTAATTCTTTCTCCTACCTTTTCATTCTTTAAATGTTTAATCAGTGAGTAACTAAAAATTTCTAAAGCTTTTGCCTAACTAACTTTCATTTCATGTGAACTGGACTATAGCAGCAGAGAATGTGCTTCAGGCTCATTTTTATATTTCCTTTTATCAGTTGGCATCTGATCATGGTGGGACTTATGTTCTTCATTTTTCTTGTATTATGAATCTCATTCCATCAGTCTTGTCCCAGGATTCTGACTCTCTTTTAATGATTCCAGGTTTATCCCACGTTTAATCTTAATGTCACTTTCTGCATCTTTAGCACTTCATCTCCCTCAGGTGTGCCTCTGATTGTCTCCTGAAAAGTGTCCACTGATGAGCTTAATACACGTTGGACTTTGTCACTGTTTGCAGTAATTCTTCTGCCAGTGTCCTTGCTTTGGTAGTGTAACAAATCTCTATTAAGGATAGTAACTTTCACCATTCTGGTTTACTTTACCTGTGGCTATGGGATTACCTTGTGGAGTCTGCTGATGTCATGTGACTCTCACGTGCTCATCTGTTCTTTTTAAACTTTATGAAAATCTCCTGTTCAAGCAATCCGTTGCACTCTTCAAGTAGTGATATGCTATTTCCGTTTGGGGTGCACCACTACCCGCTCAATGTTAGTGTAATATTACAATGAGTAAACCAGGTTGCAAATGTAAATACATGTTTTTGTGACTTTAAACCAATAACTCAAGCCATGTTCACATCCAAGTCCTGTTTAGGAGCGAAATGGCTATGTGATTTCAGCCCTCGAATAGATGATAGTGTTGGCTTGCTTTAGCTTGTGCACGCCTGGTGTAGGATAGAAGTGATGCATCATGAATTTACGATGCTTTGGTACGTGTTGCTTTAAAACTATTTTTGTGGTCATTCTTTTTTACCCATTTTATCTAATCCAGTCACTTTTTATATGTGTTTATTAGTCCCAGGTTCTCTGATCCTGAAAATAATCAATAACTTGTTATGTCACAGTTACATCACCTGAGATGTCTTTGGCTGAGTGTTAACATAATTTCAAAAGGTATTCAGTGCTATACAATGTTTCCAAACTGGTACTATATAAATTTGTGACGCTTTGCTAATAATGTTCAAATTCATGTATGGACTAAAGGTATCGAAGTCATAAAAATCCTTCCTCTGCAAGTGTTGCTTCACAATTATGCAAAATCTGCGATTACACTGGGGATGACAAGAATATTTATTTATTTTTGTATTTGTCAGTTTTATATAATCCTCCCATGCTAATGAAAATATTTGGACACTTTACATTCCAAGAAACGTAAGAAATTCAACTCAGTTCTTCCAGATGTCTTTTTATTTGAGTATGGTCGTTTTTCAAAACAGTTTACCGATTGGTCTGTTCAATCCAGGTTGATGTTTTAGGTAGCTCACTGTAATTACTGGGTTTTCTTTTAGAAGTATTTTATTTTTTAAGTGTCTGTGTTGTTTTGTGCATTTTGTGCCTTTTGGTATATATATATATATATATATATATATATATATATATATATATATATATATATGGTAGTGGTAGTCTGACCAAGAAATAGTTATGAATTGGATATTCTAAGACCCAGTTCTTGTAACAAATTACCATTCAAACCACGGATTCATTCACACATTATATCACTATATCACTGATCCATCCACTTTGCTTTACTCGCATTGTTTGCACACATAACCAGTGTGACATTACAAGGAAAAACACGTTCTTCACTACTTCACAGCTGTATTCATGTATGCACATATAATACAATTTACAAAATAATTGAGAGCTATATATATATATATGTTGTAAAGCTCTCTACTATTACACATCTCTCAATTATTTTGTAAATTGTATTATATGTGCATACATGAATACAGCTGTGAAGTAGTGAAGAACGTGTTTTTCCTTGTAATGTCACACTGGTTATGTGTGCAAACAATGCGAGTAAAGCAAAGTGGATGGATCAGTGATATAGTGATATAATGTGTGAATGAATCCGTGGTTTGAATGGTAATTTGTTACAAGAACTGGGTCTTAGAATATCCAATTCATAACTATTTCTTGGTCAGACTACCACTCCCAATTAATGGTCATGTAATGTGTTGACCCCAATTATGTAGCTCATACCTGAGATATTCGTCTGAAGTATTCATGAAGCATCAGATGGGTAGCAATATTCAACCATAAACCAATTGTATGGTAAGGTGAGATAACAAAGAGTAAATCCAAACTGATGGTATATGATATTGTTGTATGAAAGTGAAGTACCACTATTGTTTTGACAGTGTGAGTAATGGACTGAATAATGACTTAAAATTAACATCCACTATTCCCCTGACCATTAAAAAACAATAAAGCATTCCAATATCAATAAAAAAGGAAGCAGGTCGTCCATCCCTGTTTGCTGCTTGTGTCTCAAGCACAGTGCCTCTAACATCAACAATCACAACTCAGCAAAACCACATGACAGTTGGTTTTGTTGCAGGTCCCTCTGTCAGTCATGCATGTATGTGTGTGTTTTTGTGATAGTGGAGCCCTGCAATTGGTCTGGCTGGCAGCCTTTCCATTGACTGGAGCTGAGGAATGCTGCCTCCTGTTACTTTGAAATATGCAGAAGGTACTGCTGCACAGCTACAGACCATGAGCTACATGCTGATATCTAATGAGTTACTGGTAGCTCATGAGTTAAATATTAGAGAGCCCAGTTCTTGACCATTTCTTTATTACCATGTCTCTCATAGATCACTATCAAAAATGAAGGTATTAATTTTGGAGAGGGGGCACCCCTACCAACTCAATAAACCCACTCTGGTTTGGTCAAAACATAGTTCTAAGAAAGCCTCTGCTCATAAACAGAGATACATTTAAAGAGCAAAAAATACCATAATCATCAAAATAGTTTAAGGGGGAATCAGAAATATGACTATTTAAACTATTAAGGCAAAAAGTAACGGGAAAAAGTCAAGCACTATAGAAAAAGACCAGTTCACAGTGGGCTGGGGTCTAGGTGAAATATCAGGTTAACTGCGATGGAGTGGAGGACGATACACTAAAGAGTTTGACCTGGTCAAAGGTTTTACCTTTAGACTAAAACCTGATTTAGAATTTAGTGGACAGGTTACTCTGTCACAAACATATTGGATATCCATCCATCTAATTACAAGTGCATTAGGATATAATGCACTCGTAATTAGGAGGTATCCATCATGTTTGTGATGGAGTAACCAGTCCCCCAAACCCTAAATCAGGCCCTTAGCCTTCACCTCTTGAGAAAGTTTATTCTGGTCAATCCTGCAGCCCATAGCTCCTTAGAGCAATCTACTGGGCACCAGAACTCTCTTCAGCCAGGTCTTCTGCAGGATCTAGTCCTCTTTACTCAGCTGGATCCTTTGGGGCCAAGAACCCTTCTGCTTTTTGTTTCACTAAAGCAAGTAAACAAGAGGTCAATCACTAAATCCTTGGACAACAGTTGCAGCCCCTGGGTGCTGACAGGATTTTGAGTCCTTGAGTCCTCATGTGAATCCTGTTCTTCCTGCAGGAGCCAGGAGTCAGGATTCTTCTTTCAGCAAAGCCTTCTACTTCTGATGGAGTCTTCATTAGTCCATAAAGGTTCTGAGGAGTTGGTAGTAGAGGTGTCAGCCCAATGCACTAGCCAGTGGTTGTAGTTTTCCCACCCAATCCTAACAATTTTCTTGCAGGTATCACCACTTCCCTTTGCAGCACGTCCTGTTTGCTTTACTGTAACTTTACCCAGGAGTCCCTATTTCAAGATGGCAGGAGCATGCTGCCACCAGTAATGTGGCGGGACTATAACCATCTAGGAAAATCCCAAAGGGTCCTGGGGATGACTAAAAGCCCTCCTTGGCATTTTCAAGTCAAAAGAGGTAGTGCTAAATCTGCCCTTTGTAGAGCCAACTGTTCCTGTCCACTCCAAGATATCTAGGGGCATAGTATACTCTGTTTGCGCCGGATTGGCGTAATTTGTTTTAACGTAAATCCGGCGCAAACCTAACTCCAAATTTATACATTGGCACTAGACCCGTCTAGCGTCAAAGTTATGGAGATAGTGTTATTTTTTGCCTGCCGAAAACTACCTTGCGTCAATAAGATGCAAGGTAGGCGATCCCGGGCAAAAAAGTAACTCTAAGGCCTTCGCGCCCTATTTATCCTCCTGTGCAAAAATCACGCATGGGAGGATAAGGGACTTAAAAAATGGCGCTAAGCCTGTTCAGCGCCATTATTCAACGCCTGGGTCAGGGCAGGTGTTAGGGGACATGTGGGCCATTTTCCATGGTCAGAGACCATGGAAGCAGTCCAGAGGCACCCTTCCTGCACCAATGACACCCTCACCAACCCCCACCCACACCTGGAGGACACCTAAGAATGGGGGGACCCATCCCAGGTAAGTCGGGTACATTTTGTTTTTTAAAGTGTCATGGGGAGCCTAACTTGGGTCCCCCTGCATGGCACTGTGCCAAATGGCCATGCCCAGGGGACAAGGGTCCCCTGGGCATGGCCATTAGGCAGGGGGGCATGACTCCTGTCTTTGCTAAGACAGGAGCCATGTCCATGGGGGTTGTGCGTCAGAAAATGATGCTAGTCAGGTTAGAGTCATTTTTTTTACGATAACCTGACTAGTGCCATTTTTTCATGCACAACCTCCATTCTTTCCCCTACGCCTCCCCTACCCGGTTAGCGTCATTTATTTTGACGTTAACCGGGCCTTAGTGCCGGCTAGCATAATTCCTTAAATATGATGCCCGGCTGGTGTCTAGGAATGGCGGTAGCCGGCGGTATACATTTTGACGAAACCTGCGTTAGCGCAGGTTTGCATAAAAAAGTATAAATCAGGGCCCTAAACCCTGCTAAGTGGTCAGGGTTTCACACTCATTGACCTTTCCTGGGCCCAGATGCAGCCACTGTCCTCTGATCCAGAGTCGTTACCTCTCCCAACCAAACGTGTATTTTGGCACTCAAAATGTGATAAGTGGCAGAACTTCTTTTTCCTCCTATTGTGACTGGGGGCAGGCTGTATAGGGGGTCCTGGGAATTAAAATGAGAAGCTCTCCTTGGTATCTCCAAGACAAAAAAGGCAATGCTAAAGCTGCCATTTGTTCAACCAACTGTTTCTGTCTACTCCCAGATAACTAATCCTTGCTAAGTTGCCCGAAGGTTAGGCCCATGAAAGTCTTCTCCCGGCCAGGTTTGTTAAATGTACCAGACAAAGAATTTAATTCTAGCTGTGAGGGTGTGATGATTGGCAGAACTGTTTTTTAGCCAGTTTATTCTCAGCCAACCTAAAGTACATTTTGACAGTGCTAGCACGCCTGGTCCTTAGTAAGTAAACTTACAAGGGGACGCGTATAGGCCGATGAACCTTTTGGATCGCATGGAGTATCCTAGCCATGTAGTGACCAATGTTATCAATATTCAATATAATCAATCAAGAACCACTAAAAGAATTATTAATCATTAGTCAATTATATCAACGTTTTATGAATAACCACAACTCAATATATGTTTTAACCATTTTTATTTCCCTATTAGTTACAATAATGATCCATATGGGTAATTCAAACTTTATTCAAATAAATTCAGAATTAATTCATTAGTGACCACCAATAACATAATCTAATCAAAACTTGAGAAAACATGTACTCTAATGCTTCAGCATAAGCCAACAAAGATGAATATATCAACATTAATAGTACAGTTCAGCAATCAGTTTGTCAATCAATTGTCTCTGTCAGCATCACCCAAAGGAACCCTACCTAACCCAGATTAGCATTAGCATGTGGGACTTCATGCTAAAACAATTTGAAACATGAATTTGGAAAAAACATTTAGCTAAGAGAAAAACTATTTAAACAGCACAATTGGTACCTAGAAAGAAAGGCACAAAAGATAATCAGTCACATTGCCATAGCTACCTATCCACGGAATGGATCAGCAACAAAGTCAGTCTTCGTCTTCAGGTCATAAATCAAACAGCAACGCATTAGGCTCTCAAGAGCATGAGCCCAATGACAGTATCTTGAATCTGTTTGAATGTCCACGCCTAACCTCAATCATCTGAAGTTTTTCTCCCTTGTCATGACATTTTATTAAGGTTACCCAGTCCATCCCCCTATTTCCTAATTGGTCAGTTAATCACCAGTTACTACCCTAACCAGTAATTCTTATTTTAGGAATCTATAAGTTCTAAGATTACCCCGTTCTTAGTTCGTTGATTGGTTCACTGTACGATGTCTTCATCATCCGGCTCATCAGGTATCGAAAATGTTGCACCTTCTTCTCCAGTCAGTGTCCCCATTGTTCGAGTCCTGGGAAAGTACATCTCGTCTGCTTTACACAGTCCTTGTTGCAACATTTATTCCCCCATTTGCTGTCTGTCAGTGCATTGCAGAAAATTCTAACTAAGCAGACTTTATTAACATCAAATGGGTCAGGGTCAGTTCAACACATTTGCTTCTCTACAGTGCATGGTTATTCCGCTGCTGCATGAGGTCTGGCAAAACTAGGTCACAACTTTGGCTAAGTTATCTCCCCAATATAATGCAAAACATAGGCTATACATCTTAATATGACATATTACTACATTATTATTGCACATTTTCAACATTTCATGCATTTTTAATCATTTTAGTACAACTTTGTATAAGCTGGCAGTCACTTTTCGTGGGCACATTTTCAACGGGCACATTTATTTTTCTACTTTTAATTTTTCTATCACTTTCTTGTTAGTCAAAATGCATAAACATTCATTAATACATTTTAATTAACATATCTGCTTCAACAAAAGTTATGTTAACTTTCTGCTTAAGTAATCAAAAATCACCATTAAGTCAGATATCAAAAGCTAAGCAGGGAATAACCTTGAAGCAATTTTTCTAGACTTTTCATGAGTGGAGGTGGAAATGAGGATTTGAATGCCACATAGCCCTATTAGGGACCGGTCAGGCCAGACATACAAAGTGAAATAGCTTTTGGGTTTCATTTCAATGTGAGGCCGCACTGACTTCAATATGTACTGCGCCCTATTTTATTTTTGAGCAACCTGCCCTTTGGGCTTGCAAGTAATTTATATGGGTGACTTTTGAATATATAAAACAGGCTTTTCCTACTCGGCAAATGCATTTTTCCCTGCCACGTGCCACTAGAGTATATTAAACTGTAGCATAGCCAGAGCACATGGGTGCTCCTGCCAGAAGTATTTTGTCACATATGTGGGTGGTGCAAATATACTCTACCGCCCACATATGACATTTAACTTTCCATGCCATGAGTACACTTTAGGTACCATTTACAAAAGACGAATAGGGAAGTTAAATTGGCCAAAAAGGTACAGGGCATATTTTAGAAGGGAAGCAGAGGCACTTGGCTTTTGATTAACACTGGTGTGGTGTGCACAGTCCTTAAAACAAGGTCCAGAAAAAGGTGAAAAATCATGGGTGATAATGCGGAAAAGGTGATTTTCATACAAGGAAAACAGATTTCTAATTTTCCCAACCAGAGGAGCTCAATGATCCACCCACCTGTAGTGTTACTTGATACTATTTGAGCCCTGAAAAATACTTGCCAGGAAAAACAGAATGGGGCGAAGTAAATTAAAAATATCTACTTGTGAAAAATACATTTTGCCATTAGGTTTATTTGCCAGTCAATGCTAACAGAACTTTGCTATTACTCCACATTGTCAATTACAGTTCCTCTTAGATTCTGGACTCATTGGCGTTTGCCATATCTTCTTCCTTGCCCCTAACATATAACTCCAGATGTCTCTCTTTGTTTAAAGAGTATGATGTGCTGTTTTGCATTTATTTCTTTTTTCACATAATTTAATATGTAGCAAAAGTATTACTGAAATCCGGTCACAAACAATGATATTTAACAGAAGCCCTGTGGGATCGGCAGGGAATGGCGGCTGAACGCCTGGGAATTGTGAGACTGAGCCGACCCTGAGAGAGATCAGGTAGATTCTGAACTATATTTTTCAGAAAAGAAAGATTCTGTGGAATCGGCTGGAGTTCTATGGGAGCTGGACAAGGCAGTGATACGGGATAGAGCACAAAATATTATAGCATACAAAAAGAAAAAAGTAGTGATGGAACTAGAGGAACTTGAATGCCGCCTTTTGGTGGCAGAAGCTGTGAATACGAACACACTGAACCCTAGAGCAAAGTGGCAAATCAAGGCCCTCTGAGAAGAATATAAAGTGTTCGTAACTGATGAAGCGTGTAATCAAATACTAGTGGTGCCTCATTGCCTCTAAGAAACAGGATATAAGGCTGGCAAATTGCTAGCTTGGTTGGGTCGATGAGAAATGGAGAATCTATGGATGTGCCACATCGAAGGGCTGCAGGGCGCCTTGTATGAGGCGGACAAGGATATAGTAAATGAGTTTGCAACATATTATGCACCCTCTACTGGACACAATCCCTAGCTGACCACCTCCAGATAAAGTTCTACCTGACTGACATAGAAATGGCGACTCTACCCGCTGAAGAATGTGAAGCGTGAGAGGTGGAAATTTCCCTGGCGGAAGTCCAGACAGCACTGACCCAGATGAACTCAGACAAGACTCCGTGACCAAATGAGCTCCTGGCTGAATTCATTAAAAAACAGTAGATATTCTAGCTCCCTATTTATTCAATTTGTATGTGCAGTCCCATGAGATGAGATCTTCCCACCTTTTCTATATAGAGTCACAAAGGTGGTTAATCATAAGGAGGGTAAACCGCCCACCCAGTGCAGATCCTACAGGGTGATTTCTTTACCTAATGTAAACAAAAGTATTGGCCACTGTGTTGGCTAATAGGCTCATAGGTGTTATCGCTCCCTTAGTCCATAAAGATCAATCAGGCTTTATCCTTAGGTGGTCAACTAGAGGCAATCGCCGTAGACTTCATAATTGGATTGCGGAGGTTTACATGAGGCAAGGCCCCTGTTATGTTTGTTCCGTGGATGCTGAGGCCTTTGATGCTGTACTTTGGCCTTTCATGATGTAAACTCTGAGAAAAATGGGATTTGGACCTCAGTTTCTGAAATGGATAGGCCTCCTCCATATGGCACCCCCAGCGGCAGTAAAGGTCAACGGGATGCTCTTGGCAGAGTTCCTTGTCCCTTGTCCCCCCTCCTGTTCACCTTAATATTGGAGCCGCTGGCTTGCCTGGTGCGCAGTCACCCACAGATTAAGGCGTTTAGGAAAGCTACATCCCCGATTGATTAAGAAAAGATCTTGTTATATGCAGACAATAGCCTCCTATATCTCACCTGAGCCGAAGAATCGATTCCCATGGTATTCCAGGTCTTTGAGAGGTATGGAAATCATTCTGGGTACACAATCAAATGAAATAAATCAATACTCGTCCTTGTGGATGGGCACCTCGACCCAGATGATGTCCCACGGAAACTAAGGGTCAACAGGGAAGGATTCCAATATCTAGGGATCTATACCACGTTACATCGGAAGAGATTCGTGGTATACAACATACAGAGAATACTGGGTGATTTTCAAGCAGATACTGAATGCTGGAGGCCGCTCCTCCTAGCAATAATGGGCAAATCTGCAATGTTTAAGATGACTACTCTCCCAAAATTCTTATAAGTCCTCCAAAACACCCACTACCGAGTCCCTGATGAGGTGTTTGCTAAGATTGATGAAGTGCTGAGGAACCATTATGGAATAATGCGTACCCCTGAATAGCCCTCAAGACTCTGCAGTGGAATTAATATAATGGGGGTATAGCCCTTCCAGATGTCTGGGCCTATTACTGGGCTTCAAATTTGCTCATCATAAATGATTGGGGGCATGTGGAGGATGACCATCCTACCCATGCGCCTGAGAGGCTCCAATTTCAAACATGCACCTACCACCACTATCTCTATTGACGAAGGGGAATGGTGCGCTTGTTGCCGGCCACATAGGATGTCCTTGAAGGCTGGAGCAAAACAACTAAATGCTTAGGTTGAGCAAAGAAACCTACTCGAGAAACACCGCTGTGGGTTGGAAGTATCCCTAAAAAATTGGGAATCTGTAAGGCTTTGCCACTTGGGATCACATTGGTATTTCTGGACTGGGAGATCTTCTTGAGGCATTGACCCTGATGCCTTTTTCATCCCTCCAAGCAGAATTTCAGCTACATGACATGCAATATTATAAATATTTGCAGCTCATGGGAGCGGAGAATATTCCCTCAGACCTTCCAGAATATGCACAGGAGAAAGTGGTGCCCACTATTTAAGACCATTCATAATAATAATAAGCCTGGCACCCTCCAAAAGCTAGATGTAAATGGGAGAACGAGATGTCAGAGTTTGAAGACCGGAAATGGGAGGCGGCCCTATGGTTCCCACGTGAAGTGGCAATCAAATTCAGGCTAACGATCATCCAACTCAAAATCCTTCACCGGATTTATTATGATAGGGCACAATTATATAAAATGGGTAGAATGGTCTCATCAGAATGCCTGAGATGTAGAGAGCAGCAGGGGAATTTTTTTCACACTCTTTGGACATGTCCTGGGATACACGCATAGTAGGAAAAACTGCTCTTAGAATTGAGCAAGGTGCTGGGGACAATGTTACCAGCAGACCCAAAATATGTGTTATTGGGCATTCACAATGATCTAGATCTGCCATGTATGAAACTGATATTCTGTAAGCTGGGCCTGATATAGCAAAGCACTGTGAAGCCCCTGAGACACCCATGTTATGGGAGTGGAAAATGAGCATGGACCTCTATATGGCATCAGAGGGGGTCACCTACAACAGCAGAGGTTGCCAACGTATGTTCTGCAAAGTATGAGACAGATGGATCGATTATTATGAACTAGGTATCCAGGATGAAGCGCATGAGGAGATATCCAACTAAACCACCTGACCCATGTATGTTGCCTGATATAGCCTGTCAAAGTGCTGGAGATACAATGCTATCACTTGTTGCTTTTTTTACTGCAATGTGGAGAGACACCCGGGGTAGTAATGTCCTTGTGCTGCATTTCATTATATGCTTTGAGTGCCGGTTGGTGCTCTGATGGTATATGTTTACAAAATCAAACAAAGTAATTAAAAAAAACAATATTCAACTGACAACTCAAATAAGATGTTGATGCACTTGCACATGTGAAAGGGCCTCTTTGGGACTCTTTACCTGTTATGTTATATTATGTGTATTTTCTAAAGTGTGCTATCACCTGGGAGGGTACCCTGCCAAGGAGCATGTGACGTCTAGCCTCACCTGGCGGAAGGGGAGACTATTCGAAGAGCCTGGCCTACAACTTCTTACTGAATCCAAGAATTAAAGAGAAAGTTCTGATGTGTAGTGGTAAGTCATTCCATATTTTGGAGTGATGTAGGAGAAGGCCCAAGAACCTGGTCTGTGTATGTATGGGATGTGTGCAAAAAGGAGTCTGGCTGAGCAGAGGTGCCTGCATGTTTTTTTAAAAGAGATACTGGTATTTAGGTAGGTTGTGATACCTTTGTGTAGTGCTTTGAAAGTGTGTGGAGAAGTTCGTACTGCACTTGTTTTGTATGGGAAACCAGTGGAACTCCTTGAGGTGCAGTGCAATGTGTGTACAATGTGGGAGGTTAAGGGTGATTCTTGCTGCTGAGTTCTGAATGGTTTGTTGTAATTTGGTGAGCTGTTTGGCGACCCTGGCATATTGTGTGTTCCCGTAATCTAATTTGCTAGTGATGAGAATGGGGGTGACAGTTTTGCATGTGCTGATAGGGAGCCATTTGTAGATATTCCTCAGCATCTTCAGGGCATGGAAGCAGAAGGCTGTTACAGCATTGACTTGGGAGGCCATGTTTAGGTTGCCTTTGATGGTTCTTGGTGTTGGAGGAAGGTCCTATCTCAGCCAGCCATTAGGTGGAGTCCCATGGCTATGAGTTTTTCCTGAAGATCACTTCTTCTGTCTTGTCAGTGTTAAGTTGTGGCAATTAGTCCTCATCCAGTTGGTAACTTCGGTCATGCAAGTGATGAACTTTGTCCGGGTGTTGGGAGACTTGTCTGAGAGGGACAGTATGTGTCATCTGCATAGTAGAGGGTGTCTATGTCATAGATGCTGAGATGCTGGCAAGAGGGATCATGTATGCATTGAAGACATTCACGCTATCTTTGTGAATGAAAAAAAAGATCGCTGAAAAGACGGCAGTGGTCCAGGGGACTAACGTCAACTCTTAAACATAAAAGGTAAACTTTTCTCTTTAAATACAGTCCTCATTTCCTCTAAGGAAAACAGGCTGCATTGAGGAAAAATCTTTGATTTATTGAAAAACAATCACAGATATGGTGGTTGGCTGTCCCCTGCAGCCCACCATCACTGTGATGGCCTCCAATCATTGTGAACCAAAATTTGGCACCTACCCCGATAATAATCATGTTTGTATGTCTGGTTCTTCCACAATACTATTTGGACTTTTAAGAACCAGCTTATTAGTGCTTAACGTTGGTTCTTACAATTTTTTAATGGTCGCAAAAATACTCCAAATTGTGGCCAGTATTTTGCTACCAGTAAATAGCACATCTGCCCCCCCCCCCAAAGCTTCTGTTGTGTCACTACTATTTGTCATATTCTGTCTACATTTACACTCTAGATTCACTCTTTGGACATCCTTTTGCTTGTGCAATATATTGTCTTCCTATCTATGGTTTCTTTAGACATTTATCTAGTTGGTAAGGTGTCCAAATACAAACTATGCTCCACCTCCAATTGATTTGCATTTCTCCATCCTCTTTTATGCTTCGAAACCTGTCCATCAGCTGCAGGCCAGAAATGAAAGGAAAAATATAGACCAGAAGATGACTACTCTTATGAGTAGTCTTCCTTTTCCCATTTTTATGCTTCTTGCAGGCACATTTGTTTTTGCTTTGGCCTCATGGCACTGTCATGGCCGCAGGTATTTTGCACAATCATTAAGATTTGCCTTATTGGGTTAAGCTACCTTAAACCCATTCTGAGTATAATTTAAAAAGAGTTTATTTACTTTGTTCACTTGAAATTAATTTGGTACTTCATCGGCTTCTTAAAGCTGTATCTCTAATTAATGTGATGAATTGTCAAATAAATTGCCAGCTCCGTGGCACTGGCAGTAGAAGAGTTTTTCAAATGAGAAATTCTGCCTGAGCTTGCCTTTTCCTTGGTACCAATGGACTGATCACTTTCTGTACCAGTTTCTTATACTTTCCCTTCAGCTTTCTGAATCTTCTTCTCCCTCTACTTTTAACCTCTTATCTATTCTCCTGCACAAAGCTGGTTCCTGCAAAACACTTTCTGGTCAGAGTTAGTAGTCCTCGAAATTTAACCATGGCTCAACTTCAAAGTGTCATTGTAGCCAGCATCTGGCTGAAAACATAGCTGCAAGCCTGAGTTGCTTCTGATTTGTTCACCTATCAAGGTCCACACCTTTCAATCAATCTATGAGACTTTTGTAGAGGACGCAGATCACCCCATTCTGATGAATCATTGAGGTGTGGACTCAGTATGTTTGGTGTGTTTAATAGCCTGCGCTTTCTCTATGGGAGAGTTACTTGTCAAAATAATCCCACCTGTGATCCTAAAGTTGAGACGTCTAAAGCTACAGACCATTTAACTGGTGTCTGCTACCAAATGGGTAGCTGTAGGTCGATTCGGAACAGTAAAAAGCTTAGACCCATATTTATGGAAAGTTTGCACCGCTCTTAGCGTAATTAGTTTTTATGCTAAAGCTGCGCTAACTTAACTCTATTATTATATTTTGATGCTAGACCGGTTTAGTGTCAAAATATCTGAGTTAGCTTCATTTTTTGGAAGCACCAACCCACCTTGCGCCGTATTGTGACAATGATATGCAAGGTATGCGCTCCCTTCCAAAAAATTATGCCAGCTCTCCAGTGCCATATTTACCTTCCGACGCAAAAATGACGGACTCTAAGGAAGCGGACACAAAAAATGACGCTAAGGCAATTAGGGTCAAAATTAAATGCATGGTCAGACCAGGCGCTAAAGAGAAGCCCACACACCACCACTTCAGGAAAATACACAGAAGAAGCATTAGCAACCTCCAGGGCAACATGAAAGTGTCACTGCTCAAGCTTGGCACACACTGCAGACGTCAGCGACGACAAGAGGTCCCTCCACCACCACCACCACAGCAGCCATGAAGGCAGCGCAGAAGGCGGGAGAGGAACTTACAACAGTGTACTCTTGTGCTTCCTCTACTCCTTCTCCTGGCTGATACTTGGGTTATTGGGGTCTCCCTGGTATCTCTCCTGGCCTGCAATCTCCATCTTGTATTTCAATTTGTATGTTTCTTGCTTGTGCGTTGTTTTTTTACGATAATGCAGTAAAAAACAGAGCTAACCTGTTTTGCTTGATAAATACATGCCACAAAACAGTCTAGTGCCACTTTTGTAGCATTAGCGTATTTTTTCCTTAAGGCATGTCGCAAAGGTTAGCGTAATTTTTTTTACGTTAACCATTCCTTAGCGCCACCATGTGTCATTTTTTAAAATATGGCGCTAGTGAATGATGTTAGCTTGTGTTCAAAATTATGACGCACAACTGCGCCACAGCAGTTGTGCATCATTTTTCATAAATATGGGCCTAAGGACCAGGTTTACAAAGGGGATGTGTCAGGGAAAAGTCATGCAAAGTTGAAGTCAGTCAAACTCTTGTAAGGGTATTTTCTTTTAATGCTTTGCCTGCTTTGCTCCACTTTGCATTAAGGGGGCTTTACTTGACTGTATCCTGGATCGATCAGCTCAAACACTCAGTTTTTGACACAAAGTCTGATTTACTAAGATTGGTAGACACAACTTTGCGTAAAGAAATAATGCCTCCATGAAGCAGCTGCTAACAAGGAGAAATGTTTTAATTTCTCCAAATATTCCACACATTGCATGTGTCCTGCACCGTACGCTCATGTACAATGTGTTGAGTGTTTAAGATCCGCTACGTGTAGGATTGTGTACTGGGAGGGCAGGCTTACAGTACAAACCCTATGCTAGACAGCATGCACACACCTCTGCACCATAGTGAAGTGGTTGTGCTTATGCAGGTTGTTTGCAAATAGAGCAGATAATGGACAGAATGCAGAGCACATCAAACATTCACCTCCAGCCACAGATCTGGGTTTAATCCATAATTTTTTTGGCTTACCATGCTATTTCAGTTTGGACACAGCCATGTGCACATCACATTACAGCCCGAACTGCCAAGCCAGGCCCTCCCTGGACGACAAACAAGCATCCTGGGACCGGTTTCTGGGTATCACCCCTCATCAGCTAGGCTAGCCTGAAACTGGTGGCAAAGCGAGCATGGGACCCACTTCTGGGCATACCCTTCCCACTTAGGGCAAAAAATGCAAAAAGAACAGATGATGGATGGAATCAAACATTCACCCCCAGTAACAGATCTGTGTTTAATCCATTGTTTTTTTTTGCTCACCATGCCATTCCGGTTTGGACCCAACCATATGCAAATCAGTCTTGACCTTGCTCCCTAAGAGAACAGTCCAGCCCAAAGTGCCAGGCCAGGTCCTCCATTGACCAGAAACAAGCATCCTGGGACGGGTTTTGGGGTATCACCCCTCATCAGTCAGGTGAGCTTGAATCTTGTGGTATAGCAAGCACAGGACCCACGTCTGGGCATACCATTCCCACTTAGGGTATTAAATGCAAAAAGGACAGATGGTGGACGGAATGTGGAACAAACCAAACGTTCACCCTTAGTCACAGAACTGAGTTGAATCCATTGTTTTCTTTGCTCATTATGCCATTCCAGCTTGGACCCAACCATATTTAAATCAGTTTTGACCCTGCTCCCGAAGGGAACAGTCCAGCCTGAACTCCCAGCCAGGTCCTCCTTGGACCTGGAACAAGAATCCTGGGACCGTTTCAGGGTATATCCCCTCATCAGCCAATCCGAAAGATGCCTGGGATTGGGTGGACCAACATCACGGAGCATCGGATCTTACTAGATCAGCTCCACCTCCACCCAAATCATGACGAAAACGTCTGGACAGATACCAAACAGAAACTGCTACACTTTCATCTCCAGCAACTCCACCAAACCTTGAGCAAATTATGGAGAATCAACATCAACCTCAGTAAGCTGCAGCAAACCTGGGAATTCATGCTCTTACCACTGATGATGAGAGGGGCCCACACATCTTTACGACTGATGATGACACCTTTCCCTCTGATGACTCTCAAAAGAGCTCTCAGACCCTGCTGCTGGTGACACAATGCAAACAACTGACACTAGTATTTGACTTCCCTCCAACTTCCTCTACCGTTTGAACACTTTCTGTAATTAACATCATTGCTGAGTACTGCACTTCTCACACCTTGCCCCTCCTCACGATGGGCCCCAAATCCCCTTATCTCCTTCCTGCAGTTCCCCTGGCACAACGCCCCACGCCTGTGCCAGCGCCATCTGATGTATGTGACTCCTTCACTACCTGCAAAAGGTGGGCCCTGTGCCTGCTGGTGGTCCCCCCATGGCTAGTCAAGTGCAGCCCTCACTTCTAGGGCACGAAGGACACTGTACTACTCTCTTATATCCATTGTTTAGGAGTACTGCTGGTTGTGGTAGGCTATGTTAGTTGCTTCTAACCCGTTTGTTACAGTTCTCCCATTGCTATCCTTACGCTTATGGCAGATGACCACTGCACTACCCAAACGCTGGCGACGTGGTGGGTCGGTGGCCCAATGGGTGCTACGAGAGGCTCCCCCCCACGTTGATAGCTGCTGCTTACCCCCATGATAACTTCTAATACTGATATTCACTTCTTTACACCAAATGTATGAGGAATGCATGCTGCCAGTGAAAGATATGCAACCTTCTCTTCTATATGCACAAATTATTTTCCAACAAGAAACGCAAACAATGGGGAGAAACTGAAACGCAAGCGTAAATGCTGGAGGGGCAGTGAACAAATGGGGTATGGCTAAGGAGGACGCCCTCCGCTATGAAGAAGTTTGTAACTTTTGCAAGCGGCCTAACTCCCTCAAATGGGCTAACCTCCTATTGCAGTTCTTACAGAGGGTGGGAAACGATTGCCTTCCTCCTGTGACCCACACGTGCCGCCCTCATGATCCTACACCCCTGACGTAGGGACCTTTACAATTGAGCAAACCCACTAACTGTACCCTGATGCGCAACTCCATTGCATTACTGCCGGCCTTTTACTCCGCCTACATACTACTCTCCTCGCACAGATATGACCTGCTGCAGCCTCCTACTCCTTCCACCCTCTTACTGCCCCAGTTCATGGACGTACCCCTAGTTTGCATTACTGTGACAGTACACTCCTGCCATTTCTATTGTCCTATAACAGAGTCTGCTTGTACGTTGCTGATTCATGAGCATATCATTCCTGTATTTCCATTAACAATGCACTGCTTGTATTATATACTGTTGAATTCTACCACCCTGATAAGCTCCATCAATTCTAACTGTTGTTCATAAAGAAAAACTCAATAACAAATTTTCAGGGTCTGACTTACTTTTACCACCCCACCTTTTCTGTCTTTTTCAATCCTTTCTCCCCTGTGTTTAATCTTGTGCCCTTCTGTTCCTTAACTATACGTTATTCTTGCTTAACCCACTACACTACAGGTCCGGCATTAGTGCCGTGCAGCCGGTGCGGCAGCACTGGGCTCTGGAGGGGGGCACTGATCTCAAGGGGAGGGGCGCTGTGTTTATAATAACTTATGATTTAAATGCATCTGCTGTAGAGTTCCCTGTGCATCCAGCTTTCAGGCAGCAATAAAAATGTCAACACACCTCTTGTGATTAATGTTCCTGCTAGAGAGAGAGAGAGATGGAGTTTTGTCTAGTTGCGGTTTTGACGCGGCATAAAGAAGCGCAGATGGTTAAAATGCCTTCTGCAAAGAACACATCTGTATTTCTGTGTATATCTGAATGGATTAATAAATCAGCCTTTACTGGTGCTTTAAAACAAATTAAATTTATGTGATAGAGGGGCAATGGAGAGAAGAGGGGCACTTTTGCTGGGTTGTAGTGAGGGAATCCTAGGAGGAGGCCAGGGGCGCCAAAAAAGATTGTCTCACGGGCACCACCAGCACTATAGTCGACTCTGCTACACTAACCTCTTTTACCCTCGTACATCTCTTTTTCCCTTTTCTTCTGTTATTGGAGGAGCACATTAATGTGCCTCAACATCATTAGAAAGTCACAAAGTCCTAAAACAAGTGGCGCCAAAATAAGACAAGGCAATGCTTTATCACGTCACATGAAGCAAAGTCACAGGACGTGACGTTTCAGCCCTACTTTACCCCTCACTTTATTAGGACAGGGTTTTTTTTCCAGTCAGCACAAACTTACCTATAAAATAAATATGGATGCAAATATATGCTTATAATTAATGTATATATTCATACATTACCATACATAGAAATGTGAAAAACATTTATAAATGTTTTTACTTACTGTCTATGACAAATGTCTCTTCCACAGAAAAGAAGTGATCTCTAAAATGATACGTTTACAACATTGTAAAGTAACTAGGGTTTAAAGTTGGTTGGCACGTTTAAAAGGTGCCATTATCACCTGCTGCAGACCTGCTAATCTCCGAATTTAACACACTGAGGCCCTGATATACCACCAGCTACCACCGTTCCTGGATGCCAGCCAGGTGTCATATTTAAGGAATTACACTAGCCTGCGCTAAGGCCCGGTTCGCGTCAAAATAAGTGACGCTAACCGGGTAGGGAAGACTGGAGGTTGTGCATGAAAGAATGGCACTAATCAGGTTAAAGTAAAAAAAATGACTCCAAACTGACTAGCGTAATTTTTTGACGCACAACCCCCATGGACATGACTCCTGTCTAAATAAAGATAGGAGTCATGCCCCCTGCCCAATGGTCATGCTCAGGGGACTTATGTCCCCTGGCCTGGCCATTGGGCACAGTGCCATGTAGGGGGGCCCAAGTTAGGCCCCCTATGGCACTTAAAAAAAATAAATGTACCTGGACTTACTGGGATGGGTCCCTAATCCTTATGTGTCCTCCAGGTGTGGGTGGGGGTATCCCTGGGTGCAGGGAAGGGCACCTGTGGACTGCTTCCATGGTCTCAGACCATGGAAATGATCCCACAGGTCCCCTAACGCCTGCCCTGACCCAGGCGTTAAATAATGATGCTAAGCAGGCTTAGCGCCATTATTTAAGGCCCTCCTCTTCCTCCTGTGCAGGATTTTTGCACGGGAGGATAAATAAGGCGCTAAGGCCTTAGAGTAATTTTTTGCCTGGGAACGCCTACCTTGCATCTCATTGACACAAGGTAGTTTTCCGCAGGCAAAAAATTACGCTAACTTCAGAACTTTGACACTAGACGGGTCTAGCGCCAAAGTATAAATATAGAGTTAGGTTTACGCCGGATTTGCGTAAAAAAAATGATGCAAATCCAGCGCAAACAGAGTATAAAGATGCCCCTAAAAGTTATTTCACCAATGAGTCACCCTCACAGTAGTTGATCCAGTCAGAGATGAAATCGTGTCCTTGCACTTTCTCATTCAGCTATCCTGACTCCCAGTTTAGGAATCTATAGAACCTAAATCCTCGGGCCTCTAAGCATTTCATAGTGGTTTACCAAGAAAATCTGGCCGTGGCACAGATTTGCATTCGGACGCGCCTCGCATTGCAGATGCAAACAGTGCTTTTTGCAGTCTAAACAATCTGCCTTTAGGGTCACAGAGGCCAGAGAATGCTCAGCAACAGGAAAAAAACACAAAGCAGCTGTAAATTCTGTTGCTTAAGTCTCAAAAGTCCATTTTAACGCAGATGGTTTAAGGAGTTGTGACGAGCTACCAGAGCCGACCGCCATATTTTATAACAAATCATGTTTTTTCCAATAATCAAAAGAGGGCTATTTTGTTTATTATTTAGAGGTCTGCATTATAAAAACAAAAGATTATTAAGAACTCCTTAAATTTAAAAAATGTCCAACGGCTGCAGACCACTGGCCTTAGTCACTTGAGGGTGGTTAAATGTGAAAATTCCAAATGTCACCAAATTCCCAGTCTGTGCCTTGGCGGAAAAAACATCCTAATTAGTACACTACAGATCACGGATGGGATGCCAAAGGGCAGTCCTGCCAGACCATCAATGATGTCATTGATGGAGTCAATGTTCAGTGGTAACTCCACCAGACATTGTGGCAGATCAGCCGACCAGCCTCAGGTGACTGGTCTCCCATGAATGGCACTGTGGGAGTGGTGATGGGGTTTACATGGAAAAATAAGTGTGGTTTCCTTATCAGGATCGTAAATAAACATCGCATTAAACAAAATGAGCACTGACAATGTACCACCACTCTGTGGCTGCATTTTCAGTGCCCACATTTGCTGTCAGGCATTCTGCCATTATTGATGGGCACCAGTGGATTTTCCATGAGAACAGGATTCAGCCACTCTGGTGAGAAACATTTCCTGCCATGGTGGACCACTCTACTGAAAGTTACTGCCCTTCTCATTTCAGATCAGTTGCCCGCTATCCAAACTCAAAATTAGGATCCCTTTGGGGAGGAGATATACTGCTTCACTTTTAATAAAAATAAGAGCAGGTTCAGTTGCTAAATGCAATGAATGATGGGGGCTGCGAAATACAATCGCTGACTAGTGTGGACTCCAGCTCATTCCTCTTTCTTCCACCACCCCCACTTTCTGTCTCTTTATCTCACTCTTGCAAGTTCTCTTTCTTCCCTTCTTTCTCCCTGTGTCACTGTGCTCATCTCTTTTCTGATTTTATGTCTGTTGCTCTGGCTTAAAGTTTGATGTTGAAAAATACATTCTGGTTCCAACAATTAGCATCCGTGTCCACCACCTACAACCCTTCATTCATGTTGGGCAGCATGTTTCTATCTTGATATATTTGGCTAATAAAGTCTCACCCTGTCCCTAGCCTCCAACAAAAATGATGACATTCCAAAATAAATTACAGGAAACCTTATATGACTGAAAATATTTATTCTGTGCTCAGCTGAGTAATACACACTACTTTGTCTGAAAGGACAAGGATCTGAAGGGTTAACTCCGTCAAATCAGTATCTGCTAATTGCCACGGAGATCAGAAAATCATATATTATCATCTGATATAATTTATATTTTATTTCCTAAAGACAAGGCAGGTTGAAGGGTGGATGGCAAATTGCGGTGTGAGTGAGAAACTGGAAATACCCAGGATGAGTGCATTCCAGCCATACGGGAATAACAAACATTTATTTGCATTGTGGTATGGTGAGATGAGAAGGAGATTATCGATGTAGCTTTCCAAAGGAGGAGTAATAAGTAGGAGGTGACTTTGGTGATATTGAAATGTAATTGTTCAGTGAGAAGTGGGTTGAGCTCAAACCAAAGGGGCCCTGATTCACAAAGGTAAACTTAGACCAGAAGTCTACGTTTAGACCTAAAGTCTAACTTTACTCAAAGTAAACTTAGACTTTTGGTCTAAGTTTAGACTTGTGGTCTAAATTTAGACTAAAAGTCTAACTTTACTCGCAGTAAAGTTAGACTTTTGCTTTTGGTCTCAACTTACACCAAAAGTCCAAACTTAAACCAAAAATCTAACTTTACTCATTGTAAAGTTAGACTTTAGGTCTGACTTAGACTTTTGGTCTAAGTTTACCTTTGTGAATCAGACCCAAGGTCTTAACATGCAGGACCAGTGTAGGAGTAAGATCTAGCCGGGTGCTTTGCAGAGCTGTCAACTTCAAGAAAAATCTCACAGTGTGAGGAGGGAGCGGGGCCTTGGAGGGGTTGTGGCGAGAAGCAATTAAGAGAGGCACTTTTGCCCACCCTCCCCCAGCCCCAAACCCCCTTCTCTAAAAAAATTAAAAAAATAAAATCAAAAAAAGCTTGCTAAGGCTGTTGCCCATGTCCTGGAGTTATTTCACACCCATTATTGGACATTCGAGGTTAAACAACTCCGAATACGAGCTGAAAAAACACTGTTTACATTTGTTTTCAGCTTGTTTTTTTCTGCCACTGTGTGATATTAACTTCTCACTGGGTGACTGATGTGAGCCAGTATCGTGTGTCACACCATGGGACTGCATGAGTAGGCAGGTCTGGCTTTGGTAAGGTAGTTTTGGACAGATGGGCCCATATTTATACTTTTTTAGCGTTGCATTTGCTTCGTTTTATGACACAAAATCAGCGCAAACTTATAAAATACAATTGTATTTTGTAAGTTTGCGCTGTTTTTGCGTAAAAAAATGATGCAAATGTGGCGCTAAAAAAGTATAAATATGGGCCGTAGTGTGATAGCACTTAAGGTGTTGTAAGAGTAAGTGGAGACAGTGGAGTGCTCTGGGCTTTTAGTGGCTGGTAAAAGCCCGGACCATCAACATTCCACTGTTCTTTGTTCACAGCATCAGCTGTGAAAAAAGGCCTCACAGAGCCAAGGGCATTTTTAATCCCTTCGGGTTTGTTTTGTATATTAGAACATTCTGCTCTCTAGTGGCAGAATGTTCTAATAGCCTTATAGCCCTTCGTAGCTGCACTATACGAAGTCCTGCTGCTTTGTTAAAGGACCTCGCTTTCGGTTCAGGCCTTTAATGCTGAAGCAGGCCTTTAATAGCTGGTATAGCCCACTACCGCAGGCTTTAAGTCTATGTTATATTTTTAGAGGAGTGAATGTAAGGTATTCACTGGACATTCAAGAGTCAGTTTTGGAGATGGCCCCTTTCTGAATGTTAATGGAATTAACAAGGGTGATCTTAAAATAGATATGTATAGCTGAGTGGTATCTTCATAACAATGTGATTCCTAGCTCTGCTAACAAGTTTTCTTGTAGCTTCATGTAATTTTCAATAGCAGCGATGAGAGAGGTGATTGTTGGGGAACCAAGTAAGGAATGTGGAGTGGAGGGTATCTGGATGATTCAAATTGAATACATGAGTTCTTTTCAGAAATTAAGCATATGGACTGTATTAAACACACATAAAGATAATTCAGGATTTAAATTCGGAGAGGAGAATAAATGGGCTACATTATGTAAGGATGCTGAGTGATAAACAACCACGAGGAAGCAACAGACACCGTAAGTCATCATCAATCACACTCCCAAGTAGCATCTTAGAACTACTGACTGTCAAAGGTAGGATCCAGACTCATAGAGGTGAAACTGCTATATAGTTCTTAAGTTGAGTTGCATTGTTAACAGAAGTGTTAACATTGTGATGAAATAGAAGGATCACTTTATTACAAGATCCTTTCAGGATCCAGGTCATAATGAGTTATTCGGAGAATGATGATGGGCTGGCATAGTTGAAGATGGTGTGGGCAGGAGCATGGTGAATTCCAAAGTCTGGAAGGTCAATAATGTGGGTGTTTTCCCTGCTGACAGTATTAGTACAGAGAAACCAAATGTTATGTTTGGGACAATAGGCTGCTTATTGGAGGTTTAAGCATTATAAAACTTTATGACCTGAATTAATATTCCTTGGCAGTGCACAAAGCCTATTGCACAATACAGTTGAGTCAGTATTTGATGGTGGTGAGCTGAAGGTTTGAATCATCTGGAGTGAAATTCAACATATTTTTGAAGAAGGATGCTTTATTTTCTTAGGGGAAGGCTTTGTGTTCTGACTGTGTACATGTTTACCTAGCACAAACAACTTTAAGTAGGCAATCATTTTATTTAACTGTCATTTAAAATCTTAAAAAACTTTAAAGTGCACCTCTGCCTTTACACAAGGGTCTCAACATGTTTCAGAGAGTAGAGCACCATTATATCAAATAAAATAAATTGGGTACCTTATTTGGCTATTTTTTTGTCTCCAAAACATAATGACTCACAAAAAGGCTTGATAAGCTTGTACTTTCTACCTACCATCCAAAGAGTTAACTTTAAGACCCTGTGCTAAGTCCAATAACACTACTTATGAATATTTTCCAAAATCCATTAAATCTTCAGTTTACTAATTTCTAAAGTTGAGATGGTAGTGACTTAAGCACACTCAACATTTGATAGTGCTTTGATTGAACAGGCAACGAGTCAGATGACTTATTCTTTGCTAATGTACACCTACTATGAAACAACATCAACTAAAAGCCCTGCAAAGTCAAGCACATGACAATGTCTAGAAGGCACTAAGAATTGAGTGTTGCAGAAAAGCTCGCCAGTGCCAATTTGTATTCAATATGTAACTTTACAAGTCGTATCTTTATACCAACGTTTTCTGTGAAGATGCTACTTCTATGAGTAGCATAAAAATCTCGATGCATTAGAAAAATTAACTAGAAAAATCACAGATGTATGTGCTTATGCCTAACCCTAAGCCAGTATGTATGCTTCCTATAGAAGATCTGCCAGTTTCAGGTTAGGGGAATGTCAAGTTGCACAGCTGGGCGGACTTGCAACTTTTTGACTTTTATTTAAACTACACAAACTCTGCAAAGTTTAAAGCTTGCGTAGGTTTAAATAAAGAGGACAGCGTACACAGCTTTCCATTCCAGCAGAAAATGGTTCATACTGTAGTGAATTACTGAATATGGCAACTGGGTAAATGCCCCCCTGGTGATTTCATGAGTCCTGCCCCCACAGTTCCCCCTCCCTTTCTTTAAGCACCCGATGCTGTTCATCACCCAGTCTATCCTCTGGCATGTCACCCCCTCCGTCACTGCCTCCCAAAATGTCTGCTCAACGCTCTCCAAATTTATGGGAAGAGTGCAAGGCCACTAGACGGATTTAACGTCTTCTCTGGTAAGTCGGATGAAGTTGGGAAACTTCACGCATCTTTGCTGAAGTAACTTTTCCTGATGTTGTCAACCCCTCACTATGGTTGTGTGGCCATTTCACACATCCAGTTTTTATACTTACTCCAGTCTTTTCTGTTTATGTGTACAAATTGGGTGTGAAAAACACAGGGAACCTTGAGCAATGCACACAAAGTGGAAACACTTTGGGTTTTCGCATTATTAAAACTTACCGACCTTCTACTGCAAATGACCATTTTGTCAACACGTAAAGTAAACTTAAACTGCGGACGATCCAGGGCCATGGGTTCGATTTGAGAGTGTAAATGTTTGCAGAGCCTCATTTCTGAAACAGCGCTGCCATTAGCAGCAGAAACTGACAATTTTTGCGTTTCACTGTTCAACCTAGATGTGCAAATATATTTAAGTTTCAAGCCCTTTGTTATCCTTTTTTTCACTTAACAAGATATGAACACTTGGCATTAATGTGATGTGGTTAGCACACACGTATTTATTTAAATTGATGTGCTTTAAATGTGTATTGCATCTCCTAAAACTTGATTTATCTCACACTCGTTTTACTTCTCCCCCAAAGCTCACATCACTACAACTATTTTAAAATGAGACACACATTCTGATTAGCATCTTTGCAAAAGTTAAAAACACCCCAATATAAAAAATCCAGCACAATGGTTCACAGTCCACAGATTTGTCCTAGAAAATAAAGACTGGTCTTGCTTATTACAATAAAATGTGCAGAGTGTAGTCATTACTGTGCAGCATTGCTTCAAAAGCCCAAAGCTTTTACTGTACAAGAGTATGTGCAGACTGAAAGCCCTGTTAAAAAACACACCTAGAATTCCAAGAACATATTCCTAAATACACACCCTTTGTTAGCAATCACTCTGACTGTTTTTGTCCCTAAAGATGGCTATCTCGATGAGCCTAGTGTCTGCGGCTAATGTTACTCAAGGGGCGTCGGGCTTAGGGATTTAGTTGCCTCAGTTGGGGGTTGTAAGATTATGAACACGTAAACACTGTCCTGCTGCCCTCCCTTTGTGGTCTGCCTTCTCTAGTGAATGTTGCTTGAAACCTCAGCGGGTTACCGTAAAACCCGATGACAGGGGCCATAATCTGGAGCAGGTGCTGTTTGTGAAGGCTGGTGTGACTTCAAGGTCATGTGGCTCGAAAATGGAGGGGCTGGTCATGTTGCAGCTGACTTGAGTGGAAAGAGCAATGTGTAGGAAGGGGAATGCCCACAACTGTTTTGAGTCCACACACATTTTTGCCTCCATGTAACCTTGAGTCAGACAGCTTTGTGTGTTCAAGGAGCTGTTGAGTCTGACATATGAGCTCCTTCTCTTCTATGTGATATACATTTCCCCATGAAGCTGTACGTCACATTTTTAATATGAGGACCACAGCGTCGTGATGTATTAGCTACTGCTTGCGGTGCTCGGACGAATGTGAGTAATCCTCTGTCGCCACATTGTCCCATGGCCACCGCTTCATTGCATGCCATACTTCTGTGTTGCACTGTGTCTTGACCTTGTAACGGGGATTTGTATAATCAGCTATATGTGACAGACATTTCAGGATTCTTTCCAGAGGAGTGTGCCACTCATGGAGATATGTTGGCTTGCTGCTCTTTCATCACTCTTCAATTTATATCAGTGGGACCGTCTCAATTTACAGTCGAGGACAAATCAGGGACCGGGCACTCTGCACCTTAGCGCTGCTCATGGCTGCTCCACTTGCTGTAGTTCCTTACACAGTGACTACTTGCACATTTTGTTTTACCTGCTACACTTTTGTGGGAACTGGAGATTTACTCTAATTTCAGATATTAAGACCGGCCAGATGCTACTATATTTTTATTTGTACAATTTTCATAGTGTAACCTTCACAACGAAACAATGTGGGCACTGAGGAAAAATACATCAATGAAAACGAAAACATTGTTGGGCGCCAGAATGAAAATTCAAGGCAAATAACTCCTAACAGACCAACAGCTGAACCTAATTCATATAATGATAATTTGTTTAGAAGACCAGGCTGAGGACTAATTCATATAGCACAAGGAAGCCACAGATGGGCTAAGGGGTAGCGGGTCCGCTTGGGGAACAGCTCTGGAAAAGTAATTCACTGTCCTACCCTATGCCGTCTCTAATTGGTGAATAGACTAAAGGCCTAATCTAGAGACTGGTGGACAGACCGATGTACCTCTGCCATGGCGGATCTGATCCTTCTATTAGGCCGGAGTTAATCCATGCTCTTTATTTAGAGATTGACCTGACGGACCTGCATCTGTCATCTGACCTGTGTCGTTAGTCTCACCTCTCCCCGCCTTATTTAGAGTTGTCCACCGTCAGGGTGGAATGGGCAGACCCTCACAATCGGGGACAGCAATGACAGTTGGCAAAAGTGTTTGTCAAATGGCAGATGTGTTTGTCAACATTGATCAAAATCAAACCAAAAACAACACTTGCAGCTCCCTCCACAAAACACACTCCTCTTTCCATTCAAACCATTTACCACTCACAACACAAACAACAACAGCAGACTTACATCATTATTTGTGCAAATAGTTGGAAAGCACAACTTAGAGTCTGTGAAAATGAGTTAACTGTGATGGTGGATGAGTTGTTTGTAGCACTTGTCCAGACAACAAACGTGAGACAGAGAAGGCAAATATGGGGTAGAATCGTAGGTAAGGGGAATGCTGTTTCCAACAACAGACACTCACCAGACCTTTTTCTTACCAGTGATGAACTGAGCACCCAATTAATTTGGGAGAGTTTGTTACCATAAGGTTCAGCTCTATTGATTGGTTGGATAAAAAAAAAAAAATTTAAGAAATGTGGAACTACCAGTGCTTATTTCGAGCCAATGGTTGCAGATGGGGCCCACTAGCATTCATTTTTAGTACCTTGCACTTATTTTTCCTCAGCAGACTTTGACACAAAGCAAAGAACCTCCACCCAGTGCAGGCTTTGTTTCTGACCACAGAGAGCACAAAGGCTCTCACCCCATGTGGTCAGAAACTCATCAGGAAGTGATAGGCTGGCACAGACCGTTCAGTCCTGCACTAGAAGTTTGGCTAAAATACAGGGAGCTTCTCTAAGATGCCGTCTGGGTGCATTTCCCAATATATGCAACACTGGCATCAGTGTGGGTTTATTGTGCTGAGACGTTTGATACCAAACTTCCCAGACTTCAGTGGGGCCATCATGGAGCTGTGGAGTTCGTAATGACAAACTACCAGCCCATGTACTTTATATGGCCACACTGCACATACAATGACTAAGAATGGACTTAGACACTGTAGGGGCATATTGCTCATGCAGCTATTTCCTCACATGTGGTATAGTGCACCATGCCTTAGGATTTTAAGCCTAGGGATGACTTACTTATGCCATAGGCAGTGGTTTCGAGGCATGGCACCCTGAGAGGGGTGCCAGGTCGGCTTTCTCTTTTTCTGCCCACCAGCACACTCAAGCTGCAATGGCAGTGTGTATGGTTTGGTGAGGGGTCCCCAGGTGCCATAATACATGCTGCAGCCCTTGGTGACCTTCCCTGGTCACAGCGCCTTAGTACCCTGGGTACCTTTTACAAAGGACTTAACTGTATGCCAGGGGTTTGCCAATTGTGGTAACAATGGTACAGTTTGTGTAAAAGAACACTGGGGTTGGGGATTGTTTAGCAGGATCCAAGCACACTCTGGGTCAAGTCAGCATCAATAGCAGGCAAAAAGTGTGGGGGGGTAACCATGCCAAAAGGGACACTTTCCTACAAAGGTGTTCCTTCCTGTACATAAAAAATCATTTAGTAATGACGATCTGCTACTTTTATGTGTGCTGCATTCTGCAGCACTCATAGAAGTAGCAAATTGCCATTGTAGATTGAAGAGACACCTTCCTGCACAAAAACAATCATTCCCTTCAATGCTTCCTGCACAAAAACAATCATTCCCTTCAACGAATACACCTTTGCACTATGGTGCAAGTGTGCCTACATTGGCGCTGGCAGCTAAAATTAGCCTCAGCACTATGGGAAACACAGAGGTGCGCTGTATTTGTGTAAATATGGCGCATCTCTGTGTTTCAGAAGTGATGTGTCGCTGCCAGTTTTGGCACAGTGCCACGTCACTTCTGTATAAATATGCTCCATAGCTTTCTAACATGCATCGCACAGTTTGCATGCAACTCTTTGATGACAGTTCATAGCTCACATTAACAAAAGGATCTCTATGAAATAACCAGTAACCCACTGAGCTGTCCACATAAAAACCAGTTCTGTAATCTGCATGGTACACGTTCTTTGCAGCAGACATGTTAACACTCTGTGCTAATTTAGATGAGCTAAAACTGCCATTAGACAAAACTCAAATCCCTCTAGCTTGACTTTCTTATTGTTGTCTGAAAAATGCTAGCTATAAAAAGAACTCTGCAGCCAGTGCTTAAGCATTTTCAAAACACAGTGATCCTCAGCTCAGCAGTAAACCACTCCCCATTAACAAAACCGACCCACAGGAACAAAACCTACCCCCACCGTTCCATTCTCTCAGGGAAAAGCATGATGCCCAGTATGGCCAGTAAGGCTCTGACTGTGCAGAGCTTTGGGCACTAGCGCTCATTCTTTTGCAAATGAAGCACTGGGAACTACAGATGGGACCACTAGTTATTACCAAAGTATGAGGCATATTTCAAAGACAAAGGTGAGCAGAATGTCCTTGCTCTTACATCTCCACTGCTCTCCTTGCTAGTCTCGATCAATGTTAGAGCTCTCCCTCTCCTCCAGGCAATACGATTCCTCGAAAAGCTCTCCACATTGCTTTCATTAAAACATTGGTCTATTATTCAGCTTGCCGAGGAGCCTGGGGAGGGCAAGTGCACCATAAAACTTGGGGAGTTTTTACCGCTGCTCTTTTATAGACTATTCCAATTCATCCGGAATATAGGCTGGGGCGTTAGAGACGAAACCTAGCCGTGTAAGCAAGCTGGTTTTCCAAGCGTGCTGCCAAGGGAATGAGGCCAAACAAAATGGAAATTCCCGAGGCCGCAGTGCGTTCTGGGAGGTTAATGTTTAGGTGTTGCTTTCCTGCTTCCTATTCATGCACATTTTTTTCCACAGCTTGCATACCTTTGCTGAGTTGGGATCTACGCTTCGTGACACGCTAAATTAGGAAGAAAAGGTTTTAAAATGCTTGGCGATCAGTTTTGTAGGTGCAAGGAGTGGAACGTAGCAATTTTCTCTTTTAAAAAGGTAAAAATAAAGCCTTAAATATCGAGGGTGTGTAACAAAACAAAATAATATTTTGAATGTGAAAATTAGCCCTTCATCTTTTATGCAAAATATTTCATTTTGCTCGAGGCAGGAATTCGTCTTTCCTGAAGATATAGTAAAGCAAACTTATGAAATATAACAGTTGTGCATCAAACATTTTAATGCAAGCTACCGTCATTCCCTAATGCCATCAGTGCGCCATATTAAAAAAAAGACGCATAATGGCGTTAAGGAATGGTTAGCGCCAAAACAGTGAGGCTAACCATTGCAACATGCTGTAAGAAAAAATGACGCTCATGCTCCAAAAGTGGCGCTGGACTGTTTGTGCCACTGTTTTTTGACGCAAAATGGGTTAGCGCCATATTTAACCACATTAGCGTACAAAAAACGAGCAAGCAAGAAAAAAACACTTGAGAAGACTAGATGGAGAATGCAAGCCAGGAGAGACCCCAGGGAGATCCCATTCAGCCAAGTACCAGCCATGAGGGTCCAGCAAAGTCCCAGGAGAAGGAGAAGAGGAAGCAGAAGTGTCGCTTTAGTGAGGGAGAGCATTACATCTTGGTCAGAGAGCTAACAGAGCACCAACACCAGCTCTTTGTCACCTCCAAATAGCCAATAGGTAGGAGAGAGGCCATATGGCAGGCAATAATAGACAAAATCAACAGCATGGCAAAGGTGAGGAGGACTGTCACCGATTGCAAGAAGCGCTGGCACGATTGCAAGCGTAGAACTAAGGAGAATCTGGCCAGGAACCGAAAGGCAGCACCGCAGACTGGAGGTGGAAATCCTGCACCACAGGAAGACCTGGATGAGGTGGAAGAAATGGTCACAGCGGTCATCCCAGAGGAGCTGGTCACTGGTATCGCAGGTCAGGACAGCGCAAACTACCAAGAACTACCACAAATGCAGGGTAAGTTGCAGGGAGGACTATCAGGAATCTCACAAATGTCAGAAGGGGGAGGCACATAGGATACACTCAATGCATGCTAAAGGGTTGCATCGGGACACATAAGCCCTGAATCAAAATGCCCCATCGCCACCCAAGCCACACATGTACTGATGTTCTGGTTGAGCAATGCACTCCGACATATACACAATGTGGACATAAGCCACTTACTATAGCTTTACACCACCATGTGAATATATAGCACATTTCCAGGAAGGTAAGTGCAATTAGTGTGGCTGTGCCACAACAACACCCATGGTATATTGTCATTGACCCAGATCCAACTCAACATGCTCATCAGAGACTGGGACTGGAGTCATTACCACCCCAGGGATGGTGTCAGGATGGTGCAACAAGGCAAAATGCTGTCCTTCCTCCTTGTATCATTGCCCTTCTCATGTGTGCTGTATCCTGCAGCACACATTGAAATGCCACCTTGCCATAATTGCTTGTATATGCACAGGAAGGGACACCTCCCTCCATATAAACAATCTATCCCTTCAATGCAGGTACCCCTTCATCATGGTGCAATGAGGCCTGCATTGATGCAGGGAGAACAAATCTATGCAGGCAGTGGGAAATCAAAGGGGTGTGCCATATTCCAGTAAACATGGTGCAGCCCTGCGTTTCAAAACTGGTGCAGCGCCGTGCAACACAAATTGCTGCTGCACTGAGATGTGCCACTTGAGAAAAAAATCAGGCCCTAAGTGTGCAACCTATGGAGTGCAAACCACACAGGGTGGACCAACAACAAATCTCACACACCTCCATGCACCATTTGGGAATGGCCACAAAAGTAAACTCATACAACACATGGGGCATGTCTGTGACCATCATTTGTACACCTGTACCAGTAGCTGCAATCTCACCATCTAACAAGATTGCGTGTGCTGTCTAAATGGTTAGTGTACTGCTTAGCCCCTTCTGTGCCGCGGACGTAATGGTTACGTCCCGCGGCACAGTGCTCCTGGTCCGAGGACGTAACCATTACGTCCTCGGCCTGGAGCTCGAGGGAGCGTTCCCTCCGTGGCCTTTCCTCCAACCCCCCTAAGTCAGGGCTGGAAGGGGAAGCCCTTCCCCTTCCACCCCTGATACCCCCTAACCCCCCTAGTGACGTCTGATGACATCAGCGTGCATTTGCGCACTGACCTCATCAGAGGCCACTTCCCCATCGCGCTGGAAAGCATTTCTCTTCCGATCATGTGATGGGGGCCCTGAGAGGCTTTAAAGGGAAGGAAAGGAATTTCCTTCCCTTTGAAGACTCTCAGAGCATTTCAAAAGCCGGATCGTAAAGCGATCCAGCTTTTGAAATGCCCACTAGACACCAGGGATTTATTTTTTGATGGAAACTGGCATGAGGGGAGTGACCCCTTGGGCAAGGGTTGCTCCCCAGGGGGGCAATATTTTTCAAGGCCTTTTCTTTTTTTTGTGTCAATGTCACGCAAGAGTAGTGACCCCTTAGGCAAGGGTCGCTCCCCGGGATGGTGGGGGGCAGGGGATCAAATTTATTTTAGGCCATTTCTGCCCCCCCTGAGGGCAAATCGGCTTATTGTTATTAGGCCGATCTGCCCCTGGGGGGGCAGAAGCCTCTAGGCGCCAGGGATACATAGTTTTTTTTTGTTTTGTTTTTTGGAGGTGGGGAGTGACCCCTTAGCCAAGGGTCGCTCCCCTGGGAGGCATATTGTATTTGGACCATTTCTGCCCCCCAATTTTTGTTAGGCCAGTCTACCCACAAGAGGGGCAGAAACCACTAGGCACCGGGGATCTTTTTTTTGCGCCAATTTCACGCAAGGGGAGCAACCCCTTAGGCAACACTCGCTCCCCGGGGGGGGGATTTATTTTAGGCCTTTTCTGCCCCCCCGGGGGCAGATCGGCCTATTGTTATTAGGCCGATCTACCCCACCTCTAAGTGCCATTTTTTTCAGTTTTTTTGTTTCTTGTTTTTTAGAGGTGGAGAGCGACCCCTTAGGCAAGGGTCACTCCCCTGGGGGGCACATTGTATTTAGACCATTTCTGCCCCCCCTTGGGGGCAGATCGGCTAATTTTTGTTAGGCCAATCTGCCCACAAGGGGGGCAGAAACCACTAGGCTCCGGGGATCTTTTTTTTGTGCCAATTTTACGCAAGGGGAGCGACCCCTTAGGCGAGGGTCGCTCCCCGAGGGAGAAGGGGGCAATTTTATTTTAGCCCAGATCGGCCTATTATTATTAGGCCGATCTGCCCCCAGGTGTGGCAGAAACCTCTAGGTGCCAGGGATGAAAAATGTGGGGTTTTCTTTTTTTGTTTTGTTTTTTAGAGGTGGAGAGCGACCCCTTAGTCAAGGGTCGCTCCCCTGGGGGGCAAATTGTATTTAGACAATTTCTGCCTCCCTTGCGGGCAGATCGGCCGATTTTTGTTAGGCCAATCTGCCCCCATGGGGGGCAGAAACAACTTAGGCACCAGGGATTGGTGTGTGTGTATGCGTGTGTTTTCTTTAGGGGGCAGCCCCTTGGGTAAGGGTCGCTCCCCATGGGAGCACATTACTGTTGCCCATATCTGCCCCCCTTGGGGGCAGATGGGCCTATTTTTGGAAGGCCCATCAGCCCCCAAGGGGGGGGGGGGGGGACAGAAAGCCAACCAGGGGCCTGGGAAGTTTTTTTTCAAAAATAAGAGGGTGGAGGTATGGCCATACCCCGACCCCAAATAAGTGGGGCCAAAGATGCCAGGGAATTAAAAAAAAAAAGATATTGGGGTGGTGGCTACCAACCAGTATGGGCCTGGTTATGCCCCCACCCCAACTGAAGGGGGTAACAGTCTTTCAGCTCTCCCCTGCACTCTAAAACATCTTATCCCACAGCAAGCAAGAAGACATTTGATTATTTTGGGTTTTAGTTTTACATTTGGGCCATGAGAGCTTGGCTAACTCTCAAAATCGTCCCACTGATAATGGTGAGGGCTGCACTTTATGGACTTTGGGACGCTGCCATGTAGAAAAATCCACAAGACCTAGACACATCTGAAAACTAAACATCTGGATGATTCCAGGGTGGTGTTTTTTCACATGTACCCTGCACCATTTCTGTACCCACAATCCCCTGCAAACCTCCAACTTTGCTGGAAATCACACATTTTTCCCACGTTTTTGTGATGGAACCTTTCGGAATCTGCAGGAATCCACAAAATTCCTACCACCCAGCATTGTCTCATCTCTACCGATAAAAAGTCTGCTGCACTTGTCAGCCTAAAAATGTATTTTTTACAAACTGCCCTTTTGGACCCCCTTTTGTTCCCCCTCAATATCGACATGTTTTTGGCTCTTCCCTTTCACAAGCACTTGGCCCACCTACACAAATGAGGTATCATTTTTACCGGGACACTGAGGGGAACATTAGGTGGTATGAACTTTGTCCCAGTGTGGTGATCCCACACAGAAATGTGGGAAAAATGTGATTTATTTGCTAAATTTGAGGTTTTCTGAGTATTCTGGGTAAGAAAACATTGGGGGATCCACACAAGTCACACCTCAGTGGACTCCCTTGGGTGTCTAGTTTTCAGAAATGTCTGGGTTTGGTAGGTTTCCCTAGAAGGCTGCTGAGCCCAGGACCAAAAACACAGGTGTCCCCCGCAAAAACAGGTAGTTTTGTATTTGATAATTTGGATGTGTCCAGACAGTGTTTTGGGGCACTTCCTTTCGCGGGTAGTAGGCCCACCCACCAAAGTGAGGTACCATTTTTATCAGAATACTTGGGGTAATGCTAAATGGAAGGCAATTTGTGGCTCCTCTTTGATTCCAGAAATTTCTGTCACTGAAATGAGAATGAAAAAGGTTTTTTTGGCCAAATTTTGAGGTTGGCAAAGGATTCTGGGTAACAGAACCTGGTCAGAGCCCCACAAGTCACCCCATCGTGGATTCCCCTAGGTGTCTAGTTTTCAAAACTGCGCAGGTTTGCTAGGTTTCCCTAGGTGCCGGCTGAGCTAGAGGCCAAAATCCACAGCTAGGCGTTTTGCAAAAAAACAGCTCTGTTTTCTTTGTGAAAATGTGATGTGTCTATGTTGTGTTTTGGGGCTTTTCCTGCCGCAGGCGCTAGGCCTACCCCCACAAGTGAGGTACCATTTTTATTGGGAGACTTGGGGGAGCGCTGGGTGGAAGGAAATTTGTGGCTCCTCTCTGATTCCAGAACTTTCTGTCACAGAAATGAGAGTTAAAAGTGTTTTTTGGGCCAAATTTTGAGGTTTGCAAAGGATTCTGGGTAACAGAATCTGGTCAGGGCCCCACAAGTCACCCCATCTTGGATTCCCCTAGGTGTCTAGTTTTCAAAACTGCGCAGGTTTGCTAGGTTTCCCTAGGTGCCAGCTGAGCTATAGGCCAAAATCTACAGCTAGCCACTTTGCAAAAAACAGCTCTGCTTTCTTTGTGAAAATGTGATGTGTCCATGTTGTGTTTTGGGGCAGTTCCTGTCTCGGGCGCTAGGCCTACCCACGCAAGTGAGGTACCATTTGTAACGGCAGACATGGGGGAACAGAATAGCAAAACAAGTGTTATTGCCCCTTGTCTTTCGCTACATTTTTTCCTTCCAAATGTAAGACAGTGTGTAAAAAAGACATCTATTTGAGAAATGCCCTGTAATTCACATGCTAGTATGGGGACCCCGGAATTCCGAGATGTGCAAATAAAGACTGCTTCTCAACACCTTATCTTGTGGCCATTTTGGAAATAAAAAGGTGTTCTTGATACCTATTTTTCATTTTTTATATTTCAGCAAATGAATTGCTGTATTCCCGGTATAGAATGAAAACCCATTGCAAGGTGCAGCTCATGTATTGGCTCTGGGTACCTAGGGTTCTTGGTGAACCTACAAGCCCTATATATCCCTGCAACCGTAAGAGACCATCTGACGTAACGGTATATTGCTTTAAAAAATCTGACATCGCAGGAAAAAGTTACAGAGTAAAACGTGGAGAAAAATTGCTGTTTTTTTACCTCCATTTCAATACCCTTTTATTTCAGTTGTTATTTTCTGTAGGAAACACTTGAGGATCTACACAAATGACCCCTTGCTTAATTCAGAATTGTGTCTACTTTCCAGAAATGTTTAGCTTTCTGGGATCCAGCAATGGTTTCTCACCCATTTCGGTCACTAACTGGAAGGAGGCTAAAAGCACAAAAAATAGTAAAAATGGGGTGTGTCCCAGTAAAATGTCAAAATTATGTTGAAAAATGGGGTTTTCTAATTCAAGTCTGCCTGTTCCTGAAAGCTGGGAAGATGGTGATTTCACCACCACAAACCCTTTGTTGGTGTCATTTTCAGGGAAAAAACCACGAGCCTTCTTCTGCAGCCCTTTTTTCCCATTTGTTTTTAAAAAAACGAATTTTTTGCTGTATTTTGGCAAATTTTTTCGTCTCCTTCAGGGGAACCCACAAAGTCTGGGTACCTCTAGAATCCCTATGATGTTGGAAAAAAAGGACGCAAATTTGGCTTGGCTAGCTTATGTGAACAAAATGTTATGAGGGCCTAAGCGCAAAGTGCCCCAAATAGCCAAAAAAAGGCTCAGCACAGGAGGGGAAAAGGCCTGGCAGCGAAGGGGTTAATGGAACATTCAACATGCATAACACCAGGCACAAATGGCATCAAAGTTGCACTACCAGCACAATGTCACTAGCCCGTAATGCAACTGTACGATCATACAAATAGTTGGCCATGTGGCTCCAAGCTGCACATTCTCCTTTTGCCACATCAACAAAGTCTCAAAATGCATGCAACATATGCCTGTAGCAGATATGCTGTATGCCAGGAAATGTCCCAAATGTAGGGATGGACAAACTAATGGGGTAGACAATCCATAATGGTTGCACTGGTCCTTTCAATAGCACATGTGTGCGGTGAGCTAGAGGCAGATGAGAATGTAACGTAAGCATTGTACACAATGGACCTTACTGTGCTATGCTGCACTAGTGCCGTCATTCATGGTGCCAATGCATTAGAGCACCAAAAGAGTGACAGCACACATTACACTACGGTGGGGCTATCCACCATGGTGAATAGGAAGGCAAATTATGTGCCACCATGGTGTCAGTGGCAGGGGCAAGGAAGTAGGTGGTGTGAGATCAAAGCACAAAATACCTTGTAAGGTTGCCCCTTGTGTGATGCACAATGCTACACATAATATACAACTACAAGCTGTGGTCTGTAACAAGTCACTGAGCCTCCATTAGCAAGTAAATGATACGCTATGTCAACAGCCACCACAGTCAAAGATTGACATTTCATTATCTCATTGCAGAGGATGGCGCCTTACCTCCTGCCGACCTGCCTGTTCTGGATTTTACAGATGACATGAATGACCAGCTGCCAACCATCAATGAAGAGACTCTCCAGGATGTCCTAGATGCCCTCCAGACACCACCTCCAGTCGCAGGTAGAACACACAGCATTACGGGGTCTCCACATGAACCACCCACTTACCAACACACAGCACCAGCCAGTACTGACACGACCCTGGACTCTGAGCACCCAGACATCACCTTTCAGAGGATGGTGGTACCAGTCCAGCAAGAGCTGGCAAGCAGGTGTGGGTGAGGATGGAGACCATGGCAGGCAGCCTAGTGGGAATGCAGAGGTGTCTCAGTCCAGTAGTTAAGGACAACTCAGCTGCCATCAGAGGCACCCACTCCCCACTCCCCACTATGGGGGTGATTCTGATATTGGCGGGCGGCGGGAGCCGCCCGCCAAGCGGGAACCGCCAGAAGACCGTACCGCGGTCGAAAGACCGCGGCGGTCATTCTGGGTTTCCCACTGGGCTGGCGGGCGACCGCCAAAAAGGCCGCCCGCCAGCCCAGTGGGAAACAGCCTTCCCACGAGGACGCCGGCTCAGAATTGAGCCGGCGGAGTGGGAAGGTGCGACGGGTGCAGTGGCACCCGTCGCGTATTTCATTGTCTGCATAGCAGACACTGAAATACTTTGTGGGGCCCTCTTACGGGGGCCCCGCGGCACCCCCTACCGCCATCCTGTTCCTGGCGGGAGACCCGCCAGGAACAGGATGGCAGTAGGGGGTGTCAGAATCCCCATGGCGGCGGAGCGCGCTCCGCCGCCATGGAGGATTCTCAAGGGCAGCGGAAAGTCGGCGGTACACCGGCGACTTCCCGTTTCTGGCCGCGGCTGAACCGCCGCGGTCAGAATGCCCAGCGGTGCACCGCCAGCCTGTTGGCAGTGCTACCGCCAACCTCCGCCATGGCGGTAATTACCGCCAGGGTCAGAATGACCCCCTATGTGGACTCCAGCAGTCCCTGGCCGATGTAGCTGCTTTCGCAGAGGCTTCAACAATTGCTCTCCCAAAGTGGCAGCAGCATGATAGACAACAGGCTGGGGGCTATACAGAATACCCTGGAGGCCATACAAAGGGAAATGGCCTCCCTCAGGGAAAACATGGGTGCCTACTACTGTGGTGTTGCTGCGGTGTTGAGAAATCAGTAGTTCCTCCTTGCTGCTGTGATACCTTATGTGTTCCCACAAATGTCAGCTGCTGGGACCTTTGACTCCACATTTCTACCCTCTGATGTGTGTGTGGCCCCCTTCAACAACAGCACCACCCATGGCACAGGAGGCACCACAGACATCAGAGGATGAAGATGTGGAAGGAAAAACATTCACAAGAAAAAACACCCGGTAGCACCAGTCTGTGCCACATGGACAGTATCTCCTTAGTTCTGTGCTTAAAATCATGGCAGTGTTGTGACAGCTGGCAATGTGCCCTCTTCACTCAACCACTGTTGACTCGTCTGCTATGTACTGTCATTGTCTCAAATCTTGCCTATTGGCAATTTGAACACATCCTCACTAATGCACACTTCTCCTAGCCATGTATCATGACATGCCCCTCACCCCTGGACTCTGATTGTATAACAAATGGCTCAGGATCTCTCATGGGGTCTGTGAAGTGGACATCGTAAGGCACTGGAAAATACACTTGCACCTGTAAATAAATCACCTAGCTCACATGTAACATTTCAACTGTGATCCATCAACTCAGCTAAATGTATGCATTGTCAATTAGAACAGATTAAAATTACATGTGTGCATTACTGTCAGCCACAAAGCCACACACTAGGATCCTAACATGAAAAAGGTGAATGATGGTGTTGTGGGCTACAACTAACTCACACTGTCCTAAATACATGGTTTGAGCTGATATCTATGGAAGTTGACATATGGCATGTATGAGTCTGAACCAAGTGTATGCTAATTTACCCAAATGAGAGCACACATACAACTAATAAGTGTGGTTCAGAAGAGGCAAATCTCATCAGTGTGGCAGGATACAGCCTTTAAAATGGCTGATGTCACATGTGCCACACTTTTCACCAATAATACTGCCAGACCCCAGCAATTACAGTTGAAGTTCTGTACTTACCTGTCCAAGATTCCGTATACTTACACAATGTGAATGTGTGGAACTGGGGATGACAAATGTTTTGAGTTGCTGTTGTCATTTAACAGCCAATCTGACAGTTCCTTGGTCATAGGGGATGCACATGACCATCTATGGAAATAAAGACAGAAAGCATACCCTAAGCCATTTCTCCTACTTGGACGGTGCACACATGAGAACACCCAGACACACAGATAATAGTATAATACTAACATGATTAATTAAAGCATATTAAAAACATCATATCAAAACCTAACCTATATACTACCCAACACTAAATTAACCTAAACTAATGTATCTTAACTTTCACCTACATCTATCTATCCTATTCTAAACTTATCTTACACATGGAACGCCACACTAAAAATATTGTCCCCCCACCATACCTTAAGAGACAAGACCAAGTAGGACAACATAAAGTAAGGCTACATATGTACTAACCTAACCTATTTCCTAAACAAATATATATATTTTTTGCAAGTTTTCTTCTATTTTTTAATTTTTTTAATAACATAGAAACCCCAACATAACCCCCTAAAATAACAAATATACTAAAAACCATCCCCCAACTATATTTACACTAACCTACACCTAAACTACACTATTTTCCTATCATAACAATACCCACCTAAACCCTCTTAAAATGTAAACATTAATAAAAGGGAGAGGGAAGGTACTGGAGGGCTATGGCAAAATAGTTTACCAATTCTACAGTTTCTTCTTGCAGTAAAAAAATAGTTTGTAATTGTGTGCATTTTCTCTTTCTTACCTATCCAGCCTTGCCATCATGGCTGCCATGTCCCATCTCATGTCAGATTCGAAGGTTGAGCTTGTGGCTGGAGCAGGTGGATCATGGGGTGCCTGGCTGTAGATTGGTGCAGTAGACGTGGAGGGGGTAGGACCAGCAGAGCCCCCTCTGACCCTAGAAGTCTTCCCCGATGTGGCCTGCACAGTTGTGGGCAGTAGCAGAGGTCCCACATTAGAAAATGCATGCCAAGCCCCAGTGGATTTCTCCCTCCTATCTCTCTTCTCCATCCTTAGATACCCAGCCTATGGTGCCATATGTGCCTGTAACTATCAGCCCTCTTCTCAAAGGCATGTTTCTCGGCTGGGGTCATATTGGCAGCTGAAACATGAGGAGAAAATGGCATTAAATGCAGCATTGGCTGGAGGTAAAACAGTCATGCAATGTACACAACATCCTCAACTGACACATGCTGTCCACCACACATTCCACAACACTGACAAACTCCAAATCTATACTAACCACCTACCAGCTATCTTTGGTAACATGTACATGTCACTGGGGTAACGGCTATCCATCAGGGCCCAGAGATAAGTTGACTATGCGTCCTTGCTCAACATTTGTGTCATCACACTAGTGAGGATCAAGTGGCCCAACAATTCCAGAATCCCAGTGCCATAGTTAATATATGGCACAATATATGCAATCCACAACTTTGACACTGCTAGTGCTACATCAAGCCTTGGCTAGGTATCATGGAATGCAAGGTGGTGGTCATCTGATGAGGGACAGGAAACTTACCACTGGCAATTCTAAGGTTTGGCAACGCATTTTTCATGGGTCCTTGGGTTAACACCTGCTCAGAGCACACATTACAAGGGGGCACACCATTGCTCACAATGGACCGGCATGTACAGATCAGGATTAGTGCCCATATAGTTTGGCCAAAGCATGAACAGTACATCTATGTTGTCTACAGATTTGGTACCTATTGCCTCCTACTCTGTGCTATGTTGCAAAAATTAGATAATGTGGCACACACATGGTGGCTGTATGGGTGCCCTAAGGGGCACAGTAAGGTTGGCACTGCACTGGGTGCAGCTACGGTATTCTTATGTATTGAACAACATGTGCACATGCATGTCAGACATCTCCTAAGTACCAGGTACACACTCAGCATTCACATTCTATGCTCACGTAATGTGACCAAGATCACTCACAAATATCATAATGGGTAGACCACGTTAGTAAATCTGCACACATCAAGCTTGCTAAGTACAGTAGACATGTCCCACAACCTACTTGAGCAGAGTTGTATTCTCATTGTGTACTCAGCTGACTGCTGGCCAGACAATAAGGGTCCTTGCACAAACGCTGCCTCACTCAAAATCTGAAGAGTAGTGAGGCACCGGTGGTGCAAGTGTCTCCTACATAAGCCCACTAGAGACCTCAAAATGTACATCATCTGTACCATTTCCTGAGTAACTGAAAGCTACGTCTGGCACACAGTGCTGTCAAAAGTGCTTTAACATATATGTTGGCAACAGGCATGCTATTCAGATAAACAGCAGCTCAGACAAATATCATAGGTGAAATCAATGTATATATGGGCATAATTCCATTTTTTAACACCCACTATTCCATAGCCACACACGTTGGCACTTGTGCAAAAATCAACTAATACTCCAGACTCAAAATAGCATCAGACATGATGTCCATATCCTGATTCATATGACGTCATCTCGTTGGTCAGACATTATATTTCATTATTGCATTGCACACATTAGACCCTCTCACACAAAACCCTGGAATGACACACATGATGCACAAGGGGACACTTACTGGCTGCATTGGGGTCTTCAAATCGGGACACTTCTCCAGTGGTCTATGGTGGAGGTCCACCTGCAATACATGACGGGAAAACATAGCTTAGTGATTTTGTCAGATAATGGCATCACCAAAGCAACACTCCTGTGGTGCATTTGACTCCACCATATGTACATGGATTTGTCATGCAGCTTTTGTTTGCTTTACACCTCCATGTCCATATGGGGCAGCATGACACAGCATTCTGCATCAGAGGAGCATGCAATGGTTGTTGCAGTGGCCGTCCCATTGTAACACCCATTTCTTTTGACACTGCCCCAGATGTTGAAGACATCTTACTCATTATCAGTGCTAAAAGACTAACAACTGTCCAGGGGCGGTGTGAGTATAGCAAAGTGTTGAGGAATGCATTGATACATCCTTGTTTCTTGTCAATAATATGTGTGTGCCATTTCAAGACATACACACTAGAGCTAATGCCATGGCAGTTTCCTTATGTTCACTTAGTTGTCCCTTCCTGCACATTAACTGAATAACATTACGGATATCATTCCATACTGTGTGGGCAGCCATTGTCACCATAGTAGACCATTTATGGCCAGGAAGGATACCAACCTGCACATAGACATTCCCCTCAACACAGACACACTTGAACTGTGGTCCAAGTATGCCTGCATTGGTGCGGGCTTCTGAGTAATGTGCTAGTGCTGCCGCAGATGCAGGCCTGCCCCATACTGTCTGTAAAACAAGGCAGGCCTGTGGTACAAATTCTTTTACAAAACTTCAGAGGGTACCCCAAAAACTAACCCATGGGACTGGGTAAGACTTACATTATATAAACTACAATGTCCCCATAGGAGACCACATTGTTGACACAAGGGTTATCATACAATAAAACAGAATGGGTATAATTACAATAGAAAATCTTATTTTATTAATGTATATACAGAGTAAAATCACTTACATACAAATCAAACGGAGTCCCTAACACACCAAACAAAGATAGAAGGACAGAAAAAGTGCAAAGATCAAGTGCTCGTGTACAGAAAAAGAATTAGAATGAATCTCATCACCATCTAATATAACAAATACTAAAACCTATATACAGCCTGTTGGTTGATCTTTTACTATATTCAACCAATCCTTAATTCCACAAGGCAATACATTGCCATTCTAGTCCTCCATCCACACAATAAACTCCAACAGGCTGGAGCATCATCGTCGATGTTTCGACCCCCTTTACACTCTTGGGCCAAACTCAAAAGCTCCTCCACGGGTCTTCTTCAGGACAAACTGATAGGAACCCCACTTAGTACAATCAAATCTATATCATCCTCTTTCTCTCCGGACAAAATTTGCAAAACGAAATCAATCTTCTCACTTGTGTTGTGTTTTTCAACACAAGTGAAATGCTGATGGATACTATGGGAGAAAGACACGAATGGCTATAAGGTAATAAGGACCATTCGAGGATTGATATGGGAGATGTACCCTTGGTAATTGATTTACAACAAGTGAGAAGATTGATTTTGTTTTGCAAATTTTGTCTTGAGAGAAATGGGATGATACAGATTTGATTGTACTAAGTGGGGTCCCTATCAGTTTGTCCTGAAGAAGACCCGTGGAGGAGTTTTTGAGTTTGGCCCAAGAGCGTAAAGGGGGGTGAAACGACGACGATTATGCTCCAGCCTGTTGGAGTTTATTGTGTGGATGGAGGACTAGAATGGCAATTTATTGCCTTGTGGAATTAAGGATTGGTTGAATATAGTAAAAGATCAACCAACAGGCTGTATATAGGTTTTAGTATTTATTATATTAGATGGTGATGAGATTCATTCTAATCCTTTTTCTGTACACAAGCACTTGATCTTTGTACTTTTTCTGTCCTTCTATCTTTGTTTGGTGTGTTAGGGACTCCGTTTGATTTGTATGTAAGTGATTTTACTCTGTATATACATTAATAAAATACGTTTTTCTATTGTCATCATACCCATTCTGTTTTATTGTATGATAACCCTTGTGTCAACAATGTGGTCTCCTATGGGGACATTGTAGTTTATAGAATGTGGTACAAATTCAGCACTTGTGTCAGATAATAGAAACATTATGGGTTGTATGTGATACACAATGTACACAAAGAGGAATGTGCAAGTAGTCTGGACCTGGTGCCTAGCTAAGCTCCCTTAAATGCTGTTGGCCAAAGACACAAAGGGGCAGAGTTAAGGAAAGTGGTGCTGCACTTAGTGCCTCGCAAATTTCCTTGCGCCCCTTAGCACCCCCTTCCACCAACATGTGTGCACCGCATGAAATATACAGTGCACCATGCCACAAGGTGGAGGCAATTACATCATTTCATATGGACACAAATTATGTACTCAGCATGAGTGGCACGAAAATGTTTGCACTATGCCTGCAGAGTACATAGGGGACCATCATATATAAAGGTCTGCCTCCTTTTAACTCCTTGTCTGAGCAGGCATTCAAAGTGCGGGGAAAATGGCACTCGGATATATAAAGTTATTCCCTGCCCAATTTCTTTTGCCCCCCTCATAGGGGTAGGCTCCCCTCCCATACATGATGCCTGGCACAGCCATCATGTTGTGCAAGGCTTAAAAAAGTGGTGCTATGCATGCATCGCACTACTTTGTTAATATGGTGTCGTGAAAATGGCACTTCAGCTCTGCCTTAGCGTAATTTATGAATTTCACAATGGCAGCGCTAAGGTGACATTAGGGGCTCTTAAATCTGGCCCACAACAACTTGTCCTGACCCTTGACAAAACCTGCTACATTCAACCTCATGTCTGCCTGTCATGCATGCAAATAGGGATGTTCCACTGCAAATGGGGTACTTACCAACTGGTGCCCCAATCTGTATTCCCAGGTGATCCAGTAGATCCTACTCCCGTCCTATCAGGTCAGCCCATCAGTGTTTAAACTGGTGGTCGGTGCGCACTACTCCAAATATTCTGTGTACGTCGTAGAGCACCTTGCCCCATTGCAGCTTCCGTGCCTCTGTGGGTTAGCCCTGGATTATGCATCCACCCAAAACTAGCATCATCGCAAGGTAATGCTGCACCAGCCACATGAACCCTCCCAGTTCATCAGCTACCATCTTGCTTACCCTCCCTTTCCTAGACATTATGCAGTATATGCAAACTGAAAATGTAACAACCCCCAAAAAAAACAATAAACTACCCCACGTAAACCACTTATTCCAACAAACTATGCTACCCCTGGACAAACACCCCACAATACAATCACAAATGCAGGACTAAAACACTACAAAAGACTGAGGAATAATACAAAAAGCACACAAAAGCAACAGGACACATCACAAAGCTCTCCAACCACACCAATCCTCCACCAGCACCAGCTCTACACACCCTCACACAGTCACAGACAAAAAGACTGTGAAGTGAAAGTGAATGCACTGTACTATGTGTGCAGCAAGGAGTTCATGTTTCATCACTTCCTGGGCCTTTACGTCACATTTTCTGATATGCATTTGTTTTTTTTTTACGCATGACGGTCATGCGTCGATTTTCCCCATTCAGGCTGACAAGGCCTCAAAGCTCATGATCGACATGCAGGGGCCAGGCGTAGTTTTTTTCTTAACAAATGAAGAAGTATTGGTGTTTGCATCTAAAATGTTGATGCATGACGGTCATGCGTGGTATCCCTTTCCATGAACCCTGGCAAGACCTGGGGTCTTGTGATTGATGTGCAGGGTCCAGGTGTCATATTTTTGGCATAGCAGAGTATGGAATATTGCCGTTTGCGCCAACATTTTTACGCATAACGAATAATGTGTGGATTTCTTTGGAAAGGCTGACAATGCAACCAGATCCTCATACCATGTCACATGGGCTATGCATGTCTGCAGTAAGTATGGCATGGCTACCGGTGTGCGCATGTTCATTCAGATATTAACAGTAACATCGGTATGTGTTACCATTATGTTGGTATTAATGTGTGATGCATGCGACAAATGATACCGTTTGCATATGTGCATGTGTTGCTAGACTTTGTACATATACATGTTACCACATGTGTACTAGGAGTGTACATATGTGTTCTAACACATATTTGTGGGTCTACCACATTGTAATGTCTGATTTCCAAATGTACAAATAACAACAACACAGTAGATATAAAGAGCTATGTCCAATATATGGTAATGCATGTGATACCCATGACAAATTGAACTCGGAGGATGCAGTAGACAATGGCTGGGTTGATTTCACCTTACACCTAGCAATGTGAGTGCATGTGTGTCCACACTGAGGTATGTTGTTAGGTTCAGGTTTCATGATGCTCTGTTACACATGTCACATATAGTTCCACATGCATCTGTGATGCATGAGATGATGTAGTCACATGTGTCAATGAAGGGTGGTATGTGCTGTGTGTGTGGAAAGACATGTGTAGTGTTATATGTGCAAAATGTACCACAGTGTTGTGTTCATGGGATATGAAACCTCACATATCTGCCTTCCTGCATGGGCACATGTTAGACTTTGTTTAAAGGCCATGTAGTCATATCAGTTCCGCCTATGTTTCCATATGTTGGAACACATCTGATGGCCATTTAAGTCTGTCAATAATCATTAGATACAAATGCATTTTTATTAGTGGAAAGTAGACTTTTGTGCAGACTGGAACACACAATACCAGGTGCGTGCCATTTAAGTGGTATATGTGTGCAGAGACATCAGACATATGTGTGCATGCCACAAACTAGCTACTTACAATCGACCACAACATGTTCGTTATGACTGCCACATACAATGGCATACAACTATGCAGCAGTGTTGCAGTCAAGAAATGATGGCAGCCTAGTGATTATTTGTACTGTGTGACGTTTTATGCCCACACAGACTCATGGTTGCAGGTTTACAGTGCTCCACTCTGCTCAGTCCACTGTGCACATGCATCAGGCCCCTGACTGTGTCAAGAGTCAATGTGGCCTCAGCATTTGGATTAGGGGGTGTTGGACGTGGGTCTAGCCTCCTCATGATAGCTCTTCAGCAGAGCAATGTGCAGTCCCCCGCAGACTGAAACATGCACATTTGTGATCAAATGGGTTGGAATTTTTCTTTTCCTTAGGCGTACTTGATGTCAGGCTTGCCCTATTATGTACAGAGGACTGGCCATTTGTACGTGTAGGACATGTCTCATCATTTGGCATGGTCTAACAGACATGGTAACACATTCTTAGTAATTTCCATTTGCAGCTTGGTTAGGGCCTGCCTATATCTTTAGTGTAACTTGTAATTTTTTGTGCGACCCAGGGGATAGATGATGTCTTCTGTCACTGCCTTCTGTCAGTATAGTATGTGTTGGCAACTACAACGTTGTTGTAGCAAGCATGAGTCGGTTATGTACTGACCTAGGCGTCCTTTCTGAACATATGTTGGGTGATCACATGGTGACATTGGTGTGTTGCACAATCAGTATTGGTCTAAGTGTGTACCTTCTCCATCATTTATGGCATATCATGTTTAAAATAGATTAGGTCCTACATTGCTGGCATTCTTTAGGATGCTTACAATTTGTACACATCTTCTACTGCAACATTGTCCGGTCATGCATGGACAGGATGCAAAGTGTGACCTGTGTAATTTGGAGACGTACACATCTTCTACTACTGGCTACATGATAGTTTCCTTCCCATTTCCAGGCTTTGCAAGATTACATGGCTTCCACACACATGACAGTACACCTGCCACAGTACTTGTGTAGTGTCCAAGTGACCTCCCCATGTTGTTTCTCCAAGTATCTGTGGGATTCTCTCAGCTGTCCTTCCACATCCTTTGGTGTACATGGGTTTGCATCAAATTCTGCATTCTACAACCTATGTCACTGTCACCACGAGTGTATCTTGTTAGTGAGTGAAATTATCTCAGCGCTGCATTTGTTTTTGCCACATGCAACATATCTGTCTCTTTCTTCAGCCATACATTTTAGGATGGGTCTGTGTCATGTTTAGACATTGCTAGACATACTTGACCATCCCCTACCCGAGTGGCATGTTGAAAACCGAGACATTTTAGAGAATTTTGTCAGTGTTGGTAATTTTCTTTTGGTCGGGCATGTGAGTGTCAATGAGAGGTGTGTTGTCATATGTGGTCTGTGATGGTATCATACAGATTATGCTGGGTAACCTTGCTTACACATGTCGACTATTGCATGTAATTGCAAACCCTTTCTTACCTAGGCCATACACCTGTACAGGCGGCTTCACATGTATTTCCGGATTAGCTGGAAGCATGTGTCAAGACAGCAGATTTGTGTGACAAGTGTGTTAGAATGTACATAGGGAGTGGGACAGACTCTGCCTACATTCCACCCAGACATTAATTTGGTGGTGCATTCTCCCTTTTTATAGTTAAATCCTGGCTGTTGGCCATCAGTATGGTGAGTAGATAAGCACCCATTGATGCTTCACTTGTCTAGCAACTCTTAGCGCACTCCACAGCCAACATATGTGTGCTATGTTTGAGGTACAGCACACCATGTGGCAGGGTTGGGCCCAATGGCGGTGCCAGAACGTAACACCATTGAAATACGGTGCAGGCTTAGGCTCAAACTTTGGTTCCTAACCCTGAATACCATTGATACCAATGGTCTCCCCCTTGTCACATGTGCTCAGTGCTGGCGTAGCAACTATCCGCCTGAGATGTGACACAGTTCAGTTCCTATTTTTCTAATGTACTATTTGGTTGGAAACAGCCCCTACCATATGTATGCCTCCCTTGCATACATCTTGCCAGGCATGGGGATGATGTGGGGAAAAGGGTAGGAATTTGTAATGTCCACTTAACACCACATATTTTTTGTGGTGCGTGGATTTAGGGTTTTGAGAGCTACATGGCCGTGAGTTATGTGACATTGATGTGTGGCATAAAGGCACTAGACCCCTTACATCACAAACTATGTTCCAACCATCTTTGTTACTGTTGTGTTTCTTTCCTGCTCTCTGAGGTATTAGCAATATTCCAATGGTATATGTAGTGGAGAATGAGTAGACCATGGATATTCCGGTGCAAAAATATTTATTGGTAATTTTTACAAAGTAATATTATTTGTATAGTGTCTAGGTGTAGAAGTTCTGTACAATTTGTTGTCTCATGTGAACTCCAGCAGAAGTGTTTTGTCACCCCCCTCCTTATTGGGGACATCTACCAGTTCATCCCAGGGAACATTGGCCCGTATACATATGTTATGCAAGATTGCACATATAAGTATCATCTTGCATACCGGGGTGGTGCAACTGACAGGCTTCCTCCTGTCAGGGCCAGGCACCTGAACCTTGACTTCAGTTGTCCAAATGTCCTCTCCACCACATTTTGCATCCTTCTGTGCTCTTCATTGTATGCACACTCTTCCACCATTGGTGGGTTGTCAAAAGGAGTCATCACCTATGGCTGTATGCCGTAATCTTGGTCAGCAGCAAAGGATTGGGAGAACTTGTGTTGGTAATGCATATATGTGTATTTTGTATGTTCCAGGGCAGATGTTAGTTTTAGGTGGAGTGGTGACTCCGACTTGCTTCTGGTATTGTGTGTGTTCCTGTCTTGTAGTATGGTTCCATTGGTTTGTGTTGATGGACATTACTATCACGGGTTGTGGTATCAGGGACCTGGTGATTGTCAAATTAATCCAAACTGACAGTTCAACCATGCCAAACATGTGTTATGCTGTCAATATTTGAGGCTGTGTCCTATTGTTAGTGGGATCCACCACCTCCTTGCACCACAATGATCTCATTTGTATTGACACCATGGTAGCCCCACAAAGCCAAACTCAGGCCTCCATGTTACCATGTGGCACTACGCATGCAGTGCAACACTTTGTGACCCTTTCTGGCAGATGATGGCTGTGCCAGCCATCATGATACCAAGGGTGTGATTCACACAATTGGAGTAAATAAATAGGTGCAGTAGAATCTCTAAGGTACCAATACATGACTTATCACAGATAATTACAACACATGCACAGTGCAGGGATTGGGGGGACACACCATATTTGTGCATGGGCCCCTATGTACGGTGCATGAAAGGTCAGGTATGTTCTGAATACTCCTACCGAGTCCTACTATAGCATCCATTATCTTTACAGTATTGCACCTACTCTGCATCATGGTGGCCCGTTTCTTGTATATGGTGCACACATGCTGGCGTTAGGGGGCGCTAAGGGGTTCATGTAAAGTGGCATTGGAATTGGTGCAGTACCACTTCTCATTTATATACCCCATGGTCTTTCATGGCTGGTGATGTTGTATTCCTATGTGTACAGCACAATACAGCAGGCAGGTGCCAGTGCACACTGCAGGTACTTCAGGTATGTGTAGGGGATAGGTTGTTGGTAATGGTAACACTTGGGTGGCATTTGATATTGATGCCACCAGAGGCTTGAACACCATGACAAAATGTGGGGCTGTGCCTATGTGTGACTTTCTTTACATGGCCTATGCCATTCACACAGCTGATCTATTCGTTGTTTGGTGTAATGTGTGTGGGATCTGTACTTAGCCATTCACACGGCTGATCTATTCATTGTCTGGATCTGTGTTTAGTTGTCAACCTTTGGAGACTTTAGTGGTTTGGGCCTAGCTTCTGTATGCAAAGGGGAAATAGCTCTGTGGTGTGCCAGTCAGGTTGTGGCTGTATTATGTACATATGTGTGTGTGATGTGCAATGAATGTTGTATAGTGTGGCATGTGGCATATGTGTTGTTGTCTGTACATCTGTGTTTCCCTGCCCATGTGTGTTTAGTGTTGTGCATGTCTTGTTTGTCCTACAAGGTTGCTGTGTTTTATGTGTACTGGTTGGTATGGTTGCTTACCTATGAGTAGGCCATATTGCCCATCCTAGAACTGCTCGGAATATGTAGGCATCATGGACGCTGCTGGGATATTTGGCTAGGGTGTTTGTGAAGAGCCCACAGTGGTCCACAATGGCCTGCACATTTATCAAATGGGTGTGTTTGCGGTTCCTGTAGAGGTGTTCCGTTACAGCAGGTGGCACAAGTTGGACATAGGTGCAGTCCATTGCACCCAGCACATGCGGGAACCCAGCAATTAGGTAGAAACCTTGCTTGGTCTCCTGCTGCAGTTGCTGAGTGCTGGGGAAGCAGATGTGGTGGGGTGTGAGGTGGATGATTGCATCCAGAACCTTTGGTAGGAAGGCCGAGAAGGATGACTGGGCGATATCAGCCACTTGTGCACCAGTTGTCTGGAATGATCCTGATGACAGCATATGGAGGACATGGAGACGTTTGGTCATGGGTGGAATATTTGTTGAGGTTTCCACCCTTGCAGTGATGTCTGGTGCTATGTGGTGCAGCAGGCGTACAATGGACTCCCGGTCAGACGGTAGGTTCTGATGTCATCTTGATCCCTGAGCCCAAGGATAGTTGTGCGCTGTCGGAAAATCCTCTCCCGCCTTCTGTGCTGCCTCTGTGGCTGCTGTGGTGGTGTTTGGGGTTGCTGTGGTGGTGCTGGATGGACCTGTTTTCATCGCTGTCATCTGCGGCGTGTGCTGAGCTGGAGCATAAACAGTTCCATGTTGTCCAGCAGGTTGCCAATGCTCCTTCTGTGTGTTTTCCTTAAGTAGTGGTGTGTGGGCCTCATTTTAACAACTGGTCTGACCAGGCGTTAAAACTTGACGCAAATCAGGCTTTGCATAATTCCTTTCTGTGCATCATTTTATCGTCAGCAGTAAATATGGCTCTATAGGGCTAGAATCATTTTTTGGAAGGGAACGCCTACCTTGCATATCATTGTTGCAAAATGACACAAGGTGAGTTGGCGCTCTCAAAAAATGAAGCTAACTCAGATATTTTGATGCTAGATTGGTCTAGCGTCAAAATATAAATGTGAAGGTAGGTTTGTGCCGCCTTTGCATTTAAAAAAATGACGCAAATGTGGTGCAAGCTTTTCATAAATATGGGCCCAAGTGTTTAATTAAGATTTTTTATTTTTAATTTCAGACCCATATTTATACTTTTTGACAAACCTGCGCCAGCGCAGGTTTGAGTCAAAAAGTTTAACGCTGGTTACCGCCATTCCAATGCGCCAGACGGGCGTCATATTTAAGGAATGACGGTAGCTAGCGCTGTGGCCTGCTTAGCATCAAAATAAATGACTCTAACCGGGCAGCGGAGGAGTAGGGAAGACTGGGGGTTGTGCGGCAAAGAATGGTGCAAGTCAGGTTAGAGTCAAAAGAAATTACTCTAACCTCACTAGCGTCATTTTCTGACGCACAACCACCATGGAAATGACTCCTGTCTTAGCAAAGACAGGATTCATGCCCCCTGCCCAATGGCCATGCCCAGGGGACTTCTGTCCCCTGGGCAAGGCCATTGGGCACAGTGGCATGTAGGGAGGCCCAAGTTAGGCCCTCGTATGCCACCTAAAAAAAAAAATTAATCACCTCTACTTACATCTACTTATTGTAGATGGGCCCCCCCCATCCATGGGTGTCCTCCAGGGGTAGGCGAGGGTGGCAGAAGGTGTCCCTGGGGGCAGGGAAGGGCACCTGTGGACTGCTTCCATGGTCAGAGACCTTGGAAATGAGCCCACAGGTCCCTTAACGCCTGCCCTGACCCGACCCAGGCATTTAAAAACGGCGCAAATCCGGCTGGGCGCCATTTTTTAAGGCCCGCCTCCTCCTGTGCATCAAAATGACGTGGGAGGATAAATAACGCCTTAGAGTCCTTTTTTGCACGGGGACACCTACCTTGCATGTCATTAGCGCAAGGTCGGATTTCACGTCCAAAAAATGACTCAAACTCCATATCTTTGGCACTGGACGGGTCGAGCGCCAAAGTATAAATATGGAGTTAAGTTTGCGCCAAATTTGCGTAAAAAAAAAAATGATGCAAATCCGGCGCAAACAGAGTATAAATATGGGCTTTAATTTGTAAGCTGAAGTCCTCAACGTTTGTATATTACCTATTTAATTAAGAGTTTAGTTTAGTGCTTGTGGCTTCAGAGCCCCTACTGGTAGCCTCACACTGAAAACAAAAATCAGTTATAGTAAAAAAAAATAAACCAGCCCCAAACTGCAGGATGCTTTAATGAGCATTTTGCCACAGGATTTTTCAGGGCAAGAGTCACAAAGGTAAATTTACACTTTTGTGTAACTTTATCATTTTTTGAAATTCTTAAAGCAGTAATACCAGTAGTATGTTTACAAAAGGCAGTCGTAAAGATACTGCTTGTGAAAACTTTGCGAATTGCAAAAAATTGTAAAGTTACACAAATGTGTAAATTGACCTTTGTGAATCGGGCCTACAGTGTTTGATGTTGGCAGCCCTTCCAACTTTGAAAACAGCCTCCGAGCCTGCAGGTCTCTCGGAACATATCAGAATGACAGAATGGATATTCCAGCCCTGGCTAGCAGGGGGAAATCACAGCATATTAGCAAAGTTAGGAGTTGAAAAGATTTTGGTAATTGATCCTTTGTGACCTTTGCAGCCCTCTTTACACCTTGCACCTGACGCCATGCACATAGTCACAGGCCATAACCTTGATTCGGTTTTCTCAGTAATTGGCTCACACTTACTCCCTCACACATTCATCTAAACATTCTTGTGCCTCCAGGCTACAACATTCAGGAGCAAATTTACTTCAAAGTCATACAACATAGAAACCAAAGTTGCTACTCTCCATTTGTGAAGGAAAGAGAGAGAGAGCGTACAGTGCCATATCTACTGAAATATGGTGCTGTTGCTCTGTTCCATATAGCTGGAGCACTTTAGGCTGCCGTGTGCCACACACGGAACATTGCATCAGAGCGTAAGGATATCTGGGTGATGCATAACATAGGGTTTGTACTGGAAGGGTACAAATACAGAGTTTAAAACTTTTATATGTCTTCTGTGAAAGTAAAATTCGATATGTTTGGAAAAATACATTCTTCTTCTTTGCACCTGCCGTGTGGAGACATATATTTTGGCAAAGAACTCTTTTTACAAATGTTAGTGGTCATCAGTGATGTCATAAATTATGTCTTACAACATGTCATAAGTGATGTAATAGGTGAGGTCATAAGCAGTGCACGGCAGGGGCGCAAGTAATAGTTAACTCTGCTAACTATAACGGGTGAATTTCTGTGTTTTTTAAATTAAAATGTTAATGTTGTCACTGACATATTCACCTAACTATAACATTACTTTAACCTTTGTTTTTTCAGTGAAATTCTAAGGTATTTTAAACAAAAACAGATCCCTTAATACACCTAACTATAACGTTACTTTAACCTTTGTTTTTTTCAGGGAATTTCTACATGTTTGAATGTAAAGTAATATTTTTTACCATACTTAAAGCCAACCCCCTGTCGTGCAAAGCCTTTGGTTGTGGGCAGCGGAGGGCTGGTCGCAGAGCCAACCCCACGCTGCACATGACCTTTGGCTGTGTGCATCAGGGGTTGGCCACAAAGCATGGCCTGCCACCAGGCCCTGTGACCAAAGCCCCAGGAGGTTGCAAACCCCACACCGTGCACTGACTTTGGAATGCATGGCATAGTATTGGCCTTCGGGCTCAGGGTCCCCATCCACAAGGAGAAAACATATATATTAAGAGGGGTCATGCAGACCCCCTCCCAGAGCTTTAATTGGCTTCAGAGACCCTATTCCCCAGGGCCAGTTCCAATAAAAAGGTGAGGGGGGCAGCTTGGCCCGTCCCCAAGCCATAAAAGGCCCCAAAGACCCATTCTCTGGGACTAAATACAATTAAACAAGGGAGGGGTTGCACTCCCCCTCCCCGGGCCAAATTCAAAGGAGAGGGGGGACTGCAACCCTCTCCACGAGCATCTATAGGCCCCAAGGACACTATGCCCTGAGGCCAAATACAATAAAAAAGGGGAGAGGGTCACGCGCCTCCCCTCCCTGAGCCTTCTTGGGCCCCAGAGACCCAGCCCCCAGGGGACAAAATTTAAGAAGAGGGAGTGTGCAGTCCCCCTACCCAAGCCTTAATAGTCCCCAGGGTCCTCGCCTCGAGCCCCGGGGGCAAATACAATGAAAAAGGGGAGAGAGAGGGGGGTCCGAGCCTTCTTGGGCCCTGGGGACCCCATCCCCTGGAGCCAAAATCAAAGGGTAGATGGTTGTGCAGACCCCCTCTCTGATCCCTAATAGGCTCTAGGGACCCCATCCACTGGAGCCACATACAATAAAAAACAGGGAGAGGGCACACAGCCCTCTTCCCGAGCCCTAATAAGCCCTGGGGTCCCCACCCCTGGGGCCAAATATCAGAAAAAAGGGGGGAGGAGCCAGCATTGCTCACAACTTTTTTCAGGCTTCGTCCCGGTGAGAGAAGTATGGTTTCTGTTTCCCTGCCCCCATCAGTGCAGGCAGGGAAACAGAACACAAACTTACTCTCAGTCTCCATTTTTAAATCTCCTGCCAGCGAGGAGCTGACCTAGTGTGTGTGATTCTCATTTGCTTGAGCAAACACGTTTCCCTGCCCCTGCTAATGCGGGCAGGGAAACAACTGTGTCTAAAGAGATAGGCCCCCTGGTGCCTTCACATGCTCGGGGGACAGGGCCATTGGACCCCACTCCTTTTTTCCAGAATTAGCCCCCGTGCATGGGGTCCCCAGGGCCACCATCAGCTGGAGGAGGGGGGACGCATTGTCCCCAATTAAATATACCCAGCCCCAGGCAATGGGGTTCCTGGGTCCTAAATAGGCTGGGGAGAGGGGCCCCTATTGACACCCCCTCCTCAAATATATATACACACAGCCCCCGCACTTCATTGAATATTGCCCCAGCGATGTGGCGTTCCTTGGGACTGCTGGGGATTGCAGGTGGCCCCCCCACATTTAATTATATGTTAACCCTTAGGAGGTGGCGGTCCCCGTAGCTGCGAGGAGGCTGGGTGCCCCCCCATTTAATACTATTTGTGGGTCTGGAGAGGTGGTGGTCCCCAGGGCTGCGGGGGGATGCTGGGCAGCCCTCTGCATTTCTTTGTATGTTAGCCCCGGGGAGGTGGTGGTCCATTTCTTTGAAGCATCTTTCAGTAAAATGTGTTGATGCATGCTAGTATTTCCAAAAAAAATCATAATGGCAAGGCTAAGCCAATAGGTCTGACTTTGTGATTAGCATCTTGGGTTTGTCAATGCATGTCTTGTTTTGACTTGGTTTTTGTAAAACTTTGTTGTTGCAGGAGTTGCTGGGCCCTCACCATCATAACAAACATTGGCAAAAAGCAAAAATATGTTTGGCCTCAAACAGCACACCTTGTCACAGTAGTTCAGGACACTGAACAAATCCACTTTATGTGCCAATATGCTCCTTGTGAAAGAGTAGAATGTTGTCAGTGAAAGTGAAGACTGCCAATAAATAACAAAAGAGAGAAATTTCATTTTAATAAAAACAAAAATTCTTAGCTAACCAATTTGGGGTCCACTTCTTAAAGAAAATCACAAACGTGTACACATAGTATATGTTGTTGCATTAGTACAGGTTTACTACACTCATGAAATCACAAGCATTTATAGAAGTAGGCCATGAAAACATATTTGTGAACTGCATTTTAGTATCAACGAATAGGCAGGTGTAGATTTGCTCATGCGAAAAGTGTATACAAGTTCTCTCTCCCTCCAACTACTTTTTCCCAACCCAGGAAATAGGAAGAGCATTCCAACCCTACAACTATTGATTACCCCTATCTCCAGTCTCAGGATCTAGATCTGCTGAAAGGTGCCAAAACAAAGGAACTGCTAGTATTCAAACCCTACAATAGTATGAGCCATGGCATAATCAGAGAGGTTATTATCAGAGCTCTAATGTAACGAGATTGCTGCCATAATTTGTCACCGCACTACATGGCACCAAAGGGACAAGTAGATATTTTACATGACAAGTAAATTTATGAAGCAACCTGTCCCATGTACAGGTAGATATTTTATAGAATTCCACACCCCTGACACAGCAATGAAACGTTATTGTGTGATTGGCTAATGACTGCCCTTACAGAATTTAAAGGCCCCCATTTTGGGTTTAGGTACACTTTGACTGTGTTCTGCATTTTGCCCTTAGATGTAGGTAAGCATTAGGTTTGATATTTTTCCTGTACCTCTTAGCACTTTGTTAAAGTGGTAATAGGTAGGGAAAATATTTATAAGTTTCTTCAGATTTTTTGAAAAATTACAGAGTACTGCAGCACTGCCTCAGAAGTACAGCAGTACCAAAAAATAAATAAAAAACATAAAACATTAAAAATACATAGTAGTACTGTGTATTTTACAAATAGAGGCTACTAGAGTGTATTTTTTATTTTTAACATATTTAAATCTGCACAACAAAGTTGTTTGAATAATGCAGTAATGCCCACAAATGACTGTGCTACTTATAACAGAAATGTGCAGTTTTCCCTCAATTGCTGTAAAAATACATACAAAATTATAAATACCTTTCTCTACCTATTAATGCATTAATAAAGTGGTAATAGGTAGGAAACAGCAATAAATCCTACTACTTACCTAGTTAAGACCCTAAACCAGAATGCAACGAAATGCAGAACGCAGCCAAAATGTGCTGAAAATGACATGGCTGCCATTTTTGTTTGGTAAACACACCCATTAGCCTATCACATACTGCTTGATCATGTGCATGAACTGTGGTATACCATGAACTTACAGTAGTATATCGATCACAATATATAACTAAGGGCCTGATTTAGAGTTTGGTGGATGGAGTTACTCCGTCATCAAGGTGAAAGGTATCCTGTACATCGTATTATGATCCCATTATACCCTATGGGAATTATAATATGGCGGACAGGATATCCATCACATTTGTGACGGACTAACTAGTCCGTCAAACTCTAAATCAGGCCCTAAGTATTTTAAAAATTATAATTTTAACACTACTTACACTATTCACACATACTATCATAAATTACCATTTATACCAAATAATCTATTGTCCTGCTACATTACATTTACGTCCATTAAGATACATTCATGCTATGTCTGTTTCAACAAACAAACTCCACTCTATGCCACTACGCTCACTGCCTGTCAGAGTCAGTAGATCCTCGGGGTCTGTGCACGTTCCCAACACGTCCACCACTGAACAGCTCCAAGACTCTGATAGATAAATCACAGAGACTGAGAGAGTTCAAGAGGGGAAGAGGGGATTAGGAAGGGAACAGCTGGGAAGGAGACCTGTAGTAAGAAAAAGGTTAGAACACACAATATGAAAATTATATCTCCTGAAATCAATACTAGACTATGATGCTAAGCCTAGTCACTCTGAAAACATGAACAATCTAAGAGTTAAGTTTAAAATTACTAAGTTTTAAAATGGCTGGATACCTGTAGGGGAATCAAGATGAATTAAATGAAAACGTTCTTATTCAAGTACTTTCCTTTACATGAGAATCAGAAAAACATTCTGACTAAATTTTAAACCAGTCATATAAATCCTGTTTTGAGAATGTATACTAGGACCATACAATATTGCATCTAGAAACTCTGGCCTTCTGTGTACTCTTAAAATGTTTCAACACAAATTGCGCATATTGCAGATATATATATATATATATATGTATATATATATATATAGTAAACACCATAAAAGGATTGTGCACCATGAATAACACAATATGGATTCAGGAAACAAATCACATAACTTGTCAACTCGAATATTACATAATAAATATCTTAGAATAGTGGCATACAACAAACAACATGAAATAAACTTGAGGAGAGAATTGTGCGTCTTGCCGATTCGAGTGTTACCATGTAAAATACCAAGAAATGGTAGCACGCAATGAATATCAAAGTCAAATCATCATTAATCAAATCGCGTGTCTTGCCGATTCGTAAAACACGATGAAAATGTCAAGAAATAACAGCTCACAATAAATAACAAGATCAAAGTACAATGAAACGAATCGTGCTTCTTTTGCCGATTCTTAAGCCACCATGTAAATGTCAAGAAATGGTAGCGCGCAATGAACAACAAAGTTAAATCCTCATGAAACGAGTTGCGCGTCATACCAATTCGTAAAACATCATGTAAATGTCAAGAAATAGTAGCGCGCAATGGACAACAATGTTTAAACACCATAAAACGAATTGCGCGTCTTGACGATTCTTAAGCCACCATGCCAATATCAAGAAATGGTAGCACGCAATGAATAACAAAGTCAAACATTTATGAAATAAATCGCGCGTCTTGCCTATTTGTAAACTACCATATAAATGTCAAGAAATGGTAGTGCCAAGTAATCTGTTACTCATCTAAGAATTAAATCAAGAATATGAAAATTCTCAATAACGGTGTCGGGACAGTCCAACCACCGTCTTACCGCCTGGAACAATGATCACCAATGAAGGATGAAGGGCAGAAGACTGGAAGATCCAAATAGGCCGCCAGGACAGGAGCTCAGGAAGAAGCTGCTGCTCTGCACCGGGACCTCTGAATAGTGAGCACTGGGAGTTGGGCTGGCTCTCTTTTATAGAGTCTTGGCCCAGGCCAGAACCACGCTCAGGCATGTTGCAGGGAAAGTCTCTGGAAGGCCCTGGAAAGGGGCCACACCCTAACACACTCTGAAAACCTGCAGCAATACATTGCAGAGGAACAGTATTTGTAAGCATATTAAAAATAAGTTTTCAGGATTGAACTCTGCAATGCAAAAGGTTAAACCACAACATATCAGCACAATGCATAAATTACTTTGTTTTGAGAGTGCTGGGTTTTTGCATTTTTGTCGCCAATAGAGCGCGTACTGCTCTGGTGTTGACACTGCCACACCAGTCTACGCCACTCCATTGTGCTCTTGTTACATTCTATGCCACTCCACTATACATCCCTTCAGTGTATACCACTGTACGCAAATCTTCTGTACGCCACTGCAGTTTATGCCACTCCACTGTATTCCACTTCTCTATACACCACTCGATTCTATGACAAAGCACTGTATGCTATTACACTGTATATTACTGCATTCTCTACGCCAGTCCACTCTACCGTACAACAACATTTCTATTCTGCTGTATGACATTCCACTGTACGCCGCTCAACTCTACACTATTCCACTCTATGCCACTCCACTCTACGTCACTACACTGTATGCCAGTAACACTCAATTTTATTCCACTCTACTTCACTGCAATGTACGCTACTCCACTGTATGCCACTCAACTCTATACCACTGCACTCTATTATGTTCAACTGTACACTACTCCACTCTACACTTCATTCTACGCCACGCCACAGTATGCTATTACACTGCGTGCCACTACAGTGTACCCCACTACACTCTACCCTACCCCACTTTACAACACTCCACTCTATGGTATTCCACTCTATAACAGTCTATGCCACTGCACTATAAGCCACTCCACTCTGCGCCACTTCAGTTATGCTATTCCACTGTAGGCCACTAGGCTGTACCTTACTCCACTCTATGCCACTCTACTCTAAACTGCTCAAATGTATGCCACTCCACTCTATTCCACTCTGCTCCTCTCTACTCTATGCCACTCCACTGTACCCCATATGCTATCCCACTGTATACCACTCCATTGTACGCCATGCCACTCTATGCCATTCCACTCTACATTATTCCAGTGTGCGCCACTGTACTGTACTTCATTCCAATCTACGTCCTTCCAATCTACAACACTCCATGAACACCACTCCACTCAATGCCACTCCACTCTACTCCAATCTATGCTATTTAGCTCTACCCCACTCCATTCTAACACACCCAGTGTACGCTACTGCAGTATACACCACTCCATTCTACGCATTCCACTGAATGCTGCTCAGAGGTACCACCCTCTAGTCTAAACCACTCCACTGTACACTACCACACTGTCCGCCAATACACTCTATACTATTCCACTGTACACATCTCAACTGTATGACACTCCACTCTATGTTGTTCCACTCTAGGCCACTCTGCTCTACGCCACTCAACTCTACGCCAGTCTAATATAAGCTATTCACTCTATGCTACTCTTTTGTATTCCACTCCACTCCATGCCACTCTACTCTCTGCCATTCCACTCCACACCAATCTATTCTATGCCACTCCAGTCTGTTCCACTGCACTGTATGGCATTCCCCCATATGCCACTCCACTCTACAGCAATCCACTGTGTGCAGTTACACTGTACATCACTCCATTCTTTGGCACTCCACTGTACACCCCTTTACTCTACGGCAATCCACTCTACCCTACTACGCTCAACCCTATTCCACTGTACAAAACTCTATTCTATTCCAGTTTCATGTACACTATTCTACTATGTGCCTCGCCACTGTATGTCACTACACTGTACGCCAGTAACACTCAACATTATTCCACTCAACACCACCCCACTGTACGCTGTTCCACTATATGCAACTCCACTTTATGCCGCTCCACTCTATGCCACTACACGGTTCCACTGTATGCCACTCCACTCTACATTACTCTACTCTACGCTATTCCACAGCATGCTAGTATACTGTATGCCACTACAGTCTACCCTGATCCACTCTGCAACACTTCGTTCTATGGTAACCCACTCTACAATACTCCAATCTATGCCACTGCGCTATATGCAACTCCATTCTATGCCACTCCAGTCTATGATATTCCACTGTATGCCACTCCAGTGTATGCCGCTCCTCTCTACGCCACTCCAATCTATGTTATTCCAGTGCACGCCACTACACTGTACCTCATTCCACTCTTCTCCAGTCTACTCTAGAACACTCCACTGTATGCCACTCCACTCTATACCACCCCATTGTGTGCCACTCCACTGTATGCTGTTCATTTCACTCTAACACACTCAACTGTATGCCACAGCACTGTGCACCACTACACTGTATGCTATTCACCTGTGTGCTGCTCAGCTCTATGGACCTCTAGTCTACTCCACTGCACTGCATGCCACTAAATGATATGCCAATCCACTCTACACTATTCTACCGTATGCAACTCCACTGCACAGCACTCCACTCTATGCTATTCCACTCTATGCAACTCCACTCTACAACACTCCACTCTACGCTATTGTACTACACTGAACCTCCCTCCACTGTGCACCATACCACTCTATGCCACTGCGCTCTATGCAATTGCACTCTATCACAATACATCCTTCACCACTCATCGTCAATTCACAGTACACTACTTTACTCTACACCACTCCATTCTATGCCACTCCAATCTACAACACTCCACTATAAGCTATTCTACTCTATGCCACTCCACTCTATGGCACTCCATTCTACACCATTCCACTGTACCTATTCCACCCTATGCTGCTCCACTATTTGCTTTTCTACTGTATGCAATTTCACCCCATGCCACTCTACTCTATTTGACTCTATGCCACTCTACTCTACCCCAATCCACTGTACACGATTTCACTGTATACTACTGTAGTGTACTCTATTCCACTTTATGCCACTCCACTCTACACCACTCCTCTCCATGCACCACTACGGTGTATGCTATTCCATTGGATGCTACTCCACTATACTTCACTGCACTCTAGGCCACTCCACTGTATGCAGATCTCCTGTATGCTATTCCAATTGATGCCCCTTCATTCTACAGCTCTCCAGTGTATGCCATTCCAATGTAAGCCACTCCACTCTACAGTACTCCACTGTATGCCACTCCCTTGTACTCAACTCCACTTTATGCTATTATTTCAGTGTATGCCTCTCCACTCTTCCCCACTCTACTCTACATCAATCTACTGTTAGCTGTTTCACTGTACGCCACTACATTCTATGCCACTGCAGTCAACAAAACACCACTGTATGCCACTCAAATCTGTGACACTGTACACTGTTCCACTGTATGTAACTCCACTCTACCCCCACTTCACTCTATGCTATTCCACTCTATTCAAATAAACTCTACGCCATTCTACTGTACACCACTCCACTGTATGCTGTAGCACTGTACCCCACTCCACTCTACACAACTCCACTGTACACTACTCCATTCTATGCCACTTCAATCTACTCAGCTCCACTCCACGCCATTCCACTATGCTCCTCTCAACAACAATATACTCCACTCAACAACAGTCTCTGCCCCTCCACTGTACTACATTATACTTAACTGCATTGCACTACACTGTACAAATTACTCTTTTCAGTGCCACTATACAACACTCTACTTTACTGTACAGCACCTTACGACACTCTACGCAACTCTCTCAACTCTGCTCCCCCAGTTAATAGGCTTATTCTAAACAACAGGCATTTATAAAGCATGCGAATGCTTCTGAGAAAGTGTCCTGGAGCTAGCATTAGGACTGTAGACAAACACGCAACACACCCCTGACAACCAGCCTAAGCATTAGAAAGATATGTTTTCAGACTTTTTCGGGAGGCAGTTTCAGATGGGTCAAAAAGCAGAGCAATTGGAAGTGAGTTTCAAAGTTTCACAGTTGAGAATGCAAAGGATCTTTCACCTCCTCTAGCCTTACAGACCCTCGGAGTATGCAAACGTTTTTAAGGAGTTAAGCTCAAGGCTCTACCGTGACAGTAGGCCTTGAGCCTACTTCTAGGGTACAACATGCCCTTCTGCTCCAGGGCTCCATAGGCAGAAATAATTGATGCCTTGAATTTGTTGCGGTTAGCAATAGGTAGCCAGTGCAGATGGCGTGCATAGACAGACACTGACTGGCGATTTGGTGCTTAAGGATAAGACGTGCAGCCACATTTTTAATGATCTGCAGATGGTGCAGTAGGTAGGCAGGCAAACTGAGATATAGACAATTCGCCCAGTCTAATTTTGAAGTGACCAAAGCATATACAATGGTCTTCCGGGCAGCTGCCAGAACCAGTTGTAGCATCCTCCTGAGGTCTTCTTCATTGCAAAGCAGCTAGCCAAGACCGATTTAACCTGAGGTTCAAAAGACAAGGAGGTATCAAATTTGAAGCCCAGGTTTCTCATGGAAAAGGATGGAGCAGGAGGCGTTCCAAATTCTGAAGGGCAACATTTGAGTGAATCAGGGTACTGGCTAGTGCCAAAAAAAGAGGATTCACATTTTTTCTGAATTAAATTTAAGGCAGCTATCATTTATCCAGTCACCAAATGACTTCAGGCACTTCTTAAAGACATTGAAAGCATCAGTTACCCTATCCTGGAAGGACAGAAGGAGCTGGGTATCATCACATAAGTGATCACCTTCAGACCCCAAGATTCCACTAGGTTTGCCAAGGGTTCCTAGTCAACATTAAAAAGGGTAGGGCTCATGGTGGGTCCCTCGAGTACCCCACGCTCAAGAGGCTTAGCTGCAAAAGTAAAAGGGGCAAGAAATACAGCTTGAGATCTGTCTTCAGGATAAGCCTGTCCTTGGATTCTGTATTGTTCAGCCTATTCCAAAATATAGGGTGAAGACTGTAATACCCTGATGACAAATCCAAGAGCACAACCATCTCTGACACATCCTGATCAAGATTAGAATTAATGAATTCGGAGACCTCCAACAAGGCCAACTCTGTACTGCACCACACTCGAGGTAGATTGTGTTTCATGGAGGAGAGAATTTGATTCCAGGAAAAGGGAGAGTTGTCTATTAACTGCCTTTTCTAGCATTTTGGCAACTGCAGGTAGAGGTAAAATTGGTAAAATAGGTCTGAAGTTGCTAAACGTCTTGGGGTTGGCATTTGTTTTTTTTTAGCAAGGGTAACAAGATGGCCTATTTTCACCCCTTCAGAACTGTAGTGAGCTCCAAAGAAGAATTCATTGACATGTTCAGGAACGGATTGACAAGTGGCAAGACTAATTTCAGAATATCAGGTGCTGCATCAATTATAAATTAAAGGTATAAATTTAGAAATGTAAATTTTGTGTACTTTAGGTTTTCTTTGTGGATAAAGAATAAATTAAGTTATATTATTGTAAAGGTGATGCATAAATCATTGCCATTTCATGGTGGGTGCCCTGGCCCCACCCAGGGCACTCAGTGTGCGCTGTTAGGGGGCTGCAAGTGGAGCCTGAGGGCCAGATTTACATTTACACTTTTTGATGCAAAACTGCGCTAACACAGTTTTGCATCAAAAAGTTTAGCGCTGTCTAGCGCCATTTCTTAATGCCACCCGTGTGTCATATTTATACTTTGACGCTAACCATTGTGCCCTGTCATAAGGCAAAATGACGTTAATGCAGGAAAAATGACTCTAATCCAGTTTACGACATGTAAACACATTGCAAAACGGAAATGCGCCATTTTTGCCCGTGATAGCGTCATAAAGCGACGCAAACGGAGCAAACAGTGCAAAGGAGAGGCAAGATCGATTCACAAAACCAGGAGAGATCCCAGGGAGACCTCAGACAACCAGGAACCAGCCAGGAGGACACAGATAAGACCCAGGGGAGAGACAAGAAGAAGAGGAAGTGTCACTTCAGCACAGAGGAGCATGAAATACTGGTGAGAGGGGTAATGGAGCATCAACTCTTCATCACCTCTAAATTGTCAATTGGAAGGAGTGAGGCAATTTGGCAACAGATTGTGGACAAGATTAATAGTATGGCAGAGGTCAGGAGAACAGTTACTGAATGCAAGAAACGCTGGCACGACTGCAAGCGGAGGACAAAGGAGAAAATGGCAAGGAAAAGGAAGCCAGCACTGCGGACCGGAGGTGGGAGTCCAGAACCACAACAGTACCTGGACGAGATGGAGGAGATGGTTGCAGCCGTCATCCTGGAGGAAATCGTCACTGGTATCGCAGGACAGCGCAGACTACCAGGAAAAAAGACATATGCAGGGTAAGTTGCATGGGGGACCAAAATGCCAAAATGTCAAGTGCAAGAACGGGGAGGCACATACCTACTACACAATGCATGTCAGCCCTGCAAATCAGGCAGTGGAAAGGGCAAAGAGACAGGGCATGGGACTCCCAGCACTGACCATGCCAGGTGCATGGGCTGTGCAGGGGCATCCAGGGGCACAGCACAACACAACACCAACAACCTTTGCATGGGGATATACTGCCATGCCAAGGCAGGTGGAAATGCTGAAGCAGACCAGGAGGGTAGGGTAGAACTTAAAACTGGTCTGGTGTCACAGGACAACTGGTATTGTCAGTATGTAAACTAGAAGACAATGCCCATTCTCAGGCCTTTGGCTCAAGCGGCATTTCCCATTGACAACATTTGCCACAACTACCTGTGCTGTGTGCACTGGTCAATTAGGAAATGCAGTTAGGTGCCCATGGAACAAACACACTCAAAATGAGGGTTCAGTATGACTACGTGATCAATCCCCATAAATCCCTATCCAAGTGCAACTCCTGTCAACTGGTCATGTCCATAGTCTCAATAACCATCAGGCACTGTCATGTACATAATGATGTACACAGCAGTAATCTCATACCCATGATGGCCATCCCTGAGTTTACCCCTGTGCCTGTGTCACAATAGCTGCAATGGCACCATGCAATATCTCAGGTATCATAGTGCAAAGACAACTGCATTTGGGGGGAGGACATATGTGTGTAGAAAGGCAAGCACACCCACACAGTCCCAAGAGGAAACAGAACTCTGCCAGGTCCATCAGTGCGATGCAATGTATCACACATACGCAAACATCAACAGGAGAAACTACGAATGGTAACACGTGCATTGTCTCATGTAAATGCCATGCATAGTGTGGTGCTAGGTGTATGTGAACAATGAAAGACTGGGACAGGGCCATATTGTCATGTGTGGTGCTGTGGCATCAGACCACCAACAATCATTGCAAGGCCTCACCATGCAAATGGAATCAGAGGGAGGGTTGATGAGGACAAGAAGGTGGCAATCCACAATTTGGACAGAACCCACACCTACATGATGTGACGCAGACAATTGCCCAAACTGTCCTTCACTACATGTGACATGCAGGTGGGGCATAGGGCTGATAGACTGCAAACATTAATGACAGGAACAATGCATCGGGACCAAGATGATAATGTACCACCAATAGGAAGTCACTGATGTCACATTATAACTGACACAACACAGACACATTAATTGTACAACATCTCATTGCAGAGGAGGATGGCTCTTCTGTCGATCTGCCTGTCCTGGACTACCCTGATGACCTGGATGACCAGCTGACAACCATCAGCCAGGAAACCCTCCAAGATGTCCTGGGAACCCTCCAGACACCACATCCAGTCACAAGGAGGAGCATACATATAGCAGCCATCCCAGAGGACCCACCCACCACCCCAATAGTACGACCTGCCAGCTCAAACTCAGCTGAGGATTTTGATGACACACGGACCACCTTTTAGAGGACAGAAGTGGGAGTACAGCGGGAGCTGGCCAAGGAGGTGCGGGTGAGGATGCAAACTACGGCAGCCAGCCTTGAGGGGGTGCGCATGTGCATGATAACGTCCGCTGAACGGACAGCAGCCAAACAAGTCACACAATCCCTACAACATGGAGTCCAACAGTGTGTGAGGGACCTAACCACTGCTGTGAGGGAGTTGCCACAAGACCTGCCCTCCCAATCTTGCTGCTGCATGCATGACAACAAGCAGGACTCCATGCACCGTGAACTGGCCTCCCTCAGGACAGACATGGCTGCCTACCATAGGGATGTTGCTGCCATACTCAATAATCAGCAGCTCCTCCTTGCTGTGGTGATGCCATATGTAGTTCCACAGATGGCAGCTGGCGAGAATTTGGTGACCACTTCTCCAACCAATGAAGTGTGTTCTTCACCCGTAGGAGTACCCGGTAGCACCAGCCCATGCCACATAGACAGTAATTTCCTTATGTCCTGTGCTTGACAAGATGCCAGTGTTGCTACAGTTGGTGACATGCACTTTTCACCAACACACTGTTAACCTTTCCACTATGGACTGCAATTGTCTCTCACTACTCCATTGGCAATTTATGTTCTCCTGCACTGAATGATACTTCACCTCAGCATGTCCAGTGACATGTCCCTCAACCTTGCACTTGTGTTGCGTCACAATAGAATGGTTTACACTAATGGGTGTCACCGACCTGGACTATGTAAATATTGCACTACAGCACTTTAAAATAAATCGCACCTATGCAACCACTTTGTCTCTGTGTAATGTGACACATCTACTTTGCTGGAGATTTGTGATGCGTGTAACATGTCTGTGGTCACAGAGTGTCAATACAAGAGTGCCGAAATAATGTGGGCAGATATCTATGCACAAGGTATCTATGATGATCGTCAATGCTGGCCACATCCCCTACAAGGAAGTCACTGTGTATGTGACATTTGTTTAAAAAAAACATACATGCCTCACCCACTACATATAGCAGGAATGGCTGTGTAAGAGTGCTCAACCAATAACGTCAGCTAGAGGTACAAGTAAAACACATTGGGGTGAAATGTTTATACTTGACCTCATCTGAAATTAGCACTACTCAGTTTAGTCTTGTTAACATGAAATTCAGTCTGCAGGCAGATGTTCCACAGTACCCAACATCACGACACAGGATCCAAACAATTACAGCTTAAAAAGCACACCTACTTGTCCAATACATGGGAACCATAGTCATGTTGAGTGGTGCGTACAATGGATAGCAAATGCATTGAGATTTAGATTTGTTGTAGCTGCCAATGTGACAGCTCAGGCGGAAGTGGGAATTAACATGTGACGGTGGCGGCTGTGGTCCCCTGTGTAGGTGTGGTGCTCGCTACACTCTTTGTGGCCAATGCGGGTCCTCCTTGGCTAAAAGCCCGCCATTCCCCTGTGGTTCGCTCTCTTTTATAGCGTCGTGCCATCTTGCGGTACCCAGATTCAACATCCAAGATGTGGCGATATTGCACTGCCCGCTTTTGGAACACCCTGATTTCCGCAACATCCATGTTGGCAGCTGTAAAATGAGACAGGCAACCATCAGTGTCATCATTGTGTCATACATGTGGACAACATATCACAGAGTGTAACATTTTACATGAGTGAGCTGGTGATCCTGCATGTAGACAGTACAACTGACATACTTGGGAACAGTGGCACTCACAGGGATGGTGGCATGCTGGGCACAGCAGACCACTATGTCTGTGTCTGCTTTTAAATAAAGCTGTATTTCATTTTTTGAAAAGCAGACTTATTTCATTAAGGGTAAACAGAAAGCATGTCAAAAACAAATATTATAACTTTTATTGTATTTTTTTAAGCAGACAGTGGTCCGTGGGACCACTGCGTGCCATGAAACAATGTTTTTGCATGTATTTACAAAGGGGAAGGGGTCTCATTGGGACCCCTTCACTTTTAGCGAATGGGTTAGCACCAGCTTGAAACTGGTGGTAAATGCAATTTTTATGTGATGGCATTCGCGGTTACCAAACAATCATACATCTGACTGCGACTCGCAAGTATTTGTGACAAAAAAAAATTGCTTTGTACATGTGGCCCTAAGTGATAGTCATACATGACTCAACAAACCTCAGGCCTGCATTGTTAACTTGTGGACTCCATCTCAATACAGGGACACTAACACTTTGTTCTGCTTGCATTCAACCTGGCCACAAACATTGCATGCAGCATGTCAACACATCTTCTACTGTCACTCAGGAGCATTATACTGTACACATTTGTCAATGTGATACTTAACAACAGGGCCACCGATCACCACATCCAGGTGGTCCAGCAGATCCTGCTCTCTGGCCACTAGGTCAGCCCGGTTATGCTTGAGTTGGTGCTTATTCCTGCTTGGATGGTACACCCTCTTGAGGTGGTAGAGCACCTTGCCCCAACGCAGCCGCCTTGCCTCTGCGTGATACCCCTATATCACACGCCCACCCATCTCCAGAATCAAGGGTAGGAAGTGGCACACCAGCCACACAAAGCCCCCAAGCTCCTCCTTCCCCATGAGTGTCAGCCTCGCCCTTCCCGACATGTCCTTGAACAACAAATCCAAACAGAAAATGTAGAAAAAAGAGGAAAAGTAATGAAAATAAAGGAAACTTACAGCCCAAACCTAAGAACCCCAACTAACACAACTAATCTAACCCCAGACAGACACCCAACAGTACAAATACAATGTGAAAGACACTAAACTACACAAAATCACATACACAGGTACAAGAAACAAACAGATTTCACAAAAGACACAAGAAAGACACCACAAGATATAATAAACACAATCAAGAAACCAGCAACACTGAGACACAGCCACACAGTCAAGAAATAGCACAAACTGTAAAGTGAAAGTACACCCACTGTACCATGCCTGTACACAGGATTTCCTATTACATCTCTTCCTGTCCACTTGCGGCCCATTTTCCGTCATGCGTGTATTTTTTTACACATACGATGTTTGTGTGAATATTTTCGCCGCATCATCTACATGTGCGGCAAAATAGCATGCATTACCTGTATACTTCAATTTCAATGGATATCTGCATGCGTGTGGTAAGCTGGTGGACTTCACGCTAAGGGCCCATGTATGGTTAGTTTGCATTTGTGGGAGGGTTCGACACATTTGCGTAAACCTTTTTGACTCTATCTGTGATTGCGTGATTTTCTCATATTTAACATGGATGCACCCTGTGTAATACTTTGGAAATCATGCAAATGTATGAATGGGTGCCAAATGTGTATCCACATCTGATGGCAATCAGTGATCTACAACAGTCATGGAATGTGTTTGTAACATGTGTTGACTCATGTGATGTGTGTAGTTGTTTGACTTAGGGGACATCACATTTCACTAGACAAACAAAACTCAGGTATCATTGAGGATGGCTGATTAGTGCTAAGTAGAATATGTTGCCCCTCATATGTCATTAATTGTTGGTTACAACTTCATGGTGACGTGTGTGGACTACACAAATGTCTGACATGTTTGGTACGTACTGTGTTTGAAACACTGTGCCTTAATTCCACCCCTAAAATGTTTGGTACATGTCAGTTTGACTCATTGCAATTACCTATGTTACTTGTGTTGCTGTGGTGGACCTGCTGCCCTGGCAGCATGTGTTCACATATTTTCAGATGTGCATTCCACAGAAGTGTCCAGCTCAGGTGTGTGGGCACGTGAACCCTGTGTCAGGATTGTTTCCATGGTGTCATGGTTTCGGGCGGGTCTAGTCAGGACTCTGTTAGGGGCACCCCTTGAGTTCACAGAGTATCTCACAAGAAGGTAGTGTACCAAAGCAGAAGAGCAGCTAAATGCATACAAGGGGAAAGGACAGGTATGGTAAGGCAGAGAAAACAGGAAAGTGAAGGCAGAGCAACCTTAGTGTGAACAAATATGGAACAGATGAGTAATGGACAAACACGCTGGGGTTATCACTAAGGTTGTACACAGGGTAGGGCTCATAACTTCCCACAGCCACGGGGAACGTCAATGCCTCTATGCAGATTACTCTTACAGATAATCACCACGCAAGCCCCAAAGAAAGGAGGCAGCAGAAGTGAATCTGTCAGTGGCAGCTGCGATGCATCGGTTCTGACCGGCACATCAATGGCAATGCATGGAGTTTGCAGATGAAACAATTTATGCCCACATCCAAGGGTCCAGGATTGGATTGGCACCCCGTGGCAGGGCAAGACCTGCAGCAAGCAAAGTCCAGGTGCTGTTACACTTTTAATGTCTTTAATGTCCCTCAGACCTAGGAACAGGAGGTAAGCCAGCAAGCCCTTGGAGTCACTTTAGTTCTGGGTTTATAGAGATACAGGTCCAGATCTTCTCACTCCCAGGCAAGAAGGGCAGCAGGCAGCAGGACAGGCACAGCAGAGCAGGAGCCATCAAAGCCCAGTCGAGTGACAATCCCTTCTGCAGCAGGACTAAGCCCATTCAGGCACACATGTCAGCTCCTCCCTCCCATCCTGCCCATGATGGGCCATCAGGATGTTGATGGTCCATCAGTCACACCTAAGCTCCGTTTGTGTGTGGCTGTCTGGAGCGAATGCACAAGAGTACAGCTGTCACCCACCCAAACGTGTATTCAGAGACAGACAGAAGGCACTAGATTATTTAAGGTAAGAAAATGTCAAAGTGGCATTTTCAAAATTACAACTTAAAACTGGACTTCACCATCAGTTTTAATTCTAAATAGTGATTCCAGACACACAAAACATGGGGGTCCCATTTCTTCCCAATTTGAAATTACACTTATAAAATGTAATAAGCCAATCCTAATGTTAATGTAGCAGAGAAATAGGCCTTGCAGTAGTGAAAAACTAATTTAAGAGTTTTCACTTCCTGGACATGTAAAACTTAAAAGTACATGTCCAACTTGATAAATACACTGCACCCTGCCCTCGGGCTGTCCAGAGCCTACCTTAGGGGTGAGATATATGTATTAAAAAGGAAGGTTTGGACCTGGCAAGAGGGCTAACTGGCCAGGTCGACATGGCAATTCAAAACTTCACATACAGGCTCTGCCATAGAATGCCTGAGACATGCTTAAAGGGGCTAATGAAGTGAGAGGCACAATCAGTGCCGCAGGCTCACTAGTAGCATTTAACTTACAGGCCCTGGGCACATGTAGTGCACTTTACTAGGGACATATAAGTACATTAAATATGCCAATTGTGGATACGCCTCCTTTTAAGGAAAGAGGACATGCACTTCAGCCCTGGTATTACAACTCTGTAGACTGCCAGCATTTTCGTGGCGGTAAAAATGCTGGCAGTCATGCACCCGGCGACAGGAATCTCCATTCCTGTCGCCAGCAGACACCCCCACTACATGACCACACACCTACATACACGCACCCCCACTCACCCACACATTTGCTTACATACACCCCCACACACTCGCACCCAAACACACACTCAGATACGCCCATTCACTCGCATGCACGCACTCAGACATACACATTCACTTGCATGCACGCACTCAGACATACACACAGACACCTCCTTCCCTCGCATTCACATAAACATACACTCACTCACACAGACACCTACTTCCCCCTGCATTCACACAAACATCCACGCACTCACATACACACACAGATACCCCACCGCATTCCTACACACATGCAGACCCACTCACATTCACACAACACTGCCCCCCCACAACCTCCTTTCAGACAATCAACTTACCTTTTCCGGTGAGGTGGTTGTTTGGGAGGGGATGGGTGCTGGCTTTTTCCACCACCAGCACTGCACTGCCGACAGGACTCCATCACGCCCTGTCATGTGTCGTCATACGGCGGGCAGAGTCTTCTTGCCGTGGCAGTACTGGTGGTGAAACCACCTTTCTTCCTCCGTTGGCCATAAACGGGAGGAAATCCTACCTAAGACAAAATATAGTGGTCTTTGGACTGCCAGCACTGGTGGTCTGTTGGCGGCAGTGGCTTTGGCGGTCTTGGAAAAAGGCCTCCGAAGTCGTAATGACCACCTATCTTTCCAAGCCTTAGAAGGTTCTCTTTCCTCTCACTGAACTATGCAAACCCCACCCACTCGCACTGAAAATGATTACTGATCATATTATTTTCTTTTGACCTTGTATAGTGAGTACTCTGTGTCTTTTGTCTAGGCTTGTGCTATATAAGCACACCGGCATACATACTGTATATAATATCAAACAGAAGAGGGGTGGGAGCACAGTGCCTCACAACCCATCACTCAGTTCATCCCAGTGCATCATAGTAAATGCAGTGCATGATGACATTTACTTCAGTAGTAGATGTGAGGCAGTGTGCTCCAATCCCCTCTTTGTATATAATATATTATCTATTTAGATACATAGGCTGAAGTGAAAAAGTGGTGTTTTTAGTCCTCAAAATGTTCCTTAAGTCTGGGGTGAAGAGGAAAGGAGTTGCAGGGGAAGATGCATCTGCATGAAGGTGTTTGACAGTGAAGTTTATGCTTAGCTACAGCTAGTTCTGGGAGGCTGATCTTAGGTGTCTGGTCAGTTGGTGGGGATGGAAGATCATTCTGTGTCAATGTCATAAATGTTTGACAATGCAGAGCATATTTAATTGTGTCCTTTCTTCGACTAGGGATAAGGCTAGGACTTCATGGCAGGACCAAAGTGATCTATGCATTTACACAAGATGCAGCCGGTTAGCAGTTCTGGGCCCCCTGAAGAGTGTCCCAGGTCTTTGCGTGTAGCCCGACTTAGACAAAGCTGTAATAAAACAGGTAGGACATTACCATAGCAGTGCTGCTAGGCATAGTCGACAGGAAGGCATACTTAGGGGCAAGAGCTTTGGTGATGGCACTGGTTTGGGTTACAAATCACTGATACCCAAATTACCAAAATTCTGGTCTTTGATAGGGGTAAGCCCAAGAGGAGAAGGAAAACCAATCCTGCACTTGATAACGTGAGTACTTAGGAAATTACTCCAGAACTAGGGGTTAATCTTACAGGGCATTACTCTGTACTTCTTTTACCACATATGGTCACTTTAACCTTTTGTTACATCCCCATGGCGGACATCTACTTTGGGCATTAGGAGGTGTATTTTATGTAGGGGTAGGACCCCGCTATAGTTTGGCAAATTATGTTTTTAAAACCCAGTGCACTGGGGTAGCTTTATATGTGACCTATGACATTGCAGGCTGAGATATACAGGTAAGAGAGCATTGTTGATAAGTACTGACAATTGTCTCATATTAAAATATTATGTGACTACAGAGGACATGGCCCCTCCCTAGACTGGATGGTGAGTATCTCCTTAGTGAGAGTAAGATTTGGGACCAATCAAGCAATTGTACATGTTTAACTTTCACTTTTACACATGTGTGCATGTGTGTTCTGGGTTTTGCAGTGTCTTTTCACATGTGACCCACATAGGAGGTCCTGACCTCTGCATGTAACATGTGCCTCTATTTGACGCTATCTGGCTGATAAATAAATACTGATATTTGTCTGTGTATTGTTTTCTGTTTACTAGCACTAAGACCAGGTAGGATTTACTCTGGTCCTTCTAGTGCATGGTTTTAACATTTTACTATGGACTATTTATTAGCCTAGGTCTTTAGGGATCCTTAGCCCTGACAAATGCCCCACTCCGATACAGGCGACTTAGAACAGGGCAGAAACATGTTGGTGAGAAGACGATGGTCTGACCCATTGTACTCTATTCCATCAGGTAGTTGGTTTTAGATGCACCAGAGGTTACCACTAATAAAGGTGAAAACCTGGTTACCTCTAGATGCTTTTAACTTTATCTGGATCTCCCTTTTTTGTCCAGGAAATTATTCTACTTAAGAACTCCCTCCCTTGGGTTTACAAGGAGGTTGAGTCCACCCTGGTGATATTGTCCTACCAGGTTGGTGAAAGGTTGTATATGATGAAGCAAGTTTTCTCCCTGGCATTTCAGTATGTGCCTTAAAAAACATATCCATGCCACTGGGCTGAAAAGAAAAACAGTCAAAAAAACAGGAGGTGTATTTTATGTAGGGGTAGGACCCCGCTATAGTTTGGCAAATTATGTTTTTAAAACCCAGTGAACTGGGGTAGCTTTATATGTGACCTATGACATTGCAGGCTGAGATATACAGGTAAGAGAGCATTGTTGATAAGTACTGACAATTGTCTCATATTAAAATATTATGTGACTACAGAGGACATGGCCCCTCACTAGACTGGATGGTGAGTATCTCCTTAGTGAGAGTAAGATTTGGGACCAATCAAGCAATTGTACATGTTTAACTTTCACTTTTACACATGTGTGCATGTGTGTTCTGGGTTTTGCAGTGTCTTTTCACATGTGACCCACATAGGAGGTCCTGACCTCTGCATGTAACATGTGCCTCTATTAGACGCTATCTGGCTGATAAATAAATACTGATATTTGTCTGTGTATTGTTTTCTGTTTACTAGCACTAAGACCAGGTAGGATTTACTCTGGTCCTTCTAGTGCATGGTTTTAACATTTTACTATGGACTATTTATTAGCCTAGGTCTTTAGGGATCCTTAGCCCTGACAAATGCCCCACTCCGATACAGGCGACTTAGAACAGGGCAGAAACATGTTGGTGAGAAGACGATGGTCTGACCCATTGTACTCTATTCCATCAGGTAGTTGGTTTTAGATGCACCAGAGGTTACCACTAATAAAGGTGAAAACCTGGTTACCTCTAGATGCTTTTAACTTTATCTGGATCTCCCTTTTTTGTCCAGGAAATTATTCTACCACAGAACTCCCTCCCTTGGGTTTACAAGGAGGTTGAGTCCACCCTGGTGATATTGTCGTACCAGGTTGGTGAAAGGTTGTATATGATGAAGCAAGTTTTCTCCCTGGCATTTCAGTATGTGCCTTGAAAAACATATCCATGCCACTGGGCTGAAAAGAAAAACAGTAAAAAAAACAGGTGTATTTTATGTAGGGGTAGGACCCCGCTATAGTTTGGCAAATTATGTTTTTAAAACCCAGTGAACTGGGGTAGCTTTATATGTGACCTATGACATTGCAGGCTGAGATATACAGGTAAGAGAGCATTGTTGATAAGTACTGACAATTGTCTCATATTAAAATATTATGTGACTACAGAGGACATGGCCCCTCACTAGACTGGATGGTGAGTATCTCCTTAGTGAGAGTAAGATTTGGGACCAATCAAGCAATTGTACATGTTTAACTTTCACTTTTACACATGTGTGCATGTGTGTTCTGGGTTTTGCAGTGTCTTTTCACATGTGACCCACATAGGAGGTCCTGACCTCTGCATGTAACATGTGCCTCTATTTGACGCTATCTGGCTGATAAATAAATACTGATATTTGTCTGTGTATTGTTTTCTGTTTACTAGCACTAAGACCAGGTAGGATTTACTCTGGTCCTTCTAGTGCATGGTTTTAACATTTTACTATGGACTATTTATTAGCCTAGGTCTTTAGGGATCCTTAGCCCTGACAAATGCCCCACTCCGATACAGGCGACTTAGAACAGGGCAGAAACATGTTGGTGAGAAGACGATGGTCTGACCCATTGTACTCTATTCCATCAGGTAGTTGGTTTTAGATGCACCAGAGGTTACCACTAATAAAGGTGAAAACCTGGTTACCTCTAGATGCTTTTAACTTTATCTGGATCTCCCTTTTTTGTCCAGGAAATTATTCTACTTAAGAACTCCCTCCCTTGGGTTTACAAGGAGGTTGAGTCCACCCTGGTGATATTGTCCTACCAGGTTGGTGAAAGGTTGTATATGATGAAGCAAGTTTTCTCCCTGGCATTTCAGTATGTGCCTTAAAAAACATATCCATGCCACTGGGCTGAAAAGAAAAACAGTCAAAAAAACAGGAGGTGTATTTTATGTAGGGGTAGGACCCCGCTATAGTTTGGCAAATTATGTTTTTAAAACCCAGTGAACTGGGGTAGCTTTATATGTGACCTATGACATTGCAGGCTGAGATATACAGGTAAGAGAGCATTGTTGATAAGTACTGACAATTGTCTCATATTAAAATATTATGTGACTACAGAGGACATGGCCCCTCACTAGACTGGATGGTGAGTATCTCCTTAGTGAGAGTAAGATTTGGGACCAATCAAGCAATTGTACATGTTTAACTTTCACTTTTACACATGTGTGCATGTGTGTTCTGGGTTTTGCAGTGTCTTTTCACATGTGACCCACATAGGAGGTCCTGACCTCTGCATGTAACATGTGCCTCTATTTGACGCTATCTGGCTGATAAATAAATACTGATATTTGTCTGTGTATTGTTTTCTGTTTACTAGCACTAAGACCAGGTAGGATTTACTCTGGTCCTTCTAGTGCATGGTTTTAACATTTTACTATGGACTATTTATTAGCCTAGGTCTTTAGGGATCCTTAGCCCTGACAAATGCCCCACTCCGATACAGGCGACTTAGAACAGGGCAGAAACATGTTGGTGAGAAGACGATGGTCTGACCCATTGTACTCTATTCCATCAGGTAGTTGGTTTTAGATGCACCAGAGGTTACCACTAATAAAGGTGAAAACCTGGTTACCTCTAGATGCTTTTAACTTTATCTGGATCTCCCTTTTTTGTCCAGGAAATTATTCTACCACAGAACTCCCTCCCTTGGGTTTACAAGGAGGTTGAGTCCACCCTGGTGATATTGTCCTACCAGGTTGGTGAAAGGTTGTATATGATGAAGCAAGTTTTCTCCCTGGCATTTCAGTATGTGCTTTAAAAAACATATCCATGTCACTGGGCTGAAAAGAAAAACAGTCAAAAAAACAGGTGTATTTTATGTAGGGGTAGGACCCCGCTATAGTTTGGCAAATTATGTTTTTAAAACCCAGTGAACTGGGGTAGCTTTATATGTGACCTATGACATTGCAGGCTGAGATATACAGGTAAGAGAGCATTGTTGATAAGTACTGACAATTGTCTCATATTAAAATATTATGTGACTACAGAGGACATGGCCCCTCACTAGACTGGATGGTGAGTATCTCCTTAGTGAGAGTAAGATTTGGGACCAATCAAGCAATTGTGCATGTTTAACTTTCACTTTTACACATGTGTGCATGTGTGTTCTGGGTTTTGCAGTGTCTTTTCACATGTGACCCACATAGGAGGTCCTGACCTCTGCATGTAACATGTGCCTCTATTTGACGCTATCTGGCTGATAAATAAATACTGATATTTGTCTGTGTATTGTTTTCTGTTTACTAGCACTAAGACCAGGTAGGATTGACTCTGGTCCTTCTAGTGCATGGTTTTAACATTTTACTATGGACTATTTATTAGCCTAGGTCTTTAGGGATCCTTAGCCCTGACAAATGCCCCACTCCGATACAGGCGACTTAGAACAGGGCAGAAACATGTTGGTGAGAAGACGATGGTCTAACCCATTGTACTCTATTCCATCAGGTAGTTGGTTTTAGATGCACCAGAGGTTACCACTAATAAAGGTGAAAACCTGGTTACCTCTAGATGCTTTTAACTTTATCTGGATCTCCCTTTTTTGTCCAGGAAATTATTCTACTTAAGAACTCCCTCCCTTGGGTTTACAAGGAGGTTGAGTCCACCCTGGTGATATTGTCCTACCAGGTTGGTGAAAGGTTGTATATGATGAAGCAAGTTTTCTCCCTGGCATTTCAGTATGTGCCTTAAAAAACATATCCATGCCACTGGGCTGAAAAGAAAAACAGTCATAAGTGGTCATCTAGAACAGAATCCCACTATGGTTCTCATTAGGCCTGAACATAATTGAAATTATTAAGGCTGGGTTCATGATGTGGTTTGCTGTGTTGGAACAGTCATACTCGTCCATTGGCTGGATCGGCCTTGAGAATGAAACATCACTGGTGACGTTTTCACCAACCCAAAGTTGAAAAGCTAACTGGTGGACATCTTGAAACCTGGCAAACTTTTGTGGGTGGAGCGGCAAATGTACTGTTCAAAGGTAGGAGGCTCTGGTTGCTATATGGCACCACTGGCTGGGACTGGCTGCCGATGGAGGGATTACGGCAGCTGTTCAACCCACAGTGGCCCAAGAATCCTTCACAGTTCGACCACACCCTAGCCTGGGTGAGGATGGTAGCCCTGCCTGGAGCCCTGGCCTGCCAAGGAGGGCCTCCTTGGCAAAAGCCATTGCTTCACCGTTACTCAGGGGATTGCAGGAGCTGTTCAGCCTGCAGGAGCCCCAGACTCCACCCTGGTCTGAGACCACCTGGCTAGGATAGGGAAGGTAAGCCCGTCTGGTGCCTGGAGCCCAGGCCAGCACAGACTAGGACTACCAGCCAAAATCCATGTCTTCATCTTTCTCTCATGGTGGATTATGGGAGCTGTTCAGCCCGCAGAACCCCCTGACATCGCCCCAGTTTAATGCCACTAGCTGGGCCTCCACATTGGCTCCTGTCTCTGCTCCAAACCCCGGAGGGGCATAAGAGCCCTCCATAATCTGTAGTCACAATGCTTAGGATACGGACCGTCACCCTAGTCCATCGGTTAAGGGTGGTAGCTAACCTGTGTCTTCCACCTTCCTGGTGCCCAAGTCTGGGAGCTAAAAAGAGTTAAGTCCCCAGCCAACTTCTTCTCCCCTTGACCCTTCCTAGAAAGCCTTTTGGGGGCTTACAGAACCCAGGGAGAGACACAAGTCAGAGTTAGCTGCCCTGACCAGACACAAACAGATCATTGGGTCGGCTAGCCACCAGCTAATCATCTGATTGGCCAACCTGGCAACCAGATGGCTTCGGCTGACCTGTTGACAAACAATCCAGGCAGCAGCTGATGATGAGCCACAACTGGCTTCTTGCCTTAAGGTGACTCTGCAGGTGCCTGCTCCGGCAGATCTGGTCACCATATTAACCTGTGAAGGGTTGTGTCCCCATACTGCACCCAGTGGTCCAGCAACAGAGGGGGAGGACCATGTGCCACAGTACACGTGGGAGAGGCAACCTTCCATGGGCCCGCACCCTGTCCTTCCCACCAGCTTGAAATAATAGTGACACCAAGTGGGTACGAGTGCACACGAAGGAGACAAAAGCTTGGCTCGAAGGATGACTTTTAATAGATCACACCAAGGTAGTTGCTTTGCTACTCATAAAACCCTGACCCAGAATCAGGTCATATAGAAGTGATTTAGCACATTGTGCCCCACAAACATGAGGTGTACTAAAAATGATGGAGGCAGCCCCCTTTCATCCACATTCCATTCCCTGAGCGAGCAGCTCCATGCACAGACCAGGAGGCAGTATCATGGTTTAGGGGGGGTTCTGACATAGAGACATTCACTGATAGTAGCTTGGCCGCATTGCCTCCTCAGCCAAGCACATACACCAAACGTCTGAACTTGTGGTTCCTCTTGTATACAACAAAACATCACATCATCAGTAGAGTAAAACTAACCTGTCTCACAATGGTCTTAAACCCAGCTCATGCTCCCTGTTAGTGAATGAACAATCCAATGCTCAGTGAATTCTGCTTCACTATGATAGGAAGAGCCAATGTCAAAGGATCAAAAAGCGACATTGCCATGAACTCTTGGCTGGGTGTGCCCAGGTGGCAGTCCCTCAGAGGGGATCCACCATGCCAGGCGACCGACCTTCCCACCTTGTTGAATCTCTGTGTGGACTGCATGAACCCCACTGCTTACCTCTCAACAGTTTCACTCAGGAACTGTCTCTTCAAAGTTCTTTTCAACTTCCACTTACGGTACTTGTTGGCTATTTGTCTCACACCCGTATTTAGCCAAAGATGAAGTTTACCACGTGCTTTGGCGGCATGTCCAAACAACCCTACTCTGTGAACACCCGATCCTGGTACACTGGGGATCTGTTGGCTGCTACTGGCCGAACACCTTCCGTGGTCAGAAGGAGTTTGCCCCCTAAGCAATACCAGGGAATCAATCTTCTGTATGCCTAATTTCTTGTGCCTACTAGTGAGAAGGAATTTGGTGTTGGGCACTTTCCTCTTTACTCATCGATACCCTGGAAATTCTGGTTAATATTTTATACTCCACTTACGAATATGCTTAAATTCAGCTAGTCACCACATTTGGTTTTGGGTTGCAGTCAGATGACAAAGAGTAGGGGAGTCGGACCACATCCATGACCACCAGAAGGAGGGAACCCTCTTTAGCACAAGGGGTCACAGCACACCATTTCCTAGATTAGAGACCAGTCAGCATGGGAACCAGCACCACCAGGCAGGCAGGGGACCTTCCCAGCAACAATTACAGAAGTGGGCAACCAAGGCGGTGTACATAGTCAACTGTGGCACACCACAGACAGCCATGCACAGCACACAGCCAGGCACCCTGGGTTTTTCAGGCCTGAGGTGTGCCGGGGCACCCACCCACCCCACCAAGGTGCACTGGTGGCATATCCCTAAAGTGGGACTGGGGGTCCCTGCCATTGGCGATCAGGAGACAGACCTTGGGAGGATGGAGGGAGAAGAGCCTTATGCCACAGCCAAAACGGAACCCTTGGAGAGCCCCAGGATGATGGATGTTGAAGCGTCTCTCAGACAGTCGTAGCCCTGGGAGTCACAGGCAGCTTTTGCAACGTTCACCCAACTGCAGCTGCAGGAGAGATGGGAGGAAGTTAACACCAGCCACCCACCACCCATGTGATAAAACAGCCTAGCACAGCATCCCATTATGCTTCACCTCTGTAAGTCAGCCTCCATGATTTAAAAAAGTGTTTCCAGGTGCTGAGCCCAGGTGCCCCATCCCACCGCCACAAATGGCAGGCATGAGGAACAGCAATTTGGTTACCCCCAGGTGTGTGCTGATGAGCATAGGTTACTTCTCAGGAGGGATATCTCTCACATCGTACCCTTCCCAGAGGGCCAATGGCATCACCTGCCCCATGCCTTCATCCAAGCGTCCAGCAGCCACAAACCATTCTGCTGGCCAGAACACACAAAGGGAGAGCCGGGCCATGTACCTTGGGTTCCATCTGGGAGACAGCCTATTGGTTCAGACTGTCACTGCCAGTCACTCGAGCTGCTCCTCCAATAATAATCCTTTGGCAGGTTCAGCTATGTAACCTTGTTACACCTTTAACTTCCTCTAGATAGTCTAGTGTTATTATCTTCTTGGCGCTCCACCAAAGCCATTGCCGACCCAAGCAGGGTGGATCCAAGGACCTCCATAAACCATCCAGTCTGTAGGAGCAATGGTCAGTGTGTACAAAAGGCAGGGACTTAACACAAGCTTATGACCTGCACTTACTGGAAATTCCTTGTCCAGGGTGAATAATTGCAATCCCCAATCCCTACCACGAATGGAACTTATCAGGTTACCTGTACCTGTTAACAAAGGGTAGAAACATGTTGATCTGTCCAGTGTAGTAGGCACACAGCTACGGACATGTAAGTGCATCACAGACCTGTTATTTCTGGATCTGATATGGCTGAATTGCTGTGAGTCATGTAACTAGGAGAAGTTTCATTCATTATTGGAATTAACCAGACATATTGGTTCACCAACTAAGAACAGCCATGCACCACCATTCACAGAATATAAAAAAGAGCTATCAATCTATTCATCCTTTCTGTGTCCGGGCCATGAGAAATTTCCTGTGTTGAGTCAAATTAAGCCACATGCTCTACTCCTTATGGTGCCCTTTTGTCCATCCCTCTAAGTTTCAGCTTTGCAACCATACTTCCCCAGAACCCAAAGACTTTGGTTTCCTGGAAGCTGCTCAGAACAGGAATAACACAGCATTGTTTATGGTTGGGACTACAACATTGATTAATAAAAACATTCTTGACAAATGCTTTCATTTGGTTTGTCGTGCGTCAAGCCAAGAAGTTTGCCTCTAGCAGCACAGTACAAACCCCCCATTCCCTCTTGATCATTGCCCCAGTTTTGAAGACCAATAAAATAGAACCCGAGTCCTATTCTGTTATTCCTAGCTGAAGTATTCAGGTGACTGACCTGCTTTGAACACTCTAATTTATTTCAAAGTAAACTCCTCAGGTCCCCAGGACATTCAGTGCATCCAGGGGGCAATAAGAGGCAGAGGCTGAGAAATGCAGTAGCTCACATTGCAGCAGACCACGAGCTTGATCCTACGATCCAGGTACAAGCTTTTTAACTGTAACAACTTTAATATACTCTTTTACAACTGTAATTACCACAGCTGTTGGCACCAGACCTGCTCTTTAATGCACCCTTGTTAAGGGATTTAAAGTGTATTCATTCCAAATACAGGGCCTCAAAAGAGTCCTGTGTAGTACTTTTTGTCACTCAAGAGTAGGTAATTTGTGCACCTACTGCCTTTCTTGGATGTGGTAGGCATTTCTCAGGCTCCATCTCTGGAACTGAACCACGGTTCCTCATTACCTGTGGTCACCATGGTAGGCACAAAAAGTACCATTAAAAATTGATAGGGCAGACATCAATATGTAACGTTGATGTCATTGGGACATGCGATTAGCCCGATGTTATGGAGAGTCACCAAGCAGCCCTGCGAACTGTTGATTGGTCTTGGTCTGATAAAAGCACACATTTTGGGAGGTCAGCATTCATTGGCATGGATTAGCTCTAGAATTACCACAGTTATCCAAGTAACAGATGGATCAAACAAAGGAACTATAACTGATTTAGTGAGTCATTTGAAGCTTCACTGTACTACCCATGTGTATTTATACATGCATGGCTTAATCTTTGTGACAATCATATGCTACTGGCAGGATCAATCAGACAGCTGCACCTGCTGGACGGGAACAGAATATGCGTGCCCATCCTGGACCCACTTTTGCCCTTCAGGAGCTGTATTTGAGAGCCCCTCCTTGCCTACAGGGGACCGGGGGGGCAGAAACCCAGTTACTGGCAGGCCCAGCCTGCTGAGCAAAAACAGAAGAGAGAGGCAAGCCAACACACAGCCTAAGCAGGACACAAGGCTGCTGCATCCCAGCCTAGGCAGCCAGGGCCTTCCCACTGAAAGGCCACTCTGGGGTGCTGCAGAAATGCACTGAGTGGGGAAGACCAATGGACAGGCATGCGAGGCACAGACCACCAGTCAGGATCCGGGACTATCACCACTGAAACCCATCCACTCTGGTCAGACTACTTCACAAGCTGAAAGGCTGCTTGGCCTTTACTCTGCTGAGTGGCCTTCACAAAAGACAGACGCTCATGTAAGACAGTCCAGGCAGGATGGAAGCTCTTTACTGGAAACAACAGCCAAGGCTGGCCAAACAATCCAGCCCGAAATGGACCAAGTGTGTCTAATAAGAGTACAGTGCTGACTATCCTTACCCCCGCCAAGCAGGCAGCCCTGCATGAGGATGTTACCTTCTCATCCCTGCCTGCTCTCTGGGAAGCAAGGCTCTGAGGATAGGTCCATCGGACAGGGATAAAAGGCAGCCGCAGACTCAGGCCCCTGGGGCCCCATGGGGCCCCGGCCTGGTGGCACCCAGGTGAGAATAAACATACAAGGGGGTCCTGATTGCCCTGTTGCTACTAACCTGGAGAAAGGCTACCCCCTTTCTTGTAATCCGTGCACACGACTGATAGAGGGAGGCATCAGAGAAAACACACCCATTCTCCTGGAGACCCTCCTGGGTGTGAAGAACCAAATTTTCCCTTATTGGGGCTTTCAGGGCAGCCCAGCCAACCGAGCATGCCCTAGGAAGGCATAGCGTGAGACCAGATGTCTGGGGCTCGGAGTGACCACATTCCCAGACTCAAAGGGTGGCCATCTGGTCATGCTGTGACTTCTGAAAAAGAATTTGCTTGCCCTTGGAGGGGACAGATATTCTGAGACTCTGAGAGGTGCACCATGGCACTCTGACTCGGGCTCGGTCATAACTTCTTTACCCAAACAAGCATGGGAAACCGGGGTCAGGTCATAACTTCTGAATCTGGACAAGCAGGGGAAACAGCACCCTTTTGGACCCTGGACAGGGTACTTTGTGTCATTAAAGGGAGGCCCGGGCCAGGGGCTTCCACTCCAGGGCCAGCTGGAGCTGTGACCCTGGGCCCAGTTAGGGCTTCTTATCCTGAGCAAACAGGGTAGGCCTCCTCAGGCCTGAGGGCCCCCGTCAGGGGCACTTCTAGAGATGGCAGGCCAGGAATCGGAGCCCAGGGTCTGTATTTTCCACCTCAGGGCTTGCCAGGGTTCTGACTAAGGGTCCGATCAGAGTTTCTGAACCCAGGCAAGCATAAGAGACCTCCACAGCCTGAAGACCCTTTCCTAGACACTTTGAGACACAGGGCCAGAGAAAGGAGCCCAGGCCTGAGGCTAGATGGAACTCTGACCTAGGGCCCAATCAGAGATTCTTATCCCAGACAAACAGGGGGCACTGCCCCTGTCATGTGGGTCACTGTCTTGGGCTCCAAGTGGCACAGAGGGCCATGGACAGAGCTCAGGTCTGGGGATTTTCACCCCCAGGCCTACAGGGGCTGTGACCCAGGGCCCAGTCAGATCTTCTAAACGTGGACAAGCAGGTGAGACCTGCCGGTGTCATACCAAACAATGGCAGGCCATGCTGTACCATACCATATCATACCATACTGTACTGTACAATGAAAGGTTATGCCATACCTTGACAACATCTGAGGCACTCACTAAAGTAAAGCATAAGTTGCAAGATAAGTTTCAAGACCAAGTAAAGCACATTTTAAGGACCTGTAAAAGAGAGTCAAATAAATATTAATTAATGTAGCCAAATGTCCTGATCTTTACATGGAATCCAACAAGATAAGAGAAGGAAAAAAACATATTGAGTCTTTAGTGTGATCCATCATCCTTCACGATTTATTCCATCCAATTGCATGATTCATTCTCCAATATGTATAGATCAATTTTGATCCATTACAACACTGTGTCACTCTGTCACAGCCCAATAGTGAAATTTCATATCCTTCTGTTACAGCAAAGAAGCTTGTTACAGCAGAACAGCCAACCTCGTGTTTTGTCTTGGGGAGGACCCCAACGACTTCCTCAGGGCTGAAATTTCATCAAAATAATTCCATATGAGCATTATATTGCATAATCATAAGCTGGAGAAAATCTACACCTAAACTCAGTGGTAGTGGAGACCAAACACTACAAAATATAAACCCACAAAAAAAAAACTTATATCCAGTCACCACATGATGTGATAGTAACAAAAAATAATGAACATGTAAAACCTAAAAGAACCCTGTACTCCAAGATATTCCGTGAAGTAAATTCAAATAGTGATGTGTCCAAACAGGCACCAGATGAAGCGCAGAAGACAAGAAACGAAGATGTGTCGAAATTAATAAGGAATAATGAAGGATAATAGTGAGAAAACACCCTAGTCAACAGCCATGCTGACATGCTTTACAAGTGATCCAAACAACAATAATAGAAAACTATATTACCTGAATGGTCACAATATTGCACATTATTTCTTAATTAAAATATCACAAAGTTAGTCATCCGCACAATCCATGTGCTGCACAGTGGTCATATAGCACAACTCAATATCAGCTAACCGGATTCATAATTCATGGCGTGCAAATCTATCAAATGAAATAAAGAATAAGCACTTTCTTTGTTTATAGCACCATACGGTATGTAAACGTGTATCCAATTGCCAAATATTGATAATAAATATCTTACGAAGGACAGACCAAATAGATCTACACAACTACTATGAATCCACATGATGCGAAGACTCACCTGCATGTCTGTAATTTAAACACTAATGAAGAAAATCCATGCCGAGTCAATGTCGGTCGCGAGTACGCTAACCGATGAGAACCCGGAAATGCCTGAATTTGAAGAAACCGTAGTCATAGAAAGCGGACTACCATGCTTCAAGTGTTATATAGAACAGTGCGAGTCAATAACCCAAATAATCTATATAAAAGAGCTTGTCTCAAATCGCTATTGTTACTTGTTGACCCAAAAACATCTTCCAACTGCATCCAAACAAAAAGTAATACTATAACATTACAGTGAGAGATCCATTAAAACAAAGGAAGGACAGAGGCAGTACGCTAATCGTTGAGAACCTGGCAATGCCTGTATTTGAAAAAAAATGTAGTCATGGAAAGCGGAATGCCACGCTTCGAATATCTTAAAGTGCGGTGCGACTCAATAACTCAAATACTCTCTATAAATAAACTCAGTCTTCAACCACCATTGTTGCTTGTGGACCCAAAAATTAAAACTCAAAACATCTTCCTACTGCATTTAAACAAAAAAAGAACACTATAGCGTTACTGTGACAAATCCAACAAAATAAAGGAAGGACAGAGGCAGTACTGACACATAATTTCTACACTTGAGCTGTCAATAGGTCCTAAATCGATGTGACAAAAAATCTCAAAGGAGGTGGGTCCTAAACTTTTATATAAAAAATAAAAAGATCTCTGAGTAAGAGACAGATGTCAAAATCTGTTCCAATCATAAAATAAACACCCTAATGTTGAAAGCTATTTTGCAAAAATCGCTCTAATTATATCACTACCACAATGAAAAAGGGACCTAGTGGTGAGATCCCCAGGACCAAAGCCCAATTAACCCACTGATCTTTTTTTAAAAGGGTCCATTATTACATAGAGAGTATTCATAGTCATACAATCATTTTGATGAAATATCAACCAAAGATATGAATGCATAAAATATAAGTAATAGTACACATACAGGAATCATATAGCTATATAACAATATAAATGTGGATAGCGACCACGGGTAATAATAAACCTGACAAAATTAATATTCAAGAAAACATATTTATAGTGGGTATGCCACCCAATAGGTCCATTTGATTGACAGAGAAAGTAACAAAATGTAAACAACATATTGGCATATCAAACCCCCCAAAAATATTCAATTTACCATCAGTATTGAGGCCATCTTCTACTGCTCTGAGGCACATTATCCATAACACCTCCTTTCTCCCTAAAGCAAGTTCCCTATTACCACCTCTGGGGTCTTTTGATGTGTGTTCAAAGAAGTAGAACTCAAATGCCTTGTGAGTGCCCTGTGCTTTACAAGTTTTCATGTTTGCCACTATCGGATAACTCTCATCTTCATGTATAAGTGCTCTGGCATGTTCACTGATCCTGATTTTAAGAGGGCGAATAGTACTCCCCACATAGATACAGGTACATTTACAAGAAATAATGTAGATAACATATGATGCATTGCAATTTATAGTTGACTTAATTTTAAAAGATCGATTCACTGTACTAGAAAACTCCATTTTACCATGACAGGCCAATCTACACATCCCACATTGTCCACACTTAAAAAAGCCTAACCCGTGAGTAGATAACCAATTATTTCTTGATTTATCAATTATAAACTGGGACTGAGGATGCTCTTTAAAGATTTACCTTTACGGTATGTGATCTCTGGTCTATTGGAAATAAAATCTCTTAGGGTTTTGTCCTGGTATAGGATGTTCCAATGTCTATTCATAATCTTCCTCGGCGCCAATGAAGTTCTGGTGTAGTCTGTCACAAGTCTCACTTTGTTGGCTTCTTTATTGGAGTCAAGGTGGTCCCTAGATTTGAGTGTGTCACTCCTGGGAATATGTCTAACTTTGCATTGTGCCTTTTCAATAACTCCTAATGGGTAACCTCGTTGTGTAAAACGTTGACCCATCTTCTTAATGCATTTTAAAAAATAATCTTCTTTGCTACAATTACGTCTTGCTCTCACCATTTCGCCAAAGGTTATAGATGTGATTTGGTGTCTCGAGTGTGAACTCTTTGCATCCAGGATAGAATTGCATGCCATTGGTTTTCGAAATAACCTGCTGTGTATCCTATTGTCTTCTATAAATAGTTCCACGTCCAAGAATTCAATAACTCTAGAACTATAGTGATATGTAAACTTGACATTCATTTCATTGGAATTTAAAAATTCACAAAATTCAGTCAATTGTTCAACATTACCCCTCCAGATCATAAAGCATTCATCAATAACGTCCCCTTGTCTGTCTGCCTGATAATAATATCATCTTTTTGTTGAAGTATTTTAAGTGCTTGGTGTTCACCATGGCTCAAGTTATGAAACACCTTCCGAAATCGAATGCCATACCTTGCCATACTATTCAATGACTATACAATGACGGACCATACCATATGATGCCATACCACACTATACATACCATACCCTATAATACTGTACCATGAAGTACTGTACCATACCATGCCATACAATGACAAGCCATACTATACCATAAAATAGTACACAAGTACAAGCCATACCATACCATAGTATACCATAATATACAATGACCGGCATACTTTAAAATGACAAATACCATACTTTAAAATTACAAATCACACCATACTTTCCGATGACAGGCCATATTATACCATACTATACAATACTATACAATATCACACCATAATATACAATGACAGGTCACAACAACCCTTACCATACTTTATAATGACAAGCCATGCCATAATGTACTATACAATGACAGGGTACACCTTTCCATAGCATACCATACAATAACACACAATGCCAGGTTATAGCATTCCATGTCATACTATATAATACTATGGGATTATAGACCATACCCAACTATTCAATGACAGGTCATATCATAACATACCATACCATACAATGACATATCATATACTAGACACTAACAGACCATACCATACCCTACCATACCCTACCATATTAAACAATGACAGGCCATACCAGACCATACTATACAATGACAGGCCACTCCATACTACACCAATACCATACCATACCATGCATGCCATACCACAACATACAGCGACATACCGTACCATACCATACCACATATTGACAGGCTATACCATACTGTACCATACTATACAATCACAAGCCAAACCATACCATACTGTACCATACCAGATCATACCATGTTGCACAATGAGAACCCATACCATACCTTGTCATAATATGTAATAATGACAGGCCACGCCAGAACATACCAGTCCATACAATGACAGACCATTCATACCATACCACACTATCCAATGATGGGCCATACCATATCAAACCATAGCATTCCATACCATACCATGCCATGACATACCATACCATACCATACCATACAATATTATACGATACAGTGACAGGCCATGCCATCCTGTACCATACAATGGCAAACTGTGCAATACCATACTATATAGTAGCAGACCATAGGATACCATACAATGCAATGACAAGGCCATACTAGACCATACAATACCATACCATAACATATCATACTATATCATACCATACAACAAACTAAAAAAAACATTGGCAAAGCCAATGGATCTCACACAGACAAGACGTATTTGCTTTGCTATGCTTGTTAGCAATACATGTGGTTTGTGAGTAGGTTGTCATGCCTTGTAGTTATATGGCATGACAGTTCAGTTCTGGATAAAAGCACACATGTTTCACTATTTCTTTCGTAGCTAGTTTGTGTGACTGTTTTGTGTGCAATGTTAAATGTTACTAAAAACAGTATGGAAACTCAGATTTATATTTATCAACTTTTTTGACAGGCTCTAAAGTGAGGCAACATGACGCACAGAAATAGGGCCTGATTTTATAAGATTTGACGCAGCTCAATGCAGCAAGACAACTTGCTGCGATGCATCAAATGGAAAGAGCAGGAATGTGCCATACCTACTAAGATATAGCACTTTCCTGCTCCTTTCCTGCTCCTTCACTGGAGCACTGAGTGCAACCTAGCTCCACACTGGAGCATTGAGTGCAACCTAGCGCCACAGTGCAAGGGTGCCTGTTTTACAGCCATGGCTGTGTTTGAGCAGGATGGGACACCTTCCTGTGTAAAACCAATTCTCTGAGGCTTTTTCTTCTTTCTATGTTTGTTGCAGAATGCACCTGTAGAAAGAGGAAAAAAAAAGCGAGGAGAAATAAAGATATTTCTCCTTGTTACAGTTCCTCTGGGAAGGAGTACCATTTATTGCATTCCTATATTTACTAGTTTTAGTGAATCTGGGAATGTGTAAAAAACCATGGGTGGATAGGAGAGAACACTTGTGCTCCACCTGTGCAATGCCTTCCCAGGGCAAAGTAATGCAAGGCCACAACTTGCTCTGCCTTGCATTACTCCAGATTTTGTATTCCGAACAGAGCCACGCAAGGTGGCTCTGGCTGGCACAGTAAACCTCACTTAAGGGCTTGTGTTGCCCTTGCGTGACCTTGAACAACACAAGGGCAACATAAACCCTTAATATAGCTGGCCATAATGTCAATCAGTTGCTCATTCTCTCGCACTGGTTTGTAGGGCAATCAGGCAATGCCAGAAGGCCTGCTCAGACCGGCCTGGTAGATGGACTTGTTTTTTGGATGTTTGTGGCTCTATTTTATGGGCTGTTGGGATGATTTTTACTGTTGATAACTAATATTTCCACAAACATTGCATGCTGTCTCCCATACATTACATAATACATATATAGCATGTCTTTACAAGTTCAAAAGTCCTCTGATTTGCAAATGTGGTTAATTTTTTTTGCTATCTGATTCCCTAAAGGGGGGCACTTTTATCTTGATGCTGGGTCTTTTTTGTCCCAGTCTGACCTTGGATTCAATGCAAACCAATAACTACTAAAGTCACGGAAAGGAGAGTGACCGAGTAGAATGTCAATTGAAAACAAGTACATACAATGGGTAAACGACAGATGAGTGACATTGTCCAATTGTTCTACTCTTAATGTGTGTAATAAGAAACGTACACATATTATTATGCGGTTTACCCTTGAGTGGTCAACTTTGCAAATTTTAAAACAGTACAACAGCAATGCTTGATCCCTTTTAGTGTAAGATGAGACTGGTATTTTTTGTGTAGACAATGAAGTCCATGCACCGTGCATACAAATGCATTCAAATTACTATGATCCCACAGTTTTGTCTGTGCAATAAATAGAGGAGGAAGAGTAAGCCACCTGATAGAAGAGGGACAGAAGACGTATTTGTTAGACATCTGGTGGATGTGAATGTCCATGAGAGTCCAGGTAGGGGTGCTATTGAGGAGTTAGTGGTGTGGAGGGCACTGTGGATGAAAAGGTTTGAGAGAAAAAAGGTGTAGTGAACTAATCCCCTGTAAAAAGGAACGACTCTGTGATTGTACTTAATGGTGATTTACTCCGAAGCTTACCAACGTACCTGTACTGTAAGTTCTTAAACATATCTAAGTCACACAAAGATTTACCCTTGGAAGACCAACAACTTTCAAAATCATCCAAGGACATTATGGTGTACTTAGCCACAGAATCTACCAATATTTGAAATACATTTCCATCAATTTCAATTTAACACTTGAGATCTTTCTTATTTAAGTGTCTCTTTTTGTAAAAATCTGCTATGTTCAACACATATACACCATTGGACTCCTGAAAGTCCTCTTCCTCGACAAGGCTCAGAAGATGTACATTGTTGTCACCATCCAACTCACCTTCACAAAAATGCATTTCACCAACCACACAAGTATTTTCGCTACAAACATTAGAATTCTTGCACACCTGGGCATAATACCTCACATTTTTTACACCTTAAATATGTTATACTCCTTGCTTGGCATGCCCCATCATTCGCCAAAGGACTCATACTGCCACTCCTAATGCACACGTTATTTGATATAGCGTGGGACTTCCCCTTCTCTTTAGTACTACCCTTATCTTAATTTCTTAATTTCTATTTACACCTTTCAGATTGGTTTCCAACTGATGACATTAATTTGATCACATTTAATATCACACTCCCTTCACCACATTTATTACTGTTAAACTTACTTTCATTAACTACCTTGGCACATTTGGTAGTCAATGCTTCCTCTCTAGCTATGTCCAAAGCCTCTAATAATGTTGGATTCTAGGCACTCCACAATTTTTTAATGGATTTGTACGAGGTATACATCATCTGGTTGGGAATATATTCATCCTGATTAACAGTAAACTCACAATTCACTAATAATGCCCTTAGCCTGTTACAAATGAATCTATTCATTCACCCTCTCCTTGAACCCTTGAAAAATATTTGTAATGCTTTAGAATTATATTAGTTTTCTGTCCAAAATAAAAGTCCAACTACTTCAACGTAATGACGAATTATTACCTTTTCCCTGCACTTGAATAGCAGATAGAGTGCAATAAATTCTTAGACTATACTTAGCCAATTAATGTATCAACATAACTTGTTTTCCTTTGAAATATAACCTTTCATTACCAACAGCAAGCCTATAAATTTAGAACCCATCTATCCATTCTTCCCACATAGTTGCAGAGCAATTAAATTATGCGTCATTATGCAAAAACGACATACACAGAAATAGTGTCACGTAAACAACAAATAACAAAATAATAAAAGTAGTAACCAATGTCTCTTCCGAAACAATTGGCTTTAAATATTGATCATCAAAGTATGTCCAAGAAGGAAATTCCTACAGAACATTTAACTTGTTATTTGTCATTTTTACATTCAGGGAAAATTATACCAGTACAATGGGTGACAATTAAGTGATAAAACCAAAAGTAGAAATCTTATGTTGCTGTCGCAAAACTCCAACCAAGCAGAATTCTCCTAAATCCAATCCAAAATGGTGCTTCCTTAGTGCTCAAATCCAAACGATCCTTCTATTATATCATGGATGGCACTGATGACATGTAGCATCGGTGCATGACATGATACTATGTGCACTTGATAACTTACAAGGAGACACGTCTAGGCCAATGAACCTTTTGACCACGTTTGGAGACTTCCAAGAACGAGATATCCGTTTAGCATTGCAATCAATATGTCAATAACTCTTTCAATATTCACAATAACTAATCATTAAGCTGATCAACAGTATTCAATATAGATCAATACAGCGAACGCACCATGACCCTTCAGCCATGAATAACCACACAAACCTAGTTATGTGTTAGGATATTTATTCCCTATTAGTTACAATCTAATATCATATTTATTAGTTTCAACAAGCACATCAAAACCACTATAACTTGGCAATCAGAGCAAAACTTTATCAAAGCATAGATCATGAACATTGGAATGAAGCACGACGTTAACATGAATCAACTTTAGCAGAGTAGCTTTAGTACATTATTCAACAAAGCAAGAATACAGTCATTTGTCTATTTGCATCCGATATTAGTGAATTCCTTAACTAACTTCGAATTGGCATCAGCATGTTGGGCTTCATGCAAAACAATTTGGCAAACACAAACTTAGAAAAACATCTAACCATGGCCTCTATCAAAAGAGCAGTTGGTACCTAGAAAGTAAAGGCAAACAGACAATTACAATTTTCATCAGATAGTTACCCCTCCAACGTATCAGCAATTAGCGTCAGTCTTCGTCCTCAGGACATCAGTTGATTTGCCATCAGCAAAGATAGAACGGGACAAGTTTCAGTATGGCATAGTTAAGAATAGGCTCTTCCCTCATAAGGAGGAGAAGTCAGTATCATGTAAGGATTCAAAAGAGGATGGTTAAGATATCAGAACAGCAAAGTCTCAAAGAATAATGGCAAAGTATAGCTTAAGGCAGAATAACGGCAAGAGTGTCCCAATAAAAGCTGAGTATGGTTAATAATGGCAGATTTCTTCTCGGGTCACGCTGCTATATCAAAACTTTTGAACTAGTCCTTAATTTCTCATTGGATCAATTTTGGTGCATCATTATCTCTGTCCAATAATTCTCCACGCACCTTACTAGAATTTTCCATAAAACACAGTTCTCATGCAGTCTATTGGCTCCCGTGATTGACGTCTTCAACGGGTGGAATGTCAGGTAAGAAAAGTTACACTTTACGCTCCAGTCAGTAGTTCCGTTGTCTTCTCCTAGTCCAGGCGGCCTTGCACCTGTTGCGAATTACACTGTTGCATTCGGCAAGAATGTCTCCTTGAGCAAGTTAGGTCCCATGAGAAAGAATTCACTACGGCTACACACACATATCTCTAGCTTCTGGAAAAGTACAGCTTCGAGTCCTTCAGGAAAGCAGCACATTGTACGTTAGAAAAACACAATTAATATGAGACCAGGCAGCTAGGCCCAGACCTTTGCTTAACTAAGGCATAGTGTTTAATTTAGCAAACCCCTAATATATAACTCTTAATGCTAATACAAAGTCATACATTAATACATTGTTAATTCATCATTAGTCAGTTTCATTAATCATCGTATACATTGTTGGCCACTCCCAGTGGGCACATTTCAAACGCATACATTATCTTCTATGTTAACATATTTCTATGCGGTTTCACTACACATTATATTGCAAGCCTTTCATGTTAATATTAATTTTAAAGGTTACACTCCAACTCACTTCACAAATTTACCATTTAAAAATGGCGCTCAAGTGTTGTTGAGTTGCGTGTGGCACAACTGCATGCCAAGATGTGCAAAACTAAATCCAAAATAGCACCGGTACTTGCGTTACGTGACGTAACATGTGGTGTCACCAGTGCCAGTATGACACAGACCTGCCAACTCACACGGGGCTACCGCGGGTCACACAATTTTGGCTCTCTTCACTCGGTCACCCAGTGAGGAGTCAAAATCACAAGGTGGCAGGCAAGAGGAGCTGAAACCACTGAAAAGTGTGAATTTTCCGCACCTCTTTGTCAGCTGCAAGCAGCAGGTGTGCAAACTCCCCAGGACATCGGCTGCAGTCCCAGCAACCTTTGTTTTTTTTTTATTTATGGGAGGGGGGAGAATGTCGATGGGGGCAAGGCACGGGGGCTGACTGTCTCAAAAGGTAGCTCTTAACATGAGGCCCCGCCCCTTGAAGGTCATGCCCCTTTTTACACAGCGCATTTCATGTACAAGTTGGCAGGTCGGATGCCATGAGTTGCACGAGACTCCAATATTGCTTGGATGCCGGACACTAGTACATTTTAGTACAGTACCTGATGTACTCGAAGTGGTAAACTGCCTTGCAGGTCACCTCCCAGGCCTGGACTGAGACTCGTGGGGATTGTATACACACAAATAACTGTATGGATGAACCTCTTGGGAGCACGCTCGTCATCAAAATTGTTGTGAACCAATCGCTGGTAAACAAGGAGTACTGAACTATAGAATCAACAGTAATTTTCCCTGAAGCTCCCCAGCTTAGCCTCAGTGCATAACATCAGCAGCTGCCCACATTCAAATCCTAAATTTCTCTCTAAGGTAATCACATTCCAATACCGATGTAAGAAAACATTTGATAATATTATCATGCAAATTTAAGAACACTATAGAAGGGAATGGGGCTGGGAGGCTTGTGGGGGGCTTGTGGAGGAGGAAATGGGGGACTCCAAACGTTCAAAATCAAGCAGGATGTAGGTGAGGAAGTGGAATGCTTAGGTAGGTATAGGAAAATGGGTAGGTGGGTAGAAGAAGAAATAGTGTAGTAATAATGGTATCAGCCAACTGGAAATAAATTACAGATCATTGGAGGAATTCACAACTCAGATACCAGACGCGCCTGTGCCATTAAGTGCCAGAGAAGGGTGCTGGAATTAAAATAATACTCGGGCCGAAATCATGCTCTGGTTGTAGGTCATTTATGATCGCTGCCAAACACTTGGTGAAGAGTACAATGCATGCGGCTTCTAAACTCTGTTTCCAAGACTGAGCCTACTCTCTGAAAGCACTGATTTGGAAGCACTTATATCACTGGAGAAAAAAACTCATATGATGTACGCTGTGTGTTGCATGTTTGTTCTATCTGCAGTATATATCGAATATCTCCCAGGAAATGTATACTGCCACCCGAGGACAAGACACATCCTTTCTTAACTTGACACACCTCAGGCCTTTGATACAAGAAGATTTACAATATATAGGTTTGAGTGAGTGTGCAATCATAGAATTAAATTTACCAGAAAGGACAGATTTTCATTATCAAATAAACCATTGTGAGACTTAAACAGTACCCGCTAGTGCACAGTTTTCAATTGTATTTTCAGGGAGCTTGCTGAACTCTGTAGGTGGAAACCCTTGACCCCAGGCCCCTCCACGTTCCTGGGAAGGAAATGTTGAAATGTGCCTGACAAAAAAGTGCTTCTGTTCTATTATGATAAAGGCTTTTTGTAAAGCATGAGCTAGGCCTTTTAAATGACTTCTTAGACCCTTGTCTATAATAGGTCACAGCATTTTGTCACAGTTGAGGTCTAGGTTTGTTTCTGTCCAGCAGTTGTTTTAATCAATCATATAGAGTTTGCCTGGGGGTGGTGTGTTGTGAACCTCTCGGCTTATTCACACTCTCAACCGTCACTGCCCTTATTTTTGTAGATTATAGCAATGGATGTTGCTGTAGAGGAGGTTGATTTTACTGCTTTTCTCCAGGCCGTGTGTCAGGATGTGACCCATGTGTATGGGTGGTGATGTCGGTGTCAAGAGTGTTGGGTCGCATGGATTGATTAGAATGCACTTTGTTAATCACAGATTCCTACGTCAGGGTAGAGTGATAAACAGAAGTCACCTAGACAGACAGCTATGTCTGGGTCAAGAATGCTTAGTGACCCCGCTTCAGTTCTGGAAAATGGGAAGGAGCACAAATGACAGGATATAACAGTGTTTAAAGAGAGTTTCATGGCTGAACACAATGACACTTTCAGGTTAAATATACCTCTATGTATTAGGAAAGATTTTTGTAAATTATAGAGTGCAGAGACCCAACAGGCTCTTGGTGCTTATCTAGTTTTGCCAGCTACATTCGTCATGCAAGTGAGATCAAATTAATGACCTAGGTAATGATATGTGATGTTGTGTGTCCTCCATGCAGTGCAACACACATCTCCTATGTCCTACCAATTCAGTTTGCTGTTCTAGGAGATCCGGGTGATAAGTTGTTCCTTCTATGAGGGATCACCCTGTGTCACAATGGCTGGGAATGATGCCCAGTGTTATTTACTTGTGCTGCTGCATGCAGCCAACCTTTTAATCAATGTTGGTGAATTAACAAGATGGGTGCAACCTACCTTGCAGGCAGAGCAGCTCAGAGCTGGTGTGGGAACCCAAAGCAGCCCTGGCAAATTTTGTGAGACCAGCTCCCATAGGGTGCATAGCGAGCTCGCTGACCAATACAATGGGGCTTGGGGAGGTTCTCCTCCAAAGAAAATGTGGTAAAAAATTGAAAAATGGTGCATTCTACAACACATTTTTCATGATCTATTCCATTGTATTTGTTTTTAAGGCATAGTAAATGATGACCTTACATAGCACCAAGCTATGGCAGTCTTTAATGGGCCCTTCAATGATTCCCTCACTATCACCAACAGTACCTCTCATATGTCCATAGCCCCTCTCTCACATGTATTTCATTTGTTTTACAGCGCCTCTCTTACTAGTGTAGTGTATTGGAGCACTTTACATCACACACACATAAAGAGACAATGAATCATGCCTGTGTAAAACAGTGTATAGAAAATGTTACATCAGACAAAGGTGGACTACAAGATGTAGAATTCACATGTGATCCATAGTGATTCGCATTTTTTAAGAGTGCTTGGTCTGGGGAAGCATAATCCCAGGATTCAGCACGTAACGCAGTGGTTAGGGTTCATTTAACTAATAACAATTTATTTCTATCCAAACAAACATTCTTTAGCAAAATTAGGATAATCTAATACTGGGAATAAATACAGTTTCTAACTTGTACCATGCAGTTTGCATGTAGCTCTTTACTGGCAGTTCATATCTCACTGTGCTAGATTATGATTGTAATTTATGAACTGCATAGTAACAAAAGACTCACTGTGACAAAAGCTGTATTCCACTAAGCATTGCACATTCAATACTCTTCTGTAATCTGCATAGTACACGTTCTTTGCAGCAGGCATATTAACCCTCTGTGCTACCTTAGATGAGTCAACACTGCCACTAGACAAAAACTCTGATATCTCTCCAGTGGTACATTAAACCACATAGTTATCTTGGCACTTTAATTGTTGCCTGATGACTGTTGGATATACAAGGAACTCTGCAGTGCTGGCACTAGCTACAAAACCGCCCTCTCAGTAACAAAACCAGCCCCCACCCTTCCAGTCTCCCCGGGAAACACCTGGTACCTGGTATGGCCGTTCCAGCCTTGGAGCTGCTCCGGAACCCTACCCTGTCTGTGCTTTGCCTGCCTAGAGCTCTTAGTCCAATGGTCATTCAAAGTTATATTATATTCTTTACTCCCTGCATTCACCGTCCACTTGCTAGGGTCAGCTGTGCGCTTTTGCAAAGGAACTATGGGTACTGTGTTAATGAAAAATTCCATTTATTGGAGGCAAATGGGACTAAGGGTTAAAGAGTGTAGAGGTAGTGGTGGGTCTCAAAACGTTGAAGGCCCATATTTATACTTTTTTGCGGCCCATTTGCGTCACTTTTCATCGCAAAAACGGCACAAACTTAGAAAATACAATTATATTTTGAAATTTGTGCCACTTTTGCGTCAAAAAATTATGCAAATGCGGCGCAAAAAAAGTATATATATGGGCCCAAGTGTGCAGGCTTTTCACCTTTCCAAATCCTAAGAAGGGGTAACAAGTGCTGCATAAGCAGTCACTCCACAGATGGCGATAGGGGAGACAAAAAGTAGAAAGAGAAAGAGGCCAAGGGATGTGCAATAATATGACTATTACTTTCAAACACAAAGAATACCACAAATATGTTTATATTTACTTTAAAAAACTGAAATAAGATGCAACTTCTTTCCATTGAACAATCTTTCATTTGTGATCGATTAAATAAGAGGCATGAGCTTTTTTCTCTATACTCAGAGACACACTATTGTCTGACCGGAAGTCCAGCATCTGCCTCATGTCTTTTCTCTCCACATCCAGGATGCACCAGAGACCATCATGGATTTCTCCCCCCGTGCAAACAGGCACGAGGTACTGTTCAAATGGACTTTTATGCATAACATTAGATCACTAACTTTCAATAAAAGATGTGGTTCTAATAATAAAATTGGAAGTATTTTTAAAAAGAATATCTATGCAGCTTTTTTCATGCGTGAGCCTACGGTCAATTACATTTTGTTGTGCACAATGCAAATGGATAAATGATTAATAACATTATTATATATAGCTCAACATTATACTATATATTAATGCAACTTTGCTGACTGTGGGTTGGTTTACTTGTCCATGGCCCCGATTTTTTCACTTACAGTCAATAAGGTGCAGACTTAAAGTAGAATTGTTTGTGCAGGATCACACAGCAGGTATTGTGTGGAATACTTTTCAGCCACAGAGTTGAGCGCCTTTGTTTCTTGTTTTACAAGAAAGGGCAATGCTTTGAGCATTGATGTCCTCTGAGAGATGTTAGTACACTCAATGTATTGCTTGTTTTATAATAATAAAGCTATCTCGCACAAGAATTCCTTCTGGGAAACATGTTGGGTAAATCAGTGCGATTTATCAACAAAATATTATCTGCAAAAGACTACGAAACACTCTATCAAACTGTATTGATTACAAAAATGCAATTGCTTTGTTTCTGTATTGAGCAAAGCTAAATCTATTGAAAATAGAGACTTAATTTACGTGTGAATGTCAATGGCCTTCCTTGACTTCACACAAGGATTACTTCAGACACCTCCCATTGCATCAAAGGCAACAATAAAACAAATATATACGTTTATAGAACATGGCACGAAGAGAACCCCTAGGTCAGAAGTCAGCAGTGCTAACTTAAGGTAGCTGCAGTCTGATAGGCATACTTTGGTTCAAACTGAAAAGCTGCTAAACCTGCCACGATGTAACACAGAAAAAAGACACTACGGCCCTCATTATAACATTGGCGGTAAAAACCACCTACGGCTGCCATGACAGGCGCCAACATTCCGCCACGGCGGCTACCGTCCGTCTGCCATATTAGGAACACTGCCTGACTTCTGCGCCAATAAGGGTGGAAATCCGGCAGTGTTCATGCTGGTAGACGGTGGTAAGCTGATGCTACTACCACCTGCACTGCCACGCCAGTAGAACGCCGCCAGCTGTATTTTGACCAGAAATATGGCCTGGCGGTGTTCTGCTGGCGGTAACAGTGCCCCTTCCCGTTCCTTGCCGACGACCTTCTTTCCGAACAAGGTAAGTTGGGCGTCCGACAGGGGAGGGCGGTGGGAGGGTGGGGGTGTTGTGTGTGTGTGTCTGAGTGTGTGAGTGCGTTTGTGAGTGCGTGTGTGAATGCGTCTGTGTGTGTTGTGTAGTTTGCATGGTTGTATGCGTGTGTATGAATGCGTGTATGAATGGTGAAGTGAGTGCGTGTCTGCATGTCAGTGTGAATGCGTGAAAGAATGTGTGTGAGTATGTCTGAAAGTATGCATGTATGAATGCGTGTATGCCAGTGTGTGTATGATTGCATGTATGCTAGTGATAGTGAATGGGTGTATGCGTGGTGTGTGTAGGTGTCCATGTGCCTGTATGGGGGGTGGGAGGTGTTTGTGAATCGGAGGGGGTGGAGATGTGTTTGTGAATCGGAGAGGGTGGGAGATGTGTGTGTGTTTGGATCAGGGGGTTGGGGTTGTGTGTGTTTGGATCAGAGGGTGGGTGGGCGGTATATTTGAATGTAGGGGTTAGTGTGCGTATTGGGGTGAGGGGTGAGTTTGGATGGAGAGAGGGTTGGAGGCGTCAGGTGTGTGTTAGGGGGTGGGGGAGCCGCCTACAGATGACAGGTGAGGAGTTCCCTGTCACCGGTAGGGCCTACCGCCATGGTTTTCGTGGCGTTGCTAATGCCAAGAAAACCATGGCGGTAGGCTGGCTCATAATGACATCTCCTGCCCGGTGGCTGATACCACCATGGCGGTATGAGTGGAAAAGTGGTGGGTTGGCTGCAGCCAACCCGCCATTCTCATAATGTGGTGTTATTGCTGCCACATTACCACTCACCGCTGGGGTCATAATGACCCTCAACATCTTGGCACGCACCTGTGTTTGTCCGGCTGCCTTTCGCTGCAAAGTAGTGTTTGTTTGAGACAAAACAGGAACCCACATGAGTGTTAAAATATTTAAATCTGGCTTTCTATGTATGTGTGTATATATGTGTATCTATATTTACATATATACGGATATGTACACACAAACACATCAATACGAATTTACATTTAAAAATTGTAAGCAAACATGCACGCACACACTCTTTACAATTGACCTTGCCGACGCCACCCCAGTTTTATCTGTGGCGCACTGTGTGCCCCCTCCTAAAAATCACTCCTAGAGATGCCGCTGCATTATCCTTTGCTTTACAGACTCTTACATTTTTTCTTTTTCACACGCAAAACTGCACAGCAGAAATTAGTGCTGTAGCTCGTTTGTGGCTTTCATTGAGCTCGAGAGACACGCTAAAGCCAGGCATCTGGCTCATGCCCTCTCAGCCTACCTTGGGTTGGCCTTCTCTACCAAGGGTGTCTGTTAGTCCCAGAGAAAGGCCAGCCGCTCAGACTAGATCCTACCAAACTAACCTCAGGAATTCCCTTTAACCTGACTGGAGCGTTCTGGTGACGTCAAGGATCCATCTGACGTCAACCAAAGTTGGTTTTGATCTCATTTCAATGTCCACATTCTTTCAAGGTGAGGCCTAGCTACTGCATTCTGGCCTACCCGAATGAGATCTGGGACTTTTGACCAGAGCTTCAAGAAGCTTGTACATGGGTTGGCCATTTCTTACTGAACTTTGTTGGTATTGTGGGAAGGCGTTCAGGAAGATGGCAAAGGAAGATGGACCACTTCCCCTTTTCCAATTCACTCCTTGGAAGATAATCCCAAAAGGCATTTTTGTTAATCAGCGCAATGGTTGTACTGAGCCACTAAAATGAATCATCATATCCACAGTGAGTGATGTAGCCAAAATTGTACATCACAGTGGCGCAACGAAACTTAAGGGGGGCCACCTGCAAAGAAACTGTAGCGGCCCCCTTCCCCATGGACCCAGTCAGGGGCTTGCCACCCGTGCACAGTGTACTGTGGTGAGCAGCCCCCTGGAGCTCGGGCCCCTCCGCACGGCAGGGCCAGGGGGGGTCTTTGTTACTCCACTGTACGTTTATTGTACATTTTAGAAATGTTTCCAGCTTTTAATGATTTTTATATATTTGAATCTCAAAAACTCGTGGAACAAATGGTCATATACTTTGGAGGGGGGTGGGCTCAGGGTTGATCCGCACCGGTATTTATGAGTATGGGGAGTAGTACTACAGGGGGACTTTTTTACATACTCTTACGTGCCTTTCTGAATCTGCCCTAAAACTTCCAGCTCTCTATTTAGTAAAAGTGAACAGTCATTTGTATTTGTAGAAATTATATATGACTATTTATTCCCTGCATATTCGAATTTTAGGTATTTTGGGGCCAATGCTCAAAGGCAGGTAAGAGTATGTGAAAGAGTACAACAGAAGGACTACTTTATGTAGTCCAAACTGTCTTTGTGGGTAGGCCCCGTGGCTGATTATTTGAAATCACACAGCCTGGGCTCTTTTAGATTCTGCAGATGAAATGCAAGAACGAAATTGTTCTCTGTAAAGCATTCTCGGCTGGACCTATTCTCTCACCGTGTGTTCGTGGCCGAAACCTGCTCGCTGGAGCACATGGACTACCCTGCGCTTAGAGTGCAGTGTAGCCACAGATAACAGAATGATGTCTGTCCCGAGTTTGAAGAGAGAGAGGGAGAGAGACAAAGACGAGGAGAGGCAGCTGGTGCGGTCTTGAGAGCTAATCCCCAATGCTCTCATACACAAAAGAATGAATGCGTTTTGTTCTGGTGGACTCATCCAGGCTGAAGGAGCGCACTGTTTCGCCTTCTGCCCTGACGCACGTCATCCGTCCTGGATTGACTTTCATGGGCAAGATTAGAGGACTGTTCAGATTCAGATTTATTTACTTCATTTATATTGCTCAATCTGGCCGTTTGAGGGCTTCAATGCACTTTTTAATGAGCCACATAAGCAGATGCCTAGATTGTGACATGCTGGGGGACGTCATGCATGAACGCATTAAACAGAGCTACATTGTTGCCAAAAAAAAATAAAAATCAAGCATGGGCAAAGCCAGTTGGTCTAGCCCGGCAAGGTGGGAGATGGGTGTTTTATTTTTTTTATATAGCGCTCATGTGCCACAAATATAAAAAGTACAAACAAGCTGCATTATGCTTGCAATAAAAATATGTAATGCAAAAACTCACCTTTGGGTATCATTTTGATAGAGCGGTACAAGTGGTTCTTAGACCGTAGATGTACTTAGAAAAAGTTCAGAAAATCTTTTTAATGCACATCACAGGAAGATATTTTTGTCATTGGTGCAAAGAAAATGTACAAAGAAAATATACTGTCTGCGTTGGATACTATAATATGAAGACATACTTAGAACTCACAAGGATGACTAAAAAATATGAAAAATGATAAACAATTAGCCTATCTGCCCTAGCACTGAAATCAACTTCTTTTAGAAGGATGTGTGCATGTGCTAAAAGCTGTCATTCACAGTGGAAGAGAGCCAATGACTGAGGCTAGCTAAATGGTTGACTTATTGGCCGATACTGTATGCTGTAGGCATGTGAAGCAAAATGTGAACAAAAGTTGAATACACCAATGGATGAAGAGATCCTGCCCAAAGCCTCTCTATATATGTATTTATGTCCTCTCTGTGCATGTATATTTGCATTATTTATTTATTTTTTATTACATGAGGCTAGCAAGACAGCAAAAGCTGTCTCTAGGCCAGACCTAACAAAGTTTGAAGCCCAAAACATGTATCTTGCCTACAGAATCAAAATGCCTTGAGATGGTCCTATATTCAATTCCTTTACATAGAACTACGATGTGGAGCTAGAAAGTTAAGTAAACATTAACAATTGAAATGTATACATATATATATATATATGTATCTATAGTCACTAAAAAACATAGATTACAGGGATGTTATAATGTTATAGTTAGGTTCATATTTTACACATACAAAACTATAGAAGTTCAGCAGTTTTAGTTATACTTATATTTAGAAACTAAAACTTGTGCCCTAAAGTTACTTTAGAGCATGAGTTATTCTTTCCTCAGATAAGAATAATTGATGAATTTCAGTGGTTGTGTATGTGTAAAATGTGAACATAACTATACTGTCTCTGTAACCTTTGTTTTTTTTGGTGAATTTCTAAGGATTTGTTAAAATTCTATTTCCAAACTATAACGTCCCTGTAACTTTTTTTTTTTTCAGTGAATTTCTAGTTTTTTTCCCGTAAAGTAATATTTAATTACCATACATGAATCCAACTGTAGCGGGTTGTGTGTGGCAGGGAGTTGGCTGCAGGGCCTGACAACCCCACACTGCACACAACTTTTGGCCGTGCATGGTGGGGGGTATGAGTGAGTATTTTTTTTTCATTTGGGTTTGGATCCACGGATCCATCGCAGACTTTCACTGGGGGGCTGCGCTGAGCAGTGTGGAGGATCCAGCGATCTTCATGTGCCCCCTAAAGAAGTTTTTGGACAATCTCTTGCCCATGAGGGGTCCCTCCGAGACCCCTCCATCAGTCATATGGGGTCAGAATACCTCTATCCTGACTCCTTTTAACACTATCTATTTTTATTTTTCCCCTGGGACCTAGCCAATAAACAAAATGACAGCCACAAACTTTCTCCTGGGTTGCAGCCAGCTAATCAGGCCCTTGGTTTTGGCTTGTGGATTGGCTGATCTGCAGACCTGCAGTGGATCAGTGTCCCTAGATATATATAAAGCGTTTCCCTTTAATAACTCCCAAACTACTGAACAGATTTACACAACAATACAAAAAGAGATCATTCTGGACCAAGATCTAGATTTAGTAGGTGCAAACTATAACTACCAACTGGCTATCGCCAGAAGATTTGTATATATCTCTTGAGACGCAGATCCACTGTGTTGGAGCCGCTGATCCATGTGCCAACAGCGTGATGTGATTGGCTGGTTGCAACCTCAGAGAAAAGTTGTGCCCACCATTTTGTAAATCAGGACACAGTTCCCAGGGTGGGTTACAAATAAAGTGTAAATAGGATATAAGGGGTTAGGATAGAGGTATCCTGACTCCATGGGACTGATGGATGGGTCTGTGAGGGACCATGTACATGCAAGAAATTATTATTTGTTGGGGTGCACAAGGATCTGTGGATCAACTGTGACACTCAGCGCGGCCCCATGTGAATCTGTGGCAGATCCCCAGATCCAAACCCCAATTAAAAAACATACACCCATCAATAGACCAACTCACACACCCACACAACCACTCACACACCCACTCACACATCCATACAGCCACTCACACACCCATACAGTGACTCACACATCTGCTCAGAGACCCAGAGAACTACTCACACATCCACTCACAGACCCACACAGGCCCTCACACAAAAACTCACACACTTACACAGCCACATACACACCCATACAGCCACTTACACACCCACTCACAGACCAACACAGCCACTTATACACACACTCAATACCCATACAGCCAAATAACTGACACACCCACTCACACTAATACAGCCACTGACATACCACTCATAGACCACCCACAAAACCATTCACACACCCTCTCACAGACCCACACAGCCACTCAAACACCCATACAGCTACTCACACACCCACTCAGAGATCCACAAAACACTCACACACCCACTCACAGTCCCACACAGCCACTCACACATGCACTCACACACCCACTCATACACTCACAATCTCATTTACACCCCCACACAACCACACACCCCCACTTGCGCACCCATGCAGCCACTCACACACCAACACCCAGACCCACAGCTTGGGGTAGGATGCCTGATGCGGGGTTGGCCACAGGGCTTGGCTGTAGGAAATGGCACTTGCTACCAAAGGCTGTGCGTGGCAGGGGTCGGATTAACATATGGTGATTAAATGTTACTTTAGCTTAAAAACCCTAGGAATTCAATGAAAAAAACAAAGGTTACAGGGAAGTTATAATTAGGAAATATCAATAAAAACCATAGAAATTCACTGAAACATGCAAAGATTAAAGGGATGTTATAGTTATAGTGCACTTTCAAATATGTGAGTTCAGCATTTCTGCTGTACAAAAAAACTCTTGATTGATTAAATAGACTAACATTTGCTCCATGTATAATAAGAATCTAGCCCACATATAGGCTACACATGAAATATTACTTGCCTCTTAGTTTACTAAAAGCATTGCAATAAGGGCAGGTGTTTTTCTCAGTTTATGTTTAAATTACTCACTTTTAATAAATATATTACTAAAGCATGATGTGGTAGCGCACTCTCATTTACAGACAGTACGCTTCCAAGAAATATCCGAAAACCTTCCCACTAACTTGCAGCTTTACTGATAAAACTTAATAGTGTATTACCAATAATCTGTGAAAATTGGGTTTCAGAAAACATCTTTATCATGTGCACATCACCGAGTAAAGTGACCTGACCTATTTTAATCCTATTAAAATATATTTTTAATTGCACAGAAGTACAAACAATGGCACAGCTACTGAAACATATTTTAAAATGATAATACAGTTGACTTATTTATTTAAATGTTGTGTTAGGAAAAACCTGACCCTACAGCCTTTCATTTCACACACTTTGTAATGTAGGTCAGACAGTTCACCTCACAAAATCCTGGAGCTAGAGAAATGTGACAAGGTAAGAGCAAAATGTAATGGCGTCTTTATTGCTCCTTCACTCTCAGACTGAACAGAACACCTGTTCTTTGTCAATTCACCAAAAGGGGCAAATAGGTCCTAAAAATAGCTCGACCTGCTAAAATATGACTCGCCATAGCAAATGGGCGAGTAGATTTTTTGAGACCTGAATAAACAGACACGCTGCCATGAGATACCAGGATTTGAACCTTCAACCAACTTACTGACAGCCCAAAAGCTTTAACAGTAGGCCAAAGGTGACTCTGCTCTGCTGTTTATTAAAACATAACTATAATATTTGTAACAAACATCTTGCTGGTGTGATGCTTTGAAGTCATTGTATGGAGAGACCATTGACCTGACAATCTCTCTCTCTCTCTCTCTCTCTCTCTCTCTTCCACGCAATTATGGAATGGAAGTGAGAGAGAGAGAGAGAGAGAGAAAGTGACAGGACCGCAGGGGAGCCTGAAGGCCACTGTGGTCCCAGACGGCTCCACACCTCCTGCAGTAGCCAGCATTGCTCCTGCATGCAGGGAGCTGCTGCAAATGCTAGCCGACGTGTTGGTGTGTTAGTGCATGTCAGGGCAGAGGGAAAGAGATGAAAATTCCCCTTTCAGCAAGCTGGAGAATTTTTAAAGCGGAGTATTTGCTTTTGCTTGGCGGGAGCTGGTGGAGGTGGTGGTCACCGGGACTTTAGCAAGCCCTATGAGGGGGGCACTGCGCTCCACCCTCCTCACTATTATAAAAAAACAAGTATACCCCCGGAACCAGCCCACCTGGGAGCAAAATTAAAAGCCAGCATGGGAGACCGCGCTTGCTTTGTTTTTTTTTTAATTCACAGCAAAATTTGCAACTTTCACTGTGGATTTAAAAAAAATTGTTTTTTGCCCTGGCAGGGTACCGGGGGTACACCTGCACCAAGGCTAGGGGGTTAGGTTAGACGTACCAAAGCTGAGTCTCAAAATGGCTGGCAACACTTCCTGGTTGAAGTGTTGGCAGCCAATTAGATCTCTGCTCGATCTCTGCAGTATTTGTGAAGTTGTCACCATTCTAGATATACAAATCTGGATTTCCTTTTATATCTCTTAAACTACTGAACGGATTTACACCAAATAAAAAAAAAGGGTGATCTGCAAACCAAAAACAATATTTTTGCTGGATTTGGTGTAATTCCGTCCAGCGGTTCGGGCTGCAGGCGTGCCGAACGAGTCCATGGGAGTGTACCTGGGAATCGCACTTTGTTTTACCTCCCCTTTTTTCGAACCCCCACTTGATGGATCATCTCAAAACGTTCCATGCACAACAAGACCCAATTTGACACAAGATTCATCAAACAATGCCAAAGATGTAGGAAAGTCATGCATATGTTATGCTTTTTCCGGTGTTTAGCCCACCTACACAGCATGGGTAAACCACTAAAAACATACGAGGCTCGATGTTTTCAGCATGGTTTCCGGACTACTCTATTTGTTTATTTTCTAAGCAGGGCGATTGCGCTGCATTTTGTTTCTTCTTTAAATTTGTGTGACAAGAAAAGTCCGGTATGGAGTTTACAGCGCTAATAGCTCTAACTCGAGCAAATGTGAGACCCGTTGCATTGAAAATGCTTGTCTGTGCTGTTCCTACCGACAAGGGGTTGTCAGTGACCTGCTAAAATACCTTTTGCACCCAAATAGAAGACTTGGGGATAAGTTTCACTATGAGTTCACATTAGCTGACCATTTAGTGCAGCATTGGGTGAAGTACGGTTTGAGATGTTCAGTAACACTGAGGATAAAGCTATCTTCTGTGCTACTAAGAGAGTCTCTTTCTGTACACCGGGTCCATCTGCAGGGGTGTCGTTTGGTGCCAAAATCCAAATTTCTGTCGCTGCACTCGCGCACACAGTGCCTATCTACAATGGTGGCGTTGGGTGCCAAAATGCAAAATATCTGGCACTGCACTAGGTAGCTCCATGATGTTTAGTCTCAAAAACATATTCAGCGTGCAAGACATAACTAATTGATTTGCTTTAGTATTGCAATATAAAGAAATCTGCAGGAGCCTAAACGTGTCCCAACGTTATGGCTTTACCCCATATTCCTAACAAAGTAATTTCACTGGCTTTCCGCCACATTAGGCCACACATTTTTTACACAACAGAATAAGCAGTTACGATCTCAGAGCAGCTAAACATGTAAAGTTACATGCTTGAAAAATTAGTAAAGCACTCTGTCGTAGAAGAACAATTTTATAACTTAGAGCACTGACTGACGGGGCTGAGGTTTGCCTGTGGACAGCTGGTGATTATAGTGGGGCAGGTAGGAGAAAGCAGATAAGTAGAAAGGGGTGGGATAGTTGAATACAGGCAGAGTGAAAGAAAATGGTAAACATAGAACAGACTACATAGGTGAAAAAAAGAATGAAAAAAATGAATTTTTATTTATTTATTTCACATGTATTTCTATGGGGCAGACCTAGCCATATGGCAACACAGCATTTTACAGACAACGTAGGTGAATCAGAAACATTACATAAGATCTTGTTACAAAGGTAAGGGAAATTCCAGGTCATTAGTATGAGAGATGAACCTAAACAGGTGTGTTTTCAAGGCTTTCCAGCAGGAGAGATGGCCTGTGGTTTGCCTGATATAGTTTGGGAGAGACTTACGTAAACATGGGGCTGGGAAGGAGCAGTCTTAGATGTATGGTACTGGGACTTCTCAGAATGAGGTAATTTCTGCCTTCGATCGGTTGTTTCCCTTCTGTGAAGTGGAATTTGTTTCCTTCAAATATGGTGTAAGGCCATGCGAATTACTTTATGTGAGATGCAGGTAATCATGAACTCAATTCTTTTTTCAAATGGCAGCCAATCATTTTTTTTTTCAGAATGGGTAGATGTGATCAGATTTCTTTGCTCCAGTTATTAGACAGGCGGTCGCATGTAGTAGAAGAGTTTGGGAGCCCTGCTAGGACAGCGTTTCCTCCATCCAGATGGGGACGATCCAGTGCCTGCACAGAAGTTCTGAAGTCTGTGTGGGGAAGTTTTGTTTTAACTTCCTGCGAAAATGAAGATGGTACAAAGCAGTTCCATTTCAAATCACTAGGCCACAATACTCACCCACTTTCATCACTTCATGTGTGATGACACCATGCCTCCCTGAACAATCGTATTCTGTGCAGCATATATCCCCCTATGAATTCAAATGCAATATTTAATTATTCTATTGATGAGCATGACCTCACCTGGAATATTGGGGGATCTCGCCTAGTCTCCTCTGAATTTCCTCCTTACCCTTGGGGCCCCCTTCTTGCTCTGTTGTATCACATCAGCTATCCATTACCATCCACGACAGTGCTACCCTCCATCTATATCTGTTAGCGTTGTGTTTTACCCATGCTCTCTGATACCACCCCCTCCCTTTTTAAAGCAGGAATTCACACAGTATCCCCCAAACCCATGCAAGCAGTTTTCTACCCTAGTTTTACACAGTTTATGTTCCCCCCTTAGCAGATTACATGTCAACGCAGTCACCTCCTAGACTTGAATGAACTCCTTTACAAAGTAGGGGGCATATTTACAAGGAACTGGTGCATTGGCTCCGATGCACCAATTACCTTGTGTGTCCCTGCGCCCCCTAACAACACCATAGTAGCACTGTACTTACAATACAGCACACCATGGTGCATGTTAGCACAATAGAGTCAAAAGAAATTACGCTATTGTGGCACTTTGCTTGACTAGCGCCAAAATGTTTGATGCTAGTCCAGCAAAGCTCGGTGAGGCCCGTAGGAAATAGCCTAGCACCACTTTAACGCCTGCCCTGTGGAGGCATTAAAAAATGACACTAGACTGGTGCAGTGAAATCTTGTAAATTTCACTGTGCCATTTTTTTGGGCATCCCTGAGGGGGAATGCCCCCCCTTGTATACATTATACCTGGCGTATGTATAATGTAATTGTAATTGTAATAGTATTTACATAGCGCTTACTACCCCTGACGAGGCGTCGAAGTGCTTTTAGGCGAGTAGCACGCTACTCCGGAACCCAAGAGGAATTAGTGGTGTATTCGTATAGGGAAATATGAGTACAGTATTAGTATTATTATGAGTTAATTTGAACAGAGGATATGTGAGTTTGTTAGTTGGATTGACTAATGGATGAGTAATGGAGGGATAGAGGAACGAAGAATCCAGGGGCCAGATGTATCAAGATTCAAGTTAACGATTCTCAAATTGCGATTTTTAAGAAATCGCAATTAAGAAATTCCAAAAGTGATGTAGCAAAATAGAAAATCGCTAATAGTGATTTCTTAAAATTCGCAAACGCAATTTACGAGATGCAAATTGATGCATTTATGGGATTCGGTAATTGAAAATCACAAATAGCAAAAACAGCAAACCGGAACAGCCTGATGACATCACAACCAGGAAGTGAGTCATCCCATGCTGTTTCCAGGAGCCACACCCACAGGAGCAGGGAGAAAGACACAGCCCAGCACCAGGGAGTCAGCTTTGTGAGTAAGCCAGGACCAAACTGCAACATGGCCAATGCTGGAAATGGGAAGGAGCAGGGAGACAGGAAGAGGAAGCTAAAATTTAGTGAGGCAGAATTGGAGGTGCTCTGTTAGGAGGTTGTTGGAAACCATGATAGACTTTTTGGAAAAAACTCACTCCAAGTACCTGAGAGTGAGAAGCAGAAACTCTGGTCTGACATACAGGCATAAAATGCGCAGTGGGTGTTGCACAGCGCTCTGTGGAGGAGATACGCAAGCGATGGTACGACTTGCGGTCCTGTGCCAAGGAGAGGGTGGCCAGCAGGCTTACGGGGGCAAGGAGCACCGGAGGCAGACCATCCACCCAGACACCGTTCACCCCTATGGAAGACCTGATGGAGTCCACATTGCTGTCAGAGGTGTAACTGACATTGACACCTCAGGGACACCCAGCACCAGCAAAGGTAAGGCCAGTAATTATGTGTATCCCCACTTGTGCATGTACAAATGTCCCTTAGGGAATAGAACATAGCTTGATGCACAGTGAAAAGTAGTCCATGTCACATCTTACATACAACACAACAGTGCCTTATGGGAGTGGTAGTACACAACCCTAAGGTGAATACACAACATAAATAGCAAGATAGTGGTCACCCACACAGAGAAACACCACAAACGACTCAAGGTGACACAATTTAATTGTACATTGAAAGCCACACTGTTGAAATCTGTGAAAAATGCCAGAACTGACATGCTGCACATTGTCCTTGCAGATGACTTGGTCCCTGCTGCTGCAGTATCTGAAAAAGTGGGGGAAGCAGAAACACAGCCACAGTCGGACTCTAATACCAGTGAGTCACACAGTATTGTTCTGACTCAACGCAGGGCAAGGGTGTTACCACTACCGGAGTATAACCTGGATTTGGATGAGATACCAGAACACGAACCCACACCACCACCAGAGGTGAATCCCACAGGAAGACAGCAGTCTCTGCACCAGCGCCAGTGCCAGCGCCAGTGCCAGCGCCAGTCAACTACCCTCAGGAGGTGCCATAATGCAGGCAGACAGTGCACAGTCGAAGGAGTGGGCCCATAAATCTTTGGTGGCCTTGAAGCTTCCATGCTGAAGGTGCAGCGCCTGCAATGCAAACAATTAAGTCACTGCACAGACATTTTGTGTCCCACCATAGCAATATGGGGTTACTACACAAGCAGTTGGAGACTCTGATTGAGGGACAGCAAACAGCTGCTGAGAACACCAAGGAGTTGACACAGGCCATTGGGGAACTCTGCACTGAGATATGGCAGGAGCGTGTCAGCCAGGGCAGGCGCCGTCACCAATATTTGGGGATGTTTGATAGCTTCTGTAGATCAGTCAATCGGCTAGCAAGTTCTACAGCCCTGATATCACGGTGTGCCGTTGCCACACAGATAAAGAGGGCACATTGCAGTCGGGACATTGCACAGGGCTTGGTGCAAATTACCAACATACTGGATGCCATGCGCACAGCACGCAGTACCACAACCAGCTAACTGGGTGTTGGGGATAGTGAGGAGTCCTCTAGCCTCAGCAGTCTGACAGTCCCCGTGATTGATCTGAGGTGTCGCAGTGCCAGACACAGTACTGCATGTGAACCTGCAACTAGAGGTGCCAGCGAGGGCACAGAGCACTGAAGTGGAGTGTGTGGACGTATTAAGTGATGTTGAGGGCTACAGGGGACCACCTTCACATGTACAAATACAGCCATGCTATGATGCTAATAGTGTGACACTGTGAATTGTTCATGTCTGCCCATTGTGAATAGCTATGTCCTAATGACACATTGTTTACCTGAAGTCAAGGTAATAAAGATGGTAACTACAGAAATACATTTCATTTATGTGGTTTTGTTATTACTTACATCAAAAATGGTTGCGCGTGATGTCAGCACATCTTTGCCTGCCCTCTGCTGCACTGGTTCCTGTCTTCTGGTAGAAGGGGTGGTAAGGGATCATCATCCTCATCTGAGTCAGGGTCCGTGAGTACCACTGGTATGCCCCTGGTGGTTGCTATGTTTTGCAAGATAGCACAAGTGGCCACAATTGTGCATGTTGTCTCTGGGCTCTACTGTAGTGCACCTCCACTCTTATGGATGCACCTGAAGCGGCTCTTCAGCAGCCCAAAGGTGCGCTCTACCTCATTGCGGGTTGCCCTATGTGCAGCATTGTTCCTCCTCTCTGCTGGAGTTACAGGGCTCAGGTAGGGCGTTAGCATATAGGTGTGCACAGCGTAGGCACTGTCTCCTGAATGCACAGAGAGTAAAATGAGTACTTGTGCTGTCTGACGTCACGCTTACATCAATGCATTATTCTGAACTATCAAACTACCTAGTAGGTATCCTTCCCCAAACTCCCCAGCTAGCAGTCTTGTGTGTACCCCGCTGTGGCGAAAGATGTAGGAGTCATGGGTGCTACCTGGGTATCTGGCCACGAGATTGGTAACGATGTAGGAGGCATTGCATTTCACCTGTATGTTCATAGAATGAGGTTTTTGGTTGCGATACACATACTCTGTGGCCGATGGTGGGCAGATGTGTACATGTGTCCCATTGATGGCACCTAGGACATGTGGGAACTGTGCTATCTGGTAGAAATTAACTTTAGTTTGTTGTAATGCCTGTGGGGTGTTGGGGAATCTTATGTACAGTTGTATTCTGCTCAGCATGGCATTGAGAAATGCGTTAAAAAATCTAGAGAGGACACTCTGTGATACCCCTCCAGCTGCTGCTATGACCCCTTGATAGTTCCCTGAGGCTAGTAAGTGCAGGGAGCATAATACCTGCACATGGGTGGGTATTCTGTTGGTCCTGTGTGTTGTGCGCTGCAGCATGGGTTGCAGCTCAGTTATCAGGTCAAGTATTAGGCTGAGCTTAACCTGTACTTCTCATACATTTCCTCCTCAGTCTGGTCAAAAAGGGTTATGACGTAGAGGGCACCCATTGTGGAAGAGGAGCTGAGACATTCTGGGCCTCTTTATATAGGTTGCACCTGGTTACCACCTGATCTCAGTTCGTGGTAAATTGCATGTGCAAACAGCAAATTGCAATTTTTTGATGCATCGCATTGCGAATCCGTTTTTGCATGCCACTATCTGCGTATCGCAAATAGCGTCAAAATTTTGCGGATCGCTATCTGCGATTCTCTAATCTCTATCGCAATTAGCGTTTCACACATTGCGATTCGGTAAATCATAACGCTATTTGCGATACGCCGTTTGCGACACGCTAATTCGTGTTTCACTCGCAAAAAATGGGAAGACAAGGTACAGCTTACAAAAGAGTTAATTTATATTATTTGTATTTATTATTTCATATATATATATACATATATATATATATATTTATGCATATATATATATATACACACACACACATTTTTCATTATTTTAGTTTAATTTTTCTTTTATCTATTTGTTTACTTTAATTTAATTATTTATAATTTGAATTTTATTTATAGATTTTATTTTTATTTAATTTTTTTCTAGTACAGTAGGACTAAAGTAATAAATAAATAGATATGTAAATACATAGGCGGTCATTCCTACCCTGGCGGTCCGAGACCGCCAGGGTAGGGTACCGCGGATGCACCGCCAACAGGCTGGCGGTGCATCCAGGGCAATTCTGACCACGGCGGTACAGCCGCGGTCAGAAACGGAAAACCGGCGGTGTACCGCCGGATTTCCGCTGCCCAGGGCGCCACCATGGGGATTCCGACCCCCATACCGCCATCCTGTTCCTGGTGGTTTTGGCCGCCAGGAACAGGATGGCGGTATGGGGTGTCGTGGGGCCCCGGGGGGCCCCTGCAGTGCCCATGCCAATGGCATGGGCACTGCAGGGGCCCCCGTAAGAGGGCCCCACCATGATACTGCACCCGTCGCACGCCTTCAACTCCGCCGGCTCCAGTCGGAGCCGGCTTCCTGGTTGAAGGCGCTTTCCCGCTGGGCTGGCGGGCGGACTTCTGGCGGTCGCCCGCCAGCCCAGCGGGAAAGCCAGAATCACTGCGGCGGTCTTCTGACCGCGCAGCGGTGTTCTGGCGGGGGTACTTTGGCGGGCGGCCTCCGCCGCCCGCCAAAGTAGGAATGACCCCCATAGTAAGGTAAATATATGTTCAAGGAATATAATAATGGGTATATTAATATGAGAAGAAAAGTATTATTGTATAAACACAGACTTTCAAGATTTGTAATATTTGAAGTTAATTAATAAGTGTACTTTTTAACATTTATTTATCTTTCAAAAAATTTTGAATATCGAAATGCTTATGATAATAAAACATTTGATCAGTGTGATAAAAAAACGAGAGCAGGTATTCATTAGTATCTAATATAACAACTTATCTAGGAGCTACGCGATGACCTTTGAACATGTTAAGCATAGAATAACACACATATATACATACACACATGCACAAACACACACACACACACACACACACACATAATATTTAACCATGAGTAAATATACATTTGTTAAACAGGTTCAAAGAGTATGTGCATAATTTATTGTTATGACATAGTAGCGATACATATTTCCTGAAGAACTATACATATCTAGAATATACACATAATCAGATTAAAAATATTTATCAACACACGCATATGCAGTCTATTGCTGTTTGAATATGGTGGCTATGAAGGAAAAAGCCAACTCTTGAGTAGTCTTCTGAAGACAAGATAGTTATCCGTGGATCTTATATTTGGGGGTAATGAATTCCATAGTTTGGCTGCTTGAACGGAGAAGGATGTACCACCTATTGTTTTTTTCTTCTATGGTGGTGTTTTAAGGCGGGTGCCATTCTTGAGTGGACGTTTCTTCGCTGAATGTATTTGGTTATTTTGTTTCTGATAAAAAGCGTTCCTGTTCCATATATAGCTTTGTGGGTGATACAAAGCAGCTTGAAGGTGGATCTTCTGGCAATGGGTAACCAGTGTAGTGCTCTCAAGGCAGGGGAGATGTGGGCTTGTGGATTTACATGTAATAGTAGCCTGGCAGCGGAGTTCTGAATACGTTGTAGCTTTTTCATAATAGATAGAGATGATCCTTGGAGCCATTGGCATAATCCAGTTTGGATAGTACAAGAGGGATAGTAGCCTGCACCTTGTGTGGACATCCGAGGTGGTGGAAAATGTGTCGCAGAGTCTTCAAGGTGATGAAGGTTGTTTGTGATAAGTTGTCCACTTGGGCATTCAGTGTTAACTTGGAGTCCATGGTAATTCCAAGGTTTTTAACTTCCTTGGATAGTTGAGGAGGTGGTCAAGATCGTCAGGCCAGGCGCACAGTGAGTCAACATTTTTCCAGTCACCACATGTGAGCATTTCTGTTTTGGAAGCATTTAGTTTGAAATGGTTCCTAGTCATCCACCGATCAACGGCTCTGAGACAACTGAAGATTTGTGAGTTTTCAATGTCTTTGTGGCATTCCAGTTTAAGTAGTATTTGTGTGTTATCTGCATAGTTGTAGCATGTAAGTTGAAAATCATTGATCATTTCTTGTAATGATATCATGTAGAAGTTGAAAAGCAAATGTGAGATGATTGATCCTTGGGGGACCCCTGCTTTTGTGAGGTTGGGTTTGGATGAGAAGTGGGGAGGATAGATAATATTAGTTCTGGTTTGAAGGTAGGATGTAATACAGTTGAGAGCAGATGTGATAACTGAAAAGGGCTTAAAAACTAATTTTCAACTGTTTGAAATGTAAATGGTGTTACCACAAACAGAAAATGAGTCAGAAAATGTTTTTAATAGCCATATTCACAAAACTTTTTTGAAAGAGAAGTTTCACTTAAAAGAAAAAAAAAGTGGTAAAGAACTTTGATCAGTGGCACAGATATTCCGATAACAGATATCATTGTAAATGTAATGAAGGGACTCACAAAGGTATCTTTGACTAGGATCACAAGTAAGGAGAGCTTGCCCTTAATTTTTGTGGGGTCATTAGCTTTGTTCTCAATTTAGAGAGGAGAGTAAAATTGTTGGTCTTAAAGTCGCTTAAGATGGAATGCCTATATCCTGAACGTAAATTCGCCCTCAAGAAAGGAGGGTGTGAATATAAAGAGCAGGACATCAATAAGACAACCACTAAGTTGTCTATACATAATTAATGATAAAGAAAAAAGACTATTGGATAAAAAGATTTTTCATTTGTGCACAAATGAATGTACTTCAGGGGAAACAAAATGCCTATTCCTAAATACACAGATTTTTTTTTTTTTAAAGCTATCATTTTTTTCTTATTTTATAAGATCCAGATATTGGAAACAGCAGAGGACATAAGAACAATTTGTATTTTCAATTTATCTGAAATACTTAACCATAGATGGACTGTTAATGCAAAGGTTATCATTTGTCCCATCCTGGAGGTTGATCTAATTTGAACTTTATAGAGATATACACAATTTCATTCAGAAACTCTCAAAAATAAATAAATGGATAGGGATGGTGAAAATGAGTCCAGTTTAAAACCTAAATCCACTTTCACCATTCTCTTGGACAATTTATGACCCAAGGCTGTTGCATTTCAAAAACAGTTGTAGCGAAGGGCCTTGACAAGAATCTAAATCTAGTGCCAATCCTTGTTACAATCTTACACGTCAAGAGAACGTGGCCTTGAAACGTTTAAGGAAAAATGCTAAGTTTACAATTACACTCATTAATATAGGGGTCGGAATACTCAGTTCATTTTAAATACCTGATTTCGGTCTGGGACCTTGAAAGCAGCAAATAAATATAAGAACAATACATCACTCATTTATTAATTCAAAGCAACAATCTTGAAAAATTAGATTGAAAAGATTTTTTTGTCCCAAACCATATTTGAAATTTGGAACTACATATAAAGGTTTTCAAAAGAAAATTGAAAGGCGATACAGACATGTCTAGAATGTTAATTTCATAGGAGTAAAAAGATGTGTTATACTTAAAAATAAGGGCCGTATTTATACTTTTTGGCGCACAACTGCGCCAACGCAGTTGTGCGTCAAAATATTTAACGCCGGCTAACGCCATTCCAAAGCGCCATGCGGGCGCCGTATTTATGGAATGACGTTAGCCGGCGGAGCTGCCTGGTGTGCGTCAAAAAAAATGACTTACACCAGGCAGCGCCGGCGTAGGGGAAAATGGAGCTTGGGCGCCAAAAAATGGGGCAAGTCAGGCTGAGGCAAAATTTTCGCCTCAACCCGATTAGCGCCATTTTTTTTGACTCCCAACCCCCATTGAAATGACTCCTGTCTTAGCAAAGACAAGAGTCATGCCCCCTTGCCCAATGGCCATGCCCAGGGGACTTCTGTCCCCTGGGCATGGTCATTGGGCATAGTGGCATGTAGGGGGGCACAAATCAGGGCCCCCTATGCCACAAAAAAAAAATACTTACCTGAACTTCCCCTAAGTTCCTTGGGATGGGTCCCTCCATCCTTGGGTGTCCTCCTGGGGTGGGCAAGGGTGGCAGGGGGTGTCCCTGGGGGCATGGGAGGGCATCTCTGGGCTCCTTCCGAGCCCACAGGTCCCTTAACGCCTGCCCTGACCAGGCGTTAAAAAATGACGCTAAAACGGCTGGACGTCATTTTTTTTTACCCGCCCACTCCCGGGCGTCATTTTTGCCCGGGAGTGTAAATACGGCGCACATGCCTCGGAGTCATTTTTTAGACGGGAACGCCTACCTTGCATATCATTAACGCAAGGTAGGTGTCCACGCTAAAAAATGACGCAAACTCCAAGATCTTTGGCGCTAGACGGGTCTAACGCCAAAGTATAAATATGGAGTTAGTTTTGCGTCGGATTTGCGTAAAAATAAACGACGCAATTCCGGCGCAAACAGAGTATAAATATGCCCCTAAGTGTGCTTAAAAACAGCTAAGTTCAGTGACATTTGTGACAATAGCAGTTCTGCCTTAATAATAAATTAGTAAGAATGCAAGAGTACAATATCAAATTATACTTTTGCACAGACTACTCAGGATAACAGAGCTGTCATTTACTTTTATTCAAATAACTGGCTAGGTTTTAGTCTCAGTGGTAGCGGCTACCACTTGTTTTATTTTCTTGTTCCGGAAAGGCCAGGCCAGATTCAAGGAATTTGGCAACAGAGAAAACAATACATGACCCAGTATTTGACCTGCAGACTCCCAAGGCCAATTATATTGACGTATTCCCAGGTATCTTCACAAGAGCACAATCCAGGGTGTTTGTTGTCTCTCAAATATGGGCACAAGAAAAAAAATGGTTGTCTGTTTCATCAGTTTCCCTTAAAACTGGGCAGAGTGCACTGCCCTCAGGGCGACACCTCCATTTGCTAGTGAAAGATGCAACTGGTAGGGTTCCAGTCATCTTGTTAACGGTGGGTCGATCTCATCAAGAAATGTTTCAAATTGTGGTTCACACTTTTGAGTTAAAAGGTACTCGACCACTCTACCGTGGCTTGTTGATTGGAGTAATTTTGACCATTTGTGATCCCAAAAGACAATTTTTGCCCTTTTAATAGAAAAAGAGTTAATGAACTTGGGGTGTTGCCAGAGGTCAGGCAATACCAACGTGTAGAGGGTCTGTTTAACATACTTAAGCTGTGGCAATACAACAACACTCCTTGGCAGGCTAAGAATATCCTTCTGCCCATTCCTGTAGGGTTCCAGCTTGGGACTCAGACATAGTCTTATTCAATGGAAGATAGGTTTGAGTCTGACTATGGCAATAATGGGTTGGATCTCAAAATCCAGTTTAAAAAAAGACCAGGGGTGTGCTTTGTGAGAGTTTCAGTGCAGCCCTCAAAAACGTCTTTTCAGCTACCCCCAAGGCCTCTGCATTACTCTACCCCCAGAGTTCAAAACCATTAGGAATTAGGGAGATTATATTATCAATATGCATACCTTCAGTAATGCTCTTTCTAGTGGAAACTCTAACCACAGATTCCTCACCTTACAATACCCTCCAGGCGACAGAGTAGATCCAGAAACATTTCTTTAGAAGAGCTCCTGCACACCAGGGCTTGAAGTAGTGTGGCTCCACACTGGCTACATATCACCATGGAAGAGGCAGAGTGGAACCGCAAATAAGGGCCACCCCACCCCTGCATGTAGTTTCTTATTTTTGTGCCCTCACACACAGTGTAAACAAATGTTTGCACCAGTGTGCTGAATACTAACTTGGGACCTGTTCAGATGTTAAAAATAGGCCATTCCACAGAACAGGGATGTAGGAGGGCAGTGAGGAATATGTGTTTAAATATAGAAAATTTCCTATTGCAATGACTTCTTCCACTCTATACTTATAACCTCACATTTCTCACCCTGAAATAAACCAGCCTGCGTGTGGTGCAACTTCCAACTAAGATTGGTCTCTGCATGGCCACAACTGCCCAGTGTCTGGCCTGTACCTGGTGACAGCTACCAAGGTGTGACCAGCCCATGTGAGAGCTTCCACACTCAAGTTGTACTCAGCATCTACAGACCTCCAGCTAAAGAAATCATGACCAGCCTGAAGGGGCGGCATCTTCCAAAGTGTCACCTAGCACAACAGGGACCCAGTTGAGGATGTGCCAACCCAGGCATGGCCCATCATCAAGACCCAGAGGTCTAGGAAACTCACTGACAGTCCAATCATGATCACGCCATGTCAGGATTGCCACTTATGGGTACTGCTCACTGAACAGATCAGGATTGTGTGCATTGCCGTACAAAGGGTGAGGTGGTGGAAATAGGAGACACAATAAACTGGCAGGCAGAGTACGACCACTCTCCCAGAGTGTGTGCATGTCTAAGGGCTCAGGCATCTGAGGCAACTTGAGAGGACTAATTCCACCAGCAAGTTGTAAAAGATTTGTTGAGACTGCACAAACACCTTATTTGGAGGCGATTATATCTGCACCCGAGTTAAATTCACGCTACTACTGTTGACCCCATAGAGAATAGGAGCAGTGTCATTTTAAGGTTTTTTCGGGCCTTTGCCCAAGCATACTTCAGAACAACTCTGCATTTTATTACCCATTTTAAACCCAGGATGACAAATAATATATTTAATAATGTGTTGAAGACTGAGATGGAAAAATAGATGTGAGACAGAGACATAAATAAAGTTCATTTTCCAAGTGACCCCTTGAAAGGAAGGAGCCCTGAGCTATTGCTCACTTTGCTGATGCCCTATAAAGTCTCTGGGGACAGACCACCAAGATGGATGGAACAACAGAAGAGGTTAGGAACAGGGAAGGTGCGGAACAAACCCAGATAGCTCCTAGTGATGCCAAATTACTTTTCTGATAATAGCAGTGTGCAGTATTACATTCTATTGTGGTCTTGAACAGAGAAGCACTGGATCAGACATTCTAATATTAGGACCGCTGAACTCGAGCACCCTCACTATTTTCCTGAGAATCCACTGACTGCTCTTCATTTGTACTACTGAGACTCAAGTGCGGCAATGGCGGTACTTAGCCTAGTTTGCAGTTCCATAATAATTTGTACTCCAGGACATCAAAGGCCAAAGTCTCAACCCCATGGTTGAGGCTAAGTAGCACCTGCTTGCACTGTAGCCCCCAAACAGTGGTTTGATACCAGTGTAGCAAATTTGAACTTGGGCTCGTTTGAAGATAAACATATTTTTAACAACATGATTTTGTATTATGAGTAGGTCACTATATGATCTAGGTTTATTGATGACAATTTGTTCGATGTGGCACAAGGGTTTACAAAGTGGTGCAATGCTAGCATTGCGCCACTTTGTAAATATGGCGCAGGATGAGGGCCTGTTTAGCGCTGACTTATCATTTTTTTTAAATTACGCTATGGTTGCGCTAAGGAGCGCAGGGGTCTTGTAAATATTCCCTTAGGTGACTACAGGATATGTTGAAGTATTCGATAAGTACTGTTACCAGAGACGTCCTATGATGCCTGTTTGATAATGTCTTATTCATAACGTTAAAGGAAACAAAATGTCACTTTGCTTTGTATGCTGTGTTTTTCCTCAATAAAAGAAAAACAAAATGTTTAAAAAAAAATAATATGGTACGAAGCAGACTTCATCAAATTGGCAACCTGGTCATTTAGAGTGACATTATGGTCAATTTTAAAACAGAGCGACTTTGCTCGTCGTACCAGGGTTGGGCTTATGCTTAGTTTTTGTAGAGTGGCTAGCCATTTTTGCACTGTGGTGGGGAGTTCATTGAGAACAGGAACAGGAATTTTATCATAAGGGGGTTTAACTGTAGAGAGATTGATCACATTTATTTTTTTTGTTTATCCAGGACATTTCTGAAGGTAATTATGTTCAACAAGTCTGATATTCAAAGGTAGAAATGAGTGTCTTCAGCATGTTTATGCCGTCATGAAAATTCTGACCATTGTTTCAATGTACAAATTGATCAGATGAGGCATATTTCACTGCATGGACTGCTGAGAGACTAACATCTTATAAAGGAACAAGGGTCCCTTAGATAAGAGGACTATAGATTTAAATACAACTTACAATGACAATGAAGTCTATGGAAAACATGCAATAAATCAGTCAATTTATTCCAAACAAAAGTAAGAAAGTGTAGTGGGAAAAAAAAAACGTCTTGGAAACCATAAATCAAAATTGCTCAGGCATACCCCATGTGACAGAAAGCGCAGTTAAAGTCACAATTTTACAGTACTCTTGTTCATGTCAAAACATATATTACTGTACAGAGTCCAAGTATTAAATGTTGACAATGTTTCGATCCCTTATTTGATAGGTGGGATCTTCATCGAGACATAGAAATTATGCCTGAGATGCACATAAGTAGTCACTGACTATATAACCAAGACCTGTTAAAAGCAAGGGAAGAAAAAAAGGAGAAAAGGGTATGAGCAATTATGATTTATGGTTTCCAAGACGTTTTTGTTTTCCCACTACACTGTTTTCTTACTTCCGATTGAAATAAATAAACTGATTTATTGCACGTTTTCCATAGACTTCATTATGATTCTATGTGGTATTCAAATCTAAAGTCCTTTTATCTAAGGGACCCTTGTTCCTTTATAAAATACTTGCCCCTGGTCCCCTAGTACCCGTGGGTTGTCCCTTGTGTGTTTTAAAACTATTTGAGAGACAAACATCATCAGCTGTTTCACATCAAAAGTGATGAGCTGATCCAGTCTCGCGTCCCCTTGGCATTCTGCTATATGTAGTTCCGATTTTTTAGTTATAAATACAAATTTACAAAAACCAAACACAAAGAAAATGAATAGATGGAGTATTTCCATTTGACATGGAGCTGTTTCAAATCAAAGTAAACTTTATAGAATTAACAACGGAACAGGGAAGGAGAAAAAGGATTGAGTGAAGGAGAGAGGAAAGTTAAGGAATTGAGAGGTTGGATAGAGGGAAAATGGTAGGCAGATGACAAGAGGTAAATGAAAATACGTCCTCTTTTGATATGGGTTTCGATCTGAGGGAAGCTGGGAGCCAGTTTTACAAGGAGTCGGTGACTGTTTTTTGCTGGATAATATGTCCTGGATACCGTGGCTTTCTTTCATCCAAAGGCTTTGCGGCTGATTGGGTGTCCCTGAACATTTTAGTAACCCTGAATCGATTAATACCTCGACTAATGCTATTCTTAAGCTTCTATTTTTCAAGTATTTTGAGGATGCAAGGGCTCTAAGAGAGTATTCCAAATCTACTGTTTTATAAAGCTTTGCATTACAATAAACCCAGATACCTGGAAGAAAAGATTAGAATCTCAGGAGGCAGTCGCTCCCTCAGAAGTGAAAACTCTCTCAGGCTAGAAGCCCCCAGATTCAGAAAACAAAAAAACCTACACACTCCTTTTCAGGAGTAGCTCCAAGGATTTGGAATTCTCTACCACCCTAGTTTCGATAAAACCCATCGACCCACATTTTCAAAAAAGATGTGACAAAGATCCCAATGAACCGCTTCCTCTTATAAAGCCCCGGTTAGCCTGTCCCCCTGGGTGCTGCAATGACATTAATACCAATACAGGGCAGAAGCACATCCATCCCAGTAGAATCTCCACACAAACACTGTTCTACTTGGTACCTGGAACTGAAGTGACTCAGAACAGGCTCAGAAAGCCATCTTGGAGAATCTGTCTCAGTGCTTCATAAATGGATGGCGGACGCTTAATAATAACTCTGTTGCAACATGCCATATCTTGCTTTAGCATTTAGTACTCAGTCTATGTTTTATGTTAGGTATTAATTCTTGTTATTTTTCAGGTCTTTGTTTCTGTTTCTAATCGTATGTACAGCGGTCTAATACCCTTGGGTCATGTCCACGCTTTATAAAACACCCTAAATAAATAATTAATAAAAATAATACTCATTTTAGGCTTAATGTCGGACACTTGTCCGTTTATTTTCCTATGTACGTTCATGATGTGCAAAGATCCCCTGCTACTCTTGTGACAATCAGTCTCGCCAGAGTACCCTTTATTTATTTATTTGCGCATTTTATTTAGTTTCTAGGAAACAGACCCGTACTTACTGCTGATGCTTCGCACTTTAAACATTATGCAACGTAGTCCTGAACTCGTCTTCTTACATAGGCTTCCCTCTAATGCTATTTATCTAGTTGTCATCAATTTTCTTCTGAGTGGACTTAGAATTAGGAAGAACTTCTATCTCATTGTTTTCAGCTATCTATGGCCTACATGTTACCTGATCTGTTATAAATAAAGTATTTTGTTAGTTCATGTAAAAAATTTTAATGATGAAATGTGTAATTTGTGTTGGTATCTATTATTGTTTTAAATGAACCAACAAATGCCTTTGTTGATTGTCAAGAGAGAAATAAAGCGAGGTGCAGAAAAGTCATCAGAAACGGGGCGAAGGAGAACAAAGGCAGCCAGGCACAGTGGATTGTCTGATGTTGACCAATACCAGCTGATTCTTGATGCTATTCTGAGAGATAATGAAGCACGGGCTACGGGTGACCCTCGTTTTGCTAATAAGTGCAATTGTCATCACTGAAGGGTTGAGCCCTGTAAAATTAGTCTCTTGCCGAGTCAGGGGAAAGTAGTTATGTCAACATTAAACAAAATACCCGGCCTTCCATTAAGTTCACTTTCTAATGTTTTCTAGGAAGATTTATAATGTCAAATGGATTTAACATGTAATATGTTTAATGAGTTAGCTCCTCAAAGAAACAAATCCAAAACACTAAACTTTGATGTGAACTGGGAGCGACAAAGAGATACCCATATGCTAGCTGAATTGCACAATGTGAGACCAGGAAACCTGGAATCAATCCTGGCTCCTGTGCTTGACCAAATTGTGTGATCCTTGACAATGATCTTATTTCACCCCACCTCCTTTTCTCTCATCATCACGTTTGAGAGCACTCTAAAATACATCAGTTCATGATGTGCACTGTACTAAAACCTCTCGTGTTTGGTTTAAAGAACACAAGTGAAAATCTTCTGCATCTTAAAGAAATATTATTTTTTCATATTTTGAAGAGTATTTATCATACTTTTGTATAACTATTTTTTCCCTGGCTTGGCTCATGCTAAAGTTCCTAGAGCCAAGCAAGACCCTTTGCTGGCCTCTGGCTCTGCTCTTCCAAATCATTTTTTGGCGTGCTCACAATAGTTTAAACAGTTCTTTTTCTTGTGTAGTTTTCAAAACTTTTTTTACACTTGGAATTTTCACTAACTGAACAAAAATGGATTTCCCATCTAAAATTTAAATCCTGATTCTTAGAATCAGAATTTGCATAGGGAACCCTACTTTCTCACACAAGGTTTATTCTCAAGAGTAAATTAGGGTTGGGCGTGGAAAACTCTGAGTGTAGGAGTATATCAGAAAAGTGTCAGATTGGTGGCCATTACATTCCTTGTGCTCATTTGCCAAGCAAATTGCATGGCATTTTTCAGTGTAGAAACATACGAAAAATATTTCTACAGAGAGTTGGAACAAATGTCTTTCTAGGGTTATGTTGCTTGAATGTGAATTTACCTTAAAAACAAAAGACAAGAGACGTCTGGCAAAACAGGAACAGATTGTTTAATTAAACATTAAGGCCGGTTGAGCATTTACAGAATTGGGTCTGAGGACTGTCTTTTGTTGTACATTAGTTTGAAGTAGGTTTTTATACATTTCTCTGAGTACCATAAACTAATAAAACATTCCTTTATTGATTAAGAATGTGAACAGTTGTCATGGAGTGGTAAAAAAGTCCAAATAACAAATGCAGGTGGGCCTCAACCTTGCTTGGACAAGATGTGGGCCAGCGAGTACATGTCCAAATGTCTGGCCTGAGGGAGCGTGGTTGCTGTGTGTGGGGTGTGTGCTGTGTTCTGGTTGGCTAAGTGTTCCTAACTACATGTGGCATCTAACTTTATGGTGTTTTGGGAATGCACGCACCCCTCTGGCCATGTGTGTTTTATTGGGGCCAATGTCCTTGGACCATTGTGGTGTCACTGCGCCTATCAGTGGGATCTGATCTAAGTTTTCCTGTTTGAGCATTTGTCTGCCGGCTAAGTGTTACCCCCACCTGTGACCTGTCAGTCAGTAACCTCAGGCCTAGATCTCAGAGCCTGTCTCACCATGTATCTACGTGCCGGGGTTGATGGAGGGTTTATGACAAAGGAATCTAATAATGGGGATGCAATTCCGTTTGTGTATATGAATGTATTGCTGTGTGCATCAACATTGATTACTCCAAAGTTAACATTAGGAAAAGGACCATTCATTTCCCTCATGGAGTAGGGAATGGGTTTTGTGTGGCAGGGAAGGGGTTAAAAAGTGCCATATGACCTTTACAGCCAGACCTAAAACCAATATAGTGTACATTAGCTGAAAAATAGCCTTACTGTAAACTATGGAGAATTTTTTTCATTTTTTTAAATGAGTAAATATGGAACAAACACATAGCCCAATTTAGAGTTTGTGAGGTAGATTACTCCATCAATACATGATGGATCTCACGTCAGCCTTATTATAAGTGCCACAGGATATAATGCACTTTAATAAAGTGGCTAGGACAACCACCACATTTGTGACAGAGTATCTGCCAAATACTAAATAAGGCCATTAGAAGAACTTTTACAAATCTATATGTTTTAATTATTTTCTGAATGAGTTCCTTAGAGGTGTAGTGATTTATGCACAGTAGGAACATGGGCTGGGCTTACTTACTGACCCCTACATGTAAAAAGGGTGCATGTAGTTATGGCAAGTAATGAAGAAGTGTTTGTAGAATTAAATAATCACACATTAAAGTACACTTTTATCAGTCACAGCATTTTTGATGTAGCTTCTCTGTTCAGAATTAAATGAGACCAGAGACCATGGTGAGTGTTTTGCACTTCGCTCAGTACACCTGTAACTATCAAATATCTGCTGAGCGTGTTTACACAAAGGGCATGCAATGTCCAGGCCACTAACTCACTAAACACCTGACTCTATCTATGTATCTATCTATCTATCTATCTATCTATCTATCTATCTATCTATCTATCTATCTATCTATCTATCTATCTAGATATATCTCAAAGCTCCTTATGGGCCCTGTAGAGGGTGTCCTGTGCAGGTGGGCCCTGCTGAGGGTGTCCTGTGCAGGTGACATGCAGATCTATAAATAACGGTGAGCCAGCTTTTGAAGACTCAAGCCTCTTTTGTGTTGGAATTATCCGATGATAATATTGCACCATTTATGATTAAAACTTTAGGCCACATATAGGGTGCGTGTGACGGTTTGTCATCAGGCCATAGCATTAAAGTTTCTAAGTTCATTATTTAAAAACAGTTTCAGTAAATCCCTTTCAACGCTGTGCTAAAAACTGATGTACTAAAGTGAAACGCCTCCTCATGTTAAATAAACACTTTTATTGAATGTTGAAGAGTTCTTAACATATTTCTACTTGGTGTTTTTTTACACGATATACATGCCAAACATTTTCAGGTCTCGGCTCAAGCACAGGCTCATAGTGCCAAGCCAGACCTATGACTGAGCTCCTATTCAGCTCTACCTCAGGTTTCCCTGTTATTTTGTTGGCTTGCCCACCTCTGTCAGTATGTCACACTAGATATGTGTGCTAGATAGTCATGGGCATATTTACGAGAAAAGACATGCAGTGCTGTGACCTGTGTGACAGGTAAAGGGCAGGAATTTGCTGTATTCAAGTCAATACAGCACATTTCTACCTTTTCCGCAAGCGCTAGCACCCTTTTGGCTACTTACGCCAACACAGGCACCCTTGCACCATGGTGCAAGTGTGCCTCTGTTGCATGCAGGACTGTTTTTGTGCAGGAAAGTGCCCCACTATCTTCTCAGTTTATTGTTTTTAACATATTCAACATGAAAACAACATTGCAAACTTATAAAAACTATAAAGGCAATGGCATTATCTAGCAGCCCAGCTCACCAGCCCCCTCATTGAAGTGCACTCCATTTTAAATGGCTGTTCACCTGTGATCATGCAAAATATCATCACTCGCAGTGCATAACAGTTCATAAATGAAGTGGGCTAAACTTGGGAGGAAGCTAAATGTGAATGGTACTTGAACAGACCAGTGGAAGAAGAGCAAAAGCAAAAAAAAATCCCCTGAGGCATAGTGTTCTATCTGTTTGTGCTGCAGAATGCAGCACACGTAGAAAGAGGAAGTAACAAGTAGAAATAAAGATATTTCTCCTTATTCCACCTCCCTCGGAAGGCATACCATTTTGGCGCAATCCTAGGTCTACCACTTCTAGTAAACCTTGGAATGTGTCAAAATCCATGGGAGTTGCGTGCTGGAACACCCACGCAATGCCCATGGAATGCCTTCTGAGGGCAGAGAAGGGCAACACAGCGATTTGCACTGCATTGCTTCACTCCAGATTTATCAAGCCGCTCAAGGCAATGCGAAGTGGCCTTGCGTGACTTCATAAATTGCATTTGGGGGTTGTGTTGCACATGTACCACGTTGCGTGGTTCAAGCATGACTCAAATCCCCTTATAAATAAGCCCTTTGGAGTGTAAGAGAAGTGCACAAGAAAAAAATATGTACTTTTAAGTATTTGAGAACAATGCCTGATTTTGTAAATGAAGTGTTTGGCAACTTCCCTGACTAACGAGAGAGCAATCTTATCCGTTTATTGTTATTTAACATATTTAACATGAAAACAACTTGGCAAACTTATAAAACTATAAAATTAATGTTGTTATCCAGCAGCCTAGGTGACCAGCCCTCTCAATGACGTGCACTCCATTTTAAATGGCTGTGCACCTGTGATCATGCAAAATACCATCAATCACAGTGCACTACAGTACATAAAGGCAGTGGACTAACACCTTGGACCATGGAGGTGGCTGTGGCGGGAAGAAGCCAAATGTGAATGGCACTTGAACAGGCCAGTGGAAGAAGAGGGCTGACCAAAAGCCCCTATAGGTATATATTCTTTATCATGGCATGATAGGTTCATATATCAATGAGAACATTACTGTCATTAAGAAAACCTTTGAATATCCAAAAATACCTGAGGCATATATGCAGACGTCAGAGGGCTTTGTGGAGCCTGGGTCAGAAATATCACACAGGCCCTTCGCGCTACAAGCATGCATTTCTAACTTTTAAAAAATGTGTCCTCATGGAAAGAGAAAACATGTCAGCTAGCGTACCTGGTGCCATCTCATGGTGTTAGCTATGTAAGCTGGTGTAAATAAATAGGACTTTGTTGCTTCAAAGCCTGTAAATAGACTTAGCAGCATGACAGTAGGGCCCTCCATACTTATGACCTAAAATACATAAACATCTCTGGAACCTCTGGACAGAGATGCTGCTGCCATCAATACTTTTCTTACAGACTCTGTTCATCTGTAACATATAAGTGCGGGAGCCCAGTGTTTTTATTAGGAGCTTGCCACTGGTGCTACCAAATAGCGTGTCGCCGAATACCAAGGCTGTCTAGTGTTGAACTTACCTCATGTCTCCTTTTTCCACCAAATTGCACTTCTAATCTCCTTACCTCACGCTTGAAGGCCCATTTTCTCTCCTGTTTTCTTCCTTTGACTTCATTTTCTCCCATTTTTGCCTTTCTCTCTCCGTTACTCTAGGTCAAAGTGTGAGGAAGGACAATAGCACCTAGTTACCGAATGTGGGGCCTACCAACTACAACTATCAGTACAAACTAAGCACTGATAAAGACTGACTAATTCCTATCACCAGCAGTGCAATAGGGTAGATGCTTAATCTATGCTGGGCATTTTGTGCCAGATTCACCATACTCTACAGGTAAAATCAGAATTCTGCCCCTGTGGTTTTACCACCATGCTCGGAGTAGATTTCCCACTTTTATAGGATTCCCAAAGGATCACAGAAGTGAAGCTGGGTATCTATGATGACCGTTGAATTGCAGGGGAATTTAAATTCACAAACGTGACATATGCGGTGTCCCCATACCGGTAATCTTTACATGAGTAAATTATTTAAAATGTGCATTTACATAATCAATGTTTTCTGGGGAATACCCCTTAATTCAAGCTCCCATTAAATATGAGAGTCTACTTTTTATTTTCTCGGACCAGAAAGGCACTTATAGTGCTTTGCACAGCAGTACATTTACATGTGTTTTCGGAATGGGAAAACTACCTGATAGAGATGTGTGAATACCCACAAACATATGTGTTTGTGGGTGTTTACTGTATGCTGGCCCAAACAGAAACACCATCCATTCCGACCCTAACCTGGAAGTTATCATTATGATGTCAATTCCATCATGCTGGTGAATTTTCCACCAACGTTGGTACACTAAACAATTCTAAATTGCCACCGATCACTGTTCTTTAAATCTGGGGGAGCTCTTCATTAGCATAAACACCTTTTGTGGACCCCCAAGTTGCCAGTAGCGAACAAAACAGTTTCTGTGCTTGGCATTTTACCAGGAAACCTAGTAGGCTGTCTACTATTCTGAAAGAGGTTTGGCTAGTTGCACTTGACATTTATGGCTTATAAAGGAAAATTCCTGATTTTTTGAATTCTTGTACCTTCAGATTAGAGGAACTCCTTTGGGTTCACATAAGGCATTTGGCTATATAGATCTTTTAATGTAAGAAGTTTTACAGATGCATGCGGTTCAGGCACAAAAGTGGTCTAGGAACTGGTATGCATGTCTAATGCATTGGCATCTGTTTGTTTTGGATTGATACTTCCAACAGCTCATGTTAATGTGGAACCTGATCTCATGATCAGACTCGATATGTACCCCTAAGGTCTCACTTAGAGCTTATCAAACATGATATGAAATGTGTGGTACAGGGAGTACCAGATATATTTTACTAATTACAGGACTGTATTATTATAGTAACACTGCTTGATAAATGCTAGTATGCCACATTTATATTGCAGTATTGCCACAGTACCGCATGGGAGTGCCTGCCTTTCCTGTTGATATCAACAAAGAGCTAGTGCTAAATGTGCATGAATAACTGCAGACAAACTCACAGATACGTTGCTTCGACACGTTATTTCCCTTTAAAGACACATTTTCAGTAATACCACAATTACTAACTGCAGTAATAAAATTGATGATTCATAGTTCTGTAGAGGACTTACAGCAACCCAAAAAGGCTAAAAAAGGATTTATCTTAGAATCAGCTCTTTAGGGTTAGATCATCTTTAACCATAATTGTTTTTAAACAGTAAATTATAGAGTCAGCAAAGTAGAAAATGAACCTGTGTATGAAGTTTCATGTGGACTTGCTTAGGTAGTTTTGATATGTCTCTTCTGATGCAAGGATGCATGGAGGGACGTGAATTGTTAAACTACGGGGGGAGAGAGGGGCCATAGTCTTGAGCTGTGACTGGGCTTCCACAAAGTCAAAATCATCTCGCTTCTCGTAAATAAACATTATCAACTAATCATTGCTTGGCACAGGAAGCCAGGCCGTCCTCAGAGAAGTGAGAATGTGTTGCATAAATAAAGTTGTATGCTGCATCCGCCTGCAGGTCTCCTGATTGCATTGGAGTCCAGCAACACTTTGCCACCTGATGGATGTACTGCGTTGTAGGTTCCACCAGATGCACCACCAGTGTCAGTGTTATTATGTGAAGGAGGAAAGCAGGAGAATAAAGTGAGCTGCATTGTATGGACTGCTTACTTTCATCCCCACTCTAGCATTTTCAGAGTTAACTAACCAAAGCACATCTAATGTAGGGGCTGGCATTATTGAGGAAGCCACCACAAATCAGCAGATCCTCTCTTCACACCTTCAGCAGTCCAACCGCTTTTATTTAACAACTTGACTGTCCTGTTGATACGTGTACACACCTTGAAAGGGTGTATATTGCATGTGCTTGTAACATATATGTTCACCAAAACTGTAAACGCCCCCTAGGCCCAGCACAATCCCTTTTGCCTCCCCCATTGGGAGACTAAGGGCCTGAATACGATCTTGGTGGATGGGATACTCTGTCACGAACATGACTGTTATCCCCCATCTGCCATATTACAAGTTCCACTATATCCTTTGGAACTTGTAATACGGTGGACGGAATATCTGTCACGTTTGTGGTGGAGTAACCCATCCGCCAAGATTGTAATCATGCCCTAACTCTTCCTCATGCTGCAGTTGATGTTACCGAACTAGTGCCCGATCCCTTTTGGGCACTGGCAAACTCCTGAATCAGGCATCTGACTGCTCACTTCCAAGCCTTCACTTATTAGTACACACATATTGGAACGTCCGAAGAGGGATTCCCTATCTGCCACAGGTATCCCTCAAAGTGACTTCTGTGAAGGCAGACACTAAATTGATTTTCCACCACCAGTATTGTTCACAGATATTCCAATAACAAAACTCTAATTTAGCTTGATGGTGTCTTATACATTTTGAGCCTAATTACATCCATCCATCCCCGGAATCTCTTGTACCTGGGTCACAAATCAGAAGGGCCAGCTCAATCTGAATGGACCCAGCTTATCGTAATACCATAACTGGAATCCTGCTGCATCGTGTTCCTTCTACCTTTATGCAATAAGTAATAATGTCATATTAAAAATTCTAAATGTTTGGCTAAGTTACCACTATACACTTAGTACACACCTAAGCTAGAATAGGGTCTAAAGTGAGAGCGTCTTGAACACCTATTGGCATAAAATGTGGATTCCTCTGCCAGAAAGCCTATAGCAGTTTTAAAGCATACAGAAATGAACACTGTATACCTCTGCACATCTGGGTATTCTGCACATTTGGGTATTTGTACTGATAGCATATTGCCTCAGCATGGCTAATACTAGAAAAGATGGGCAGAGATTTATTTACAAATGAAATTAGTGCAAGGGCCTAAAGTATTTTTTAAGTGCCTGCTGCCAGTGCTACTGAAAGCTAAATACTAGTGCACACACATTTGCATTCCACGCCATGCCTTTTTCTTCAACTACTTTTCACTTCCTGTCTCTTTATCTCATTTTTGCGGGCTTTTTTCATCCCCATGTGCTTTTTTAGTAGCCTTTTATCTGTGTTCGTCTTCTTGCTCCTTTGTCCTTTTCTCTCTCTGCCTGTCTTGTGGGTCAAAAGCTAATGATCAAACATAAGCTCTGGCTTCCAAAAATGTGTGTTGGTTCCCAACACTTGCAACCACTAGCACAAATTTACACCGAAGTCCAGAATGTTTGCTACCTATGCTTTGAAACACTCCAGGACCCACTTTGACATTCTATATATTTTTTGCTTCAAAGGTAGATGGCCCCCAGTTTCCATTTCATGAGCCACACTGCTCAGTGAAAACTTGGGGAGTGGTTTGTGAGGGGAAGTGTAGGAGGGAACAGGCCCAGCACTTGTTTGCATGCAGTTGCCATATCACAGATCAATTTGACTTAATCTACAGAGCCACCTTCTTATCCCTTCCCAGCAAGCCAGAGAGAGGATAATTGTCACCTGACTGTCTTCTGAGACTCCAAGGAAGGATACCATATACTTCCTGTGAGCTAAGACTTTAACTCATTCACATGGAAGACTATTTGGTGTGCATGTGTGTCACCTGTGCCAATAAAGTAGCTGCCTCAGAACTGTAGATAGGCTAAACAATTTGTCATCCGGAGCTTAAGGGCAGATCGGTCTCAGGTTACAAATGTCCTCATCCTCGTGGTAGCTTATTTGGTTAGCTTTTTGATACTACTCCATTAGTTCCTGACCGGCCTGTAGGCTATCATTTGCCTTATTCTTGATCCGAGCTATCCATATCTGGAGGTCCACAAAATAAGCCACCATGGCGGTGAACAGACTGTTCCTCAAATGTACCTCCCCAGAATGTCTGGTAGCAAGATCAACAACAACAAGCATGTACTTATTTCCTGAAGATAAGGGGGTGTCAAAAGGACCAACAAGGTCCAATCCTACCATCTCAAATAGTATGTCCACCATTCTACCAGTGGTGTCTTGTCTGGCCTCCAGACTTGCTACTGGCTTGACAAGCCAGGCAGGTCCAATAGGCAGGTCCAATAGAATACCTCTGTTTCTCAAAATAAGTCTAGGTAAGTGGATGTGGAGCTAGTAGTAAAGTATTCTTACCTTGCAATTCGGTGGTAAGGACAATATTATGTATTTGGGAAGAAGAGTATGTACCACTTGAGTAAGTGGCCTGTGACATTATGAAGGTTTCATCATCTGAAGATGCTAATACCCTAAATAAAAATACAACATTTGGGCCATTCACTTTAAGCATGTTGAAATTATGGGTAGTAAAATTGCTCTGGGGAAACCAATTACATACTTATGCCCTAAATACGAGTCAGGTGTAGCGGTATCCCTGTGCGGCATACGGCTGTGACTGATAACACACGTCCAGTATTTCTGCACTCAGCTGTTCTAGTTGCAGGAACACCAGACTTGGTTTTACCGGCAGGTTGTTCCATAAAATAAAATCGCACAAGGCTTTGGTTGCAACATTAGCAAAGGCTATGTCCATGCTTGAACATATTTTTTTTCGGTGAGGGCAAAGCATGCAATGAGCATTCCTCAAAAGGCACCGCTTTCCCCTACTTACCTCTCAATCCTCCGCTAACCACCCCAACACAGCGCCTACCCCTAAGTTAATTCCCATGGAACAGGGAAACCCAGGTGGAATTCTGCTTGTTTAACTGATTTAAAACAGTTATTCCCCACTCTGGAAGATTTGCTCATAATTGCATGATACTGGTGGTGTGCTACCACAAGTAACATTGATTTTGTGTGCTGTATTTACACACCGCTAGAACCATGCAACTCGTAATTAGGACCTTTGTGATTTTCTCCAGGGCTTATTTTGCCTTATATTCTGAATTCTGCATGCCTGATCGAACGATAACACTTGTGGGAAGATTTATTATTTTTGGCGCAAAACAGCCAGAGTTTCTGGTTTGCGTTGCACAAGTGTAAGGATGAACCACAGATTTATCTTTATTACTAATACCCTGCTTCTGCTGTCATCCCCTCAGCTGGCTCACAAACAGGCTGCCTAGTGCCAGCATAATCTTTTCACTATGGTGCATGGGTGCGTGTGTAATATCGAGCATAAGTTTTGAACAGGAAGCCTGCCCTTCCAGTACACAAATCCTGTTCCTAGACAAATTGTAAAGCAATCCCCACATTGGATGTCTGCTGTACAGTGAAGCACATGCAAGGTGTAGAATGATTAAAGAAATAAAAAAATTTCTACGAGTACCTGCCTGCTTCAATGAGGCATTGTTTTTTTCAACTCAAAACTTAGTTTGACTATCTAGCAGATCAGGCTTTGCTTCAATAATTATGAGTGCTTGTGTTGTAACACCCAAGTTCCAACAAGTAATGCCCCATTGACGCAAAGTAGCACAAGCCACTGCAAAGTACTATTTGCGCTGAAAATTTCCACTGTTTCCAGTGCAGAAAACCTTTGATGCTGAAAATTAAATACCCTTGAAGTGTTTGTGTCTCTTTCTGTCTCTGTGTGATTTAACACTAGTGCTAATGCTGAATAAATCTGCCCCCTGTTATGGTTTTAGTCAATTGTGAAACTGTGGGCCATATTTATCAAGGTTTTAATTCGCCATTGCACCACTCATGGGGGGCAAGGGCGGTGCAAAACCTAAGTGAGATTTATCAAGCAATGCAAGGCCACCTTGCGTGGCCCTGCATGGCTTGATAAATCTGGAGTAAAGCAAGGCAGCGCAAGTTGCTGCTTTGTGATACTCTGCAGCAGGAAGGTGCTCCACGGGTGGAGCGTGTGTGTTACAACACATCCACCCATGGATTTTGGCACATTCCCGGATTTACCATTAGTGGTAGACCCGGGAATGTGTCAAAATGCTACGCTTCCCCAGGTGAGGAGTAACAAAGAGAAATATTTTTATTTCTCCTCATTTTTCCTCTTTTTCTGCAGCACACATAGAAAGAGGAAAATGCCTCTCAGGATTGTTTTTGTGCAGGAACGTGTCCCTTCCTGCACGAAAACAATCCTGCCTACAACACAGGCACTCTTTCAACATGACGCAAGGGTGCCTGCATTGGCACTAGGCAGCCTAAAGTGCACTAGCACTAGGAAAGGACAAGAATGCACAATATACTGTTAAAAAAGCCACATTCTTGCCCTTTTAGGCAGAGCAGCAAGGTGGTGTGCTGTGATGTGCTGTGTGAAAGATTGATAAATCTGTCCCTGTGAGTTTTCTCGAGATGCAACACTCAGAATCTGGACATTTTCTCCCAGAAACATAGCACCAGCTTTTATGAGGTGAAACATGCAGTGGGAAATGCAACACTGGTCCAAGCGCTATATGCATTGGGCTTGAAATACCAAATCAGGTGCAAACATCAGTGTGTTCCCAATTTGACATCTACCGGTCATCAGACTGAGGAATGCGTTCATTAAAAATCCAATAAGCTATAAAAATGTACTCAATCTAAAAATAGGATTGAATGAATATGCAAATAAGGTATTTCAAAAGCAGAAGCTGGTAATTTAGCAGCACCTGACAACAGAAATAAAATGGACTATCTATCGAAGAGAATTTCCAAGTCTGCACTTGTAATAACAATAGTTATTTGCCCTGCGTATGTCAGGGAACAATTTGTTATCCAATTATTACTACCCATCCAAAGTGGGCAACCGTTTTATCAACATTGTAATAATAAAAGGCTAAATTGTCTTTGCACACATTTCTGCCTGCCCCTTCCAGGTCATCGAGGAAACGTAACACCGATCATACTGGCAAATAAATTTACTTTAAATAGTAAACTTGCTAGGAAATGGCTATGACACTGTGGTGGATTTTTTTCAGCATTATTCTCAGGATCACTCTTTGCCTGACCTCTAAATAAAGATCAAGGCCTATATTTCTACTCTGTTTGCGCCAGATTTGCATCATTTCTTTTGACGCAATCCGGCGCAAACCTAACTCCATATTTATGCTTTGGCGCGAGACCCATTTAGCGCCAAATTTATGGAGTTAGAGTCATTTTGTTACCGTGGAAACCTACTTTGTGTCAATGAGATGCAAGATAGGCGTTCCCAGGCAAAAGATGACTCAAAGGCATTTGCGCCTTATTTATACTCCCGTGTAAAAATGATGCATGGGAGTAGGAGGGCCTTAAAAAATGTCTCTAAGCCTGTTTAGAGTCATTTTTTAATGTCTGGGTCAGGGCAGGTGTTAGAGGACCTGTAAGCTAATTTCCATGGTCTCCGACCATGGAAGTAGTCCAGAGGTGCCCTTCCCTGCACCCAGGGACACCCCCTGCCACCCTCGCCCACCGCTGGTTTGCATAAAAAAAGTATAAATATGGGCCTAAGTATCAAAGCTTGTACCAAGGGTCCACACGAGGGTACCTCCACGGGTGATAATCTGCACCACACAAATCGACATACTAGCTAACCATAAGAGATAAAAAGATAAATATATAATATATAATAACACTAACACAGACCCCCCCAATTCAAAATAACAATTATCATAAAAGAAATAATGAAAAGCTAATTATTGCACTTATCCAGATTCACCAGAGATAGAAACAAGACTTTTCTTAACTTGTGTGGCATTTAAAATATATGATGCCACTCTATAACACACATGTGAATTGTTAAGTGTTAATAAAAATTCCAGTGCCACCGGATGAGTTCTTATACTGTATTTCCTAAAAAGAGGTTTAAGATAAAAAAAAATTCTAAGATGTTCATAAAACTTGCAAAATAACAGAAAGTGCAAAGCACTTTGTTTACTTGTCCCATCACAGGGGCAACTGGATGTCTCATGAGGACAGGACCTCATACTGGGAAATGCTACTAAATGATGCGCTATTCCCAGTCTTAATCTTGTCAGAACGAACTGGTGCTGCATATTAGTAACACAAAGTAGATAACCTTCTCTACTGGCCTCCAAAGAAAGGGATATATCTATATATATATATATATATATATATATATATATATATATATATATATATATATATATATGTGTGTGTGTGTATGTGTGTATATATATATATATATATATATATATATATATATATGTGTGTGTGTGTGTGTGTGTGTGTGTGTGTGTATATATATATATATATATATATATATATATATATATATATATATATATACATATATATATACCAAAAGTGGATTTTATGGATTCATTTGTTTTCCTGCCGTCCACCCTATATTGCAAAAAAGTGTCCTTTATTAATTTCTTTGATAATATCAACACTTCCTCTGGGTCTGAATTTATAGTTATGCTGAATACAGATTTAGAAGAAGAGTCAATAAAGGCGAGCCATGGAATACACAGAGCATTATTCAATTTGTATCCAGTTTTAAACAATCTAGGATAATTTGCTTAGTGAAACCGGTTTCCTCCTGGGACCAAATACTACGCCATAGGAGTAAGGGGCTCACCTGCAGCACGTCCTCCAAAAGTTGGAAACCCACCTCTTGATGTACAATCCAATTAGATGCTGAAGTAGGTAAACATAGCAAACGTTTAAAAAAACGATTTTCCTCTAATTGTAAAGGGGTGCTTTTTGTGTACCCCCATACTCCTGCTCCATACACTACATTGGATAATGCTCTAGCCCTATAGATGTTTACCATAATGGATATAGGGCGACTCCCTAAATTACTAGCATATCTAAAAATGGCACAAGAGTTCCTTCTTAACTTATCCTTAACCGAGTGAATATGTTGGTTCCATTGCCCATTGCTCGAGAACAATACACCCAGATAAGTGAATGAATTAACAGTAGTAATCTCTGTATTATGGATATGATAACTCCTGCATTTCTTTACATTTTGGCCACAGGCCATAGTAAAAGTTTTAGATTTGTTAATCACCATACCCTTTGAGGTCATGAACTGTTCTAAGCCATTCATTAGTTTTTGAAGCCCCACTGGGGTCCTAGAAATCAGGACAACATCATCAGCATAAAGTAATGAGGGTACGGGCCGCCCTGCCACATGGGGGGGAGGGGTCCACCTGAATTTCCTGCAGGAACTTATCCACCCTGTTATTATATAAAGAAAACAGTAACGGGGTGAGTACACAACCTTGGTGAGTACCTCTTCCAATCTTAAAAGGGGTGGTGCATTCTCCCAGTTGCCCAAAGCAGACTTTGCATGTTGAATCTGAAGATAGGTAGGCAATGAAGTCAATGATATACCTTGGGGCACCCATATACAGTAATGTGTTCCAAAGAAGGGCATGCTCTACTAGATTGAAAGCACTACTAAGATCTGCAAAGCAGAGGTAGAGAGCCCCTTTTTAGGCCTTTGTATACTTCCCTATGATCAGATCTAGGTTAACACATTGCTCAATAGTGCCCAGTCCTGTCCTAAATCCAAACTGGATGGGTGAAAGAATATTATTATCCAATGCCCAGTCATTAAGTCTTTCCAAAATGACCCTACTAAAACTTTTCATGGATGAGTCCTACAATGATAATGGGCAATTGTTTTGGGATCAGCTTTATCACCTTTCTTGTATCTAGGTATAATGATGGACGTGGTCCAGGACATCGGGATATCCCCAGTCATGGCTATATTAAACAGCCTAGTTAGAATGGGCACCCAAAAATCACTTTTATATTTGAAAACATCCACCGGCACTCTATTCGGGCCTGGGTACTTACACCCGGCACTAACTGAAATAGCTGATAAAACCTCATCGATTGTAATATGTAAGTGGTTGGGATGCCCAAACTCCAGTTGCCTAGGTATGTCTACTGGCCCACTCCTTTTCTTAAAGACCTCTGAAAAGTGGTCCACCCATGCTACACAGCATACACTGGAACCCAGTTCAGGAGGCACCCATTTGGACAAAAGGGGGGCATTTACTATTTCCCAGAACAATTTAGTATTAATTGTATCCGTCGCCAGCACCACATTTGACCATGCCTCTTTTCTCAACTCTTTCATTCTTTGCTCCAGGACTTCTCTGTATTTTACCCACAGTGACCCAAATGCCACTGGGTCTCTGGGTGATATATAAAGGGCTAGTTTAAGATCCACCTAGCTTTGGTACATGCATGGACAAATCATCCTTTATTCTTCTTGGTCTGCCTAAATTGAGTGTAATATGTCAGAAGACCCTTATTATGTACAATCATTTTAATAAAACTAATAAGCAACAGTGAGGGTTCAATTTCCTCTTGTAGGCAGTAGTTAATTTCGGGCAAACACCCTCATACAATATTCTGTAGAAGGTCAGCTGGATCTATATCTTTCCATTTCAATCTCACCCCATTTGTTCTATGTGCCTCTACCTCGTTCGCAGTCATTTGGAACACATCCTTAGGCCCCAATATACTGTTGAAAGAATAATCGGATCATGATCACTCAGTAATGACTGGGCAATATAGGGGTATCACATACATTATTGGCAAATGATGACACTACAATATGATCAATTACAGATGAAGAATTAGTACCTCTAAATGATGGTATTATGAAATGAGCTGAATAAACACTCCGTTCACGTCTGGTTTGTAAATGTGTTTCATTGAGCAGTAAATGTCAACAAAATCACCCCAGCGCCGTGCGAGCTGTCATCTGCTTTCCCAGCTCCAACTGACTAGCGCCCTCCCGAAACATTTCAAACCGCCCTCATGAAGACACACGCAGCAACTAAAGGGAGAAAACAGACTTGACATACACCACAAGATAGTACATTTAGTTTTTCCTATTTATTAAATTTTTGGAAAAAAATAACTACTTCCTTGTCGGTACTTCAAAGCTAAACTATGAGTACCAACACTTCTCCCCCACTTCCTATCAGTATCTCAAAGGAAAATTATGAGTTCTAACACTTCTCCTAACCGGTGTTCCACACAGCATTTAACCGGTATACTTGTGGACTTCTCCATTTGCCTCATTACTCCTTTGCAACTCCGGGAACCCCTGTAACCTTACATTCTGACCTTTGTCACTCTGTGGGCCAACATCCAACACATCTATGGTGCCCATTGTAATTTTGGCCACTTTTCGCACATTCCACCAGTTCCCTCCAATCACGCGAACAGCATTGCCGTACACTTTGTCCTAAATGGTTCAGAAAACTTTGGATCACCCTTCTTGACAAACCCCGGCAATTTGACCCAAACCCAGTCACCAACAACAAACCAGACACTATTAACATTTCTGTTCCTATCATAATATGTTTTTTGTCTATCTTGAGCAGATTCAACATTAGAACAAACTTTAATGTCAATTTCTTCTTTACACATCGAGTGTTTCAGAATTTTTGACAACCAAGCTGGTCTAAACAAAGTGGCAGGTTTCCTTCCTCTAAGAGCTTCAAACGGGATACTCCTGTGCTTGAATGGGGTGTTGTCCTGTAAAACCACAACATGCTTTGGACAGCAACTTCCATCACACACCCCTTAGCTAAAGCCCATTGCACGCATTCCCCAACCACACGATTGAAACGTTCAACTAAACCATTGGTTTGTGGCTGGTAAAGTGAACTTTTTAAATGCTTAATTGCACACACATTCAGAAACCCCTCAACCTCAGAAGATACAAATTGCACATCATTGTCGGACACAAGCTCCTTAGGAAATCCTTCATCCAAGAAAATCTCTTTCAGGAAAGATACCACAGATTTAGAATTTGCCTGACCTACAAGTTTTACATGTGGCCATTTGGAATGGTAATCCACCATAATTTAAGCATACCTTATCTTAGGTGGAAGTGAATTGAAAGGCCCTAATAAATCAATGCCAACCTTTTCCCACGGACCAGAGGGACACTCAATAGGTTTCAACGGAGGAGTTGATGTCTTCAAAGACTTATCACATGTAGCACAAATTGTGCAATTAGCAACTAAAGCAACAATATCCTTGTCCATTTGCAGCCACCAATAGTATTCCCTCACCCTCCTTTTGGCAAGTGTGGAACCCAAATGCCCTTCTTGTGCTTTTTCCAAAATGACACTTCTAATAGAACCTTGAGGCACTATCTTATCATTCCTCAATAGCACCTCACCCTCAATAGTTAACTCATCCATCACCTTAAAAAAAGGTTGAGAACCTAAATCTAAACTCTTCTCATGAGGCCAACCTTCCTTGACAAAAATCATGACTATAGACAGAAGGGCATCATTAGTAGAAGATTCTTTCCATTGTGCCTCTGAAAATGATCCCGTTGGATCCAACTCGATAGCAGCAATGAAACAATCTTCATCCTGAATATAGTCTTTGCTTCCATCATTCTTTCAACCGGATGCCTGGAGAGATAATCTGCTCTCGCATTTTTCCCACCAGAAATGTGTATAACAGAAAAAACAAACTGTAATAATCCAACTGTAAATCTTGCAATCTTTGGTGTGTTACGACTAACATTGGTCCCATTGAGGATTGAAACCAAAGGTTTATGGTCGGTTTGAAACAAAAAATGTCTTCCCCACAGATAGCATTTAAACTTTTCAGTGGCCCACCAACATGCCAACAATTCTTTCTCTATCACTGAAGAGTGTATTTCATTTGGGCTAAGAACTCTGGATGCAAATCCAATGGTGTATTCCTGCTGCCCATTAGTATGGGTTAAAACTGCTCAGACTCCATATTTGCTGGCATCAACAGTCAAACAAAATTTCAGATTGGGGTCATACGATTATAAAACCTTATCCTTACTTAATTCATGTTTACCATTGTTGAAAGCTTCCACACACTCGGCATTCCATCTAAATTCTGTATTGTTTTTCAGCAAATTTGAAATTGGTCTGAGCAAAGTAGCAAAATTCTCAATAAATCTTGAATAGAACTCACGGAGCCCCAGAAAAGGCTTGACACCCACTTTGCCCTGAGGTGCAGGAGCCTTCACAATCGCCTCTACAAGACCGGGTTTAGGATGCAAACCTTCTGCCGTAGTGGTAGGACCCAAATATTCCACCGATGTTTGCAAAAACTGACACTTTTCTCTTTTCAAAACAACACCTGCATCATCAAACGCTTTCAAAACCTGACCCCAAATCACATTTTGTTCATGGTGATCACCAGCATGAATCAGAACATCATCTTGAAAAACACACACCTTCTTAATGTTTTTAAGTAAAGTAGCCATTATTCTTTGAAAGACAGATGCTGCCGATGACAAATCAAATAGCATATGGCAGTACTGATAAGTCCCCCAAGGAGATACAAACGCAATATAATGAAGTGAATCAGGTGTCAGTTCTACTTGGTGGTAGGCAGAAGCCAAATTAAGTTTTGTGAAAACTTTTGCCCCAGCTATGCAATAAAGCATCTCGCAGATTTTTGGCAGGGGATGTGAGTCTACTCAGATCTCCCTGTTGAGAGCCCTCAAGTCGATGTACACCCTCAGCTCTCCATTCTTCTTGGCTACCACCAACGGAGACAACCATAATGAGGACTCAACAGGTTCAATGATACCTTTCAAACGCAACCCCTCCAACTCTTTTTCTAACTCATCCCTGACGCTGAACGGTACACCTCTCAATTTATGCTTTATGGGAATGGCATTGTCTTTGACCTTTATTTTGTGTTTAAAACCTTTTACTTTACCCAATTCACCCAAAAAAACCTTAGGAAACTCATTAAGCAAATTTGCAATATCAGTGGAATCTCTTATAACTGTAACCTGCTCACACGTACCGGGACGTAACACCATTCCGAAAGGCCTTGATGGAACCAACCCAAAATATTCAACCCTTTGACCGCCACATGTACCTTCCCATAAATCTGTTGCCCCTGAATGCAAGAATGTCTTTAAAAAAAACAAAAGATCAATTCTCTTTCCTTCATAAGAAACAGGTGCTCTGTTAGGTAGATTCAGCTTATGTGTATCCCAGTTTTGATCAAACTGTTCCTGAGTAATTATAGTGATTCTGGCCCCAGAATCTACTAACAATCTTAAATGTTTCTCACCGACTTATACCAAAATGTATGGATCAACACAGTGTTCTGGATTTCCACTCTTTACATTACCTTCGTCAATAGACAACACCATGTCTTGCATGTCATTCATCAAATCATCCATCTCGTCCTCACAATCTTCAACCACAACACTAACATTAGAGATTTTACGCCTGAAACTTTGACTTACTTTGGCAAAATGGCCAGTTTTCCCACTCAGTCTGGATTGAGCATTTTTCGCAGGACACAACTTCCACTTTTCTGATGTGGCAGGTACCCACACCTGAAACATACATTTGTTTGTTTAAAAAAATATTTTTGTTTGATAAGTTCCCTACTACTAGATAACATCTTAGTTATTTTACGTTTGTCGTCCACTGTTTGAACTACATTAACTCAATCGCTGTGTGCATGTTCCAATTCTTTTGCAGATCTAATCACTGTTTCAATGCTCTTGGCGACTCTAATCGTTTAACTTAATAATGGGTCTCCCATGGACAATAACTTCTGTTTGATGGATTTATCAGAACAGTGACAAATAAATTGATCATGAATTAACTGATCTGTAAAAGTCTCAAAACGACACTCCGATGATAGTTTCCTCAACGCAGAAATATAAGTATTTACATCTTCTCCACTGTTCTGTTCCCTCCTGAAGAACTTATGTCTTGCTACTACCAAACTAGGTGGAGCATCAAATCTGGTAACCAGTTTTTTTAACGCTTCTTCAAATTCATTTAGTTCTTCTCCCTCTTCCAGTTGAACTTCCGGTAGATGTTTGAAAACTGATCTGCCTTCAAAACCCAGGGAATGCAGTAACAGTAACTTCTTCCTTTCAGCCCTGAATCATGAAGCACCTGTGGCACCTAAATATGGCTCAAAGGCATTATACCACTGCTTCCATGGTATAGCTGGCTCACCTGGTGCTTCTAAGAAAGGAGGTGGAGGATTCAAAGATTGCATGTAAAAAGCTAAAACAGAACTCACACTGAACCCGAAGACTGGAGCTGTATCTGTTAAACTAATACTGAAACTGTAAACAAGTGCTGCAAACAGGTTAAATATATAACATGGAAGAGGTCTGTCACAAATAAAGAAAAATGGTTCTGAAAAGTGAAGCTTGGAATAACACAGTTGATGTTTAAAGACTTGGTGGAATCCACAGGAGTAGAAGCTATATGATCATAGGCAGCGTACTTAAAGTACATATAGGTGGTCATTACAACCCTGGCGGACGGTGTTAAAGCGGTGGTAAGACCGCCAACAGGCCGGCGGTAAAAGTTTTGGAATTACGACCGTGGTATAAACCGCCAACAAAGACAGCCACTTTAACACTCAGACCGCCATGGCGGTACAAACAAACAGCGCGGCGGTCACCGCCAACAGACAGGCAGAGGACAATGTACCGCCCACACTATTATGACAGGCCAATCCACCACCTTTTCCAGGGCGGTTTCACCGTGGATAAAAACACGGCAGAAACAGGAATTTCGAAGGGAAAACGCTCACCTCTACACACTCCACGAGGAACGACGACACCATGGAGCCGGAACTCCATATTCTTCCTGCACTAGTCTTCCTGCTCCTGTACCAGGAGCACCAACGCCGGCGGCGAAGACCACGGTGAGTACTGCACCTACGACACAGGGGAGGGGGGAGGCAAATAACAGGGACACACACACGTAACACCCCCACCCCCACCCTCACCCACTACAACACACACACCAATGCATATCCAAACATTACAGTAACACCCCCAACCCCCCCGGAAGAATGCAAAGAAATGAGTGGAACCATTGCAATATATCAAAATAGAGTAAGCAAATATCTACATATATATACACTAATCACAAAATATACACCACGAATAGTAGTCCAGGTATTGCAATATTCATAGTCCGTGGACCACTGGGCCCAAAATGCATGGGCGAGGCCCACACAAGATACACGCACATGACGGAGAGAACACTGCAGGGGCATCAGATAGAAATACAACAGGCCCCTCAGGGGGAAGGGAAGGGGGGGGCACCCAAGCCGGATGAGTGCACGACACCAGATCCACGAGGGGGCTCCATGCCCATTGATGTATCCTGGGGATTGCAAAGCCACAGTCTCACAAGTCTCTCCAGTGGGTGGTTTGCCCACTGTACCATCCTGGGGAGAGCAAAGCCACAGTCTCTCAAATCTATACAGTAGGTGGTCTGCCCACTGTTCAATCCTGGGGAGTGTACAGCCACAGTCTCTCAAGTCTATACAGTGGGTGGTTTGCCCACTGTACCATCCTGGGGAGTGCAAAGCCACAGTCTCTCAAGTCTATACAGTGGGTGGTCTGCCCACTGTTCAATCCTGGGGAGTGCAAAGCCACAGTCTCTCAAGTCTATACAGTGGGTGGTTTGCCCACTGTACCATCCTGGGGAGTGCAAAGCCACAGTCTCGCAAGTCTATACAGTGGGTGGTTTGCCCACTGTACCATCCTGGGGAGTGCAAAGCCACAGTCTCTCAAGTGGATAACAGTCTCCACTGGTTCTGGAGGGGGACTGGTGCCCAGAGTGCTTCATCCTGCCAAGGACTGAGGTAGTGGATGCATGTCTCCACTGGTTCTGGAGGAGGATTTGTGCCCAGAGTGCTTCATCCTGCCAAGGACTGAGGTAGTGGATGCATGTCTCCACTGGTTCTGGAGGGGGACTGGTGCCCAGAGTGCTTCATCCTGTGCAGGACTGAGGTAGTGGATGCATGTCTCCACTGGTTCTGGAGGGGGACTGGTGCCCAGAGTGCTTCATCCTGTGCAGGACAGACGGAGTGGATGCAGGTCTCCACTGGTTCTGGAGGGGGACTGGTGCCCAGAGTGTTTCACTCAGCCCGTGACGTTCCCTGTTGCTTCACTGCCCCTGCCGCTTATGGGCTAGCGGTGCTTGAGTTGGCGGTGCTTGACCTGTTCAGCGGTGCTTGCCTTGGCGGTCCTTGCCCTGTTCAGCGGTGCTTGCCTTGGCGGTCCTTGCCCTGTTCAGCGGTGCTTGCCCTGTTCAGCGGTGCTTGCCTTGGCAGTGCTTGCCCTGTTCAGTGGTGCTTGCCCTGTTCAGCGGTGCTTGCCTTGGCGGTCCTTGCCCTGTTCAGCGGTGCTTGCCCTGTTCAGCGGTGCTTGCATTGGCGGTCCTTGATTGCCCAGCGGGCTGGGGCTGGTGGTCCTTCATTGCCCAGCGGGCTGGGGCTGGCAGTCCTTCATTGCCCAGCTGGGCTGTGGCTGGCGGGGCCCTCCTGAGCAGCTGGGCTGTGGCTGGCGGGGCTCTCCTGGGCAGCTGGGCTGTGGCTGGCGGGGCCCTCCTGGGCAGCTGGGCTGTGGCTGGTGGGGCCCTCCTGGGCAGCTGGGCTGTGGCTGGCGGGGCCCTCCTGGGCAGCTGGGCTGGGACTGGCTGGGCCCTCCTGGGCAGCTGGGCTGTGGCTGGCGGGGCCCTCCTGGGCTGCGACAATGGGGCTGCCAGGGCCCTCTTGGCCAGCGGGGATGATGGCGGTCTTCTCCGCCGTGCTGCTCCTCCCAGACTTTGCAGGTTTCTTCTGCCCCTTCCCCACCTTGGGAGGAGTCACAGCAGAGTCCACACTTCTCCACCCCTGTGAGCGGCTTGAGTGGCTGGAGTCTTCCCCTCTCCCGCCGGGCACTGGCCAATTTCTGGTGCTTCACAGGGGGGGGGACTGGCTGTGCTCTGGCTCCATGATAGACTGGCTGGCCTGGTGGCCAGTGCACTCCACATACCTGTGACAACAGGCACCACTGGTCACGGTGATTTTGTGGCTGAGGTGCTAGTACGGGACCTATGAGTTGGACGGGGGTGGTGGGAAATAGGTTAAGGGTGGACAGGAAAAGTTGTTTGGAGGCACTGGGACGGGTAGCTGGAGGGGGGTTGGGAGTGGAGGAAGAGGAGGTGGTTGTAGGAGGTGTAACTTTTGTGGCTTTGGGTGCAGGTGCATGCGTTGGAGGCTGTCGTGAGGTGGGTGTATGTTGGGTGGGTGTGTGGATGCGTTTGTGTATCTTGGGAGGGGGCGTCACAGACACACTGGGAGAGGACACAGAGGACGTGTGTATGGTAGTGGGGGTGGTGACTGCACGTGAGCGGGGTGTGCTGTTGGGTGTGCTGGTACGGGAAGTAGTGGCTGTAGAGGTAGTGCATGCAGATGTGAGTGTAGACGAGACTGGGAGGGAGGAGGGAGACGAGGAGGAGGGGGACACAGTGGAGGCAGTGGATGTTGGTGTGTCTGTATGTGTGTGATGCTTGCGTGAGTGCCTGTGGGATGTGTGGTGCTTATGTTTGCCAGAGCTTCCCTTGTGTGTTGACGTGTGTGCAGGCTGGTCTGATGGGGGTGCTTGGGATAGGCAGAGGTACAGGGGATTGGGTCTGGGTGGAGGAGGTTGGAGGGGGGAGGCTTGACACAGGGACAATGGCTGCCATCAGTGCTGAGGCCAGAGTCTGAATGGTTCGATGAAGGGCAGCCTGACCAGAACGAATGCCCTCCAGGAATGCATTTGTGTGTTGCAACTCCCTTTCTACACCCTGGATGGCATTCAAAATGGTAGACTGCCCAACAGTGAGTGATCTGAGGAGGTCAATGGCCTCCTCACTGAGGGCAGCAGAGGTGACAGGGGCAGGGGCTGAGGTGCCTGGGGCGAAGGTGATGCCCACCCTCCTGGGTGAGCGGGCACGGGGTGAAGGCTGAGGGGCTGCTGGGAGGGCAGTGTTGGTAGGGGGGGTGGCGGCTGTACCTGTTGAAGTGGGGGGCACAGATGTTGCCGCCACCACAAGGGAGCTCCCATCGGAGGACGAGGACGAGTCTGTGTCGCTGGTTGCAGATCCTGTGACCGCCGTGGTGCTCCCCTCCGTCTCACTGGTGTATTCTGAGTCCATAGTGTGGGCCTCCATGCCCATGTGGGATGCAGCTCCCTCGTGCTCCGGTGCCACTGCACCTCCGCCTGATGATGCTAATGCACACAAGAACACGGAGACCGCAAAAAAAAGGGGGGGGAGAACAGAAGAAAGACATGTTGAGTGCATGGATTACTGATTGTCCATTGGCGGACAAGACAGACACAGCAGCACCCCGCACTACGTCGCGCTGTTGGGCTCTACACTGCAATTCCTGGGAAATGGCCTACAAGGCTATGTACGACATCTGCACACATAGATGACACAGGGGCATGAATACCTGTACTTTGCACTCTACAGAGGTGGGGTGGGGGGCCACAGGGCCATGCCTAACGAAGGGGCCTAGCCTATGGAACTCGCCCCGGCCTAGGGAAACCCACAGCCCTCCTCCCCCACCCAGACCCCTCCACTGCACGCAATGTCAGCAGAATGAGAGTGTACTCACCCCCTTGTGTCTGCTGTGAAGCCCTCAAGCGCCCATCCAACTTAGGATAGGCCACCGCCAGGATCCAGAACATCAGGGGGGTCATGGTTCGACGGGCACCCCACCCACATTGGGAGGCCATCCCCAGCTGAGCCTCCGCCGTCTTCTTGCCCCAGCGACAAATGTCCTCCCATCTCTTCCGGCAGTGGGTGCTCCGTCTGTGGTGGACCCCCAGGGTCCGGACGTCCTTGGCGATGGCACGCCAAATATCCTTCTTCTGGTGGGCGCTGACCTACATGAAATGTACAGGGGAAGAAGAGAAGTCATTACCAACTGCGCCGTCAAAGTGAGTGGCCCCCATCCTTACCCTTGCCATGTGGCACATGCACCCACCGTCTTTCATGCACGCAGAACTCTGCCTCCTTCCTTCTTACAACCAGCCCTCTCCACACACGCATAGCCCATACAGCATGCTCCCTGTGTACTTACCTGTTGGTCTGGAGGACCGTAGAGTAGCGTGTACTGGGGGAGGACCCCATCCATGAGCTTCTCCAACTCCTCCGCAGAGAAGGCAGGGGCCCTTTCCCCAGACGCACGAGCCATTGTCTCTTCCAGACCGAGGTCACAGCAGCACTTGCAGTGTAGGTCCTCTCCTGTCGAAGATCAGGTATCGAGTGATTGAAGTGATAGAAAATGGCGGTCACGTCCGCGGCAGTCACGTCCGCGGCGGTGCGTACCATCACCGCCGGCGTACATCGTCATTGGCTCCTGGGACCCATAGGGTCCAATGTTAACCAATGCAGCATTGCGTCGCGGTCTTGGACCGCCTACCACGACGGTGTACAACGCCAGCGCTGTTACCTCACATCCCATTGTCCCGCTTTAGAGGTCAGGCAGCCGCCATTTCAGGGGCCCACATGGCCTATTTACCAACTGCGTCACACATACCTAGGCCTACTCTCAACACACATACAGGCCTGAATTTGTGTATGAATCGTGTTCTGTCTAGACTGTGGGTACATACCTCTGAGTTGTTTTGACTCTGTGGTCGCTGTTGTCCTTCATAGTCACCGTCCGCTGGGCCATGTGAGGAGATGGCGGAATCCTCCGGTGTACCGACCGCTGGTGGACCTGTCGACAATAGAGGAAAGAAATTTGATCATCACCTACAGGTTTGACCGTGCCACAATCAAGGAACTGTGTACCCAGTTGGAGCCAGACCTGATGTCAGCAATCCGCCATCCCACAGGAATCCCCCCTCAAGTGCAGGTGCTGTCAGTGCTCCATTTCCTTGCAAGTGGGTCATTTCAAACAACTGTGGCCATGGCATCAGGGATGTCCCAGCCTATGTTTTCCAACGTGTTGTCCAGAGTGTTGTCTGCCCTGCTGAAACACATGCGGAGCTACATCGTTTTTCCTCAGGTGGAGGACTTGCCTACAGTAAAGGTGATTTCTGTGCCCTTGGACATATCCCCAACATCATAGGTGCTATTGATGGGACCCATGTGGCTTTGGTCCCCCCCACAGGAGTGAACAGGTGTACAGGAACCGGAAGAGTTATCATTCCATGAATGTACAGATGGTGTGTTTGGCAGACCAGTACATCTCCCATGTGAATGCCATGTTCCCTGGCTCAGTGCATGACGCCTACATCATGCGGAATAGCAGCATCCCTTATGTGATGGGTCAACTACAGAGGCACCGGGTGTGGCTATTAGGTGACTCTGGTTACCCCAACCTGTCATGGCTACTGACCCCAGTGAGGAATCCCAGGACCAGGGCAGAGGAACGCTACAATGAGGCACATGGGCAAACTAGGAGGGTGATCGAACGCACCTTCGGCCTCCTGAAGGCCAGGTTTAGGTGCCTCCATATGACAGGTGGATCCCTATTCTACTCACCAAAGAAGGTGTGCCAGATCATTGTGGCCTGCTGTATGCTTCATAACTTGGCTTTGCGACAACAGGTGCCTTTTCTGCAGGAGGATGGTCCAGATGGCGGTGTTGTGGCAGCTGTGGAGCCTGTGGACAGTGATGAGGAGGAAGCAGAGGAAGAAGACATTGACAACAGGGACTCAGTCATCCAGCAATATTTCCAATGAGACACAGGTGAGAAAACATTCCTGCCTACTACAAGTACTTTTACACTTCTACCTCTCTCCTGTCTGTCAATTTCACCCAGTGTATGGTCACTGAGTTGTCACTTTCCCTTACGGTTTCACAGGTGTGGGTCCCAACGTGTGTCATCTGCTTAGATTCCTCATGGACTAGAGCTGTGTGACAACGGTATGTTGACATTACTATTTCCTGGAAATTTTGTCAATGTAATTGCAAATACACTATTTTGAAATCACAGACAGACTCCAGATCTTTTGGTGTTTTAGGTGTGTTTATTTAAATAAAAATTATTGGAGGGGGAAGTTAAATGGTGAGGGGTGATGGCGGAGGAGTGTCCATGGCAGAGTCCAGTCTATTTGTCTCATAGGTGCATTGTCCATATGGGCATAGGAAGTGGAGCTGGGGCAGTTCAAATATGGACAGGGTGACAAAGTGGGACAGTGGGTTGACAATCAGGGTGGTCTCATTTCTTGGCGGGGGTCTTGGCATCGTGCTCTGTCTTGTTCCTGGATCTCAGGGACCGCTTGCGGGGTGGTTCTCCATCTGCAGGGGGTGGGGTGCTGGTGTGGTGGTCCTGTGGCGGTGCCTCCTGTCCACTAGCGCCGGCGGAGGTGGTGGGCAGTTCATCGTCCATGCTAGTGTCAGGGGCCCCTTGGAGTGCCACAGTGTCCCTTCTGGTGTTGAGTATTTCCTTCAGCACCCCTACGATGGTGCCCAGGGCGGAGCTGATGGTTCTGAGTTCCTCCCTGAACCCCAAATACTGTTCCTCCTGCATGCGCTGGGTCTCCTGAAACTTGGCCAGGACCGTTGCCATCGTCTCCTGGGAGTGGTGGTATGCTCCCATGATGGAGGAGAGGGCCTCGTGGAGAGTGGGTTCCCTTGGCCTGTCCGCCCCCTGTCGCACAGCAGCCCTCCCAGTTCCCCTGTGTTCCTGTGCCTCCGTCCCCTTGACTGTGTGCCCAATGCCACTGCCCCCAGGTCCCTGTTGTTGTTGGGGTGGTGGGTTATCCTGGGTTCCCTGTAGTGGTGGACACACAGCTGATTGACGTGTCCTGGGGACGGAGGTATGGGTCCGCTGGGTGGGTGCTGTGCTGGTGTTACCAGAGGGTGGAAGGTCAGTGTTGGGCTGTGCCTGTGTGAGGGGAACTGACTGTCCCAAGGCCCTCGATGGTCCAGGCTGGTCATCTAGATCCAGGTGGACAGAGCTGCTGTCATCACTGTGGGCCTCTTCTGTGGGTGGGGTGGAGATGTCTGGACCCTCCTGTCTGGTGACGTTGGGTAGTGGTCCTGCAGGGGTGGAAAAGCATGATTATTGCATCTGTGTGTGTCATGGTGTGCAATGGTTGGGTGACCGTGTACCTCAGTGCTGGCATTCCTGTGTGGGGGCTTGTGTGATGATGGTTTAGGGGGTTGTATGGGTATGTGCAGTGGGCATGCTTTAGTGATGGGTGTCCATGCTTTGTTTTTGCATGCAGGGCTTGGTGTTGGGATGGGTGGTTTGTGATATTGGTACATTTGTGAGGAGTTGGAGTGCCTGGGGTGAGGGTGAGGGTGGGGGTTTGTGCTGGCATGCAGGTAGGGTGGGGGATGTAATAGTTAAGATTTGTCTTACCAGAGTCTATTCCTCCACTGACTCCTGCGAGGCCCTCAGGATGCAGAATCTCCAAGACCTGCTCCTCCCATGTTGTTAGTTGAGGGAGAGGAGGTGGGGGTTCGCCGCCAGTCCGCTGGACCGCCTGGTGGTGTCTTGAGACCACGGAACGCACCTTCCCCCGTAGGTCGTTCCACCTCTTCCCGATGTCGTCCCGATTTCTTGGGTGTTGTCCCACTGCGTTCACCCTGTCGACTATTCTTCGCCATAGCTCCATCTTCCTTGCAATTGAGGTGTGCTGCACCTGTGCTCCAAATAGCTGTGGCTCTACCCGGATGATTTCCTCCACCATGACCCTGAGCTCCTCCTCCGAGAACCTGGGGTGTCTTTGCCGTGCCATGGGGTGGTGTGGGTGATGTGTGGGGTGGAGTGTGTGGTGATGAGTGTGGTGATATGTAGTGGTGTGTGGTGTTTTGTGCGGGGAAGTTGTGTGGGTGATGGTGTTGTGGATGCTGTTGTTCTTGCTGGTGCTCTCTCTCTGGCCTTCTCTCCGTAATTGTGGTTGTGATGTGGGTGTGTGTTTTATATTGTATTGGGTGTGTGGGAGTGGTGTGTGTATGTGTATTAAGTGTGTGTATTTCGAATTGTCCAATGTGGCGGTGTTTTGTAGAAGTGTGTGTATTTTGAGCGCAGCGGTGTGTACCGCCAATGGAATACCGCGGTTGAAAGACCGCCGCATGGATACGTGTGTCGTGATAGTGTGGGTGTATTTCTGTTAGCGTGACGGTGGAGGTTTTGTTTTCGCCAGTTTATCACTGACCTTTGGTGTGGCGGAGTTGTGTGGGTGTCTGAATTTTGTCAGATTCCGAGCTGTGGGTCACAATAGCTGTGGCGGAAATCAGCGGCCGTGGCGGTGTGTTGGCGGTCTTCTGCACTGCGGTATGCGGCTTTTACCGCCAATGTTGTAATGCCCCCCATAGATGTTTTCTTCTTGGCGCAAAAAAAATGTTTGTCAGTTATTTCACATTCAGGCTGTATTTTACATCCAGGCCGTAGCTTTAAGATGGCCACCACATTTACATTTGGAAGAAGACAGCTTCTTCATTCACACTCTGACCACGTCGTTATGGGAAAAATGAAAAAACGGACTGAAGAAATCCAGAGAAGCATTGTGTAAAACGAGGAGTGAGCGCACCTAGCAACTTTGTCCTGATACAGCGCTCAATTGAGAAGGGAAAGAAGGCGAAAGAAGGCGAAAGAAGGGCAACGGTAAACGCCTCACCGAGTGTTGATCTCCATGTCAGTATGCAATACACAACGGTGTTGCCAGGTAAGATTCCTGGGGTGATTCAGCTCGTCTCCAAGTGAAATGAGCTGAATAAACACTCTGTTCACGTACGGTTTGTAAACGTGTTTAATTGAGCATTAGATGTCAACAAAATCACCCCAGCACCGTGTGAGCTGTCATCTGCTTTCCCAGTTCCAAACGACTAGCACCCCCCGGCAACATTCTAAACCACCCTCATGAACACACACACGGCAACTAAAGGGGGAAAACAGACTTGACATACATCGTAAGATATTACATATTATGTCGCCATTAAAGCCATGTTTACGTTCCATTAACATCAAATCATATTTAGACAAAATCATATTGAGCGCCTCTCCATAATCATTATGACAAAAATGGTCATACTCTACCCCCTCATGACTGATAAGCCCACAGGTTCGGGATATTGGTTGGGAACATGATTGGATGTTAAAATCTCCGGCCCATAAAATAATAAAATTAGAATGAATAAAACGTAAAAATGTATGTAGGTAAACAAATTTCAATTAGTTCCCCGTTAGAATTATTAATACAATTCTCGGGGTCTGCCCCTTCTGTCCCATGGGTCTCTGTGGGGGCATTACTAAAACCAATAGACAATATCTTTTCAGTAAACCACACCATAATATGCCCCCTTTTTATACTAACCACGTGTCCTCTATAATTTTGTCAATTGTTATCTGAAAGTTTACTCAAGACCTGATATCTATTACTTAGTGGCACTGAGGGGGTGTGGCGTAAATATTTAATTGGCTCAGAATAGTGGTGTAGAGGGGGGGTGCCCTGTTTGTACAAGTTGCAAATGTCGATAGAATGCACCCAACGGGAGCAATGATGGAGTATTGCCATGAAGTGCATAAAAAGTAGCCCTAAATATTATGTCCCTCGCAAGTCTACACTCTTTCTCTAACTGTCCCGCCCAACCTACTCTTCGAGTTAGGATGATCTGGTGGGCATTATCTATTGTGAATAAATTGTTTTGGACCAACCAATGCAGTACTTTGTTCTTCAGAGTACCTTGGGGTTCACTCTGATCAGGCCTTAAAGGAGGAGCATTAGCCATGATAATAACATAAGGGCACTCTGGTGATAAATTAATAGTTGGAGAATCCACCCTCAATTGCAACAGGGCTGACATAGTATTCTGTGAATTCAAGATGTTGCCTGAATGGGACATACTAGATGCTTTAGAATTTGTAGTGGATCTTAAGCCGTCCGGTGGCTGCCCACTAGATTGGCCTACACCACCTGCCACCCTTTGCTTCTCTATAGAATAATGCCTCCGCCTCGTGACTAAACCAACTTCATCTATATGCTCCTGTGGTGTAGCTATGGCGCCTAACTCATTTTGTGCAACATTCTGTACAACGGTCGTTTGGGAGATAGGAGTCACCAGGGGCACAGAAAATTTCTGACACATAGCCATTATTTTCCCCACCTCCCCTTCAAGTTTATCCAGTTTATCTCTAAGTGGTTTATGCAGATCATTAAAGGCAGACATAAAATTATTCTAGTATATGGGTACAGGATTACCTGGCATTATAGGTCCCAGGTCACTATCAGCCCCTTTTCTGCACCATTTCCTCCTTTTTACAGTGGGTCAGTGATTGATTATCATAGGGGTTGCAGTAACTGTAGCCATACACCCTGAGTGGTCATCGTCATTTCTTGTGTCCTCCAGTTCTAAAGTGTGATTTGTATCAGTTACTAGGTCTATTAGTCTGGGAGGTCTCTCTATAACTTCGATCGGTCCAGTTGCCCCCAGAGTTAAGCGCCTTTTGGCAAGATCAATTTCCTTGGAGATAACTCCTACGCCTGTACTAAAAAGGAATTGATTGTTGAACAACGAGATTCAGTATCTACTCACTGAACTACAGTTTTCTGTTTACCTATAATTTTATAATATATATTGACACCCACTGTACCCACAATAAACCTATTTACAACTACAGAAGAGCGGGCATCCAATACAGGAAAACAATAATAGCACACTTAAACATCTCAAATACTTGCTCAACAAACCTTATGGTCACAGATTGTTTTATAAACAGCCTAATCAAACAATAGATCCCAAAGGCAAAAGAGTAGGCCCAGCCTCGTTCCGCGCCCGGACGACTCCCACACACGTTCTGTGCAGCGGAAGCGTGAGTCTCAATTAATGTGCCCTCAGGCACTGCAAAGCGTCATAGGTGGCCTCCTCCCACCGATGTGCCTGTGAGGTGTGGTCCGGTTGAGCCCTTCGCCCCCTGTGGCCAAGAGCAGAGTGTTGCGCGCAGCTGAAGTGCGAGTCTCAATTTATGTGCCCTCGGGTGCTGCAGAGCATTGTAGGTGGCCTCCTCCCGCCGATGTGCCTGGGAGGTGTGGTCCAGTTGAGCCCTTCGCCCACTGTGGCCAAGAGCAGAGTGTTGCACGCAGCGGAAGCACAAGTCTCAATTTATGCACCCTCGGGCGCTGCAGAGCATCATAGGTGGCCTCCTCCCACCGATGTGCATGGGGGGTGTGGTCCGGTTGAGCCCTTCGTCCTCCGTGGCCAAGAGCAGAGTGTTGCCATTGATGGATGGGTGGTCTTGCTAGATACATTTGCCATGGATACGAGTTGAACTCGGTTTACTCACAGGGGTCAACCAGGGTACACCAGACACTCATATGCTCTAACAGCAACTTAGAAGTTCGCCAAGTGTAGTTGGTGAAAGACTCATTCTCAGGTCCCATATTGCATGGCCTGCATGCTGTAGATTGACCCCCTTCTTTTTTGCTCCAGTACACCCTTTTACCATTACTGCCATTACTATTAATGACTCCCAAACTTACTGGTGCCATCCTTATTCGTAATAAGAAAAGGCAAAACCAATAGGTCTGGGTTTAATGTGCTAAGGCTCACAACATTTGCACATTTGAGCAAGACATATGGGAGGGAGCAGCAGAAAGTAATTTGTCATGAAGTTCAATACTAGCATTTGGAATGGATGTGGAAGGATGCACCCAAACACCCAATAGCATTAAATGTAAGATAAAGGTTCTGCTGGGCTGAGCCAAGACGGTATATCAAAATCTCAAGCCAATGGCTGATAAAGTCTGGTTGTAGAAAGCTAATGGTTAAAAGAGGCAGACTCAAGGCCCTTTCTACGTATATTGTTAGCAATAGGTATATCTTACTGCTGCACTCTCAGACCTAGACCTACAAAGGTGGTCACAGAACATTCCTCACATTTTCTATCTTTGTTCCCTTGATTAACAGATGTTTATTGTTGCAGAACTTGGGGTACATATTTTATCTATACTGGAAGGATGAACGACCCAGATTCAAATCTGTGACCATCAGGTCAATCCCAGATTCGTGGAGTGGTTATATTAATCCACTCATCCACCATAGCTAGCTATTCAAATTGGAGTAATGTCAAGACTGATTTGTATGTGGCTGAGTCCAAACTGAAGTAGCATGGTGGGCAAAAGGACAATGGGTTGGAATGCTACCCTGAACGGTTGCCAGAGGCTAGACTTATTGCAAGCATTTCTCCCATTACTTTTGTGTGTTTGATTTACCTCCCTTGCAAGTGGAGACCAGAGATTCACATACACACACACACCCTGTCAGGAGGTCCTGCAGGCAAGCATTTAATGTTGGATCTGAGAGCTCTCTGAGTGGCATTTTGTGACTGTCCATCTCATGGAGGCCATTTTAGCCCCTCCCCAGCCCCTATTCCTTTAAGGGTAAGGGAGGCAACAAGCACATGATCACAGAGCAGAAGTTCAGCTGCCTCTCGGTGACTGATTACTCCCTCCTTCCTTGTTCAGACACTCACGCTGTCCATGGGTCATGCACTGGGGAATATACATATTTTGGTTACTGATAGTCAGGACAACCAGTGTGAATGTGTATCACGCGCTGACACCAAGGAGCCTACGACCTCACACACATTCCTGTGGAATTACCACATTACAATAAGCTGGTGCTAACTTGCCACCTTCATATGTGAAAAAGCATAGAAACAATATTTCAGCACATAATTTATTTTTTGCCCTTTTTCGTAGTTTTTATAGTACTAGTCTGGATCAAGGGCATTTACTGCGCTTTACAGTATAACCAGGTTTCTTTATACATTTGTTTTTCCTTTTTAGGCTCAGAATCAAAGGATGTTGAGCCGAGGCCTGGATTCAAACCTGGTTCCCCATGTTCCATAGTCAGCAGATTACCTCGGTAAAGTAAGGAAATTACTGATTTGTGGCATTCCCACATATTTCCTGCCCTTCTCTAAATGATTGCTTGGTTGCTAAACCCTAGCTCTCTTGGGCTCAGATTTAAGAGGGCTTAGCGCCTCCTTGTGCCACATTAGCATAATTTTTTTTACGCTAATGTGGCCCAACGAGGCCAAAATTGCCACACCAGATTTACAAAGTGGCCCAATGCATGCATTGCGCCACTTTGTAACCCCTTGCACCACATTATGCCTGTGCCAGGCATAAAATATGCAAGGATGCATTCCCCTTTTAGGGGGCCCAAAAAAATGGCGCAAAGAAATCTGGAAGACTTCTTTGTGCCAATTTTTGCAGCATTTTCAACACTTGCACAGAGCAGGTGTTTAAAGCATGTTCAGGGTATGGAAGCTTGAGATGGTGATTTGGGCAATCATGTTGAGTGTGCTGTTGATAATAATCCTGAGGTTCTTGGCGTGGGTGGTGGGGTGGGTGTTGGTCCTCGTTTTATTAGCCACCAGGTGGAGTTCCAACTTCTCCCGACTATCATGATTTTGGTCTTGTCTGTGTTCAGCTTCAGACAGTTGATCTTCATCCAGTGGGTTATTTCAGTCATGCAGGCATTGAACTTGATCTGGGCACTAGGGGGGTGATTTTAACCTTGGCGGACGGCGGAGGCCGTCCGCCAAGGTACCGCCGTGAAATGACCGCACCGCGGTCAAAAGACCGCGGCGGCCATTTAAACATTTCCTCTGGGCCGGCGGGCGCTCTCCGAAAGAGCGCCCGCCGGCCCAGAGGAAATGCCCCTGCAACGAGGACGCCGGCTCAGAATTGAGCCGGCGTAGTTGCAGGGGTGCGACGGGTGCAGTTGCACCCGTCGCGTATTTCAGTGTCTGCAAGGCAGACACTGAAATACTTTGCGGGGCCCTCTTACGGGGGCCCCTGCCGTGCCCATGCCATTGGCATGGGCACGGCAGGGGCCCCCAGGGGCCCCGCGGCACCCCCTACCGCCATCCTGTTCATGGCGGGTTTCCCGCCATGAACAGGATGGCGGTAGGGGCTGTCAGAATCCTCATGGCGGCGGAGCGCGCTCCGCCGCCATGAAGGATTCCCCCGAGCAGCGGTAAGTCGGCTGGAGCCCGCCGACTTGCCGCTTCTGACCGCGGCTGAACCGCCGCGGTCAGAATGCTCGTGGGAGCACCGCCAGCCTGTTGGCGGTGCTCCCGTGGTCGGTGGCCCCTAGGTGTCTTAGAGAATGGGTTATATTTCAATGGCTTAGGAGGAGAAAGGATGATGGATCCTTTGGCTAGAGGGATCATGGATGCATTGAAAAGGGTGGGCTCAAGGTGGATCCTTGTGGACCTCTGCAATTTAGGTCATGGGTGTCCAAGGTGTATGGTGCCAGGGTTACTGACTGAGCATTTCTAATCAGGAAGGAGCAGATACATTGGAGTACATGCCTTTGAAATCCAATGTCATGTAATCGTTGGATGGGGATGGTGTTGGAGACCATGCCAAATGCTCTGAAGAGGTTCAGGAGTATGAGGGCCACTTTGTTTCCTTTGTCCAGAGTCATGTGGATGTCATTTGTGGCAGCAATGAGGACAGTTTCCTTGCTGTTGTTGGGTCTGAACCAGGATGAGTGTTGTTGAGGAGTTGGTGGTCATTGAGATATTTGATGAGGAGTCTATTGATGATTTCCTCTAAGACATTGGCTAGGAATGGCAGCAGGGAAATCGGTCTGTAGTTTGTAATCATGTGAAAGCCCCTCCCCGCCACCAACAAATTTGTGTTTGTAGGTAGTGAAAATGCCCATCTATTCCACAGATCAAGAAGAGATAAGTATTTGATTTTTATATAGCACTTAATGACAGAATTAACATAGCACTTAATGACAGATTTTAACCCATGTTCAATAGCTTCCAATTTTTAAGATACGGCATATGAGGCACAGGAATTTAAAGGGTCATATTTACAAGCCCCTAGCGCCACAGGAGCGTCACTCCCCAGGGGTGGCATTAGTATAGCGCAACAAGGAGTAATGCTTTTATTTCTCCTCGTTTTTTCCTCTTTCTATGTGTGCTGCATTCTGCAGCACACATAGAAAGAGCAAATTGCCATTGAAGATTGTTTTTGTGCAGGAAGGTGTCCCTTTCTGCATAAAAACAATCTCCCTGCAACTCTGCCTTCCTTGCACCATGGCGCAAGGGTTTCTGCATTGGTGCTCGGCAGCTAATTTAATGCAGGCACAGGGAGAAACACAGGGATGTCTCGTATTTTTGTAAATACGGTGCATCCCTGTGTTTCAGAACTGATGCAGCGCGGCACTGACAATTTTGGGGCAGTGCTGCGCTGCACAGGTTCTTTGTAAATATGCCCCAAAGTGATTTGCCCAGGATCATACAATTTGGTCAGGCATTGAAGTAGATATTGGAGAAAAGTTATTTTGATTCATCAGTCAAGAACGTTGATAATGTTTTGTGAGACAGTTTGGTTATTAGTGTGTGGGAAGAAGTGGGGGGAGTAAGAAAATTATTGCACATTTGATCTCTGATCAACTTTTAACATGTACATTCTCGTTCAGACTGTTGCACAAATGGGAAAATGTGCAATAACCTCATTCCCACACAATGGGGGTCATTCCGACCCAATTCTGACCGTGGTGGAAAAGCCACGGTCATACCGCCGGCCCCTCCACTTTCCCGCCAGGCTTCCGCCTGGCGGGCATAATCCCCAGGGCAGCGGTGCAAGCACCGCTGCCCTGGGGATTATGAGTCCCCGACCGCCAGCCTGTCCGTGGCGGTAAACACCGCCATTGAAAGGCTGGCGGTAAGGGGACTGGGGGTGCCCCTGGGGGCCCCTGCACGGCCCATGCACTTGGCATGGGCAGTGCAGGGGCCCCCAGGCATAGCCCCATCGCTCATTTCACTGCCCGAATTTCGGGCAGCGAAATGCGCGACGGGTGCTACTGCACCTGCTGCACATCAACATTGCCGCCGGCTCTAGTACAAGCCGGCGGCAATGTTGATGTGCCATTTCCGCTGGGCCAGCGGACGGTAACGCTGTTACCGTCCGCTGGCCCAGCGGAAATGTCGGAATAGGGAGGCATGAATACCGCTGGCAATGGCAGTATTCTGTCTCCCCCGGCCTCGGCGGTCTGGAGAAAAGACCGCCGAGGTCGGAATGACCACCAATGTGTCCTTTTGTGAACATGTTGAGTTCTGTGGAACAAATGCATGTGTGAATCACAAGTGAATCACGTTTTTGTTGCATGAAACACAAAATCAGCTGGTAAAACACAGCAATAATGTCATTGCCATAGCTGAGACCACTGTCTTCATAGATGTGGGGTCAGGTTGTGCCCAGAATGCACTTTTGTCCTTACAGGTGTGGTATCAGAGAGTGCCCAGAACGCTCTTGTCTCCCAGTCGATGCTGGGACAGACTATACCTTGGACACATGTGTCCCCACAGATGTTGAGACAGTGTGATTTTAATAGACCTAGGGCCTGATTTACACCTTTGCAGGTCCCTACCATCTGTGAGGGTGGCCGTGGTCTTTAGTCATCCACCACACTAGCTGGACTACTTCCTGCAATACTTTTATATTGCTGTGCCTTCAGAGAAGCCGCCGAAGCACTGAACGCTTGTTGAGCAGCCGCCATGTTGCAGTCAGTCACTCACCAACTTTTCCTGTTTTCCAAAAATAAACTCACAAATTGAGAGTTTAGTGTTTGAGAAAATAAATGACTGACACTCAAAGAGCTTTCTTCCAGGGTGCAGGGGTATATTTTTGTTAATTTCTGTTCCGGACCTCCAGTGAAAAAAAGGACATCAGACCATCCACTCTACGCAGGGTGGGCGGTCTGATGTACCTACCCAGATGCCCCACATTCCACTGGGTATTCGGAGTAGGGTTTCTGACAGCGGAGCCATGGGGACACCACTGTCAGAAAAATGACGGTCTGTTAAATAGGGTGGGTGAATGGTTTTGTTTGTGGCCGAGTACCCTGTCTGACAAACTCTAAATCAAGCCCATAGTCTTAGATAGAAATAACAAGGACAGCAGAAGGAGAGTGATAGAGAAAGAGAGCCGGAGAAAGAGAGAGAAAGGTGACTCAGGTACAAGGAGGCAAAGAGACAAGAACAGAGAGAGGCAGGTAGACAAAGAGACATAAAGAAAAATAGCTAGGCAGACAAACAAACAGAGAAATAGGTGTACCTGCAGATCGAGGTAAGTTGATAATTAGATACAGATAAATACAAAGACTGATATAGATGACTAGCTTGTTATAATTGAAGATGGCAATAAGGTAATCCTAAGAATATAGTTTATTCATACATAACAACCCAAAGACAGAGCTCATGTCCGGCTCCCACTTATCCAACCGCCAACGTCCTGCCCGGAACTTCGGCCGCACCCAGGCTCCAGAACGCGAGTCTCAATGCTACCGAAATTCCAGGCTTAGCGCATGTATTTACATTCCAAGCATTACAACACAGCTATAAAGAGATAGATAGATAGATAGATAGATAGATAGATAGATAGATAGATAGATAGATAGAGAGATAGATAGATAGATAGATAGATAGATAGATAGATAGATAGATAGATAGATAGATAGATAGATAGATAGATAGATAGATAGATAGATAGTCCTGAATATACTTGTTTGGGAACAAGCTCAGGGATTACTAGGCTCAGATTGTGACACTCAGAGCCTTTCACACTGGTGTCCTGACATGTAATCAGCCCAAAACCAAGCAACAAGTACACCCCGTTAACACTTGACCCTCTGGGTAGTAAAGTTGTCACAAGTTTTTCTATGAATGTAGGGTTTCCTCTGGCGTTCAGGTTTTTGCAGGGAGTACAGGGTTGTCGTCTGGATTTTTGAAGTGCTTGCTTTCACAGTAGAGAGGGAAAAGAGTCAAGCTCCATAGCATCCTACAAACATGGGGGCGCACTATTCAGTCCAATCTGTGGAACACCTGTGAGGGAACCCTCACAGAGGTGTGCCGGGCCTCCTCTTGTACAGTAAAAGATATCTTCGTCTCTCCTACTCCAGGCTCTTTTGCAGCCCCTTTCTTTGGGAGTGACGTCTCTTTTGGACCCCTCCTGATCAGTTGGTGGACTCTCTCCCTTGAAGCAAGGTGCAGGTAGCCCCACTTCGAAGTCTTTGATGAAGTCCACAGGCTTCAGGACCTGAACCAAGCATGGACAGTTGACAGTAGTTAACCATGCCTTAGAGTACAAAGAGTTTTTCAGTCACTGGCTGGGAGTTTCTGTCCCATTTATCCCTGTCTTTTTTGTATGTCTCTATCACCTCATCTCTCACTGTCATTCTTTCTTTCCCTATCGTTCACTATCTCTCCTTGTTTTTCTATGTCTCTCTCTAACTTTCTGTCTCCCTCATCCTCTTCCCCTTCCTTTCCCTCTCTGTATATCCCCATCTTTCCTTGACTCTCCCTGTCCCTCCCTGCTGTGGTCTGTCTTTATCAGTATTTCTTGTTCTCACTGTCTGTCTGACCTCTTGCTTCTTTCGTTCCTTATATCTCCTGGTCTTTTTCTGTCTTGATCTCTTTGTCTCTCTCAGTCTTTCACAGTCTCTCCTTTCCTCTCTCTTTCTATCCATCTTTTCTGCCTCATCTTATCTTCGTCTTTTTTACTTGTCTTTCTCTGCCTCTCTCTCACTCGTTCTGTCTCCTAGCTTTCTCAGTTTCTGTCTGACCTTCTTTCAATTTCTCTCTTCTCATGTCGCTCTCACCCTATCTTTTCCTATCACTGTATACCTGTCTTTCTATCCTTGCTTTCTCTGTCTCTCCCTGCTTGCTCTCTCTTTCTCCCCATCTTTCTTTTTCCAAGACCTCTGCTTCCTTTCCCTTTATTTGCCTTTATAGGTTTAACTGCCTTTCTCTTGCTGTTTCACTCTCACTCTCTCTTCTGCTCTCTATCTTCCTCTTCTCGTCTCACCATCTTTCTTACCTGAGCCTGTCTTTTTGTCATGGACGAACTACAAATGTTTGGATGCTAAGTGCTTTATTTTTGTGTCACATGCAAATTGAAATGTTTCAGCTGTGAAATGTGATGAATACGCTTGGACTTAGTGATTGATGCCCATTTAATGATGTGTCATGAGTTCGGTCAAATCTGCAGGTGCAGGACTGTATTTCCGGCGTCGTCTTTCTTCTCTTCTGTGGTGACAGTAAACACTTGGGGCATATTTACAGGGAATCGGCATAGGGCAGTACAGCAAGCCTTTCTGCTGCACCGCCCTACGCCAATTCGAACGGGCAGAAATGCACGTATTTACAAGATACAGTGCATTTCTGTAGTTTCCCCCTGCTCTGGCACCCAAATTGCTGCCTAGCAGCTAATGCAGGCACACTTGCTCCATGGTGCAAGGGTGTCTGTGTTTTTGGTAGGATTGTTTTTGTGCAGGAAGGGACCCCTTCCTGCACAAAAACAATCCTAGGAGGCGTTTTCCTCTTTCTATGTTTGCCACAGAATGCAGCATCCATAGAAAGAGGAAACAATAAGGCAAAATAAAGATATTTAAAGTGGATTTGTGTGGCCTTTTAGATATGGGTCTGCACTATGCGCTGCTGGTGCATCACAAAAAGTGTTGCAGCAGCAACGCACCAGGCTTGAAAATATCCCCCTATGATCCAGTTTTACTAACAGATGGAACTTAAGCTTGTCCTATGCAAAGTGGTGCATACTTGTGCAAATAACTTTGACAATCAACTATCGTGCAAATGCTGTGTTGCTCTGAAAGTTGACAATTTTGCGGCAGCAAGAATGCCTTGTACTAACCACCTTTAGATTTACACTGAGGGTGTATCTGCGATAGGATGCATGGCATGGCTATTAACAAAGGAAACCTACATGTGAGCAAACCTACATATATTAAGTTGACTCTTACACTTTTGAGCGACTACTACTTTTGGCTATTCACCATTTACCAGTTTAAAGTTAGACCTACATGTTCCCACCCGCTGAATTCAGGGAGTGGAGCCCAATTTACAATGTAAAGTTTCAACGTGTAGCTTTCCAACTGTACGTGAAGGTTTCTGTCACCGGGGTAGGGATCTCACGATGGCATGAGTAAAGGTTTCTCAAACTTAAAAATACATTTGTAAAAGTATTTTCATGTTAAATGCTAATGTAAATTAATTTAAAGTACATATTTTAAATGTAAAGCAAAATAAAAAACCCACATAAAGTATAAAAGTTATATCTGTTTCACATGTTTTAAATATCATGTAGTATTAAGTGTAGAATGAATTTAAATAGTGTACTTATCTAAAAAGATAACCTGTTTTAATGTTTGAATTAAAAACAATTGTTAGTATATTTAATAATAAACTTATATTTAAGTTTTCTTTAGATTCAATTTTTTTTAACAATAATTACATCTATTGACATTTATTTTAACATTAGTTATATGGGCTTTTATTTTAATTTCCTGCCTCCGTTATGTTTTATAGGAGAGGGTTGCAGTACCAGTGATTGGCCATTTGTGGTGCTGGGTTTACTTCCAGTCTGAGCTGGAGTACATTTATGACTTTTTTTAGGTCCTTTTGGGTTGTAGAAGTATAGAAGCAAAGCTTGTGAAAAGCACTAGTCTTACTCTTTTGTGGGTAAATGCATGTCTAGCGCTGAAACCTTACTGAGACATCCCTTAACCCACACTTATCCTTTCCCAAGCCCTTCCCGTGTGTTTGTAAATATTCCCCATTTTCCAACCACTCCCCCTGGTTCTTCCCACATTTAGTAATAAAAAGTATACATAGGTGTCTGCACATAAATAATATATGAGGATGAGGCATAGTCCTGTGCACGTAGGTTATTCAATATCATTTTGTAGTATGTTAGTAGCACTATTGCTGTACTACTAAATGCAGTTTGTTTGTAGGCCGCTATATGTTTTGGTGCAAAGCTAGATCTAATAAAGTAGAGTGATCTGGTTGTGTGCAAAGTTCTAACGCCAATGGAAACCAGACACAAGCAAGGGGTCAAGCAGTATATCTCCTGGTACACCTACATGTAACACATGCTATAAACCAAAGCACACATCCTTGGTATCACATCTCTGTGGCGTGGTTACCTTGGAGGCATTTGTACTGGAGTAGGTACCTCCCGTTTAAAGCTTACTGTAGGAAGCTGGCTCTATATATATATATACTATATCAAAATGAGATATAGTGTGCACAGAGTCCAGAAGTTCCCCAGAGGCTTACAGGGGCTAGAGTAGATAACACTAATGCTCTCTTTTGTGGTAGTGTGATCGAGCAGTTAGGCTTATCAGACGGTAGTGCAAAGCATTTATTGTACACACACAGACAATAAAGGAAGCACACACTCAATTGCTAACTCTAGGCCAGTGGTTTTTATATAGCAAAAATGTATTTTGTTTATTTATTTCTAGAACCACAAGATTCAAGTTGCAGGTAAGTACATAAATATGTATTCAATATGTATATCAATACCACTTTGGTTAGAATTGTCAAGTTATACAGTTTTCTAAGAAATTGCAATAATCTGTTTTAAAAGTTGATACAGTGCAATTTTCAGAAAGAGTTCCTGGGAGGAAAAAAAGTTAGTACGGTTAAGAGGTAAGTACTCAACTTACAGTTCCAGTCTCCACGGGTTAGGAAGTCCACTGGTTGAGGTTCAAGTTAACCCCGAACACTCATCACCATCAACATGGGCCAGCTAGGTGCAGAGGTCAAAGATGAGGCAAACGTGGGCTCATATGGAGGCTGGAGGCACTTGGAATAAGGCCTGCTTGCAGGTAAGTACCTGTGTCTTAGGAGGGCAGACCTGAGGGTTTAGAGGAGCACCGGGGGGCCACAGTAAAGCACCAAGCACACACCCCCATCAGCGGCACAGGGGGGTCGGATGCCGGGTGAAAATTCAGCGTCGGGCTCCCAGTGCTTTCCTATAAGGGGATCCCAGGGGTCACTTAGATGCTGCAGTCTGGCTCCAGGCAGTCAGGCCAGAAAACCACAAGCTGGATAAGGAGGAGGGCTGTCCTCTGGCTATTGCTGCACTGGAGTTTGATTCCCCAAGGCCAGGGGGCAGTAGGTGCAGTGTACCTTTTGCCAACGGGTATCATCATCCAGTTCTATCGCGGTCAGGGGGTCTTCCGAATTCAGGCTGCAGATGTCGTCGTGTTGGGCAGCAGGAGTCCACCAAGGGCGCCCACTTGCTCAGAATCTGGGGCCGCCTGTAGTCGGTTGGGCCACGTAGACACGGGCCGTGGTCGTCAGGTGCAGGGTGGACAGAACTTGCGGATCCGGGTGGTTCTGGAGTCCTTAGATGGAGTTTCTTCTTGGATAGGGCCGCTGTCCACGGGAGCTCTTGGTCCTCTGTGATGTAGGCAGTCCTCTAGAGGCTTCTCAAAGGTCACTGGACCTGCAGGATGTGCAGCTTTTTTTTTGCAGGGCTTTTGAAACTGAAGACAGGCCGGTAGGGCTGGGGCCAAGTCAGTTTGCTTCTTCAGTCTTCTCTGCTGGGGTTTCAGATTAGCAGTCCTTCTTCTCTCTTCTTTATTCTTGTGAGGTCAACAGGAATCTGATGAACTGGGTTCATGGGAGCTCTTAAATCATGGATTTAGGGGTGTTACAGGGCTCAGAGGGCAGTAGCCAATTGCTACTGTCCCTGAGGGTGGTTACACCCTTCCTGTGTCCACTCCCTTTGGGGAGGGAGACACAAACCTAACATTATTGGTCCCTGTCCTCCAAACTAAGATGGAGGATTTTGCAAGGAGGGGGTCACCTCAGCTCTGTGCACCTTAGGGGTGGTCCCAACTGAAGTGGTCACTCCTCCTTGTTTTTCCTATGTTTCCCACTGAACTTGCAGCCAGAAATGGGGCTTTGAGGCTCACTGCCGGGTGTTTCAGTTCCACCAGGGAGGAGGTGTGAAGCACCTCCACCCAGAGCATACTTTGTTTCTGGCATCAGAGAGCACAAAGGCCCTCACCCCATGGGGCCAGAAACTTGTCTGCTAGTAGCAGGCTGGCACAGACCAGTCAGCCCTATACTAGGCGATTGGGTAAAATACAGGGGGCATTTCTAAGATACCCAGTGTGCTTTTTAGAATGAATCCAACACTGGCATTAGTGTGGGTTTATTGTGCTGAGATGATTGATACCAAACATAGCAGTCTTCAGTGAAGCCATCATGGAGCTTTGGAGTTCGTAATGACAATCTCCCAGATCATGTATTTAATATGGCCACACTGCACTAACAATGTCTAAGAATGGACTTAAACACTGTAGGGGGCATATTGCTCATGCAGCAATGCCCTCACCTGTGGTATAGTGCGCCCCGCCTTAGGTCTGTAAGGCCTGCAAGAGTGGTGACTTACCTATGCAACAGGCAGTGCTTTGTGGGCATGGCACCCTGAGAGAGATGCCATGTTGACTTTGCCTTTTTCTCCCCACCAACACACACAGTCTGCAATGGCAGTGTGTATGTGTTTAGTGAGCGGTCCCTTAGGGTGGCACAACACATGCTGCAGCCCTTGGGGACCCTCCATGGCCACAAGGCCCTTAGTACCACTGGTACCCTTTACTGTGTGCCAGAAGTGTGCCAATAGTGGAAACAATGATACAGTTTTAGGGAAAGAACACAGGTGCTGGAGCCTGGTTAGCGGGATCCCAGCACACTCTCAGTAAAGTCAGCATCAATATCAGGCAAAAAGTGGGGGAGGGGAGGTAACTGCAACAAGGACAAGTTTCTTACACCTACTCTCAACAGTGAAGACTTACCCACCTTTGTGCTAAAGAGTGAAGCTCTAATTTACATAGTTCAGCCATTTTTGTGTGAGCACCCTGAGGTTATTGGTGGATAATGCTTGCTAAATCTAGTGCTGCACTGTTTTGTCCTGTGCCCAGTTTGGCACTAGAATTAGTCATGTGGCGTTTCGCTGCATGAAGTGCCGTATACCTGGGCCGTCATATTACTTTTCATCGATATTTACTGTGAAATGTACACACAAGGAGGTGAGTTTTTACTGAAGAAATGTTAGCACCTAGAGGATGAGGCACTTTAAGAGAGACCGGGCCAGCGCTAAACGACCTGTCAGCAATATGCACCATAGGCAAACCTTGCATTTGGTGCCACCACAATTTACTAATTTTAAGTTCTGATTTATGTTTGAATTTGCTATCTGTGTATCTATCTATCTATCTATCTATCTATCTATCTATCTTTCTATCTATCTATCTATCTATCTATCTATCTATCTACCTGTCTGTCTATCTGTCTCTAAAGTGTAACCTCCACAAACGAGTGCACACAGCCTTCAAAACAGATGAAAAAGTGTTACTAACGTGGAGTACTGCCCACAAAAACACATTGGGCAGCAACTCTGCCTTGGTGAACCAGTGGGCGCGCATTTGTTAGGCAGCTGGTTCGAATTCATGCCCTGCTCTGCATGCCGGTTTTTTGTGTCTTCTTCCTGCAGATGTATTTTTAGCGTTTTGGGACCTGCTCTCCGGCTTGAAGCCGAATGAGTTTCGGTCCGTCTAGAAACGCACGTGAAACACACTAAAGAGAGGAGCCGCAGACAAAGACCGCACTGTGGTCGAGCACGTGCTAATCCTTCAGGGCCCGGGATGCAGAGTGAAGTGCGTTTTAAGAGTCGGCAGTGTTTTGAGTAATGTTATGTTCAGGTTCCTGCTGCTCCCCAAATGGTCTGCAGAGCTGGAAAGCTTCCAAAGGTAACTAAATACTGTGTCTACAATGCCTGGAGTTAGCAAATGTCTGATAGCTTCGACACTGAAAAGAAACACAGGCAAAACCAATGGGTCTGGCTTTAATGTGCCAGCACATGTGGACACAGTCACAAATCTTGTTTACGTGTGTTACATGCACACATCCTGTTTCTCACATTGAAGCCACCCTTATTGGCTTTGCCATTGCAGGAAAAAGTGTATAAAAAGGATTGCGTTCTATATAGAATGCATGTATTGTCTAATGGGCCTGATTTAAAGTTTGGTAAAGGAATAATTCTCTCACAAAAGTGGCAGATATCCTGTGATGGAATGCAAATTGATCGAATGTGACGAGAGGTCACTAAGTATCCCATATGTCACAGATGTGCATTGGCCTTTGGCTGAATAGGGGACCTCTCAAGGGTTTTAATCGCCTGAACGGCAGAAAGGGTTCGCATTACACCCCTGCCTGTACACCTCATTACAAGTGCCATAGGACACATACTCCTCATTGTGGAGCTGGAAGAACTTAGGGCCATATTTATACTTTTTGACGCAAAACTGCGCTAACGCAGTTTTGCGTCAAAAAAATTAGCGCCGGCTAACGCCATTCTGAAGCGCCATGCGGGCGCCGTATTTAATCAATGACGTTAGCCGGCGTTAGCCGCCGGCGCTGCCTGGTGTGCGTAAAAAAAAAACGACGTACACCAGGCAGTGCCGGCGTAGGGGGATATGGAGCTTGGGCGCCAAAAAATGGGGCAAGTCAGGCTGAGGCAAATTTTTCGGCTCAACCCGATTTGCGCCATTTTTTTCGACTCCCAACCCCCATAGAAATGACTCCTGTCTTAGCAAAGAAAGGAGTCATGCCCCCTTGCCCAATGGCCATGCCCAGGGGACTTCTGTCCCCTGGGCATGGTCATTGGGCATAGTGGCATGTAGGGGGGCACAAATCAGGCCCCCCTATGCCACAAAAAAAATAAAAAAAAAGTACTTACCGGAACTTACCTTAATGTCCCTGGGATGGGTCCCTCCAGCCTTGGGTGTCCTCCTGGGGTGGGCAAGGGTGACAGGGGGTGTCCCTGGGGGCATGGGAGGGCACCTCTGGGCTCCTTCCGAGCCCACAGTCCCTTAACGCCTGCCTTGTCCAGGCGCTAAAAAACGGCGCAAAAGCGGCCGTATGTCATTTTTTTTGACCCGCCCACTCCCGGGCGTGAATTTTGCCCGGGAGTGTAAATACGGCGCACATGCCTCGGAGTCAATTTTTTAGACGGGAACGCCTACCTTGCATCTCATTAACGCACAGTAGGTGTCCACGCTAAAAAATGACGCAAACTCCATGGACTTTGGCGCTAGGCGCGTCTAACGCCAAAGTATAAATATGGAGTTAGTTTTGCGTCGGAATTGCGTCAAAAAAACGACGCAATTCCGGCGCAAACAGAGTATAAATATGCCCCTTAGTATTATTACCAACATGTATTGCAGGCAGGTGTACTGGCAAGTCAACCTAAAAAGACAGTATATAATATTACCTCAGGCAAAGATGCAAAGACATTAAGCTTAGCACCACTGTTTTGACTATTTTTCAATTACCAGCGACTTATGATTAAGCCACCAGTCCTAATATTGCCCAATTTCTGGACATGTTCCTTATATTTTTTCTTCAACATGGATATGTACACCCTTGTGGGTTATGCATGGTTGACATGTAGGTCACAACATAAATCATGACTCACCATACGCTCATTATTTTATGACAAGACCGCAGGCTCCTATTATGCGTTTCTTTTCTTACTTTAATAAATAGCAGCAGTCAAGAAATATACTACAATTCCCAGAAGGCAAAAGAACAACAGCCAATGGGAATAAAAATGTAGTCAGAACAGTGTACACCAATCACATGTATGCAAGGGTATTATGCCTCACTTGACTGCGAACAGCCCTCTTTTCTTGCTGCTCGCAGTCAAGTTAAGTACTCTTTTATCTTTGTCTGCGTAAATTTTATAGCCTGGTAGTTTTATTTCATTTTATTAATAATTATATATTGCCCGCTCGCGCTGTATTAACGTGCTGTGTTTCTATCTCATTTCCCCTGTTCAGACGGCAGGTTGCCGCATTCCTTCAGCGCTCCGTGCGCTCATTTCAAATTGCCGAGCATTCGCTTCGGCACGTGGCGGCCTGCGCGCTTTGTTTACATTTACCGGGTTTCCTCACGCGGCAGTTGGTATCGCCGCGCTTAAGGAAACCCCGGCGCTTCACACCTTCTCTTCCCTGACAGATTTTTGGCATTCCTGCAGCGCTCGGCGGCCCAAGCGCTCACTTCAATATCTGCTGAGCATTTCTTCACTTCAATTATTTAAGGTTTTGGCTCCCTCACCTGCTCACTGTTGTCCAGGCTCCACAGACCTTCCTTCTCCTTCGTTCCCTCACGGCTTTCAGGTTTGGTGATGCCCACAGGCGGAGCTTCAGTGGTTTCTGTTCCCTGTTTTGTTAACCCCTCTCACTCCAGTTCTATTTTATCCCCATCATGGATTCAGACAAGTCCCCTTCACATGATGTTGAGGATATCAGGCAGGAACTGTCTGCTTTCATAAAATCCTCTGTCCAACAGGCAGTATCATCTTCTATGCAGAAAATTTAAAAGAACCTACAACTTTCCTTTTCTGACATGATTTCTAGGTCTATGTTGGCCCAGGCTGCGGGGGAATGCAGTCAGCGCCTTTCTTTCAATAAAAATCCCCCCCAAAAAAAAAAATTGGCGCAAAAGAAAAGTGAGATTTTCTCACATGTGGCAGAGGACGCGGTTCCTCAAAAGGCTCCCACCAAGGAGTATAAAAATTTGGAAATAGGGAAACCAAGTTTAAAACACAAATCCAAGCAAAAAAATGTTATTGCTCCCTTGATAATATCGTCCATCCCTGATACGGATGATGATCTACCTGACCTGAACTCTGACTCCAATGTGTCTACCAATGGGGATGATGGTTCTTTTTCTCCCCCTCCCCCTAAGAAATCCAAGCCATCCTCCCTCCAAACTTCCAACCTTTTAGACCCTGAGGGTTTCCCGATGTTTGACCCTTCCAATATCCTTCACCCCAACTCTACTGAGTGGGTTCCTGCAGACCATGTTGCACAATATGTCTCTGCAAAAATTAATTGTCCCTTAGATAAACAAACTAGAGCGAAATTAAATTCAGAGTGTCCTTGCCCCTCACTTTCCCGTAATCTCTCAGTTACTCCCTCTATTGACCAACCCCTCTTGACATTCTTCACAAAATTAGGCAAGGATCCACGCAAAGGAGTGGATAAGGAGTGGGCTTCTTGTCAGGACAAACTGCATGATATTATGGGTCCTCTAACTCGTATATTTGACATTGCTGAAGCAGCTAGAATTGACGGCTCCTTCGTCGACCCTGAAGAGCTTACCCTTTGGGTCCAACTTACCTTTTGCCTTCTAGGCAATGCGAATTCCGCTCTTACGCATGAGAGACGCAAGGGTCTACTCCTGAAACTCGACCCTAAACTAGTCAACCTGGCGACTGTCCAACCCAATGCTCAGACCGACGGTGCTCTATTTGGAGAGTCTTTTATCAAAGACTTAAGTAAATACGTAGCAACTTTCATGTCGCTGGATAAGGCTCAACAATCACTAAAAAAGATATTTGCCCAGCGGGTTTTTGCAAGGGCTGAGGAAGGAACCGCTTTGCCGGCCATCCATATCACAACCAAGGTTCCAGAGGATACCACAACGCGTCCTACCAAGAGTATAGGCCGCAATTTTATCTTCAGAGAGCAAGAGGTTTCCGCTCCAGACGCTTCAGGAACTCGAGATCCTCTTCCCAACCAAGTAAGTCTTATTCTTTCTTCTATACCTGTAGGAGGGCGTCTCCGTTTTTTCCTACCAAAATGGTCGGAAATCACAGCAGATCCTTGAATTCTCCACACTGTTCAAGGTTTTTCCATAGAACTTTTTGCAATCCCTATTCAGACTCAGTTACCCCCCACCCACGTTTTTCCTCAGACATGGCATCTCTCATTACCTCGGAGGTGCAATCCCTATTGCAAAAACAAGCCATCGCTCTTACCCTTCCCGATCCAACAGGTTTTACCAGCTCAATTTTCCTAGTTCAAAAGAAAAACAAAAAAATGCGGCCTGTGATTAACCTCAAGGGTTTCAACCACTTTGTAGTCTATCACTATTTCAAGATGGAAACCATCCTCCATCTCAGAGATACTCTTCTTCAACAGGATTGGATGGTGCGATTGGATCTTCAAGATGCGTATCTAGTGGTTCCAATCCACCCTCATTTCAGGACGTTTCTCCAATTTCAATGGTCAGAACAGTATTTTCATTTTACCTCTCTACCCTTCGGTCTCTCATCCGCCCCATGGTGTTTCACCAAACTCATGAAACCAGTGGTAGCTTTTCTCAGAGCTTAAGGTGTCAGACTCATCATCTACCTCAACGATATCCTAATAATGAGCCAGTCTCCACAATCCCTTTTGTCTCATCTATCCCTCACGTGCTCCCTCCTTTCAGACCTAGGTTTTATCATAAACAGAGAAAAATCAATCCTAACCCCTTCTTCTTAGGTTTCCAAATAAATTCAATTTCTGCCACTCTTTTGCTTCCCTCTGCAAAGATCAAGACCATAAAGTCGGAAATTCTACAAGTCCTACGCAGTTCTCAGATCTCTCTCAGAATGTTAGTGCGAATTGTGGGTCCCCTCTCCTCTTCAATCCAAGCCATTTTTCCAGGCGCTCTCCACTACAGAGCCCTTCAAAGGTTAAAAATTTGTCACTTAAGGAAAGGCCTCTTATACGCAGATATCATTCCATTAGACGTCGATTCTCGCACAGAGCTTCAATGGTGGATAGACCATTTAAAGGCCTGGAACGGAAGTACTATCTTTGCATCAGCCCCAGACCTAATATTAGAATCAGATGCAAGCCGAACCGGCTGGGGGGCCCGATGTGGACCAATCTCGACTGGAGGCACATGGTCGTCAGAGGAGTCCAAAATGCATATCAGTTGTTTAGAGATGCTTGCCGGCTCCTTTGCGATCATAAGCCTTGCAAAAAACAGAGTTCGCTGTGCCATTCTCCTCAGAATGGACAACATCTCTGCTGTTCGTTATATCAATCACCTTGGTGGCACAAGATCCAAACCTCTGGCGGAACTAGCCAAGGGGTTTTGGGAATTTTGCCTTTTAAACCACATTTCGGTTCATGCAGAGTACCTTCCGGGCTCTCAAAATTCGGTGGCAGATTGTCATTCTCGTCATCTTCGAGATTCAAGTGATTGGAGACTACACACTTCAATTTTCCAGATCATTCAGAACAAATGGGGTCCTCTACAAATCAATCTTTTTGCGCCTCGCCTCAATTCTCAGATTCCCCAATTCTACAGCTAGCGTCCAGATCCATTGGCCTTGGCATCAGATGCCTTTTTACAGGACTGGTCCCTTTCCCTCAATTACGCCTTTCCCCCTTTCCTCATGATCAGCAGGGTGCTGGCCCATATATGGCGTCAACAAGCCTCTTTAATTCTCATAACTCCCTTTTGGCAATCACAAACTTGGTTCCCAGCTCTTCTAGAACTATCAATAGATTTCCCGATTTTGATTCCTTCCTTCCCGGATCTACTACTCGACCCTCTAGGCCGATCTCATCCTGGACAATTTATTAATCCTTTCTGCATGGAAAATCTCAGGCAATCTCAATCTTTCCCGAGCATTTTGACAGGAGCTTCCCAATACATCTCACGGTCCTGGGCACCAGGCACAAAAAAGGCTTGCATGTCAGCCTGGTCTATTTGGCACAGCTGGTGTCTGGGAAAACACATTGATCCCTTTTCAGCGGATTTGATTTTTATTATCAACTTTCTAGCGGCTGAAGCCAGCAAAGGCAAAGCTTTCCGTACTATCAACCTATATCGATCAGCTATATCTGCCAATCATGCCCTAGTCAATGGAAAACCTGTGGGAGAACATCCTCTGATTTGCTGCTTACTAAAGGGAGTAAAGTTTTCCAATCCTCCTTTGCCTAAATATGGTCAATTATGGGATGTTAACATTGTTTTGAAATTTATTCTGTCATGGCCTGATAATCTCATGCTTTCGTTAAAAATGTTATCTGCAAAGTTGACCATGTTATTGTGCCTTGTTTCTATAAAACGTCTCTCAGATGTTAAAGCTGTGGATATTTCTAATCATCAATTTACACCTACGGGGTTTTGTTTACTGTGGTTCGTCGAACCAAAACCAATTTATCCTCAGTCTTTTACCCATATTTTCCTGACCACCCGAAACTATGTGTTGGACAATGTTTAAAAGCGTATGAATTAAAGACTGCAGATTTAAGATCTTCTTCTCATTCCCAATTACTAATCTCATTTAGGAAACTCCACTCTCCTGTTTCGGCTGCTACCCTAGCTAGATAGGTTAAATGGTTGATGTCTCTGGCGGGCATGGATACTTCGATGTTTGGAGCTCATTCTTCCAGAGGGGCAATGGCTTCTAAAGCGTTCTGGGCAGGCTCCCGTTTAGAAGATGTTCTTAAATCTGCAGACTGGTCTAATGACAATGTATTTAAAGTTTTTTACTGCAAACCTATCAATAATGTGTCTCTGACTGTAATTAATATGCTTTAAACTCGCATAATAGGAGCCTCCGGTCTTGTCATAAAATGTAGATTTTCCTAGTCCCATGACGGAAAATCTTAATTTTATTAAAGACACAGAGGCGAGTGTTATCCCTCCACATTTATTAACTTTGTTCTTTATTTCCCCTCCCTTCTTTCAGTACCGCTGGCCATCACTCAACCTTCCACTTAAGACTCTTCCTTCAGCTTGGTTTTCTACTCTTCAAACTTCCATGGCACCGTTCAAAGCTGGTCTTCCCACTGGAACTACTTTCCGGAATCCATCTTGGTTACCTTGGATTTTGAACTTTTGTTCCGATATTCTGTCTTTCATTATGGCAATTCTCATTCTGTTTTCTATTGTTCCATTGTTTAATTTTAATTGACTCTCTCGCAAGAAAAGAGGGCTGTTCTCAGTCAGGTGACATCATAATACCCTTGTATACATGTGATTGGTGTACACTGTTCTGACTACGTTTTTATTCCCATTGGCTGTTGTTCTTTTGCCTTCTGGGAATTGTAGTATATTTCTTGACTGCTGCTATTTATTAAAGTAAGAAAAGAAACGCATAATACTTGCCTCCGTGTCTTTAATAAAATTAAGACTTTCCGTCATGGGACTAGGAAAATCTACATTGTACATGTGCCTCCAAGTTGTGAGAGTAAAGAAATCTACCTGATATACACCAGTCACCACATAGAGACTCACACTTGACTGTTTGGGTGTCATATTGTGGCCATGGTTTTCATTGTCATCGAAAAGTTAATTTGCTGGCACCTTAAGTGCAGTGGCGGTTGGTACCCTAAATATTTATTGGCGCATGCCTTTAAGGTCAAAGCCAAAGCTGTCAGTCATGCCTCATTATAAACCGTGTTTATAACGAGCCACGACTGAGAGCTCTGGCTTTGAGGCTGAAGGCAGTGCTTGTCAGTGGGAAATAAATTTTAAAAAATATTCTGTACAAGATATGTCACAACATATCATAACATACATGAACACAATATACTATGCAATTGAATATTCAGGCACATTTACCTCATGCCAATGTCCTTATTTGCTGTCTTTTCTTGTTAACTGCTTTCTGTGCTTTAACATCCTCTACCTTCCCTCACACCTTCCACTGAAAGATCCTTTCCTTGCCTAAGTTCTTAACATTTACAAAAAAGAGTGTAAAGTTTTTTCCTTATTAAACTACATCACTTCCAATCCTTCTCTGTTTCCATTTAAGTTTTGACCCACATACTAAAATTTATGATAAGCATCATTTTTCACTTTTGAAGATTGGGAACTTTCAAAAATCGGATCTATGTTACATTTGTCAAAAGTTCACAATCTCAGTGTCAAAATCCTTCCCGGCTCTGAGCCATCCACAAAAGCTGACCTCAGCTTTGAATAAACACCAACCTTCCCCTCCGCAGTCATTGGTAGTCTCCATTCAGGAGTAAAATGGCAAATCACTTCATTAGCCTCTCATCAACTGAGCAATAGTGGAGCACACATGGGGCTTCCAAACATCCCTGATCTGTAAAATGGTTGTTGCAGCCAAGTTGCTCACTTTAGCATCTTGCTTCATCGCAATTCCCTCAGCAAGCATTGCTCCAGGGTCCCTGTAAGCCCTTGTCTCAGGCATCATCCTCCCTGCTCCACCATAATTTTCAACCCAAATTCAGCTAGTTTCATTTTACAAATCTTCTCCATGTTCTTGGTAGCCAGATGCAACAGTCCTGCCTCCTCATACGTTCCTACCCAGGAAATTCTGACCAGGTTCACACCACAGGCCTGCTGCTAAATGACCATAGCACAAACCTCCCATTGCCTTCCAGCACAAAAACAATCCTGAGTGCAACGTAGGCACCGTTGCACCTTAGCCCAAGGGTGACTGCATTGGTTCTGGGCTGTACTCAGTGCATCAGCACAGTGAGAGAGCGGGATGCCCCTTATCCTGATAGATGTGGCATATTCCTGCCACTTCCATTTGACTCAGAGCAGCAAGTTGTCTCGCTGCATTGCGTTGGGTCAAATGATGATAAATCTCCCCCTCAGTTTTGATAGCACTGGTCGACAAGAAGGGAATGCCTATTGTATTATGTCCAGACAAAAGGGGGCATATTTGTAATAAATTCATGCAACACATCTCAGCAACTCACCTTGCTGGGCTGCACTGTGTGACAGGGAAAGGGCAGGAATGTGTATTATTTAAAAGAATACGAAGCCCTCCTGCCTTTGTCCTTGCGCTGCTGCAGTTTTAGCAGCCTGGCACCAATGCAGGCACCCCTGCACTTTGGTACAAGGGAGCCTGTATTGTAAGGAGGATTTTTTTTTGTGCAGGAAGGTTCACCTTCCTGCACAAAAAGAATCCCCAGAGGCCTTTTCCTCTTTCTATGTGTGCTGCATTCTGCAATCACGATGAGAAATAGGGATATTTCTCCTTGTTACGCCTCACCTGGGAAGGCATGGCATTTCGGTGCATTCCCAGGTCTACCACTTCTGGTAAATCTGGGAATGTGTCAAAATCCATCGGTTTTGCATAGGAACACCCATGTCCACACCCATGGAGCGCCTCCCCAGGCAGAGTAATGCAACGCACTGATTTTCCCTGCATTGCTTTACTCCAAATTTATGAAGTCACCCAGGGCCACGCAGGATGGCCTTGTGTGGCTTCATAAATCGCATTTTGGACACTAAAGTCAATGCAAATTGTTTTAGACTAAAGATGGAGTGAGTGCGAGGACCACTTATTAGTGACTCTAAAGCCCGATTCAAACAAATGGGTGATAGTTTTAGCTTCTAGCTTTTGCTGTACTTTCAAAGGCCAAAGAAAGCTGCTATAACCGCGCTGAAACTGAACACGACTCACAAAGAGCACGCAGGATCTAAAATGGGGCGGCAATGCAAATAAAAGAAGAAAACAGATTGCCTGGTCCTGCAAAACAGTTGGAGAACGGCGACGAGGAAATATATATGCGTAAATATATCACTCTTTAGCATCTTTTTTCTTTGGTGCAGGATACACCATCAGGCTTTGCCTGCCAAGTAAAAAGCTCTAATTACTAGCAGTCTGGATCTGGAATGGCGCGTGCATCCAGGCACAATTAGCGCGCTGGCAAGGGCCTCTTCGGAGATAGCGCAGCTCTTCTACAATGAGAACAGATGCAGATATCAGTCACTCTCTCCGGAGAGGCTTTACCGCCAACAGGTGTATCTGGGAGAGTATTGGTGCAAACCCTCCACAATTAACTGTGGTACTTGGAGTGACGCAATGCTCATTTCCTTGCTTCGCGGAATAGATTGCAACCTAATTGCTTCAGCACTGCCAACTGCTAACGCGGATGGAGTTATTGATGACTTTCTTGTTTTCCCCCTTAATTTATCATTCCTGTGGAATAAATAGGCAGGCACGATAATCAGTCTTTTCCTCTAATCTCAGCATTTGTTCCGAGCAGTGGGAGATCTTTATCTAGCCAGGATATTCTGGTTCTCTTATATCGCTAGGGATTGATTAATGCCCTCTGTGGATCCGCAATTGTTTTTTTTTTTTTTTGCTGTGACAATGTTACTTATCATGGCCTGGGTTGAATGAATACCCTAGCCCCTCACTGCTGACCGCATAAATATTTGCCCATGGACCGATGAATTCCGAATGCAACATATATTGGAAAATGTGGATATTGTGGGTGGGGGATTTTTTTTAGGTTTAGGGTTGTCCACGAGTGTGAACAAGTCCCTTGCAGCACAGCGTTTATTCACCCTGTAAATTTAGAAAACCGTTTTTTGTGTTGTTCTTCTGTAGGCTTGATATCGCTGTGGGGACTGGAGGAGACTGGTACAGAACCTTGGCAGTCCCCGTCTGAAAACATCAGAGGAGAGACCCATAGACAGGGCTTAATTTGTGAACAGAATAATTGGAGCGCACACCGTTTTTCTCCCAGGCCTACCTCCACTACTGCTGAATGGCAGGGTCGCCAAACATCAACTCTCGCTACTCTTTAATGCCAGCTCGTGCCCATTTTATCCTCCACCCTGCACTGCCCGTCTCACTTTTGCAGATTGTTGTTCGTCCCTGCTTTCGCTCTCTGTCACTGTTTTGCTATTTTTCTCTTCTTCCTTCTTATCACCTTTTCTGCCTTTCTCCGTCTCGGTCTGCAACAAAATCTGATATGAAAAATAAGTCCCGGTCCCAAAAATAAGTGTTGGCACCCATCACCACTAACCATTGGTACAAATTAAGCGCTGTTTATGTACTTTGACTCCTGTCTATGACCAAAGAGAGTGCTTTGCGCCTTTTTGTCACGCCTCCATGATAGCATTGCTTAGCATCTTGGCATATCGGATTAAGGGGGGCACCTGCATGTTAAAAGTAACTGACATAGTGCACACGGCGGGCACATGAGCAGGCGACTATTCTCGCAGATTATCAGGGGTAACTCTCAATTGCAGGCTAGGCCTGCCAGGTCACTTCAAGAGAATTCTTATGTTCAAGGTCTTGCAAATGGTGCTGGGACATTTTTTACACGCAGACTGGGCATGTTCATTAGATTTTTGCCTGCACTGTGATCAGGTGCAGTACGCTGGAGAGTGCACTGATCATGTGCTGTGAAGAGGCGCTGATCGCGATGATGCCCTTCCTGGGTGAGTACTATAAAAAGGGAAAATATTCAAGGCTGCTATGCCTTGCAAGACGTATATGTGCTGCAGGGCTGAACTCGGTTTTCTATTTGCAGCCTGTCAGAGAGTTTGGTATGGGATATTGAGCTTTAAATTTTGTGATAAAAATAGAGCTTAAATGTCGATTAGAAAAATATTATGAATGAAGGTATACACAAGTATAGGTTTATAATTCCTAATTATATATATATGTGGCTTGGTGATACATACCTTTATCACATGTTGATGAGGAGTTAAGAATTATGTCTGTTCTTGCATCAGGGCCAACAAGGGAGGACCAAGTTATGTGGCAGGGTTGGCTAAACTATGTGGCAAGCGCATTACGCGGTATAATGTGTCGCATTTCTGACAGTATTTTTGCACTATTTTGTCCTTTTTAAACATGTTACCAATTTGGACAAATGTTCCACCTAATTAGTAACAGGTTAACACTCAAATACAACAACAGACAATTGAAAGGTGAATAGTCAACTTTTGTGTGGGGCCTTCCACTATACGGCAACATATATCATGTTTTTCGTAGCTTTTGATGTGTTCGATGTAGAAACATTTCTTTTATAAAGCCTGCAAAGTATGCAGAAAATGTTGGATTATGTGGCAAATGCAGCAAATCCATAATTATGCAGAAAACACCGCAGAATCACATTACTCCTCTGGCCCTGACTTATGAGTACATACTTCCCTTTGTGATATTTTGGTAGTCAATATTTTGGCTATGATACTTTTGTAACACTATATTTCTGTAGTTGATATTCTGACATACAACTGCATGGAGACCTACTGAATAATTAACACAGGAATTTTCAGTATTATAATTGATTGGAAGCTTCTATGGCGATAAAACTTTATTTTTATTTTTGCACATAAATATATGGGTCGGAAAGCATCTTTTCTATCTTAAAGCACTGCAACATGCTATCCTCCTAAGGTACAGCATTAAATGAACTTTGACCAATTCCTAATTTCTTGAACACCTTTTTCCTTTACCCATTTTGTGACCTTCAACATCTTCTACCTTATATCGTACATTCCATTCAAAAGTATTCTACTTGACCAAGACTTTCAACGTAATCTATTTCTATGTAAACCACATAATTCCCAATCAATCCGTGTTTCTTTAAAATTTGGAGTCACATGTTCAAATGTATTGTAAGCATTTGTTTTCACACTGCCTTTCAAGATTTTAATTCACTTTACATTTGTCAAAAATACAAGATATTTGCAACAAAATCAAGTGTTCGTTGTCTCATCCATAAACAGTCCATATCTTTTTTTAATCAGACTTGATTACAATTGGTCGGAATTTTTCGCCCCCTGCATAAATCCCTGTTTGTGCAGGGATTCGAAGACTGAGTTGGGTGTTACTAACTGCATCTGGTAATTACCAGGTGCGTAAAATATTACACCTTTCGTTAAATTTCAGCAGGTCAAACCTGTCAGAATTTAACAGAGGAAAGTGTATAGTATTCACCATAACATGTGAATTTCGGTGTGGTTAGCATGAAAATCCTCGTTATCCCCCAAAACTTATGATAGGTGTCATTTATCACACGTGACAAATATCGACCCCGACCGAATCGTTCTTTATCAGGGGTGATAAATATCACCTTCACTCAGAATCAGGGCGTGGCTGTGGTGTTTACCAGTGCGGAACAAGAGTACCACATATGCTGCACTGGCATCAGGAACTTCCATAACATAAGAACTATAGTTTCTAGAATATGAGGAGCTGTATGTAGAACAGTAAGGCCACAGTTACAGTCGAATTATTAATGGATGTGATATTTATTGCATCAATATATTCCAACGCCACGGGCTTCCACATTTTTTGAAGGTGATAACTGGCACCTGCCTATGATTATTGCCCTTAAAATGGGAATGACAAGCAGATTCTAGTGCTTACCACTCCAACCTCGGCTCTTCAATTTATGGAAAACTCATCTTTCCCCTGGTAAATTTCAGCAGGTTTGACCGGCCCAAATTTGCTGTCAATGTGTGGGTGAGGGGCTTATCACACAACATATGTTAGTTACCACACAAACGCAATTAATCGAGCTGACTGTAATCAGGGCCTAAGGCATGTGACTTTTTGTTAGCTAACACAAGATTCCCTCAACCCAGGACGTGTTGGGACGCAGATTATAAAGGTATTGGAAACGTGTAATTGGGACAGGACTAAATGTTCCATAGTACAGCGGTTTTCACATTAAACATAGTTGCAATTAGCAGTGTGCAACCGTAAAATCATTTGCATAGTATTACACACTATTTGTCCAAGATTAGAAGCTGTGATTAGTACTGAAGAGTCCAGTAGGGCGACCAGTGAAAATCGAGTCATACAATGATTGCGCAATCTCAAAAAGTAAATTGCCTTCTAAACACTTCCCAACATCTGGCGCTTGCAGTAAATGAACAAAAATCAAGCCAGACTGTGAAATTCAAGGGGCTAATGACTAACATCACTTGAGATCACTTTAATGAAAATGTCAGACAATTTTGATTGCTAGTCATGGGCCCCTTTTGGAAGGTATTGGGCGGCTCATTGCAATAGCATGTGTCACCATGGGCAGAGAGCAGAAACACACGCTTCAGGCAGCCCGGGCAGTTATAAGGCTATTCCAATGGCAGTTGTGTGCTCTACAATTACTGGTAACATTACACAACACAGAAAACTACCACATATTTGGTAGAAGAGGCCTAGCATGAAGACATTAGCTGTCAAGGACAATGTTGCATTTTTCTTCATCCTATGCCCCAAATGTCCTTTTGGTCACTCGAGATCCACAAGGGCAATCTAATGGGATGCTGCTGTGGCATGGTGGGTGTGACCTCGCAGTTGATGACACAGTTGAGCAGTGTTACTCTGCTCCTGGTGGGCATCTTATGACTACCTGAGTTATGACTACCTGAGTGCGTAATTTCTCCTGAACTTGTTCTTATTGAAAAAGCTTCCTACCTCTTCAACAATTGTCCAGATTCTGTTGGATTCTTAAACATGCAATGCAGGAAACACAAGGAAACCCAGGGAGATACCGTGAATGGTAGGGTTGTTAGGCACTCAGGGTCAGATTTAGTAACATTTTAAGTACTGGATGTGCCATATTTTCGGTCCGCTGCCTTGTATTACTTTGCGTTAGGAAGTGTTCCATGGGTAGAGCATGGGTGTTTCTGTGCAGGAAGGTGTACTTCCTTGAACATAAACAAGACACAGACACTCTTGTACCAAGGGGCAAGAATGAGAATAATCATCATTTCCAGAGACACTGACAGTTAGATATTGCAGTATGACTGACTTATCCCCATCTCTACCAGTCTTTCAGAGGCACTGATTTGAATTGCCAGTTACTCCATCCTCATTGACCCAGTCAAGGTTTCTTAAAAACAACAGTTTGCATTTTAGGTTTGTTGAGCACATATTTACAATGCTAAAGTTACGGAGTACCTGGCATTTCAACCACAAGTCCCAGAATGCAACACACGTTTGTCTAATTAATGTACACGTGGCAGAAAATGTCAGCCATGACATTGGTCCCCTGAGAACCATGTAATTTACTGATGTTCTGAACCTCGCATATGAAAATATGATCTACACATTTCACAGAGATCTCTGATGCAGGTGCTAGACCCACTGAGCTATCTTACCTGCTTTGTAATTGGTGCCTCTGGTGCTCTAGTAACCTCCCTTGATCCCCTGTGATGAGGTGTTAGTAGGACTCTTCTCAACAAACGTGAAAGGTTGTTATTCCAGTAAATGATAAGATGGCAAAACATGTATTTTTCTGAAGACATTATCCTGATGGAGGACGCCCAGGTAAATATGTAATATTTCAATTTTGTGTTTGAATAGTTACATATATTTAGGGATTCTGCCCTCGCATTAAATATTACTTAAAATATTATTTAAATAAAACTGACTGAGCTGCGCTTCAAATGTTTTGCAAAGCCCTGCCTACGGAAGTGTTTAGCTGATCCAAAGTCACATGTGACACCGCCGGGTCCTGTTTCTTAGCCTCAGCATGATGGTTTCACTCCTCGCAAAGCGCAGGCCCTGGGATATTGATGGACATTTTTGCTTCTTTGTGGGCAACCACGGCAAGGTGATGCCCGCTGCTGTATACTTCTGATCCTAGCATAAGAGTGGCAATATTCTGGATAAAAATGACATGAAACCGTAATGTTTGGGCTTACAACACAGGATTTACCTCTTGTGTGCCAGTAGCACGTCAGTACTTGAAGTAAATGATAAAGTTATGCTTGAGCACCAAGTATGTGATCATGAAAAATTAAAAGGCGGTTTTTCGGGACGAAAATGATGTTTTTGTTCATTAAATTTTTGTGGGGGAGAGTTGCATATATTTTTTCACCACGAAGAGCATGAATTTGATTGGAAAAATATGCTTATTTCCACATACTAACATGCTGATGTCTGTTGACGACATGGTTGCATTTCCAAGTATATATTTAAAACATATGTTTGAGTATTAATCAGTACAGCTGTCCGAACCCCTAACCCAGTGGTTCCCAATCTTTTGACTTTTGTGGGCCCCCACTTTAACATTATTGGACCCTGGGGACCCCCACTGAATCGTTATTGGAATCCCACTGAGACATCACTGAAAGCCTAATCTGTTAATATTATTTATTTTTCTAAGCAGTTGGGGACCCACTGAGGAGACTTCACGGACCCCCAGGGGTCCCCGTACCACAGATTGGAAACCACTTTTCTAACCTATATTAGTGTAACCTGTCTGCTGTACCCACCTACCATGTATCTGTTATCTGAGTGACAACAGTGGCGTATGAGCCTATAAATTCTGTCTAGCCCTGCTGTACTGCTTGATGCTTGCAAAATGCATGTAATGGTATTTTCCTCCCATGCTCCAGTCTAGGAGATTCTCAGTCATAATATATGATTGAGAATCTACTTATAGGGACACATGAAAAGAATTGATATGTATAACTGTAGATACATTTTACAATATATGCTAGACCATGCGCTAGAAATGGTATTTTCTAATTCACCTGTATCACCTATGCCCTTTTAGATTTTTCCACATAAATTATGCTGGTAATGCACCATTACGCCAAATGTATAAAAAGAGAGGCAAAGCTACAACACTTCTAGGAAGGCTGGACTTATCTGGCACACTACCTGCAGATTCGACTGTTTCATGGTTGCCCTTTCAAAGTCTCTGTTTTTTTGCAAATTTAGGTGAAATGTGCTGCAAAATACACTATTTCATCCTATTATTTTTAATGTCTGCCAGTGGCAGTGAATCACAACATTCTAATCTCTAGGTTGTCAGAGGTCTGTGTCAGTTGCTTTGAGCTGATATAAATACCACCAATATCCACTTCCCCCCATTCCAGTCTGCCTTTAAGATAATTAGTCAAGGTGTTCCACAGGGCACAGCACTGTGCATCAACATTGCTTAATATCTATCTGTGCTGTTTGGCTTTCTTGATTAGGTTCTATGGCATCAATTTAAAAAACTATGCAGATACTACTGAGTTAATCCTAACTTTTGGCCATTCTCAGCAGACGCCTTGAGAATCTGTCCACAAATGTCTAAACAAGGTGCCACGGTGCAAACTCCCTGAAATTCAATGGGGACAAAGCAGAGGCGATGTGCTGTTATGTTGGGATGCCTCTATGTGCATTACCAGAAGGCGTCTTGTAACTGAAAACAGTTCGTTCCTGTGGTTACTGCTTCTATGTAGAATCTGAAAGTACAATTGATTAAGGATCTATCTCTTGTATCTCAGATTAATCAGCTTTCCATTTCTTGTTTTTTTTGTTTCAATGAACTTGATTTGTAAGATTTTTCTTTTTCTGCCGGGTCATGCTTACCAGCTAGTGCGCAGAGTATCATCTTGAACAAACTTAATTATTGTAACACCTTATCCTCAGGAGCACCAGCATATCTGCTGAATCGCTTGTACTGGATACAGTCTGCAGCAGCCAAGCTTGACCCTTTCTCTCCCTAGGTTCTTCTTCACTACTGGTCTTGTTTAGATTATTCTGGTTCCTGATCTAAAGAGAGATATTTTAGAGGATCAACTGAGCTTTCTTCACTACAAAATTCTTCGCATCAGAGATCTCTGCAATCAGAAGCGGGGAACTTTTAAGTGGTCCCCGAATTTGAGAAGTTTAGGACAGGCAATGGTGTCTTCTTGGTGCTGGTTGCAAGGCATCGGAACAGCTGCCCCACTCACTGACTGCTGCCACTGATCTACTGGCTCTTAGGAAGATCTCAAAGACATGGCTCTTCAATAGGTAGATGTCTCTCTTCTTGATTATGGGTGATCCGTCTTACTCTTAGTGAAGTTAAATGATACCTTTTCGCTTGCAGCTGCAATCTATACATTTTAAATCAATAAATAAATAATGGACTTGTAGAGTGTGCCCTCATCTGGATCCCCTTAAGAAGGTCAGTCTCGCTAGTTTCACTCGCAGAAATTTGCAAGAGCTTTACGTGTTACCACTTTACCACATCACAGTACCTTTGAACAGAGCGTAACTTTACTGGCAATCGTCTCACATGACATGCAATGTAGATCAGATGACAGGAAATGACCTTGTGGCCTTTGAGATAGTTAGGTTTAACTGATTGAGATATTGTACTGCACTCCATTGAAACATGGCAGCAAACAAGGCCTTTTATCCTTTCCAGTCCATCTACTCCTATCCTTTACTCACCGATCATTGGAAGTTTCCAGATTTACCTTATTTCAGTACTATTCATCCCATATGTCTTAGAGCCAACCTGAATCCCCATTTCCAGCCTGCTCATTAGAGACTACGTGGACTACAGCTTCACCCTTCTTCATTAAAGGACTCTTCAGGCCATGGCTTTAGGTATTTCTCCTGCTCACCGAGGTGTTACATCCTCCATGAATGGCAACCAGAGCTTCTTAAGTGTGGCTGTCCCATTGCAGGTGTGTTTGTAGATTTTCAGCCTTACCACTGGCCAGTGTCTGTGTCGTGCATGAATGGAGGCCTAGAAGACATTGCCAATAGCACCCCACCTGTCCTGGGTCAGGGAACAACTGCATCTCAATTTCTTGGTGAGTCGTGAAATTAATTGTATGAGTTGTGGTACAAACAGTTGGAGCAGCCAGCAATAATGCAGGTTCCCTCCTCAGAAGGTAAGTACTTGTATATGACCGCCAGTGGTCACTCATGGGTGCACACAATGACTGCATGGAGATACCAGGACTATAAAATGGCAATAATTTGTGAGCCAAGCATCATTGAAGCATATAATAAAGCTTCTCTATACTTCTTCTTGCTAGGCAGTACTCAACTCAAAATTTAAAGTGGCTTTGTGTTTGGATAAAAATCTGTAAGTCTTGGTTCCAAGCCCTTGCTTTTAGGAAGACCTGTTAAAGAGCATTATTGTCTTATCTTCATTTTCTGACCATCTGTGAAAGAGCTTTATCAGATCACCATAGGTTGAGTTGCTGCATGAGAGATTTACCTATTGACTATTGTAGGAGCCATGACTGACTGATCCTGAGAGAAAAACCCATTTTGACTTATGATATGAGAGCACAGCATGGGTCGAGTGAAGGTAGACCAATTTATCAAGTACACAACCTGAGCTTTCCACACTGAGCTCCCCCCCTTAGCACTATGTAAGTTAGAAATTGATGTTGAATTAAAGGAGTCACTTATAATATGAAAAGCGTCAGTGAATCCACTTGGCCACCAAGTGACCTGCCTCCACTGACCTGGACATGTACCCAACATACTCTGGGTTCCCTGCTACTTTTACAGTGCATTTTTGCCACAAATGTTGCTGCTACATGGCATGTTTTTTGTATTCTAGTAACAGAACCCTAGACTTGTTGGTCTGATTCTAAAATACATAAAACAAATATCCCTAACACACAGGGAATCTTCGCTCTATGTGTCAGGGGTATGTGTCTTCTTTCCCTCTACTATTCCCCGTATGGGAGAGCTGGCCAAGGAGAATCAATGTGGCCATCCCCCTCTTTGGGCAATGGACCGTGCCAGGAGCGCAAATTGATGACTCTGTGGTGCAGGGGCTGTTAGTCACAGGATTAATATGGTAGAGCAAGCTGAGGCTCTGCCGTCGTAAGCCTGGTGCTTCCTCACCAAAAATAGTAGTTGAGAAACCACTACGTTGACTATGTTGACTAATGGGGCATTTGTTGATCTTTGGAGGATGCTCCACATTCCCCAAACTCTAAGAAGGTTATTTGCTAAGGGTTGGCCGGCTGCTCTCATGATACTGCACCACTTAACTTTTATATTTGAAAGCAAATTTGACTCTGTTTTTTGTTACTTTCTGCTCTGGCACGTGCCTTCTAATGCGTTTTCCTCACCCTTTGCAGGATTCAGAAAATGCTTCCTTTCCTTCTTCCCTCAGGTCAACGGATCACCATGACCCATGTGTTCACAAAAGAAAACTCAAATTAATAATAGGTTTTCAATCTTTATTTTATAACCAAAAAGCCAAAGTCGCGTAGGTAGCGTGCAGGATCAAATCGGAAAGAAAAACAAACTCCACAGGCTGACCAAATCTATGAAACAAGTTTAATCTACTCAACATCACCACCATTAGGCATTCAAGAATAATAATGCATATTAATGAATCAATTAGTTGTGAGACAAAAACATGCTTCAATTCAGACTGAATACATTTGTCAAATCAATTGCATAGGTCCAGAATTCAGGGTTTGGGACATAGGTTCTCTCTTCTCTATTACTAACCAAATTAGGACACACATGTGTGGGAGCGCGCTATGGATGCGGACAAAAGTAAAAAAGAATAGACAAAAATAATTTGGAAAAGCATCTTGGGCTAAGTTAAACTAACTAAAACAAAAATGGCAGGCGTCAGCTCAGGTGTCTCCTCTACTCAGAAAAACAGGTCAGAGGAAAATAACATTTGCATTAGAATATACCTTTCCTAGGGGAAAAGTGCAGAACACGGACTTCACATGGAAGTCATCCAAGGGGACAAGTTAACAGACGAAGATTCTAAAGGGGACTGCCACTGAAAGTTACAAGTCCTTCCCTTATTTGGAATTACTCAAATCAGTTTTATTGGTCCATTCTATGAGTTCACATTATGCGAAAGGGTCAATATCCCCCAAAAATTAAAACACAAATTGAATTTGCAAAATACTGTTAAATTCCTAGGTTTGATATCTAGTTATCTCTCCTTTCTGTGTGACTCCAATAGTTTTACAATTTGTAAATTACCTGTTGCAAATCACGTGCCTTCCCAGGGCACAATACGTTTTTCTCCTTTCTCATGAGAACAAGTCTGTTAAACAATAGTACCACTCTACTTTCAGTCATCACGTTTCAAATTTTCAAGGACACTGCAGTGTAAAACTTACACATAATGCAACAGGACTCTTTACTAATAATGTGAAACAACCTAATGGAAAAATTCATGGTAGAGAGAAAGAAATGATTCAACATTCTTTGCTGCTGCAAATATGAAGACTTCAGGCCTAGATATGCTAACACCAGAAATACAATGCATTAATATTGTCATTAATAAAACCCACAAAATATGCAAACTTATGAATTCAGAATTAATAATATATCATCAAAATATGCAAAGGCCTTTCATTAATACTTACAATCTTTGTTAAGGTATCACATTAAGAATGACAGAGATATACAATTTATTTGTCTGCATGCATGTAACTTTAAAGTAATTAATCATAAATCATTATAAATCATATTCCTTTCTGCTATTAATAATTGATTCTAATGATTAAAATATATTTCAACATTGTTTTACATCATGTTAGCACTTTGTCAGTTCTGGTAGGCACAATGTCTGTGACAAAATATAAATGTGATTACTTTTAAATTACGGGTCCGTGCAGCCTTTTCTCTATGTTAGGCTTTTAAACGTGAATAGAAATGTCATCGAATGCTGACTTCTGGTGCACTAAAAGCATTACTAAAATTTGCGCTCCAACACACATGTGCATAATCTTAGTAAATAACCCTCAAATATTTACCAACACCTCACACTCTCCCCTTAGTATAATCACATGGGTCACTTTTGGGCAAAGATAAGCTTGTCTTTGACGTGCTGAGCTCTTACTAATCCTGGTCAGCTGTTATGCCTCTGTAAAAAAATGTTGTCCAGAGATTTTCATTTTTGATTTGTGTTTTTGGATCATTAGAGAAGTAATTGAACTTGGGTGGACATTGTTGATCTGAGCCGAATTTTTCTGGATGACGTTTTTAAAAATGGCAGATGTGTTGCAGTAAGGATGTCATATTTCAGGAACAATGAGATCTAGATACTTCATTTTGGTGTCAAAACATAGGTTTTGGGGGTCAAGTAGTCTTATACAGACAGAAAGTAACTCCCCAGATCAACCGTTCTGCCATTTTCCAAAATGGCGGCTCTAGTAGAGGAAGAAGAGACATACATCGAAATAGAACAAATAACAATGGTTTTTATTCCTTTTATATACACCAAACAATGTTCGTGACCTCAATTTGAAAATAAACACTTCTTACTCCTGTTTTAGACACATTTTGAAAGTTCACTTTATTTATTTATTTTAGCAATCGCTCTATTTATTTGTTTGGGCAATCGCTCGTGGTACATTTTCAGAATGTTGAACATTTGAGAAGAGCATATCGACAGGGACTTTTTGTAGCACAAGTTTTGGAAGTACATGTATGTGTAAGTTCTGTGGGTAAAGGCTTTAGGAATTTTGCAGGTTTTAGCACCCCATTAATATCTTCCCAACCAAATTCAAACAAACCTTTCTCTACATATGCATGATACAAAATATTTACACTTCTGCTGATCAAGTGAAACGCTCTTTTAGTGTGTCCACGCACAGAATATGACATCAGTGGAAGGTCACATTGTGGAACAGGTCTCTTGAACTCACTGCACCGAAGATCATCAAATGTGTGACAGTCAGCACTCGTTTTCCACACACCACAAGGTATTTTTCTATGTCTTTAAAGTCACATGCTTCTTCTGTCCAGCAAATCCTTTTAGAAACTTCACAGATTTAGCAGCTAAAGCTCCAAGCTTTGTTCTAATTTTGCTCAGTGTGTCATCACCCTTAAGAATATGTGCCTTGATGAGAATACTGAGCATCTCTGGGTCAAGTTTCTTGTACAGAATATGAAGCAGGATTGTGTCTTTTCTCACCTGTTCCATAACATATCTATAACTCTGACAATCCTTGACTTCAGAACTTTGCAACAAATCTAAGTAGCACAACATTACCATCTGTATCATTTGATAGTAAAATAACTCAATTGGAATCATTTCAAACAGCCCACTCAGCGTGTGGCACAACATGAAGGTCTGCTTCTTCTAATTTTCTGTTAAGTTCTTGAACAATATGGCCTGTACCTTTTGAATATATCTCTGCAGGCACCAACTCCTCATTGAAAGTTATTCCCCTTGCAATAATTGGAAATTCAGTGTTCACTGAAGCACCTCAATGTTTTAGCGAGTTAACATCTCCAAGTTCATCTTGTTCAATGTGGATGACCAGAATTTATAAAGTTGCACAGGTCTAGGTGTTGAATTTTTGATGTAGGCAAGGTCAATAGCTCCACTTGTAGAGATTAATCTGATTCTCTCACATTCTTTGACAGATAGTTCAAGATAATTGTCAAAGACAATGTGCAGTTCTTGCAAGGTGCACACTGATATCTGTAGAACAGTCTGAATGACCTCTCCGAAGTTTTGCATGGATGAATCTTGACCATTTGCAATTGTGACACATAGTCCACAACAACCACAGTTTTCAAGGAGGACACCTTTTTGAATTGAAATTCTTCAGGTGAAAGTTTTTGTTCAAGCTCTTGTACGAGTTTGTGCTTCACTGGTTTGGTTGCAACATCTCCATCAAATAATGTGTTTGTTGGAAGAAGATCATGCAACAGAATGTCCTAGATAAATTCACCCCTTTCTTTTGACACATTCATCTCTCTATTGACTTGCAAAAGTTGCTTTTTTGTAACCTGTTTTGTAGAGGCTGGTTGGACGAAACCCTTACTGTGGAAATTAAAGTGTGAAAGTTTAGCTTTAGTGATTATGTCAAGCAACTGTTTCTATTTTAATAAAAATCTCTCCTGCTTCAGTTCTGCATATAGTTTTGGTCCATGTTCCAGGACATCTAATAGATGTGTTTTATAACGTTAATCACATATTGTTCTGTCACAAAGTTGTGTAGTGACACAGGTTCAGTCAGTTCACAGCAGTTTCCTTGCTGCTGCATGAAATGAAGAAGGCTGTTATTAAAACATGTCCCTCTCTTTGTCACAAGTTGGTGGTGAGGAACAGTTTCACAATGGTCCATTAATTATGAATTTGTCATCTCTCTGAAAACATTGCAAATAGAAAGGACTTCATGGTAAAAAGCTCCAAAACAGACTACGCAAAGAAGTCCCTTCGATTTCTTTGCGCCATTTGTTTGGTCTCCTAATGGGGGAACACCCCCTTTTCATACATTATGCCTAGCGCAGGCATAATGTTGCACAAATGGTTACAAAGTAGGTGCAATGCATGTATTGCACCACTTTGTAAATCTGGTGTGGTGATTTGGGCTTTATTGGGTCACATTAGTGTCATACAAAATGATGCTAATGTGGTGCAAGATGGCATTAGGTGCACTTAAATTAGCCCCTTGATTTTCTGATTTTGAACTGAGTGTATTGAATATTGCTTGGCTTTGCATCACGTCTTTTGAATGAGGTGCACCCTGTTCCTTGCTCACTTCTGAGATAAGTTAATTTGTCTTTCTTGATCTAGAAAGCGTTCCAACACAATGTTTCTATAGCCTCAGATATGGTGAGCATACCTCGTAATGAACAAACATAATGAGTTGCACTCAATACTGAATGGACAGTTTTGCTTCCAAAGATTTCAGCTTCAATAACTGCTTCATCTATGCCACATCCACTGAGATAACATCTTGCACACTGCAATGGAACTTTTGGCATGTGGAAAATGCCCATCATTGGATAAAGATCATCAAATTCTACGGGATTGCTCATATTAATGTCAGCTACTGTTCGAAAAATACCTTCATTGCCAAAATTGGCAGGATAGGCTGGTCTTCAAGCTGGGCACACATATTTTTGAATTTTTTTGGGAGCTGTGAGAAATGTTGCGCAGTTTGTTACTGGAGATGGTATTACTGGTAAAAACCCAACCTTCTTCAGTGGGACAGTATTGTGGGAGATCAGAGCATGAATTCCAGCCCACAGAAGAACTGGGTTTTCTTCAGCCTTCATTCTGCACCAAATAAGCGGTATGATAAATTCAGTTAAATCAGCCTTGCGGACCACAGCATAAGGTAGAAGATCCATGTCGTCAGCCACTTTGAAACTTTCTGGTAGACTCAGATGTGTTGATGGCTTGTATTGATTTTGCACATCCTGGCAAGGCAGTTGGGTTATAAGTTAGAAGCTTTGTTTGTTTATGCCTGCAGATGAAACCGCCTGTTTTCCAGAAGCTACTTCATTGGTACAGTTTTGAAAAAGTACCATGGAAGTATTGTGTTCTGGATGTTCCAGACAAAGAGGAGCTGTCTTCAAAATCAAATTATCAAGACCAGCAGTTGTAAATCCCTTCTTGGTAAAGTGACTCGGAAGCGTGTGCTGTGCTGTTGGATTCACAACATTTTACATTAAGTGCTGCTAACAAGTTCCAGCTCTATACTATGCCATTATAACTTGTTGATACACCAATCCTATTCAATGAAGTGATTAGCTCTCTACTTTTGCACTTGTCATAGATCGCAAGGGCAGTCACCATGTGTACCGAAGTTTTTCTTTTTGGAGTGATATAATTAATAAAACATGATTTGGAAACGACAGCACACTTACACAGCATAAGCCTGTCAGTTCATGGGATTGTTTTTCACTTCTTCGCTTATCTCTTCAAAGCCATTATCAATGTTGTCGGCGTCCGTCTGTTCCAAACTCAAGAACTTCAGTTTGCAACAGTTTGCTTTGCTTATATTAGACAATGATGTAAGAAATGTTAAGGCAACATCAGGCATTGTTGCCTCCCATGATTTGTGGACCTCTGAGGAATCACAAAATGAGTCATTACGTCCAAAATCATTGGGCCAGATGTATGAAAGCATTTTGCATTCGCAAATGGTGCGAATGCCCATTTGCGAATGCAAAATGCCAGTTCAGAATGTATGAAATACATTCTGAACGCAATTTTAAGGAATTTTTAAGGAATCGCTAACATAGTGATTCCTTAAAATTGAGACCCTGTTTAGAGAGTCGCAAATTGCAACTCTCTAAATTAAAAATCGCAAATAAGGATTCCTTATTTACGATTTCTTAGCACATGTATGAAGCAATTCCTGCATTTTGGCATTTAGGAATCGCTAATTACCACCAAGTTGAACTTGGTGGTAACCATGTGCAAAATTTAAAAATGCATTTAAAATGCATTTTTAAATTGTGCATGTAAGGCACACATGCCCTTTTGACATGTGTGCACCTTATATGTCCCCCCAAAAAATCTTGGGGTGCAGCAGAGGGGGCCTTAGCCCCCCAGCACCCTGGGGTTTTGCATTTCCAAAATTGGGAATGGGGCCGGTATCGCAATTTGTGATTCGGTAATAGTATTTGCGATATCGCTATTACCGAATCGCAAATGTGATACATGGCACTTTGCGAGTCGGAAATAGCGATTTCTTAAAAATCGCTATTTTCGAATCGCAAAGGGCAGTGATGATACATCTGGCCCTAAATCTTTTGGTACATTTCTTAAAATGGTTCCTGCTGATTTTAATGCATCCTGTGATCTTACTTTGGCAGCAAGAACTTCAGAAGTCAAGTCAGCTGAGGACATCATAAGTGGCTCCTTCTTTTTGTTAGACTGACAAAAACGAATTCTGTCATTGTACATTCTCACCAGAAAAATCTTAATTTTACTATTATGGATCAATACAGTTTCATCAATGTTGATCAATATTTCGCTGATCTCACTGAGTGTGAACCCATAGTCAACACTCAAGAGTAGCTTTAAAACTTAATTTGCTTTTTCGAAGAGTGAAAACTTAACTGAAAGTTGGTGGTTGCGTTGCAGCTGGGAGCTCATTGTGCATTCCTATTTTCAAATGCTTACACGCATGCAGTTCAATGGGGTCATATTAATCTGCTGCAAATACATTCATCTTGCAGTTTAGATCAGCTACTCCGCTGAAAATGTTATCTTAGCAGAAACTAGCTGCAGATAAAAACATGTCCGCTCTTTGAGACTCACATATTCTGTACTTTGTTCTTTCGTCATTCCCTTTGGCCCTTGTTCTGGCTAAACCACAGATAACACATTGAAGATCCTCTGCTTTCTGATCAGTTGTTGGAGGTGGACGATGGGTAGCCATCGGTCTTCTAAGTAGATGGGCATTGGGTTTGGTTGTTGTGATTCACTGGTTTCGGCTATTTTTTTTTACAATAATTTCCAGGCTTTTTTTCGTTGTATACAGCTTATAGCACTTGTTGTTACAATGATAAAATATTTGATCATCTTCACCCATCAGTTTCAACCTTTGTGAATGTTGTCTTGCTGTATATCTGCAGCAACTCTAACTCTCTTCTGTCCAGCTGCAGTTTATGTTAGGTTTTCTTTGGGATTAATTTAACATATGACACATTTTCTTTGTTTAAAGAATCCTCAGATTTTGTAGTTAACAACACTCAGTCAGGAGATAAAGATCATCTTCTACCACCTGCTTCGCTCATGTTCACAAATTTGAATCAACGGAAAACCTGAAACAAAACAAATAGTAAAATAAATTACCAACATAATGACACATCATTATAGAGTCACCCTTTTGGAAAATGTCAGAAGGGTTGCTCTGAGGAGTCATTTTCTGCCTGTATAAAAATGCTTGACCCACAAAACCTTTGTTTTTACACCAAAATAAGTATATTGGTCTCATGGTTCCTGAAATATTACATCATCACTGCAACACATGCACTATTTTAAAACTGCTGTCCAGAAAAAAATTGGGCTGGATTAGCAATGTCTAGCCAAGCTAAATTACTTCTCTAATGATACAAAAACACAAATCAGAATTGAAAATCTCTGAACAACAATTTTGTTACAGAGGTATATCAAGGGGCCAGTCTATACCTGAAGACTTACTGGCGTTCATTCTAAAACACTCTAGAGACTAGCCACTCACATCCTTATGGAGGAAGAAACTCAGAAGTGAAGAAATTAACAGCAAAGCAGTCAAAAGCTTACATATTCAACTCATTCATAGTGCAGCAATGTAACAATTCCTGATGCTCATTATGGTGATTTGGGGCAACACAATTGTGATTATGACATAATTTCATGGTGAGTGTGGGTATAATTCATGGTCATTGTTCCTCAAGGCTGTCCACCAGCTGGGGTTGCCCAGCTGAGCCACCAGGTAAATGGCTCTGCATTCGTTCATGGATACATTTGACTTACCAATGAATTCCTCAGTGGTTGACTGTGTTATTTAGCAACCAATTCCTCACTGATTGCACACCTGTCTTGGCACTAAGGGCCAGATGTAGGAAAAATCCAATTTGCGAGTTGCAAATTGCGAGTCATTCCGACTCGCAATTTGCAACTCGCAAATTGGTATGCAGAACGGTGTCTCAGACACCGTCTGCAACTCGCTATGGGGTCGCAATGACCCACCTCATTAATATTAATGAGGTGGGTCGCTAATTGCGGGCCCATAGCGAGTCTAGGCACTCGCAAACATGGAGGCCTGCTGTCATCAGCAGACCTCCATGTTCGTGACTGCTTTCAATAAAGCATTTTTTTTTTTAAGTGTAGCCCGTTTTCCTTAAAGGAAAACGAGCTGCACTTAAAAAAAAAAACGAAACCTTTAGTTTCGTTTTTTTTTTCAGGGCAGGCAGTGGTCCCTTGGACCACTACCTGCCCTGAAAAAAATGATTTGGGTCCATTCACAAACTGGAAGGGGTCCCGTGGGGACCCCTTCCAATTTGCGAGTGGGTTACCATCCACTTGAAGTGGATGGTAACTGTGATACCCTTTGCGACCGCATATGCGGTCGCAAATGGTATTGCATTCCACTCTGAATCGCAAATAGGAAGGGAACACTCCTTCCTATTTGCAATTCTGAAATGCATATTGCGAGTCGGTACCGACTCGCAATATGCATTTCTGCATAGGGAAACGCGTTTAGCGACTCGCAAACAGCAATTTTTGCCGTTTGCGAGTCGCTAAACGTTTCCTGCATCTGGCCCTAGATTCCAAACGTGATGTCATGTTAATTCGATTTGCAACTTGACCCTGGTTGCTAATTGATTGCAAATTTGCCAAGCCACCACATTCCTAATGCATTTTTGATGTAACTTAGCACCATGCACTGCATTCATTTGCACATGCCTCAAAAGTAGACTCCTTGTTAATTACATATGTAATTCCTGCTACATTCCTGGGTGTATATGTTACCTGGGAGGAACATCTTAGTTGATTACAAAACAATAGCTTCTTCATCAATGTCACATTACATGCCACCACGTCCATGGTTACATAATTCATTTTGAGCAATGTTCTGAGTGGATATATAACTGAACATAAAAAGTTATACTTTAGTTATATTTCTGACAATACAGTTTCAAATTATCTTATCATAGTACACCTCACTGAAATGGCTGTGGCTGTTGTTCTATTTCCGGGTAATATGGGGACCTTCTAATTAATTTTTTAAGCCCTTTTGGTAGGTATGGGAATTGTGTGATTTGGGTGGGGATTTTAAATACATCTCAGAGAGACATAAGAATATTTTGACTAAATCTAATAGAAAAGTTAGTGTATACACCGTTGTCTAGATTATTTTTCTTTAGTTAGGGCTACGTGTGTGAATTACCACATTTGTATCAGTTACACTGGGGTTGTTGATAATGTTATCAATGACATGTATTATTTTCTCAAGTATTTTATATTTCCTTTTGCATTAGTCCATATGTCATTTATTATAATACAGAGGGTGTTTCCTGCTAATCTATTTCCCAGACTCCAGAAGCAAAGCATGGCAGAGTTAAGGTCACTTAGGTTTGGGTGTGCCTTATTGTGCCTTCCTGTCTCAAAATTCACCCCTTTCCACCCCCACCCCCGTGTCACTCTTTGCACTCAGTTCCGCTGTATATCCATTCTGCTGTACCCCCTCGCACTATCTCTGTCGATCTCTGACATGGCCATCCTCTTTACAAGAAGTACTCTTTCACACCTTTTCCTCCATCTATCCTTCAGTTTCAACATGTCACTGATTGCAGATATCTCACATAGTATTGTACACATACTTCCCTCATGGCTACTTCTCTGTGGCATGATTCTTAGCCTACTGGATTTAACAATGACACTGATAGACTAGTCCATCTGTTTCAGGTCCCCTGTGAGTCACTTTTAAGCACGGCCTTGTTCGACTTTCATTTTGCTTTGTTTATCTGCCCTCACCCCTTTTAATTTGTAACTTTCTGTAGATTGCTTGGTCCACTCCCTCTTTTTTTTGATGGCCTTATCTCTGCCCTTTGAGAGCTTTCTCTTCTAACGCTACCACACTATTTGTACTGGACAACGCTAATCTTCACCTTCTTACCATTCATGTACAATGCCATTTATTCACTGTACTCGAATCTCATATCACTCCCTACTCCTCCGTCTATCAAATGAGGTTCCATGACTAATATCGTTTTGTGTTGTGTTGCCTCAAATTCACTCGTTTAATCTTGCCCTTTAACATCTAAGACAATGCCCTACCCTGGCTTTCACCCACCCCCCTTGTTGTTTAGTAATACTGTATCAATTCTATATTAAGTGACACGTTTATTTATTCTTAATCAAGCCACATTTAAATTATTCTTTATTGAGTGACATTCAGCAGCCCTTGCATATGCTCTAGAGGCCATTCCCACTTCCACCCTCTCACATCCCCTGCATCACTGAGCTAAATAAAATTAAAGAAGGTAATTACTTATGTCTCCCATTACTCTCAGTGGCTGTTTGATTTTAATACCCAACTCCTTAACTTTACCTTAAATCCAACCCCTCTGCCTTCTTTTCTTTTTCACCTCTTTGGTAACAATTTAGCATCAAAAAGTGACTTTTGTACTCTCATTTTTCTCCAATAACTTTCTCACCTCTACCCTTTTTGGGTAGGTGGCTACTGCGTTGCTGAGGGCATCCGGGCTGACTTTGTGAAGTTGCCTCATATTTCTAATCTAGAGAATGACAGTACCTCCACTGTTGAAAATACGCGGAAAATTTAGAAATGACTAGGAACCACTCAGGATAGAACTGAAGATTTGGAAGGAGGTTCATGTTGCAACAACATCCGAATCCTTGTAGTAGTGGAGACAGCTTCTACTGAAATGATTGCAGCACTAATATATATATAAAACTTTATTTCAACATCCAGTGCCATAAAAGTCAAATAGCACCACAATAAATAATGAATTAAGAATCCTAAAATTTAAATTTACTTTAAAATAAATAAAAACGATTTTCTACGTAAAGGAGTGTAAGATGGGCATACGAAGAAGACCTGGGCAGTTGTCTCCTGAAACAGGTTGCAGCTGGTACATGACATATTAGTGGGGGTCCTATTCTGTCATCTATTGGTGAAAGGTTTCAGAGTGAGGGAGTCAAATCTGAATTGCATATAGAGCTTCCTGTCAGTCGGGTTTAGTATGCCGTCCAGGTAAGGTTTTAGGAGCCAGGAAGGCTTAAAGTCCAGGAACTCGCTAGTTAGTCACCGCAATGAGAGCAAGCGAGGTATAGACTGAGTTTCCCACTCCCAGAAATAAGACTTCACTCTTTCTTTAGTCGGTGGCAGCCCTGTGTGTTAGGAGTTCCATGAGTCTTCCAACCCAATGTCAATCAATGATGACTTGGCTGAGTTGATCCACTGGATCTTGTTGGCGATATCCAAAGAACAAACTTCCCTGAATGCGGTGGCAAAGTTTGGGAGTTGCCATGATTCTCCTCCAAAACAGCAACAGTCTAACGGTCTGGTGGCTAATGGTTTGCGGGCCAGTTCCAAGTGACGAAGAAGGAGTGGGGTGCTCGGGGGCAGGGAGGTGACCTTTCTCATGAACGTGTTTTTATTCGGGTAAGCTCCTTTACATCCTCGAAGCCCCAGAGTTCGCCCCATAAAGTGCTGAGCTGTCAGACTTCATGTTATAGATCTGGAGAGCAGCAGCTATTGGTCGTGTAGTGGATACATAGTACTCCCTTAGAAGGACGCCTACCAGCTGGCTAAATCTGAATGATGTAGAATTAATGTGGGTTTTCCAGGGTATTGAGTCTGATAGTTTGATCCCCAAATATTCCAAGGTATTCAATTGTCCTAGTTTAGACCCACCTAGGAAAAGGTTCCCCCTATATGATCTGTGGGAGTTGATATCCATGAACTTGGTTTTGGAGGTGTTTATTTCTAAGCCTCTCTTGGAGCAGATATCCTCAAATCGGTTCATCGAGGATTGAATGCCCGTCAGGGTTCTGGATACTATCAGGGTATCATCTGTGAACAGAAGTGTCATGCTCTTTTTGTTGCCTAGGGTTGGTGCGTCAGAGGGCTGCAATGTAGGTGTTGGACGACCTGGTTCAAATATAGGGAAAAGAGATTTGGAGCTAGTACGCAACCCTGCAGAATGCCCCTGACTACCTTGATTGGGTCAGTGAGATCACCCTGGTTCCCCCAATGTTCTTTTGCGAAGTAGGCTTCATGTGAATCAAATGGTTAAGGCCAGGAGCCCTGGGGGCATTCCCATCTCATTGAGGACCTCCAAGAGTTTGCCTCTGGGGACCAGGTCAAAGGCAGATTTGAAGTCTATAAAGGCTACGTAAATAATTCCCTTCCCTATCACTGCCAATTTCCAATACAGGAGCAAAAACCGAAACACCTGATCTATGGTGTTTGTTTTGGACCCAAAGCCAGCCTGAAGTGGTGGCAAGATGTTATTCTCGGAGATCCAGTCGTGGATGTTTGATAGTAGGGCACAACAAAATACCTTTGGCACTGTATCAATAAGGGGTCTATAGTTGGCGGGTAGAGACCTATCGCCTTTCTTATAGATCGGTACTACCTCGGCATTCCCTCAATGACTCGGGAATGGGGGCTCCCCTGGCAATTGCATTGGATAAAAGGAGGATGTCCTCAGCCCATTTGTCGATGTTATAGAGAAAAAGGTCACCGGGAATACCATTGGGGCCAGCAGCTTTCAAACGTACCATGTTGTTTATTGCTTCTCGGATGTCTCCCAGGTTGAACAAACTGCCCCAATAGAATGTTTTTGGCTGGGATAGGAGTAAAGGGGAAAAGGTGGTTGCGAATTAGCTTTCAATATTATAGAGAGAATTAAAATTTTGGAGCCAGTCTGAAGGCTAGATGTTATTGCCTATTGCGGGAACTCCCCTTTGGTTTCTTTTGCTTACCATAAGCCAGGAGGATTTAGAATCCCTGTGTTAATAGGCGACCTTCATGAGTCTCCATCTTTCCTCCTCCCAGTCCTTTCTGGCCTTGTTCTGCGTCTGCTTATACAGTTTCCGCAGAGTCCTAACTTGGACAACATTTTTTTGCTTGATTGCACTGATTAGCTTTGTTCAGGCCAACTGACAGTCTTGATTAAACCAGATATCTCCCTTGCGGAATAGAGTGCTACGAGTGTTGTGGGCAGCTGGCATGATTAGTAGCTGTTCCAGTTTTTTGAAGAACCCAATGTGTACATCTAATAGAGAGGAACAGTTTCCCGCTTCCTCTTCCATTGTGGATAGCAATGCAATGCAGTGTGTCAGATCTTGGTTGATGGTAGAGAGAATGTCGTCTCGCAGGATGACTTTGCTCCATCTTAGACGCCGTCTGCTGTTCTCGGCCTGTACCACCTTGATTGCTTTGGTGGTAGTTGCCACCTTCCCCAAGGGGGCTCAAAGCTAAGGCAGAGTGGATTGTGGTCCGGGGTCCGGACTACCATGTCGTCTACCAAGTGCCAGTGTCTGAGGTACATCAGGATATGGTCAATACAACTCTTCCCCTGTGTGCCAATGAATGTGTGGGCGGCATACCTGTCGGAATTGATTCTTCATTGACTGCCCTCAGGCCTTGACCGAGGATCAGAGCATTTAGTTGCAGGGCAGCCTGGTGCCACTTCTTAATAGGGGGGAGTTCAAGCCTAGGTATGTGCCATAGGTTATCTTCTTCCAGAAAGTCGACCATATTGTCCAGAACAAGGGGTTCAAAAGTGGCATTGAAGTCCCTCGCTACAATGAGGGCGTGCTTAGAGGGTCTTTCGCCCAATTGGGTCTCAAAGGGACTGCAAGGTGGCAGAGTGTTTGGGCCCCCTTGTTCCCCTATCGTAGATGTTGTATATGTAAGTGACAGTGGTCCCACATCCCTTGAGACTAATACCAAGAATATCAGAACTGTCAGTAGGTAGCAATTTCACTACGCACTGTAGTGCGATTTTCACCCATATTAGGAGGCCCCCCGATGGACAACCCACCTTGCTGGGAGTAGCGGGTATGTTGTAGGTTGCATAGCCAGGTTTGTAGGCAGGTTCAATTAGCCAGGTTTCCTGAAAAACACATATGTCAAATTGGTCGATAAAGGTATTGCAGTGAGGCTATGTGAGTTTGGATTTAATACCTGCCACATTCCAGGAAACAATGTTTGCTTTCCGATGGGTAATCGTGGAGCTAAGCAATGGGGGATGATTCTCCTGGAAATCTAGGGAACCTGTAGAAGGTCGAGAGGCATCCTTGGTGGCTGGTGCGACTGCATTGGGTGGTACAATAGGGGCCTTCCTGTCTCTCTGGTCGGGCATATCCGCTGAGTGACTGGTAACGCAGAGACAGTTGTCAGAGCTTGCACAGCTATTGGATCTATCGTGGGAGGCTTGTGCCTCGAGCTCTAGGGGTTAATCTGTATTGGAGCAAACAATGCCATTGTCTAGAACTGTGTGAGGGGATGGCGCATCAAAAGGAATTTGTGGATCGAGTTTGAACTGCATGGTAGGCCCACCTGGAGGATTGGTTCTTTGGTCTAGGGCCACTAAGTCATACGCTAGCTGCCCATTTTCTATAAGAAGCTCCATACAATCGAACGGTGAGCTCAGAGACATATACCGTCTGGCCCTAAGGATGTCATTTCCGATTACTGAGAGGCATCCTCTTCTATGTCGGATCCAATGAGTGACTTTATTAATCAAGGAGTCTTCTCCTTCCCTCCCCCCCAAGAGTTGATTTTGGGTACGTTGGTCATTAAAAAAATTAAAGGTGGGGGGGTGGTAGTCTTGGCTACGTGTGTTCTACTGGAATGACAACCCTCCCCCAGTGTGCAGGGTATGGAGTTGGGACTTTTGCTTCAAGGGTAGATGGAAGGAAATTCATTTGACACACCTGCAGGTGTTTGGGAACCCATGGTGTGGGCTCCGACCGATGTCCTAGAGAAAGTATCCTCAAGTGGTAAGCCCGGGTGGCCTCCAAGGTGTTTTACGTAAGGGGGCATAATAGGAGCAAATGATGCCAAAGCGGGGATGATAGTCAAAAAAGGGATGGCAACTCCTTGCATAGGTATTCTCCCCCTCTCTTCCATGAGATGCCCCACTGTAACCCCAAAGTCGCCTATCACACACTTTAGGGCTGCTATTTCTGACCTGAGTGTTTGTATGCAACGTAACAAGTCATCGTTTGAAAGGGGGACCATGGCTGGTTGTTTAAGAGGCCACCTGCCCCAACTTGGGCAGGAGGAACTGCAAGGTCCTGTATTGTGGGTGGATCTGGTAGAAATCGATTGGTACAGGGGATGGGGGAGGGAGGAGGCACTATTTTTGTGTCATGAGAGGAGCTAGAACTCCGAACTAGATCTACAGGGCTTTGGGGCATGGTACAGGTCTTGTTCCTCATCTGTACCCTAGCTTTATTGAACATATTGGATATACTTTCCTTCTTGTTGGTCAGCGGTTGGATTGCTAAACACAGTTTGGGACTCGTTGATTGGTATTTCCCCGCTATCATCCAGGAGGTTGTCAATATGATCAAGCACATCATTACAGCCTGACCTTTTAGAGTTTTTCTTGTGCTTCCCCCCTACCCCTGCATCACCTTCAGTCGCTTTTCTTTTACCCATCTCTGTGGCAATATTTTAGAGCGGAACAAGGGGCCTGGGATGGTACGATAGGGAGGAACTGGAGGGAGGTAAAGCTATTAAAAAGTGGCCAAAAACGAATCGGACTCAGAGGGATGGCCCAGCCCGGCCACGGTCAGCCGTGGATGGGCGCAGATGGGCTTGGCTTGGGCCCATCCCGCACTGCAGTATGCCCCCTTTTGCTATATAGCACTCGGAAATAGCAAGTGGGAGCAAGTGATGCACAAGATGGCCGCCTCCTGGGGCTACAAGGCAATCTGGGATATGTAGTCCCTCTGGTTTTGGTTAGTGCATCCCGCACTGCGGAATGCCACCTTGCGCTATATAGCGCTCGTTGGAAATGGCAAGTGGGAGCAGGTGATGCATAAGATGGCTGCCTCTTGGGGTCACAAGGCAGTCTGGGATATGTTGTCCCTCTGGTCTCAGTTAGCGCGACCCACGCTGCAGTATGCCCCCTTGCGCTATATAGTGCTTGTTGGAAATGTCAAGTGGGAGCAGGTGATGCACAAGATGGCCACCTCCTGGGACCACAAAGCAAGCTGGGATATGTAGTCCCTCTGGTCTTGGTTAGCACGTAGCACTAATAAAAAACCTACCGACCTTGCTGTTTCAGTGCAAGGTGTTTTTGACCATCTTTATGGTAGAGAGGACGCATGGGGCATAGTGCCTAAAATCCTTCATGGTCAGTCCCCGCCCATTTTATTTTAGTTCACTTGTTGAACTACCTAAAAAAGGACAGCAACTGTCACTCAAGTTTACCCCATTGTACCTCCTCGCCAAATTTAACGTTGAGAACTGAGAGAGGACTTAGGCATATTCCCCAATAATCTATGCAACACAGGGCAGTAAAGCAAGCTGCTGGACTCCATAGGGTGAATGGGAGAGAGCTGAAGGGTGCCATATTTACAAGATACGGTGCTCTTCTTCTCTCTCCCAATGCTGGTGCACTTGTGGATGCCTAGCACTAACTGTTGGCACACTTGCACCATAGTGCAAGGTTGCCTGCATTACGGACAAGACTGTTTTTGTGTAGGAAAGGGTAACGTCCTGCACAAAACCAATGCAAAGATGCATTTCCTCTTTCTATGTGTGATGCATTCTGCATCACACATAGCAAAAGGAAGTAACAAGGAGAAATAAGCATATTTCTCCTCGTTGCACTTCTCTGTGGTAGGCATACCAATTTCATGCAATTCCAGCTTTACAAACCTTAGTAAATCTGTAATTGCATGAAATCCATGGGCGGAGGCACAGGAATCCCCATTCTCCACCCATGGAACGCCTACCATTACGAAATGCAATGCAACACAGTGCAGCACAAGTGAATGTGCTGCTTTAAGTTTTTTTACAAAGCAGTATAAGGCCACACAAATCAAGCCTTACATGAGCTTCTAAATGCCAAATGAGCCTTTACGTTACCCTGCAACACCTTGTGCGAGGTAAGGGCGACTCAAAGGTTTAGTAAATTTGCGCCTCGGTTCTTTATATCACAGATGGCGGTGGTGGAATGCCTGGATGAACACTTTAAGACTGGGGGTTGAAGTGGGGGGAAGCAGAGAGAGAACAATGAGGAGTCAGAAGTCACCACATAGTTCCACAATGAGTAATACTGATTGAGTGGGGTGACATTATTGCAAAATAATATAGTATACTGTTGTTTTCCTAGCAGATTAGTAATGCTAACACTCTCATTATGCACATAATTATATTGGAACTGATTAACAACAGAGCTTTGCTGGCAGTTGTTTATTTTATTGTGTTGTGGTTTATTGGATTAGCTACATGTTCTACAAGACATTTACCAGGAGTGTGGATGACCGGTGTGGATGGACGAGTAGGGCGTAGCATGAGGTTAAGTGACTTATGTTGCACACATAGGCTTTTGTTTATCACCTTTCATGATGTGCTCACAATCACCTGCTGAAATCCCAGATCAGCTGTGCACCTTTGGATCCCTCATGCATGAATAATGTATTAGCTTAATCTTTTCTTTAGCTGAGGAGGGCAGTGTCCCCTGTGGGTGGGAAACAGTTGTCTCTAGTGAATTGGTTCAAAGTGGGTAGGAATGCAGGAGGTTTGGGTTTCTTTTTTTTTTTTTACCAAAAACATTTTACTGATGTGCGGGTACCCACACGGTGTACATTGACATCCACTTTACGAAAGTCTCAAATTTGAATGTGCTGTACTGGATCTTTCATTAGAACACATTGGACCAAATGTATCAAAGAATTTTGCATTCGCAAACGGTGCGAATTGCAAAATTCGGCCGTTTGTGAATGCAAAATCACCTTTCTGAATGTAAGAAAGGCATTCGCAAAGCAAATTTGAGGAATCGCTAAAATAGCGATTCCTTAAAATTGCGACCCCATTTACTCTAAATAAGAAATCGCAAATAAGTAATCCTTATTTACGATTTCTTAAGCACATGTATGAAGCAATTCCTTAATGCGAATTGGGCATTAAGGAATCGCTAATTACCACCAAGTTGAACTTGGTGGTAACCATGTGCAAAATTTTAAAATGCATTTAAAATTCATTTTTAAATTGTACATGTAAAGCACACATGCCCTTTTGGCATGTGTGCACCTTACATGTCCCCCCAACAATTTTTGGGGTGCAGCAGAGGGGGCCTTGGGCCCCCAGCACCCTGGGGTTTTGCATTTCCAAAATTGCGATTTCTGGTTCAGAAATTGCAATTTTGGAAATGCAAAAAATTTGCAGATATGGGCCAACAGACCCATAGCTGTGAATGGGGTCGTTATCGCAATTTGCGATTCGGTAATAACATTTGCGATTTTTAAGAAATCGCTATTACCGAATCGCAAATGTGATACATGGCACTTTGCAAGTCGGAAATAGCGATTTCTTAAAAATCGCAATTTCCGAATCACAAAGGGCCGTGATGATACATCTGGCCCATTGTTTCAAAGCACATTAAACTGTGTTCTCATCCTTACTATGCTTGCATCCCTTCAGTCAAATAGTCTCAATGCCCTCAATCTAAAAGATGTGGTCACCTCCCATTTTTCCAGTGGTGTAACCCTAAATGATAACCCCCTGCTCTGCAGAATGTGATGAGAGGCCCCTAAGTCTACTATATCACACAGATATTCATTAGCCTTAGTATGAATGGGTTCCCGGAATATTTGGACGCCCACTTAATGATTGATATACTCCTGCACTTCAGGGTTTCGTTACACCCCTGCATTGTTCTCCTTTCGTACATCATAGGGCAGGTAACTGAATAGTTAAGATATTATTCCTTTCTTTTGCCATAGGTACTGACACCATCTCAAGTGCCACTGTATTGACACCTAGCAGCACCAGGACCCATATATACAGTATACTTTTTTAGCGCAATATTTGCATCACTTTTTGATGCAAAAGCAGCGCAAACTTACAAAACGCAAATGTGGCGCTAAAAAAGTATAAATAAGGGCCTAGGTATGTCAAGTAGGGCTGATTTTTTGTTTTCATTTTCTTGCTATAATTAGCTCTGCTACCAACAGGGTTTGGACGACCTACTTCCACGTTAGAGTGATATGTTTCTGTAACTCCACAGGGCCTATTCCCAAATGATGGGGAGCCGGGTCACGCTTCAATGGAATCCCCACTATTTATTTTATAACGAGTAGCACCTCTCTCCAATATGTTTGTTTTTGTGGGCAGTGTCAAAAAACTTATAAGGGTGTATCTTCCCCCGCAACCTCTCCAGCTCCTATCTTATACCTCTGGTAACATTCTGCATAAGTTTGTTAGGAGGTAGGCACTATCCCTCCATTGTTTTCAATGTTGACTTCCCGTGGTGAACAGACAAACTATTCTTGTATGTGTCCCTCCACAGTGCTTCCCATCTGTCCATGGTTATTTCCTTACCAAAAGCCATTTCCCATGAAGCGATGCATTTTAATTTCTTCAGGGTAACTGGAGCATTGGAAAATTTGCATAAATCTGATACCCTTCCCTTGAGAGGAAGAGGGGGGTTGAGTAGACAGCAAGCAAAGTAGGTTTGGTAGAAACAGTAGCTTAGATTACTGAGCTGGAGCTGGTAAAACCAGACTCTTGGTGCCTAGCATAGGAAGACAAGGCCTGGGTGGTATATAGTCTTCTCACAAATAGACCCACAGCAGAATAAAATTCAAAATGTTTTTTTTTCTCATCATATGGACTCCATCAGTCTTCTCTTTTCGGCAGCTCATATCAACTGCTTGTCGAGCACTGACCTAGGATACCACCCACTCATCTCATCTTCTCCTTCCTGTGCCTTCAGATGTCAAGCCTTGTGATGCTGCAGCAGTTGTAACATGCACTCACTATTTTAATCTTCTGTGGCAGGTACACTAGAGCGCCTCTGAAGCAGCAGATTTTGACAGTAACGTAGGCAGGCTAGCGGGAGATAGATTAACTCTTTGACACTAGGTGTGACTCTTTCAAAATGCTAAAAACTTGTAATCATGCATTCCATTGCTTGGAGGACACTGTTCAAGGTAACAAGGTATGTATCGGAAAACTGTCCAGAAGGTTTTGCTTCTGTCATGCTGAAGCAGGAGTAGCTCCTTGGTGGCAGTTATGTAGTTTTCAGTTGCAAGGCCTTCACTTTATAGACCATGTGTGGGTGGTCCCAGATGGTTTTGTTTTGTGACTCCTATGAGTTGTGAAGCTGAAGGTTGTGTCTAAGTTGAAGCTGAGCTAGTGAGCGCTGTTCGCGAGTCATGTTGTAAAGCCAGAAGCTACATTATTGTACCCCTTCCTGCCAGGAAGCTTCTCCAGCTGCCTAGCTGCTATTAATTCAGTGATATCTTTGGGTTCTGTTCACTTTAACCCCTACAAAATCAAAACCAGCCTCTTCTTGTTTCACACCCAGCTACTTCTGCCAGTTTATCTTTTCTTACATATCGTCCATGATATGTACTCTTGGCGACATCTTTGATCCTTTTCTTCCTTCTCCAATCTCATCACTGCTGCTACCTACGTCCTAGCCTTCTATTTGTTTAACCTCCACAAAAGGTTCCCTGAATCAGCTTAAAGCTCCTAAAGCTCTTATTCTCGCTCTGACATTTTAATGCTTTGACTATTGCTTTTCCTTTCTCACTGCCTGCATGCCCCGTGCTCCTCTCCAGTATACTTTTAATTTCTTCTTTAGGCTATTTCTTTCTCATCTCATGGCTCTTCTCCAAATTCACTTGGTGTAACTGTGTTAGCTCTCATGTCCGCCCTATTTGCAATTAGTGTCTTGTATTAAATGTAATTAGTGTTTAGCCTCCCCCTGTCCCAGCATAGTTAATAACATTATAATCTTGCCACTGTCTGTGCTCCTCTTTCCAAATGTTGCCAATATTCTATTCCCCCCCCCCCCTGTGTCCCATCCTGTTTCAGGTCCTTCTCAGTCCTAGCCCTCACAATTTGGAACTTCCTCTCATTGTCTGTCCTTTCATCCACAACTGTCTCATCCTCTCCTTGACGTTCACTGGAAACTTCTCATCCTGACCCACCATTTAGGTCAGCATCCAAGTAAAAATGTGTAGTCAAAGCATCCAAATGTTGCTGCGTCCAACGCTTAGTCATTAGTGCTTATTGAATTAATCAAATATAATTAAATGAGTTTCATGGAACAATGTATCGAGCTATGAATACATAATATTTGAAAGCTCTGTGTCTGCAGTCAGCACAGGCAGGTGTACAAAGGGTACCATAAAAACAGATTAGCGCCAGCTTTTGAGACTTTAATCTCTAGACATGAAGGCTTGATCTTCACAGCCATGAGTGTGGAATGAGATTGATGGGTTCAGCCTGTTTGGGAGTTATTATGCCCTCATCGCACAGCTCCACACCACACCAATTCAGAACATCTGGAAAATTAATATGTTTATGTCTTGAATTTGGCCCAAAGAGACATGGGGCTAGTAGAGCAAGTTCTTCTCTCTCCCTTGTAGGGTAGTCTCTCCTTCAATTTTTAGGTCGAGGATGCAAGCGATGTGACCTGTTGTAATATATCTGTGGGCTTTCAAGCACGCCCACTGGAGGACGATCTTTCACCTACAGTGCAGCAAAGAGCTGGAACAACCACCCCCTCAGACAAAGCCCGTCGCTCACCATCTTCAGGAAGAACCTCAAGACATGGCTCTTCGGGTGAGGCCCTTCCCCAGCACCTTGAGAACCTCACAGGTGAGTAGCCGCGCTTTACAAATATTGATTGATTGACTTTTTCCGATATGTTTGACTGCGAGCAAATTTATTTTTCCTTCTGTGTCTCTCCTCCGCGTTTACGCTCATGGCAGCTGTGGCTCTTTGAATCGTCTCGCTGATGTCAACTGTTTTACTTTTCATTTCCAATTTATGTGGCAAGAAAAGTCCAGTTAGGAATTTACAACGCTAATAGCTCTAACTCGAGCAAACGCGAGACTCACTGCATTGCAAATACTTGTTCTCATATTGTTGGAGACAGGGCAAAAAGTTGCAGGTAGGTCCTCTGAAAATGTCACTGTGCATGTGGAACAATGTATTTTACGGGTTGTGGAAGATGTAATGGTCTCTGAGTACTCTCAAGGCAAATAAAAACACTGAAACTGTTTACTTCTTTTCAGGGCTTGTCAAGATTCTTGTAAATATTCAGTGCATTCGCAAGTGCCACAACTTGTCGACTGGATGTGTTTTTTAAAGTTGATAAAAATAACAGCTGGCCCTCAGTCAAACTGTGAAGGTGTTGGTGACAGCTGCACTAGAGTAATGAACATTGTGCCAGATCCATGATGCAAGTGACCCTGTTAGGCTTCCGTCCGCACTGTATTGATAACCGCTAGAACGCTTCTCACATTGCCTCTTTAATTAGCTGGACACAAGATGGATTTGCGGTACAGCAACCCTCTGCCCCCATCAAAGCAGCTGTGATTTCCAATTATTGTGAATTTTGTTTCGCTAAAAATTGGTATGATTAAATTCTCATAGTTGTTGAAGGTTTGTGAAATATTGAAATTAAAGCCGTTGGTTTTATTTCACAGGGTTTTTTATCCTTCACTAACAGCTATTCACACACATTCCACGTAATTAGCCCCAAAGGAGCGAAGTCCCAATTTGTCATGTAGGTAGCTTCAGAGAGTGAATGTTAATGGGGCACAGGGGAAGACTAGCGTCAGTGTTTCATTAGGGTTTGTGTGATCAGCGGTAAGTGGTGATTTGTGTTTTAATGGATCGCCAACATTTTAGAAAACCTTTACAAGGTTTCATCATTATGCACGTGACTGGTCCATACAACTGATTCCAATGTGACTAGGTGCAAATGCTTGCTTTTGCACAAAAAAACCCTGGGAAATTACTTCATACTGCTGAAATTGGCACACTTTGGCACTCCACTTGAGTAAAAATGCTGTGCATGCCGGAACGGAGAGGGGATTTGTTATACTCCATCAAAACACACACGTACCAGCTAGACGGATCCCTATATATTAACAAAATATTTTTTTGCCTTTTTCTAGTAATTTGACTCTACTATTAGGGGGCACCATAGCTACCAGATCACTTTTTATGGAAGTGCCTGCCCAATGTGCGTGCAAAGCCTGCTATGCACCCAAGACTCGCTAATTTAAAGTAAACTGCAAATTAGTTTATGGAGGTTAAGAATACCCAAGATTAGACAAAGAAAGCAAATCCATGGACCTAAAAGGGACCTCTTGGACTCATAACCAAATGTGCTCTAAAGTGGCCTTAATTGTTATTCAGTAACGTGAAATCAATAATGGGGTGTAGTAAATGTAAGTTCTGCCCAAACATTTTTATTTGAGTTACCATGAGACTCCATGTCTCAACAACACAGCTTTTCCTTTCCTGGACTTTATTTTTACAAAGCATAACTTTCAGATGATAGGCCAATGTGCTCAATTCTGTGAAATCAACACCGTAGTGAATAAAATCCCTTCACTGGAAATGAGGTATAATGGCACCATTTAGTAAACTCAGCTATTAAAAGTGTACTTGATATGTGTTAATGAGAATCAAGAGGGTGAAAGAGGTCCAACACAGGCATGGTCTACTAATGACTCATTATTCATCTGAGGAGCAAGTGATTCCCTTCCCAGCATATATATCTGTACATATGTATATATGTTAAACAATAGATACCCTCCGCTCACTAATACGTTAAAGATGTTAAAGTCACATGTAAAATGATACAGTTTTTCAAGGCTAATGGTACTGTTGAGTCTCCACTCTGCTCCTGGACGGACGTTACTCTTTAACCTTGTATTTAATACAGAATGCAAACTTATCATGGTTTGGCTTGTTTGAGCAATAATTTGCATCAAGATTGACAATTGCCATTAGGACTACAAGGAATGTTGACTTGGTACAACTTTTGACAACATTAGGAGACTCTTTATATTTAATACTTGATTGTGGTCTTTTGGCAATACCATTTGCCTTGAAAAAGTCACTACTGTGATGAAACACGTGCCTGCTCTCAAGGATTTATATGAAAAGCCAATAAAAGGATTCTACTTACACACAAGTTTCAATGCATCCTTACTGTATTGGATGACATGTGACTTTAAAATCTTTAACATATTAGTGTGTGGAGGGTATCTATTGTTTAACAATTCATATTGGTTGCGGACCAATAAACATAATCTCTGGTAGTAGGGCTTTATTACCTGACCGGCACTAAGAAAACTAATTGTTGTGAGGCCGACACTTCCCTCTACACAATTGGAATCTCTCTTTTGTGGAGGCACAAGCTTTTATTCCATTACAACCTATTTTTGTTTTGTTATATGTATATATGTATTTATAGGTTTTGTTGTGCTCTAAAGTAGCTAGAGAGCTAAGAAATGCTGAAGAATGACGTCATTTGTGTTTTGCTTTGCTTTAGCCACCATAAGTGCGCCGGGTATGCCCAGACGTGGGTCCCGGGCTCACTATGCCACTGGATTCAAGCTAGCCTGGCTGATGAAGGGTGAAACCCTGAAACCGGTCTCAGGATGCTTGTTTCTGGTCCAGGGAGGACCAGGCCTGACAGTTTGTTGCATATGGCTGGGTCTAAACTGGGGTGGCATGGTGAGCAAAAGAACGATGGATTAAACCCAGATCTGTGACTGGGAGTGAATGTTTGATTGGTTCCACATTCCATCCTTCATTTGTGTTTTGCTTTGCTTTAGCCACCAGAAGAATGACGGGAGGCCGGAGTTACGATTCAGGATTGTTTGCAATGAAGGAGGTTGATCGTGGATGGTGAATCCTACCAAAATGTAGTCTTCTCGGAGGTAAGGTATAGGAATATCCTAATCAGAATGTGATCTGAATAAATATTGGTGCAGTATTGGCACAGAGTTACAAAAGTTACAGCTCAACACCAAAAAATGCTGCCCTGCATAGCGTGACAAGGAGCAAGCAGGAGAGGGTCACATCTACAGAAATATAATACCCTATCTCGCTAATGCCACTGCAGAATTTCTTTGCAGAGTGCCACACATGCACTGTTGCACCACACTGCAAGGGTTTGTGCATGAGTCTAGCATAGAATTTGTACTGTTCCAGTACAAAATACTCTGACTAGACAAGTTGATCGGAAGAAGTTGGATAATAAAGGAGAAATTAAAGCATTTCTCCTTTTAACACCTGCTTTCAAGTGGCATTATTTTTTGGTGCAAAACATTGGCTACTAATGGTATTAGATAGGGTTTGCATCAAAAAGCATAGGTGGTTGCATGGGAATGCTCATGTACCACCCATGAAGCTAAGAACATGAAGCAGTACTTCATGCTGGTTTGCGTTACTTTTTCTTACAAAGCAACACAAATATTAATGTCTGTTGGTTTTTAAATCCCTAAAAGGTTTTTGCAACGTGTTTGCATTATTGGCATTAATATTAAAGAAAATAACATCAAGCTGGTTAATTATTTTTGTAAATGGCATTTTGGTAACAATGTTAATGTCAAACAGTATTTCTATTTATGGTAGTTTGTGATGGAGAATGATGATTTTCTAGTTTTTGCTTTTTTGCAGATTTATATTTCCAGTCTGCCAATGTTCTGGTTTCTGATATGACGCTATTCACCTGAGATAGTTAATTTTGCAGCAAGGTATGGTGGGCTACCTCTTCTGGTGGCCTTGTATGTGATGCAGCTTATGTTTACTATATTGAGGACTTGGAATGAGAGCTAGTGTTGTTTCTTCAGGGTCAGCGTGATATGCTCAAAGGTCATTAGGGCTTTGATGAGATGCACTGCTGCACTCAGGATACTTTTTTAGGGGAGGTTGTGTGGTGTCAGAGAGACCATGGAACAGTGTTTGTTCTGAGTATGAGAGGTCGAAGACTGATGTTCTGTTGCCAGTTTCCAGGTTTCACTTTCTTCATGAGGAAGAGGTGGTACCACGCTCTCTTGGTTCTATTGGCATTGAGGTTGTTTGAAGCAGACATCAGTGTTAAGGGTGAAACCAAGGCTCAGATTTATTAACATTTGACCCAGCACAACGCAGCAAGACAACATGATGTGCTGCATTAAATGAGAGAGCAGGAATGGTTCACTGTTAGAAAATGATTCTTTAGCTGGCAGGGGTATGCACCCTATCCGATTAGGGATCACAATCCTAGTCACTGCAAGTCAGATACACTCCCTAAATTAACCTGTGCTCACCTTCTGGTAGCTTGGCATAGCGCAGACAGGCTTAACTCAAGAGGCAATGTGTAAAGTATTTGTGCTACACTGAAATTACAGTAACACAGTGAAAACACCACAAAATGACTTCATACCAGTTTAGAAGAATAGAGAATATTTATGTGAGTAAAACAAGATCAAAATGACAAAAATTCAATCAGTAGAATTCAAGATATAAATTTATAAAGTATATCTGCAAATATAGTTCTCAGTACCAATTAGGGGTTACTTGAGGTCGTGCTCCCCCGGATCGCAATGGGGTTTGGGTCGGATACAGGGGCCAGTCTTGGCCAACTGAACACAGTACTTTCGGAGGAGTGGTGTTGACATTGAGGACAAGCTGCAAGGAGCTGGAGGAGAGGCATCATCGTCTATCTGAGGGAGTCATTGGTGGTGCATTTTCATCGATCCGCACACTCAGGAAAGCTTTGACATCAAGCAGAAATCGGGTAAAGCGTCCACATCTAACTCACTGTAGATGGCAAGGGAGCATCATCAAGCAGCACTCGGGGAAGGTTTCGGTGTTGAGCAGTGCTCTGAAGAGGTTTCGGGGAGCACTGGAGACAGGCAATGCATCACCGTCGATCAGTCTATGCCGGTACCGATCGGCACAACAGCAGCAAAGTGGCAATGTCGATCATTTCAGCACAGAGAAAACCCACTTTCAAGTGCCCAGAGCTGAATTGTCACCACTTGGCAGACCAGGACGCACAGGATGGCAGAGTCATGGTGCTGTTGGGGGATGTAGGCAGTCTCTGATGTCCCTGAGACTGCAGAACAGGAGACAAGTCAGCAAGCCCTTCGAGACACTTGGTTCTGGGGATGAAGAAATGCAGGTCCAATCCTTCTCACTCCAAGGAAAGGAGGGCAGCAGCAGCTCAGGCACAGCAAAGCAGGAGTCCAGCAGAGTGGAAGTCCTTTCAGCACAGCAGTCCTTTCTGGCAGGGTACCCTCAGGTTCATAAGTGTAGTGATTTGGTAGGCTCAGAAGTCCAGTTATTATAACCAGTGGTGCCTTTGAAGTGGAGGTGACTTCAAAGAGGGGATTTGAAGTGCACACAGGTACTCCCTTTCCTGCCCTTGTTCCAGAATCACTACAGGGGATTATGCAGCTCTTTGTGTGGGGAGAGGCACAGCCTTATTCAGGTGCAGGTGTCAGCTCATCCCTCTCATCTAGCTCAGGAAGGCCCATTAGCCTGGTGATGTGCCATCAGGATGTAAACTGCACACCTCAGTTCCCTTTGTGTTTGACTGTTTAGAGGGAATGCACAAAGCCCAGCTGTCACCCAACACAGATGTGTATTGGAGGCAGGCAGCAGGTACTTAAGAGCAGAAAAATGTCAACTTTCTAAAAGTGGCATTTTTAAAGTTGTAACCATAAATCAAACTTTACCAGTAAAGGGGATTTATTCTTACAAGTCCATACCAAACATGACAGCCCCACTCTTTCTGAATCAGGAATTATGCTTAATAAAGGTATTAAGGAATCCCCAATGTTACCCTATGAGAGGGGTAGTCCTCACAGTAGTGAAAAATGAATTTGGGAGTTTTTCACTACCAGGACGTATAAAACTAAAAAGTATATGTCCTGACTTTTACTTACACTGCACCCTGCCCTTTGGCTACCTAGGGCCTAATTTAGGGGTGTCTTATGTATAATAAAAAAGGAGTTTAAGGCTCGGTAGGGGGTTTTGAATGCTGAGTCGACATGGCAGTGAAACTACACATACAGGTTCTGCGGTGGCAGGCCTGAGACATGTTTAAAGGGCTTCTTAAGTGGGTGGCACAATCAGTGCTCCAGGCCCACTAGTAGCATTTAATTTGCAGACCGACAGCACATATAGTGCACTTTACTAGGGCCCTGTAAGTATATTAAGTACGCCAATTGTGGGTACACCAATGTTACCATGTTTTAGGGGAGTGAGCACATGCACTTTAGCAACGGTTAGTAGTGGTAAAGTACTGCCAGGGCGTTCCCAGGCAGGCTCTCTCCAGCCCAGCAAGGCTGGAGAGAGCCTACAGCACATGTGTGTTTGGCCGGCCCGAGAAACACACATGCGCTGTGAAGGGGGAGCACTCCCCCTTAGTGCACGTCATCCCCGTGGCCCCGCCCCTTTCATAAAAAACGATAATAAACTATGTTTATTATCGTTTTATTATCGTTTTCTTTAATAGGTTTTGCAGCTGCTGGAGGGGGTGACGCTCCTCCACCCAAACGGAGAAGCCGCCACTGCCTAAGTTGGGAGCTTTGCTTGGATGTAACAATGGTATGGTGGTGCTGTGGTGTTTTTATCTATTGCAGTGAAAGAGAACGGTTTTTAATGCCTCTGTTTCTAAATACATACCATCAAAGTAATTAATTTTTTTTTCTGTTTTTCTTTTTTGGTGGAGGAATGCAAATATATAGCTTCCTCTTTACAAAATGTGCTGAGGGATGGTTAAAATTTCTGTCTGCTGCACGAGGAACTCAATTTTGCCACTTACATAAGAAGTTATTGGGCTGATTTGTGTCTGCCACGGAGTCCTCATTAACATCCCATGTATCCAACGCATAGGGCCTAATTTACGTAATAGTAGCAAATATAAACCCACTGATTTTTTTTACTAAGCAAAGGATGCAGCTTTATAACTTTCTGGAAGTCATAAAGCTTTAAAGATGACATCTGAAATGCTGTGCCACCTATAGCATTTTTTTGTTTAAAGAAACGCATTATTTTCCTTGCAAATATGTAATTTTCTTTGTACTTTTGTGAGAATCTGGCAGTCCCCAGACACTGATACCAGGTTGTCGCTGGTGCTTGCAGTGCACAGTTAGCAGTGACCATCTTGAAATGTACTTCGGCATTCTCTGTTTACAATGAATAACCTCAAACGCCATTTCAAGACGACAGCCATCTTTTTAAAAAAAATGTATATCCTTTGTTAAAAGCATGGCAATAATACCACCCATACGTACACCTATGCGTGCATGTGTCAGTGGCTATGTTGGACTTTTTTTTTGCCATAAAGTACAAGAAAAACAATCCAAGATGGCTGCCCATTCAAGTGTATTCAGGGTCAGTCATTTTTTAATGTTTTTGTCATATTTTATTATTATTTATCATTGCAACATGGCTGACAAAATGCTTCTAGATGTGTCAGCCATATTGGAATGGTAAAGCAGAAAGCATTTGCATAGTCCATTATGTCTGTGGCCACTTACTAAAGATCAGGCTTGTTAGCTTTGACAATGTTTGCTACCTTTGAAATATGATTTACAGGTTTCTTTATGGATGATCGCTTACCTTGAGTGTTAACCTCAAAGTTTTCCATTGACACTTGCTCGCTCCTTTGTCACTATTATTTTTAATTCTCGTTTCACTTCTTGGTGGAAGTTCTATCCGCACATTTCAAGTGTATGAATATCTAGGCATTCTAATCATAATCTAAATGACATCCTTTGCCTTTTAGGAGATGTCCCACACCCTCCAAACTAGGGTCCAGTGTCTTTTAAAAAAAATTATTATTATATATCTTACTGAGTGTGAGACTAATTTGCACATACAAAGGTTCTATAGAGGTAAAATTCAGTTAATGTCCAAGTGAGGGGAATGGGGGTAATGGTAAGAGTGTCCTAGGCTGAGCCCCTGCCATATCATCGATACCCTCAGGGGTGAAAAGTGGAGTCTCTTCACACTTATGCTACTAGTAAATAAGGTGCAGAATAGGCCAGTGCCCTATATTATGCAATGACACTTGCCCTGGGCTTGGAATTGGTTTTATATTGTTCGGTTTAAATTTATCGATATGTGGCATGAATGTAGGTAAAAATGCTAGCATCAATATTTTTTTTCATTCTATTTTCTAACTATAACGTCCCTGTAACCTTTGTTTTTTCAGTGAATTATATATATATATATATATATATATATGTATATATATATATACATATATATATATATACACACATATATATATACATATATATATATATATATATATATATATATATATATATTGGGGTTTTTATGGGTTAGGGTAGGTATAGGTTTTTGGCTGAACAATTTTGGCTGAACAATTAATTTGGGGAGATGGCCTATCCTCAACACTAGCACCGGCAGTCAGTGCGCACCGCTCCTGTGGCCAATTTGCGATGTTAATTAATTATGAGCGGCAGCGCCCGGCACCATGAGGGGAAGATCAGTATGCTGTGGAGAGGAAAGGGGGATAGTTATCCCCTGCGTGTGTACTATACACTTGAAGACTGTGAAAAGCTGGATGGCTACGACTTCAAATGCGCTTTTTGGAATCTCTACATCCTACGTTTTCTCGTGGTTGATCGATGCAGCCCATACACTGAAGGACGGATCAGTGCTTTGGGCCTGGGAGCTGAGCACCACAATATCTAGATCAAGCTGATAACGATGGCAAGTGTGGGTCAACATGAGGAAATATCGACAGGATATAAGCATTAGACACGAAAAGTAACAGCATTTGAAACATGGAGAGTATTAGAACAAAATGGGAAATAAGGATATTACAAGCGCTTTTGTTAAACAATGTATTGTATTCTATGAAGCTGCCATCAGAGGACTTTGCAGAAAAAATGGAATGTAAGAGAACAACACTGTGTGAAATATGGGACTTAAAGTTGATAAAATGTGGCGCGAAAGGAAAAAAAAACAACAAACTTATAAGTGCTTGAATAGAAAAGCATACTCCATGACGCTATCTGAATGAATGCTAGGATTATGGACAACAAATCCCACAATGCCTCAAATATGTGATAACTTAGCATTTATCTAACCAAACAAAACCACCGTGATCAAGACAGCAGTCGAAACGCGTAGGTGGTGGTATTAGATGAAACGTAATGTTTTTGGTAATAAAAAGGTGAAATTTATTCTCCCGGGAGTGCAGTGTTCTCTTTTGGCTGAACAATTAATTTGGGGAGATGGCCTATCCTTAACACTAGCACCGGCAGTCAGTGCGCGCCGCTCCTGTGGCCAATTTGCGATGTTAATATATATATATATATATATATATATATATATATATATATATATATATATTGGGGTTTTTATGGGTTAGGGTAGGTATAGGTTTTTGGGTGGTGAAGGCATTTTTAGGTTTTAGGGTGGGCAAGGGTTTCTGAGTGGGAAGGGCATTTTTAGGTTTTAGGGTGGGTATGGGTTTTTGGGTGGTTAGGACATTTTAGGGTTTAGGGTGGGTGTTGTTTTTTGGTTGGTAAGGGCATTTTTAGACTTTAGAGTGGGTTTTTCGTTGTAAGGGATTTTTAGGGTTAAGGCTGGGTATGGGTTTTTGGGGGTTCAGGGTATTTTTAGGTTTTAGGGTGGGTAGGGTTTTTGAGTGCCAACAGGATTTTTTCATATATGTAGAGACATGCATATCAACTTATGGTTTATACCTACTTTTACATTTACATTTTTACCACACATATGCCTTTACCAACCATGCCGTTATATTGAAATTTTCATGGTAAAGTCATGAGGCATGCGTGGTAAAGGCATATCCTTTCAGTGTAAAGGTATGCGTGGGAAGGACTAATGCATTGTAATCACAGTGTTGTAAAGGCATGCTTGGTAACTGCATGCGTGGTTCCATCTTACAGCCATTTTGGTCCTAAAGTGCATGAGGTTTTATTGTCTGGTAATTGTTACTTAAAGGATATCAAACCCTCACCCACAGAAAGTGGTATGCTTTATCATGTGTTCCATCCATCATGGGGCATTGGCCCATGAGTGCACAGGGCAGAAATGTGTTTTTCAAAGTAGGTTTTACTTGAATCCTATTACCTGCTGTGGAAAATTATTTGCCCATATTATAACCTACTCATGTCTAGTCCATATAGGAACGGTTATACTTCACTAAAAAGTAGACTATTACAGATACATAGGCCTGGATGTAAAACTCCACTCTGCTGGTGGAGTTTGCAGAATTTGGGAATTTTGCACTATACAAAGTAGAGTGGAGTTCCTGAATTTCGCTCTCTAGTGCAGAGCGGAGTTAGTTTGTGCTAGAAAGATTGGGTTTCGGAGCTTTTTCAGGGGTGCGACGATTCTCCTGTGCGGCTGGGGCACGCGAGAGTCCTCATATTCTCTTGCGTTGCTTTCAGCTGCGCCAGCAGCCAAACCAGGCTGCTTGCAAGTGCAAACTCACTTCTGAAGTATATTTTCTACTCCAGAGCCACTGAATCTAGTCAAAAAGAGCTTCTTTGACTAAATTCTTTTCTCCAATGCACCCTGCAATTTGTTTTTCATATTGAGAAGCCTTTTTTTTCAAATGGGAAGGAAGTGTGTCAGAGACTCCAACTTCCTGTTTCTGTACAGAGAGAATCCCAGTGCTTTGTCCATCCCCTGGTCACATTTCACTTGGATTTCGAGGTGGAAGGATCACTCTCTTTGTCTTCTGGATATACTTTTGGATTAAAGGACTTTGGGGGTCATTCTGACCCTGGCGGTAGCCTACCGCCAGGCCAACGACCGCGGATGCACCGCCAACAGGCTGGCGGTGCATCCATGGGCATTCTGACCGCGGCGGTACCGCTGCGGTCAGAAACGGAAAACCGGCGGTGTCCTGCCGGTTTCCCGCTGCCCTGGGGAATCCTCCATGGCGGCGCATGGGGATTCCGACCCCCTTACCGCCAGCCTGGCGGTTTTGACCGCCAGAACCTGGCTGGCGGTAACGGGTGTCGCGGGGCCCCTGGGGGCCCCTGCAGTGCCCATGCCACTGGCATGGGCACTGCAGGGGCCCCCTAACAGGGCCCCACCAAGATTTTCAGTGTCTGCAAAGCAGACACTGAAAATCGCAACGGGTGCTACTGCACCCGTCGTACCCCTTCCACTCCGCCAGCTCCATTCGGAGCCGGCATCCTCATGGAAGGGGGTTTCCCGCTGGGCTGGCGGGCGGCCTCCTGGCGGTCGCCCGCCAGCCCAGCGGGAAACTCAGAATTACTGCGGCGGTCTTTTGACCGCGCAGCGGTGTTCTGACGGCGGTACTTTGGCGGGCGGCCTCCGCCGCCCGCCAAGGTCAGAATGAGGCCCTTTGTTTTTATGAAATCATCATACAAGTAAGTTCTAAAACTATATTTACTACGGGTGTTGTTTGTTTGCTTGGGCATGCACCAGTATTTCTTTGTACTTTCACTTGATTTAAAAATGTATAGTGGTGGTGGATGGCCTGGAGTTTAACTATGGGCCTATCTATTATTTATTTTGCATTTCATAAATTTTTCACCTTTTGTAAAGGAAATTTTTTGCGCAGCTCATTACCTTTTCAACATGTTTCCATTTGCGATATTGTTTTAGCATGTGTCCTAGATTTCCAAAGGGTCATTAAGACAGTCATCCCAGGCCAGTACTAGTAGTCATCATTGCACGCAAAAAATGTTTCAGTGGTATATGTTTTTAAAACTTAGTTTAGGGCAGGGATGACATTGGATTAATTTAATTTTAAAATGTTGGCTATTGTTTGCAAAAAGTTTAAATGTTGTAGGGTAATAATATTTGAAGGCATAGGAGGATGTAGTTTGACCACATGGCTGGCTAGCAGGCATTTTGTCCATCCAGCCAGTGTCCTTTGCCATAGGCTTGCATGTGTTCTTTGTTCGCCATGCCTCCTTGCTCCTTGTTGTTGGTTGACCATGTGGCTGGCAGCCATTTTGTGCATGCAACCAGTGTTCCTTCACCATAGGATTGCATTTGTTCTTTGTTTACCATGCCTCCTTTCTCCTTGTTGTTGTTGTTTGACCATGTGACTGACTGACAGCCATTTTTTCCATGCAGCAAGTGTCCTTGTCATAGGCGTGCATGTGTTCTTTGTTTGATATGCCTCCTTGCTCCTTGTTGTTGCTTTTTCCTACAGTTTTATTTTCATTTGTAATTTAATTTTAATGCCATTTTATTTATTTTTATGTAGTTTTTTATTTTAAAGTTTATATTTTAGTTTTATTTTCTTATAATGTTTTTTACTTTAAATTTTTAGCATCACTTTAATATTATTATTTTTTAATTTACATTTTTTAAGTTAAATTTTTTATTTTATTTTTTTATTCTTTTTTATTTTTATATTTTAACTCTTTTATAATTTGTAATTTAAATTTTTTTTAAACTCTGCATTTTGCCTTGATCCCACCATTTAATACATTCTATTCCTCCTTCCATCCATCCACCAAAACATTTCCCCACTTGCCGCCATAGGTTATTTTATTTAAAAAATTATTCCATTTACCCATGCACCTCTCTCTGACTACCCTAGGTGTCTCCTAAAACAGATGTAAATAAAGCAAGAACTAGATCTGACTGTTTTGCTTTCTGATATGAAATGTCATTTTTTGTAGTGTGGTGGTGTGATTTGCCTTTACAATAAATACAAGGTATATTACATATGAAATCAACTGCACTAAGATTAAATTTCTCTTTACTATTTTCATCCTGCTGCAACAATGGCATGCCACATTTCTTTAACTACATGTTTTCTTGCTTGGTTGTCTTTAGGTGTACAAGAGAAGAGACCCCACATCACTCACAGTACTGCCAAAGAGAAGACTCTACAGTTACTTTGGACTACAGGCTCCAAACTCTTTTGCTAGTACATCTTAGTTCCACTTCCAACCTAGAGTAAGTTAAGATGGCCCCCAAAAAAATTGCTCCCAAGAAAGTGGCCAGTGAGAAGAAGAAGCTTTCTGCCAATGGCCTGCCAATCACAACCTTTTTTGAGAGACGTGTGCCTACTGCCACTCTGGCCTCCGGAGAGGAACCTGGGAGCACTCCTGCATCAACAACAGCACCACCCCTACCTAAGCCCAAGATGATGTCTGTCAGTGAGGCAGCCACTGCAATCAGGTGACCCCAACAAGCAGTGATGTTGAATTGGATTTTTCCCAAAGTAGTACCTAATCGGTTCAGGAAACAGAGCAAAGTGGACAGCAGCTGCAGCCAGATCTTCTCGAGTTGGAGGCAGAACAAGAGGTTGAGCTTTCTGTCGAGCAAGAACCTACTATTTTAGAATCAAGGGCTCCCAGATCTCCAAGAAGAAAAAGGAAAGGTACTACTTCACCATCTTCTCCAAGCACCACTTCTGATGATGATGATATGGACATAGAGTGGACCCTGGCAGAGTCCAGGAGACACCAGTAGATGCAAGGGAAAAGTTCCATAAAGCCTTAGACTCATGGAAGTGGATAATAATGAGGATGATGACAACTACACAGTCATTGTAGAAACTGGCACAGAGGAGTTCGACATTACTATCCAACCTGCTCTGAGGGGTGTGGCACCACCAACTCCCATATTTGTAAGGCCCCCAGCAGAGACCCGCACCAACCCCTACCGCAGTGCAAGTATGCAAGGCAGAGAGGGAATAGACACACCCACGACCACCTACATCCAGTTCTTTTTCAGGCATTGCCAGTGGTCCAATAAGAAAGTACTTCTCCCTAGTTTGGGACTGTTTTCGATTAGCAAACAGGAGAAGAACATTGCCATATGTTCCATTTGCCACGTGAGTGTTTGTCGAGGTAAGCCTGGTTCACATTATGCTACTGGAGGTCAGACAACCCATACGAAAAAACATCACGCAATCCGGTGGGAGTAGCATCTTAAACAAACGGCTCAACATGGTTGCGGTGGTGAAGGTGAGGAGAGCCAGGAAACATCAGCTAAACCTGGTCAACTCACAGTGGAAGGTGAGGAAGAAGAGGGTGACATCATCCTCACGCAAAGCAGCCCTGTCCTCAGCAGTGCATCAGATTCACCAGACTCAACGACCTCACAATGGCACAAGAAGGCTCAGTGTCAGATTGATATACCACAGCATACGCTGACTGCAGCACCATGACGCTCATTGAGTCTACCACCAATTACATCTGAAAATTCACCTGCGTCAGTGACTCCACAAAAGAAGAAAATCCAGGCTACAATTACGGGCATGATTATGCTGGAGGGAATGTATGACCGCAACCACCCAATTGGACGTTTGTACAATGGCAAGCTGGCAAGAATATTAACGCTGGACCTCCTTTCTTTTTCTTTTGTTGAAGGAGTGGTATTCTTAGAGTTTGTGGCAGCCCTCTGCCCGAAATGGAAGGTTCCATGCCGGATCTATCTTGCCAGAGTTGCTGTTCCAGCGCTGCCTCATGATATGCTGGAATTGGTTGGACAAGCTTTGTAGCAGCAAAGTGTTGGCCACACTATCCACCTGACGACAGACATGTGGACCAGTTGTCAGGTGATTACACTGCACACAGGATCTCTTTTCTGGGTGTAAAGCAAAAGCTATCTGTGGGTCTTGGCCCTGAAGACATTTTTAAGAGCATTCAGTGGCATGCAACAGTAGCCATGTTCGCCATGGAGAAGTCACACACAGTTGCAAACATTTTGGAGGAATTAAATAGCAAGATGTCTGAATGGCTGCAACCCAGAGGTCTTCGAGTTGAATTTGTTGCAGGGACAATGGCAGTAAAATAGTCAAGGCCATGGCAGATGGTGGCTATTTCAGGTTCGTATGTTTGGCGCACTGCATCAACCTGGTTGTGCAAGACTTTCTTAAAAAAGAAGACAGTCAGCAACATGCTGACCACCTTCAAACACATCTACACTCATTTCAGCCATTCGTTTAAACCCCGGAAACAGTTGTGAATTATTCACCATCATGAAAGAGCATCAGTTAAAGCCCTGGTAAAGGAGGTGCCAACACATTGGAACTCAACATATTATATGTTGCAACATCTGTTTGAGCAGTCCAAACAGATCAGTGACTATGTCATTGAAAGAGGAGCTGATGCAATTGGGAGAGCTATGAATATGGATGCGGACAAATCGGGCCTAGTCAAATGCCTCACACAGATGCTGCTCCCTTTTGAGGTTTTCACATGAGCAGTTAGTAAGGCGGACAGTACAATGGACCAAGCTATCCCATTATTAAGGAGATGTCTGAAAGGTTTGCATTCAGTGGTGCGAACGAAAACCCAGAAGCGCATGCCTTGGTTACTAGCCTACGCTATTGCTTCACTTGTAATGCAAGGCTGCAAAATGACATCACCTCGCCCAAAGAGTACATCTGTGCCAGCCTACTTGATCCAAGCTACAAAAAATTGCTTCATGCTATCATTCCTTTTCTGAAGGGGATGTTTCACAATACAAGAGGTGGATTGTTGAGTGAGTGAACAGGAGAACTGGAAGAAGAACGGCTAGAACTTAGAGTCCCACTTTGCAGTTCTGGGGTGCCACCTTGAACTTTAAGAGAGGGCAGTCTTGTCTCACATCTGCTAACCCCACCAATAAGAAAACCCACTACAACAGCAACAGAAGAATTGGAACCGTCCTGTATATTGGCTTGGTTTCAAGTTGCAGGTCTTAAGTCCAGTGCAGAGGCAAAGGAAAAAGCGGTCAAGCAGGTGGCAGCACCAATGACTATTCAGAGGATGTTCCAGGAGCATCTGGATGACCCGAAAGAGGTGTATGTGGATCAAAACCCAATGGTGTATTGTTACCGGAAGATGTGCCAATAGCCAGAGATCAGCAGGCTGGTCCTGAACGTGTGTTTAGTGCAGCCGGTGCAGTTATTACAGTGAGAAGTACCAGTCACTCTCCTCAAAATGTGGAGAGATTGACTATGATCAAAATGAATCAGCATTTCATACCACCTGATTACAACATCGCTGAAACACCACAGGAGGAGGAAGAGGATGATTAGTCCGAATCAAGCATGTTAGGTGACCAAGTTCTGGGTGAACCACCAGAATGTGAGGACAAACTCTATTTCCCGGATTGAGTATGCTAGTGCCACCACAGAACTTTTTCATTATTTCTCATTCAGCTTCTTTTGCAACATTATCTTTGTGTCAGATTTGTGCTGCCCCATTGATTTTATAGTCTCATACAAACTTGGATTAGAGTTGAAACCATAGTCAGTGAAGAAGCCTCCACATACCCTTCAATACATTGGAGATGCTGCCTGCCTCCCTCTCATGCCATTGCCTATCCCAATCAACACCTAGCAGGTCTGCCCTAGAAGATCATTGATTAATAGACTGTCAGTGACAATGTCTAATTCCAATGTGTGGATACCATCAAAGAGGATGTATTTTGTTCAACCACTGTACTTGGATTGGAAGAGGTAACTATTGCACCAATGAGTGGTGATATATTTATTGATTGTGATTGTGATTGTGAATTTGTGAGTGATTACTGATGTATGTGGAGACTGACAGTGAGCGAGTGAGTTTAATACAACTTTAAATGTGTTTCTAATGATGTGCAATGTTTGGGGGTGATGGGTGATCATTTTTTTCTGAAAGTGAATGGCCTTTTAAAAGTAGTGACAGGGTCTACTCTGTTTTCCTGGTTCCTCCTAGAAAACCAGCCGATTTACTTATAAAACACAACTCTACACAAAACTATGCTCCAGTTCTGTTTCTCTATTTGTTTTTCATCAGTAGTGCACTTCACAAGCTTACCTTGCTCGGTTTGGGACTGAGAATGAGTTACTCTGAATCTGGAGGAAGAAGATAGAAAGACTCAGGGCAGGACTACCTCTACAGCTACAAAGGAGAACGTTTTTGACTTGAAAGAGAACCCATGATGATGGCAAAGACTCTGAGGCCTAGCACTCTCTCAGCTCTGTGAACTGGAGAGAGGTACATTGATTTGGAAATTCCGGTGAGTTTGTGGTTGCTGCATTGCTAGCTCAAATGAGAAATTACTTGTGTGTTCTTCCTCTGCCTCTGAGTCTTCTTGGTACACTCCTGAGTACTCCTGACTCCTCATGAAGCTTATCATGCTTTCTTTTGTCTTTTTCCTTTACTCTATAGTACAGCTACCGTTGTTTTCAATACACAGGCCTTCTCCTAGGCCTCTCCTGCACAAACAAAACATGCAAAGCTCAAGACTCCAGCTTACCTACCGGACAGGTTCAGACAGGCACTAGAGTAATGAACATGCCAAGAAGAATGGAGGTGCACCACCCAGTTTGGCAATAAGGTATCATTTTCCTTTTAACAACCATAATGTTTAGAACTGGGTGGGTTACATTCAGTCTTCCATATTTCAAAACTAGAAGACATAACACTTAGGATAGTCTATCTGGGTTCTCTCTGGGGCAGAAGGATTGTTTCCAATAAATTTACAGAACTGTGTCATCCTTTCTTGCTTATCCCTTTGCTTCTTTCCACAGCAGATTGATGATGGTGTGCTACTCAGCGGCCCAAGAAATATTGTTATGGTTTCTTTTGTGTAGTGTTTGTCTTTGTCACACCTTTCCCCAAATCCCCTTTCCTATCCTTTCATTGAGCCACTCTCAGGCTGTGTCATTTACTGAGGCGTGTTCTAATTTTACATCATAAGTGAATCACACACTTGCTGGGGTGGATGTGGTGAAAGCAAGTAAGCAACACCAACTCACTGCATGACCTTCTACCTTCTATTATCTGAGCAATATTCCTCACCGGCCCCATCACCATCCTCATTCATGCCTTGTGTGTGTTCCAGAAATGCTTAACCTGGTCAAAACACTCATGAGTCTGAGCCCGTTTCTGACTCTATGATCTCATTTCCTAAGTTTAGTTTTATTATACAATAGTTCCCCACTATTGCTCAGAAGAAATTGACATTCCTATATTCTATTATCATACCAGGTCTTCTTCTTTGCTGTGTGTCAAAACTGTCATTGTGGTACCCCGGTCTCAGCCTTCCTACAATTATGTTATATGATGATATATGATAATGACCCACTAACTCTCTATTTTCTTTCAATTGAGTTGACAGTGATGGATAACCCTTTGATTAATCCTGTAGCTGTAGTTTGCATAGGTGGGAGTTGCACTTTCTGTCAAGTTCTGTCTTCCCTGTTAGCGTGCTTGCCTGCTATTACTACCACTTACCTACCACCCCCATAAGATGCCATCTTGGGAAAACCCTGCAGTATTCAGGTAGAAGAAGTACTATGCATTGAAGTGAACTTGCATAGATAGTATTTAACTCCTACTGAAGAAAATGTCTGTGTGTACTGGGATTTGGTAGGCAAAATAGGCAAGAGCAATCATCCCCTATTGCTCAATAATAATTGCAGAGGGCAATAGAGCAAGGGTTTAAATAAATGACATACACTTTTTAGCAGATTAAAAATAACAGGCTAGACTAAAAGACAGCAGAGCGAACTAAAAGTCTAAAACATCAAAATACAGATTTGATATGCAAATGAAGCAAAACAAATAATATCCCCTTTATTCTTTACAAATATAAAACCCTCCCTCTTCGCCCACCGCAGTCCTACCCCTTCCCCAAACAAATTTAACTCTGTCCCCAAAACATCCAATGAAAAGTCCAAACTTGAAGTCCACCACAACTCTCACCCAACTCCTCTCCAATCACAACAAGTCCCTCTACCAAAACAAAAACATTTACAAAAAAGAGCTTAAAAAAGGGCACTGTCTTTATGAGTCCAGAGCTGGTTGTTTCTCTGCTCTATCCTGGTGAGCTGCCTCTCCCTATAGTCCATCCACTGCAGAATGTGTCTACAAAATGCCCTGGTGGAACAGAAGGGTACAGCAGCAGATGTAGTCGGTGACCCTGACTGCTGGCATCTGCGCCAGCTATGTAGTGGCCAGGAGGCTGGGGCTGGCATGCTCTTCTGCTCAGTCCTGGGTCCAAGGCAGCTGTTTAGGCCTCTTCCTCCTCCAGGAACTCCAGGCACTGGTACTTGGCCCGAATGTTTCCCAGCCTCTGCTGCCGCAGACGGGCCACTATCTCCTGCTTAGTTGGTAGTGGTCATTGAGCAGGAGTTGTTGTATTGAGGAAACAAAAAATAACAAAAGACAAATTGTAAACAATGGTCTGAACAAACATTTGTTCAAATGTTAGATAGTGGGTGGCACAGTAGCACTACATTGCAGGTCCCCTAGGGACGATGGAATTTGATGTGGTTATTATTTATGATTGGGAGAGTCACCGAGCCAATATTTTATTTGTTTACATATACATGCTTCAAATAAGAAGCACTAACTGTATGGTAGAAAAGAATTAAGGCAGAATAAGTCCAGATTAAAGAGCTGGTAAATCCATTTTTTTCTTTTAAAGGCTTCTCTAGTAACTAATTAGACACATTTAGTGGAAAAACAAAAAAGAATGACGTCTCATTATGATGAGTAAGGCATTATGTTCTATGGAGTACAAGCTGCTGTGCCAAATTAATGGAGGCATGCTAGCCAATGCTTTAAGTACGTTGCTTCTGTCTGCAGCTGTAGCTGATAATTATCTACCTTTAATTCCTATGGCCCTGCTCTTCCCCACATGCCTCTTACGTAGTTTAGTTTCTACCCTGAATCCAAAGAGGTGGATGAAAAAATAAGATGCATCACACATGTTGTGTATAAAATGTGGATATATTTTCCTGTCTGCCATAAGTGGATGGGGATGGAAATGATGCACTGCACTACAGGGAAAGGAATGGGCTGTATAAATTGTATTTGGCACCTTCATCACAGAGTATCCCCTACGACAAACTTGAAATTAAATCAGGCACTTACTAGTCCCACTTTACTCACTGTTCTCGTCCATCATCACAAATTCTTTCCAACTAATTGATTCGCTGGGCAGTAAGGAAAGTAAAGGAACCTGATTTACTCTACTGCAGAGTAAGGCAGATGGATTAGGAAGGCAGGTGGAGCTCTTGCCATAGAAGAATAGAGGGGTGTCACAGATCTATCTACAAAAGAAGACCCCCCTTCCTTATTCATCCAAGCAATTATTCAATCTTCCTTTCATTCTTGTCTTATGTACAGTATACACCTATAGCCACCATGATTTAAGCTTTACATACTCTCATCCAGTCTTCCACCTAAATCCACAATTCTTTATCCATCCATTCCGTATCCACAATATCCACCCTTTCTTTCAATCATCCGTTCACTCATCCTTCTATTTACTCGATTTCAATACTCATCACACATCCTTTTTCTTCCACCCATGCATCCTTTCCTTTCGCTCTTTTCACCCATCCTTTTCTTTTAACCTTCCATTCTTTCCGGTTTCCTCCAAGCCATCATTTTTAGCATACGTTATGTGCGCTTTTGCTGAGCTGCAGATAGAAGAGGCCATAAGTTACCCAACCACCACTGTAGCTGTGATGCAGGGGGTTCATGAATCCGAACATGAAAATGCCCCTGTAGCTAGTGAGTAACAGTAATTGTCAATAAGCAAGTAATTTGACTTACCAGCGCCTGTCCCTGCCACTGTGTCTTTCCCTGCTCCATCTGCTCCTGCAGCGGTGGAACTTGAACCGGCTCCTCCTACTCCACTGGTGGTTGGTGGGGCTATAAAAAAACAGCATACCGTTTTTAGATGCCAGATACCATTCTTAATTTTTAAAGTAAAAAAATGCAACCACAATTAATACAGTTAGGTTAGCACTGCAGTATCTTCCGTCAAAAATATCACTCTGGGCACTTTGTTGGAATGTTAGAAAAGCCAGGTAGACAACCCAATCAAAAGTTTCTTGTAATAGAGGGGCAGACAAGCCAACCAAAAGCTTCACGTAAAGGAGGGGCAGAGCCATAGCCTTTGATTGACAATGACTCAGAGTCATTGAAGAGCAACAAAGGGTTGGAAGACAAAATGGTCAATGAAAGACAGAAAAAAAAGATAATGCAGGGATAACCGGAATTCATCAAACAAAACTTGGGTAGGGGAGTTGAAAAAAAAGGGAGACAGCATAGAAAAAGTAAACAAGGCAAAATTAAAAGTAGTATAAAAGTGGGGAGAGGTAAAAGTTAGGGAAATAATATTAATAATATTAAATGATAGGACTTACTGGGATGAGCAGAGCCATCAGCATCGGCGCTGGTAGTTGGTGCCTCCCCAGCTCCTATTGGACCCGCCGATGCAGTGCCCTTCTTCTTGCCCTTGGGTGCTGATGTAAGATTACAAAGAAGATAAAAAAATAAATTAGTTGTACCGTTAATCTCTACAAAATTATTATGTAACAGCCAAATGCAATAACATTGTACTTAAATCAGATCATGTATTTTTATTTCTAGTACCTAATCGGTTCAGGAAACAGAGCAAAGTGGACAGCAGCTGCAGCCAGATCTTCTCGAGTTGGAGGCAGAACAAGAGGTTGAGCTTTCTGTCGAGCAAGAACCTACTATTTTAGAATCAAGGGCTCCCAGATCTCCAAGAAGAAAAAGGAAAGGTACTACTTCACCATCTTCTCCAAGCACCACTTCTGATGATGATGATATGGACATAGAGTGGACCCTGGCAGAGTCCAGGAGACACCAGTAGATGCAAGGGAAAAGTTCCATAAAGCCTTAGACTCATGGAAGTGGATAATAATGAGGATGATGACAACTACACAGTCATTGTAGAAACTGGCACAGAGGAGTTCGACATTACTATCCAACCTGCTCTGAGGGGTGTGGCACCACCAACTCCCATATTTGTAAGGCCCCCAGCAGAGACCCGCACCAACCCCTACCGCAGTGCAAGTATGCAAGGCAGAGAGGGAATAGACACACCCACGACCACCTACATCCAGTTCTTTTTCAGGCATTGCCAGTGGTCCAATAAGAAAGTACTTCTCCCTAGTTTGGGACTGTTTTCGATTAGCAAACAGGAGAAGAACATTGCCATATGTTCCATTTGCCACGTGAGTGTTTGTCGAGGTAAGCCTGGTTCACATTATGCTACTGGAGGTCAGACAACCCATACGAAAAAACATCACGCAATCCGGTGGGAGTAGCATCTTAAACAAACGGCTCAACATGGTTGCGGTGGTGAAGGTGAGGAGAGCCAGGAAACATCAGCTAAACCTGGTCAACTCACAGTGGAAGGTGAGGAAGAAGAGGGTGACATCATCCTCACGCAAAGCAGCCCTGTCCTCAGCAGTGCATCAGATTCACCAGACTCAACGACCTCACAATGGCACAAGAAGGCTCAGTGTCAGATTGATATACCACAGCATACGCTGACTGCAGCACCATGACGCTCATTGAGTCTACCACCAATTACATCTGAAAATTCACCTGCGTCAGTGACTCCACAAAAGAAGAAAATCCAGGCTACAATTACGGGCATGATTAGGCTGGAGGGAATGTATGACCGCAACCACCCAATTGGACGTTTGTACAATGGCAAGCTGGCAAGAATATTAACGCTGGACCTCCTTTCTTTTTCTTTTGTTGAAGGAGTGGTATTCTTAGAGTTTGTGGCAGCCCTCTGCCCGAAATGGAAGGTTCCATGCCGGATCTATCTTGCCAGAGTTGCTGTTCCAGCGCTGCCTCATGATATGCTGGAATTGGTTGGACAAGCTTTGTAGCAGCAAAGTGTTGGCCACACTATCCACCTGACGACAGACATGTGGACCAGTTGTCAGGTGATTACACTGCACACAGGATCTCTTTTCTGGGTGTAAAGCAAAAGCTATCTGTGGGTCTTGGCCCTGAAGACATTTTTAAGAGCATTCAGTGGCATGCAACAGTAGCCATGTTCGCCATGGAGAAGTCACACACAGTTGCAAACATTTTGGAGGAATTAAATAGCAAGATGTCTGAATGGCTGCAACCCAGAGGTCTTCGAGTTGAATTTGTTGCAGGGACAATGGCAGTAAAATAGTCAAGGCCATGGCAGATGGTGGCTATTTCAGGTTCGTATGTTTGGCGCACTGCATCAACCTGGTTGTGCAAGACTTTCTTAAAAAAGAAGACAGTCAGCAACATGCTGACCACCTTCAAACACATCTACACTCATTTCAGCCATTCGTTTAAACCCCGGAAACAGTTGTGAATTATTCACCATCATGAAAGAGCATCAGTTAAAGCCCTGGTAAAGGAGGTGCCAACACATTGGAACTCAACATATTATATGTTGCAACATCTGTTTGAGCAGTCCAAACAGATCAGTGACTATGTCATTGAAAGAGGAGCTGATGCAATTGGGAGAGCTATGAATATGGATGCGGACAAATCGGGCCTAGTCAAATGCCTCACACAGATGCTGCTCCCTTTTGAGGTTTTCACATGAGCAGTTAGTAAGGCGGACAGTACAATGGACCAAGCTATCCCATTATTAAGGAGATGTCTGAAAGGTTTGCATTCAGTGGTGCGAACGAAAACCCAGAAGCGCATGCCTTGGTTACTAGCCTACGCTATTGCTTCACTTGTAATGCAAGGCTGCAAAATGACATCACCTCGCCCAAAGAGTACATCTGTGCCAGCCTACTTGATCCAAGCTACAAAAAATTGCTTCATGCTATCATTCCTTTTCTGAAGGGGATGTTTCACAATACAAGAGGTGGATTGTTGAGTGAGTGAACAGGAGAACTGGAAGAAGAACGGCTAGAACTTAGAGTCCCACTTTGCAGTTCTGGGGTGCCACCTTGAACTTTAAGAGAGGGCAGTCTTGTCTCACATCTGCTAACCCCACCAATAAGAAAACCCACTACAACAGCAACAGAAGAATTGGAACCGTCCTGTATATTGGCTTGGTTTCAAGTTGCAGGTCTTAAGTCCAGTGCAGAGGCAAAGGAAAAAGCGGTCAAGCAGGTGGCAGCACCAATGACTATTCAGAGGATGTTCCAGGAGCATCTGGATGACCCGAAAGAGGTGTATGTGGATCAAAACCCAATGGTGTATTGTTACCGGAAGATGTGCCAATAGCCAGAGATCAGCAGGCTGGTCCTGAACGTGTGTTTAGTGCAGCCGGTGCAGTTATTACAGTGAGAAGTACCAGTCACTCTCCTCAAAATGTGGAGAGATTGACTATGATCAAAATGAATCAGCATTTCATACCACCTGATTACAACATCGCTGAAACACCACAGGAGGAGGAAGAGGATGATTAGTCCGAATCAAGCATGTTAGGTGACCAAGTTCTGGGTGAACCACCAGAATGTGAGGACAAACTCTATTTCCCGGATTGAGTATGCTAGTGCCACCACAGAACTTTTTCATTATTTCTCATTCAGCTTCTTTTGCAACATTATCTTTGTGTCAGATTTGTGCTGCCCCATTGATTTTATAGTCTCATACAAACTTGGATTAGAGTTGAAACCATAGTCAGTGAAGAAGCCTCCACATACCCTTCAATACATTGGAGATGCTGCCTGCCTCCCTCTCATGCCATTGCCTATCCCAATCAACACCTAGCAGGTCTGCCCTAGAAGATCATTGATTAATAGACTGTCAGTGACAATGTCTAATTCCAATGTGTGGATACCATCAAAGAGGATGTATTTTGTTCAACCACTGTACTTGGATTGGAAGAGGTAACTATTGCACCAATGAGTGGTGATATATTTATTGATTGTGATTGTGATTGTGAATTTGTGAGTGATTACTGATGTATGTGGAGACTGACAGTGAGCGAGTGAGTTTAATACAACTTTAAATGTGTTTCTAATGATGTGCAATGTTTGGGGGTGATGGGTGATCATTTTTTTCTGAAAGTGAATGGCCTTTTAAAAGTAGTGACAGGGTCTACTCCGTTTTCCTGGTTCCTCCTAGAAAACCAGCCGATTTACTTATAAAACACAACTCTACACAAAACTATGCTCCAGTTCTGTTTCTCTATTTGTTTTTCATCAGTAGTGCACTTCACAAGCTTACCTTGCTCGGTTTGGGACTGAGAATGAGTTACTCTGAATCTGGAGGAAGAAGATAGAAAGACTCAGGGCAGGACTACCTCTACAGCTACAAAGGAGAACGTTTTTGACTTGAAAGAGAACCCATGATGATGGCAAAGACTCTGAGGCCTAGCACTCTCTCAGCTCTGTGAACTGGAGAGAGGTACATTGATTTGGAAATTCCGGTGAGTTTGTGGTTGCTGCATTGCTAGCTCAAATGAGAAATTACTTGTGTGTTCTTCCTCTGCCTCTGAGTCTTCTTGGTACACTCCTGAGTACTCCTGACTCCTCATGAAGCTTATCATGCTTTCTTTTGTCTTTTTCCTTTACTCTATAGTACAGCTACCGTTGTTTTCAATACACAGGCCTTCTCCTAGGCCTCTCCTGCACAAACAAAACATGCAAAGCTCAAGACTCCAGCTTACCTACCGGACAGGTTCAGACAGGCACTAGAGTAATGAACATGCCAAGAAGAATGGAGGTGCACCACCCAGTTTGGCAATAAGGTATCATTTTCCTTTTAACAACCATAATGTTTAGAACTGGGTGGGTTACATTCAGTCTTCCATATTTCAAAACTAGAAGACATAACACTTAGGATAGTCTATCTGGGTTCTCTCTGGGGCAGAAGGATTGTTTCCAATAAATTTACAGAACTGTGTCATCCTTTCTTGCTTATCCCTTTGCTTCTTTCCACAGCAGATTGATGATGGTGTGCTACTCAGCGGCCCAAGAAATATTGTTATGGTTTCTTTTGTGTAGTGTTTGTCTTTGTCACACCTTTCCCCAAATCCCCTTTCCTATCCTTTCATTGAGCCACTCTCAGGCTGTGTCATTTACTGAGGCGTGTTCTAATTTTACATCATAAGTGAATCACACACTTGCTGGGGTGGATGTGGTGAAAGCAAGTAAGCAACACCAACTCACTGCATGACCTTCTACCTTCTATTATCTGAGCAATATTCCTCACCGGCCCCATCACCATCCTCATTCATGCCTTGTGTGTGTTCCAGAAATGCTTAACCTGGTCAAAACACTCATGAGTCTGAGCCCGTTTCTGACTCTATGATCTCATTTCCTAAGTTTAGTTTTATTATACAATAGTTCCCCACTATTGCTCAGAAGAAATTGACATTCCTATATTCTATTATCATACCAGGTCTTCTTCTTTGCTGTGTGTCAAAACTGTCATTGTGGTACCCCGGTCTCAGCCTTCCTACAATTATGTTATATGATGATATATGATAATGACCCACTAACTCTCTATTTTCTTTCAATTGAGTTGACAGTGATGGATAACCCTTTGATTAATCCTGTAGCTGTAGTTTGCATAGGTGGGAGTTGCACTTTCTGTCAAGTTCTGTCTTCCCTGTTAGCGTGCTTGCCTGCTATTACTACCACTTACCTACCACCCCCATAAGATGCCATCTTGGGAAAACCCTGCAGTATTCAGGTAGAAGAAGTACTATGCATTGAAGTGAACTTGCATAGATAGTATTTAACTCCTACTGAAGAAAATGTCTGTGTGTACTGGGATTTGGTAGGCAAAATAGGCAAGAGCAATCATCCCCTATTGCTCAATAATAATTGCAGAGGGCAATAGAGCAAGGGTTTAAATAAATGACATACACTTTTTAGCAGATTAAAAATAACAGGCTAGACTAAAAGACAGCAGAGCGAACTAAAAGTCTAAAACATCAAAATACAGATTTGATATGCAAATGAAGCAAAACAAATAATATCCCCTTTATTCTTTACAAATATAAAACCCTCCCTCTTCGCCCACCGCAGTCCTACCCCTTCCCCAAACAAATTTAACTCTGTCCCCAAAACATCCAATGAAAAGTCCAAACTTGAAGTCCACCACAACTCTCACCCAACTCCTCTCCAATCACAACAAGTCCCTCTACCAAAACAAAAACATTTACAAAAAAGAGCTTAAAAAAGGGCACTGTCTTTATGAGTCCAGAGCTGGTTGTTTCTCTGCTCTATCCTGGTGAGCTGCCTCTCCCTATAGTCCATCCACTGCAGAATGTGTCTACAAAATGCCCTGGTGGAACAGAAGGGTACAGCAGCAGATGTAGTCGGTGACCCTGACTGCTGGCATCTGCGCCAGCTATGTAGTGGCCAGGAGGCTGGGGCTGGCATGCTCTTCTGCTCAGTCCTGGGTCCAAGGCAGCTGTTTAGGCCTCTTCCTCCTCCAGGAACTCCAGGCACTGGTACTTGGCCCGAATGTTTCCCAGCCTCTGCTGCCGCAGACGGGCCACTATCTCCTGCTTAGTTGGTAGTGGTCATTGAGCAGGAGTTGTTGTATTGAGGAAACAAAAAATAACAAAAGACAAATTGTAAACAATGGTCTGAACAAACATTTGTTCAAATGTTAGATAGTGGGTGGCACAGTAGCACTACATTGCAGGTCCCCTAGGGACGATGGAATTTGATGTGGTTATTATTTATGATTGGGAGAGTCACCGAGCCAATATTTTATTTGTTTACATATACATGCTTCAAATAAGAAGCACTAACTGTATGGTAGAAAAGAATTAAGGCAGAATAAGTCCAGATTAAAGAGCTGGTAAATCCATTTTTTTCTTTTAAAGGCTTCTCTAGTAACTAATTAGACACATTTAGTGGAAAAACAAAAAAGAATGACGTCTCATTATGATGAGTAAGGCATTATGTTCTATGGAGTACAAGCTGCTGTGCCAAATTAATGGAGGCATGCTAGCCAATGCTTTAAGTACGTTGCTTCTGTCTGCAGCTGTAGCTGATAATTATCTACCTTTAATTCCTATGGCCCTGCTCTTCCCCACATGCCTCTTACGTAGTTTAGTTTCTACCCTGAATCCAAAGAGGTGGATGAAAAAATAAGATGCATCACACATGTTGTGTATAAAATGTGGATATATTTTCCTGTCTGCCATAAGTGGATGGGGATGGAAATGATGCACTGCACTACAGGGAAAGGAATGGGCTGTATAAATTGTATTTGGCACCTTCATCACAGAGTATCCCCTACGACAAACTTGAAATTAAATCAGGCACTTACTAGTCCCACTTTACTCACTGTTCTCGTCCATCATCACAAATTCTTTCCAACTAATTGATTCGCTGGGCAGTAAGGAAAGTAAAGGAACCTGATTTACTCTACTGCAGAGTAAGGCAGATGGATTAGGAAGGCAGGTGGAGCTCTTGCCATAGAAGAATAGAGGGGTGTCACAGATCTATCTACAAAAGAAGACCCCCCTTCCTTATTCATCCAAGCAATTATTCAATCTTCCTTTCATTCTTGTCTTATGTACAGTATACACCTATAGCCACCATGATTTAAGCTTTACATACTCTCATCCAGTCTTCCACCTAAATCCACAATTCTTTATCCATCCATTCCGTATCCACAATATCCACCCTTTCTTTCAATCATCCGTTCACTCATCCTTCTATTTACTCGATTTCAATACTCATCACACATCCTTTTTCTTCCACCCATGCATCCTTTCCTTTCGCTCTTTTCACCCATCCTTTTCTTTTAACCTTCCATTCTTTCCGGTTTCCTCCAAGCCATCATTTTTAGCATACGTTATGTGCGCTTTTGCTGAGCTGCAGATAGAAGAGGCCATAAGTTACCCAACCACCACTGTAGCTGTGATGCAGGGGGTTCATGAATCCGAACATGAAAATGCCCCTGTAGCTAGTGAGTAACAGTAATTGTCAATAAGCAAGTAATTTGACTTACCAGCGCCTGTCCCTGCCACTGTGTCTTTCCCTGCTCCATCTGCTCCTGCAGCGGTGGAACTTGAACCGGCTCCTCCTACTCCACTGGTGGTTGGTGGGGCTATAAAAAAACAGCATACCGTTTTTAGATGCCAGATACCATTCTTAATTTTTAAAGTAAAAAAATGCAACCACAATTAATACAGTTAGGTTAGCACTGCAGTATCTTCCGTCAAAAATATCACTCTGGGCACTTTGTTGGAATGTTAGAAAAGCCAGGTAGACAACCCAATCAAAAGTTTCTTGTAATAGAGGGGCAGACAAGCCAACCAAAAGCTTCACGTAAAGGAGGGGCAGAGCCATAGCCTTTGATTGACAATGACTCAGAGTCATTGAAGAGCAACAAAGGGTTGGAAGACAAAATGGTCAATGAAAGACAGAAAAAAAAGATAATGCAGGGATAACCGGAATTCATCAAACAAAACTTGGGTAGGGGAGTTGAAAAAAAAGGGAGACAGCATAGAAAAAGTAAACAAGGCAAAATTAAAAGTAGTATAAAAGTGGGGAGAGGTAAAAGTTAGGGAAATAATATTAATAATATTAAATGATAGGACTTACTGGGATGAGCAGAGCCATCAGCATCGGCGCTGGTAGTTGGTGCCTCCCCAGCTCCTATTGGACCCGCCGATGCAGTGCCCTTCTTCTTGCCCTTGGGTGCTGATGTAAGATTACAAAGAAGATAAAAAAATAAATTAGTTGTACCGTTAATCTCTACAAAATTATTATGTAACAGCCAAATGCAATAACATTGTACTTAAATCAGATCATGTATTTTTATTTCTAGTACCTAATCGGTTCAGGAAACAGAGCAAAGTGGACAGCAGCTGCAGCCAGATCTTCTCGAGTTGGAGGCAGAACAAGAGGTTGAGCTTTCTGTCGAGCAAGAACCTACTATTTTAGAATCAAGGGCTCCCAGATCTCCAAGAAGAAAAAGGAAAGGTACTACTTCACCATCTTCTCCAAGCACCACTTCTGATGATGATGATATGGACATAGAGTGGACCCTGGCAGAGTCCAGGAGACACCAGTAGATGCAAGGGAAAAGTTCCATAAAGCCTTAGACTCATGGAAGTGGATAATAATGAGGATGATGACAACTACACAGTCATTGTAGAAACTGGCACAGAGGAGTTCGACATTACTATCCAACCTGCTCTGAGGGGTGTGGCACCACCAACTCCCATATTTGTAAGGCCCCCAGCAGAGACCCGCACCAACCCCTACCGCAGTGCAAGTATGCAAGGCAGAGAGGGAATAGACACACCCACGACCACCTACATCCAGTTCTTTTTCAGGCATTGCCAGTGGTCCAATAAGAAAGTACTTCTCCCTAGTTTGGGACTGTTTTCGATTAGCAAACAGGAGAAGAACATTGCCATATGTTCCATTTGCCACGTGAGTGTTTGTCGAGGTAAGCCTGGTTCACATTATGCTACTGGAGGTCAGACAACCCATACGAAAAAACATCACGCAATCCGGTGGGAGTAGCATCTTAAACAAACGGCTCAACATGGTTGCGGTGGTGAAGGTGAGGAGAGCCAGGAAACATCAGCTAAACCTGGTCAACTCACAGTGGAAGGTGAGGAAGAAGAGGGTGACATCATCCTCACGCAAAGCAGCCCTGTCCTCAGCAGTGCATCAGATTCACCAGACTCAACGACCTCACAATGGCACAAGAAGGCTCAGTGTCAGATTGATATACCACAGCATACGCTGACTGCAGCACCATGACGCTCATTGAGTCTACCACCAATTACATCTGAAAATTCACCTGCGTCAGTGACTCCACAAAAGAAGAAAATCCAGGCTACAATTACGGGCATGATTAGGCTGGAGGGAATGTATGACCGCAACCACCCAATTGGACGTTTGTACAATGGCAAGCTGGCAAGAATATTAACGCTGGACCTCCTTTCTTTTTCTTTTGTTGAAGGAGTGGTATTCTTAGAGTTTGTGGCAGCCCTCTGCCCGAAATGGAAGGTTCCATGCCGGATCTATCTTGCCAGAGTTGCTGTTCCAGCGCTGCCTCATGATATGCTGGAATTGGTTGGACAAGCTTTGTAGCAGCAAAGTGTTGGCCACACTATCCACCTGACGACAGACATGTGGACCAGTTGTCAGGTGATTACACTGCACACAGGATCTCTTTTCTGGGTGTAAAGCAAAAGCTATCTGTGGGTCTTGGCCCTGAAGACATTTTTAAGAGCATTCAGTGGCATGCAACAGTAGCCATGTTCGCCATGGAGAAGTCACACACAGTTGCAAACATTTTGGAGGAATTAAATAGCAAGATGTCTGAATGGCTGCAACCCAGAGGTCTTCGAGTTGAATTTGTTGCAGGGACAATGGCAGTAAAATAGTCAAGGCCATGGCAGATGGTGGCTATTTCAGGTTCGTATGTTTGGCGCACTGCATCAACCTGGTTGTGCAAGACTTTCTTAAAAAAGAAGACAGTCAGCAACATGCTGACCACCTTCAAACACATCTACACTCATTTCAGCCATTCGTTTAAACCCCGGAAACAGTTGTGAATTATTCACCATCATGAAAGAGCATCAGTTAAAGCCCTGGTAAAGGAGGTGCCAACACATTGGAACTCAACATATTATATGTTGCAACATCTGTTTGAGCAGTCCAAACAGATCAGTGACTATGTCATTGAAAGAGGAGCTGATGCAATTGGGAGAGCTATGAATATGGATGCGGACAAATCGGGCCTAGTCAAATGCCTCACACAGATGCTGCTCCCTTTTGAGGTTTTCACATGAGCAGTTAGTAAGGCGGACAGTACAATGGACCAAGCTATCCCATTATTAAGGAGATGTCTGAAAGGTTTGCATTCAGTGGTGCGAACGAAAACCCAGAAGCGCATGCCTTGGTTACTAGCCTACGCTATTGCTTCACTTGTAATGCAAGGCTGCAAAATGACATCACCTCGCCCAAAGAGTACATCTGTGCCAGCCTACTTGATCCAAGCTACAAAAAATTGCTTCATGCTATCATTCCTTTTCTGAAGGGGATGTTTCACAATACAAGAGGTGGATTGTTGAGTGAGTGAACAGGAGAACTGGAAGAAGAACGGCTAGAACTTAGAGTCCCACTTTGCAGTTCTGGGGTGCCACCTTGAACTTTAAGAGAGGGCAGTCTTGTCTCACATCTGCTAACCCCACCAATAAGAAAACCCACTACAACAGCAACAGAAGAATTGGAACCGTCCTGTATATTGGCTTGGTTTCAAGTTGCAGGTCTTAAGTCCAGTGCAGAGGCAAAGGAAAAAGCGGTCAAGCAGGTGGCAGCACCAATGACTATTCAGAGGATGTTCCAGGAGCATCTGGATGACCCGAAAGAGGTGTATGTGGATCAAAACCCAATGGTGTATTGTTACCGGAAGATGTGCCAATAGCCAGAGATCAGCAGGCTGGTCCTGAACGTGTGTTTAGTGCAGCCGGTGCAGTTATTACAGTGAGAAGTACCAGTCACTCTCCTCAAAATGTGGAGAGATTGACTATGATCAAAATGAATCAGCATTTCATACCACCTGATTACAACATCGCTGAAACACCACAGGAGGAGGAAGAGGATGATTAGTCCGAATCAAGCATGTTAGGTGACCAAGTTCTGGGTGAACCACCAGAATGTGAGGACAAACTCTATTTCCCGGATTGAGTATGCTAGTGCCACCACAGAACTTTTTCATTATTTCTCATTCAGCTTCTTTTGCAACATTATCTTTGTGTCAGATTTGTGCTGCCCCATTGATTTTATAGTCTCATACAAACTTGGATTAGAGTTGAAACCATAGTCAGTGAAGAAGCCTCCACATACCCTTCAATACATTGGAGATGCTGCCTGCCTCCCTCTCATGCCATTGCCTATCCCAATCAACACCTAGCAGGTCTGCCCTAGAAGATCATTGATTAATAGACTGTCAGTGACAATGTCTAATTCCAATGTGTGGATACCATCAAAGAGGATGTATTTTGTTCAACCACTGTACTTGGATTGGAAGAGGTAACTATTGCACCAATGAGTGGTGATATATTTATTGATTGTGATTGTGATTGTGAATTTGTGAGTGATTACTGATGTATGTGGAGACTGACAGTGAGCGAGTGAGTTTAATACAACTTTAAATGTGTTTCTAATGATGTGCAATGTTTGGGGGTGATGGGTGATCATTTTTTTCTGAAAGTGAATGGCCTTTTAAAAGTAGTGACAGGGTCTACTCCGTTTTCCTGGTTCCTCCTAGAAAACCAGCCGATTTACTTATAAAACACAACTCTACACAAAACTATGCTCCAGTTCTGTTTCTCTATTTGTTTTTCATCAGTAGTGCACTTCACAAGCTTACCTTGCTCGGTTTGGGACTGAGAATGAGTTACTCTGAATCTGGAGGAAGAAGATAGAAAGACTCAGGGCAGGACTACCTCTACAGCTACAAAGGAGAACGTTTTTGACTTGAAAGAGAACCCATGATGATGGCAAAGACTCTGAGGCCTAGCACTCTCTCAGCTCTGTGAACTGGAGAGAGGTACATTGATTTGGAAATTCCGGTGAGTTTGTGGTTGCTGCATTGCTAGCTCAAATGAGAAATTACTTGTGTGTTCTTCCTCTGCCTCTGAGTCTTCTTGGTACACTCCTGAGTACTCCTGACTCCTCATGAAGCTTATCATGCTTTCTTTTGTCTTTTTCCTTTACTCTATAGTACAGCTACCGTTGTTTTCAATACACAGGCCTTCTCCTAGGCCTCTCCTGCACAAACAAAACATGCAAAGCTCAAGACTCCAGCTTACCTACCGGACAGGTTCAGACAGGCACTAGAGTAATGAACATGCCAAGAAGAATGGAGGTGCACCACCCAGTTTGGCAATAAGGTATCATTTTCCTTTTAACAACCATAATGTTTAGAACTGGGTGGGTTACATTCAGTCTTCCATATTTCAAAACTAGAAGACATAACACTTAGGATAGTCTATCTGGGTTCTCTCTGGGGCAGAAGGATTGTTTCCAATAAATTTACAGAACTGTGTCATCCTTTCTTGCTTATCCCTTTGCTTCTTTCCACAGCAGATTGATGATGGTGTGCTACTCAGCGGCCCAAGAAATATTGTTATGGTTTCTTTTGTGTAGTGTTTGTCTTTGTCACACCTTTCCCCAAATCCCCTTTCCTATCCTTTCATTGAGCCACTCTCAGGCTGTGTCATTTACTGAGGCGTGTTCTAATTTTACATCATAAGTGAATCACACACTTGCTGGGGTGGATGTGGTGAAAGCAAGTAAGCAACACCAACTCACTGCATGACCTTCTACCTTCTATTATCTGAGCAATATTCCTCACCGGCCCCATCACCATCCTCATTCATGCCTTGTGTGTGTTCCAGAAATGCTTAACCTGGTCAAAACACTCATGAGTCTGAGCCCGTTTCTGACTCTATGATCTCATTTCCTAAGTTTAGTTTTATTATACAATAGTTCCCCACTATTGCTCAGAAGAAATTGACATTCCTATATTCTATTATCATACCAGGTCTTCTTCTTTGCTGTGTGTCAAAACTGTCATTGTGGTACCCCGGTCTCAGCCTTCCTACAATTATGTTATATGATGATATATGATAATGACCCACTAACTCTCTATTTTCTTTCAATTGAGTTGACAGTGATGGATAACCCTTTGATTAATCCTGTAGCTGTAGTTTGCATAGGTGGGAGTTGCACTTTCTGTCAAGTTCTGTCTTCCCTGTTAGCGTGCTTGCCTGCTATTACTACCACTTACCTACCACCCCCATAAGATGCCATCTTGGGAAAACCCTGCAGTATTCAGGTAGAAGAAGTACTATGCATTGAAGTGAACTTGCATAGATAGTATTTAACTCCTACTGAAGAAAATGTCTGTGTGTACTGGGATTTGGTAGGCAAAATAGGCAAGAGCAATCATCCCCTATTGCTCAATAATAATTGCAGAGGGCAATAGAGCAAGGGTTTAAATAAATGACATACACTTTTTAGCAGATTAAAAATAACAGGCTAGACTAAAAGACAGCAGAGCGAACTAAAAGTCTAAAACATCAAAATACAGATTTGATATGCAAATGAAGCAAAACAAATAATATCCCCTTTATTCTTTACAAATATAAAACCCTCCCTCTTCGCCCACCGCAGTCCTACCCCTTCCCCAAACAAATTTAACTCTGTCCCCAAAACATCCAATGAAAAGTCCAAACTTGAAGTCCACCACAACTCTCACCCAACTCCTCTCCAATCACAACAAGTCCCTCTACCAAAACAAAAACATTTACAAAAAAGAGCTTAAAAAAGGGCACTGTCTTTATGAGTCCAGAGCTGGTTGTTTCTCTGCTCTATCCTGGTGAGCTGCCTCTCCCTATAGTCCATCCACTGCAGAATGTGTCTACAAAATGCCCTGGTGGAACAGAAGGGTACAGCAGCAGATGTAGTCGGTGACCCTGACTGCTGGCATCTGCGCCAGCTATGTAGTGGCCAGGAGGCTGGGGCTGGCATGCTCTTCTGCTCAGTCCTGGGTCCAAGGCAGCTGTTTAGGCCTCTTCCTCCTCCAGGAACTCCAGGCACTGGTACTTGGCCCGAATGTTTCCCAGCCTCTGCTGCCGCAGACGGGCCACTATCTCCTGCTTAGTTGGTAGTGGTCATTGAGCAGGAGTTGTTGTATTGAGGAAACAAAAAATAACAAAAGACAAATTGTAAACAATGGTCTGAACAAACATTTGTTCAAATGTTAGATAGTGGGTGGCACAGTAGCACTACATTGCAGGTCCCCTAGGGACGATGGAATTTGATGTGGTTATTATTTATGATTGGGAGAGTCACCGAGCCAATATTTTATTTGTTTACATATACATGCTTCAAATAAGAAGCACTAACTGTATGGTAGAAAAGAATTAAGGCAGAATAAGTCCAGATTAAAGAGCTGGTAAATCCATTTTTTTCTTTTAAAGGCTTCTCTAGTAACTAATTAGACACATTTAGTGGAAAAACAAAAAAGAATGACGTCTCATTATGATGAGTAAGGCATTATGTTCTATGGAGTACAAGCTGCTGTGCCAAATTAATGGAGGCATGCTAGCCAATGCTTTAAGTACGTTGCTTCTGTCTGCAGCTGTAGCTGATAATTATCTACCTTTAATTCCTATGGCCCTGCTCTTCCCCACATGCCTCTTACGTAGTTTAGTTTCTACCCTGAATCCAAAGAGGTGGATGAAAAAATAAGATGCATCACACATGTTGTGTATAAAATGTGGATATATTTTCCTGTCTGCCATAAGTGGATGGGGATGGAAATGATGCACTGCACTACAGGGAAAGGAATGGGCTGTATAAATTGTATTTGGCACCTTCATCACAGAGTATCCCCTACGACAAACTTGAAATTAAATCAGGCACTTACTAGTCCCACTTTACTCACTGTTCTCGTCCATCATCACAAATTCTTTCCAACTAATTGATTCGCTGGGCAGTAAGGAAAGTAAAGGAACCTGATTTACTCTACTGCAGAGTAAGGCAGATGGATTAGGAAGGCAGGTGGAGCTCTTGCCATAGAAGAATAGAGGGGTGTCACAGATCTATCTACAAAAGAAGACCCCCCTTCCTTATTCATCCAAGCAATTATTCAATCTTCCTTTCATTCTTGTCTTATGTACAGTATACACCTATAGCCACCATGATTTAAGCTTTACATACTCTCATCCAGTCTTCCACCTAAATCCACAATTCTTTATCCATCCATTCCGTATCCACAATATCCACCCTTTCTTTCAATCATCCGTTCACTCATCCTTCTATTTACTCGATTTCAATACTCATCACACATCCTTTTTCTTCCACCCATGCATCCTTTCCTTTCGCTCTTTTCACCCATCCTTTTCTTTTAACCTTCCATTCTTTCCGGTTTCCTCCAAGCCATCATTTTTAGCATACGTTATGTGCGCTTTTGCTGAGCTGCAGATAGAAGAGGCCATAAGTTACCCAACCACCACTGTAGCTGTGATGCAGGGGGTTCATGAATCCGAACATGAAAATGCCCCTGTAGCTAGTGAGTAACAGTAATTGTCAATAAGCAAGTAATTTGACTTACCAGCGCCTGTCCCTGCCACTGTGTCTTTCCCTGCTCCATCTGCTCCTGCAGCGGTGGAACTTGAACCGGCTCCTCCTACTCCACTGGTGGTTGGTGGGGCTATAAAAAAACAGCATACCGTTTTTAGATGCCAGATACCATTCTTAATTTTTAAAGTAAAAAAATGCAACCACAATTAATACAGTTAGGTTAGCACTGCAGTATCTTCCGTCAAAAATATCACTCTGGGCACTTTGTTGGAATGTTAGAAAAGCCAGGTAGACAACCCAATCAAAAGTTTCTTGTAATAGAGGGGCAGACAAGCCAACCAAAAGCTTCACGTAAAGGAGGGGCAGAGCCATAGCCTTTGATTGACAATGACTCAGAGTCATTGAAGAGCAACAAAGGGTTGGAAGACAAAATGGTCAATGAAAGACAGAAAAAAAAGATAATGCAGGGATAACCGGAATTCATCAAACAAAACTTGGGTAGGGGAGTTGAAAAAAAAGGGAGACAGCATAGAAAAAGTAAACAAGGCAAAATTAAAAGTAGTATAAAAGTGGGGAGAGGTAAAAGTTAGGGAAATAATATTAATAATATTAAATGATAGGACTTACTGGGATGAGCAGAGCCATCAGCATCGGCGCTGGTAGTTGGTGCCTCCCCAGCTCCTATTGGACCCGCCGATGCAGTGCCCTTCTTCTTGCCCTTGGGTGCTGATGTAAGATTACAAAGAAGATAAAAAAATAAATTAGTTGTACCGTTAATCTCTACAAAATTATTATGTAACAGCCAAATGCAATAACATTGTACTTAAATCAGATCATGTATTTTTATTTCTTCAATTTTTTTTATTTGAAAACAAGACCTTAACAGGTAATCTGGGACCGCAGGGGTAGTCTCAAGGCCTCCCCCATGGTTCCATTGCTTCAGCAACCATGTAACCACTTTAACAGCAGCTCAGTGCTCGCCGAAGCACTCATTTCTGCATGCAGGTGACAGAGATGAAAGGTCCAGCTTGAGGCAGCAGTGCCTGTTTGACTGAACTGTTTGCTGTGGCTTGCCTGTAGCTGCAAAGCTACAGCCAAGCCACAGTAAACAGCTATGTCCCCGAGGTGGGCACCCCGGGACATAGCAGGAGCTGGCCCTGGGTGGTGGCAGTCCCCAGGGACACCAGTGCTTCCATGAGGAGGGCTGCGTGACCCCCCACCAATGTATGCATAGCCCCAAGGAGGTGGTGATCCTGGGGCTAATGGGGTTCCGAAGTGGACCCCCTTTACATTATTGAATATGTGCCCCGGGGAGGTGGTGATCCCTGTGGCACAAGGGGAGCACGGCCCCCACTCATAATTCATTGTAGCCCTAGGGAGGTGGTGGTCCTCAGGGCGGTGGGGTAGGCCTTCGGACCTCCCTCACTTATTAAAAGCATTTTTGCCCCAGGGGTAGTTGTCCCTGGGATGTGGACGTAGCCACGTGGGCCCGCTCATATTCATATTTTACAGTTTGCCAAGGGAGGTTGTGGTCCCTGGGGCTTTGGGGGCTAGGAGGCCCCCCATTGAAAAGAAAAAAGTGCCCTCTGGACCTGGCCCGCCCACCAGGGTCTTAGTCAAAAACAAGTGCAGAAACCTGCGCTTGTTTTTTTTGTGTCTTTTTTACGCAGATTCGCAACCCGTTGCATATTTGCAGTAAACATTTTTAAAATGCTTTATAGCCCCAGCACCAGAGCTAATGCCTCTGCCAGACTCATCCAGAACCTCCCCCATCAGAAACACATCGCCCAACACCTAGACTCCTCCATTGGCTACTGGTAGAGAAGCGAATCTACTTCAAACTACTCACCCACACCTGCAAGGCCCTTCACAACATCGGACCGGCCTTCCTAAATCATCGCATCTCTTTCCACAAACCCGCCAGACCCCTCCGATCCACCCAGCAGGCAGCAGGCCACCATTCCAAGCATCAATAAAAACCACAGCCGGAGGAAGTTCTTTCACCTTCCTCGCAGCCAAGAGCTGGTACAACCTACCAACGCACTTCACTCATCATCAAAGAGCCTCAAGACATGGCTCTTTGAATGAGGCCCAGATGCACCACCAGCGCCTTGACACCCTCACGGGTGAGTAGTTGCGCTTTATAAAAACTGATTGATTGATTGATTGAGCTAATGGGTCAGGGTGTTCCTACCCTGGCCCCTTTTGAATTTTCTATTATTTTTGTTCCAGGACTCAGCTTCAGCCGAGTCTAAAGATGGCTGACAACACTTCAACAGCTTTGTTGTTGAAGTGTTGTCAGCCAATCAGATCTCAGAAGAGATCGGGATAGGGGTCGCAAATCCTTCACGTCCATATATATACAAATTCTAATTTTCTTTAATTTCTCTAAAACTACTAAATGGATTTACACCGGAACACAAAAGGTTGCTTTCTGGACCAGGGCCTACCTACTGCCAAATTTGGTGTAATTATCCCCAGCAGTTTAGGCACTATCGCTGTTCAAAATCCCAATGGAGAACTGAATGGGGAAAATGTGTTTTGGGACCATCCGTTTTTCTTGCCCCCCCAAAGATCATACCAAAACTTCCCAGACTGCAGCTGACGCGCCTGGCAATTTGTTTGGGGAAAGTTTCATGAAGATTCATCAAGCGACACCAACGATATATATGCAAGTTAAAAAAAAACTCTGGGTCCTAACTATAAATATATATATATAAATATTGTTGGCCCGCCGGCTCCACTGGAAGGTATAAAAAAGCAGAAAAAACGACCTAGGAAAACAACTATTAAACCTGCCCAAGGGGAATCGAAATCACTCGATTGATCAACTTTTCGAGGAGGTAGAGGCTATACTTAACAGCGAACTAGGCACTCATGGCTTTTTGCCCTTGAAGAAGCCTCCACTCCAACCTAAAACGATTCAGGAGTTTTTTATCAAGAATAGGGAAGCCCGACCAGTAAATACTGGGGGTTCAACAGATTGTGCAGGGAAATCATCCGCTGTTAATGCCACTGCTCCCTCTTTCCTGCAGGGTATCGTGACTGGTAGCAGTATCTCCAATCACTTTCAAACCGAGGAGATTTTGCACATGGAGGAAATGGAACGCACACCCCTACCATTGAGTCCGGAGATAAGGCTGGTCCCTAATATTCCATGCAAAAATCGTTTCGAGCTTCTGTCTGAGGGAAGCGCTGTGATTGAGGTCCACGACCCTCTTACAGCTGCTAGGGCTATTGAAGCTGCCTCTTCCCTGCCTATTACTACTGACATGTGCTCTGATGTGTCTGACAATGCAGCTAAATTGCCCTTAATTCTCCAGAGAGTAGACGAAATTAAGAATCTAGTCTTGCAGCTAACTAAACTGCTACAAGGGAATATGGCCAAACTATCGGGATGCATTTGCCAGAAGACAGAGGCAGAAGGGGCAGGTGGGACTTTGGCAGCTGATTCTGCTACATTTAATACTAAAGCGCGTGAGGGGCTAATTAATCACGCCCAGAGAGCTGGATCCCATAGGAGGGTCGCTGAAGGTAGTATACCTTCCTATATTATGAACCCTAGAAATATACTCACTGGGTGCAATAGTATCCCCCTCGGCGGAGACAAGACAAGGAACGGGGAAGATCCTATTGGAAGCCTCTTTGCCCCATTGAACCGTCAGTCTGCTTCAAGGCAAAATCCTACTTCCAATTCACCGATAAATAGGGACAGCCCTCTGTCAACCAATAGGAAGTTATTTGACAACCATCAAATTAAGGATCCAGCTTGCATTTTTCCTTCTCGAAGAACAAATAGTGCTTTAGGCGGGACTCCTAATAGTATTGGTCCTAGACACAGAGCCAACACTCTTTTCCTAAGCAATGTCCCAAAGTTGCCACCCAGGTCTGTTGAGGACCAAGAGTCTAGACTTAATAAGGTTATTTACTGGATACGCAATCGACAGGGTTGCCTTTCAATTATACGTTCGGACATTCAAAAAACAGAAAGATGGAGTCCCCCTGGGTCAAACCTCGATGTAATCATGATTGTGTTCCACGATAAATTCTTGGCAGACCAACTTATTGACTCTGTTGAACGCAAGGGACAACACAAAGAGCTAAAAGGAGGAGGCATCAGGCTGGCCGCTAATTTAATTGACCCAAAACAGACTCCTGTGTTTGTCCCAATTGCTAATACCAACGAGAGAGGCTCTAGGGAAGAAGGTGTCTTTCTGCATCCGGGGCATGTATGACTGTCTGCCCAGGAAGCCGCCTATCAGGATAATCTAGTGGCACCTTCAATAGACAAATTAGAGAAGTACCTTGCTATCGAGTCGAACTATAAGGATGTTCCATCCCCTAAACATGGGGCTGCATTGGGAACTAATGGGTTATCCATTATGACTTGGAATCTTGCGGGCCTTGCTAGGAAATTGGATGATGTGGACTGGGTTGCCTATATAAAGTCACAAGATGTGTGTCTCTTTCAAGAAACTTGGGCCGAGGGCCAACCAAGCATGGATGGGTTTCTTTCATTTAATATCCCTGCACTGCCTTCAGAGAAAGCAACTGGTCGCGCAAAAGGGGGTCTTTTAATCCTTTTAAATTCAAAGCTCCAATGCGACTATAAGGTTTTAGAATTTGATTGTCCCGACTTGATGGGTTTACAAATTTCTTTTAATCAAAATTTTAACATAATCTTAATTAATGTTTACGCCCGTTCTGTTGCACGTGGTACAGAATCACACATTTTAACTTTACTCTTTGACTTTTTAGACACGCTACAAACTAATTCCTATTTAATTATTGCAGGGGATGTAAATTGCACTTTCGAACCCTCAGCGTTTCTTAGTGATTTAACTGCGGATGAGGACGAATTATGGGGTATTGCACAATTGGATGGTGATAGTTATCCTCCACGCTCTCGTGTAGCAACTCAGCTTGCTACACTATGCTTAAAGTTTGGCCTAAGGGCCTGTAATGGTCGAACTCCTTCTGATTTAAACTTGGCACCGACATTCCTACGAGGTTCTGTGGCCAGCGTAATTGATTATTTTCTGGTGGATGTGCGTCTTTGGCCATTGCTGCTAGATATGAGGGTAGATTCAAGATGCGAGAGTGATCACTTTCCATTGTTGCTCACCCTTGCTGGGAATATCTTTGGTAGAACCTTGAATATGCAAACATCAATGGCCCCTCCCCCTATTTTAAACAATGCTTATACAAAGGTGAGGTGGCCAAAAGTCATGTCAAACCCCTATTTGCTATGTAAGATCTACCAAGTGTTCTTAGATAATCTGTCAGCCTATGAAGACTTCGAACCAGAAGCCATTCCACTTCTTGATATTCACGAAGATATGATGGTTAAACTTCAAAGTGTCTTTTATAAAAAGGTAGCCACGGCGAACCGGCAATATGGGGGTTCACCTAACAGCAGTTGGTTTAATGATGCATGCATGAGAGCTAAGACTGAGTTAAGGAAGGCTATACTGGCCGGGTATACGGGGGCAATCAAACAAGCAAGATTCACGTATAAAAAGATAATCCTACAATCAAAGAAAGCTTGGGAAGATGCTATTTGGCAGGACTTGCTAGATGCTACTAAAACAAACAACAATACGCTTTTTTGGGAACTGCTGACTAAGCACGAGAGAGGGGGTAGGTTTATACAAAGGAACCATATTCAACCTGGTACCTGGGTGGATCATTTCTCTCTCTTGTACGAAGGAACTGCCTCCACTGGGACTGTCGATTGTGAGAAAGTGGGATTATACCCCCCATTTTCACCCAATGCTAACCTTGCCACTTCTCCGTCCAGGGGGAATCTATTTAACTCTGGAAGCTATATTTGCTTTTCTCTAGAAGAAACTGCAGACGCCATTAAATCTCTAAAGACAGGTAAAGCCCCAGGCCCTGATAAAATTCCAGGTGACCTTTATAAATCAGAGTTACCCATCTGGACCTGGTACATTAATATGCTGTCAAACAAAATCGCAAAAGGAGGACAGATCCCTGAGACGTGGAAGGGTGCAGAAATTATTCCAATATATAAAAAGGGCAACGTAAATCTTCCAATTAACTACAGACCGGTCAGTTTAATTGACAACCTACAAAAATTTTTTGCAAAACAATTGTTAGTTAGACTGACGAGTTGGGTGACGGAGCAGCAGATCCTATCACCACTTCAGGCAGGGTTCCGCTCTAGAGTTAGCACGGTTGACCAGGCATTTAGGTTGACCGTGCTACACTGGAAATATGTAGTCTTGGCAAAGCAAACACTATATGTCACTTTTGTAGACCTGCGCTCTGCCTTTGACCTGGTACCTAGAGACAAGCTTTGGGGAGTGCTACACAAAAGAGGGGCACCATCTGATATCATTCATTTATTAACACGTATGCATGAAGGCACATACGCTCAAGTAAGATGGGGTAACCAAGGCGAACTGACTAACAAGTTTCCCATTAAAAGAGGTGTTCGTCAGGGATGTGTCCTAGCGCCACTTTTGTTTTCTTTATTCATTAACGAGGTGGTCCAAGAACTCATGACATGCCAGAATGATGCTCCCAGCTTAGGCAATCAGAAAATCCCAATTCTTCTTTTTGCGGATGACTCTCTATTGATCTCAAAGACCCCTATGGGGCTGCAAATTCTTGTGGATAGATTTAAATCATTCTGCTGGAATTTTGGTTTAGAGCTGAACTCGAAGAAAACAAAATTGATGGTGCTTCGCTCTGGCTCTCGTAAGAAGTGTACGATCAGGTTAGATGGAGCTATTTTGGACCAGGTTAGCTCTATCGACTACTTGGGTGTGAGGCTTACAGACTCACTCCTCTGGGACGAACAAGTCGGTAAGAGTGGCGGGCTTTTGCAACATCGGGCAGCATCCATATTACGCCTTTACAGGAATACGATCGCTAAAGTTGTGTCTCCAGCAGTAAAGATCTATGTGGCCAAGGCACAGGGTGCTGCTGTTTATGGTGCAGAGATTTGGGGCATGACAGATAGCAGTAGGATAACTAAAATTGAGAATAGCTTTGCACGGGCTCTATGTGCTTGTCCCACTAGCACCCCATTAACCCCCCTTTTTTTAGATCTAGGGCTTAAACGTATAGCCGATTTGATTATCTTACGGCCCCTACTATATTGGGTGAGGCTTTGGGTAGTTCCTGAACTGGCTATATATAAGTCTTCCCTATTAGAATTGTTAAAAACCTCTAACTCCATGTCCATACCATGGATCAAACACGTATCTAGTTGGTTTTGCATGCTAGGACTGAGGAACTTCTGGGAGAATCCCCAGCAACTTGTGAAGCCCCATGTAAAAGTATTGAAGAGAGCTTACTGGTCCCACATATGTAATAATTACATTTCTCAGAAATCGAATGGTCATTTAACTAACTCGTTTATTAATTTTAAATGGTACCCTGAGTTTGAACCATACTTAGATACAATACCTGATTTGTTAGGCAAAAGTTTGTATGCCAGATTTCGATTTGGAACATTACCCCTGAAGGCCTTAACGAGCAGATGGGGACCTAAGTCAAGCTCTGATACCTGCCCTGTATGTGGCATTCCTTCCGAAACAGTAGAACATTTTATGTTTTTTTGTCCCGCCTATTCAATCCCAAGGTTTAAATGGATACATAAAATCTGTAGGGAATTGAATTTAAGGAAATGTTTTCTAGCTTTGCGGATCTTAAAAAGCCACAATTCAAATGTGACAATTTACGCAGTAAGTAAGTTTTTAGCAACAGCATGGCGCATACGCACTTTTTATTTACAATGAGTTGAAATTGTTTTAAGACGGGCAAACATGGATCATTCTTTTTAAAAAAAAATTTCTATGACATTATGGTTTATATTATTATATTATATTGTATTGTATTGTATTGCTTTGATGGTCTGTTGGCCGAATAAAGCTTATGTGAAACACACACACATATATTAAAAATGAATCTTTTATTATTACTTAAGTTTCTAAACAGTTATGGACTACTCTCAGTAGTTGTTGTGGGCCCTCGGGGATCTGCGGACCCTGCGTTAAGAGCTGCTGAGGCCTAGGACTTTACAAAAGGTATGTGTGGGAACACCAATTGGTATTGATTGATAGATTGGTGACACAAGCTTTGTAGCTTTCAGAATGAAAGTTTTAGGACCTGATTTAAAGTAGGTTATCACTCTTATATTATTATATTATTATGTTATATTTAGAGTTCTATGCATGTGGCCAGAGGATTCTCTATCAATGTGGCTGCATCTATTATCAGAGTAGCTTTTTATCAGAGAGGTATCTGGCGGTAAGTTCACTGAAGTGAATGGGCACCTGAAATCAACCTTGCTGGTTTTCACATATCTTGTGTTTAATACATGCGGGGTGTCCATAGCATATCAGGCCCACCACAATCACCTATTCATGAATGTCTATCACTCTTTCTGTGATAGTCTTTCACAGTGGTAACTCCATCAGACATGCTAACGGATCAGCCAGTCTTGATGGGTATGTTTTTATGTCACCATTCATGAAAGTTTCTTTGCACCTTGGAGAACAAATTGGAAAGCTGTAAAAGTTATGACAGTCTTTTTGCACTTTGCCATCAGCACAGCCACCGTCCGCCACATCTGGAAACACTCTGAGGTCAGGCCACTACTGAAGAAGCCATCAGCTGACCCCAACAAGCTAAAAAATTACTGCCTAATCTCGCTCCTCCTATTTCCGGCCAAAGTACTGGAAAAAGGCATCAATCACCTGCTCACAGATTACCTCCAACACAATAACTTATTCAACCCATACCAATCTGACTTCCAAACGAATCACAGCATTGAGACCACCCTAATTGCAGCAACTGACAACATCAGATGCCTCATCGACCTCAGCAGCCCTCATCCTCCTCGACCTCTCTGCACCTTTTCACACCATCCTTCACCAAACTCTGATCACCAGGCTCCACACCATCAGCATCCGAGACAACACGCTCAACTGGATCTCCTCCTTCTTCACCGGCCGAAAACAGAGGATCCTCCTTCTACCTTTCATCTCCGCCCCCAAAGACATCATCTGCGGCGTCCCCCAGTCCTCCCCCTCTTCAATGCCTACATGACACCACTGCCCGACATGGCCCATACCCACAGACTAAACGTCATCTCATATGCCATCGACACCCAACTCGTCAACCTCCCTCACAGACAACGCCACCTCCAAATGAACCAACTTCCAAAACAACATGACAGACATCGTCGCATGGATTAGGTCTAACTGTCTCAAGCTAACCTCAAGGAAAACAGAGATTCTCATCTTCGGAAACAAGCCGTCCCCCCGGGACGACATGTGATGGCCCTTCAATCTCAGCCCTTCACCCGCACCCACCAGCCACGCATGCATTTTTGGGATTATACCAGATACCTATATGACCATGAAGAAACAGATAAAGGTTGTCTCCTTGGCCTGCTTCAACAACCTTCTCATGCTTCGCAAGATCTTCCATTGGATTCCCATCTCCACCAGAAAGACAGTCAACCATGCCCTCATCTCTAGCCGCCTCGACTACGGCAACCCACTCTATGTCGAAACCACCAAACAGCTCCTAAACCAACTTTAGACCATCCAGAATGTTCTAGCAAGAGTCTTCCTTGACCTTCCCAGAAGGACTAGCATCACTCCCCACCTCAGGGCTCTCCACTGTCTCCCCGTACAGCAAAGATGCCTCTTCAAACTCATAACACATGCATATGAGGCCCTCCCCGACTCTGGACCCACATACCTCAACAACCGCCTCACATTCCATCAACCAGAGAGCTCTGCTCGGCCACCCTAAACCTGGCCCACATCTCCCACATCCGCTGCAAACATTTCAAGAGGAGACTTTTTCTCCCACCTCGCCTTTCAACTTCACACATCCCTCTCTCTGAAGGACTTCAGTAAACAGCTCAAGATCTGGCTTTTTGACAACCACCAACCGGGCAAGTCCCACAGCACCAAACCAGAACCTGGAGACCCCCCCAAGGTGGCAAGTTCATGCTCTACAAAAAAGCCTGTAATTGATTGAGAGCCTTAAATAATCTGACTAGAAGATCTTTGGGAGGCTGTAACCCCTATGGTGTCAGCTCGGCATCCCTATGTACGTCCCAGATCTTGATGGTCCAGGCGTGGTGGCGGCAGAAACACCTTTTGACATAAATAAACATGGCATTGACTTGCAGAAATTATAACAGTTCCATCATGAACACTCATCAGCACATGACACCACCTTGAGAATGAGAGATTCACCAACATCCACAGGTTGGGTTCCCAAAATTGGGAACCTACTTTGAGAAAAGATATCTGCGAAGAAGGAATTTGGCCCATCCTACCGGGCACCGGTGCCGGTTCTTGGAATACAAGGTACAAGAACTGCTATTCTACCACCACTACCTGGCTCCAAAGACAACCACTTTGTCTCTATTGGTCACATAAAGTTGCATCATGTGGCTGTTCCCGCACAGTAGACCATGAGCATCACTGGGTAGTTCCGTTGCTCCTCTTACTACCATACAGGAGATACCACTTCAAGCATAAAACAACACTGAAATTATTTCCCTGAGGTTCGGGAGAGTGGAGAATGAACTTTTGTTGATTCCAGTTACCACCACATCGAAAAGAAATGTCCAGAATGTTAATCTGCAATTTACGAACACAACACAAACAGATGGGATTGTCTACGACAAACACACTTTGTATACATATACTCATCCTCTTTCATCTGCACTGGCTGCAGTTTTTGAAGACTGCTTCTGTTAATTTTGCCGACATTGATTTTTCTTCAACTTCTTCAGCACCAGCTATTGCACCAGCACTTGGTATACGTAAGCTTTTAAACTGTCTTAAACAAAACTGTTTGATTTGTCCATTTTACTATCTGTGGATCATATTGGCATTGCTTGCTTTCCTTCTATGGATTGGATTTGCTTTCTTTTTTTCTGCTTATGCATGGTCATTATCTTCCTGAATGCTCTGTTGTTGAACTGGTGGATGAGGTTTTAGAGCTTTGTCTTCCCATAAAGTGCGAAGAGTCTTGCCTCTTCTGAAGCTTTTTACTGTTGCAATTCCTGATGGGATTGTTTGAGATAAAGTACCATATGATGTATTTGGACCTACTGAAATGATACAATTCAATCCAATTTCTTTATTCGGTCACATAAAGAGGGATCATAAAAGAACATGTCATACAGTACACAATAAAAAATAATAATATGTGAAAACAATTACATATAAAAGGTGAAAAACCCATTGTAAAAATATGTAAACAAAATACATCATAAAAAGTTGCCCTAAAGCATAAAAAAGAGGTAAGCTAAAAGTTTGTCAAAAAGATCGCCAAGTTATGATATACCAATGTCCAATTCAGAAGACAGCATTAAACTCATATAAATCAGTCCCTTTAAACAGCATAATCAAAATAGCATTGATTTCTGCAACCGCACCACACTTTTCGAAAAAAAGCCAACTGCCTTGCATACGCAATGCCCCTCAAGTTGCTGCAAAAAAATCAGCGCAACTCTGCATCTCTTAATCTTTTGATATTTTAGCAGTGGGATCAAGTACTGACTAGTCAAAAGTGAATAAAACTTGCAGAAGAATACAAAATGCAGCAATGACTGTGCTGAAGTTCTGTCACAGGGGCATAATAAAATGTCAGCAAGTGCAAATTGACCCAGTTAAAACACAACATCCATCTAATTGAGCCAGTACAAATATAGCTATTAGTACCCTTTCTCAGGAGTTCTTAATAATCACCATGTAGGCGGCTACGTCCTCCTCTGTTTGGAGGAGACAAAAATCCCTAACAGTAGATTTCATTGGCTCTGCCATTTCTCAGCGTTCTTTCCTATAGGCCAAGAATCAAACCTTCAACCACCCTTCATCCTTTTTGGTGATTGAAGCAGGATTCTCAAAAATCTGAGGACATCCTAGGACTATGGTAGTCTCTCTAATGTACTTGATACATGGGATACTGGTGACACAAAAGGCAATCAGAGATAATACAACTTAAGTCAGCCTCTTCTTTCAGCCACGCAGAGCACCATAACAAGAGAGAAAAGAGGCTACTTCGATCTTCAACATACTCAAGACCAAGCTCCTGGTGAACTATGAAATGAGGAGTGGACAGAGGAATGCCCAACAACCGTCGACAAACCCTATTCTCTCCTGCTTGGGCCCTGTGGTATCCCTGTAGCCCTAAACCCCAGAGCCAGAGACTAATGAGGGAAGGCACTTCCTCCTATAGATTTCAAGAATAGGGATAACTGGCTTCCCCCCACAAGGTGCTGGAAAGGGAGAAAATAGTCCCAATTGCACAAGAGTAATGGGTAATCGTGTTTGAAACACATGAGGCCCATGAGCAAGTTTCATCGAACGTAACCCCCACATAGGAAAACTGGCTCACTCTCACAATGGTTTTATCACTTATACAAATAAGGCGTGTTTTGGTATTTTTGGGCCCACATATCATAATGTATGTTAGCGATCCAGGCCAATAACATGGTGTCATCCGCATAAAGAAGAGCCAGCATCAGACTACAACTCACAGCAGGCACGTCAGCCCCCACGTTTCCTAAGACCTGCTCCAGCCTATTAATATAAAGTAAAAAATAAGATTGGAGCGAGAACGCCCCCCTGGCATACCCTACGCTTGACAGAAAAGGTGGACGTGCATTCATTATTGCTTCCAAATCTGACAGCAGATTTAAAGTCCCATTGAAGATGATGAAAGAAGGCGACAAGGTCAGCCTCCACACCCAGGGATGTTGAAGGGCCCCACTGCTTTGATCAGTTTACGCAATCAAAAGCACTCGTTAGTCCATAAACACCAATTGTAGAGAGGAACCCTTAGTGATCTTATACTTAGCAATTAGCAGGTGAAGATTACTACATTGCTCAGTGGTTCCTAGGCTGTTTCTAAACCCGTACTGTACTGTGGAAATTACATTGTTACTAAAGATTCAATCTAGCATGCGATCCAAGACAACCCACCTTGTGACTGAATCAAAGAAGGAGATAGGCCAGTAGCAAGCAGGATCACTCTGGCTACCTTTCTTATACACTGGGACAGTAACTGATTCCTGCCAAGATTCAGGAATGCTGACTTTAGCCATGGAATTAAAGACCCTTGTGAGCAAGGGACCCGAATACTCTGAGTTTTCCTTGAATAGATCCTTTGTGACCACATCAGGGCCAGGAGACTTATTGGCCGGGCTACTCTGAATAGCACTGAGAAACTCATCCTCTGTGAATGTGATGCTCAACGGCAAGGGTACTTCAAGTAACCCTTCACCATCACAGCTAACATTAGATAAATAAATGTTGCTAAAGTGGTTAACCAATGACTCAGGGGTAATAGGGTAATTACCATGTCAGGGCCCTTCCCCTATCAAGTGAGGCCCTAATTTACTTCCAGAAGGCTTGCATGTCCCTAACTTGGAAGGATAGTACCATGTTATCCCATTTCTCATCCTGCGGCTCGCCCTTTCTAATTTTCACGGCATATTTATATTCCTTCCTGCAAGTCCTGATGAGCCCCTGATCTGTAGATCTGGGTTGCAGTGCAAGATGCAACTTGTCCCCGTGGCTTTGCTTGCTTTATTGAGCCAAGAATTTTCTCTTTCCTCAGTAGGTCAAAAAGGCTTACATAACATATTTCTCATGTAACTAGTTAGGGACTTGAAATGAGCAAGAATGGTAAAGGGCTCTGAGAACATGGTCAAACAACCCTTCATCAAGCAAGTGCGTTCCCTAAGTAAATTTGTCATTACTTTGGACATCAGTCGAGTGCCAAACTAGGCGAAGCCTTGATCGTTAGTAACCAGGGGCAAATTAATACTATTATTGCTAGAAATCTTATTTCAAATACCAAAAGAAAGGGCTAGGGGAATGTGATCACTATATACAGTGTGTGACACCCTCCCATCAGCCTCTAGGTGACTCATACTCTTTGATTTAAAGATGTAGGGGGTCATTACGACCTTGGCGGGCGGGTACCGCTGCCCGCCAGGCGGTAACCGCCGTGCAGCCGCCAATGCGGCCGCACTCGCGCAGCCCCCATTATGACATTCCCGCTGGGCCGGCGGGCGCAAACCAAGTTTGCGCCCGCCGGCCCAGCGGGGATGAGGCCGCAACATAGGAGCCGGCTCCTAATGGAGCCGGTGGTGTTGCGGCCGTGCGACGGGTGCAGTTGCACCCGTTGCGCTTTTCACTGTATGCTATGCAGACAGTGAAAATCTGGCCGGGGCCCTGTTAGGGGGCCCCAGGACACCCCTTACCGCCAGCCTCTTCCTGGCGGTGCAAACCACCAGAAACAGGCTGGCGGTAGGGATGTCATAATCCCCAGGGCAGCGCTGCTTGCAGCGCTGCCCTGGCAGATTATCACTGCCGGGGCTAAAATGGCGGGAAACCGCCGGCCCCGGCGGTGCGGCCACGGCGCTACCGCCGCAGTCGTAATGAGGGCCTCCGTACCGCCAGCCTGTTGGCAGTACGGACGCTACATTACCCCTGGCGGTCTCCGACCGCCAGGGTCGTAATGACCACTGTAGTCTATTACTGAGCCACCCTCTTACCTTTTAAATGTAGAAGTATTGGCCAAAGTATAAGCTGGGATAGCACTAACCAGATTATCAGACAGTAAGAAAGAGTATAAAATACTCCCTCTGTTACCCATGATGTTAATACACGTGCACTCGTCTTTCTCCTGGTCAATCCAAGAAGGTGGGAGAGCCAAAAGCAACAGGGAGCCTAACTATTTAATTACCAGATCATCAATGCAAGAGAACAGCCTGATCAGGATTCTATTTTCCCTGCCAAAAAAAGCATTTGTGTAAAAGTTAATCATGTAGGTAACAGACCTTCAGGCCCAACTTATCTGAAAGGCTTGCATAAACACCTCACCCAGATCTAAAGGGATGATTCTACACCCAATACCCAGTTTAAGTTAGGCCACCAAGCCCCTCTTTGCTCCCAGCATCAGATCGGGATGTAAAAAGATTATAGGAGACATACCCATCAAGGGGAATATCCTCGCAAGACCCCGTCTCCTGAAGGAAAATAATATCAAACCCCTTGATGAAGGTTACCCAGTCCATATTGCTCAGTTTGGAATTAATACCCACAATATTCCAACTAAGCAATTTTAATGGGAATTCAATGATACATGAAATTGCCACACCCCGACTCTGGTTTAGATGTGTGATATTTAAGTCAAGAGCTTGGGTTAAATTTTTCCCAATATTTACACTCACTCGCAAGGCATGGCAGTTATGATCCACCATAGAAATGTTGGGCAAACCTGGAGCGTTTAATGTGGGAAAGGCTAGATTGAGAAGAGGCTGAGTGCATGACATAGCGACAACCTCCTTATCCCCCCCCCCATTGGTATTAGCCTCACATGAGATGTAGGTTATCGTCTTGGCATAGTCAAGTCACTCATTATATTCTAAACCTGCAAAGACATCATACTGGCTCCCTGGAAGGGGATAACTCATGTAGTGGAACTTGAAAGGAGGCTGCCATGCACCCCCCACCCTAGGGGAAGGAACGGTTTGTCTATAAAAATGCCCCAATAGAAAAATCTTTATAGCGCCAGTTTAAGCGAAAACTAACCTTGCCCTAGAAAGGATTTCCTCAGACACATTTGGTCTACAAATGTTTATAACTATACAGTCTTTGTGGAAGCACCAAGGCAATGGCCCAATCCCCACCACCATTCGCACAAAAATAAAGTCCTCGTAGAGGTAACATAAAGAACCATTTTGTTTGCCAAGCTAATGTATTGTCTTGTTTTTTAGTTCCAGGGTATCCTCCTGTACTCCATCCCCAAGAGAGGGTATGCAAGTCTAGACAACCACATATCGACAGTAGGCCGGTGGTAGGTTTATCACAGGAAGGGAGGGCAGTCTGGAGATTAGCCCCACATCTGTTAGTGGTCTCCCAATTCTCATATCAGTGACTTCAGTAGTGGAAGATGGTCCTGGGAGGATGGAGAGGGGTAGGGGGCTTCGTAGTAAACAGAAAAGTTAAGGCCAACCCTACCCCACAGGTCACCTTACCCACATGACTACGCTCACATTCATTGGACGTATTAACACATCCTACAGGAGTGTGATGTAGTACATCAGCTGTTGGGAGCATAGTTTGCTCCTTCAAGCAACCAGCTGACCACCCATCCAGTTTGCTACATTCCGAGAGCAATAATGCCTCAATGGCAGAGAGATGCTCATGTATAGGGCAAAGCTTAGTGTTGAGTAGATCGCCCAACCACCCACAAAAACTGTCCCAAAGGTCCCCAGAGGGGTGCCACTGGATCAGAGGCACTTGCAGCTGCTTCAGATTATTTTGTATTAGTGCGAGGCACGGTGACTTTAGGGCAAGGCCTCTTAGCATTTCCCAGGCCTCTATGTCTCTTGACCTCCTGGGGTTGGGGAGGCAATGACACATCATAAGCAAGCTCTATCAAAGAGCCCTCCTTATCATCTTTCACCGAAACTGTAGGAGCGTGGGTAAGTGCATGCATAGTGGAGATCCCCGAAATGAGCTTGGCCCAGAAGATTCATGTGCTACATTTTCAGAAAAACATTCAACTGGGCAGGTAGACAAAACGGAAGGGAGCCCTTCTGAAGTCATGGCAAGCTTGCATTCAGTCAGGTTAATCTCCTTAGTTACTAGGAAGCTGTTAATAGTAGTATGAGCAGATGTGGTTGCATCAGGAAATGGCTTCCATTTCCCAGAGAGATGAAAAGACCGGCAAAGAAGGGGCAAAGCAGAAGAAGGGAATATGTTGCAACAATACCTTAGGGCCAGCAATAAGTCTAGAATTATGTCACCAGGTGAGGGCGTGGAACTGGCAGGACCAAGAAGAGAGGCCCAGCCTACCCTCTTATAGGCGATGACGGGCCCGGTCTAGGCCTGGACTTGGCCTGGGCCTTGCCACTACATCTTTACCACATACAGCATGAGTAATTTATGCCAACAATGGTTGCAAATATCCATATTACCAATTGTAAAAGAATACCTCTCTCTCCTTTCCTAAGACATAGACTTACAAGACTACTTGTTAGGTCCACACTCTAAAAGATTTCTATAGGCAATACATAAAGACATTTGGAAGTTTCACAAATGGAAGCTGCTGCTTGTTTAATGCAAATAGAAAAGGAGAATTTAGAGAAACCTTTAGTCGTTGTCAATAATGGTTTGATCACACTGTCCACTCGTACATACACATGAAACAACATGGTGTCTTCTGTCATTGACATTATTCAAAGCAATATGCCATTTTTATAACATGGGCAAAGTCACATTAGGTCCATTATGCAGTTGAATTGGACTTTACAAGTTCTGAAATCCGGCTGCGTGCCTTGGAAACATGTTAACTCTAAGGAGTTATTTGCTGCATTTGACATCACAAGTAAACAACAGATAATGGCAAAGAAGGAAGCTAATTACTTCATGCTTAACATAGAAAAGCTAGACAAGTTGCCTTTCACAGTGGCTGAAACACCATCACCTGTGCAGTTAATACATGTGGGGATCACCCTGCCGATATCAACATTCCAATTCACCTTGTGTTTGAGTCACTTTCCTGTTGTCAGGTTTGAACAGTTAGGAGATAGTTACATTAATGAGGTATGGGAGCTGCCCTTTGATTTCAAATGCACGAGTGGTAAAAAGAAGCTTTTTCTTAGTGGGAGTGAATGTGAAACTTCTGTAAACTATTGAATGATTTGCAAACAGGTGGTGTTGCATGGCACTTGCAATGTGTCAGTAGCTAACTTAGCTTGCTTCTTGAAGGGTATTCCTGTCTCTGTGATCCACCTGATATTTCAGTTACTCTTGAATAGGAGTTACTTGATGCTGAATGACCAAGGCTGTTGAGGGATGAGAGCAGATGACCTGTCGTGGAAATGTACTTTTCCCTCCCATGAAAGAGATAAAAGTAGCAGATTTGTGGCCTCACATTGCTATTTATAATGTCATATTCGAAAGCTGAGCAGACTAAAAGCACTATTGTTTCAAAAACATGTGGCGCTCACATCTGCCCGGAAGACGAATGACCTGCAAGTGGCAAGGTCATCTGCTGAGATACAGTCCCTCTTGTATACAAACTTTCCAAGACACTTGATGGTGAATTGATGAGTTGCCTTTTTAATGCATTTAATATAGGAGGGATAGTACACTTTTTAAGTGCTGTCGGGTATGGCTTTGTAAGTACATTCCAGACTGTCTTTGGAGCTATACGTTTGGTCATTTACTCACTTTTTAAAAATGTTTTTAGATTTTTCCTGATTATCTTGACATTAGTTGGTGGCATTTTGCTATTGCTGTTTTAAATTTGCAATGGCTGCCCTATCTCAACCAAGAGGAGGGATAGCGCTTCCACCAGCCCAACTGTGTCGTGAACTCATGATTCAATACTTTGGAATTGACTTGTTGGAAGAACTTGATAAGGACTGCTCATTATCATTTCACCAGTATTCTGTTGTGTGCAGCCTGTTTTCCGTTGATTATGGTGCTCTTTCGAACATGCACTGGATGTGTGTCTTGTCCAGCAAAAAATACTTTCTGTGTATATGAATCTGATGATGGTTCATTGCCAGAGTTTTCCCATGAGATTGTGGTTGCTACTTGATGCCTCCTATGAGCCAGGCTTCTTGGATCAAGTCACATTGGCTCTTAGTGCCCCGACATCTAACACAACACAGAATGCTGGCTTCTTGGGTATGGCTGAGCGTACGGCTCATGTGTGCTTCTTTAACCTTTTAAATGAGGCTCTGGTGGTATTATCGTCTGCCAAAGTGGGGTCTATCCTGGATTCCATCTCTACCACCATGCTTGATGACCTCTTGCGGAATTCCAATGACTTTTAGCTGGCATCTTTTTCTCTAAATAATGAACTGTTTCAGTTCAGCCTTATGCTTTAGCTTGTTCTGCTTGCCAACATGGGCATCTCTATATTTTTAGTTTTATAGTTCATAATCCTTTTCTTATCTGGAAGTTTTACATATTTTACTAGATTCTTAGGTGCTAGAGTCTCCACTCCTGTTCCAGTAAGGGGAGGGTATTATAGGTACCTCTAGCACTTACGTTGGGCACCCTTTTTTTTAGCATTAGACCCATAGCCTGTGCCTTTCTACATTCATATACATTTTATTAATTTCATATTTTTTTGCACAACCAAAGTTTCCCTCATTTTTTATATTTAATCAGCTGCTTCTTTCCAAGAAGACATAGTTATTCGTACTCCACATTTTACCAGCCATTTGTGCACAATGCACTTTGTGCTTTGTTCAAGGTTGTCATGTAGAGTATGTGATATACCGACTCGTGTTACCACTCCAGGAGTTCAGGAGTCAGTCACCATTTTCTAGACACATCAGCAAGTCAGACTGCTCCTTAAAACTCTCTATGAATTATTATATAAACAACACGTAGGCCTAAGGGGGGAAAGAAGGCTTTCCAGTCATGGCCATCCTGGAACGTACACCACTCCACAGACAGCTCTGTTGATCCTGACTCTGACTCTTCAGCTTCCGAAGAGGATTGGCATCCAGACAACAGGCAGACCCTTGCCATCCTATTCAGGTATGGGGTGGGGGTTACTCTCTTAGATCAGGACAGGCAGAAGGTTTACCGCTGCTATGCTCTCAGACCTAAACGTAGGATGTTGGAAGGAAACTCTAGACTCTTTAGAATCATACAAAATGGTTGGGTTGTTTACCTCCTTTACACTGTTTGTAATGATGTTTACCATAATATGTTTCATCTGCCATATTATGGCAGCTCATGCTTTTTATACTAGTATGCAATTGCTTCCAGAAATGCATTGAAATCCTGTTGGCATCATGTGTCCTGTCTTAGCATGTGTGACTCACTGAGTAACTGAGTGAAAGGGGTATGATCTGTTTCTATGACTTCCCTGAGGAGTCAGAGTGTCAGGTTTAGGTTGCCACAAATCCTTCCTTTCTAGGGTTGGGTGAAGCACTACGGGCTAGCCAGGAGTCAGGTGACATCTTCCAAATGGTGTGAAGTTGACTCAGTTTCCTATACTCTGTGGTGCTGCCATCCAAAACATGCAGTCTTATTATCATAATAGGAATCACACAACAGTAAAGGCTGGCTCCTGTGATGATATCTGACTTTTCATAGGAAGCAAAGGCATAAGAATGATTACAAAACTTCTAATTATCTCTCTATGTCAACTGTAGGGAATCAAATGGTGGAGACCCTATTTATTAAACTAATAATTATGGTGATATTTATATGCGTGTACTTTGAGCAAATGTCGAAAGCTCATGAATATCGTCGCACAGCATCTATAAATTGTGATTGTTTTGACTATGCAATAAAGATTCATCTCTTTGGGTATGACACACTTTATGAGGTTATTCTGCTTTCGATAGGTCCATGCTTAGTTTGACAATAGAAGAAGGTTTGAAAAGCATTTTGTTGCCACACTACACAAGTTTGAAGAGGCAGGGCGCAGTGATGCAGTGCTGGTGCACTGCCTAGGCATAAGTTATTTTAGGATAGGGATGATTCTAACAAGGACAAATGGGATGGGTTTTTGCTTGTGAAACCCCTCAATATTCCTACAAATGGTTGCGGTAGTCACATGTGCAGGGGGTATGAATGAAGAGGCCCATGTTTGTGGCCTCATGGATCAGTCCAGCATAGCACGAGCGTATGATTCTTTATTTCACTGCTATCCAGGGCACCATTACATGAGGCCTGCTCTTTGACACATCCACAGGTCTCAGCATACAACAGCATAGACACCATCCTGGTTAAAAACCGTGAAAGGCATACATTAAAGCAAATTCTACACTTGTCTTACACTGCACTTTGCTAAACTGATCATGGAGGCGTTTGCTTTAGGTGGCAGAGCTGTGCCTTGCACTAGACATAAATTAAGGGGGTCATTACAACCCTGGCGGACGGTGTTAAAGCGGCGGTAATACCGCAAACAGGTCGGCAGAAAAAAAGGGAATTATTACCGTGGCGGAAACCGCCAACATAGACAGCCACTTTAACACACCGACCGCCACGGCGGTACAGACAAGCAGCGCGGCGGTCCCCGCCAACAGACAGGCGGAAGACAATGTACCGCCCACAGTATCACAATCCGCCACCTTTTCCGGGGCGGATACACCGTGGATAAAAACACGGCGGAAACAGCTTTTGCAATGGGAAAACGCTCACCTGAACACACTCCACGAGGAAGGAGGCCACCATGGAGCCCGAATTACAAATACTCCCTGCGCTTGTCTTTCTGCTCCTCTACCATCACCATCTACGTAGGCGCCGAAGACAACGGTGAGTACTGCACCTATGACATAGGGGAGGGGAGGCAAAAGTCAGGGACACACACACGCAACACCCCCACCCCCAAACCCACCCTCACCCACGACAACACACACACCAATGCATGTCCAAACAGCACAGTAACAAACCCCAACCCCCCCGGAAGAATGCAAAGACAAAAGGAAATCAGTTCAAACATTGTAATGGATCAAAATACAGTAAGCTAATATATACAGATATATAGACACATTCAACAAAATATACATCACGATTAGTAGTGCAGGTATGCACCATTCAATGTCTGTGCACCACTGGGCCCAAAATGCATGGGTGAGGCCCACACTAGATACCTGTCCACAAACGGAGAGAACACTGCAGGGGCATCAGTTAGAAATACAACAGGCACCAAAGGGAAGGGGGGGCACCTCAGCCGGGATACAGCACCACGCCAGATCCACGACGGGACTCCATGCCCATTGATGTATCCTGGGGAGTGCAAAGCCACAGTCTCTCAAGTCTCTACAGTGGGTGGCTTGCCCACTGTGCAATCCTGGGGAGTGCAAATCCACAGTCTCTCAAGTCTCTACAGTGGGTGGGTTGCCCACTGCTTTATCCTGGGGAGTGCAAAGCCACAGTCTTCCAAGTCTCTACAGTGGGTGGCTTGCCCACTGGACCATCCTGGGGAGTGCAAAGCCACAGTCTCTCAAGTCTCTCCAGTGGGTGGTTTGCCCACTGGACCATCCTGGGGAGTGCAAAGCCACAGTCTCTCAAGTCTATACAGTGGGTGGCTTGCCCACTGGACCATCCTGGGGAGTGCAAAGCCACAGTCTCTCAAGTCTATACAGTGGGTGGTTTGCCCACTGTTCAATCATGGGGAGTGCAAAGCCACAGTCTCTCAAGACTCTCTAGTGGGTGGTTTGCCCACTGGACCATCCAGGGTAGTGCAAAGCCACAGTCTCTCAAGTCTCTCCAGTGGGTGGTTTGCCCACTGGACCATCCTGGGGAGTACAAAGCCACAGTCTCTCAAGTCCCTACAGTGGGTGGTTTGCCCACTGGACCATCCTGGGGAGTGCAAAGCTACAGTCTCTCAAGTGGGTAACAGTCTCCACTGGTTCTGGAGGGGGACTGGTGCCCAGACTGCATCAGGCTCCCCGTGACAGTTCCTCTTCCATCACTGTCCCAGCTGCACATGGGCTAACGATGCTTGAGTTGGCGGTCTTTTCCCCGTTCAGCGGTGCTTGACTTTGCAGTGTCTGACCTGTTCAGCGGTGCTTGACTTTGCAGTATCTGACCTGTTCAGCGGTGCTTTGCCCTGTTCAGCAGTCTTCACCGTGGCGGTCTTTTCCCTGTTCAGCGGTGCTTGACTTTGCAGTGTCTGACCTGTTCAGCGGTGCTTTGCCCTGTTCAGCGGTCTTCACCATGGCGGTCTTTCCCCTGTTCAGTGGTGCTTGACTTTGCAGTGTCTGACCTGTTCAGCGGTGCTTTGCCCTGTTCAGCGGTCTTCACCATGGCGGTCTTTTCCCTGTTCAGCGGTGCTTGACTTTGCAGTGTCTGACCTGTTCAGCGGTGCTTTGCCCTGTTCAGCGGTCTTTACCATGGCGGTCTTTGCCCTGTTCAGCGGTGCTTTGCCATGGCGGTCTGTGCCCTGTTCAGCGGTGCTTGCCTTTGCAGTTCCTGACCTGTGCATTGGTGTGTGGCATGACGGTCCCTCATTGCCCAGCGGGGCTGTGGCTGCCGGGGCCCTCCAGGGCACTGACGCTGGCGGTGCTCTCCGGACCAGTGACTACAGTGCTGCCCTCCTGGGCACTGACTCTGGCGGTGGTCTCCGGACCAGTGACGATTGTGCTGCCCTCCTGGGCACTGACTCTGGCGGTGGTCTCCAGACCAGTGACGATAGTGCTGCCCTCCTGGGCACTGACTCTGGCGGTGGCCTCCGGACCAGTGACGATAGTGCTGCCCTCCTGGGCACTGACTCTGGCGGTGGTCTCCGGACCAGTTACGATTGTGCTGCCCTCCTGGGCACTGACTCTGGCGGTGGTCTCCGGACCAGTGACGATAGTGCTGCCCTCCTGGGCAATGACTCTGGCGGTGGTCTCCGGACCAGTGACGATAGTGCTGCCCTCCTGGGCACTGACTCTGGCGGTGGTCTCCGGACCAGTGACGATTGTGTTGCCCTCCTGGGCAATGACTCTGGTGGTGATCTCCGGACCTGTGACAACAGTGCTGGCGGTGGCGTCCCAGCCGCCGGGGAGGATGGCGCCCTTCTCCGCCGTGCTGCTCTTCCCAGACTGTGCAGGCTTCTTCTGGCCCTTCACCACCTTTGGAGGAGTCACAGCTGACTCGGCCATCCCCCTGGGACCCTTGTGAGCAGTTTTGCCGCCAGGAGTCTTCACCCTGTGCCGTCGGCCACTTTCCAACCTTAGGTGCTTTACAGGGGGTGGACTGGCAGTGCTTTGGCTCCATGTCACACTGGCTGCCCTGGTGGCCGGTGCACTCCACACACCTTGAACACGCACCACTGGTACTGGACTTTTTTGGGCTGAGGTGCTACTACGGAACCTATGAATTGGAGGCGTGGGGTGGTGGCAAAGAGGTCAACGTTGCTGAGGAAGAGTTGCTGACGAAGACTGGGAGGGGTAGCTGGAGGGGGTCTGGGAGTGGAGGAAGAGGAGGTGGTTGTAGGAGGTGTAACTTTAGGTGATTTGGGTGCAGGTGCAGGTACTGGAGGCTGTCGTGAGGTGGACGGATGTTGGGTGTGTGGGTGCCCACGTTTGTGTACTTTGGGAGGGGGTATCACAGACACACTGGGAGGGGACACAGGGGACGTGTAAATGGTAGTGGGGGTGGTGAGTGCAGGTGAGCGGGGTGTGGTGCTGGGTGTTCTGGTGCAAGTCCTAGTGCCTGTAGATGTAGTGCATGCAGGTGAGAGTGTAGACGACACTGGGAGGGAGGAGGGAGACGACGAGGAGGGGGACACAGTGGAGGCAGTGGATGTTGTTGTGTCTGTATGTGTGTGATGCTTGTGTGAGTGCCTGTGGTTTGTGTGGTGCTTATGTTTGCCTGAGCTACTTTTGTGTGTTGAGGTGTATGCATGCATGTCTGATGGTGTGCTTGGGATAGGCTGGGGTACAGGGGACTGGGTCTGGGTGGAGGGAGTTGGAGGGGGGAGGCTAGACACAGGGACAATGGCTGCCATCAGTGCTGAGGCCAGAGATTGCAGGGTTCCATGAAGGGCAGCCTGACCAGAATGTATGCCCTCCAGGAATGCATTACCGTGTTGCGACTCCCTTTCTACACCCTGGATGGCATTCACAATGGTAGACTGCCCAACAGTGAGTGACCTGAGGAGGTCAATGGCCTCCTCACTGAGGGCAGCAGGGGTGACAGGGGCAGGGGCTGAGGTGCCTGGGGCAAAGGTGATGCCCACCCTCCTGGGTGAGCGGGCACGGGGCGAAGGATGAGGGGCTGCTGGGAGGGTGGTGCTGGTAGAGGGGGTGGCGGCTGTACCTGTAGAAGTGGGGGGCACAGATGGTGCCGCCACCACAAGGGAGCTCCCATCGGCGGACGAGTCTGTGACGCTGTTTGGTGATCCGGTGACCAACGTGAAGCTCCCCTCGCCCTCCGTCCCACTGGTGTATTCGGAGTCCGTGGTGTGGCCCTCCATGGCCATGTGGGATGCAGCTCTCTCGTGCTCCGGTGCCACTGTACCTCCGCCTGATGATGCTGATGCACAAAAGAACAGGGAGAGCACAAAAAGGGGGGGGGGAGGATGACAGAAGAAAGACAGGTTGAGTGCATGGCTTACCGCTACCGTTGGCGGACAATACAGACACAGCAGCACCCTGCACTACGCTGTGCTCTTGGCCTCTACAGATGCAATTCCTGGGATCTGCCCTACATGGCTATGGTGGTCATCTGCACACATAGATGACACAGGGGCATGTTTACCTGTACTTGGCACTCTACAGAGGTGGGATGGAGTGCCACATGGCCTGCATTACGGAGGGGCCTAGCCTACGGAACTCGCCCTGGCCTAGGGAATCCCACAGCCCTCCTCCCCCACCCAGGCCCCTCCACTGCGCGCAAAGTCCGCAGAATGAAACTGTACTCACCCCTTTGTGTCTGCTGTGATGCCCTCAAGCGCCCATCCAACTCAGGTTAGGCCACCGCCAGGATTCTGAACATCAGGGGGGTCATGGTGCAACGGGCACCCCCCCACTTTGGGAGGCCATCCCCAGCTGAGCCTCCGCCGTCTTCTTGCTGCAGCGGCGAATGTCCTCCCATCTCTTCCGGCAGGTGGGCCCCCAGGGTCCGGACCTCCTTGGCGATGGCATGCCAAATGTCCCTCTTCTGGTGGGCGCTGACCTACATGACATGCACAAGGGAAGAGGAGAAGTCATTACCAACTGCACCATCAATGTTTGTGGCCCCCTCCATAATCTGACCATGTGGCCCATTTATTTCCATGCTTTACTGTAGTATGACTTCTGCCCCCTTCCCTCTTCCACCCAGCCCTGTCCACCCAGGCCTAGCCCCTACAACGTGCTCCCTGTGTACTAACCTGTTGGTCTGGAGGACCGTAGAGTAGCGTGTACTGGGGGAGGACCCCATCCACAAGTTTCTCCAACTCCTGTGCAGTGAAGGCAGGGGCCCTTTCCCCAGACGCAGCAGCCATCGTCGCTTCCAGACCGAGGGCACAGCAGCACTTGCAGTGTAGGTCCTCTCCTGTCGTAGATCAGGTATTGAGTGATTGAACAGATAGAAAATGGCGGTGACGTCAGCGGCGGTGACGTCCGCGGCGGTATCATCACCGCCGGCGCACTTCATCATTGGCTCCTGGGACCCATAGGGTCCAATGTTAACCAATGCAGCATTATGTCGCGGTCCACGACCGCCTACCGCGACGGTGTACAAAGCCAGCGCAGATACCTCACATCCCATTGTCCCACTTTAGAGGTCAGGCAGCCGCCATTTCAGGGGCCCACATGGCTTCATTTGCTACTGTGTCACACATACCTAGGCCTACACTCAACACACATACAGGAAGAGTTTTGTATTTGGTGTCGTGTTCTGTGTAGCTGTGGGTACATACCTGGGACTTTGTTGACTCTGTGGTCACTGTTGTCCTTCCTAGGCACCGTCAGCTGGGACATGTGAGGAGATGGCAGAATCCTCCGGTGTACCGACCGCTGGTGGACCTGTTGACAATGGAGGAGCGACATTTAATCATCACCTACAGGTTTGACCATGCCACAATCCAGGAACTGTGTACCCAGTTGGAGCCAGACCTGATCTCACCAATCCGCCATCCCACAGGAATGCCCCCTGAAGTGCAGGTGCTATCAGTGCTCCATTTCCTTGCAAGTGGGTCTTTTCAGACAACAGTGGCCATGGCATCAGGGATGTCCCAGCCTATGTTTTCCAACGTATTGTCCAGAGTGTTGTCTGCCCTGCTGAAACACGTAAGGAGCTACATCGTTTTCCCTCAGGTGGAGGATTTGGCTACAGTGAAAGGTGACTTCTATGCCCTGGGACATATCCCCAACATCATAGGTGCTATTGATGGGACCCATGTAGCTCTGGTCCCCCCCCACAGGAGTGAACAGGTGTACAGGAACCGGAAGAGTTATCATTCCATGAATGTACAGATGGTATGTTTGGCAGACCAGTACATCTCCCAGGTAAATGCTATGTTCCCTGGCTCTGTGCATGACGCCTACATCCTGCGGAATAGCAGTATCCCGTATGTGATGGGTCAACTCCAGAGGTACCGTGTGTGGCTATTAGGGGACTCTGGTTACCCCAACCTGTCATGGCTATTGACCCCAGTGAGGAATCCCAGGACCAGGGCAGAGGAACGCTACAATGAGGCCCATGGGTGGACTAGGAAGGTGATCGAACGCACCTTCGGCCTCCTGAAGGCCATGTTCAGGTGCCTCCATATGATAGGTGGTTCCCTATTCTACTCACCAAAGAAGGTGTGCCAGATCATCATCGCCTGCTCGATGCTTCACAATCTTGCTTTGCGACGCCAGGTGCCTTTTCTGCAGGAGGATGGTCCAGATGGCGGTGTTGTGGCAGCTGTGGAGCCTGTGGACAGTGATGAGGAGGAAGCTGAGGAAGAAGACATAGACAACAGGGAGTCAGTCATACAGCAATATTTCCAGTGACACACAGGTGAGAACATTTTATTTCACTATTACATTCACTTTCACACTTCTACCTCTATCCTGTCTGTCATTTAGTAGCAGTATTTGGTAACTGAGTTGTACCTTTCCATTACGGTTTCACAGGTGTGGTTACCAACGTGTGTCATCTGCTTGCATCCTTCATGGTCTTGTGATGTGTGACATAGGTATGTTGGCATTACAATAGAAAACGCATTTTGACACTGTCATTGATAATACAAATTTACCAAATCACAGACTGACTCCAGATTGTTTTGTGCTTCAAGGGTATTTATTTAAGTGCTCAAAAATGGAGGGGTTTGTAAAATGGTGATGGGGGATGGTGGAGGAATGTCCATGGCAGAGTCCAGTCTATTCGTCTCACAGGTGCTTTGCCCATATGGGCATAGGAAGTGGAGCTGGGGCAGTTTAAGTATGGACAGGGTAACAAAGTGGGACAGTGGGAGGACAATCAGGGTGGTCTCATTTCCTGGCGGGGGTCTTGCCATCTTGCTCTGTCCTGTTTCTGGATCTCAGGGACCGCTTGCGGGGTGGTTGTCCATCTGCAGGGGGTGGGGTGCTGGTGTGGTGGTCCTGTGGCGGGGCTCCTGTCCACTAGCGCCGGCGGAGGTGGTGGGCAGTTCATCGTCCATGCTAGTGTCAGGCGCCCCTTGGAGTGCCACGGTGTCCCTCATGGTCTTTTGTATGTCCTTCAGCATCCCTACGATGGTGCCAAGGGCGGAGCTGATGGTCCTGAGCTCCTCCCTGAACCCCAAATACTGCTCCTCCTGCATGCGCTGGGTCTCCTGAAACATGGCCAGGACCGTCGCCATCGTCTCCTGGGAGTGGTGGTATGCTCCCATGATGGAGGAGAGGGCCTCGTGGAGAGTGGGTTCCCTTGACCTGTCCGCCCCCTGTCGCACAGCAGCCCTCCCAGTTCCCCTGTGTTTCTGTGCCTCCGTCCCCTGGACTGTGTGCCCACTACCACTGCCCCCAGGTCCCTGTTGTTGTTGGGGTGGTGGGTTATCCTGGGTTCCCTGTAGTGGTGGACACACAGCTGATTGACGTGTCCTGGGTACAGAGGTATGGGCCCGCTGGATGGGTGCTGTGCTGGTGTTACCAGAGGGTGGAAGGTCAGTGTTGGGTTGTGCCTGTGCGAGGGGAACCGACTGTCCCGAGGCCCACGATGGTCCAGGCTGGTCATCTGGATCCAGTTGGCCAGAGCTGCTGTCGTCACTGTGGGCTTCTTCTGTGGGTGGAGTGGAGATGTCTGGACCCTCCTGTGTGGTGACGTTCCGTAGTGGTCCTGCAGGGGTATAAGAGCATGATTATTGCATGTGTGTGTCATGGTGTGCAATGGGTGGGTGTGTGTGTACCCCAGTGCTAGCATTCCTGTGTGGGGGTTTGTGTGATGATGGTTAAGGGGTTGTTATGGGTATGTGCAGTGAGCATGCTTTAGTGATGGATGACCATGCTTAGTTGTGTCATGCAGGCCTTGGTGTTGGGATGGGTGGTTTGTGTTATTAGTACATTAGGGAGGAGTTGGAGTGATAGGGGAGGGGGCGAGGGTGGGGGTGTGTGATAGCATGCAGGTAGGGTGGGGGATATGATAGTTAAGATTTGACGTACCAGTGTCCATTCCTCCACCGACTCCTCCGAGGCCCTCTGGATGCATGATGGTCAAGACTTGCTCCTCCCATGTTGTTAGTTGTGGGGTAGGAGGTGGGGTTCCGCCGCCAGTCTGCTGTACCGCGATGTTGTGCCTGGAGACCACAGAACGCACCTTCCCCCGTAGGTCGTTCCACCTCTTCCTGATGTCCTCCCGATTTCTTGGATGCTGTCCCACAGCGTTGACCCTGTCCACGATTCTGCGCCATAGCTCCATCTTTCTGGCTATGGAGGTGTGCTGCACCTGTGAGCCAAATAGCTGTGGCTCTACCCGGAGGATTTCCTCCACCATGACCCTGAGCTCCTCCTCAGAAAACCTGGGGTATCTTTGGCGTGATATGGGGTGATGTGGGTGAGGTGTGGGGTGGTGTATGTGTTGATATGTGTGGTGATGTGTAGTGGTGTGTGGTGTTTTGTGCATGGACTGTTGTATGGGTGATGGTGTTGTGTGCCTCTGTGTGGTGGGGTTCTCAATTGCTGTGCTCTCTGTCTCTCGGCTTCCTCAAAATTTCTGGTCTTAGGGGTTTGTGGGTGATGTGGGTGTGTGTTTTATATAGTGTTGGGTGTGTGGGAGTGGTGTTTGTATGTGTATCAGGTGTGTGTATTTGGAATTGTTCAATGTGGCGGTGTTTTGGAGATGTGTATGTATTTTGAGCGCGGCGGTGTGTACCGCCAATGGAATACCATGGTTGAAAGACCGCTGCGTGGATTCGTGGGTCGTGATAGCATGGGCGTGTTTCTGTTGGCGTGACATTGGAGGATTTGTTTTCGCCAGTTTATCACTGACTTTTGGTGTGGCGGACTTGTGTGGGTGTCTGTATTTTGGGGGATTCCGAGATGTGGGTCATAATAGCTGTGGCGGAATTCCGCGGCCGCGGCGGTGTATTGCCGGTCTTCTGCACGGCGGTAAGCGGCTTTTACCGCCAATGTTGTAATGACCCCCTAAATGTTCACTCTCTACATAGCTGAGCTATCTCTCTGTCTAACTGTGGATCAGGTGTCAGGCACATAAGCTGTCCCTCAGGTGGCAATGCTGAGTTACCAAAGGGCAAGAGCCACAACCCATCATTTCTGCTCAATTTCTTCTAAAAATGCCACCAATCCTACATTTAGGGGGTCATTCCTACCCTGGCGGTCCGAGACCGCCAGGGTAGGGGACCGCAGATGCACCGCCAACAGGCTGGCGGTGCATCCAGGCCCATTCTGACCGCGGCGGTAAAGCCGCGGTCAGAAAAGGGAAACCGGCGGTTTCCCGCCTGTTTTCCCCTGGGCTGCAGAATCCTCCATGGCGGCGCTGCAGGCAGCGCCGCCATGGGGATTCTGACACCCTTCCCGCCAGCCTGGTTCTGGCGGTTTTGACCGCCAGAACCAGGCTGGCGGGAACGGGTGTCGTGGGGCCCCCGTAAGAGGGCCCCACTTAGAATTTCAGTGTCTGCTTAGCAGACACTGAAATTCGCGACGGGTGCTACTGCACCCGTTGCACCCCTTCCACTCCGCCGGCTCCATTCGGAGCCGGCTTCCTCGTGGAAGGGTGTTTCCCGCTGGGCTGGCGGCCGGCCTTTTGGCGGTCGCCCGCCAGCCCAGTGGGAAACCCAGAATGACCGCTGCCAAGCTTGGAATCACCCCCTTATTGTCTGAGAGCACTCACCAAATACATTGAAGATATGAGTTGGGTTAAGTTGTTATTAATAAAGTGCAATGAATATCCTAAAGCATTTTGTCACTGAACTGATTACCAACATCAGAAAATATGATGATAATAAAATAAATGAATGCTGTGCAGGTGGGCTGAGTGCATTCCTAACAGAGAATGCAACAAAAGAGAAGGAACATCCCACTCTGCCCTTCACACTGCCTCCCACCAAGCCTTTCTAACTTGGGAGACTAATAGCAGGAGGGGAGAGCTAAAATGAAGGTGTTGCTTATACTTGGAGGCACAAGTAAAAGTAGCATGGGGTCTGTTTCATAATAGGTTCAATGGGCAAAATATAGTCGCTTATAATGGCTTTGTCTAGAAAGCTGCAACCAATGAAGCTTATGGCGAGCCTCAGAGAAGCTATCAAATCTCCTGAAATCCATGTCAAGTCACACTGCCATATTCCGAATGCCTTGAGGCTTGTAAATAGCTGACTCAGAAAAGCTGATATATCATGCGTTTACATAGTTCAATGTAGAAATTATACCATTAACAACACAAGCTTTGAAGTGCCATGGAATAAAAATCATTTTTTTCCTCTATATACTTATTTCCATGTAATAGGCTGCCACAACTGCAACACGGGATGAGGCAGATTGAAATGCTATCATTACAATCTTGTCTGACATAAATTTATACAACCACAGGGGCAGTCTCAGACCATAACCCAGGTATTTCACTCATCCGGCTAGTGTCTAATAACTGGTTCTCTTCAAGATGCTCAGAAAGTTGATGAGCCAGAATTTCTCACTAATTTTAGCGGCTGCTGGCAAAAGAAAGATGAATCTTTTTATTTTCTGCCTTGAGGTCTGAGTTTAGCTTCTTTAACCCCCAGGGTGCAGCGTGCGAGCTGGTCTCGTCCAGGCACACAGTTCCTATGTGCCCTGGACGAGACCAGCTCGTCCTGCACCCGGCCCACGGGAGGAGCGGTAGCGCTCCCCCCGTCGGCCCCCCACCCACACCCCTCCATCAGGGATAAAAGGGGAATAGCTTCCCCTTTCACCCCGACCCCACCACCCCCAAGTGACATCTGATGACGTCAACGTGCAAATCGCACGCTGACCTCATCAGAGGTCACCTCGGATAGCGCTGGAAGCTTGCTTCCAGCGCGATCCCGGAAGAGAAATGCTTTTGCATTTCTCTTCCGACCAGGAGGTGGGGCGGGAGAGACAAGAAAGGAAAGGCCTTTCATTTCTTGTCTCTTCCTTTCTTGTCTCTCACAGCATTGCTGCTGCCCGATCGTGTTGCGATCAGGCAGCAGAAATGCCCACTAGACACCAGGGAATTTTTGTTGTTGTTGCATATTTCAAATAAGGGGAGCAGCCCCTTGGGCAAGGGCCGCTACCCGGAGGGGCAAATTATTTCTAGGCCATTTCTGCCCCCCCCGGTGGCAGAAAACCACTAGACACAAGAGAATTTTTTTATTTTGCATATTTCAAATAAGGGGAGCAGCCACTTGGGCAGGGCTGCTCCCCAGGGGAGCAAATTATTTCTAGGCCATTTCTGCCCCCCCCAGGGCAGATCGACCTAATATAACTAGGCCGATCTGCCCCAGGGGGGGCAGTAACCACTAGACACCAGGGATTATTTATTTTATTCATACTTGCGCATAAGGGGAGCGGCCCCTTGGGCAAGGGCCGATCCCCAGAGGGCCAAGTTATTTGGAGGCCATTTATGCCCCCCTGGGGGAAGATCGCCTAATATAATTAGGCCAATCAGCCCTCAAGGGGGGCAGAAAACCACTAGACACCAGGGTTAATTTGTTTTTGGTTTAGTTTTATTTTTTATGTTTGGGGAACAACCCCTTAGGCAAGGGTCTCTCCCGGGGGGCCAAATTATTTTTAGGCCATTTCTGCACCTTCTGGGGGCAGAAACCACTAGACACCAGGGATTATTTCTTGTATTCATACTTGCGCATAAGGGGAGCGGCCCCTTGGGTAAGGGCCGCTCCCCAGGGGGCCAAATTATTTTTAGGCCATTTATGCCCCCCTGGGGGCAGAGCAGCCTAATATAATTAGGCCGATAGACACCAGGGAATTTTTTTAATTTTAATTTTTTTATGTGTGGGGAGCAACCCCTTAGGCAAGGGTTGCTCCCCTGGGCGGCAAATTGTATTTAGGCCATTTCTGCCCCCTTGGGGGCAGAGCCGCCTGTTTTTGGTGGGGCAATCTGCCCCTAAAGGGGGCAGAAACCTCTAGACCCCATGGATTGGTGTGTGTGTATGTGTGTGTTTTGTTTGGGGGGCAGCCCCTTGGGCAAGGGTCGCTCCCTATGGGGGCACATTACTGTTGGCCATAACTGCCCCCCTCGAGGGCAGATTGGCCTATTTTTGGAAGGCCCACCTGCCCCCAAGGGGGACAGAAAGCCCACCAGAAACCAGGGATGATTTTTTTTACAAAATAAGAGGTTGGGGTTATGGCCATACCCCCACCCCAAATAAATGGGGCCAAAGTTGTTCTGCCCACCAGTGGGCAGATTGGGCAATTACCCCCGATCCACATCCCAGGGGGGACATAAAGTCTACTAGATGCCAGGGAATAAAAAACATAAAAGAAAATAGTGGGGTGGTGGCTACCAACCAGAATGGGCCTGGTTATGCCCCCACCCGAACTGAAGGGGCTAACAGTCTTTCAGCTCTCCCCTGCACACTAAAACATCTTATCCCATGCCAAGCAAGAGGACATTTGATTATTTTTGTTTTTTGTTTTACATTTGGGCCATGAGAGCTTAGTAACTCTCAAAATCGTCCCACTTGGAATGGTGAGGGTAGCACTTTTTTTTCCTTTGGGACGCTGCCATGTAGAAAAATCCACAAGACACATCTGAAAACTAAACATCTGGTTGATTTCAGGGTGGTGTGCTTCACATGCATCCCGCACCATTCCCTTACCCACATTGCCCTGCAAACCTGCAACTTTGCTGGAAAGCACACATTTTTGTGGTGGAACCTTCTGGAATCTGCAGGAATCCACAAAATTCCTACCACCCAGCATTGTCTCATCTATACCGAACAAAACTCTGCTGCACTTGTCAGCCTAAATTTCTTTTTTTAAACTGCCCTTTTGGACCCTCTTTGGTTCCCCATCAATTTCGACATGTTTTTGGCTCTTCCCTGTCACAAGCACTTGGCCCACCTACACAAGTGAGGTATCCTTTTTACCAGGAGGCTGTTGGGTGGTAGGAAATTTGTCCCGGTGTGGTGATCCCACACAGAAATATGAGAAAAATGTGATTTTTTTAGCTAAATTTGAGGTTTGCTGAGGATTCTGGGAAGAAAACACTGGGGGATCCACGCAAGTCACACCTCCCTGGACTCCCTCGGGTGTCTAGTTTTCAGAAATGTCTGGGTTTGGTAGGTTTACCTAGATGGCAGCTGAGCCCAGGACCAAAAACGCAGGTGCCCCTGCAAAAACAGGTAGTTTTGTATTTGAGAATTTTGATGTGTCCGGATAGTGTTTTGGGGCATTTCCTGTTTCGAGCACAAGGCCTACCCACACAAGTGAGGTACCATTTTTATCGGGAGACTTGGGGGAACGCTGGGTGTCTAGTATTAAAAAATGCACAGGTTTGGTAGGGTTCCGTAGGTGCCGGCTGAGCTAGAGGCCAAAACTCACAAGTTGGCACTTTGCAAATTTCCTGTTGCGGGCACTAGATCTATCCACACAAGTGAGGTATCATTTTTATAGGGAGACTTGGGAGGAAGGAAATTTGTGGCTCCTCACAGATTCCAGAACTTTCGGACACCGAAATGTGAGGAAAAAGTGTTTTTTAGCTAAATTTTGAGGTTTGCAAAGGATTCTGGGTAACAGAACCTGGTGAGAGCCCCACATGTCACCCCATTTTGGATTCCCCCAGGTGTCTAGTTTTCAAAAAGTGCATAGGTTTGGTAGGTTTCCCTAGGTGCCGGCTGAGCTAGAGGCCACAATTCACAGGTAGGCACTTAGCAAAAAACACCTCTGTTTTGTTTGAGAAAATGTGATGTGTCCATTTTGTGTTTTGGGGCATTTCCTGTCGCGGGCACTAGGCATGGCCACACAAGTGAGGTATCATTTTTATCGGGAGACTTGGGGGAACGCTGGGTGGAAGGAAATTTGTGGCTCCTCTCAGATTCCAGTAATGCTGTCACCGAAATGTGAGGAAAAAGTGTTTTTTTAGCCACATTTTGAGGTTTGCAAAGGATTCTGGATAGCAGAACCTGGTGAGAGCCCCACAAGTCACCCCATCTTGGATTCCCCTAGGTCTCTAGTTTTCAAAAATGCACAGGTTTGGTAGGTTTCCCTAGGTGCCGGCTAAGCTAGAGGCCAAAATCCACAGGTAGGCACTTTGCAAAAAACACCTCTGTTTTCTGTGGAAAAATATGATGTGTCCACGTTGTGTTTTGGGGCATTTCCTGTCGCGGGCTCTAAGCCTACCCACACAAGTGAGGTACCATTTTTATCGGAAGACTTGGGGGAACGCTGGGTGGAAGGATATTAGTGGCTCCTCTCAGATTCCAGAACTTTCTTTGACCGAAATGTGGGAAAAAAGTGTTTTTTTTACCCAATTTTTGAGGTTTGCAAATGATTATAGGTAACAGAACCTGGTTAGAGCCCCACAAGTCACCCCATCTAGGATTCCCCTAGGTCTCTAGTTTTAAAAAATGCAAAGGTTTGGTGGGTGGAAGGAAATTTGTGGCTCCTCTCAGATTCCAGAACTTTCTGTCACAGAAATGTGAGGAACATGTGTTTTTTTAGCCAAATTATGAGGTTTGCAAAGGATTCTGGGTAACAGAACCTGGGCAGAGCCCCACAAGTCACCCCATTGTGGATTCCCCTAGGTCTCTAGTTTTCAAAAATGCACAGGTTTGGTAGGTTTCCCTAGGTGCCGGCTGAGCTAGAGGCCAAAATCCACAGGTAGGCACTTTGCAAAAAACACCTCTGTTTTCTTTGGGAGAATGTGATGTGTCCACGTTGTGTTTTGGGGCATTTCCTGTCGCAGGCACTAGGCCTACCCACACAAGTGAGGTACCATTTTTATCGGGAGACTTGGGGGAACATAGAATAGTAAAACAAGTGTTATTGCCCATTGTCTTTCTCTACTTTTGTTCCTTCCAAATAGAAGACAGTGTGTAAAAAAAACATCTATTTGAGAAATGCCCTGTAATTCACATGCTAGTATGGGCAACCCAGAATTCAGAGATGTGCAAATAACCACTGCTCCTCAACACCTTATCTTGTGCCCATTTTGGAAATACAAAGGTTTTCTTTATACCTATTTTTCACTCTTTATATTTCAGCAAATGAATTGCTATATACCCGGTATAGAATGAAAACCCACTGCAAGGTGCAGCTCATTCATTGGCTCTGGGAACCTAGGGTTCTTGTTGAACCTACAAGCCTTATATATATCCCCGCAACCAAAAGAGTCCAGCAGACGCAATGGTATATTGCTTTCAAAAATTTGATATTGCAGGAAAAAGTTACAGAGTAAACCGTAGAGAAAAATGGCTATTTTGTACCTAAATTTCACTATGTTTTTTATTTCAGTTGTTATTTTCTGTAGGAAACCCTCATAGGATCTACACAAATTATCCATTGCTGAATTAAGAATTGTGTCTACTTTTCAGAAATGTTTAGGTTTCTGGGATCCAGCATTGGTTTCCAACCCATTTGTGTCACTGACTGGAAGGAGGCTGAAAGCACAAAAAATCGTAAAAATGGGGTATGTCCCAGTAAAATGCAAACATTGTGTTAAAAAAATGGGTTTTCTGATTCAAGTCTGCCTGTTCCTGAAAGCTGGGAAGCTGGTGATTGTAGCACCACAAACCCTTTGTTGATGCCATTTTCAGGGGAAAAACCACAAGAGTTCTTCTTCAGTCCTTTTTTCCCACTTTGTTGAAAAAAATCGAAAGTTTCACTGTATTTTGGCTAATTTCTTGGTCTCCTTCAGGGGTACCCACAAAGTCTGGGTACCTCTAGAATCCCTAGGATGTTGGAAAAAAGGACGTAAATTTGTCATGGGTAGCTTATGTAGACAAAAAGTTATGAGGGCCTAAGCGCGCCCTGCCACAAAAAGCCAAAAAAAGGCCTGGCACCTGTGGGGGAAAAGGCCTGGCAGCGAAGCGGTTAAAAGGGTTTGACAACCATTTTCTTCCAGTCACTAGGGACAGCATCAGATGAAAGCAAGTGCTAATGGTGAAGGTAAAAGCAGGTGTGACAACCACATATAAAGATTTTAGAGTCCTAACTGGGCAGACATCATATGGGGAGCCCAACTTTAGGGAGTTGAGCAAGGAGGAAACCGCCTCCTATTCTTAATCATTGGGAGAGTTGCAAGAGGAATGGCAAAACATGGCAAAGGCTGTACTCATGCTGCATGAGAGGATGAAACCAGAAGCTGGCCAATATAATCATGAATTTGCCTTGATCTCCTCATGCAAAAAGAGGCCAAACTGTCATGAACATCTTGGAGAGAGAACAGTCACTTTGACACAGGGCAGATTAGTGAGATTTGAGGGTGCCTGGAAAATAGCGCTTGAGGTGCTGAGGCCTGAGAAATAGAATTTTAAATAAAAACAGGCTTAGTAGCAGTAGCAGACAAATTGTATTGTATAAGTCGTTGACAATTATATAGTGCTTTCAATTATGGTGTGTTTGTGTGTGTGTCTGTACACATACAAGTGTGTGTTTTGCTAAATGCAAAATTGTATATTTGCTACATACAAAGGTGGAGGGGTTGCAGCCCTGCTTTTCCTCTCCTCACAATAGCAAGATATGGTTACTCTCTAAGCAACGTATTGCTTTTTATCTGAAGACATTTTGGTGTTTTTAGCACTATATACCACATGCTGGTGCCTTCAATTTACCATGAACAAAGATAGAGATGACACTAAGGCACATATTTATACTTTTTGGTGCAAAACTGCACTAATGCAGTTTTGCATCAAAAAGTTTACCGCCTGCTTGCGTCATTCCAAAGCGCCAGCCGGGCACCAAATTTATGGAATGCTGCAAGCCGGCGCTAAGATTGGGCTAGCGTCAGAAAAAGATGTTAACTAGGTGGGGGTCGTGGTAGGGGTGAAGGGGGTTTGACTCAAAAAATGATGCTAGGCTGGTTAGAGGCAAAACAAAAATGCTGTTAACCAGCCTAGCGTCATTTCCTGACGCACAACCATCCATAACACTTGACTCCTGTCTTAGCAAAGACAGGAGTCATGCCCACCACACCAATGGCCTGCACAGGGGACCATTGTCCCCTGGGCATAGCCATTGCACCTGGTGCCATGCAGGGAGCCCCATGTCCAGTCCCCCAAAGACACTTAGAATTGTTTTTCCAAAAGCTTACCTATACTTACCCTACTTACCTGGGATGGGGGTCCCCCATCCTCTGGTGTCCCTCTGGTGTGGGTGGGGGTGTTCCTGGGGCTTGGGGTGGGCAGCAGTGGGCCCATTCCATGGTGTTTGGCCATGGAAATAGGTCCACAGATATCTTAAAGACTGGTCTGACCCAGGCATTAAATAATGGTGCTAAGCAGGCTTAGCGTCATGATTTAGGCCCACCCGTGCACCATTTTGGAATGGGTGGATAAATATGGCGCTACAGTCTTATAGACATTTTTGGGCTGGAACGCCTACCTTTTATCTGATTGACGCAAGGTGGGTTCACACATCGAAAAAATGACGTTAACTCCTATATTTTTACACTTGACGGGTCTTGCATCAAAATATAAATATGGAGATAAGTTTTTTGCATTAAAACAAATTAAGCTCAAATGGCGCAAAAGGGGTATAAATATACCTCTCTGGGTCTCATGTACAGTTTGGCTGACCAGTGCTTCAGTCTCATCAAACTTACCATTCCCTTTCTCTATTTTGTGCTGGCCAAAGGGCCACATTTACATTGCTGGTGCCCATGCTAGCTCTGGTGGTGTCTGATCTGCTGGCTAGATTGGTCCCATCACTCTTGCCACACACACACATCCACACCCCACACCCAACACATCACACTCTCCGTTTCTTTATATAACATGTAATTGGATTGTCATAGAAAATGGACAAACTAAGTGGGCTACAGATGAATCCAAACACAGAGTATTCAATTGTAAATTATGTACTTGTCTGTACGGACTGCATCATGATATTTTCCAAATATGCTTATGTGCTTCAAAGGCCATGGTCCCAAGGTTTGTAGAATTCGAGTGATACTTAGTGTTCACCACAGTAATTACCATTACACTGGAGAGAGGCATTTAATGAGTAACATAACTTAACCTAAGTTACATACCTCAGTAAGATGCCTAACATATGGAATGGTTGTTTATCACATCGACTAATGCATGTTTTGCATTTCTGTCTCAACGTTTTATCTTGATAGATTTTTTCAGGAATTTTCCGGAGAAATCTGTCAGGAGAAATTGGTAACTGATACACAACGCCGAATTCCAAACCGTGAACAAAAATCCATTTGCACACGAATCATAATTTAAAACACAACTTTGAATCAGGGTCTTAGTGAAGTCTGTGCGTTTCTAGAAGGCAGGGATAGGTTATGTCAAAAAAGATTTGCTTAGCTCTCCATTGCCGTTATAATGACCCCACAGTACTGTAGTGTTAGAGTTCATTGTATTACATTGTAGTTGCATTTATACAGTGCTTGAAACTTTTAACAAGGTGTCAAAGCGCATTTACTGAGGGGAAGCACGCTACTCCGTTGGGTGCCATAGACGAAACAATGCATAACTGTGGTGAAGCCTTAGCGCCGAATTTGCGTCGTTTTTTTCGACGCAAATTCGACGCTAAACTAACGCCAACTAACGCCATATTTATACTATGGCGTTAGAGGCGTATAGCGCCAAAGTTCCCGGAATGTGCGTCATTTTTTAGCGTGAACCCCTTCCTTGCGTTAATGATATGCAAGGGAGGCGTTCCCGTCTAAAAAATGACTCCCAGGCCTTTACGTGGTATTTATACTCCCGGGCAAAAGAGACGCCCGGGAGTGGGCGTGGCTAAAAACGGCGCATTTGCGCCGCTTTTTAACGCCTGGGTCAGGCATGGCGTTAAGGGACAAGTGGGCTCAAAATGAGCCCAGAGTGCCCTCCCCTGCCCCCAGGGACCCCCCCTGCCACCCTTGCCCACCCCAGGAGGACACCCAAGGCTGGAGGGACCCACCCCAGGGAAATTCAGGTAAGTTCAGGTAAGTATTTTTATTTTATTTTTTAATAATTTTTTTTGGCATAGGGGGGCCTGATTTGTGCCCCCCTACATGCCACTATGCCCAATGACCATGCCCAGGGGACAGAAGTCCCCTGGGCATGGCCATTGGGCAAGGGGGCATGACTCCTATCTTTACAATGATAGGAGTCATGTTGATGGGGGATGGGCGTCGTTAAAAAATGGCGCAAGTCGGGTTAAGACGATTTTTTTGCCTCAACCTGACTTGCCCCATTTTAAGACGCCCTAACGTCATTTTTGCCCAACGCCGGCGCTGCCTGGTCTACGTGGTTTTTTTCCACGCACACCAGGCAGCGCCGGTCTGCTTGCGCCGGCTAACGCCATTCCATAAATACGGCGCCCGCATGGCGCTTCAGAATGGCGTTAGACGGCGCAAAATTTTTTGACGCTAAACTGCGTTAGCGCAGTTTAGCGTCAAAAAGTATAAATATGGGCCTTAGTGTTAATTTGTTTTTAATAAACAAGAGCATTGCTGCACTTAAACACTGTGTAGAAGAGAACTGTAAGAATAGATACTACCACACAAGCCAATACTTGGCATCTGTGGAGTGGTCTATGTATATGCAGGGCAATCCACAAACATCTTGAGGGCTAAGAATGTATTCTCTACAGGGCGCCTGCTACTTAAAAGAAAAGATAATGTGTGCAATTGGTTAATCAGCAAATCTAAAGGCTACTTAGGAACCTACTAACAACACAGTGACGTTCACATTGTTGACACCTGAGAAGAGGATGGCACAAGCTTAGAAAACAGGCTTGTGTCCTTTTTGCCCGGACTGCAGTGGCTTTCTACTTCACACCTGTTTTAATTGCCTTTTCTTGTTAAACTTTCCGTTGCGTTGGAAGACACTGAAAACAGATGCATTCTAAACAAACGAACTTTGGATTCTTTCTAAGAATCCTTGCTTTTAGCTCCTGGAATAACAGCGGGAGAGCGCGAGGAGCGTGCTGTAGCGCGAAATATCATACCTAAAATGATATGCTTTTATAAAACTGAGAAGTTTCTCTTACTGTGACAAGGAAAGCTGTGAAACCTCTCATGCTCACTGTCCAATAAGCCTCAGCAACCAATTGTTCTTTAGAGGGCTGAATAACAAATAAGCAGGGATAACTGTTGAAATCCATTATCACTTTAAAGCTCTTTTTGTAGCAATGCCGCATGTACAGAATTACAGGAAGGTGTCCACTTTCTCGTGAGCCATATTTTAATGCAGGAGGAGGAAAACAAGTTGGGGAGTCGCAAAGCGGTTACAGTTTCATCAGCTTGGTCACCATGTACATTGCAATTTAGGGACAGCTCCTCTACCAGTTTCATACTCCTGAAGGAAACCCCCTTAGTTCTGGATATTGATTTAAAAAGAATGCAGGCCCCCAATGTTTTTCTAAGGAGCTCACTTCTGGCACTAATGAATGCTGGGGTTGCCTTAGCATGAGTGTCTAGTCTTGATTCCACCTCATGCCCCTCTTTTCCACCACCCTAGACTTATTGGGCCTGATTCACAAAAGTAAACTTAGGCCCGAAGAATAGACCTGAAGTCTTAGGGCCTGATTTAGATTTTGGCAGACGGGAATACTCCATCACAAATGTGACAGATATCTTGTCTGTCGTATTACAATCCCGTTATATCCTATGGAGATCGTAATACTGTGGACTTTTGTCTGTTATGTTTGTGATGAAGTAGCCCCTTCACCGAGATCTAAGTCAGGCCTTAAGTGCAGTATTCACAAATAGTATCTTTACACCTGCAGAGTTTCTGCACTTGGGGCAGAGATGCCCAAGTGCCCCGACTGCAGAACGTCTGTAGGCTTACAGAAACTACACGTAAGTCCCTTTCTGATTACAGAATTTAGGGGAATATTTATGAGCTGCTTGCACCACTGGAGTGTCATTTTTTGTGATGCCCCATCATATCTATGATGCCATGCAAAGCCGCTTTGCATGGCTTTGAAAGGCCTCATAGATATGGAGTAAGGAAGGGCAGCGCAAATTACTGTGTTGCCTTACTCTGGGCTTGGGATTGTTCAATGGGCACTGCGGTGGGTGTTCCCACGCAACACCCATGAACTTTGACGTTTCCCCAGGATTTACAAAACCATGTAAACATCGGCGTGAGCCAATTCCTTACGCCTCATGAGGTGAGTGGTAATGAGAAGAAATATTTTTATTTCTCCTAATTCTTTCCTCTTCCCACGTGTGCTGCATTCTGCAGCACACATGGAAAGAAGAAAATGCCTCTCAGGATTGTTTTTTGCAGGAAGGTGCCCCTTCCTGCACAAAAACAATCCTGCAGACAACACAGGCACCCTTGCACCATAGTGCAAGCTTGTCTGTATTGGTGCTTGGCTGCCGAAACGGTGCCAGGACAAGGGGCAAGGACAGGGATGCACCATATTGCACACATAAGGTGCATTTCTGTCCTTTAAGTTTGGCCTGGTGCAGCACAGCAAGATGCCTTGCTGTGCTGCCCTACACCAAATCCCGGTAAATGAGGACCCTAGACTTCAGGTCTAAACTTAGACATCGGGTCTAAATTTACCCTTCTGAATCGGGACCCTCGTAGCTTTTATCTTACTCTTGCAGGTTCCTATTCAATCCTGCTTTTCTCCGTTATTACTGTTTTCCTATCTTTGTCTTACTCTGTCTTTCTGACTTTTATAAGTTTCTCCCTCTTGCCTTAGGTCAAATTCTGATAAAGCCAGATAAGGCACGTGGCCCATGAATGAGTGCTGGTGCCCACTACATAATTCCACCAGCACAAATTAAACACTGCTTAGTTCTTTATTTAGTAGGATGCCTTCTTATCCAGTAGTAGAAGAGGAAATATGATCCTCCCCCCTGAGTTAGGCAAAAGGGCTGTCCTTACAGTGGGGATGGTAATCATAATTTCCGTGCAAACAGTTTTTTTTTTTTTTTTTGCTACACAAATTTTGCAAGTAAACTCTGGAGGAAATCTGGGAGAAAAAAACAGCTACATTCAGAGTTTTAAAGGTTGAAACGGGAAGCAACATGCAATATTCCAGCAGTGCAGAAACCTATTTTGAAGGCACCACCAATAATATCAACCACGGTCCTTGATAGCTCAAAGTAGGGTTCTTTTATTCTACGTGAAATGCACTCACTTCCGTGTTTACATGTTTTGCGTAAACCTGCTTTATAAAGGTTGCGAAGATAACATTATTATCTATAAGAAAGTATAAGCAACATTTTTTTAGATATCTCTCACAAAAAAATGGTATGCCTTTAGTTATTTGTTTTAGAAACTAGACCAATATGGCTGTTATCAATCACTGCTTGTTAGCTTTCAGAAACAAACAGTTTGCTAAGAAGTTTTCGTTGGTGCCTGGTGATATATTAAAAGCGATGGAGCTTATTAACCCACTGGGAATTGCACTAAGCAACCACAGTGAGGACCTGGCTGGCCAGGGGGGTGTGAGGACTCAAAAAAGCTCTACATAATCCAATGTATCGCAAATGTTTCACATAAGTGTGATAAAAAGCCATAATTTCTGATGGGGAGCACATGAGATATTCCAATACTTTCACGGCGTGCAAAGCCACTACTGGGTCTGGTGGTTCACCTACACAAAAACATATGGAGAAAAAGGTGGCAGCAAAATGGTGTATTTTTCAGTAGTTTCCATAAAAAAAAACTAAAAAGCCATAGGTGATAGAGACTGTTCATGAAATGTATTTTCACATGGCGTATCATGTTTTAAATCATCTCATTTTCTTCGATATTTCTATCCAGACTCAAAAGATATTGTTCCTGCTTAAAGGGGGCATAGCCTGGCAGTTCGGGCTGGACTGTTCCCACTGCAGATGGAACAACACATATTAACCAAACAATGATCTTCTGGAAGCGGCCTATAATAATTATGTATGGCTAAGATCAATTCAAGCATTTCACCCTTCACTGTTTTGTTTCTCTCAGAGTGACACCCCATCTGCTATGGGGATGTGCTCCTAAGCTCACCGTGCCGTGAGACTCAAGCTTCACTTCCTTGAAGAGGACCAAAGAGGCTTAAAGTGGTCTGGGTTGTTTGTGTGCTTGCTCAGAGGGGTCTGCATTGGAACTTCTTCCAGGTCTGTTCTTACTCGAGCAGAACCAAGTCTGATTTGCACATTGTTTTTCCCTGTCTGGAGCGACGCAGTGACCTGAAAATGATGGAGTGTGGCCCAGAGCAATTACCATTGACTGATATTAATCCAGTCATCCCACCCATCGCTTTTTGTTTCTCTCAAAGTAGATGTTCAGTTACATGTTATGACAAAAGACAAAAATGTTTCTTGTACAAAGCAGAATAGAGAAATAAGTTACACAAATCTCAAGAGCTCAGGTCGTGCACAGCTATTGCTCAGGCTCATAATAGAGACTTTCCAAGTTTGGACAGCAGCTAGGTTACACTAGTGACACGAGATACATTTTAGACAGTAGTAGAGATTTAAATATGTTTGAAATACAATTATTAACCAAATGCAAGCTTTTCATTTTGAAAAAGTAGCAGTCATTTCTTTCAACTAAAATCTCATCACTTTCATGATAAAAACACTGTCCTTAAGTTATCTTTTTGAATTTAATAAATACATGCTTGATACCCAAACATCAGTTTGCTGTGTTCATTAAAAACCTACACATACTCTCGTCACTCATGAACATGTTCTGCTTTTCATGTCCATGTAGCATTAAGTCATCGGAGGAAAGATAAGCTTATGCCAAGAATTACCACTTGTAAGCAAAGATCTAGCATTTTATGAGGTATGGACACCACCCTGCCATGCATGCCCCCTATTTCACCTCAAATTACTATCATTAGGCCTGGCCACGCATTATGCCAGGGTGGTCATCATAACAACAGGATGCCCATCATATGCAAACAAAATCCACAAGTATGCCAGAACCAACTTTATATCATGTGTGGGCACAATCACATCATTGATGCTCACGGTGTGCAAAAAATGCCACCATATGCAAGGACCATCATTATAACATGGGTGAGCAATGATATGCCATTGATGCCAACAGTATGCCAAGAATTACTAGTATACTAACACCAGCATTTTACCAGGGATTGGCATCATGGCACACACAGGCATAGATCTGCCAAGGATTACCAACATTATACCACCAGCAGCATTATGAAATGGGTGGACATCACCTTGCTTAGGTGTCTTGTGCTTGGTGGTCGTCTCTGTTACAGGCCCTGAATGTCAGTCACAAGGAGGTGTGATGCAAGACTTAAAATTGGTTTTGGAGTAGTGATGTAGAGAGCTGACGACTCAATTTGAGACCCTTCCTCTGTAACAGCAATAGTGTATGCATGTTCTAAATACCACAAGATGTACATGTGCGATGTGCCGATTGGTGACAAACAAATACTATTCCCTGCCACTCTGAGGTTCTAAACCTGTGCGTTACTTCCTCTGTATTGCAGTCCATTGACAGGTTACCGACCTGTCGAAGCAGCTGATACTGAGTCGAAAAGGGAAAGCAGTTCATCGTGTACAGCATCCACTCTTTGAACCACACGTGGAGATGTTATTATTCAGTGTACTATTCATTATGCCTTTGGAAGCATCTCCTTTGTAGAATCCAGAATGTGGTGATGCGGCAAGCTGATGTCAAGAATAGAATGGTGGAGAGAGAAAGGCTCTAGGAGGAGATCAGAAAGGCTGTGCTTCATAACTGCTGAAGGTGTTATGATTCTTATCTACAATAAAGGAAACCTATGAAAAGGAAGAAGGATTTGTGTGAATAATCCTTACATTGGCGACGAGGGACCTGTGCAGGAGACAGGCAAGGAACACCTTCACTCCTGGATTTTATGACAACTACAACATCTAGGGGGTCATTACAACATTGGCGGTATAAGGTGCTTACCGCCGTGCAGAAGACCGCCAATACACCACCACGGCTGTGGTAGACTGTCACAGCTATTATGACACACATCACGGAATCCGCCAAAATGCAGACACCCACACAATACCGCCACACCAAAGGTCAGCGATAAACATGCGTAAACAAATCCTCCACCTCCACGTCAACAGAAACACGCCCATGCTATTATGACCCACGAATCCACGCGGCGGTCTTTCAACCACGGTATTCCATTGGCGGTACACACCGCTGCGCTCAAAATACACACACATATACAAAACACAGCCACATTGGACAATTACATAAACACACACCTGATACACATACACACACCACTCCCACACACCCAACACAATATAAAACACACCCCCACATCACCCACAAACCCCTACGACCACAATTCACGAACGAGAGATAGCACAGAACAGACAACCCCATCACACAGAGGCACACAACACCATCACCCACGCAACATCCAAGCACAAAACACCACATACCACTACACTCACCACACTCATCAACACATACACCACTCCACACATCACACACACCACCCCATGTCACGCCAAAGACACCCCCGCTTCTCCGAGGAGGAGCTCAGGGTCATGGTGGAGGAAATCATCCGGGTAGAGCCACAGCTATTTGGCTCACAGGTACAGCACACATCAATAGCCAGGAAGATGGAGCTATGCCAAAGAATAGTCGACAGGGTCAACGCTGTGAGACAGCACCCAAGAAATAGGGAGGACATCAGAAAGAGGTGGAACGACCTACGGGGGAAGGTGCGTTCAACGGTATCCAGGCACCACATCGCGGTAGAGCGGACTGGCGGCAGACCACCACCTCCTCCCCCTCAACTAACAACATGGGAGGAGCAAGTCTTGTCCATCTTGCATCCTGAGGGACTCGGAGGAGTCGTTGGAGGAACGGACACTGGTAAGTCAAATCTTAACTATTATAACCCCCACCCTACCTGCATGATATCACACACCCCCACCATCACACCCTCCCCTATCACCCCAAATCCTCACCTATCTACCCATGACACCAACCACCCATCCCAACCCCAAGCCCTGCATGACATAACTAAGCATGGACACCCATCACCAAAGCATGCACACTGCACAGACCCAGAACACCCCCCAACCATCAGCACACAAGCACCCCCACAGGAATGCCAGCACTGGGGTTCACACACACCCAACCATTGCACACCATGAAACACACACATGCAATAATCATGTGCTTATACCCCCGCAGGAACCCGAAGGAACGTCACCACACCAGAGGGTCCAGACAACACCACTCCACCCCCAGAAGAGGCCCACAGTGACGACAGCAGCTCTGCTCCACTGGATCTTGATGACCAGCCCGGACCATCGTGGGCCTCGGGACAGTCGGTCCCCCTTGCCCAGCCACAGCCCAACACTGAGCTTCCACCCTCTGGTAACACCAGCACAGCACCCACCCAGCGGGCCCAAACCTCCCTACCCAGGACAGGTCAATCAGCGGTGTGTCCACCACTACAGGGCACCCAGGCTAAGTCCACCCCAACAACAACAGGGACCTGGGGGCAGTGGTAGTGGGCACACGGTCCAGGGGACGGAGGCACAGGAACATAGGGGAACTGGGAGGGCTGCTCTGCGACCGAGGGAGGACAGGCCAAGGGAACCCACTCTCAACGAGGCCCTCTCCTCCATCATGGGAGCATACCACCACTCCCAGGAGACGATGGCCACGGTCCTGGACAAGTTGCAGGAGACCCTGCGTCTGCAGGAGGAACAATATTTGGGGTCCAGGGAGGAGCTCAGGACCATCGGCTCCGCCCTGGGCACCATCGTAGGGGTGCTGACGGACATTCAAAAGACCTTGAGGGACACCGTGGCACTCCAAGGGGCCCCTGACACTAGCCAGGACGACAAACTGCCCACCACCTCCGCCGGCGCTAGCGGGCAGGACGCCCCGCCACAGGACCACCACACCAGCACCCCACCCCCTGCAGACGGACAACCACCACGCAAGCGGGCCCTGAGATCCAGGAACAGGACAGAGCAAGATGGCAAGACCCCCGCCAGGAAATAAGTCCACCCTGATTGTCCTCCCACTGTCCCACTTTGTTACTCTGCCGAAATCGGAACTGCCCCAGCTCCACTTCCAATGCCCAGATGTGCAATGTACCTGTGAGACTAATAGACTGGATTCTGCCATGGACATTCCTCCACCATCACCCATCACCATTTTACAACCCCCCTCATTTTTTTGCACTTAAATAAACACCCTTGAAAACCCCCCAAAAAATGGAGTCAGTCTATGATTTGTAAATCTGTATTATCAATTACAGTTTCATAATTACCCATTGGAAGGCTAACATACCTATGTCACACATCACAAGTCCTTCAAGGATGCAAACAGTTGACACGTAGGTTACCACATTTGTGAAACTGAAATGGAAGGGGACAACTCAGTTAACAAATAGTGAGTGAAATGGAGGTACAGGATAGAGGTAGATGTGTGAAAGTCAATGTAATGGTAAAAAATAAAAAGTTCTCACCTGTGTGTCACTGGAAATATTGCTGTATGACTGACTCCCTGTTGTCGTTTTTGTCTTCCTCAGCTTCATCCTCATCACTGTCCACAGGCTCCACAGGCTCCACAGCTGCTACAACACCGTCATCTGGATCATCCTCCTGCAGAAAAGGCACCTGGCGTCGCAATGCCAAGTTATGGAGCATGTCGCACACCTTCTTCGGTGAGTAGAATAGGGATCCACCTGTCATATGGAGGCACCTGAACCTGACCTTAAGAAGGCCGAAGGTGCGCTCGATAACCCTCCTAGTCCGCCCATGGGCCTCATTGTAGCGTTCCTCTGCCCTGGTCCTGGGATTCCTCACTGGGGTCAAGAGCCATGACAGGTTGGGGTAACCAGAGTCCCCCAATAGCCATACACGGTGCCTCTGGAGTTGAGCCATCATATCAGGGATGCTGCTATTGCGCAGGATGTAGGCGTCATGCACAGAGCCAGGGAACATAGCATTTACCTGCGAGATGTACTGGTCTGCCAAACAGACCATCTGGACATTCATCGAATGATAACTCTTCCTGTTCCTGTACACCTGTTCACTCCTGCGGGGGGAACCAGAGCTACATGGGTCCCATCAATGGCACCTATGACGTTCGGGATATGTCCAAGGGCATAGAAGTCACCTTTAACTGTAGGCAAATCCTCCACCTCAGGGAAAATGATGTATCTCCTTACGTGTTTCAGCAGGGCAGACAACACTCTGGACAACACGTTGGAAAACATAGGCTGGGACATCCCTGATGCCATGGCCACTGTTGTCTGAAATGACCCACTTGCAAAGAAATGGAGTACTGACAGCACCTGCACGTCAGGGGGGATTCCAGTCAGATGGCGGATTGATGACATCAGCTCTGGCTCCAACTGGGTACACAGTTCCTGGATTGTGGCATGGTCAAACCTGTAGGTCACGATTAAATGTCACTCCTCCATTGTCAACAGGTCCACCAGCGGTCGGTACACCGGCGGATTCCGCCATCTTCTCATATGTCCCAGCTGACGGTGCCTACGAAGGACAACAGTGAAGAAACAGTCACTATTCCTCCAGGTATGTACCCACAGTCACACACAAGACTACACCAGACAATAAACCCTTCCTGTATGTGTGTTGAGTGTAGGCCTCAGTATGTGTGACACAGTTGAAAATGAATCCATGTGGGCACCTGAAATGGCGGCTGCCTGACCTCTAAAGTGGGACAATGGGATTGTGGAGTAACAGCGCTGGCGTTGCACAACGTCGCGGTAGGCGGTCGTAGAGCGCGGCGCAATGCTGCATTGGTTAACATTGGACCCTATGGGTCCCAGGAGCCAATGAACAGGTGCGCCGGCAGTGATGATGCGCCCCGCCGCGGACGTCACCGCCGCGGACGTCACCACCATTTTCTATCTCTTCAATCACTAGATACCTGACCTTCGACAGGAGAGGACCTACACTGCTAGTGCTGCTGTGACCTCGGTCTGGAAGCGACGATGGCTGCTGCGTCTGGGGAAAGGGCCCCTGCCTTCACTGCACAGGAGTTGGAGAAACTTGTAGATGGGGTCCTCCCCCAGTACACGCTACTCTACGGTCCTCCAGACCAACAGGTTAGTACACAGGGAGCACGTTGTAGGGGCTAGGCCTGGGTGGACAGGGCTGGGTGGAAGAGGGAAGGGGGCAGAAGTCATACTACAGTAAAGCATGGAAATAAATGGGCCACATGGTCAGATTATGGAGGGGGCCACACACATTGATGGTGCAGTTGGTAATGACTTCTCCTCTTCCCTTGTGCATGTCATGTAGGTCAGCGCCCACCAGAAGAGGGACATTTGGCATGCCATCGCCAAGGAGGTCCGGACCCTGGGGGCCCACCAGAGACGGGGCACCCACTGCCGGTAGAGATGGGAGGACATTCGCCGCTGCAGCAAGAAGACGGCGGAGGCTCAGCTGGGGATGGCCTCCCAACGTGGGAGGGGTGCCAGTCGTACCATGACCCCCCTGATGTTCCGGATCCTGGCGGTGGCCTACCCAGAGTTGGATGGGCGCTTAAGGACATCACAGCAGACACAAGGGGGTGAGTACAACCTCATTCTGCTGACTTTGCGTGCAGTGGAGGTGTCTGGGTGGGGGAGGTGGGCTGTGGGTGTCCCTAGGCCAGGGCGAGTTAGTTAGGCAAGGCCCCTCCGTAATGTAGGCCATGTGGCACTCTACCCCACCTCAGAAAATTAGCAAGTTGAGGTATAGTTGCCCCGTGACACCCATGTGCGCAGATTTCAAACATTGCCATGTAGGCCATATCCCTGAAATTGCATGTGCAGATGGCAGGAGCGCGGCGTTGTGCATGGGGCTGCTGCGTCTGTCTTGTCCGCCAACGGTAGCGGTATGCCATGCACTAAAACTCTCTTTCTTCTGTCTCCCCCCCTTTTCCTGCTCTCCCTGTCCTTTTGTACATCAGCATCAACAGGCGGAGGTACAGTGGCACCAGAGCATGAGGGAGCTGCATCCCACATGCCCACATGGCCATGGAGGGCCACACCACAGACTCTGAATGCACCAGTGGGATGGAGGGTGAGGGGAGCTTCACATCGGTACTGGATCAGCAACCAGCGACACGGACTCGTCCGACGATGGGAGCTCCATTGTGGTGGCGGCACCATCTGTGCCCCCCACTTCTACAGGTACAGCCGCCACCTCCCCTACCAGCACCGCCCTCCCAGCAGCCCCTCAGCGTTCGCCCCGTGCCCGCTCACCCAGGAGGGTGGGCATCACCTTCGCCCCAGGCACCTCAGGCCCTGCCCCAGTCACCCCTGCTGCCCTCAGTGAGGAGGCCATTGACCTCCTCAGGTCACTCACTGTTGGGCAGTCTACCATTGTGAATGCCATCCAGGGTGTAGAACGAGAGTTGCAACACGGTAATGCATTCCTGGAGGGCATTCATTCTGGTCAGGCTGTCCTTCAGCGAACCCTGCTATCTCTGTCCTCAGCACTGATGGCAGCCATTGTCCCTGTGTCTAGCCTCCCCCCTCCAACTTCCTCCACCCAGACCCAATCCCCTGTACCCCAGCCCATCCCAAGCACACCTACAAACCAGCATGCACACAAGTCAACACACCCAAGTAGCTCAAGCAAACATAGGCACCACACACACCACAGGCACTTACACAAGCATCACACACATACGGATACAGCAACATCCACTGTCTCCACTGTGTCCCCCTCCTCTTCTTCTCCCTCCTCCCTCCCAGTCTCGTCTACACACACACCTGCATGCACCACATCTACAGGCACTAGGACTCGCACCAGGACACCCAGCACCACAAACCGCTCACCTGCACTCACCACCTCCACTGCTATTTACACGTCCCCTGTGTCCTCTCCCAGTGTGTCTGTAACGCCCCCTCCCAAAGTACACAAATGGCGGCAATCACTCACCCAACATCCATCCACCTCACGACAGCCTCCACTACCTGCACCTGCACCCAACACAGCTAAGGTGACACCTCCTACAACCACCTCCTCTTCCTCCACTCCCAGACCCCCTCCAGCTACCCATCCCAGTGTCCGTCAGAAACTGTCCCTCTGTCAAATTGACCTTTTTGCCCCCACCCCCCCCTCCAATTCATCAGTCCCGTCGTAGCGCCTCAGCCAAAAAGCCTCCAGTACCAGTGGTGCGTGTTCCAGGTTTTTGGAGTGCACCGTCCACCAGGGCAGGCAGTAGGACCCGGAGCCAAGGCACTGGCAGCCCACCCCCTGTAAAGGCTCCGAAATTGGAGAGTGGACGACGGGACCGTGTCAAGACACCTGGTGGGACAACAAGTGAAATGGGATCGAAGGCGATTGGTGAGTCAGCTGTAACTCCAAAAAAGGTGGGGAAGGTCCAGAGGAAGTCTGCCCAGCTTGTTGTGAGAGCCAGGGCGGAGAAGTGCGCCATCCTTTCCGGCGGTCCAGACACAACCGCCAGCACTGTCGTCACTGGTCCAGAGACCACCGCCAGAGTCACAGCCCAGGAGGGCCCAAGTATCGTCACTGGTCATGAGACCACCGCCAGAGTCATTGCCCAGGAGGGCCCAAGCATCGTCACTGGTCAGGAGACCACCGCCAGAGTCATTGCCCAGGAGGGCACAAGTATTGTCACTGGTCATGAGACCACCGCCAGAGTCATTGCCCAGGAGGGCCCAAGTATCGTCACTGGTCATGAGACCACCGCTAGAGTCACAGCCCAGGAGGGCACAAGTATCGTCACTGGTCCAGAGAGCACCGCCAGAGTCACAGCCCAGGAGGGCACAAGTATCGTCACTGGTCCAGAGAGCACCGCCAGAGTCACAGCCCAGGAGGGCACAAGTATCGTCACTGGTCCAGAGAGCACCGCCAGAGTCACAGCCCAGGAGGGCACAAGTATCGTCACTGGTCCAGAGAGCACCACCGGAGTCACAGCCCAGGCGGGGCCAGGATGCCACAGCCCCGCTGGGCAATGATGGAACGTCATGCTACACACCAATGTCCAGTGTGGAAATCGTCATGCCACACACCAATGTCCAATGTAGAAATCGTCATGCCACACACCAATGTGTGTACCAGAACCGCCATGTCTTAGCACCGCTGAACAGGGCAAAGACCGCCATGTCATACCACCGCTGAAGAGGGCAAAGACCGCCATGTCATAGCACCGCTGAACAGTCCTGAACCGCCATGTCAAAGCACCGCTGAACAGGGCAAGGACCGCCATGTCAAAGCACCGCTGAACAGGGCAAGGACCTCCATGTCAAAGCACCGCTGAACAGGGCAAGGACCGCCATGTCATAGCACCGCTGAACAGTCCTGAACCGCCATGTCATAGCACCGCTGAACAGGGCAAAGACCGTCATGTCATAGCACCGCTGAAGAGGGCAAAGACCGCCATGTCATAGCACCGCTGAACAGGGCAAGGACCGCCATGTCATAGCACCGCTGAAGAGGGCAAAGACCGCCATGTCATAGCACCGCTGAAGAGGGCAAAGACCGCCATGTCATAGCACCGCTGAACAGGGCAAGGACCGCCATGTCATAGCACTGCTGAAGAGGGCAAGGACCGCCAAGTCAAAGCACCGCTGAAGAGGGCAAAGACCACCATGTCATATCACCGCTGAACAGTCCTGAACCGCCATGTCAAAGCACCGCTGAACAGGGCAAGGACCGCCATGTCATAGCACCGCTGAAGAGGGCAATGCACCGGGTATTAATGAATGGCCCACCACATCAGGCATCCTTATCCCATGTGCAGCTGGGACAGTGACAGGACACTATCTTTCACTAGGAGACTCATCCAGTCTGGGCACCAGTCACCCCTCAGTACCAGAATGGACCTGCATCAACTTGAGAGACTGTGGCTTTGCACTCCCCAGGATGGCACAGTGGGCGAACCACCCACTGTAGTGACTTTAGAGACTGTGGCTTTGCACTCCCCAGGATGGCACAGCGGGCAAACCACCCACTGTAGAGACTTGAGAGACTGTGGCTTTGCACTCCCCAGGATGGCACAGCGGGCAAACCACCCACTGTAGAGACTTGAGAGACTGTGGCTTTGCACTCCCCAGGATGGCACAGCGGGCAAACCACCCACTGTAGAGACTTGAGAGACTGTGGCTTTGCACTCCCCAGGATGGCACAGTGGGTAAACCACCCACTGTAGAGACTTGAGAGACTGTGGCTTTGCACTCCCCAGGATGGCACAGTGGGCAAACCACCCACTGTAGAGACTTGAGAGACTGTGGCTTTGCACTCCCCAGGATACACCAATGGGCATGGAGCCCCGTCATGGATCTGGCTTTGCATTCATCTGGCTGAGGTGCCCCCCCGTTCCCTTCCCCCTGAGGTGCCTGTAGTGTTTCTATCTGATGCCCTGGCAGTGTTCTCTCCGATTTTGGTCAGGTATCTATTGTGGGCCTCGCCCATGCATTTTTGGACTGTTTGTGCACGGACATTGTTGTGTACATATCTGCACTACTTCTCGGATTGTATATATGTAAATAAGAGTGATTTTCTAATACATATATTTGTATATTATTGTATGACATGTATATTGGCACATTACAAAGTTTGACCGAAATTCGCATTGTCTTTGCATTCTTCCGGGGGAATCGTGGGTTGTTACTGTGATTTTTGTGACTGCATTGGTGTGTGTTGTACTATGTGAGGGTGGGGGTGGGGGTGTTTGGTGGGTGTCCCCATAACTTTTGCCTCTCCCCTCCCCCGTGTCGTAGGTGCTGTACTCACCGGTATCTTCTGCGCCTACGTCGCTGTTGGTCGTGAAGGAGCAGAAAGACAAGGGCAGGTAGTATTTGGAGTTCCGGGTCCATGGAGTCGTCGTTCCTCGTGGGATGTGTAGAAGGTGAGGGTTTTCCCATAGCAATAGCTGTTTCTGCCGTGTTTTTATCCACGGTGAATCCGCCCTTTTAAAAGGTGGCGGATTGGCCTGTTGTGATACTGTGGGCGGTACATTGTCTTCCGCCTGTCTGTTGGCGGTGACCGCCGCACTGCTTGTCTGTACCGCCGTGGCGGGCGGTGTGTTAAAGTGGCTGTCTTTGTTGGCGGTTTCCGCCAGGGTCATGATTCCCTTTTTTTGTCCGCCGGCCTGTTTGCGGTATTACCGCACCTTTAACACCGTCCGCCAGGGTTCTAATGACCCCCCTAGTCTTCGAGGAAACCTCTTAAAGGTATTTAAAACTCTGAAATTATAAGTTTCTGACTTTTCATAACTAAGACATTTGTGACATTTGTATACTCAATAGTATACGCGTTTAGACGTAATACTTTAAATCCGTTTGGTCCTTGAAACGGAATGACTCTGCACGCGCCGCATCGTGCTGCTTATTTTTGAAAGAACTCTTGCCTTGCACGCGCCGCATCGCGCTGGACTCGCGCTTAACTCGCGCTACCAAAACAGGCGGAAAAGGAATCATTAAATAGAAAATTGACACGCATTTTAAACGAGCTTGACTCGCGCTCGACTCGCGCTGTTGCTAAACGCGCAGGAAATAAATCATCACAAACTGACACACGCAATAAACACGAGGAAAGAAAAAAAATAAACTTACCGTATTCTGCAGCCAACGTTTGAACAGAACGAGGAAGACTGTTTCTGATGAAATAAAAGAAAAAGTAAAAGAAAGACTATGTTTTCTAAAACAGTGAAGAAAGACTTTAAAAAAAAAAAAAGAAAAAGGAAAAGTGATGCAAAACAACTTCTTTTCTATTTGTAAATTAAAAATTGTGCAAATACACATATAACTCATTGGAATGAGAATAGAAATTATACTGCGAAAAGTAAAACATAGTTAGAGCACAGAAAAAAAAAGAAAAAAAAAAAATGAGTGATCAAAGCATATTAGCACCTCCACCATTTCTAGCAACTCCAGGTGATCCACCTCTACCCTGGAAACAATGGAAGAAATTTTTTAACACCTATATGTTGGCTATTGGCAGTGATCGATATGCCCCTCCTAGACGTCAAGCTATATTATTGCATCACCTTGGTATTGAGGGTAGAAGGATATATGAGAATTTACCAGAGGTCTCGCTAGGAATGGGAGATGGCCAGCCTACTAACGTCTTTGACATGTCTGTACAGATGTTAGATATACAATTCACCCCAAAGACGAATCTCGTATTACAACGTCACAATTTTTTTTCAAGAGTACAGCAAAAAGATGAAGACATTGCATCCTATGTGGCAAGTCTAAGGGGGATGGCATTATCCTGCGAGTTTGATCAATTACTAGATTCCCTAATAAGGGACCAGCTTGTGAGGTGTAAGAGTGATAAAAGGATACAGGAAAAATTATTAATGAAGAATCTGAACTTGGAAGAGGCAATACAGATTGCTAAAAGAATGGAGCACGCCGCTGTATGGCTTCAAGAAATGGATGTAAATCCTAAACAACTTGAACAAGGAATTGTGACAGAAGTAAAGAAGAAAGAAGAACCTCACGGTGCAGTTCGATGGAATAGGTGTGATAGGGATTGTGACGATGTGAGAGTAAATAAAGAGGATAAACGTAAAATGCAAGATCGGAGAATTATAAAATGTTATCGATGTGATGCTCCAGGGCATATAGCTTCCAGTAAAACATGTGCTGCCAGGAATGCTATATGTCGTCGTTGTGGGAAAAGGGGGCATTTTGCCAAAGCTTGCAGATTCAAATCTGGTGTAGATAATAAAATGGTTCAGGAGGTAGAAGACATCTTCGAGACTGTGGAAGACATAATCTTGACGGTCCATGGAGAATTGATCTCCCACAAATGCGAGGAAATCTCAATCCAAGAAGTCAAAAAGGAGAGTACTGGTGCACTAGATAAACCACATATCCAAGCAATGTTAGATGATGTTCGGGTCAAGTTATTGGTAGACTCTGGAAGCTTGTTTACCCTTATTTCGAAAGAAGTGTTCGATTCTGGATGGGCAAATCTTGCACACAAAAACTTGACAATTCCTGATATAAGAGCCGTGGGATATGCAGGAAGGAAGATAGAGATCATAGGAATATGCTGGATGACTATTTCCTTCAAAGAGAGGATCATTCAGGGGAAAGTATACATCACTGACTTTGGAACAAATCTTCTAGGATGGCGCCATCAGAAGGACCTAGGAATAATTTTGAACCCTAACGCAAAGGAACCTGTGTCACTCACTGAGGAGACAAGTATTGGTGTTGTGACCTAACCTCTGGAACACGATCTTGTTGCAAAGTATCCTGAGGTTTTCTCTTCTAAATTGGGCCTTCTGAGGGGGTTTGCGCATAAGATCATAGTAAAGAAAAATACTACACCTATAGTACACAAAGTAAGAAATGTTCCGAATTTAATGAGGGAGCAGTTGAAACAAGAACTGGAAAAATTATTGAAAGAGGACATAATTGAACCAATCGAATCTTCGGAATAGTTGGCTCCAGTGGTGGTTGCGCCAAAGGAAGATGGAAAGATTCGCCTATGTATTGACCTTAGGGACCTCAACAAATGCATATGGGTTGATCGTCAACCCCTTCCAAATATTACAGAGATGCTATCTATAAAGTTGAAGGGCAATACATTCAGTGTCCTGGACATGTCTTCTGCGTACCACCAAATAAATCTGCATGTTGACTCACAGCATTTAACATCCTTTGTGACTCCGCTAGGAGCTTTCAGGTATAAGAGGATGCCTTTTGGACTTGCCTCTGCTTCTGCGGTGTTCCAAAGGATAATGGAGCGCGTTTTTGGGGGCATGAGTCGTGTACTATGTTTCCAGGATGACATATTGATCGTAGGGGAAGATGAATCTGACCATGATCTTTTATTTCACGAAGTGATGCACAGATTAAAAAGGAACGGCTTAACGATTAAGAGAGAGAAGTGTCAAATTCGCAAGCGAGAAGTGACATATTTGGGACACACAATAAATGAGCAGGGGATTAGGCCAAAGAAAAGCATTGTCTCTTCAATTAAGCATGCTCCAGAACCTAATTCAAAAGAAGAACTGAGGTCGTTTCTCGGACTCGCAGAATATTGTTCCAAGTTTGTTAAGAATTTTACTGAGATAGTTGGACCGTTAAGGAAACTTATGAAGAGGGGAGTGGCATATGAAAGGGATGAAAATTGTAAGCACTCCTTCCAAGTACTGAAGGACCATATTTCGGGTGTTCCCACTTTAGGAATATTTGATTCAAGTGCCAAGACTTTCTTAACTACTGATGCTAGTAATGTGGGTGTTGGAGCTGTATTAACTCAGGTTAAGGAAGGTGAGGAACGTATCATTGGTTTTGCGTCCAGGAGATTACAAGGTGCTGAAGTCTCATACTCTGTAATAGAGAGAGAGGCCCTAGCCTGTTGTTGGGGTATAAACCATTTTAAGTTTTATCTGTGGGGTTTACCCTTTAAATTGAAGACCGACCACAAACCACTAACCTATATTTTTAAAGGAGGACGCGGTCTGGAAGGTGGTATTACCCCGCGTATTTCCAAGTGGTTGTTGTCGGTATTGAATTACAACTTTACTGTGGAATTTGTGAAAGGAAGTAAGAATGTTGTGGCGGACTATTTGTCAAGAGCCCCCGTGGACGGACGAGAGTCTCTGGAGGAGGGGTCGAAAGATGTTGTAAGTACTATTCTAGGAGAGATGGCTATAACGGTACAAGAATGGGATCAGGCAGAGAACAGTGACCCCATTATGTTGGTTGTAAAGGAAAGGGTAGTGAATGGCTGGAAGAATGGTGATGAGCGTGATTGTGATTTGGATAAGTATTTTAGTATTAGAGGTCAATTAAGTATAGTTAATGGAAGATTGTTAAGGAGGGACCAGCTTGTTCCACCTGTTAGTATACATAAACACATTATAGAGATTACCCATCAGGGACATCTGGGCAGGGGGATAATGAAGAGGAAGGTGAGACAGACATTCTGGTGGCCTGAGATGGACAAACAAGTGGAGGAAGCAGTAAAAAATTGTGTGGCGTGTGCCAATAGCAATAAGACCAAAGTGTTAAGACAGGTACCCCTGGCTCCTGTAAAATTCCCAAATCGTCCATGGGAAAAATTGGGTGTAGATTTTTTTGGACCTATATCCAGCCTGGGGGTAAGGTGCAAATATATACTTGTGTTGGTAGATTATCATTCTAAGTGGTTTATTACTAAGGTGGTTGAGCATGTGAAAACCTCAGTAGTGATAGGGTTCTTTGAGGAGGTATTTATGGAAGAGGGTATACCTAGATCTATTGTGTCCGATAATGGGGTGCAATTTATATCATCAGAGATGACTGACTATTTACAAAGAGTTGGAATTAGACGTGAGAGGCTGGCACTTTTCCATCCTCAAGCGAATGGTCTGGTGGAGAGGGTAAACCGGCTGATAATGGAGAACATACAGTTATCCTTGGCGAATCAACTTTCGTGGAAAGAAGAATTGAGTAAGATGATATGGACCTATCGAACAACTCCCCATTCAATAACAGGAGTGTCCCCTTTTGTATCGTTAAAGGGGAGAGAACCTGGTGTATTAGAATGTCCGGTATGGTTGAGGACCAATAAGAAAGTGATAGTTGACAGAGAGTCAATAAAGGCAAGGGTTGAGAAAATGCAGGAAAGGTGTGCCATGCACTACAACAGAAGGATGAATGTGAAATCTCAGGATATACAGAGAGGAGATTGGGTGGCAGTAAGGAAGAAAGGTATTGTTCTTAAAGGAGAAAGCAAATATTTTCCTCCCCAACGTGTGCTGAATGTAAAAAAAAATGTGGTGATTTTAGAAAATGGTTCCACATGGAACATGGGAAGTGTTTGCAAACTTAATTGTTGAAATCTCCCTGATGCTCTATATTCTTGTATATAGTTGATTATGTTACATTCATTCTTCTTTTACTTTTAAGTATAATGAAAGGGGGGAGGTGTGTGGAGGTGTTATTATTCAGTGTACTATTCATTATGCCTTTAGAAGCATCTCCTTTGTAGAATCCAGAATGTGGTGATGCAGCAAGCTGATGTCAAGAATAGAATGGTGGAGAGAGAAAGGCTCTAGGAGGAGATCAGAAAGGCTGTGCTTCATAACTGCTGAAGGTGTTATGATTCTTATCTTCAATAAAGGAAACCTATGAAAAGGAAGAAGGATTTGTGTGAATAATCCTTACACCACAGCTGATCACATCAGGAGAGCAGGCAGTGGTCAATAGGACCCCATTCTGCTACCAGATACCATGCACATAATGACTAAGTGTAAGGTTGAATCCCTTCTAGTATTTGCCACTGGTGCAGCTGAAATTTGACGGTTACCTTTAACATCACAATGTTGATCTATATGTGACCATATTGACATCTTTAACTTGTGAAACTCATAGCAAGCTAATTGTAAAGTGGTGCACTGAAAGTCTACATTAGGTGCAGTCATTATATTGTAGAATCTAAGGCACTGATTTATACTTTTTGATGCTAAACTGCACTAATCCAGTTAAGCGTCAAAAAGTATACCGCCGGCTAACGCCATCCCAAGATGCCGGCCGAGCATCATATTTATGGCATGACATTAACCAGCGGTACGGCCCGGTTAGCGTCAATATATTTGATGCTAACCGGGTGGGGGAGACGTAGGGAAAACTTACCTTAGTGCACGAGTTATAGTTTCTTTAAATAACTCGGACTATAAAAGCTGAATTTCTATGGTGTTGTGCATGTAAAATCTGAACCTAACTATAACGCCCCTGTAACCTTAGTTTTTCTGGTGAATTTCTAAAGTTTTTTAAAATCTATTTCCAAACTACAACGCTAACCCTTTAACGTTTTTTTAAAGTGAATAGCAAGGGTTTTTTTTAACACTAAGAAAGACGCCCATCACAATGCATGGTGGGAGGGGGTGGGACGCAGGGTATGGCCCTTAGCCAAGCTTGCTGGTCCTGTCCCCTCCTCTTTGTCATCTATTGTCCAAGACCATACCCCTGCCCTCTTGTGTGTGGCTGTTGTTCTGCCACTGCCCTTCCCGCCTGCCATGAACAGTGAGCTGGCTGCCCCATCCAACTTTCCCCATTCTGCATCAATGGGATTTTTCCAATTTTTGAACACGCCTACATACCGAACCACTGAATGAATTTACACCAAATGTGGCAGAAAGCTAGCTCTTGGACCAGAAAGAGTGATATTTTCTGATTTGGTGTAATTCTGTAGGTAGTTTTGGAGTCATTAGAGTTAAAAAAAAATATAGATATCTAGGGACGTGGACCCTCCACAGACACTACTGTCCCTGGCCTGATATCTGATTGGCTGCCAACACTTCAACAAGAAAGTGTTGGCAGCCATCTTGGGACTTGGCTTCAGCCGAGTCTCATTAAAAAAAAATAAGAAAAAGAAAAGGGGCCAGGGTAGGGTCAACCTGAGCCACTAACCTTGGTCTAAGGGTCACCCGTGAACCCCACCACAGCTAAAAAGCATTAAAAAACAAAATCTGCAGATGGATCTTCAGATTTTCCTGAGATTTCTTTTTTTTTAAAAAGGGCAGTCTTCCGCCCTTTTCTTTTGCCCCCCTGTAGGTCAGGTCCCGGGAGCATTGGGGGCTTTAAAACAGAGGATGGCGGGGGCCCGCCTTCTAGGGCTTGTATTTGCCCCAGAGACTGCTACTCCCTGGAGAAAAACAGTAATTTGATATGGGGGAGGCCCTCGGGACAGTCACGTCCCTTGGGCTAAAGATTAAATTAACACAGGGGGGCCTCTGCTGCACCCATCTGCCCTGGGGACCACCACCTCCCTGAGGCAAAAAGTCAGATTGCTGCCACATCCACCTCCTCCCTACACTCTGTTGTCTGAGTCCATGTACCAGAACCCTCCCTCCTACCCTGCGTGGCCCGATGTCCTGCCATTGCCCTCTATTTAGCTTGATGTCCCTGTCCACTCCTCCTGTCCTCCGTGCCCAATTCTATGCCTCATCCTTGCCCTTCAGCTTAGCCTCTGTTCTTTGCTTGCTGTCCCTACCCTCCTTCCCCTGCCTTCCAATGTCTGTGTGCATGCCTCTGCTCCCTCTTTTTTGCCCACCCTGTTCCATGGACCTGTCACAACCTATCCTATCTACTCTGAGTGTTCTGTTGAACTGCCCCTCCCATGTGCCTAGCAAAGTCAGCCGTCTGCCGTCTGTCCCTGCCACCCCCACACCGCCTGTCTGATTTCCATGTCCCATCCCCTCCCTCCTGCCCTCCATGTTTCATTTTGCTGCCACTCCCTTCTGCCCTCCATGCTCTGTTTGTGCTGCATCTGCTTCTCCTGCCTTCCCTCAGTGGTTTGTTAGTCAGCCCCTTCCTCTTTTCTCTGTGTCTGTGTGCAGGCCCTATGCCTCCCTTCTGTCCTCCATGGTCCTTTGTGCATGCTCCGGCCCCCTCCCTCTTGCCCACCATGGCTGTTGTGCTGCCACTAACCCTGTCGCTGCCATGCATGGCCTTCTGTGCTGCTACATCTCCTCCCACATGCCCACTGAAGTCAGCCTGCTGCACCTGACCTCCTCCCACCTTCCCTCTGTTGTCTGTGCGTATGCCATTATTGTCTCACTGTTTCCACCCATGGTGTGTTGTGTTTCCAGTGCCCATCCCGCCTGCCCTCCATGGTCAGCTTGCTGCTCCTGCCCTGCTTCCTAGACCCATGCCCTCCGTTTTCCATGTGCAGGCCCCTATCCCCTCCCTCCTACCTTGTCTTGTCTATTATCATGTCCTTGCCCCCTCCCCCATCCCCCGTGCCCTTCATGATCCGTTATGGTGCAACTGTCCCTCCTGTCTGTTCGGTACGGCCTTCTTGCTGTCCTTGCCTCTTTCTACTCTGTGTCTGTTGTCCATGTGCATTGCCCTGTCCCCTCCCTATGGCTTTCTATTGTCCATTGTGCTGCACTGCTGTCCTGCTTGCCCTGTGTGGTGTAATGTGCTATTGCAACCCCTGACGCCTGCCCTGTAATTTCAGTTTGGTGCACCTGCCTACCTCTCCCGTTATCCGAGTCCATGTCCCTACCTCTTTCTTTCTGCCCTCCGTGATCCAATGTACCATACTTTCCAACATTTTGAACTTGGTAAGAGAAAGATTTTGAAAAAAACGACATGGAGAATTGATTATCCCCATTGACTTACATTGAAAAGAGGAGACTTTAGGCAGGAGACAAATAAAATAAAGCTCTTTTGGTCTTAAAAACATCGGAGGTCTCCTGCTTAATTCGGGTCTGTTGTCATGTATGGTTGTACTGCCACTGCCTCTTCCTTCTGCCGTCAATGGTCTGTTATACTGCCACAGCCGCTCCTGTTTATCCTGCATGGTTGTTTTGTGACCCTGCCCCCCTTTCCTCTGCCCTTCATGGTCCGTTGTGTCGCCACTTCCCCTCCTGCCTGCCCAGCGTGGTCAACTTGTCCCCTCTGGACCTCATTCCCTGTCCTCAATTATCCAAGTCTGGGCGCCCAACATCTGCCTCCTCACAGTATTCTAATGAACAACTAGATTTTTAATAATCTACATCTATTAAAAATGTGCAGAACTCCTGATGTCATCGTGATGTATTCAAAGCATTTCCTTTAGACATTTTAAAACTGAGAGGGTCTTATTCCCATAGAAATTATGGGTAGTGCTCTAAAAAACTAAAATGAGGACATTTTCTGGGTTGTCAAATAGCGATAAAGCACTTTTAAATGATTTGCTGCCTTTATGTTTTTTTATCCAGTTGATCACTTGGGGTAGGTGATGTGCGATTATGTCCAGAGCTGCAGAATTTGCAACTGGGGAACCAGGTTCGAATTTTGGCATCAGCTTGACATCCTGTGATTCTGGGAAAATCACTTAGGAGCATATTTATACTTTTTGACGCAAAACTTCTCAAACACAGTTTGGCATCAAAAAGCTTAGCGCTGGCTAGTGCCATTTTTTTGTGCCGTCTGGGTGTCATATTTATACCATGATGCAAGACGGTGCTAAAACTGGTTAGAGTAAAAAAAAATTACGTTAACCATTGCGCCTTGTCGTGAGGCAAAATGATGTTAATGCCGCAAAAATGACTCTAACCTGTTTTACGGCATGTACATTTGTCCAAAACGGATATGCACCATTTTTTACCGCATTAGCATCAACTGCAGGGGTCATTCTGGAGGAACTGGTCACTGAAATCTCAGAATAGCGTTGACTACCTGGAAACACCAGAAATTCATGGTTAATTACATGGGGAACATTAATGCTGAAATGTCAAGTGCAAGAAGGGGGAGACACATAGGACACACTAAATGCATGTCAAAGGTGTGCAGAGGGACGCATTGCACATGAAGCAATTTGCACCATTCAGACGTAAGCTACACATGTACCTATGCCTTGGTAATGCCATGCACCACAACACATACACAACCTGGACATATGTCAATCACCAGGGCTAGATACCTACCTGTACATATGCAGTACACAGGATGGAAGGCATGTCTAATGACTGTGCCTCTGGTTGTGTCATCACAACATGCCTTGCATACAGTCAAACAAACCCTACCAAGACGACCAAGACATCAGAGACTAGGAAGTCAGTCAATACCATTCCTGGGGTTACATCGTGGTGGTGTCCCTTGCAGTAACACCTTGTAACTGCCTTGCCTCATTGCCAAAACACATGTGTGCTGCATCTTACAGCACACAATTTATTGCAACCTTTCCCAACAGTTCCCAGACGTGCCGGTAGCACCACCACCCGGCACATTAATAACACATCCACATAAGGCTGCCACCACTCCATTATGCAGTAAGGATGCCCCATGGGTGCAGGGAAAAATAATCTGGGCAGGCGCTGGGGGAATAGCAGGGTGGTCCTGTATCACTGGAAACATGCCACTACCCAGAGCCACTAAACTGGTGTGGTGTGGCGCCACACATTTTGACGCTGATCAGAACTGTGCCACTAAAGAAAGTATGTACTACAGATTGCAAACTGTAGGTCACAACAAATACAGGCTGAGCCCACAACTACTCTGACACAAACATGTGAGACACATTGGAATGGGGAAATAACCACACACAGACAACACATAGGGGGTCATTCTGACCCTGGCGGCCGGTGGCCGCCAGGGCCACCGACCACGGGAGCACCGGCAACAGGCTGGCGGTGCTCCTACGAGCATTCTGACCGCGGCGGTTCAGCCGCGGTCAGAAGTGGAAAGTCGGCGGTCTCCCGCCGACTTTCCGCTGCTCGGGGGAATCCTCCATGGCTGCGGAGCACGCTCCGCAGCCATGGGGATTCTGACACCCCCTACCGCCATCCTGTTCCTGGAGGGTCTCCCGCCAGGAACAGGATGGCGGTAGGGGGTGCCGCGGGGCCCCCGTAAGAGGGCCCCGCAAAGTATTTCAGTGTCTGCCAGGCAGACACTGAAATACGCGACGGGTGCAAATTGCACCCGTCGCACCCCTGCAACTACGCCGGCTCAATTCTGAGCCGGCGTCCTCGTTGCAGGGGCATTTCCTCTGGGCCGGCGGGCGCTCTTTTGGAGAGCGCCCGCCGGCCCAGAGGAAATGTTAGAATGGCCGCCGCGGTCTTGTGACCGCGGTGCGGTCATTTGGCGGCGGAACCTTGGCGGACGGCCTCCTCCGTCCGCCAAGGTTAAAATCAGGCCCATAGTGTATGACTGTGTACATAATGGTGTACAATTTCACATTGATGGGCGGGGGATGGTGCATTGGTAAGTCTGGTGTTGGTAAGACTGCCAGTGCAGTGTACCCTTTGCGGGTGGCAGTATGAGTCACACGTTGGGATGGCGGTGGAAATCTGTCTGCTCATGGTAGCTCTGTGGGGCACTTAGTACAACATTGTTGATGGATCAAATAGAGTTAGTGTCAGACAGGACACGCTGTCCTTAGCCCTACAAATCAGGCAGTGGAAAGGGCAAAGGGGCAGGGCATGGGTCCCCGTGCTCTGCCCAAGCCAGGAGCATGGGCTGTGCACGGGGACCCAGGGGCACACCACACCACATCACCCCCAACCTTTGCATGAGGGTTTCAATGCCATGCAAAGGCTGGTGGAAAAGCGGGAACACACCAAGAGGGTTGCGCTGATCATAATACTTGTCTGGTGTCACAAAACAGGTGGCATCGCCAGTCTGTAATCTGCCGGCAACCAGCCAGTGCCAGGCCATTGGCCCATGGGACATTCCCAGTGGACAACATGTGCCACTACCAACTGCGCTGTTGGGGGTGGTCAAATAGACAATGGCAGTCAGGTGGTCATAGGACTGCCGGACTTGTAATGAGGATCCATGTATGCACCAATATGACTACCTGCAAAATCTCCATCAAACTAGCTTGAGGCCCTGACCTAAGTTCAACTCCAGTTAACTGGCTATGTCCATAAACTAATTTACCATCAGGCACTGTCACGGAGAAAATGATGTACACAACAAATGCTACCCATGCTAGCCATCCCTGGGTCCACCCCGTGCCTGTCTCAATTTAGCTGCACTGCCACTATGCTGCATCTCTTACATCAAGGTGAAAGGATGGCTGCATTGAGGGGGAGATCAAAGTTGTGGAGGGAGGAGCACCTGCCAGCACAGACAGAAGATGAAATGGAAATCTGCTAGGTCCGTGTGTGCTGCACAATGTACACATACATCAACATGAGGAGCTATCAAAGGAAACAACAGCATAGGGTCTTGGCAATGCCACCTCTGGGGTGGTGTAAGGTGTGAGTACTGCCTGGGTGTATGTGAAACATGTAAGACTTGGACAGGGTCATATTTCAATGTGTGTTGCTGTGGCTTGACTACTGTAACACCCATTGCAAGGCCATTCCATGCAAATGGATGCATAAGGAGGGTCGACAAGAACAAGATGGTGTCAAGCCACCAAAAGGATTTACATCACACCTAGTGGATATGACGCAGCCAATAGTGCCACCTGAGCTTCCCCTCATGTTACACTCTGGGGCAAAGGGCTGATAGTCTGCAACCATGATGTACAGGAACAATGTTTGGGAAGTAAGATGACAATGAGCCTCCAATAGCAAGTCAGTGACGTGACATGTCAACTGCCACAACACAGAAAGATTGATTTTACACCATCTCATTGAAGAGGATGATACCTCTCCTGCTGATCTGCCTACCTCGATGACCTGGATGAGAAGCTGACAACCATCAGCCAAGAGGCCCTCCAAGAAGTCCTGGTATCCCTCCAGATACCACCACCAGTCACAAGGAGGACAAAGAATGTAGCAGCCACCCCAGATGCCCCACCCAACACCCCAACAGTACGACCTGCCAGCACCAACACAGCTGAGGACTCTGAGAACCCAGGGACCAGCTTTGAGAGGACAGCGGTAGAAGTCCAGCGGGAGCTGGCCAAGCAGGTGTGGATGGGGATGGAAACTGTGGCAGCTAGTCTATAGGGTATGAACACGTGTCTCGTTACGGCCAATGAACATACTGCAGGCAAACGAGGCACACACTCCCCACTGCATGGAGTCCAGCAGTGTCTGAGGGACATAGCTGCTGCCATGAGGGAGAGGCCACAACAACTGCCCTCCCAAACTGGCCACAGCATGATTGAGAACAAGCTGAACTCCATGCACCGGGAAGTGGCCTCATTCAGGGCAGACATGGCTGCCTACCACCGGGATGTTGCTGCTATCCTGAAAAATCAGTAGCTCCTCCTTGCTGTAGTGATGCCATATGTTGTTCCACAAATGGCAGCTGCCGGGAATTGGGATTCCACATCTCCAACCACTGAAGTGTGTGTGGCCACCTCTACCTCCATACCAACACGATCAAGGGGAGAGGAGACACCACACACATCGGAGGATGAATATGTGGAACGGATCAGCTTCACTTGCAGGAGTTCCTGGTAGAACCAGCCCATGCCACATGGGTAGTGTTCTCCTTTGTCCTGTGCTTGATATCATGCCAGTGTTAGCACAGTTGGATATGTGCACTCTTCACCCACACACTGTTGACCTGTCTGCTATAGACTGTTGCTGTCTCTCACTTACCAATTGGCAATTCTTGTTCCTCCGCACTTAACCACACTTTACCCAAGCATGACCCATGACATGTCACGCAACCCTGGACTTGTGTTGTGTCACGATTGTATGGATCTCACAAATGGGGTCACTGACCTGGATATTGTAAATATCACACTACAACACTGGTAATTAAACACCTCCTACACAAACAACTACACAAACAACATGTCTTTGTGTTTTGTGATCCATCTACTACGCTTAGTAATTGTGATGTGTGTAACCATGTCATTAGTCACAGAATGTCAGTACAAGAGTGCAGGACTGTGGGGGCACATACCTACACACAAGGTCCCTAACATGACAAATATTAATGCTGGTCTTATCCCCTACAAGCAATTCACTGAGTATGTTACAAATAAAGAACACATGTATGCTTCACTCACCACATACGGCAGGAATGGCTGTAAAACAGTACAAGGGCAAAATTGTCAGCTGGGAGTACCAGTAGAACACATTGATGTGATACAGAGGTACCTAACCTCATTAGTGATTGCCACCGGTCAGTTTTGCAGGATAGAGTTCAAATGTAGGCTGTTGTCAGAAGTGCCACCGTTCCCGACATTACTACACAGGATCCCACCACTGACAGCTGAAGTACCACACCTACCTGTCCAATAAAAAGCAAACATAGTCACCTTGAGTGGTGGGTACACTGGATGGCAGATGGATGGGCAAGTAGATGTGTTGTCGCTGCCATTGTTGCTGCCAATGCTGACAGCTCAGTCGTCAATAGGTGATGCACATGTCAAGAGAGGTATTTGGAGGCAGGATGGAATCCCTAGGCCAACACACAATTTGCACTGTGCACTCATGGGAAGACCCTGAGACACAAGCACATAACACAAAATGTATAGGAGTACACAAAAATGTTTATTAAAATTGTAATTAAACTAAAAACATTAATAAAACCTACCCTATCCTAAACTAACCTATTCTAACTATTCTTATCCAACAACTAAAGCTATCTACACTATGCTAAACTTAACTAACACATTTAACACCACACTCTAAACATTGGCCCCCGCCACCCTTAAGTTACAAGACACATGCAGGACAACATATACTAATACTACCGATATACTAACTAATTCTAAACAAATATATATTTTTGTATTGTTTTAAATTAGTTTAACATTTTTTATTATAGAAAACACATAGATACCCCAACATTACCCCCCACCCACCCACCAATTAACACGTAAAAAGTAAAAAAAAACACCCCCCAAATTCACTTATCCTATCTGTTAGAAATGGGGTCTTTGGTTGGCAGTCAGGTTACCCCCTGTCCAAGCCAGGACCCTCACTATATTCATGGTAAAAGAGAATCACCCTCAGCTAACCTCCACTCACCCCCTTGGTAGCTTGGCACGAGCAGTAGGCTTAACTTGAGTGCTAGGTGTAAAGTATGTGTACCAACACACACAGTAACTTTATGAAAACACTACAAAATGACACAACACAGGTTTAGAAAAATAGAAAATATTTATCTTAACAAAACAAGACCAAAACGACAAAAATCCACAACACACAAGTCAAGTTATCACTAAAAATGCAAACAGTAATGTAATAATAATTTTAAACACACACTAACGCTGTTAGCATGAAAATGTACCTTGGGTGCGTCAAAAATAACCCAGCACGGGCAAGTGTGCGTCAAAAAGGGCTTGCGATGCGTCGATATCACTCACGAGCGAGACCTTGCATAATTTCTCCTTTAGTCGTGTCGGCGTGCGTCGTTTCTTCTCTCCGCAGGAGAGCGATGCGTCGATTCGGTCAGCAGTCTCCGGTCCGGGCAGGCCTTTTGTCGTTTTTACATACCCAGCAGTGTTTATGTCGGAAATTCATCCGCGCGATGATCTGAAAACCACGCAGCGCGGGTTGCGATCTCACCAGCCTCCGTCAGTGATTCTGTGGACCATTTCGCCAGCCCCGGGCGTCGATCTTCGAGTTGCGTTGCTGGTTAGTGTCGATTTTCAGCCGCTAAGCAGGCAGCACATCGATTTTTCAGCCACAGATCGGAGTCGCGTCGATCTTTTCCCCACATGGCGTTCTGTGTGTGGATTTCTCACTCTTGGGCTGCCAGCTTCTCTTCTCAGGGCCCCAGGAACTAGATGGGCTCCAGGTGCTGGCCGAGAGAAGTCTTTGCTGTCCCTGAGACTTCAAACAGCAGGAGGCAAGCTCTACATCAAGCCCTTGGAGATCTTCACAAGAAGGAAGGCAACACAAAGTCCAGTCTTTGTCCACTAGCACAGGCAGAAGCAGCAACTGCAGGATAGCTCCACAAAGCACAGTCACAGGCAGGGCAGCTCTTCTTCCTCAGCTCTTCAGCTCTTCTCCAGGCAGAGGTTCCTCTTGGTTTCCAGAAGTGTTCTAAAGTCTGTGGTTTTGGGTGCCCTTCTTATACCCATTTTCTCCTTTGAAGTAGGCCTACATCAAAGCAAGGTCTCTTTTGCTTGTGAAATCCTGCCTTGCCCAGGCCAGGCCCCAGACACTCACTAGGGGGTTGGAGACTGCATTGTGTGTGGGGGCAGGCACAGCCCTTTCAGGTGTGAGTGATTACTCTTCCCCTCCCTCCTAGCACAGATGGCTCATCAGGAAATGCAGACTACACCCCAGCTCCCTTTGTGTCACTGTCTAGTGAGAGGTGCAACCAGCTCAACTGTCTAACTGACCCAGAGAGGGAATCCACAAACAGGCAGAGTCACAGAAATGGTTCAAGCAAGAACATGCTCACTTTCTAAAAGTGGCTTTTTCAAACAAACAATCTTAAAATCAACTTTACTAAAATATGTATTTTTAAATTGTGAGTTCAGAGACCCCAAACTCTACATGTCCATCCGCTCCCAAAGGGAATCTACACTTTAATCATATTTAAAGGTAGCCCCCATGTTAGTCCATGAGAGGGTCAGGCCTTGCAACAGTGAAAAACGAATTTAGCAATATTTCACTGTCAGGACATATAAAACACATTATGATTTGTCCTACCTTAACCACACACTGCACCCTGCCCTTGGGGCTACCGAGGGCCTACCTTAGGGGTGTCTTACATGTAAGAAAAGGGAAGGTTTAGGCCTGGCAAGTGGGTACACTTGAAGTTAAAACCGCACACACAGACACTGCAGTGGCAGGTTTAAGACATGATTTCAGAGCTAATAATGTGGGTGGCACAACCAGTGCTGCAGGCCCACTAGTAGCATTTGGTTTACAGGCCCTAGGCACCTCTAGAGCACTGTACTAGGGACTTACTAGTAAATCAAATATGCCAATCATGGATAAACCAATTACATACACATTTTGTAAAGGAGCACTTGCACTTTAGCACTGGTTAGCAGTGGTAAAGTGCCCAGAGTAACAAAAACAGCAAAAACAGAGTCCAGCACACATCAACAACCTGGGAAACAGAGGCAAAAAGTTAAGGAGACCACGCCAAGAATGAAACTTTTAACACTATCTAATCTACATAACTACACTAACCTAACACTAACCCCCTAGAACCCACAATAAACATAATTGAAAATCAGAAGGGAGGGGACAGAACTTGGAGGTGGCAGTTCACAGATAACTCAAAGTTTGGCCTTCTTTATTTTTTTCGATGAATTTTGGTGTTAGCAGCCTCCTCTTCCTCCAAGCTGTCCAAACGTTTTAGTACGAGGGATAAGTCCCTCTGCAGATCCTGCAGCAATTGTGTGTCCATGGCAGCAGGTGGGGTGGTCTGTTGCACTGGTGTCGATGCAGTTTCAGCCGATGTTGTGGGTGTGGTGCCAGCTGTGGCCCCTGCACTGCTGAGGAGATAGGTGTCTGCTAAACCTTCTTAGTCAGTGTGGGACCCCTTGTGGGAATGCCCGGCATTCCCCTGTTGCCTTCTCTACACCGTAGTGGCAAGCCATTCGTCTGAACCCAGACTCCACTGCCAGGATATGGCGGTACCTCACTGCCCTCTTCTGCAATGCACGCTGCTCATCATTGGTTATGTTGGCAGCTGTTAAATGGAGACAGGCAACCATCAGTGTTAGCATTGTGTGGAGTCTGTACAGATTAGTAGCTTCCACTTCTAAATCTAATTACACATGCACTCCAACTCACATTCCAGAAAAGACAATGACCCTGATAAATGCAATGACTACACTGCCTTAGCATCATATTTTTTACGCAAAAGCTGCAAAATCCAAGAAAATGAACCATACTTTTGGAAGTGTGCATCGCTTTTGCTTAAAAAAGTATAATGCAAAGGCAGCGCTAACTTTTTATAGAACAGGCTCAAACTTCCTCCTCATCTGTGTCTATTTCCAACCATACATCACCAGTAACTTGGACATGTCATTGGGAGGATGGGATGCTGTTGGTGAGCATAAGGGATCAGAGCTGATAGGTACACATGCAAGCCTGATAAATATTACTGTGACCTACACTATGAGCATCACATATGCCTACAAATTTGATATTCCTCTCCCCCTGAGCCTAAGGGGGGATGGCCATGCAATCCATCATCTCAACTGTCCTGGTCATCCACCAAGGCCTGTCCACTCATACATGGAGTCAAGGAATGGACCATAAGTTAGGAGGGCTGACAACAAGGAAGCTGGTACTCATAGATCTTTCACGTCTACATTCATGTGTCCAGGTGTAGACAGCCATCAATACCAGATTTGCCAGTACTATTCCTTTTACACCCATTTCCATGCCAGCACACCTTTGGCCTTGACCTGCATGCAAGCCAATTACATTCCACATAAGTGTAACATACATGGAGTGCAAAAGACAGAGCACCATGCTGGGGGACAAGTATCAACCCAGTCCTCCATCTTCATGACAATACAGGGATGCACCAAATTTGGTTCAATATGGTTCCACTGCCAATATTCTCACAGCGTTGCACTCTGTTGTTCTTAGTCACATATTACCCTACAATGGGCTTGTAACCACCTTGTGTTCATGATGCTGGCCATTGTGCACCATGAACCCCACAAAATCTGACCCTCTTGTGGTGCATGGGGATGCTTTAAATCTGCCATAATGTCATCATCCAGCCTACTTTGATATCTGACCATTGGACAGCTTATCACATCTGGCATTGTATTCAACACACATGACTCACTCACACCAAACACTGGATTACTTCCCAGGACACACTATCACAGTTATTGGATACATCTGGGTCTTCAAGTTGCGCTACTTTACCAATCGTGTAGGGGGCTGGTCCACCTGTAAGACATGAATGGTAAACCATGCTTAGTGTCAAATCATAGTCACTGCGAGTGGACAACAAATTTCAGTGTGAACAAGTTGAGAGGAGTGAGCTAGTTATCCTAGTGGAAAACAGTGCAACAGACAAACCACTACAATCACACAATGACACAGACACTCAGGTGAGTTAGAGCCACACATCTGAACACTAACACTGGGCCAGAAACTCATGTAGTGCTACACCCTGTAACATCCATTTGTGGCATTATCATGCAGCTGTCTGTGGGCAAGACACCTCCATTGCCAAATGGGACTGTTTGATCATGTATTTTCCATCTGACGGTCATGCTATGGTTGTAGAAGTGGCAGGACCATTGTCACACCCATGGCATTTCTGCCTGCCACAGATGTAGGAAACAACAACTATGTAATCATCATAGCTCACACACACGCTACTACCCTGGGAATGTGTGGGTATTGCAAGCTGTTGGCTAGAGAAACAGATTGCACATGCGTGTGGTAGGGGGCGGTAGAGGCAGTCTGTGACAGAACATGAACTGGAACACGGAACTGCCAGTAATCTCTTTCCAAATCATGTTCAATCTCCCTCACATGGCCTTGCCCAATGACACAAAGAGGCCAATAGGACAACAGTGGGGCAGCACCTGGGACATGAATAATGAAAAGTGAGCACCGCCTTAGCGTCATTTACCATTGCATATGAAACGCTGATTTACAAATGATGTGATTGAGGTTTAATTTGTGCTGGTACTGCGTCACACAATGATGCACGGGCGGCGCTACCCTCTCATTATTCCTGCCCTTACTGCTGCCCCACATGAGGTGTGCCTCTTAGCACACCCCTGACAACACCATGTGTGGGCCATCTATAGAAGACGGAACAACATGGTATAAGGGGGAGATGGTTAAAAAAACGGGACACTACCCTGGAGCTTTGCAAGAGTTATAACTAAGGTACTCAAGCTTGTCCTGCAAGGCACCCAGAGGTGCTTTGTGTCAGACATGGGGCTCAGTTTTAAGTCTGCAATGATCATGCATTGATAAATTCATAACTGATATGCCAAAGTTGTCTAATGGTATCAAATGCCCCATATTCATTGCCCACTTTGCTAACACAATGGCTGGGACAGGGATCATGTGCATGAAATGTTGACAAAGTTGTGCTATGCATGCATTGCGCCACTTTGTTGACACACTCCAGGAAAAATATGGTAGACTAGCGGTGCCTTTGTGTTTCATACATGACACTATGATGCGGCACAGGTGACGCTATGGGCTCTGAAATGGGCTCTGAAATGTGTGCATTCAAGATGGTTGTGCAGGACTCATCAGACATCTGATCTGCATTGGCATCATTGTTGGACATGTGAACTCCATTGCCTGCAGCACTCCAACTCATCAGCTACTGTCATTCAAGTGCAGTGAACAGTCAATAGTAAGCCAATAGGATACTCACTAACAGGTCTGCCAATCTCAATCCCAAGGTGATCAAGCAGATCCTACTCTCTGGCCACCAGATCTGCCCAGTGATGCTTTAGCTGGTGTTCATTCCTGCCGGTCCTGTGTATTCGCTTCAGGTGGTGGAGCACCTTGCCCCACTGCAGTCGCCTGGCCTCGGTCTGGTATCTGAGGATGACCTGGCCACCCATCTCAAGCTTCATTGGCAGGTAGTGGGATACCACCCACACAAATCCACCAAGCTCATCTTCTGACATTCTGGTAATCCTCCCCCTTCCAGACATGTCGAATTATGGTCAGAGTTGACCCCAAATACAAAGAATGAAAAGAATATACGGAAACTTAACCCCACTAACTTATCCTAACTATCCCAAATGACTAACAGCCCCGTACAGACACCCTACAGTACAAAAACAAATCTAGACAAAAACTACACAAAACCACACCTACTGGGACAAAATGCACACAAAATACAACAGGACACGACAGAAGGAACACACAAACTTCAGACACAACCGAGACTCAACCACCAGCTCCAAAACACAGCCACACAGTCACAAAGACACAGACTATAAAGAGAAAGTGAACCTACACCCAATATACCATGCTTGTAGACAGGATTTCCTATTACATCACTTTCTGTCCCTATGTGTTACGTTTTTCAATTATGCATATTTTAATTCAACGCATTTGACATTTGTGTAGGTTTTTTAGACGCATAAGGCACGTGCGTCGTTTACATTGATGCATGACAGTTATGCGTCGATTTCACAGAAGGCTGCCTTAAGAGGAAAGTGAAGGTAGAATTCACGCTAAGGGCCCATGTGTCATTTTCTTTGCGTTTGCAGATGTTTTAGACACCTTTGCGTCATATTTTTTGACTCATTTCCTGATTGCGTGTTTTTTTGCATTGTCCTTAGATGCACCCTGAACCAACATACATATGACATGGACTGTGCCGCAGTGTGGCTTATTGGGTATGGCCACATGTGGTAGTCCATGCTACAGTGTGGTAAGGGTGTGATTGGTCTGTTCCACCAATGTGTGTTACACAGGTTAACAGCATGCACATTTTTGCATGTTTGACAACAGTGTGTCCACATATGTTTGGCATTCAGTGCAATGCAATACTTCTGATATTTGATTGTGTATTGTTATGTGATGTGTGATGTTGTCATTCAGAGCATACTATTTGAAGCTGCATATGCAGGTCAGGCATTGTTGATGATGTACAAACTATTGCTACCTAGGAAAAGTGACCCGACATCTGTCTCCGTATTTGGATTTAGAGTTTATGGAGAGCTGTGTGAAAACAGCATATTTGCCTGACGTGTACATCTTTGGTACATAGTGTGTGTGAAACACTCTGCCTACATTCCACCCAGAATATGGTAGGATCACATATTTTGGATTTCACACATTGCATTTACCAATGGTTGTTGCATTTTGTATGGTGGACCTGCAGCCCTAGCTGCATATGTTCTCATCCATACTAATGTGCATACCATTCAATGGGTGAGGTCATGTTTACCCTGTGTCAAGGTTGTGCCCCATGGCTGTGGCAGGACAGATTACCATGGATAGACTGCGCAGGCATAACTTCTTCCATTGGTTAATATTACTGGGCAAGTCATGATGAACAAAGTTACCAATGATGTCCCCCTCTCGTCACACATGTTCCATGCAGCCATTGCCACTCTCACACTGAGCTGTGACAGTGTTCAGTTCCAAAATGACTTAATTTCTAGTTTTTACTATCCCCAACCTCAGGTGTGGGCCCCTTAAATACATCCTATTGGGACATGATGCAGTTGGGTGTGATGAGCTATTGATTAGCAAGTTGGCAACGTGACTGTACAATATGTGTGGTGGTCCATGGATTGTGTCCTTCTGTTGTCACATACCAGTGATCATGTGGTAAGTGATGTGTGTTGTGGTGGCAGTGCAATGTTACACATCACATATGATGTCGCAACATCACTTGTCAGATTAGTAGTGGAGATTGAATAGACCAAAGCAGGATTGGTTGTACATGTGAGATGTTTATTTACATATTTAACATGGTGATTTCAGTGATTCTTATGTGAAAAAGTTCTCGACCATTTGGTGTCTCCGGCGTGCCTCAGCAGCTGTGTCGTGCTGTCCCCCCCCATATCATCAGCATCATCCTCCTTCTCCTCCTCCTCCTCCTTAGGCATGCCAGCAACCTGGTCATACTTTGGAACACTCATTCACACACATATGTTGTGCAGGATGGCACATGTCAGGATGACTTTACGCACAATGTTTGGGGCATAAAGGAGGCTGCCTCCTGTCAGGTCAAGGCACCTGAATCTTGATTTCAGTATGCCAAATGTCCTTTCCATGGCAGTGCGTGTCTGATGGTGTCCCTCATTGTATGCATGCTCTGCTGCTGTGTTTGGGTTTGCAAATGGGGTCATCACCCCCGGTTGTATGCCGTAACCCTGATCCGCTGCAAAAGATAAAAGATGTAGGTTGTTGTTAAGGCTCCCAACAGGTTTACAGAGCATGGCAGTTGTTATTTGGAGTAGGTTGTGACTCTTACGTGTTTGTATTATGGTGTGAGTTCCTGGCCTTGTGCTAAGTTTTACTAGCACTGTGTTGTTGCGCATGACAATCTTGGTATTAGCTCAAGGACCTGGGACATATAATTAGGATTCCTAACTGATGGTCAGTATGTATGTACCATGTGTTGTGTAGTGCAGCTTTGTAGCAGTTTGCAGTAACTAGAGGGGACATGACACATCCTTGCAACACAATAGGGGTCAGCTGTGGTGACAACATGGTATCCCTACAAAGCATGGATATCCCAGCCATTTTGACATGTGTCATTACAGATGAAGTGCAACACTTAGGCCCATTTTAATGAGTAAGTGACAGTGCACAACACAGCTCCAACATTGGCAGCTCTGTGCTGCATTATTTTCACTATGCAGGAATGCACAATGTGTGATATGTTACTAGGCAATCCTTTGTTGTCCCCTGTGCCGGTGCCTAATATGCAGCCATGCACCAACACTGCCAGCCGTGCACAAGGTTGCTTGGCTAGCTGCCCTCAGGAGGTGGATGTATCAGTGCAGGAAGGGACACCTTCCTATCCATATACTGTTTTCATGGCCAATTGGCTCTTTCTGTGTGTGCAGAAGTATGCAGCAAGCATTGGTGGCACATTCATATGAGGTCAAATCACTGTCTATTTCCTTATTGCAACCTGCAAACGGCACCCCTGGGGTGGTGTTTGATGTTGGCACTGCCTCGAGTGACACCTACATCTGAGTCAGCGTCATCATGCTATGTATCTTGTAGTGATACACCTATGGCAAAACACATTGCATGCCCCGTCCACGCAAAGTGCAGCGTGGGAGGGGGCCCTCTTTATAATGTGGCTTCAAGTCACAAAAGATTGGTCATCTGCCAACTTGTACATACAGTGCAGGCCATGACAATGTCACTAGGGGCTCTTACATATGTCCCTTGGTGATCTTGAGTGGCAGCTGATGTTTGTGCCAGCCATCAGGTGTACAAGGATGTGTTACCCGTTATTTCTGGATGATCTACATTACTATCAGTGTCTCTCCTATCTTCCAATACATGAATCATTATTTATGGGGCTCAGCTACTTTGCAAATGTCTCCCTTAGCACGGTGCATGTAAGGTCAGTGATGTCCTAAATACTCCTACAGGGTCCCACTATAGCATTCATGATCTGCACTGTCTAGCAGTGACTCTGCCCCATGGTGAGCTATTTAGTGTTTATGGTACAGACATGATGGTGTTGTGGGTCAGTAAGTGGTGCATGTGAGGTGGCACTACAGTGGGTGTTGTGCCACTTCTCACAAATATGGAACATGGTATGTGATGGCCATTATATTGTATTCCTATGTGTGTGACCCAATGCATCAGGCAGATGTATATGCACACTACAGGTAAGTTAGGTATGTGTTGATGAGATGTAGTTGGTATTGGCACCAGTTGTCTGGCATTGGATGTTTGTTCTGGCAGAGGCTTGCACCGCATTGATAAAGGAATCTGTGCCTATGTGTGACTTTCATTACATGAGCATGGTGTATACAATTGACATTGCTGTGCTATTCTTTGTTTGTTGAAATGTGTGTGTGAAGTGTATGCAGTGGCCAACTTGTGGGCACTTGTAGTGGTTTTTGGACATCTTCTGTTGGCAAAGGGTACATATCGCCACCTGTCCTTGACGTGGTGTTCCTGTCAAGTTATGTGGATGTATGTGTTTGTGCTGTGCACTGATTGTGCTGTCCTGCAGCATGATGCATATGTATTGTTACCTGCACATCTGTGTAACCCTGGCGATGTGTTTTTGGAGTGGTGTATGTCTTGTATGTCCTACAGGGTTGGTGTGTTGTGTGTATATTGCTAGGTTTGTTGACTTACCCACAAGTAGGCCATTGCCATATTGGCCATCCTGGAAGTGTTTGTTGATCCTGCTGTGCCTGAATATGTAGGTGTCATGAATGCTTCCAGGATACTTTGCTAAAATGTTTGTAAATAGTCCACGGTGGTCCACTATGGCCTGCACATTTATGGAATGCGTATGCTTCCTATTTCTGTGTAAATGTTCTGTTGTTGCAGGTGGGACAAGTCGGCCATGGGTGCAGTTCATTGCACCCAGCACATGCAGGAAGCCAGCAAATTGGTAAAATCCCTGTTTTGCCTCCTTGTGCATTTGCTAGGTGTTTGGGAGGCAGATGTGGCTGGATGTCAGAGAGATGATTGCATCTAACACCTCTGGCAAGAAGACTGAGAAAGATGGCTGTGACACACCAGCAACCAGTGCACCCATTGTCTGGAATGAGCCACTTGCCAGCATATGCAGAACAGCTAGCAGCTTTGTGACAGGTGGTATATTTTGTGGTGCCTGCAGGCTGGCTGTGATTTGTGGCTCGATGTGATGCAGCAGACGTAGTATGGCTTGCCAGTTGAGTCGGTATGTCCTCATGAGATCTTGTTCCCCGAGGCCAAGGGGGGGTTGTCCTGTTCCTGAATTTCCTTTCCTGCCTTCTACGTTGTCTTTGTGGTGGTTGTGGTTGTTGCAGTAGTGGTGGTGGTTGTTGTTGTGGTTGTCCTTTGCACCGTCTCCCGGTTCCGGAGCAGTAGCATTTCCATTTTGTCCTGTGGGTTGCTAATGTTGCTTCCATGTGTTCTCCTTAAGTAGAGGTGTGGGGGCCTCATTTTAACTCTTGGTCTCACTCAGGTAATAAAATTTGATGCAAATAGGGGTTAACGTTAGTTTTTGGGTCCGCTTCCCACCGTGCGTCATTTTTGCACGGGTGGATAAATATAGTGCTAGGGGCTTAGAGTCATTTTTTGGATGCAAACACCTAATTGCATCTCATTGACGCAAGGTGGTTTCACACATCCAAACAATTACGGTAACTCCAATATTTTGACGCCATATGGGTCTAGCATCAAAATATAAATATGGAATTAACTTTGTGCTGAATAAGCATAAAAAAATGACACTAATTCAGCGCAAACAGAGTATAAATTTGGCACTTAGTCTAACCCATTTCTAAAACCAAATATAATGTGTCCTTGTATAATGTAACTGATGTAACTAACAACAAGGCACACTGTTCCTAAAAGAAGAATATGAGCACTTCCAGGTGTGCAGCCACGGGTAGGTGCTCCAGTGCGGGACCTGTCCGGTGATTGGATGGTAGTCCTTTGGGCAGTACTTGACCCATGAAGCCCGTTCCCCAAGTTGAGGAGGGTTTACGCCGACTGAGGCTTTCTTCCTTTTTTACATAACTGTCTATGTAAGTTTTTGCTTTTCATTAACTGATTGCTTACTTTTTTTTTAGAAGAACTTACCTTTTTTGGTCCTGATGAAACGCCAATTGATCCTGTAGGACAGCTGAGGTGTGAAACATGTTCGCCTTGTAGTTAGGGTGGTGGTCACTGTCCTCTATATCCCTCATTCATATTGTTAGAGCATAGGAACATTATTTTCCTTCTACACTATACATAAAACCTCTGGCACAGAGCCCCCTTGCAGGGGCCTGTCGGGTATTGCAGCGCCAGCCCGGCGAGGAGCAGACCCAATGATGAAGCTTGACATCCAAAGGATGTGTGAGGGTCCTAGCTTCTGAATTTAGAAGTGCCCATATTTTTCTTTTAGGAACAGTGTGCCTTGTTGTTGGTTACATATTACTCAGGGAGACTGCACACTGGACCTGCTTCAATAATTCTCCCGGTCCCTCTTTTCGTTTTGATAAACGTAACTGATACTCATGTAAAGCACTCCAATACCTTTGGGTCAAGTCTGCTCAAGATAAAACTGCAAAAAAATAAAAAAAATGATGGGCCTTATTTACAAAGAATTGGCGAAGGCCGTGGCTAAAGTCATTTTTCTGCACTGCCCTATACCAATTCAAAAGAACAGTAATGCACTGTATTTACAAGATACGGTGCATTCCTGTCCTTTCAGCCAGCGCAAGTGCAAAAATTGCAGCCAAGCATGTTGGCATGATTGTTTTTGTGCAGGGAAGGGCACCTTCTGCACAAAAACATTCACACAAGGCCTTTTTCTTGTTCTATGTATGCTGCAGAACGCAGCACACATGGAAAGAGGAAACAATGAGGATAAATATAAACGTTTCTCCTCCTTACGCCTGCTCTGGGGAGGCATATATTTTTGGTGCTGCTCCAGATTTACTCTATATTGTAAATCTGGGGCAGTGTCAAAATCCATGGGTGTTGAGTGGGAACACCCACAGCAACACCCATGGCACGCCTCCCAGACGCAGTGTAAGGCAATGCAGCGACTTGTGCTGCATTGCCTTACCCCCTATCTACAAGGCCATGAGAAGCCATGCAGGTTGGCTTTACGTGGCCTTGTACATATGGATCTGCACTGTGCGCCACTGGAGCATAAAAAAAGTGACACTCCAGTGGCACAAGGGGCTTGTAAAAAAGACACAATGGGACAGATTTAAGAAAAGTGCCGCTGCTCACAGTGCAGCGCCACTTTCTTTGCACCCCTTGGTGCCCAACTTCCACCACCATGTGTGCCCCATATTTAAAGTACAGCACACCATTGCGCAGGGTAGAGAGCAGAATTGTTTACGCTATTGATTCACTGTTCGGGGGTAGTGCCAAAACTTTGGCACTAACCCTGAACAGTACATAGGGGCCCATTTTAACCAATGATGTGCCCCCTTTTAACGAATGCTCTGAGCAGGCATAATGTGGTGCAAGGAGTTACAAATTGGTGCAATACATGCATTGCCCCACTTTGTCAATCTGGCAAGGTGTTTTTGCCATAATTTCACCACATTAGCATCACAAAAATTACGCTAATGTGGCGATATTAAGGAGCAAGAGGCTCTTGATTCTGCCCCTATGTGTTTTCCACACTTTTGTTATTGAGCTATACTTGGGCTACATTTGGGTGATATTTGTGCTACATTTGGGCTCGTTTTTCTTGGCAGCCATCTTGGGAAACTCTTTTGTTTTCCACTTTGATTCCACCAAGATGGTGTTCAGATCTTTTGGCATGAATTCAGAATGTTAGAACTCTAGTTGTTCATTAGAACACTGTAGTAAAGCTGCTGATTACCAGGAAGTTGATTGGCAGTCCGTTCCAGGTGTTGAAAGTGCATGTTTCAGTCTGCATGTCAGAATGTTTTAATGAAATAGAAGAGGAAGACATTTGAGAACTCACTTAAAGTGTGTCTTAATTTTTTTTTCCACAGCACTAACCATAATTTCTATGGCAGAATGAACACCCTCATGTTCTACTTTTCTAAATTAAGGGGCATATTTACAAGAAAGTGAAGGATCATATATGATGCCCCACTTTTCTTGCCCCCCCCTTTAAAGGCATCTAACAACATCATAGTTGCACGTATTTACAATATGGCGCACCATGGCGGTCATTAGCACAATAGCATCAACATGTTTGACAGTATTGTGACACTTTTCTACACTAACATCAAAAATGTTGACGCTAGTGCAGCAAAGCACAGAGAGGCTCATTAATCAGAAAGGGTGCGTCATTTTAAAGCCTGCTGTAAGCAGGCATTAAAAATAATGGAAAAAATGGCGCAGTGAAATCTTGTAAATTTCACTGCGCCATTTTTTCTGACCTCCTAGTGCCGGAACACCCCCTAGCATTCATTATGCCTGGGGCAGGGATAATGTGGCGCAAGGTGTTACAAAGTGGTGCAATACAAGCATTGTGCCACTTTGTAAATATGGCGCATCGGAAATGCCTATCTAACGCCACGTTAGCGTAAAATTAATGATGCTAATGCGGTGCAAGGGGCTTGTAAATATGCCCCTAAATGTTTAAAGTTTTATCAGTTTGATTCAATCATGATGGCTTAAGGTGTGCCACACTTTTGTCATAAATAAGATTGCTAGTGCTCTAGTTATTCTTTAGAACACTCTGGAAGGCTGCAGTGGAACACAAGGGAATCAACTGACAGGCAGCTCCTGTTGGAAGTTCATGTTTTACTGAGAATGTCAAACTTCTTTCTTATATGGCTGAGAAAGACAGTCTGAATTTACAGAACATATGCAAATATTTTATCTTCTGGAGCACCTTACATAACCTCTGTGCCAAAATCATGAGAAATTTTTTTTTTCTCAAACATGATTCATGAAATCCCCAAAAAAGGCTTTTGTCACAAGGTAAAATCACTTTAGAACACACGACAACTCCTAAAATTAGTATGGTACCATCAACAAATGACATATTGTAACTAAAATCTGTTATCATCCTTTATAAGTTCTCCTTTTTTGTGACCCTCAAAACCTGCCATTCCCTACAATGCATTTGAATGTGGGCCATGCGTCAGAGTCCTGTAAAAGCTGCCCCAGCATGTTGTCCATGTTGTGGCCAGACAATAAAGGAGAGGTTCCATTTGGGACCCCCACATATGCCCTTTAGAGTCTACTCACCTACATATTTTTTTAATTCGATTTGCTGTAGGATTTCTCCTTCACAGGATTATGCTTTCAACAAAGTCAATACATCTTTTGGGCCAGCATAAGGGTGTTTGAGAAATGTAGCCAAACAAGGAAAACTCCAGTCTAGAATAAAGTGAGGGGGTTTTATTACAAGCTCAAACTCAAAGTCAAGTAGACAATTCTCAAGATAAAATTATAAAGATACAGAATCAACGAAGGGTTGACCATGGTGACGGAAAAGATTCAAACAAACTAACATTAGCAAATCTACACATTGGACAATCACAATACAAAACATTTGAAGAATCACCTAATGTACAGAAAACAAGCATCTCTGTGAGTGGGTCTGACCTTATTTGGTTTCTTATTGTTGATTGATAAGGTGACGCGTTAGAGGTTCTATGGACCTTTTGACTGCGCTTAGAGTGATTCCCACCATAATTCACAAACCCAATACAAATCATTGATAATAGCGATCTACAAATCAATCATGATTGGAGTCAATATTCTCACACACCATGACCCCTTTGGCCATGAATAACCATGCCTTTATGTAAAGATTAGAAGATTTATTTTGCTATATTAACAATGGTAATATCACATAGATTATTCTCAAAACCATCCGGTAGGCATATAAGAACAGCACTGGTTGACCAAATCTTCTAAAGAATCTCAATTAAACGAATACGTGGATTACTACGCATTCAAGAGTTACAGTACAAATCAATAGCAAGAACAACTGTGCAATAGAAATAACATACATCCAAGTTCAGCAACTGAACAAGGTCAATTATTTATTAATAGCAACTTGTTAACATTTCAGGATTTCCCTTACTAACCATCTAATTAGCATTAGCATGTTTGGACTTAATGCAAAACAATTTAGTCAACCTTAATTTAGAAAACATCTAACTATGGCTCTATCAAAATTGCCATTGGTACCTAAGAACAATAGACAAAATTACACCAAGAACATAACATTTGTTATACCTCTCCTCAGTATGGATTAGCAAGCTGCCATTATCTTCGTCAGTCGGACATCAGTTTGGTCCGCATTGGCATCGGAACATGAAAGGGAATGATTAAGGTATGGGACTCGAAGCAATCCGAACCATCATAAAGAAAAGTCTAGGAGTCAATATTTAATATCAAGTTTAAGCCATAAAGTCTCTAGGAACTCCTAGCTCCTTCAGCAAAATGAATAAGAAAGAATGGCATAAACAGAATGGTAGAATGATAGAGAGCCTTCTTCTCCTTGTTCTGTAGTCGGGTTAAGTCAAAATTGTCCAAAGAACTTGCCACGTTGCCATTGGTCAGAAAATCATCTGTTTACAATTAGTCCAATAGGAACTTATTTCTAAATCTAAGACATAACTAAACTTTCTTTCACATCTCGATGATTGGCTCCTCTTTGTCTATTCCCACCATCAGGCTTGTCAGGTATCAATATTGTATCACTCTGTTCTCCAGTCAGTACATCCATTGTTAGCTCCTGGGAACATCACTCTCCCATGTATTAAACTATACAAAGTATCATCTACAAACACAAGACATTCAAGCAGACAGTTCCCATGAGAAAGTTTAAGATATCTGCTAACATTTGGTCAACACAGCGGAAAACAATGCACATATTATTTTTTCAAGCGTACACTACTCTTGTCAATATTTGAACAGTGCAGCTTAACTTGAGGCTGTGCAAACTAGGCCCAAACTTCGCTAACTTAAGACCTACAATTTATAAAGCAATTACATACTTTGAAACCATCAATATAACACACTACTACATTTTCCCAAACATGAGCACATTAAAATATATTAACAAGCAAACAATAAAGGCACTTCATGATAGATGGGGATCACTCAAGTGGGCACATTTTCCAAATCACACGTTATTTTCTACATGAATCAAATTCTATGCAGATTCATAATTTGAAATACACTAAATACTTATTAGTAAAATTAAACGTTCACAATCCCTTCTCTAATAACTAAGTATGTCATCACACTTTTCATTTCCAAAATTTGTATTCATTTAAAATGTGCTCTCCTTAAAATTTGTATTACTTTTTTCCCTTGTCAAATTTCCCCTAAGCAATTTCTCCATTCTAATATCTTCCCTCCTCTGATCAGTTTTAATCTTTTTCATTTTATTCACATGATACAATTTACATATTCCTTATAGGCCAAAAAAATAAAGCATAATAATCCGTATCACCTGTATTATTTTCAGAATTATCCCTTTCCCAATGTTGCTAAGCCAATTTCCCACAGAAGCAATACCTTTGCCAACCTTTTACCAAACTCCAGGTTCTTTCAGCTCTTCTAAGTCAGTGCTTTCATTAGTAAAGTTAGTAATGAAACCTCTAATTTATTTACTATTATTAGGTACATATGAGCAATAGTGCTGCAAATTCAGCATTTCACAAACTCCGCCCTCCTTCGCTAAAAGGATGTCTCACGCAAGGCGGTTCTGAAGAGTCATAGATCTTACCGCAGCCATTTCTGTGTCCATAGGGATCATGGCTCCTGAAAATGTTATCAACATGTTATCCACAACAGTAGACAACCTTTGAATTTTTACTGAATTTAGAATAACTCCCGCTGAAGGAATCATTGCTCTAAAAATATCTCCTATTCCACTATACTAAGATTCTCTCTTTTGTCTAGGCTAGTGCAATTCAGTCACTTTCTGTATTTTACTTAAGTCTTCAAGTTGATAATTCTTTGGGAAAACTATCCCCAGGTAACACGTACCATACCATCCTTTAGGAAGACGGTAATATGCATTTGGTCCACAGATGTAAGATACTCCGGGAAAAGCAGGATCTTGTCCATTTAACATGAATGTCCACTTACTCTGAAACAGAAACACATGTCTACATTTACTTGTTCCCACAAACAACGTATGAGTTCTAGATTTAGGCCTATATACACAAAGTTTTCCTATGTGTTGTGCATCTAATGCTAATTTCCCTTGTGTCTTTATGTCAGTAAATGCATGGTCATTACTGGGTATCTTCTTTTCTAAACCTTTTTCTATCTTCTCCCTTAAGGCCCTTCTCCTATCATCAGTGTGATCCAAAAATCTCTTTTCTACGGGTGTCAGGAAGCAAGTCAGGTTATACCTATGTGCCTAAGCGGTGCCAAATGTTAATGTAGGCCCAAAGAATCCTCTCACATCTCTATATTGTTTTTCCTAGCTACTGTACTCCAATATTTTATTACAGGGATACATGAAAATACAACATCCTGATTAAAAAAGAAATACTGAATGTACTCCTGTCACAAGCTACTCGTCTTTATGTCTTTGGCCCCCTGGAACTGCAGAATGGTCTTGATTCTTGTAGGTTCTGCCTTGACCAAGGTAAGGCCGGCCCTTTCTGGTAGTCACAGTACTGCTGACGAAGGAACGCCAAAAAGCAGTCTGTGCCCTCCAGAAGGAGTCCCAGAGAAAAAAACCCTAAGGAGAAAACCTCTAAAGCAGGAACTCCCTGGAACAAAAAGAAGCAAAAAGGTGAGTCTTCCAAACAGGAAAAAAAAAATCTGGAAGAAGCTGGTACAGGCAAGGTAAGTAACTGGAGAAAAATAAGCAGGAGTGAAGATAACCACCAAAGGAAGTGTTCCAAGAACAGGAAATGACCAACAGAAAGTAGAAAGTCACCATATTAGATTGGGAAAGAAACATAGGAAAATATAGAGAAAAGATGCCATTTTTAAAAAGGGTCCTAAGGCATGCAGGGAAAAAGAAGGCATGCTGGGAAAAAGAAAGAACATGGCTGCTGAATGTACACATAAAAACACGAGGAAAAGAAGAAAAAGAAGAGAAAAGAAGAAAAAAGGACAGGTTCACCAGGTAAGTGAGAGGTGGGGGGGGGTGCCCAAGTTAATATTGAGGGCGCGACGTACCGAAGACTCGCCGAGGCCCCATGCCCAATTTGGGGCCTCATGCAAGAATGTAAAGCACAGAAGGGACACGGCACGCCCGGCCACTATGAACTGTGGCCGCGCCCGAGCCGAATGCTCGGCTCGTGCCACGGTCGCCGCAGTGCGACAATTCCTGGTTATAAAATCTTGTTAATAATAGGCTACAACTTATTCCATCAGTAAGCGGCAAGCTATGGTAAGTAACTCCTTCTTCCACCGATAAAGGAATCTGCGTGCACACGTAACTTTCTGTTGCATCCATTGTTTCCACATACTCACGCAATAAGCGATAGAAAACACTAGAAGAAAGTTCGCCTTGTGCATTATTTACGTGCAAATATTTCTCGTCTAACTTAAACCTATCTACTTCCGTGAGTGCAGTGGTGGTCCCTAAAACTAAGGTATGGTTGGCCACACTCTTAGCAATAAGAGTCATACTCACAATCAATGCCAGACATAATATCATGCACGCAGTCGCCAAATCAATTTTCATGTATCTACAGCATCTATCTTTTCTATCCTGTCGGCTAAGGTCACTCATGATCTGTAAAGAATCAGAAAGTAGAAGTGAAAATATATAGCTAAGCAGCAAAATCAAAAACAAACATCTTCAAATCTTCTTTAGCAGTTATTCACAGCTCTCTTTCTTCCACGTCCTTTGTCAAAATAGGTAGTTTTGTCAAAATTGGTTTAGCAGCTCGTCAAATCAGGTTATCAAAGTCCTTTCAGGTACTTTCAATTGCCTCTTTTCTTCTCTCGGTTTATAGGTTTACAACAGTTCAGTTCTTTGATCTCCTTCATGTGCCAAAATATTGACCTGGAGTTTCTCAATCAAAACAAAAAGACAAAAATTCACTCTGCCATTCACTTGTGGTTGCATACCCCCATTCAGGACAAGCGTACCTTCGATTTGCAATTTGTTTTCTTTTCAATTTGCGATTTCCATTTAACTCTCCATCACTCAAATCTTCCTTCCTTGTTGTGTCTACTTCCTCCGATTGTCGTCACTGTAATTGCCTCTTTTCTCTTTACTTGTGACTGCGGCCACTTATCTCCTTTCAATGGACCTTTGGTCAATGCTCTTTTCAGTGCTGGATTTGCAACTTCTGCAGGATTTTCTCTTGACATATCTGCGATTGATTCAGGAGGAGTCATTTTGATTTTGATCCACCTCAACTCCTTTGCTTTCAATGTCTGTTGTTTGCTCTCTTTGTCTTTCAAGATCGTGTACTTCTGGGAGAGCTCTCCTCTGACTAGACTCTCCTGCTGCCTCAGTTGAGGTTGGTTCACTTCCCCCCCCTGTACTTCCTCAGTTTCATCTCTCACAGGGGCAGCTGAACCACTTTCAGTTTGCTCAGATTCGGTCTCTGTCTCTCCCTCTCCTGTTTGCAATTCGGGAGTTGGTCTGGAGGTTGTTGGTACTCTCAACAACTCTTCTTCATTGCCCAAAGGACTCTCCGAGTATGACTAGCATGGATCCAGTTAAAAAATCAAGCACACTTGACAGCTGTAGTAGTAACTAGTACTACTAGGTAGGGACCCTTCCACCGAGGCACCAAACACGTCTTCCTTACGTGCTTCCTGATCACAACCCAGTCACCAGCTCTCAGGTTGTCGCCTTGGTCTTGAGACGGCTGTAGTGTGGTTGCTTTCACCTGATGAGAGAAAGAGCGAACCACATCAGCCTGACCTTTGCAGTAGTCCAACACCATAGCACCTGTTATGTTCACAGGAGCATTGGCAGTACCCGCTGGCAATCTCATTGCTCTGCCCATGAGGATTTTGTGTGGTGACAGTCCTGTTTTCCTGTCAGGTGTGTTTCCCATAGTCATCAGAACTAACGGCAGTGTGTCAGCCCATTTCAGATTTGTGAACACACACATCCTTGCAAGTCTTGATTTCAAGGTACCATTCATTTGCTCTACAAGTCCTAATGCTTCAGGGTGGTAGCTACAATGCAACTTCTGCTCAATGTTTAAAGCTGAACATAGCTTCTTGATTACTTCATTGTTGAAGTGACTTCCTCTATATGATTCTAAACAGACCGGAAACCCAAAAATTGGTATTAGTTCCATAAGCAGTAATTTTGCTACTGGGAGGCTGTCATTTCTTCTTGTAGGATAAGCTTCTATCCAGTGACTAAAGATGCAAAAAAATCACCAACACATATCTCAATCCTCCATGCACAGGTACCTCAATAAAATCCATCTGCATCCTGCTAAATGGACCTCCTGCCCTTCCGATATGGCTCAAATGAAGCACTTTCCCTTTTCCCATGTTCATGTGTTGACAAATGACACAACAATGGCAAACTGCTTTAGCAACTTGTCTAAACCTCGAATTGAACGAATTTTGTTTAAAGATGTAAATCATGGCATCCCTCCCAACATGTGCTTGACCATAATACCTAGCCATTTGAGACAACAAACTGTTCGGCAAGATCAATTGATCATACCCACGTTCATCTGCTGGCAGATGACACAGCGATGGCAAATTGCTTTGACTAACTGTCTAAACTTTGGATTGAACCAGAACTGCTTAAAGGTACGAACCACTGCATCCCTCCCAATGTGTGCTTGGCCATGGTAAAGTCTTGCAATTTGAGTCAACAAACTATTAGGCAAAACCAACTGTCCTTCTTCTGAAACCCACAGTTCATCATCACATTGAACACATTTCAATCCTCCCCAATTCCGTTTTTCTTCAATGTCAACTTTATCCTGCAACGCTCTTTGTTCTTCCAAAGTCTCAACTACATGCTAGGCATAACTAGTACAATCTCCCTCTTCCTCCGGTAACAATTCCGTTTATCCTTAAATTATATATCCTATCCATTTCCCATCAACACAAAATCTTGTGATTTCAGGTGTGCACTGCATTTCACTACATTAATCTTTTCAGGCACTTGAATAGCTTGTAGCAATTCATGAATTCTCTCACCGTTTCTCACTGGTGAACCAGAAGAGGTCAGGATATCTCTCTGTGAACAGAACTGGCCGAAGTCATTTACTATTTCAAATCCATACTGACTGTCCATATAAATGGTTACTTTGAGTCGTGCAGAAACATGGCATACTCTATTAAGGCTACCAATTCAGCAACTTGTGCAGAATACACTCCTCGAAGCCAAGACGCTTCAAGTATCCAGGAAATTGTACACACTGCATACCCTGCCCCCAATGTTCCTGTGTTATCCCTTAAACATGAACCATCAACTAAAACGATTTAGTTGTTTTCTTCCAATTGGGTATCTCTAATATCAGGTCTTGGTTTAGTGCACAAATCAGTTACTTCTGGACAGTCATGTTCAACTGATTTCCGCTTGTCAGTTTCAATGTTATCTTTTGGAAGTAAGGTTGCTGGGTTAAGCACTGCATACCTTTTAAGTAATACATTTGGGTAGCCCTGGATGACCTTTTCCTAACGAGTTAGCCTGACGTGGGTTAGGTGCTGTCTTTTAGTTTAGTGAGTAAAAATGTAATGGAGTGAGGGACCATGACAGTTAAAGGATGCCCCATCAATCAGCTCTCACTCTGAGTGAGGCTCAATCCAACCGCTGCTATGGAACGCAAACAGCCTGGTAAAGTTGCCGTGACTGGGTCCAAAGTAGCTGAAAAATAGGCTACTGGGTGGTTCACATCATCCTGGACTTGAGTCAAGACAGACAAAGAACATGCATCATGCTCATGACAGAACAACATGAAGGATTTTGTGTAGTCAGGCATTCTCAAAGTAGGGGCTTTGCACAAGCTCTCTCTCAATTCAGTGGCGGCTTTCATACATGCCTGATCTAGCACCGAGGGATCACTAACTTCCTTGTAAGTCAACTTCTGCAATGGCTTTGAAATGACTGAAAAGTTGGGAATCCACTGGCGACAATAACTCACCATTCCCAAAAACATCCTCAACTAATAAAGGGGTACTCTTCATTCACAGTGTCACAATCTGGTTCTGGGGACAAGTCATCCTCATCATCACTGTTGGTCTGAATGGCACTTTTGAGCAAGTAATTGAACATCTCGTTTTGCACAACAAATCTCTCCCTAATAAGGAGACTGGACTTGATCCAGAAACTACAAATTTTTGTAATCCCTTAAAATTGCCGATCTTAACTTTAACGGATTGGATTTGTGAAATATTGATTTGGAACTCCAACAATTTACACTATCTTTTCAAAAATGGGCAGGTTTGGAACTTCTGCAGTTCTCACTGTTGACTGACATGTATCAACTGAGAATAAGACTTTGTGACCCATCACTTTTCCCTACACAAATGGGCCTTTCTGATCAACTTTTAAAGAAGCTGCTAACACACATTTTTCTTCATCCAAACTTTCACTTGCCCAATCATCATTTGCCTCATCCTCACTGTGTAGTGGGATTTGGTGTACTGTGCATTACTCTGATTGAACCCTTGAATTGTGAAATGCTGAGGAAGCATCACCTGCTGCCGCTCCACTGGGGATTGAGGTATTTGAATCTGTTGTCCAGGTACCATTTGCATTTGAGGTTGCATTTGCTGTGATTGATGCAAGCGCGAATATGGCATTTGCACTGTCTGTATTGGCTGGACATTTTGCATCAGGTTTACATCGTTTTGAAAATTGGAATGTTGACCCCTCATTCACACAACTCACGTATTTGGGAAGGAATTGATCTCGCACATTTGCTGAACAACACCTTCCTACCATCAGATAGTCCCGCTTCCAATGTCCGAGGCCTCCACAAGGGTGACATGGCTACACTCTTTTCATCCCCTGCACTTCATTGCGAATGACCACAGTATTCAAATCAGGACCACGATTCACATTTCCCATTCCTCCATGACCTCTACCTCTTGCCTGATTCTGGAACACCACGTTTCCCTGCTGTTGTTGTTGCAGAAAATTTCCCAGCATCCCTGTTTGTGCCTCTTTGATATGCATCACTGTTCCCTTCTCCTTCAACTTTCTCTGCTTCAGCTCAATTTCATCGCTCTAGTACTTGCATACTGCAATAATTCGGCTTTGCTTGCCAGCAAATCAAATGACTCTCAATCATATGGCTAATTTCAGGTCTCAACCCTTCAACAAATCTGAACATAAAACGAATCATGTCTTTCGGCTCAAATGTTTCTATCCTACTGTAATGCTTGAATGCCGGTGACAATCTCTCACAGTATGCATGTATTCATTCCTTTGCCTCCTGAGCTGTCCTGTCAATTCTCTGCCAATCAGTATACTTGGGTGAAATTCTCACTTTCAGGAATTCAATCACCTTATAGTAATATTTAATTACGTCAGGAGACAGTGCACCTGTTACTGGATCTCTCTGAGGCTCTCTTGTTGGCCGATCTACGCACCTCTTACATTCAACCCATAAGTCTGCTGGAACCACTATCTCTAACAGAGTATTCATACCTTCCCACTGGCATTTTGTGAGCTTCACAAACCTGTCCGTTTGTGGTACCATTCTACTGGCTTCTCTCTCAATCTGGGATAATCATTTGTAAATGACAGAATGCCACTTCTGCTCCAAGGGACATGGACAAAATTCTATCCTAGAATCTTTCTCATTGGCAATATTTTCACTGGGTCCTCAACCTGCTGCACATTTGCAGTAATGTTCGCTGAATCTCTTTTTCACCCATCTGCTTCCCATTTGTCTAATGCTCCCCATGTCTGAATGCTCTGAATTAACTCCCTACGATGAACTTTCATTCCAGGGACTCTCATGTTTTCAAAGTCTTTTGAGTCAAACTCTAACCTGTAACTTCTCTTCAAGTGCTTAGTTTTCTCAATCTCTATGTCATATTTCTCTGCTAGGTCTGCCAATTTTCGATGTACTATTCCTCCTTTGTTAGTAATCAGCTTACACAAATAGCGCAACTCATCTTCTCTGAATGTGCCAATCCTGTCTAATCCCATTGTTTCCTCAATTAGGTCTTCTGCCTCTAGCCTAAGTCTGGTCGAATTCAGGGCACTTCCTCCGCTAGAATCTCCCTGTGTGCTACTCATTTTCTCTTACCATTCAGTTATCTGGGAGCTGTCAAACCTTTTAATGTAACGTTGTTATGGCTTACACCTGGCACTCACTGTAATGTTAAGTTGGGGGTCTCTGGTCTCATCATGCTTGGGTTGGGACATGTCTCGAATCTTCCCTGACTATTTGGAGGAGTCCCAAAGGAACCTAAATCAATTAGTGAACCTGATACGTCAATTGTTGGTCTCACTGGGGTCATCATCCTAGCATTCTCATCAAATCTTTTCCTCAACATGCTTGGGTTCAGAGCTTTCTGTTCACTACTCTTGTTGTTTCCTAGAGCGAACAATGGTATGGCTGGACCTGTGGTAACTAGTGCTGACACTGCATCTGGACCGGTCTAGCATTTGACTCTCTCGGGTACATCATACCTGAATTCTGGCTCATCAATGCAGACATCTCTATCTGGGATCCTGTTATTGGGGTGTGTCCTGAACTGTTTGTGCTTGTATCGGGGATACTAATTCTGGGGTTGACACAGTCTGTACCAAAGTCATCCTCCGGTAAACCTGTCCTGATGGCACTACTTAGGTGGTCATTATGAACCTGGCGGTAATCACCACACCGCCGGCGGTAACTACGGCCAACAGGCGGTCGGTGCAAACCGCTAGCTAATGAAGTATAGGAGAAACAGGCAGCGGCCTATCCACCCACCGCCATCTTCAGGCCAGCGAAAGGCCCAACCCGACCACCATGTTATGAACACCACACCACCATCAGTTCCGGTGTGGGAACTACTGCCACTCAAAGCTTGGCGGAAACGAGACATATAAAGGAAAACACTCACCGGAGGCACACAGAACACGTCAACGCCGACATGGAGCGAGAGTTGGAAATAATGCCAGTGCTTCTCCTTGCCACATTCCTCCAGGACGCCGACGAAGACGATGACGGTAAGTACAGCAGCCTAGCACATAAGGGAGGAAAGGGCACAATTACACACCCACCCACCCTACCCACACCGCAATGCACACCCAACCCATCCCACCACCTCAAGCCATACAGACCCAAACAAAATGTACTTACTAGAAACAAGCCAAAAAATACCTGCACTAATGCACACACCTGTGCACACCACTCCCCACATTGAAACGCTGCACAACAGCACAACATAGCAACAACACGTCTGCTGGGCAACACAATTTATTACTAAAGTGAACTATAACTGTCCAAAAAAGGCCATTGGCTAGTCCATTTACATGTCCTGCAAGGGCAAATATAGCCCACACTTGACTCCCACGATGGAAAGGAACACTACACTGAGAAGGGGCATCAATGGGGCAGCCAGGCACCTCATGGTTCAGGGGCAGGGGGTGGCAGAGTGGGGACTCAGGTTTGGAAGGGGGGACTGGGGCATAGGCTCTGGAGGCGTAAAGGGTTTGGGCTTGCCCTTGGGAGGAGGAGGAGTGGGCCTGGACCGGGGGTGGCAGAGGGACCATGGACAACGCATGCCTTTTTCTTCTCTGGGAAAGGGGCACAGGAATGGGTAGAGTGGACTGGGGAGGATTTGGATGAGGAAGGAGTGGGTTTCTGGAGACCAAGGGAACGTTTAGGGACAAGACGTGGTGGCCCAGTGGGTTTGAACAGGTCAAAACGGGAGAGAAAAAGCTTTTGAGGAGCAGCTGGAGAGGTCTTGGAGACAGGTTTGGGAGTGGAGGTTGAGGTTGAGGGAGTGTGGTATGAGGTGGAGGTCTGCTGTGCTTTGATGCAGGTGCCTGTACAGTATGCCATGTTTGGTGGATGTGTGTGGAGTGGATGTCTGGGAATGTTTCTGTGTCCTGGCAGGAGGGAGGGTGGACACAATGGGTAATGTGGATGTTGTTATGTCTGTTCTGGAATGTTGGGTGTGTGTCTGCATGTGTTGTAATGTGTGGTGCTTGTGTTTGTCTGCCCCTTATTGGGGGTTGATTTGGGTGCATGGCTGTCTGGATATGTGTTTGGGATGGGAGAAGGGAGTGGGGTACTGGAAGGGGTAGAGGTGGTGGGAGGGGGAGAGAAAGACCAGGGACACCGGAGGAGGAGGCCAGAGCCTGAAAAGATCTCTGTAGGCCAGACATGGCATTGTGAATGCCTTCCAGGACCGCAGTGCATTGCTGCATCTCTGATGCCAGCCCAAGGATGGCATTCACAATGGCTCTCTGACATACAGAAATGCTTCTCAGGAGGTCAATAGCCTCCTCAGTGAGGGTAGCAGGGATAATGGGGGCAGGAGATGAGGTGCCTGGGGCGAAGGAGACCCTCACCCTCCTGGGTGAGCAGGCACGGGCTACTCGATGGGGAGCTACTGCGATGGCAGTGATGGTATGGGGGGTGGCGGAAGATGTTAGAGAATGGGTGGGCCCAGTAGGGTCCGCCACCACCAGGGAGCTGCCATCGGAGGACGTCTCAGAGTCACTACCTCCAGTGGTAGTTGCCTCCCCCGTGGTACTCCCGTCGCCCTCCAACTCACTGGTCCCCTTGGCATCAGTGGACTCAGCCTCCTGGGAACAGGGAGCCGTAGCATCCCCACTCGCCGATGCCTCAGCTCTGTCGCCGGATGATGCTAAAGCACACAAGAACACAAGAGCACGGGTGAACAAAGGAGGAAAGAAGTATGTCAAATCAATATCAAACATACCTGTTGGCACACATACACCCCCACCCATCTCAAGCACTAACCCCCAGCAGACATAATATTTAACATGAATGTGCCCCTGACTGCTAGGCATGATCCCACAGTACACTACATGACCACCCTGGCCCTCCACTCTGATACACTTTGCAATGAGATACAATGAGAGACGATGCCAAGACAACAAATCTGCTAATTTATGAAGCTACATCTAAACCAATAGCCCAAACAGGGGACACCTCACAGGCCTACATTCCCAGCCATATATACCTAAGGACACTATCCCACTGACATAGAGGGGGGCAGGACTGCAGGGACACACCTGTCTATGGGCCTGGCATTACACTGCATTCACCCCATGGCACCTAACTGCACTCTACATAGTAGCATCACAATAGTGTTGGTACTCACCCGCTTGTGGCTGCTGTGCTGCCTTCAAGTGTCCATCCAAATCGGGATAGGCCACCGACAGTATGCCGGCCATTAGGGAAGTCAGGGTCCGACGGGCACCTCTCCCACGTTGGGAGGCCGTGTCCAGCCAGGCCTCTCCGGTCTTCCGGGCCCAGCGCTGCAGGTCCTCCCACTGCTTCCTGCAGTGGGTGCTCCACCGGTTGTAGACCCCCAGGGTCTGCAATTCCTTGGCGATGACTTTCCACAATCCTTTCTTCTGATGGGCGCTGACCTGCATGAGGCACACAGAGTAAAGAAACAGACGTCAGTGAGGATGCCCCATACACAAATGCCATGCCAGTTCGACCTAACATGGCCCATGGAGACACACATTTTGACAATAGCCAAGACAAAAACTGTCAGACACATCACAGGTAAGCATCCACGCAGCCAACAAAAATGCCTACAGGCATCCGCCACATTCTTACACATTCATGGAGGTCAAATAACAACTTACCTGAGCCTCTGGTCGCCCATACAGCTTCGCATTCAGGGGTAGGACCCTGTCCACCAGCTTCTCCAGCTCCTCCGCGGTGAAGGCCGGGGCTAAATCCCCTGTAACACGTGCCAGCTTAAGGACCAGAGTCAGGACACAGCAGGCTCGGCAGTAGAGTTCCGCCCCTCTCGAGGTGCAGGAGTCAATTGGCAAGGACATTGCAAAATGGTGGTAGTTACAGAGGCGGTGTGCACTGTCACCTCCGGCGGTGATCGTGATTGGCCTTGCTTCCCCATAGAAGCCAATGTTATCCAATGAAGAGCTGCACGGCGGTGAACACCGCCTACCACCATGACGACTAACGCCAGCTGAATGAAGTTATGTCCTACACTACACTATCTGTAGGTCAGGGGACTGTCATTTTGCATCCACCACGCCTTCATAGTCTGTCTGTGGTCCTAATCCATGGCTCCATTCCCTCTCCCCTTCATCGAGGATGGGTATGATCAGTGATCCTCCTCATGAAATCATAGTGGAAAGTGTGGCTACACTGTGATGCACTGAAATATACATACCTCACCAGACATTAGCATGACAGGATTACAAAGTTCTCTGTGTGAGAAACAATAGTGTTGCATGTACAAGATGAATGGTGGAATATTGTCATTGAAGTGTTTGTCGCAATTCAGTGTGTCTCTCTTTAACCCCTATAGGTACAGACCCATTTGGCAAGGGAGGGCCCCATCTGTGTACAGACCCCTGGTTGATCTGGCCACCATGGAAGAATGAATCGAGCCACAATCCTGGAACTCTTTGCACAAATTGAGCCTTTTCTGATGCCAGCTAATAGGAATCCCCATGCAATCCCTACAACTGTGCAGGTACTATCTGTGCTACATTTTCTGGCCACAGGCTCATTCCAAGTGAGAGTGGGCATGGCAGCCGGTGTATCTCAGCCAATGTTCAGCCATATATTGTCTAATTTTCTCAATTCCTTTGTGCAACACCTGCAAAGTTATGCCCAGTTCCCCAAATGGCTGATCTCACCTCAATCAAATCTGGATTCTATGCTTTTGCTAATATCCCCCATGTGATAGATGCTATGTATGGTACCCACATAGCCCTCATACCCCAAAGAGTAAATGAACAGGTGTTCAGAAATCGTAAAAGCTTTCAATCCATGAATGTCCAATTGGGGTGTACTGCTGATCAGCCCATTACTCATGTCAATACAAGGTTTCCAGGATCAGTCCATGACTCCTTCGTCCTGAGAAACAGCAGCGTGCCACACGTGATGGGGCAACTACAGGGGGACAGAGCTTGGCTCATAGGTGAGTGTGAATGACACTGGATCAGTTACATAGCTGACAGGCAGGCTGTATGCAAGTAGTGTGTGTTTCAACCCTTTTTTGCCCACTTTTTCAGGGGATTCTGGCTACCCAAACATGCAATGGCTCCTGACACCTGTGAGGAATTCCAGGACAGAAGCAGAGATCCATTGTAATACGGCAGATGGTTGCACAAGGAGGGTATTAGAGAAGACCATAGGACTCCTGAAGGCAAAATTTAATTGCCTCCATCTCTCCGGAGGATCCCTGTGCTATGTCCCTGACAAGGTGTGTCAGATAGTGGTGGCCTGCTACATGCTGCACAACTTGGCTTTGAGGAAAGCTATTCCACTACTGGATGAGGAGGGTGCTGTTCAACCACCCCTGCCACCTCAGAGGATGGATGAGAGTGATGGGGAAGAGGAGGGGGGAAACATCAACTCCAGGACCCAGCTAATCCGGCTATACTTCCAGTGACACTCAGTTACTGTTCTATGATACCAATAGGTTTACTGCATTGTTCCAGGGTGACTTATGTGCAAAGTTCTGTGGTGTTCCTTACCAGTGATGCACAACCTTCATGAACGAAGAAGGAGATGTGTGTTACAGCAATAGAATGTACAGTGTGACATACTTCAAACACTGAAGTCTGTTTGACCCCCTCATGCCATAAAAATGGCATTATGATGGAAATAGGTCAATGTATCCACATTTACACTTGATTGCTCATATTGATGAGGGACAGATATTTTTAGTGGACAAGTGTATTTATTAAAAGTCAAAGCATGCATGAGTGATGGGACAGTGGAAGGAAGTGGGCACATGGTAAACAATACACTCAGGTACATTTCTACAGCTGTTGGTGGCACAGGGGCATAGTCCATGGGCCCATTGGAAGATGGTGAAATGGCAGTAACACGTCGCCAAGGTAGCTCAGTGGCACACAAGGGATACAGTTCAGGTCAGAGTCACTTCCTGGCGATGGGCTTGGTCTTGGCTGGTGTTTCACAGGGATGTCTGGGTCTGAGGCCACCTTTGCGAGGGGGAAGCTGGGCTGCAGGGGAAGGGGTGCTGGTGTCCTGTGTGTCCTCTGGCAGTGCTACCATCCACTAGCATCTGCAGATGTGTATGGCAGGGCATTGTCCTGGCTAGTGGAAGGGGCCTGCAGGTGGGTGGTGGACTCAGGCTGGCTGTAGTACTGGCACTGGAGCACCTCTGCAATGGAGGCCATGGTAGCACTGACCACCTGTTTCCATTGCTCCATGGTCTCCTGATGGTGTGCTACAAGCAGCCTCTTATTCTCCTCCAGCGTGGCCAGGATCTGGCCCATCCTGGGAATGGTGGTATGCTTCTAGGACGTCAGCAATGGCCTCCTGGGCAGCAGCATCCCTTCTTGGGCCACCCCCCTGACCCACTCCTCCCCTCCCACTGGCACCGGCCCCCTTGTACCTGTGTCCCCTGCAGAGGTATGGCAGTCCCACTTGCACTGGGCCCTTCATCATCCTGCCTGGTGGTGGGTAGAGACTCGGGCCTCTGTACTTGTGGGCAGCCAGTCCGTGGCCTGGAAACACTGGTGTGGGGGCGTTGGGCCACAGCTGATGGTGGTGGCTGAGTGGTAGGGGTGTCAGCGGTGTCCTAGGTGGGGCTTTTGGAGGGTGACTGTCCAGGGCTGTGGGATGGGTCACAGATTTCCTCTGTGTCCAGACATCCCTCTGCATTCTCCTGAGTGGGGCCTTCGTCTTCAGGCGGAGGACTGGCACTCCTTGACGTCTCTGTCCGGGTGGCATGGGTGGTGGTGCATGTCTGTGAGAGAATAGAGATGTGGGTGTCCTTACTTGTCTCTTGCAGCACTGCTTACAGGTTATGGGTGGTTCCATTACCATGTGGTAGCATTCAGGGTCCCTTGGTGTTCATTTGGATACATTTTGTGAGGGGGGTGTTGCATTCTGGGTGTTGTAGTGCTCCTGTCATTTCATGCATGGGTTGGTGACTGTGCACAGGGGGCTGGATGGTGATCTATGGGGGGGTTGAGGGCATGTAGGGAACATGGGTAGGAGTGTCTGGTTATTGTGGGCTGGGTAGGGGATGGCGGCATGGTGGTAGTGAGAGTGATGGGGTAATGCATGCATTCCAGGTGTAGTTGACTTACCCGAGTCCACTCATCCAGGGAGTCCAGTGAGGCCCTCCGGGTGCAGGATAGTCAAGAACCTCTCCTCCCAGTCGATGTATTGAGGTGGAGGAGGTGGGGGACCACCGCCAGTCTTCTGTACGGCGATGTTGTGTGGTGATGCTATTGAACGCACCTTCCCCCGCAGGTCGTTCCATCTCTTCCTGATGTCATCCCTTGTGCTTGGGTGGATTCCTACTGCGTTGACCTTGTTGACAATCCTCTGCCATAGCTTCATCTTCTTGACCAAGGGTGTCTGATGCACCTGTGCCCCAAATAGCTGCGGCTCGACCCTGAGTCATCGCGCGTCAATGACTTTCTAGACTCTATCAATTTTTGATCCCTCTCATCTGAAGGGCAAGAATCTCTCTTCCTAGTGCTCTTTCTAGCCTCATTCCAGCTCTACTGTGTGATTGCAGGAAACAACTTAATTCACTGCAAAGTCTCAGTACTTCAGAATTTCTGATCACAATCTCATCTAGCCTCTGCTAGTGTCTTCTCGACTTTTCTCTTTCTTCTCTCAAATTTCAATTGCTGTTGCTCTCTGGCTACTAGTTCCCAAATAGCTAATGCCTCGAACTGTGCTGGTCTCGGAGGAGGTTTCAAATCATATTCTACTCTCCTCAAATTCTCTAAAATCCTCAAATTAAATGTCCTGTGGGCTGGAAATGCTAAGCTCCAATCTTTCTCTGTCTCCTTGCACCATTGTTTGATCCAAAGACATGGCACATCACTCTGCTCTTCGAATACGACATAGGCGGGTGTGCCTTCTGGCAGTATAACGTCTTCTATTCTCGTTGGAATATACGTATCTCCCCTTAGGGCATGCTTTAAAACTTTGAAAATTTTCATTTCTGTAACTTACTCTACTTTCAATCAAATCAGGAAGTGACTTTCAATCCCAACATCCCTTTCGCCGACCTTTTCAACCAATTGCACTTCACGGTTGTCCATCAAACCATGTGCGACCCTTCTCACTGATCAACCTATCCCAGTGCAGCTTTAATGATGTCACACTCACACATACAACGGCTGACAAAGTCTTTCGGCATGTCGTCTTCAACTCAAATGCATATTAAACTAATGCAAAATATTGCAAGCACTAAGTAAAACCAAAAACCCAATTTGTCTGTTTACTACAGGTAGGGTAACACAGTCCCTTCAGAAACTTTACATATTTTTCAGTGATGGCCTTTTCGCTCTGACAGCTACTCTTTCTTTCTCAATTTCCCTGACTCACAAGTAAAACTTGACCTGCAAATTTCACTCTCAACTGGTCATTGAGTCTGCCCTGGTGCACATAGGACTCGCCAAAATCTCAGTCGAAAAGCCTTTCACTCACTTCAACGCGCACTCTCAAGTTTGTCAACCATGCCCGATTGACCTATTAAACCAGACAAATTACAACAAAACCCAAGTGTCTCATACACTTATTCAATACTCCTGAGTCTTAGACCTCACAGGGTCATATACCAACAACCATGTGAACAATTATTTTGAGCACAAAGGACCACACACATGTGACGTTCGTCGACTTCCCTACTTTCACACTTCGCAGTATGCAAGCTCCTTCAACAACTTCATTTGGAGTACGCAAACTCCCTAAATCCTCACAAACATCACAATTCAACTACGATTTGCTTAAGCTGTGCAAGTACAAAACTTATTCCATTCACTCTGTCACTAGAACGCTGAGAAAATCCTCAAACAAACATTGGCAGGCTCCGAGGTTTTGTGAAAGTCACTGTAGCATTTTTAGGGTGACATTTTCTCTCCAATTTGCATAATCGAATATGAAAATCTTAGACTTTACCAATGTCTCCCATCGAACCTGTGAATTATTTTGATCTCTTTAGGAGGCTAACCATTACCCCACTACCGTCTCTGGGAAGACCACAAATCTCTGGGCTCTTAAGAAGAGAGACCATGTACCGGGCATTCTGATGGGGAACTTGTAACATTTCAAGATTTCCCTTACTAACCATCTAATTAGCATTAATATGTTTGGACTTCATGCATAACAATTTAGTCAACCTTAATTTGGAAAACATCTAACTGTGGCTCTATCAAAATTGCAATTGGTACCTAAGAACAAAAGACAAAATTACACTGAGAACAATAGCATTTGTTATAGCTCTCCTCAATATGGATCAGCAAGCTGTGATTATCTTCGTCATTTGGACATCAGTTTGGTCCTCATCGGCATCGGGACATGAAATGTAATGGTTCAGGTACGGGACTCTAAGCAATCTGAACCGTCATAAAGCAAAGTCTAGGAATCACTATTCAATATCAAGTTTAAGTAATAAAGTCGCTAGGAACTCATCAGCTCCTTCAGCAAAACAGATCAGAAAGAATGGCATAAACAGAATGGTAGAATGATAGAGAGCCTTCTTCTCCTTGCTCTGTAGTCGAGTTAAGTTAAAATTGTCCAAAGAACTTCCCACGTTGCCATTAGTCAGAAAATTGTATGTTTACAATTAGTCCAATAGGGACTACTTTCTAAATCTAAGATACAACTAAACTGTCTTTCACATGTCGATGATTGTCTCCTCTTCATCTATTCCCACAGTCAGACTTGTCAGGTATCAATTTTGTATCACTCTGTTCTCCAGTCAGTACATCTTTTGTTAGCTCCTGGGAACATCACGCTCTCATGCATTAAACAATACAAAGTATCATCTACTAACACAAGACATTCTATTAGGCAGTTCTCATGAACTTAAAATATCTGCTAACATTAAGTCAACGCAGTGGAAAACAATGCCTGTATTAATTTCTTCAAGCATACATTTCTCTTGGCAATATTTGAACAGTGCAGCTTAACACGAGGCTGTGCAAACTAGGCTCAAACTTCGCTAACTTAAGACATACAATTTATAAAACAATTACATACTTTGAAATCATCCGCATACACACTAATACATTTTCCTAAACATGAGAACATCAAATTATATTAACAAGCAATTAATAAAGGCACTTTGTGATAGATGACTCAAGTGGGCACATTTTCCAAACCACACGTTATTTTCTACATTAATCAAATTCTATGCAAATTCATAATTTGAAATACATGAAATATTTATTAGTAAAAATTCAGCGTTCACATCATTCAGTTCTTACAAGCATTAAGGTGATGTAGTCTAGATTTAGAAGTGTCTGTCATGTCACAGAGTCATCTATATGTGACAGGTTATGCCTTATGATAATCAAAGTACTAATGGTTTGAATGTAGAAATTGCGCTCACTCATTTTTATTAAATGTGCATTCGCTTACACTGTAGAGTTCAACATAGTTTGTATTCGAATGAAATCAAATGTTAAAAAAATTAAACTGATATTATAATGACGTGCTAGACTCTCATAGGGAGACTACATCTCCCAGACTGCACTCTGGCCCCAGGAGACAGCCATTTCCTTGCCACAGCTGCTCACACTCAACATCAATGAGCAGTATAAAGCGCCGGGAGCACTCCGCAGTGCGGGACGTGCTAGACTCTCAAGGGGGGACTACACCTCTCAGACTACACTCTGGCCCCAGGAGACAGTCATTTCCTTGCCACAGGCACTCATACTCGACATCAAGGAGCGCAAAAAGCACCTGAAAGCGCTCTGCAGCGTGGGATGCACGCCCGGGCAAAGCCCAGGTCAAGGCCAGGCCCATCCCCTCCCATCATCGGCTGAAAGAGCCTGGGCTGGGCCACCCCTCTGACATCTGACAAAAGCAGGGTGAGTGTTAACTTCAAATACCCCCAACAAATCATAGCTGGAGGGTTTTTCTGACTCACCCTCCCAAAGCTGTAACTGTCCAGCGCTTGAGAAGTGCATTGGGTGGAAAACGGTTGCTGGATAAATTGGCAAGATGGGCAGGAAGAGGACTCTGGAGAAGAGTGAAGAATCAGGAGAGGGCAGGGGACCACCAAATTTAACTTTAGACTCCTTTCTTGCCCTAGCGGTTGGGGTAGTCTCAAAAGAGATAGATTTAGCAGAGAGACGCCTTTCATTGGAAATGAGTGACTGGCAGCGAGCTTCAGCCAATGATGAGCTGTATGAGCTTTCTGATAATGAAGACAGTCGGCCTGTGGTACACCAGGTAGAATTGCGTAAATCACCCATGGCAGCAGTTGGAAATAATGTTGTGGAGGATCCCTCAAGAAAGGGCAAGGGGACTTTGTCTGACTCTCCTCCTGGCTGTAGTAGCCCTCCACTCAAGAGGAGAAAACCTCAGAAGAAACCTGGGAGAAAACCCAAAGTGGCACTTTCTGAAAATCTGAACTGCTCTGGTACCCAAGAAAGTACTCACGCCTGTCAGTGTCAAGTCCCTGGCTTTGAGAATCTCTTGGTAAAATTCAAGGAGATAGTTGAGGCCTGCCTGTTGCCGGTAAAGAAGAAATTACAGGCCTTGGAAGCAGTAGTTTCCCTTTTGTATTTAGGGGGGTGGGGAGGGGCCAGTACAGCACCAACAAAGTGTGGGACTTTGGATCTTGAATGCTATGGCCCCATCCTGGAAAAGGAAACCCTGCTGGACGAAAACCCAGCAATTCAGGAAAGTGTTACACAGCAGTCCCCGCACCATCCAAATACAGGTAACCTTGTAAAGCATGCTAAAACAGCCCAGGAGAATTTGTGTCAAACTGCAGGGGAATCTAGTAGAAATGATATTAGTGGGAGATTCGGGCGCCAGACTGGAGAGAATGCAGTGACGATCAAGAGGGGAGGAGGGATCAAAATTTGCACCGTTGTGATGGTCTCCCACTCGCCCGTTTGGAGCTTCCACCTGACTGTGCCCCTATGACACTTACAAATGTTTCACCGTTAGCTCCTGGTGTAAGTGAATCCACGGAACAGCTAAAGAACAAGACAGGACTACAATTTTAACTGCAAGGGCATTACAGATATTTAATTTGTTAGAAGGATTGGGTGGGTAGACCCCCTGGAAAAGGAAGGACAAGGGGACTGTATTATAGTGAACTTTAGATACCCATGCCTAGCCCAGCATCTGCTCTTTTTAAGATACACTGATCCCCAGGCGAGTGAAAAGATTGATATGGACCCTTTAGGGTTCTTTTATAGGCACACATGACCCTTAGATGGTTTTCGAGGTAGGGGCCTTCCCAAACTACAAGAGGGTTGGCAACCACTTAGAGTGGAAAATAGATTTATTGTACTCTCTGACCTGGAGGAGAATGATTGACGGTATGAGAGGATGCTTCCGTTTACACAAGAGGTATAAGATAAGGTAGTTTCAGGGAGGTCGTCTATTACAACTCCAGGTCTGGGAGGGTTGGGTGAGGTGTCTTCCCTGACTCGGCTAATCTTTTGGAATGTGGCAGGTTATGATGCTAAGCTGCAAGATGGGCAATGGGTAAAGTTTATTTCAGGCTATGATTTTATTTTACTTGAGGAAACCTGGTCAGAAGGTGCCGTGGTACGGAAAGGATCCCAAAGATTTGCCGTTCCGGCTGAACGGGTGCCTTGTTGGCACCCAAAAGGGGGTTTAGTCACCCTGGTTCACATCTCTAAGATTGCTAGAGCATATCAGATTAATTGTAGGTATCAGGGTCTCCTCATCAATTGGGTGGTTTTCCCAAATAAGTATAATGTTCTTTTGGTAAATTTCTACAATGCAGTATGGGATTCTGGTTTCCAAATCAGGGTCCATTTCTCAGCGTTGCAGATACTGAAGGGAAGGTTGGACGCCTGTGGTATGGAATTCCATGCAACTGTATCTGGAGACTTAAATACAAAGATAGGGGGCTATTATACTGCTGAGAATCCCTTTCAGTGTCATTATGGTGTGTGTGATAATGCGCTGAGACCGGCACCGGATTGGGAGTACCCCGAAGGCACTTCGGAGAGCAAAGACGCTATCTCGGATGAGGCGGGACCTCACTGGAAGGAAGGCCGCCAGGAAGACCCAGAAATAGTAGGGGTTTTAAACCCTTGATAAAAAGGAAGAGGAGAGAGTTCGGCGGGAGAAGGAGGTTTGCACAAGACGTTGATTGGAACGGATGGAGGAGCAGCAGTGACGACAAGAGGAGGAGAATTGCAAGGAACGGCAGCAAGGGTCGCTAAGGAAAGAGCGGTCATGGAGGAATCCCTGGAGTGAGAGGATGAAAACGCTCCAAAGGTGCAGCCTCAACGGGATACTGGGAGGGAGAATACTGGAGATACTAAAAGGAAGGGGGTAGAGGGGACGGGAAGAGCAAAAGGACAAAAAAGACACTGTTTACCAGTAAAAGGGACAAGCAAAGGCAGAGGGAGAGAGTGACAAGGGCTATAAAACAACTCAGAGCAAGAAGAAAAGAAAGAAAGAAAACAGAAGGGAAGAGAATAAAAAGTATTGTTTTGGAAAACAGGTCAGAAAGAAGGAAAAAGAGAAACTAAAAGAGACAACGGAGAGAAATACAAAGTTCCAGGAAAAGAAAGGAAAAAGAGAAAGTGAATGAAACATACCTTCTAAATGGCCTTTAATTCTTCTTCTCTCCTCCAACCTCCACGGCTGATCTCTGAGACGCCCATCTGAAATCCAAAAGAGAAGAAAGAAGAAACAGAGTCACGAACCAGAACAAACCGGGAAGATTTGCAAACAAGATATAGTAAAGAAGCACGAAACAGGGAAGAAAGACAACCATGTGGAAAGAATATAATTCTAAATAAAAGCATAATAACCCATACCAATACGACTGAAAGCCTCCATTATTACTGGACCTGTCACAGTGGTGTCAGAAGTGGGATTGTCAACACCTGTCTCAAGGACAGGCTCAGGCAATGGAGGAGAAACCAACCCTTGCAGATATCATTGCCCAGTTAGCTAAGAGTCAGAGACATTTGCAACTTGTCTGGGAGGAGCAGTTAAAAGAGGCAAAAGAAGAAAGTGAAGCGTTACAAACCGCCTTGAAAAGTCAGGCAACTATTATTGCCAATAATCAGTTAGCACATGAGACGGCCATTAGGAAACTGACGGAAACAATAGCCACGACTAGGGTGCATCCTAATGTACCTAGTAGTGTTCTACAGAAATACCAGGAGAATGAGGATCCTGACGCAATTTTAACAAACTTTGAACGGGTAGCCAGCTCTGCCAACTGGCCTACGGATAGATGGGGTCAATACATTGCTCCCCTTCTAGCAGGGACACTGCAGGCAGCTTATCAGGCAGTGAATCCAGGTGGTGTTACACCTTATACAGAAATCATAAAAGTGATTCTAGAACGGGTGGGTCTAGACCAAGAAAATTACAGACTTTGCTTCAGACATATGAGATGGGTGAGTCACAAAAATCTCTGCGCTCTTTATTATAGGGTCCACCGTGAAGCCAGTAAATGGCTGAATCCCGCCAGTACCAACAAAGAAGAAATGTTCGAAGCAGTAGTACTAGAGCAATATCTAGAAGCATTACCTACCTCAATGAGGAATTGGATTCGCCAGCATCCTGGTCTCAAAAATAATACCACTGCCATCGAACTGGCTTGTGCATATCACCGAGCACCAGATTTTCAGGGCTCCAATCTAAAGCCATCAGCATTCACGACACAGGCAATTCCACCAAAAACCTTCCCCTCTAAACCATTACCAAGTGCAGGCACAGGAAAATCCAGTTCTACTCGCAACCCCTCAAAAGAACCCACGATGGGGCCCCAATGTTTTCACTGTGCGGAATGGGGACACATTGCGCGATATTGCCATTTAAAAGGAGATCAAGGCGAGCCTATGGAGATTGGCATGGCCAGGGGGATGGTATTGTGTTTGGGACAGTCAATGACTCGGTATTCCACCTTTCTTCTGGTGAACCAAAAGAAAAGAAAGACATTGATAGATTCTGGTTGCAGTCAGAGTGTAATTAAACAGGTATTTGTCCAGCCAGACCAATGGGTAGCAGATGAGAAAGTGTTGATCACCTGTGTTCACTGGGATAGCAAAATCTACCCTGCCACTAAAATACAAATTCATTGGTGAGGAAAGGACAAATCTCTTTTGGTAGGAGTAAACCCAGACCTAGGAGAAGACCTCATTTTGGGAACTGCTTATGGATAATTTCCTGAAATCTTAGACACTCTAAATCATAATAACCAAATTGACTCCTGGTGGAGTGAGGCCCCGTTTGTATCTGCAGAAATAAAGAAGCATTTACCAAAGGAAAAAGTATCCAGATCCCAAAAATGAGAGCAGAAGAAAGTGTTTTTCAGGGGCGCTACTCACAAAACTACCCCTCAAACGACTTCCACAAAACAGATTCTATCCATTGCAGGGCAGTTCCGACAATCACAGAGAGAGGATCCCATGTTGAAAAACGCCTGGCATGTAGCCCTGACCCATGATGGCCCATTGGCAGGTCCAACTTTTCAAATCAGTAACAATTTATTATATAGAGTGTGTCCTTCTTCCACTAGCCGAACACCTCAGTTAGTAGTCCCCCAAGATTATAGAGAACAAGTACTTAATTTAGCAAATGGTGATACCGGGGAAGGGCATTTAGGAAGAGAAAAAACAGAGGAATCTGTAACCAAGAGATTTTATTGCCTGAGGTATATGTTTATATATGGAAACATTGTCAAGTGTCCCAAATGCCAGCTGGTCAATCCCTCCACAGATCCTAAAGCTCCCCTCCTTCCCTTACCAGTCATAGAGATTCCCTTCACCCACGTGGGCATGGACCTGGTGGGACCTCTGGTACCATCTGCCGAAGGTCACCAATACCTCTTAGTGCTTGTAGACTATGCAACTAGATACCCGGAAGCTATTCCACTGGCAAGTATGACTACTGAAGCTATTCCACTGGCAAGTATGACTACTAAAACTGTAGCTCAGGCCATGATTGAGTTATTTTACTGAGTTAGCTTTCCAAAAGAACTCGTAAGGGATCAGGGGACTCCCTTTATGTCCTGATTAACGTCCAAGGTGTGTTGGACTCTCGGAGTCCAACAAATACGGACATCGGTTTATCATCCTCAGACCGAAGGTCTGGTTGAACGGTATAACAAAACCATCAAAAATCTCTTACGCAAAGTCATTAACGACTCTGGGAAGAATTGGGAGAGGAAATTACCTTTGGTACTATATGCCCTGAGAACTAATATACCGTCTTCCACAGGACATAGTCCCTTTGAACTCCTCTTTGGGAGACAACCCGTACCTTGTTGGAAATGCTAGCTGAACAATGGGAGGAAACAGAAGAGGAAATAAAGGATGAACTGACCTATACTAGTGAGCTTAAAGATAGTTTACACACCATTTGGGAGGAGGTACATGAACATTTGAAAGAAGCTCAGCAGAGACAGAAAACATATTATGATGCGATAAGTAAAACTTGTGAGTTGACAATAGGACAACAAGTATTGATTCTTTTACCAACTACGGAGAATAAACTATTGGCTTACTGGCAGGGACCCTATACCATAATAGAAAAGGTAACTCCTGTAACATACAGGGAAGAGATACCAGCTGGGTCGAATCAAAACCAAATATATCATATTAATCTCTTGAAGGTATGGCATGAAAAAGATGTACAGGTCAGTAACTTGTATATTACTACCTGTTGTGAGACAGAAATACCCATGTATCCTACTAGTCCGACAGCAGAAAAAGAAATTATTAGGCCCCATTTTGGTACCAACCTCACTCCTGCTCAATATTGTCAACTAGAAAACATAGTACATACTAACCCCGAAGTTTTCTAAAAAATACCGGGTAGGACCCCTCTAATAAAACTTCTTATTTGTACTCTAGGCGTTTGCGTGTCCCGACAAAGACCCTATCAGATTGCAGAATCCAGAAAACAGATGGTCAAAAAAAACTGGATGGTTCTATTAAGTTTTGCATTGATTTTAGACAGGTGAATGCCCTCTCCCATTTCGATACATATCCCATGCCTCGGATAGATGATCTCCTAGAGTGGTTAGGAAAGGCACGATATATGACTACTTTAGACTTACTGAAGGGATATTGGCAGATTCCACTAGAGGAAAGCGATAAAGAGGAAACAGCCTTTGCGACGCCTTCAGGTTTATATCACTTCACAGTCCTGCCTTTTGACTTACATGGAGCACCAGCCACTTTCCAAAGAATAATTGATATGGTATTACATCCCTTTCAGGATTATGCAGCTGCGTATTTAGACGATATCGTCATATATAGTGAAACATGGGAGGATCATATCTCACACTTATCTAGCATATTAAAAGCTCTCAAACAAGCGGGCCTAACATCAAATCCAGGAAAGTGCAAATTAGGACAGGATACCATCAATTATTTAGGATATGTAATAGGACACGGAACCCTGAAACCACAAATGGAAAAGGTGTACGCTATTACCCAAATCCCTATTCCAAAACAAAAAAAGATGTCAGAGCTTTCCTGGGCTTGGTGGGGTATTATAGGCGATTTATTCCCCATTTTTCTGATATCGCGGCTCCTCTTACTGCCCTACTTGAGAAGAACAGACCTAATCAAATAACCCAATTAACTGATTTGGATAAAGAATCGTTTTTATGTTTGAAACACTTACTGACTACTGAGCCTGTTTCAGGTTGCCCAGATTTCCACAGACCCTTCCAAGTCCAAACCGATGCGTCTGACCAAGGGTTAGGAGCTGTTTTGTCTCAGATAGGCGAGGACAGACAGTACCATCCCATTGTGTATCTCAGCAGAAAACTTTTGCCCCGGGAAAGACATTATCCCACAGTAGAAAAGAATGTCTCGCAATAAAATGGGCCATTGAATCGCTTAGATATTATCTTGCAGGACGATCTTTTACTCTTCTAACTGGTCATGCCCCCTTAACCTGGTTATCTAAACACAAAGACACGAATGCACGTGTACTGCGATGGTCCTTATCCTTGCAATCTTTTTCATTCCAGATACAATGCTCCCCTGGATCCCTTATTTCCAATGCAGATAACTTATCTCGATATCCATCCGATAAGTGGCTCCAACATCCACTCTCTAGGGGGAGTGAATGTGACAAGACCGGCGCCGGATTGGGAGTACCCCGGGGGCACTTCGGAGAGCAAAGATGCTATCTCGGGTGAGGCGGGGCCTCCCTGGAAGGGAGGCTGCTAGGATGACCCAGAAATAGTAGGGGTTTTAAACCCTGTATGAAAAGGACGAGGAGAGAGTTCGGCGGGAGAAGGGGGTTTTCACAAGACAACGACCGGAACAGACGGAGGAGCAGCAGAGACGACAAGAGGTGGCGGATTGCGAGGAACGGCGGCGTGGGCCGCTAAGGAAACAGCGGTCTTGGAGGAATCCTTGGAGAGAGATGAAGAAACGCTCCAAAGGAAGACAGCGATGTAGAAGACACTGCTGCATACAGAGAGAGGAGATGCGAAAAGGCCGGTCATGTTCTGGGAAGAACGTGGCCCATCCAGGTACGGGGTGCAGCTTCAACAGGATACTGGAAGGGAGAATACTGTAGATACTAAAAGGAAGAGGGGAGAGGGGACGGGAAGAGCACAGGAAGGCACAACATTTTTCTTTTTTTAACCACTGAGCACCGGGCACGTTAACTGTGAAAGCGAAAAGTATTGGAAAACCAATAAGGCACGGAGACAAAGGGACGAAAGGTAAAAAAAGACAGTGTTTACCAGTAAAAGGGACAAGCAAAGGCACCGGAGATATTAAAAGGAGAGGCAGAGAGTGACAAGGGCTATAGAACAACCCAAAGAAAGAAGGAAAGAAAGAAAGAAAGAAAACAGGAGGAAAGAGAAGAAAAAGTATTGTTTTGGAGAACAGGTCAGAAAGAAGGAGAAAGGGAAACTAAAAGAGACAACAGAGAGAAATACAAAGATCAGGAAAAGAAAGGGAAAAAGAGAAAGTGAATGAAACGTACCTTCTAAATGCCCTTTCATTCTTTTTCTCTCCTCTAACCTACACGGCTGATCTCTGAGACGCCCATTTGAAATCCAAAAGAGAAGAAAGAAGAAACAGAGTCATGAACCAGAACAAACCGGGAAGATTTCCAAACAAGATATAGCAAAGAAGCACGAAACAGGAAAGAAAGACAACCTTGTGGAAAAAATATAATTCTAAATAAAAGCATAATAACCCATACCAATACGACTGAAAGCCTCCATTATCAATGGACCTTTCACAGTGTGCCTGCACCTGAGGATCTACAGGACGAGAGGGGAAGGTCCCTTATTAAGGGGTTACAGAGCCAGGGTTTGCAGAATACTTTTGACCTAGAATCTGCATGTGAAAATCAGGTACCAACTTTTGTGGGGAGAGAGGCTGGGTCGATAATTGATTATATCTTTGTGTCCTCTTCTGTGAGAAGTCTGGTCCAGCATGGAGAGGTGAAAAGGCAGTCCTTTAGTGAACACAACCCCCTCACGTTCTCCCTAAACTTTCCATGCAATATGTGCACATCCGTGATTGGTGGGCCGGTAGGTTTGAAAATAAAGGATCAGGGCTGGAGAACTAGTTGGAGACAGGTGAGCATCCCACAGGTAGTCAAGAGGTTGGTGAGCCAAAATGTAAATCTGATAATAGGGATACTTTTGGCCGAATACCCCTCACCTGAGGAAGTGATTGATACTGTGAATAAAGTAAATGACGCCATCAAGGAACTCATGACCAAAAATGAAGAGACCATTCCTAAGCATCAGGGAGGATGGTCTAGCAAACCCTATGTGGCGAGGAAAACCCTGAAGAGGGCATTGAAGGCACAGCCCAGGGATAAGGCCTATGTGAGTAGTGTACATGCTCAGTATAAATCTGCTCTGAAGGAAAGAAAACAGCATCTCAAGGAGCAGGCTTGGGTGGATTTGGAGCATGCACCACGCACTAAAAACTCAAGCCTGTTCTGGAAGATAGTTAACAGGGGTATCTTTGAGACAGAAACATCAGAAGAGCTGGACTGCAATATTTCCCCTGACGTGTGGGTGAGTCATTTTTGCAGGGTTTTCCTGGGAGGAACCCAAGGGGAGGAACTGGATGAGCTGGCAGGTCAGACCTCAGTTGTGGCCATTAGATTTACACTTGATGAGGTGTTGGCAGCTATGCAGGATAGATCAAGCCACAAAGTGCTGGGCCCTGATGCAATCCCAATGGACCTACATAAAAGTGATCCTTAGTCGTGGGCACCTATAATACTAAGGCACTCATTATGACATTGGCGGTAAATCCTACTTACCGCCATGCTAACTGCCGCCAACATACCATGCCGCTGCAGATATACGCTCACCATATTATGACACACACACACCAATCCGTCACTATTCAGCCACAGACACAACTCCGCCACACCAAAGGTCAGTGATAAACTGGCAGTATCAAAACCCACAACGTTACACCAAAAGAACTACGCCCATCACATTATGACCCACGAATCACCACCACGAACATTCAATGGCGGTAAACCATTGGCAGTACATACCGCTGCGCTCAAAATACACACACTCAAACAAAACAACACCACATTGGACAATTCAAACTACACACACCTGACACCCATACACACATCACACCCACACCACTATAAAACACACACCCACATTACCCACAACCCTTTACCATTACAAACTATTGGCACAAGGCAGACACCACAACCACAGGCAAGACCACAGCCACACACCACCATCACCTATACACCACCCATGCACCTTACAACACACACCCCAACACATCACCCTACACACCCTCATCCACACTACTCACACAACACCCATGGCACCACAAAGACACCCCACGTTCTCTGAGGAGGAGCTAAGGGTCATGGTGGAGGGAATCATCCGGGTATAGCCACAGCTATTTGGAGCTCAGGTGCAGCAAATATCCATTGCTAAGATGGAGCTATTGCAGAGGATCGTGGACAGGGTCAAGGCCGTGGGACAGTACCCCAGAACAAGGGATGACATCAGGAAAAGGTGGAACGAACTACGGGGGAAGGTACTTTGCATAGCAGCAAAACACCAACAGAGGACCCCCACCTCCTCCCTCACAACTAACAACTAACAACATGGGAGGAGCAAGTCTTGGCAATCATGCATCCTGAGGGCCTGGCAGGAGTAGCAGGAGGACTGTACTCTAGTATGTCAACTCTCTACTACTATCACCCCCTCTAGCTGCATGCCATCATATACCCCCACCCTCACTCCCATCACTCCACCACTACCCACACACCCCACCATCACATCTCACTCATCCCTATGCCAAGCCCTAAATGCCATACCAATGCATGGACACCACTCCCATCCCTGCATGGACACCTATCACTAAAGCATGCACAATGGAGAGAATCAGCTAGCCCACCACATATCAACTCGCACAAGTGAAAGATGCCGGGCAAAAACAACCATAGAGGGCAACCCATCCAGGCACAATATGTCACACACAGAAACAATAACACTGCATTTACATCCTCATAGGTATCCCAGCTAATGGCACTGGAGAAGAGGTACCAGCAGCATCCAGTCCCCCCACAGAAGAGGCCCACAGTGATAAGAGTGACTCTGGTCGCCTGGATCTGGATTTCCAACCTGGCCCATGAGGGAACTCTGGACAGTCGGTTACCCAGCCACAGTCACACACCATCACAGAGCCTCCCCCTCAGGAAACACCACAATAGCACCCACCCAGCATGCCCATACCTCTGTCCCCAGGACACGTCAATCAGCAGTGTGTCCACCACTACAGGGACCCCAGGGCACACCACAAGCCCAAGACAGTCAAGGACCTGGGGTCAGTGGCAGTGGGCACACGGCTCAGGGGACAGAGGCACAGGACAACAGGGAAGCTGTGAGGACTGCTGTGCGCCAAGGGGAGGACAGGCCAAGGGGAACCGACTCTCCAGGAGGCACTCACTGAGATACCGGGAGCATACCAACATTCCCAGGATATGCTGGGCCAGATCCTGGCCAACGTGCAGGAGAACAGGCGGCTGCAGGAGGGACAGTACCAGGGGGATCAGGGAGGACTTGCAGGCCATTAACACCACCCTGGTCTCCATTGCAGGGGTGCTGGCAGACATGGCCAACATTATGAGAGAGGCAGTGTCACACCAGAGGGCCTCTGCCACTAGCCAGACTACTGAACAGCCCTCCACCTCCGCTACCGCTAGTGGACAGGAGGCCCGCCACAGGACCAACAGGCCACCAGCAGCCCTTCCCCTGCAGAAGGAGAACCACCCCACAAATGTTCCTCTCGATTGAGGCAGAAGCCAGGGACTATTGCCCAGACCCTCGTCAGGAAATAAGACTCTCCTGTTTGTCACCCTTGTGTCCCACTCAGTCACCCTGTCAACCTTGAACTGCCATTGCTCCCCTTCCTATGCCCCCTTGGACAATGCACCTGTGCTACAAATAGACTGGAACTATACCCTGGACTTTCCTCCATCATCACTCCAGCCCACTGCACCTCCCCCTTTTCTTCTTAGCACTGCAATAAACACAATTTGAAAAAAAATACAGCTATGGAGTATGTCAAATGATTGAAGTATGTATTTGTTTAACAAGGTTTAAACATTGCAATTCAACTCCACAGTAATGTTAACATATTATAAACCTGTAGTTGGCTGCAGTGACAACACCAGGAGCGATAGTGGGGCACCAACATCTGCAAAAAGAGTTGCCAAAGGGTACAGTGAGTTGGCATAGAAGTGGGAAATCACAGCCTGCCAGTGACAATGTTAAACAAAAAACTGACAATGAAATGTGAACTAACACTGTCTTACCTGTATGTCATTGGAAGTATTGTCTAATCACTGCAGATCTGTTGTCCTCATCCTCATCCCCTGCCTCCTCATCTTCACTGTCCATAGGGTCCACTACTGACACATAGCCATCTCCAGCCTCCTCCTCCTGCAGAATGGGGTCTCAAGGCAAGGTCATGTAACATGCAGCATGCCACGATTATCTGGCAGATCTTCTTGGGTGAGTAGCACAGGGATCCACCGGTCAGATAGAGGAACCGGAACCTGGCCTTTAGGAGGCCAAGGGTACGTTCAATGATTCTTCTTGTTCTCCCATCTGCCTCATTGTAACATTCCTCAGCCCTTGTCCTGGGACTCCTCACAGGGGTCAGTAGCCATGATAGGTTGGGGTAACCTGAGCCACCTGCAAATATCGAGGGACAACTGTTACCCACACACTATCCCTTATGGCCCACACCATACCCATATATCAACATCCACTGGGTGGGAACCAGGGCTCACCTATTAGCCACAAATGGTGCCACTGTAGTTGGGCTATCACGTTTGAGGTGCTGCTATTCCTCAGGATAAAGGCATCATGCACAGACCCAGGATACTTCGCATTGACTGGTCCGCCAAACACACTATCTGCACATTAATCAAGTGAAATTTTTTCAGATTTCTGAAGACCTGTTCATTTTGGGGGGGGGGGACAAATGCAATATGTGTTTCATCAATTGTGTTTAATCAGGGCACCCAACACTCTTGTCAGCACTATTGAGAACATTGGCTGTGACATTCCTGCTGCCAAGCACACTGTCACTTCGAAAGAACCAGTTGCCAAGACACGGAGCACAGATAGCACTTGCACAAGTGGGGGAATACCAGTGGGGTGACGGACAGCAGATATCAGGTCAGGATCCAATTGGGCACACAGCTCCGTGATAGTAGCCCTGTCAAGTCTGTAGGTGAGTATAATGTGCCTGTCCTCCATTGTTGCCAAGTCCACCAGGAGTCTGTACACAGGAGGATGTCTCCATCTCCTATTCATCCGCAGTGGTTGCAATCAATGGGGCAAAGGGGTGAGGAGCCAGTCACAAAATGTACATAGTAGGCACTACAGTTCAATGCATGATGTGTATTGTAAATGTATTACTGGCACATGTCCTGTGTGTACAATTGTGATCTGTGACGCAGTTATGTTCCATGCACTGCCCCTTCCCCCCAAAATGGCATCCGCTTGTCCTGTATGGAGGGACAGGTGGGAGTGAGGTAATTCTGCTGATGTTGTGTGCCGTCAGGAACCGCCGTGCAACTCCTCATTGGTTAACATTGGGCCCCATGGGTTACAGTGGCCAATGGTGATCTACGCCGGCGGTGAGGGTATGCACCGCTGTGGACGTCACCACCATTTTCTATCTGTTCACTCTCTTGCTACCTGACCTTCAACAGGAGAGGACCTACACTGCATCTGCTGTTGTGACCTGTGTCTGGAACCTAGCATGGCCCGTGTGACTGGGGAAAGGGTCCCTGCCTTCACCTCAGCGGAGCTGGAGAGTATAGTGGATGGGGTCCTACCACAGTACGGACTGCTGTAAGGGCCTCCAGACCAACAGATGAGTATACTGTGAGCACGATGCATGGGGCATAAATGGGGCATGATTGCATGGAGTGGTGTGTGTGAATGCCTCCTGTGGGGGGATTGTTGGATGGGCAGCGTGCAGCATGTATGCTGGGCGATGTTTGTGCAAAAGGGGATGGGAAAGGCTATGATGGGCCATGAGTGTAACAGGCAGGACGGTCTAACTAATACCTTTCCCTGTCTGTATTTTCTCTGCAGGTCAGCGCCCATCAAAAGAAGGGCATATGACGTGCCATCGCCAAGGATGTGCGGACCCTGGGGGTCTACAGTAGGCAGAGCACCCACTGTCGCAAATGGTGGGAGGACCTGAGAAGCTGGGCACGGAAGACGGCACAGGCCCAACTGGGGATGGCCTCCCAATGAGGAAGGGGTGCCCGTCAAATCCTGACCCCCCTGATGGCCTGCATACTGGCGGAGGCCTATCGGGAGCTGGATGGGTGCTTGAGGGCATCACAGCAGCCAGAAGGGGGTGAGTACAGTGCCCATCATTACAACTTACACAGTATCTGGGTGGGGGATGTGTGTCTGTGGGTGCCCCTAGGCCAGGCATGACATCAGAGTAGGTCCCATGTTGGCCAGGGTTCTGATGGGTAAATCCTCCAACCTAGCTAGTAAGCATCCACTACTGGGCAGGACTGTGTGGGTCCCAGGTATGCTGCAGTTGGCGGTATGTGTGCCTCCCCATGCCCTGGTGACTAGCATTATTACTGGTAGTGCACTGCATAGTGCGTGGGGCTGTTCCCTGTGTGTGAGGGTGCTATGTACGCCACGGTGGTGTTGGTGCAGCCATTGACTAAGTGTTCCCTTTGTCTCTTCCCTCACCTTTTTTGTTTTGTCATCCTGTCCTTATGTGCATTAGCATCATCTGGCGGAGGAGCAGAGGCACCGACGATGGAGGGAGCTGCATCCCACCAGACCCATGAGGCAGAGCCCACTGACGGTGAGGGCACCAGTGGGATGGAGGGCAAGGAGAGCACCACGGCAGAGACTGGAGGGGACAGTTCAGACACTGATACCTCCTCTGATGGAATCTCCCGGGTGGTGGCAGACACTTCTCTGACCACCCCAGCTACAGGTACAGCCGCCACCCCCTATACCAGCACTGCCCTCCCAGCAGCCCCTCAGCGAGTCGCCTGTGCCCCCTCACCAGGAGGGTGGGCATCTCCTTCGCTCCAGGCACCTCAGGCCCTGCCCCAGTTAGCCTTGCTGCCCTGAATGAGGAGGCTATTGACCTCCTGAGATCCATCTCTGTAGGGCAGTCAACCATTGTGAATGCCATCCAGGGGCTGGCAGCCCAAATGTAACAGACCAATGCATTTCTGGAGGACAGTCACACTGGCTTGGCAGCCCAACAGTGATCAATTCAAGTCCTGGCCTCCTCTCTGATGGCAGCCATTGTCCCTGTTTCCACCCTCCCCCTCCAACGTCCTCTGCCCAATCCCGTTCCCCTCAACCCCAACCTATCCCAAGCACACAGACAGATGAGCATGCACACAGGACAACACACAAGAGTGGACATGGCAAACACAAGCACCACACATCATCCCCAAGGCACTCACACAAACACCATCTAGATGCATGCATACCAACTTCCACTGCCTCCACTGTGGCCCCCTCTGCCTCGTCCTCCACCTCCCTCCCAGTTGCATCTACACTCACACCTGCATGCACAACATCCTCATCCACTATCTCCATCACCAGCACACCTATCAGAACACACACCTCATCGGCAGTCACCACCCCAACATCCATGCACACATCCCTCTCCCACTGTGTCTGTTCCCCACCAAGGTACACAAATGCAAGCACTCAGACACCCAACAGCCATCCACCTCACAACAGCATCCAGCCCATGCACCTACACCCAAACACAGCAGACAGACACCTCCTACAACCACTCCCTCTTCCTCCACTCCCAGACCATCTCCTTTTTCCCACCCCAATGTCCGTAAGCAGCTTTTCCTCTCCACCATTGACCTCTTCCCTACCCCTCGCCCCCCATCCTTCACTTATGGCCAGGGTGTGTAAAACCCAGACAAACACCTCAGCCACCCAGTCCATGGTCCCAGTAGTGTCCACAGCGACTCGTGGTGGTAAAGGATCCAGGCCACCAGGCGGCCACACGGAAAGGGTGCCTGCCACAAGTGCAGCAAGGAAGGGCAAGGAGCCCTCCCCAGCTGCTGCCATGAAGGACAAGGTGCCACCCCCAGCAGCTGCCAGAAAGGTCAAGGTGTCACCTCCAGCTGCTGCCAGGAAGGGCAAGGAGGAATCCCCAGCTGCTGCCAGGAAGGGCAAGGGGCCTGCACCAGCAGGCAGAAAGGACAAGAGGCCTGGTGCTGGGACTCAGTTGGAGCCCCCACCACCAACCATGGTGGTGCAGCCGTCCGAGGCTGCACGGAATGGGCTGGAGCCTACCCCCACCACCATCAGCAGCAGCAGCACCGCCACCACCAGCAGTGGGCAGCCATCCAAGGCTGCAGGGGATGGGGTGGAGCTTCTCCCCACCACCATCTGCAGCAGCAGCACCACCACTGAGCAGCCGTCACCACCGGCGGACAGTCTATAGTCCTGCCTCCATGGGCTGTTGTGCCGCCTGCCCCCTGCAAATCCTGTGGGTATGACAACCAGCTGAGAGACTGTGACCTTGCACTTCCCTGTATCAAGTCCACAGGGCACAATACCCTCTCCAGAACCAGTGAGTATGGCACCCACTCACCCCATCCTCAGCAGGATCCAAAGCACAGGGCACGATCCCCCTCCAGAGCATGTGGGCAAGTCACCCACTTGAGAGACTGTGGCCTTGCACTCCCCAGGACAAAGAGCACAGGGCATTTTGTCCCCCAGAGCATGGGGGCAAGTCACCCACTTGAGAGACTGGCCTTGCACTCCCCAGGACAAAAAGCACAGGGCATGTTACCCCCTCCAAAGCATGTGGGCAAGTCACCCACTTGAGAGACTGTGGCCTCGCACTCCCCAGGACAAAGGGCATGGGGCATGTTGCCCCCTCTAGAGCATGTGGGCAAGTCACCCACTTGCGTATATTGTTCCCGTGTTCAAAAAGGGAAACCGGCGTGATCCCAAATCCTACCGCCCAATCTCATTCTTAGACTCTTTAGTGAAAATATTGGGACAAATTGTTTTACGGCGTATTGAGGAATGGATGATAGAGCATGATATGCTGAGTAAGGTGCAGTATGGTTTTAGGGAAAGGCTGGGGACTCAGGAGCAATGTTTGAATTTGCTCATATTGATCAGTAAATACACGCTGGTGAAGAACGGTACCCTGTATCTTGCGTTTATGCATCTTAGTTGTGCTTTTGACAAAGTAAACCGCAGCACGTTTTAGGAATGCTTAACATCGATGGGTTTGGAGTCCTATATGGAATTTCTCCGATACTTACACTCGGGGACAAACGCAACTGTGAGATATGGGACTCATGGGGAATGCACGGAACGTTTTAATTTTAAAAGAGGTATGAGACAGGGGTGTGCTCTGGCCCCCACCATGTTTCTTTTATATACAAATCATTTGCACAATTATCTAGTGGAAAGATGTAAGGCTGTTCCTACAATAAATGGAAAGAGTTTGCCAGCCCTGATATATGCGGGTGATGCAGTGCTTATGGCCCGTACTGTGAACGGTCTCTGCGAGATGGAGAAGGCGTACAGTGATTTTATGTCTGATTTAGACTTAGAGGTTCACAGCAGTCAGTCCCATTTTATGGTCTGTGGCAAGCCACTGAGCAAAGTGGATGCTTTGAAGATCAACAACCAAATCATTAGCTGTGTGCAGGAATTTCCTTATCTAGGGTAACATTTGATAAAAAAGGAACATGGATGCCCTGCATTTCAAGGTGATGTGCGCGCTTTAATGCGACTGTAACAGCTACTTTTTAGTTTGCCATAAGATTGGGAAATAAACCTATTTGGTCTCTGCTTGAGGTGTATAGACGTAAATGCCTCCCAGATCATATGTATGAGGCTATTTGGGTAGCATGGCTCCCATATAGAGGAGAATTGCTTCTGCAGAAGGTTATTGGGCATGGGGTTAAATATCTCCGGGTTTTGCCTACATGAGGAATTGAATTTGGAGTTCATGGAGGATGGGATTATGATTGCGCCCCTTATCCTGTGGATTTTCATCTGGTCAAATGATTGAGCCTTTCTAAATAGGGAAATGTTGCATGACTGTTTGGCATGTGATCAAGCTCTGGATATCCCCTGGTTGGCATACATAAAAGAGGTCGCCACATCCCTTGGTCACCCAGAAATGTTTTATAGGACACAATGTTGAATACGTACCGATAAACGATGGGCAAAGGGGATACTTTTTTACAATTGTGGGGGAAAAAAGGGAGGCAGAGGTATTAAGGAAACTAATGGCAAGGGATTTCTTAATGCTAAAGTGGCAGGTTGGTCCAGAGCTGTATCTTTTGATGGTACAAAATGTGTGCGAAAGGTCACTCATCACTCGCTTCCGAATACCAGTAATTAGAAGTAATTTGTGCTTCACTCTTGGCCAGTACGATTTGAAATCCATACAAACTTGCATGTGTCATGGGGTGTCCTTGAAGTCTTTAATACGTTTTACCATGTTTTGTGATTTTTATGCACCGTTTAAATGAAGATTTTTACTTCCCCTACTGAGAAAAAAGGGTTTTGTGCAGTAGCCTATTTGTGGTTGCCTATGGTCCCGGATGTGTTGATGTGTTGAGGGGTGGGGTCCTTCTTAAAAGGAGCTATAAGTTGGTGGAACAGTGAAAATCTTTTTTAATTATTAAATAATTTTATTTTTTAAATTTTGACTGTAAATGAAATTGGAAGCTTTTAAGATTTTAAATATGTGAGCTTTTATTATTTTTTAAATGTTTTGTATTTTATATGTCATGTATTTATGTAATTTATGGTTCATATTATATAACCGAATAAAGAATTGGAATTTGATGTAATTTAAACTTCAGACCAATAGAATGGATTGAAACTATATATCTAATGATTAATGGTTTAACTATGCGTGCAAAAATGGAAGAAATGTAGTTCCCCATTATACTAATTGAAATACATTAACAGAGTCTTTTGCACACCCAAAGTGAAAGTAACACACATATTAATGAGTCATTATTAACGTTGAATTCATAATTTTGCATATTAAGATGTGTATTAATTAAATGTATTGTTGTAATTCATTTACGTCAGCCTAGTTGAGGCCTGCTAAGCTTGTATTTCGTGAATGTGCAGGAAATGCTGATTAATTCCTTAACGTGAGCTTTCCTTCAGACTTTGTTCCCATGAGAAGACGAGCTTTAGTAATACTCCCTATTGTTTAGACATAGAGAGAAAAGTGTAACAGTGTCCTTGAGTTTGGAACATCCTGAGCAATGGACAAACAAATGATACCAATTTTTCAATCCTATGTGGAGCTACATGGATGGATGAGGTTACAATGACAGACCTGGGAAGATTTATTGATGTTGCAGTCTGGAGTCTTGTGATCGATTTCTACTGGATGATGCCCTTCAACATAAAATGAACTGTCAACTTTCATGAATCAGAATGTCATATGAACTTTGATATATTGTCGTGTTGCCTCTCATTGTACCAATGAGATTGCTGGATTCAGGTGGCAGTACCACCAGGTTGTGGGGAACTGAGTCCAAATCCACATTGGGTGACAACTGTTTGCCTAACCCTTCAGGCCAGCAAGCAGTACTTCACCAGCACCTCAAATTGGCAGTGACTGGTGGCGGCCATGCGCATGACATTCTGATTTCTCAGTGAAATTCGGGTCTAACAGATCTCATCCTTTTCTCTCAGTTACATTTGTCTCACACATGCAAAGACAAGCAGAAGCAAAAATAGGTTTGATAGATTTTATTGAATCAACTGCATTCTAGATAAAATGGGATGTACTGCAATGATAAAGGATGATAAAACATAATAATAGCAATGTGGTGACAAGGAAAGTGAAACATAAGAAAAGCCCCACCATAGTGTCAGAATGCTAAGGATTGGAATTCCTACCTACACTACTAAAGTACTACTAGAGCACAGCAGTGTTAGCCCTAATCCGCCCTACAGGGTCTCTAGGAAGACTCCATCCCCAATGCCTGAATATTGCAGTAACAAAGAGGGCTGTTGACCGACTGAGAGTCCGTTACCATGTAGGCAGCAAAGATGTTCAGTCTCAGCAGATTGCTGCAGTGAAGCGACAGCATGCAGTGGCAATTCTTTTGGGCCGAACTCTCCCTCTAATGTGTTGGGGCAGAGGGATGCTTTGTAATAAAACAGCTGGTGTTCTGAGAAAACTGCCCCAATGTAAGGATACTTCTCTTTTAGTGGCAAGGATTGTGGTGTTACACTTTGTACTGACAACATTATCGGGTACAGACTTGAGCAGAGCACAGAACAAGAATGTCCAACTAAGAAAAATGCAAACAGTTCCTAAGCTATAAGTGTATGAGATAAAAGAAATAAAACATCACTGCAGAATGAAGGTTCTGCTCAGAAATAAAAATGAATAAAATAAATTGTTATTAGGCTAACTGGTGTAAGCAGCAGGCCTATGGCTAAAAAAAGTGCCCATAAAAAAACTCACTAAAATAACCTCACAACAATATTGTTGACCAGTTGTTTTTAGGTCAGATGCTTGCAGATACTTTCCAGATTTCCCACTTTGATGCTGTCAGAGATTCCTCCAGATTATTGACGATGAGAAGATGAGCCCCTGTTCCTGTGCCTCACATGCTGTGCCCCTTGGAGAGGTATCTTCCTCTTGCCCAATGGAGATGCCTGCTGAGAATTAGAGATTTTTCCCCTAACACTTCTTAGAAGACTCTTGAACGAGCTTCTGACATACTGATGCTTTCCCTTTTTATCACTCTTTTGTCCATCTTAGCTAGTCGTTTGCAGTCCGAAATTATAATTTTTCCAAATTCTTTTTGCCTTTTTTGTCTTTTGCCAGCATGTGTTCCATCCCACAAATAGTTTTCCTTATTTGAGTCAACTGCAGGGTTACCCTGGTGCCCAGCCAAATTATGACTCCGCTAAATTGAATTGAATGATGATTGCTAATCCTGAGCAATGCTTGATTTCTGTATCTCAAATATTCCTGTCGGTGATATGCATTATTCTTCTTGAATGTTTAGTTTTATTAATGCTAGTTTGCCTGAACTTATTTCATCGCCTTGGGCAGCCCTTGGTGATTTTGTATCTTTATAACCTTGTCTTGCAAATTGGCTACATGACTTTGAGCTTGAGTTTGTAATAAATCGCTTGACTTTATTTCAGACTGGAGTTTTGCTTCCATGGTCACATTTGCCCTGATGTGTAGTTTAATTGTGTTTGTATTTCAAATTGTGATAGTGGTTCTACCACACCCCATTATATGGTCCAAAGATCCATCCATCTGGATGAGCATTGATTCATGAGAAGGGTGAAAATGCTCACACAAAGGCAATTTAAAGTTAAAGTCATCTAAGTTCAGTTAGTTAAAGCAAGGGAAACCCTACAAATTAGCCAATCAATAGTTACCATGTGCTCAGCTAAACCCACGTGAGCAAAAAGACAAAAAGGACAAAAATAATTTGTAAAAAGGAAATCTAGGGTAAAAGGTTACTAAATAAAGTGGGCAAAAAGTGAGTACAAAGAGAAGGTGTCAGCATTTCAGAAGTTCAGTCAAGCGTCTTCTTTTCTGGGTCGGGGGAAAACTCTTCAAGTCTCAGCAAGCATTTTAAAGGTGCAATGGTAGAGAGGACTGAACCTCTCAGAGTACACGGGGTTCAGCAAGCAAGTGAAGAGTGGGGAAAATCTCTTTACAAGTAAAAGGCAAGATGACCACTGCAAATCCAGCTGGAAACAGTATATCAAAGTTCATAGTGCAATATGATTCCTCAGTCCATCACTCCACATGACGCAGAAGATGTAAGTGTCCAATGGCAAGCCGTCATACAGCTCAAACTGCAACATAAGTGAAAGTTCCCAGGTTTTTCATATAAAACAGCTTCCATCTTAGCTCATCCATGCAAGCTGAAACATGTGTACATATTGTCAGCTCCACAGTTCCTGAATGTACTATGCTCAAGGTTAGGTTCACAAACTTTCTATGCGTAAAACAATAGAACATCTAATACCCAGCTAGCTTTCTCATGAGAATTAAGTCTGAAAGAAAAGTTCATGTTAGGAAGAATGACAAAACATTTTCTGCAGAGTCAAGAAATAGGGCCTTGCAAGCCTCACTTAGGCTAAACAAATCAATTATAAAATGACACATTGATTTATGCATCTAACACATGTTTAACATTCTGAACCATAAACTCAATATGAATAAGCTCTTTTGGTGGTCATTTTGCAGTAAATTCAAAATGAAATAACTCTGTTGACTCATTTGTGTAACTATAGTGTGTAACTATATTCTCTATATTTTCATGTCATGTTTAAAACATTTTTCTGATGAAATCTATTGTTGTTTTAATGTGAATTGTTATTTAACATCATAAACTAAAGTTACAAGGCTATGCCACATGCTTTTTGGCAGAATAAACTAAAGTGAATGCATGATAATATGGCTTTTCAGTGCACCACTTTACATCAGAACTTTTAGTACTTTAGTTAACATAACGCATAAACTGTCATATATGGACGACTACTGTGACATGAGGGACAGTACTAAACTTTTTGCTACATCGATTTTCAGGACACAGAGATCAAGTCCCTGAGTCTTGTAATGGCTGCCAAAACATATTGTTCGGGTTGTCGCTAACCAATCAGGATTGACTAGTCTCCTTTAAATTGGCTACTCAGAGCATATCTGAACACTGACTGCCTAGATATCTTCATTTGTTTTCCTTTAATATCTCAAACACTACTGATTTAAACCAAATAGCAAAAAGCACGGTCTGCACGCCAAGATTTAGCTTCTTACCAATTTTGGTGGAATTCCTTTCAGTGGTTTCGGATGTAGTTGTGTTTAAAAATCCCATGGGAAAATGTATGGGGAAAATGCATTTTGGGGCTCCCCTTTGTCTCTGCCACTGTTTGACAGATCACCCTGAAACTTTCAAAACAGCAGCTGAAGTGAGTGGCTTACTACTTTTGAAAATGTTGGGAGGATTTCTCAAACAGAGGCAAAGTTAATGGCAAAACAAAAACACTTTTCCTATGAAAACTAGGTCCTAATAATAACTACCTTACATGTACAAAACCCGAGAAATTCAGCAGTTAGTTAGAGGTATTACAAGTAACTGTAACTGTCGGCCTAAGGTAACTATAACTCGTGCCCCGCCATGGACAGTATTTTCTTCAATAAATTGACTGCTAATCTTTCATTTATATTTTCAATGAGGTTATAGAAGTTGTCATGAGTGCTGTAATATCTGGGGTAATTAGCAGTGCATAATGAGGGAGCAAGTTATAGTTAACTTAACCGAGAGGTATAGTCATTTCAAATTACCTTACCTATGACTGCTAAATTTCTCTAGTTTTGTGCAAATAAATTCAGAACCTAACTATAACCTCCCTGTAAGTGAATTTCTATGTTTTTTTAAATTTCTTAACTATAATGTCCCTGTAACCTTTGTTTTTTTTTCAGTGAACTTCTATGTTTTTTTTAAACGTAAAGTAATTTTTATTACTATACTTTAATCCAACCAGTGCCGCACACGGCCTTTGGCCATGCATGCCGGTGATTGGCTGAAAGGCTGGCCTTTGGCCAGTCCCTGTGGCCAACCCCCCTAACCACCCAACCCCACACTGCGTATGGACTTTGGCTGTGCTTGTCAGGAGTTGGCCGTAGGGCCTGTCTCTCTGGGTGTAAGAATAGGTGTGAGAGGGTGTCTCCACGTGTGCGAGTGGCTGTGAGAGTGTCTGTCTGGGTGGGAGGGTGGATGTGAGATGTTGATGTGAGTGTGAGAGTGGGCGTGAGAGTGTCTGATTGCACTCCAATAGTGAAACATGCATTTACCTCTGCAAAGGATTTCAGATTGTTTTTTTTAATATGGAATCACAGAGTAAACACACTTGCTTTGTCTTCCCCAAGCTCAGGAGTTAGGACCATTTGTTCTTTCCAGAAGTGGAGCTTTCACTGGGGCACCTGCTACGTTTATATTTGTAACTGTTTCCTGTTGAGATTTAATTTCTGTGAAATTAGCATCATGGCCAGAACGGAAGCTCACCTGCTCGTTTATCCAACAAGAGTCCACAGTTTTGCACAAAATGTCTATCCAACTGGAGTACTTTCTATTGGTTAGTTAGTAAGTGCTACCTTGTTAAATTAATGGCCATTGTGCAGGAGGGGGACGTGCAACCCCCCTCTTCCTGCCAATTTCAGCCCTTGGGACCCCATTCCCTGAGGCCTGGCCTTCACATATTTTTTTGGGTGGAGGGAAGCCACGCAGTCCCCTCCTTGGGCCGAACTTGGCACTGGGGACCCCAGGAACCAGCAATGTCACCTGGGTGCCCCACAGGGTACCCAGTCACCAACATTGGGGACCACGGGAGGAGCCTGAATGCCTCTGCGGTCCCAGCCGGCTCCCTGCCTCTTGCAGGAGTAGGCATTGCTGTCACAGACAGGGAGCTGCTAAACATGCAGCTCCCTTTCTGTGACAGCAATCGTTTCCTATGTTTCCCTGCCCGTATATTTGCCAGCAGGGAAAAGAGGAAACGTCTGCTCCTGGCAAGCAAGAGATGTTTGACATTTGCTGGGAGTTGAGTTCTGTTTGTTCTGACGTGGTAGGAGCTGTCAAAGCTCCCGCCAAGTCAGAGCAAACACCTATATCCTGGGAGTGGGCACCCCAGGACATAGCAGGAGCCGGCCTTCTGGGGTGGTGGTCCCAGGGCCGGTGGTCCACAATGGACCCTCTCCATTATCTCATTTCAGCCCTGGGTGGTGGTGGTCCCCTGGGCTGTGAGGGAGCCACATGGCCCCTACTTATTTGCAATAACTTGCCCTTGGAAGGTGGTGATCCCAGGGGCCGAGGGTCATATCATTTTCATTCAGTCCCGGGGAAGTGGCGGTCCCGAGGGCTTCTGGGGGGCAGCACATTCCCCCGTATTAGCAAATAATTTCCCTGGGGATGTGGTGGTCCCCGGGGCTGGGGTCTGCAATGGACCCCCTTCATCATTTTTATTCAGTCCCGGGGAGGTGGAGGTCCCCGGGGCTTTGGGGGAGGCCGTATGGACCTCCTCCCTTGAAACAACTGTTTTCAGGTAACTATAACTCGTGCCTTAGGGTAACGCAGTTTTTTCATGAAAAATGTTACTGCAAATATTTCTTTGATATTACCAATGATGCTATCAGAGGTGTCATGAGTGCCATAATTTGTGGGGTAGTTAGCAGTGCATGGCAAGGGCACGAGTTATAGTTACCTTAGGGCACGAGTTATAGTTACTCGAGACAGTTATAACTATAACTGATGAATTTCTATGGTTTGTGAGTTTAACTATAACTTCCAGTAACCTTTGTATTTTTAAGCAAATTTCCATGTTTTTTTCAAATTCTATTTCCAAATTATAATGTCCCTATAACCTTTGGTTTTCAGTGAATTTCTATGTTTTTTTAATGTAAAGTAATTTTACTATAAGTTAATCCAACAACTGATGCACACAGTTGTCTGCAGGACCTGGCCTGTGGCCAGGCCCTGCAGCCAGCCCCCTGTGATCCCCTACAACCATCCAACCCCTGCGTCCAGACTACTTTGCAGCAAGGAAACCATTGATAATTGATAGGACACCAAACTCTACACTAGGACTAAAAACACTAGAGGATGTATCTAGGTAGCAGGGTTTTGGCTTCCTCCCCTCCATCCCTCTTTTTTTTGGATAATTGGCAAGAAGTGTCAGAGACGGAGCCATGAGTGAAGCCTCTGAATGCTTTTTCTGTGTAAGTTTTCTTGCCTATCTTTTACATATGCTGCAGTCTTGAGGCTGTGACCTTCATAGCTCGGTGTTCATGCTACTCCTGATATAGAGGTCCAATCCTTAACCTCCATTGACAATAAATCCTGATTACTTTCATCTCTGGTGACATCACTATGCCAGAAGCTATTCTGGTGCACCACACACTGCTTGCCAGCTTACCCCAGGTGCACAACTACCTAAAAATCACTTCAATGCACCCACTGCTATGAGTGTTGTGTGCCTTGCCAGTCAAGCAGTCGGTTTTAGCATGCTTACTGCTCACATGCGCAAACTAAATTCTACTTCTTTATGATCCCATAGAGTGCATACTTACCACATCTAGTAATTCATTTCATTCCTTTAACACTCACCACAAAGTGATGAGCCTTAAGTTAGTCTGTTGTCATCAGTGCAACAGTTATTGCAAAGTCTGCAGAGATACATTTTTTAAGAGTCGCCTGAGACACAGCATGCACTGCCTATGCTCTTGACCATGAGAGATATTGAAATCAAGGGGCTTGCAGCCCACCGATACTTGCCATTCATTGGCTTCATTATCACTCCTATTTCCTCTGTTCTAACTGGGCAGCCCATGCTGGCTTAACTTACTCTTCTTTTCCCTGGAAAATGGACCAAATACTGATTACCTTAACTTGATTGTTATCCTCCTAACGATCTCACTGTCATTGAAATAGTACGTTTAGTTTTTCTTCTTCCCTGTTATCCTTGTTGAACTTCTTGCCATTAGTAGCTATGTTTTACTATGCCACACATGCTACAAAGAAGTCATTCTCACATTTGAAATGGATGTTTATTGTGCCATCAGATTTTATCTGTTTCCAAGTGTATTTTCACTAAAATATGTACATGGGAGCAATTGCCTTCTTTATATGATATTATTTTTCCAAATTACACCTATTATTGTCATGCATGGGGTTTTGTGCTAAGAGCCAACAAGCATTGGAAAAGTCAATAGGTCTTGCCTTTGAGACTATTGACTCAGCCATTACATGTTTTTCCTGCTGTTCAGCATGGGCATTGCCAACTTTGACAATTATTTGTAGGCATGCTGTGTAGCATGGCTAAAAATAATAAAAAAGTACTATGATGCATCCAGCAGTAATGCACTTTTTTATTTTTAAAAACATATTAGCCCTCACTGTGTCGTAACACTTTTTGAAAAAAATTTTTTTACCACACTATAGTGCATCTGCGTTGCTCTATAGCATGGCTACAAACATTGTCAAAGACTGTACTTCCCATAGGTGAGACCTATTGGCTTTGCTAATGCTTGTTCTCTTTAGATATTGATCATGCTCAGACTTTTTTCTGCCCCAAGGCGACTTTGCAACTCTTCTCCATCTGTGAGATCTGCCCTCCATCTAACCTACTACTACATCCTGCAACCAATGACCTGGTACCTCTCTGAAGTCAAAAACAACCTACAAGTTCCAAGGGAACACTCTCTAAGCCAACCTAATTCTGACTTGCTATCTGCTGCAAGAACGTCAACCTTCTGCATTGGCTTTGTTTTGTTTACCCTTCCTCTTTAGCCTGATCCTAGCATGAACTATTTCAGTGTCACGCCAATTTCACTGACAATATTCCTACATCACTTATTATCTATATCTGTATAAACTCTAAATTGCCACAGCTTCGATAAGGTATAGATATTATCCTTGAGGTGCAGTGAAGAAATTGATGCAAGGAAAATTCCTCTTTTGTAAGTACGCAACATCCACTATGGCTCTAACCAGGGTCAGAAAGCACACCTGTATTATCTGATGGAGTCAGTGTATTTCTCTGGGCTGCGGTGCATACTCATTGCAGATCAGGATAGGGCACTCAGTTACAGAATAAATTATGACCTTCCCAGCAGAGGCACAAACTCAAACAGTTTGGTCCTGTGCAGGGAGGAGTGTATCAGTAAACAAATGGAGCGGAGGCTCTGTCTTTCCATGTCAGCAGACACTGCTTAGTTTTCAGGAGAGGGTAGAGATCATCTTCTACTTGGCTGCAGGGTGTAACTGCACCCATCTTTCGGGAAATGCCGGAGTTATTTTTAGGCTGTACTGCGTCCCAAGAGGTTTCTGTGAGTGATGTACTGATTGCACCTGTTTATATATGGTGCACAGTCAGTGCGTGGCCCAATAACTTCTTTCCCCCAGTACCTCACATTTAATATGGCACCGATGCAGGTGCAAAACTCCTATGAAAATAATGCAATCTGTCCCCTTGAATCATTCAGGACCAAAGTGTGTGCCTGTGTGATCTGTATGACAGAAGGGACCACAGAAATTTCTGTAACACCAAAGTTCCCTGAGGAAGCATTAAGTGGGCACCAACACCTTTTGTGCCCATGGGGCACTTATGCACAGCCCATGGGGGCACTGATGTAATATAGACCCTGGTAGGTGGTATTACATTAGTCCTGAAGGATAAGCTAGTGAGCGATTAAGCTGCAGATGTACAAAGCTTTTTCCTTGTCGCAAACGGCCCAAGTCACAGAATCGGGCCGTTTGTGACAAGAAAAACACATTTGCCGAGGCACAGACCTAATTTTGCGATTTGGTATTCTACTTACCGAATCACAAAAAGGCTTTGCGTGTTGCAGTTAGGAAGGGGCTTTCCCTTCCTAATTGCCAGTCGTAGTGCTAAGTATGATTGTTTTGTGACTGTGAATGCGGTCACTAAACAATCTCAGTTAACACCAATTTCAAAATGGTGCTAAGCCATTAGCAGAAGGGAAGGGATCCCCAAGGGGCCCCTCCCCCTTTGTGAGTGGATGCAAATATATTTTTTCAGAGCAGGCAGTGGTCCCCAGGACCACTGCCTGCTCTGAAAAATGAAAAGAAAATTTTTCATTTTTGTTTTTGAAATGCATTTCTTTATAAAACTGCTTTATTTAAAAGCAGTCACAGACATGGTGGTCTGCTGTCCCCAGCAGACCACCAACCCTGTGAGTGTGGCCATTCCCAAAGGGGTTGTAAATTGCGACCTAACTCATGAATATTAATGACGCTGGTCATTTGCAACCCCATTGGGAAGTGCATACAGTGTGAGTTACACTGTTGTGCATTTGGTATTGCGAGTCGCAATTTGTGAATCGCAAGAATTGGCAAATTGTGAGTCGCAATACCAAAGGGTCGTACATCTGGCCCTAAGTGTATCCTGGTAACAGCCTTTGACTAATTATGGTGTAAGCCAAAAGTATAACCCTAGGTGGGAAAGGGCTTAGTAATTCCCCTTAAGTGGAAGGTGGAAAACCCTGATGGTTACCTCTAGGTGGAATGTCGGTTGTGAGTAAATGTGGTTCGTCATATGATGTGTCTGTGCATCCTCACAGTGTAATAATTTCACAAACTAAACTTGGGTCCAGTCAGGCTTGTCTGTAAAACCTTAGCTCAGTCCTGGGTTGCTGTTGCTTCCAGCAGTCATGATTTAACAAAGGGACTAGTGCAAAGCATTTAGAAGCACCAAAACAACTGAATAAGAAAGAAATACAACAAAATACAACAAAAAGAAAATCCAACACCTATTTATAAAAAATAGATCCTTTTTCTGTTAATTTTTAGACACCAAACCAAAGTGGGTTCCCTAGATACAAATTTTAAGTAGATCATAAATCACTGGTTTCACTCAAAATGCAAACAAGCATTGTCACCTACTGTGGTTACTTTGAAAACATTTTAGAAAGTTATAGATTAGAAAGTTATATGTGGGTACTCAAAAGCAGTTTCCAGTCTAGATCCCAGCTCTGTGGGCAATTTACCATAGGCATCAATGGATGCTGTAGATGCTGACGATGCTGATCCTGTTGATGTGGGTCTTCATGGAGACACCCCTTAGTCCATGAACACTGTGGGGCAACTTTGGCAACAGAGGTCGATGTCCCGCAAGGTCCAGGTGAAGTCTAGCTAAAAACAGTTGCCACTGGTCTACTGGTCTCCGGTCACAGTGAAACCACTGGTTCCCTTTAACCGCAGCTAGTGTCCATCTTGAAAAACTAAACTACACTTCGACAACTCTTCTAGGTCCAGCAGATGCTGGTGCAACTTGTGAGTGTCAGGGATCGGTATCCTGGGCTGTCCTTTGGTAGCTAGTGGCAAACACGCAAGTGTAGCTATCGACTTGGTCAAGCTAGCTTCGTCAGTTTTAGTGGCCCTGGTGCTGTAACAGGAAGTCAGCTCTTGGAGTTCACCTCTTCGGTCTGGGGCATGGGTATGACTTTTCCTCTAGCAGGCTACTATGGGCACAGTCCTCTCTTCGTTAGCCCAGGAGCAGCAGGTGTAGTCCAGTCTTTGGTGCAACATCACTTTGCCAGATCCAGAAAAGAGCAGGGCAGTGCTTCTCTGGTCCTCTCTCCAGTGCAGGTGTGATATGAGGTGGCAAGGGTACCACTTGTATGCCCACAGTCTGCCTTTGGGAGGTGGGGTGACTAGTAGCCATTGGGCTATGAGGTCCCCTCCCGCCTGATGATGTCATCCTGCAATGTGTGGCATCTAGCTATCCCAGAGTGCAGCATTTTTCCCACTCCCAAGATGGCAGAACCTTTTCTCAGTATGTGGATCTTGGTAGCCCACCTTAGAGGTGGGGCTACTGAGGGGTACACATCCAGAGAAAAAACGATTTGGCAACTGTGCTCCTCTCTCTGTCCCTGATCCCAACCTGCCTACCAGAACGAAAGATCAGCCCTTCTCATGTATGTCCGCTATTTGCCCTTCCAAGATGGCTTCCGCTTTGAAGCTCTCATTTTGGGTTTACACTCTGTGTGGTAACACCTTTTCCAGTGGCATGCCTCTTTGTGTCCTTTCCTTGTAGTCATCCACACCTTTCCCCATGAGGGCAGAAGGCTGTCTTGTGGCCAGCATCTGCAAATAGCCACAGGAAAACTTGGCTAAAGTGTGGCAACATTCTAAAGTTGCTTTTTACTCAAAAGTTACATTAAATTTGACTTGGGCAACATGTCAGGTTTAATGTAACGCTTCTTTTGATACCTTGATGTGCCAGCTTTGGTAGTCCCATTCAAGACTTAGCACAGCTGAGTTGTCAGCATTTAACCATCTACTTGCCAATGGGGCTACTAGTCTTTCCACAGTAAAAACGATAATTTGGGGGTTTTACTGTTAGGCCATATAAAAGTACATGTCCTATCATTTAGTAAAAAACACCTTGCATCAGGACTTGATAGGCCTATCGTACGGTTGATTTATATCTATATTAAAAACAGAAGGATGGACTTTGTTATTAGTTCAAATGGCAAAGTTGAGTTAGCAGTTTGAACCTGCTCTAACAATATGCAGTGGCAGTTTGTGAGACATGTTTTATTTTATCACACTCAGGGTGGCACAATAAGTGCTACAACCCATGGGGATGCTCTAGCTTACAGGCCCTGGATACTCCTGATGCCAAATACTAGTGAATTGTAAGTAAGTTATCTTAGGGAAATTGAAAATAAGCCAATCAAACATATACTTTTAGGGCAAGAGCACTTGCTCTGAGGTCTGGTTAGCAGGCATCAGTGAACTCTCAGGTTCGAAAAACCAGCAGCATCAGCTCAAAACTTTGGATAGGATTGTGCAAAAAGAGGCATTTCCCTCCAAAGGTCCTCACTCAGAAATACTTCTTCACTGGCAAAAATAATCACAAAACAATTCATAAATACTAATGGGGAATTCAACCTACTTGGTGATACTGAGTGTGATAAGGCTGCAGACAGAATCAAGGGTCTCACAGATCTAGAGGACAAGTAGATGTGTTCTTGGATTTTAGTTTCAAATTAACACACAATACAATATTGATATTTTGTCTGAATATCAGTTTGTGGACTGCTTTGAAGATTTTTGATTAAATGTTGTTTCAAATTAATTTTAGTCTCAGAAATATTCACTGTCTCTATCACACATGCACCCTTGCTGATTGGGAAAGTGTTAATTTAACAGAATTGGCTTTTAGGAAACTCACCTTCTGCTTTCTCAGACAGGCTTTTCCTCTTGCCCCAAAATTTTGAATGTTTTCACTTATTTATTTATTTTTTCAGAGGGTTTGCAGCACACCACAATGCTATCAAATAGCCATTACAGGTTATGGGGTTAATGGCATGGGGCTGGAATCACAAAGGCATGTTTGCATATTCAGATCTAATCACATGAAGATCTACTCCTACACCTGTGTTAAACTCTCCATGTTTTCGATATGCACCATTTTCAAGTGGACATTTACATGTAGGTGGGGACTTAAGAGTTACACCTCCTCAAATGAGGGGGTTTAGACTCCTGTGACTGAACTTGCAATTGTTAAATTCCTCTCACTAACTTTCCACCTGCTTGTGGAAATGTCAGTCAAAGGGGCATAGATCCCCTGGTAGGAAAATATAGTAACATTTAATAAAGTTTATTGGTTAAAAACAATTTAATGTAAAACAAAAATATAAAATAAGTTTAAACAAATAATACTAATTTAGAACTACTTATGCAAATACACCATATCACCTAAAATTAACTTTAAATTAAATTGTAAATTAACTTAAATACATTACTTAATTTTATAAATGCTATTTTGTGAACAATACTTTAAAATTGAAATCACCACTCTCACAAATATTTTTATTTAATGTGTAAGAAACCTGATAATTTTTTTAATCAAATGTAACACGTTTTATTCTTTTTAAACTAAGTTAAAAATGTAATAGTTTATTTTATTTTAGGCGTATTATGACATTAATATGTAACATTTTGGCATTAATGAGAATGAGGGCCTCATTATAACATTGGCCGTCTGACCAGCCAACCCCCAATGCCACAGGGAGAACGCTCCCCTACCCTATTACAACGTTCCCTCCAGGCTGCAATGGGCATGGGCAGTGCAGAGGCCTCCTGTGACCCCCAGCACTGGCTTTCACCAGCCTTTTCATGATGGGATCCCGCAATGAAAAGGTTGCCAGAAAGTGGGGTTATAATCAGCCAGGCAGTGTTAAGTTCAGCACCGCCCTGGCTGGTTACAACTACGACCACCGTCACTCTATTGGGAACAATGTTCCAGGCAGGGATGGCAGCCCCCTGGCAGTCCGACCACCAGAATTGTGGTGGTCCAACCATCACCTCCTAGGATCGCCAGACTTTTAATCAGGCCCTTAGGTTTATTTAAGTTGGCCAGTGGAAGGCTCCTGGAGAAACGCATTGCCATGTTTTGCACCTTTTGCACTTTGGGAGAAAGATAAATAAATGGTTTACAGGAAGTGACATGGTTGTGCTGCCTGCTTCTTTGTGATCGCCTAGCAAAGATTCAAGTCTACCCAGGCGAAGGACGGCGTTTAGGAGCACTGTGTAACTAACTAACTATATAGATAGATAGATAGATAGATAGATAGATAGATAGATAGATAGATAGATAGATAGATAGATAGATAGATAGATAGATAGATAGATAGATAGAATTCATGGAACACACTGAATTTATTTTAGATTATTTCCTGTAGGGTGTTAGTATTATCTAACCCCATTGGGCCACACAAGGGGGTGCAAGGGCGATGCAAATCCTAAGTGAGATTTATGAAGCCACACAAGGTCACTTTGCATGACCCTGCATGGTTTGATAAATCTAGAGCAAGGCAGCGCAAATCACTACCTTGCGTTACTCTGCTGCACTGAGGCATTCCATGGGTGGAGCATGGGTGTTTCCATATTCCTAGATTTACCATTAGTGGTAGACTCTGGAAGGTGTCAAAATGCTACACCTTCCCAGGTGAGGCGTAACGAGGAGAAATATTTTTATTTCTCCTCATATTTTCCTCTTTCTATGTGTACCTCTCAGGATTATTTTTGTGCAGGAAAGTATTCCTTCCTGGCCAAGAACAATCCTGCTTACAATGCAGTCACCCTTGCACCATGACACAAGGGTGCCTGAGGTGGTGCTAGGCAGCCAAAGGTGTGCCAGGAAAAGACAGGACTATGCTGTATAATGCTAAATACAACACATATCTCCCCATTGCCTTTCATGTTTTGCATCAAGGTGACTTGTTTCATTGTAATACGTGAAAGAATGATAAATCTGGCCCATGTTTATTTTTTTAAATTTTTATTTTGCAGTGAACTCAGCCTGAGTGTTCTGGAGCACTTTAAATGAGCAACAATTACTTTACACAAGGTCAGATTAATTCTTTTAAAGCATGGGGAGATAAAGTCATTTGCCCATAATCACAGGATGTTGAGCCGACAGCAGGACTCAAACCTATTTCCAATGTTAGCAGCTCAGGCATTGAAGCCACAACTATTCCCCCACCCCAATCACCCTTTTGTTTTCTTTGGGAGTGTGTTGCAGTACAGTGGTTGATCACATGCAATGCTTGTCTTATTCCAAGGCTGAGCTGGAATACATTTAAGCCTATTTTGTGACTATTAGGGCTGCAGCGGAATTGGTAGTGTATGTTGAGAATAAAAATGGTCTTACTCTTAGAAGGTGTGTGTTTTGTATTACATTGTCTCGCCCTAAACCCCTTCTTAAATTTCCGTTATGTCCTCCCCTTTTGTAGAATTATCCCACTTTCCCACCAGTCCTGCTTGTCTCTCCAGCATTTGCCGCTAAATAATATGGCTCATATTTATCATTTTTGCACGCAACACAGCAAGACAACTTGCTATGCTGCCTCCCTCAAAAGGAGGGAGGCAGAAATAAGCCATATTTATCATTAAATGGCATATTCCAAATCAGGCATCCTTGTGCCATGTTGCAAGGGTGCCTGCGTTCTTCCAAAATCCTTGCTTTGTGTTGGGACACCTTCCTGCACAAAAGCAATCCTTTGAGGAAATTTCCCTTCTGAAAGAAGCACATATAGAAAAAGGAAACAATGAGAAAAAATAAAGATTTTTGTCCTTGTTGCACCTCTAGTGGGAAGGCGTGCAATTCTGATGCATTCTCAGGTCTTATAGTGTTTGTAAATCGGAGAGTGTGTTAAAATGTATGGGTGGATGCCTGGGAACAACCAAACTCCACCCATGTAATGCTGCCACCATGCAGTGTAACGCAAGGCAACAACTTGCGCTGCCTTGTGTCACAAGATATTTACCAAGCCACACAGGGCCATGCAAGGTGGCCTTGCCTGGCTTGGTAAATCTGATTCTGGGTTTTGCGTCACCCATGTCGCCTTGTGTGTCACAAAGGCGATGCATAACAATGGTTAATCTGCCCCCGTACTTATGTGTGCAGACATCTCTGCCACGGGGCAGAGCTCTTATTACAGGAAATATAGAAGAGGCAGAGGTGGTCATCTCTGGCCATAGATTTCTGTATTGCATTTGTAATACATGAAATAGTACTACTGGAGTGCTAGTTTGTGTTTTTCAATATACATTTTGTGAGATCATACCCTAGGGGCCTAATTCACAAAGGTAAACTTACACTTTTGTACACGATTTTTAGGAATTCACAAAACAATTGTACAAGTAGTATCTTTATGACTGCCTATCTTTTTATGTGTTGAGTCTCCGACACGAATGTGGAGACTCCGCAATTGTAAAGATCGCATTCCTTTGTGAATATCAACAAATCATAAACGTACACATAAGTGGAAGTTTACCTTTGTGAATCAGGCCCTAGGTGTACACGTGCCACTGGAGTTATTAATAGCTCCACAGGATTTAAGATATGTTTCTTGAAAACAGTAGCTCAGTTCCAACAATGGCAGGGTACAAAACTGTGAAGCTTTTATTTCACAAATGTCTTGTAATTGTTAAGAATACCATAATAAATACCCATAGTTTGCACAGTTTTTTGCAAGTGGATTTTGCCCTTAAACCCCTTTTACATTGTTTTAAGAGAAATAAAAAGATCTTCAACATTCATCCAGTTCCAAAATTGTGAGAAAAAAGATTTCTTTAACTCGCATATAAATTGCACATCCACTTTAAATGCCCACTAGCAGGAAATATTGGCATCTAGAAGGAAATATTGACATTTTGCATCAAAAGGCTACAACAATGCGTAGACCTAATAAAATAGTGAAACTCAGTAGTAGGTCAATACTGAGGATCTATGAAAAATTTGATTGCGTAATAAAAACTTCAGACACCTCTCATTTTTTAAGCTCTATATTTGCCTTCTAGACATTTTGTTTATCTATGGTTAAGAGTAATAGTAATTTTTAAGATATCAAAATCTCTCACCGAATTTAGCATTAAGCCTTAGTTGGTATTGTTTAACCAGTCAAATAATACTTTCCTATTATTTGGAAAAGGGCTGAAAGATTTTGGGACATATTTATGAGGGGGGCGTTCCCACACAGGGAGGCCTGAAAAAATATCGCAGTGAAATTTACAAGAGTTCACTGCACCATATTTTTGTCATTTTTAATGTCTGCTCAAGGTAGGCGTTAAAGTGACACTACCATAATAACTTATGGACCTTCTTGTGCTTTGCTGGACTAGCACCATAATTAATAGCGCTAATCCAGCAACGCGCCCCAATAGCATCATAAATGATGATGCTATTGTGCTAACGTGCACCACGGTGCACTGTCTAGTAAATACAGCGCTACCATAGTGACGTTAGAGGGGCTTAGGGGGACGCAAGAAAAGTGGTGCATCAGAGCTGATGCACCACTTTCTTGTAAATATGCCCCAGTGTCTTTAGAAATCTCTCCTTTACAACATTGAATGGCTTCACAAAGATTTCCTTTGGTGCAAATTCTAAAATGCCCGGAACATATTACGTTTTCATCAACATCTTTTACCGCATTCATAAAGAATTGTGCTACGGCTTCTTCAAGATGCAGGTGACCATATCTTTGTGATTCCTATTTCCACATTTGCATATCAAAGATGCTTTAGGCATGCGTAGGATTCCACTGGTGCAAATCTATTTGAATACGGTATACAGCGCCTGTTGTGTAGCTGAGAAAGTCTTGCCAGTTTTCTAGTTTTCTCTAGAGCAAAAATGTATTTGTTATCGTGGCCAAAATTCGAGAAATATTGCATAAATAGAAAGGTGTCCTTTCACTTACCTTCTTTTGACTTGCTGCTTGAAAAAGAAAAATACAATGGCTCATGTGTAGTGTATTTATCAGTTCATTAAGATTTATTGAGCAGAACAAAAGAGATATCTGGACCAGCCGAAAAGGGACAGGCGGTCTCCAAATGAACAGTGGTTCTTCAGAAGCCCCCTGGTATTAAATAAGGCGTTCTCTCGGTTCACGTCGTTCAGACTTATTTGATCGTTGTTCAGAGACAATGTCTGCTTTGTGTGCATTCATCCCTAATGCTCCCACAGAGCTGAATGTAAAGCATGCCTCCGACGCAGCAGCATGGAGCTCTGCCCAGGCATGCCCACTGCACTGGCAGTTCCAAGGATAATACTGTAAAATCTACTTTCAGGAGACTTTTTCAGACCTTGGTACGCTGCCAACACGACTTACAATGAAGCTATTTGGGTAGATTTACTAATGTCTGTGCAAACCTGCACGGCACAGATATGAGCAATCAAGGTGGCATAGAGATGCCCCCATTGTTCAAGCCAGGCCAGGAATATTGAGTGTTCCCCAGAACACATTTTAGACCCCAATAGATCTTTCTGGCATTAGTATATATTTATTCAGACCAGAAAGAAAATCCAGCTTGAAATGGGACTGTGGCTTCCTCTACCAGAACCAGCCATTCCCCAGCATCGGCAGCTAGCCACCAAAGGTCAGATCACCTAGTAAAAGTGCTACAGTAGAAGTGACTGTGCATAGCACTTTCTGCAAAGAAAGGTGCTGATCATACCTGTGTATGTTGGATCTGGTTTATGCACCAGGTGCCCTGGATTTGCTTGGACAGTCCCTGTTTTTCAGTGTCTTTTTGGCATATTTCTGAAAACACACATATATCACAAGTGCCGGTTTTTAAAGTGCTAGAACCAAGCACATAAGCATTACCTGTGCAGAATCAGTTAGCACCTCTCACGAGGAAATCATTCTAATTGACAAACTGGGTCAATGTTTTTACTAGAAAAAAGCCAACATGGAACATTAGTCCCTTCATGTCACCCGTTTTCTGTGTTGGTGAGTAGTGTCACTCAACCCCTTTGCTGGTAGGCCTGACCCCCCCCCCCCGCTGTCCCCCAGAGCTGAGCCCTTTTTTGGTTGTTTGGAGTAGTTCACCCTTAGGCCCCCCCATAACGTTTTGTCCACATAAGGCATCCACACCAAATTTGTGATGGAGAAATGAGCCTAAATACAGTTGAACTTTGGCCTGTTTTGGGAAAAATTGTAAAAGGTGCTGCAGAAGAAAGTGTCTGTTTTCTCCCTGCAAATGGCATCAAGGAAGGGTTGTGGTGCTAAAAATCACCATCTTTCCAGCTATGAGGAACAGGCAGACTTGAATCAGAAAACCAAATTTCTCAACACAGTTTTGGCATTTTACTGGGACATAGCCTTATTCTCCTTTCAGCCTCCTTCCAGTTAATAGTAGAAATGGGTATAAAATCACTGGTGAATCCTAGAAAGCTATACATTTTTGAAAAGTGGGTAAGATTCTGAGTTCAGAAATGGGTCATTTGTGTGGATCCTTCAAGGTTTTTCTATAGAAAGTAACAGTTGAAATGAAATAAATACTGAAGTTAAGTTAAAAAAAACAGTAATTTGTGTCTCATTTTAATTTGTAACTTCTAACTATATCATATATATAGCAATATATTGTTATGTCTGCTGGACTCTTCTGGTTGTGAGATATATAGGGCTTGTAGGTTTACCAAGAACTCTAGGTACCCAGAGCCAATAACTGAGCTGCACCTTGTAATGATTTTTCATTGTGTACCAGTTATACAGAAATTCATTTGGTAAAATATATAGAGTGTAAAATAGGTATAAAAAAAAATATGTATGTCAGAAATGGGCATGAGATGTAGAATTAGGAAGCAGTGGTTATTTGTACATCTCTGAATTTGTGGGTACCCATACTAGCATATGAATTAGAGGGCAGGTCTTAAAATGATTTCTTTCTTTCACATTGTCTTACATTTGGAAGGTGCAAATGCAGAAAAAGACCATTGGTAATAATACTTGTTCTACTATTCTATATTGTCCTAAGTCTCATGATAACAATGGTATCTCAGTTGTGTGGGTAGGCCTCGTACCCGCGACAGGAAACGGCCCGAAATGCAATATGGACACAACACTTTTTTCCTCTAAAAACTGACCCTTTCCTTGCTATGCACCTAGCTGTGGATTTTGGGCTCTGGCTCAACCGGCACCTAGGGATACCTAGCAAACCTGTAAAAAAAAAAAAAATAGTCATCTAGGGGAATCCAGGATTAGGTGACTGGTGTAGCTCTCACCAGGTGCTGTTCCCCAGAATCCCTTGCAAACCTTAAAATCTGTCTTAAAACAGATTTCCTCAGATTTCTGTGATGGAAAGTTCTGGAATCTGAGGGGGAGCCACAAACTTCCTTCCACTCAGCATTCCCCCAAGTCTCCTGATAAAACTGGTAACTCGCCTGTGTGGGTAGGATCAGTGCTTGCAACAGGAAATGGCCCAAAACACAACATGGAAACATTTTCCTTTTCGACCCAAAACTGGCCCTTTTTTGCAATGTGCCTAGCTGTGGATTTTAGGTCCTAGCTCAGCAGACACCTAGGGAAACATAGCAAACCTGTAAATATTTTGAAATTCAGACACCAAGGGGAATCCAGGATGGGGTGCATTGTGTGGTTTTCACCAGTTTCCATTCCCTAGAATCCAGTGGACTAACGAAACTGGAGGGGGGCCCCCTGTATAGGACAAGGAGGGGGGCCCTCTCCTGACTCACTCAGTCCAGGTGCTGTGCTGAGGGTCCCGCCTGGAGCGCAGGCCCCTTCCCACACCACAGGGGCTGTGGAGGTCTTTGTTATGCCCCTGACAGAATCCCTTATGATCCTCAAAATGTGTCTAAAAAAACACAGTTACATCAAATTTCTGTGATGGAAAGTTATGGAATCTGAGGGGAACCACAAACTTCCTTCCACCAAGAATTCCCCCAACTCTCCTGATAAAAATGGTGCCTCACTTGTGTGGATAGACCTAGTGGCCACGATAGGAAATAGGCCGAAACACAATGTGGACACATCACATTTATCCACCCAAAACTGACCTTTTGCAATGTGCACAGCTGTGGATTTTGGGCCCTAGCTCAGCCGGCATCCAGGGAAACCTCACAAACCTGTAAAACATTTTAAAAGCTGACACCCTGGGAAATCCATGATAGGTTGTCTTGTGTGGCTCCCACCACGTTCTGCTACCCAGAATCCCTTGCAAACCTCAAAATCTGTCTAAAAACACATTTCTTCACATTTCTGTCTAAAAACATATTTCTTCACACTTCTGTGATGGAAAGTTCTGGAATATGAGGGGAGCCACAAATTTACTGCCATCCTGCATTCCCCCAGGTCTCCTGATAATATGCTACCTCACTTGTGTGGGTGGGCCAATTGTCCACAACAGGGAAGGGCACAAAACGTGTTGTGAACACATCAAAATTATCTATCACAAAACAATCTGTTTTGCAAGGGGGGGTCACCTGCGTTTTTTGCCACTGGCTCTGTGGCCATCTAGGAAAACCTACCAAACCCAGACACTTCTGAAAACTAGACACCTGGGGGAATTCATGGAGATGTGACTTGTGTGGATCTCCAACGTTTTCTTACCCAGAATCCCTTGCAAACCTCAAATTTAGCTAAAAAAATCACATTTTGCTCACATATTTGTGTGAGATCACCATGCTGGCACAAATTTCCTACCACTCAGCATTCCACTAATTCTCTCTATGAAAATGATGCCTCATTTGTGAGGGGGTGAGCCAAGTGCCTGCGACAGGGAAGGGCCAAAAATGTGTAGAAATAAAGGGGGAACCAAAGCGTATCCAAAAGGGCAGTTGTTTTACATACATTTTTAGTCTGACTCTGCTTTGGGCACCCATACAAGTGAGGCAGAGTTTTTATCAGTACAGGTGGGGCAATGCTGGGAGGTAGGAATTTTATGGGTTCCTGTGGATTCTGGAAGCTTCCATCTCAGAAATGTAGGGAAAATGTGTGATTTCAGGCAAAGTTGGAGGTTTGCATGACATTGTGGGTAAGAAAATAATGTAGGGTGCATGTGAAGCACACCATCCTGGACCAGATGTTTCGTTTTCAGAAGTGTCTGGGTCTGGTAGATTTTTTCAGCTGGCAGCGAAACCATGTCCTAAAAGTGCAGCCACTCACCATTGCAAGTGGGACGATATTGGGAGTTAGCCAAGCTATCTTGGCCCATTTGTAAAATCAAAACCCAAAAGAGTCAAATGTCCCCTTGCTTGCCATTGGGATGAGATGTTTTACTCCACCGGGGGTCAGAAAGACTGTTTGACAGCTCTTGCTTGCTGACAGGCGATGATTCCTCTGTTTCCCTGCCCGCAGTCAGGGAACCAGAGGAGACTATTGCTCAGAGAAGGAGCTGCATCTTTAGCTGCTCCCTTTTTGTGACAGCAATGCTGGCTCCTGCAGGAGGTGGGGAGCTGGCTGGGACCGCAGGGGCCTTGAGGTTCCCCCCACGGTTCCCAACTCACACTGGGTGCCCTGCGGGGCACCCAATATTGATGACTGGGCCCCGTGTCCTCTGGGACAAAATCAGCTGTGGAAGGGAGGCCGTGCTACTCCCTCTCCCCCCAAAAAACAAAGATTATGGTAAGGATGGGCCCCTGGTGTGGCTGTGTTCCCCATGCATGAGCAAGGCTGTTGTGCAGAAAAGCATCGACAGGCTGGATTTTGGTAAATAAGTTAACTTTTCAAAACACTGAGAACATGGTTTCTCAATTTTGGGATTACATGTGATATATATTGTAATCTATATAAAAACAATATGTACTTATATTGTTGATATATAGATATATATAATACATGCCTTCACCACGGATGCCTTTACCACAAACATGTAGGTATTTTACAGGTAAAAATCAACCCAAAAGGGTTTATACTTACTTGTCAAATACTTGCATTTGTGTGGTAATCGCCAATTAGTTGTAAAAAAAATTGTTGTAAAAGTCTTTCGTTGTAAGGGCATTTTCGTTATAACGCTTGCATTGTAAAGCCATTCGTTGTGATGGCATTCACTCTTCCCTCATACATCCTCTCCAAACAACTTCTATATAGACTTCGGACCATCCAGAACACCACTGCAAACCCATACTCAACCTCCCACACAGCACACATATCATACAACACCTCGGGAAGCTTCACTGGCTCCCCATTCAAAAGCGCAGCCAATTCAAACTTCTCTCACACATACAAAGCCCTTCGTACCAGAGGACCAAAATACCTGATCAGTCACATACTCCTTCACCAACCCACCAGACATCTATGCTCCGCCTTAATCTCACTCGCACACATTCCCTGCATCCACAAAATCAAAACTGGAGGTCTCTCATTCTTTTACATCGCACCCAATACACTGGAACTACCTCCCGCTACACATCATCCTAACTTCTTGAGTTTTGCAAGAAACTGAAGACTTGGCTCTTCATAAAAGCACCTTTGGGACAACAAAACTGCACACATGCCCAAGTGCCTGGATGCCCTCTTGGGTGATTAGTGGGCTATACAACTCAATATAACATAATATAAATGACAATTTTTCCTATGGAAAACTGTATGGGGAAACATATATTGGGACCCCCATTTTTCTCTGCCCTTGCTTGAACTATTACCCCCAGACTTTCCAGGAAAAAGCTGATTTGGATGAGACGTCTTTTGAGAAGTACTGTGAGGATTTTTTAAATGGTGCCAAAGTTTTAGCAAACCAAATTATGCTCTTCCTATGGAACCATGACCTAGCTAACTACACCGTGGGGACCACCACTGTGTAATATATATGTCTTCTTAAAGTGTTTTACTTTGACTTTGTATAGTTGCATATATTTATACCAGTATCTGTGTGTGAATATATAGGTACATATACACAGACACAAAGTAAGATTTAAAGATTAGCAAAACAACCTGCTTTCCAGTGAAAGCTAGTTGGGTGAATTATTGTGCCTGGCAACGTGCATTTCTGTGTCACCGCCTGACACATTCAACAGCTGTAGTGATGGGGCGCAACGGGGTGAGGACAAACAGAGCTGGGGCACGAGTGGCATCTGGACCCCCTCTAGAGACTGTACCTCCGACACCTCAGCCCCAGAAGGGCCGCCATAAAAAGCAATGTCCTCTGTTGTGGAAGGCATTTTTGTTGGGGTAAAAAAAAGCTTTTGCCACTTATATGAGTCCTAAAGATAGACCTCTGCACTTCTAATTAAGACAGGAAAATACAGGGGTGGGTGGATGGTACATCTGCTATTTTTAAGGATGTTGCATTACTGCCACTCCCTAAGTGCCCCCCAGTATCTATCAACGTAAGGCAGCCCTTACCATGCAGGTTTGGCGAATCCTGGACCAGAGTACGGGGTCACAACATATTACACTGGAGACTTTGTGTAGGTGTAGCTCAAGAGATCATTTATATCCAGGTAGTCTTTGCTGAGCAAATGGTGCACAGCCACAAGCGTGTGATGTAGGTCCCCTCATCCCTTTTAGCATAGAGGTCTGCTACTTCTCATGGGGGAAGCGCATACATAAAGATGTAATTGCACACCCGAAGTGTTCAATACATCTCTGACAACTGCACACCAATGTTTTCAACCTTGAACTTTGCGCGTGCTTTACAAACACACATACAAAGTGCTGTTTGGTGCACACACATTTCTACAGTTCAGGGTTTTTTCAGAAGAACAAAACGTTATATTCTTGAATGCACAAAAGTTGTCTAATTTTGAAAACATTTATCAGCTGAAGAAAGTGAATAAAGCAGTGTTTCGTAAAGTTTAGGCTGACCCAGCTTTTCATGTCAGCACACCCTTATGACAACGATGACAGTTCAAGAGCTTTTCAAATATAATTTTAAATGCCCGTGTCTGAGTAATTCTCTGAAATGATTTACCTCTGCTGTGGCGGGGAACTCCAAGAGAACTGTAGAGTTCCAGGTGTTTTCACTTATGCAGGTTGTCAAGGACAGTTGACGTCTGGAAGGATTTATGTGTCCTGTGCCTGCTCCTACAATGATCCCTCATGTGCTTAGTCAGCCAAGAGCAAGAAGACAGGAGACTGGTAGTTTGACACCCTCCCATGAAACCTCAAGGGTACTTGTCTGTAATGAGTGGCAATCCTGCTGGACTCTGGCTTCCCTGTAATTGACGTGCTACCACATAACACAACATTCGTGTTTTAATTACAGAAGATGGATGACTGACCATTGATACATCAACACCGCCTCATATGCCCTTATATCGAGCGACACATTTAATTGTGACATGTCCTGTTACTGCACAAATTGCAATTATGAGTTTTGTGATAATTATCCGCAGGTCAAACATGCTGAAATTTATCAGGGGAAAATGCCCGGTATTTACCAGGTTCTATGGATTTTGGAGCAATAAGCTGCAAAGTCTGCATGTTATTCCCCCAAAATATCATAACTGGGAGGGTGTTATTGCACCCAATACATTTTGACTCAACAGAGTTGGATTTTATCAGGTGTGACAAATATCACACCAATTACTGGATCGCTCCTAATGAGGGCCTCAGATTTCATAGTCATGGATGCTACACTGCATCAAGACCACTACATTGTGCCATGTGGACCTCTTTCTCCATGTTAGCCTACTTCAGCTTTGAAGTTTTGTTATTTTGGAGTGGATTTCAAGAAGATATTTCATCACATTTACCAGTGTTTATACCTGAGGCAGGAAAGGAGATGTATGTGATGAATCAGTTAAATATCTGAAGAAGCATTTTGTAACATAATAACAGAGAGCCAGGGTGTTGATGTTACCTGCAAGTGCATGATCCAGTTGATGTTTACATGGTCAAGTTGGGTGTATTAGCATCCTTGTGAGATTTTTGCACTGTTCAGAGACAAGAGACGTAAAAATGGATCAGTGTTTCACTGTTTCAGCAGAAGGATGGGAATAGGTTACTGGTAGAAATAAAAGCTAATACTGGATACGGAAGGTGATCTGTCATGAGGCATAGAAAAGGTATGTGCAATGGATGAGCCAGACTTGAGCCAGATTTTTCAGATATCCACCTAAGATAAATGTACACATGATTAATCTGAATGGAACTCATCTGCATTATCAATGAATAATCTGAAAATCCAACATGGACCTGTCTTCCATTAGACAATGGGTTTGGACAAAGGAGGCAACACAAACTGCACTTAGCCAGGCTTGTTTTTCTAATGTATAAATCTGACTTTGTATATCTATCTATCTATCTATCTATCTATCTATCTATCTATCTATCTATCTATCTATCTATCTATCTATCTATCTATCTATCTATCTATCTATCTATCTATCTATCTATCTATCTATCTATCTATCTATCTATCTATCTATCTTTCTATCTATCTATCTATCTATCTATATCAAAACAAGGCCCTTTCAGGGTTAGCGTGACGCGTAAATCATGCAAAAAACAAGAGAGAACTCTGGGAAGTTCCCAAATTTAGGTGGACAGCAGCTCTAGTAAAGAGCACCCTGCAACACCAGCAACACTCTAGATTTGCTCAGTTCAAATGTCTGCTTATCTAGAAAAGTTTTTAAGCATAGGATCAGCACAGTGCTATCCTCACCGAGCTAGATAGTGACAAAGTCTTTTGCCATTTATACAGCAAAATCTTTAAGCATAGGATTGACTCAGTGTCATCCTCACTGAGTTGTAAAATGACAAAAGCCATTTACTCCTCCAGGCACAGTATTACAGCTTTGGACTGGTCAAATACTGTCCAAGCCAACCTGGAATGAGTAAAGCAACCCCTGACACATGTTTCGTTCTCATTAGAGGAGTTTAGCTTTGTCCAGACACAAGGGAGCACCCAGTATAAGTCAAATCAAGGCGCTTTCAGGGTTAGAGTGACGCATAAATCATGCAAAAAACAAGAGAGAAAACTTTGCTAGATAAGCAGACATTTGAAGTGAGCATATCTAGAGTGTCGCTGGTGTTGCAGGGTCCTCTTTACTAGAGTTGCTCTCCACCTAAATTTGGGAACTTCCCAGAGTTCTCTCTTGTTTTTTGCATATATATATACATACATATATATATATAAAATCATGCATATGATATTGAGTGTAGAATTACATTAAAATTTCAGAAGAATGAGAAGCTGAATGGCATTCTCTGGGACAAATAATTAGGCATTCAACCTCATGGAAGAGTGGACACTGCCCTAATTGATGGTCATGTGAGTAGCTAGAACATTGTAAACTCCAGAAAGGGGCCCAGTGCTTTTAGAATGGTTGAAGCTTTCTGCACTGTTAACCACCCTTTGTTTGCTATGATTGTTGGTGTCACAGCAAAATAAGGATCAACACAGTATTCCTGGGAAACTGGGTTCCTACATGTTTCTGACAAGAACAATGATTCCCTCAAAGGGAATGCAAAGCCTGTGTTTCCTATGCAAAACCCATGCACAATCTTCAAAATGCTGACAAAATATTTGATAACTGACATAGAAACAATGTGATGATATAACAAATAGCTGCTCCAGAAATATGGTGCACTCATAGTGATTTGTAACAAGGGTGAACTAAAAGTGTGCAAATGTACAAAGACACAGAAAATGTTGGCTTACTGTCCCCTTTGTTAGGGAATCCAGGACTCAAAATCAAAGTACAAGTTCAATGGACTACAGTTCATGTCTGTTAAGGTCAACATAGAAATGCATTAACGTTTCGGCCCCTGTATAAATAATTTCCAGCAGAGTCTTCATCAGGACCATACAGGCAGCAACCTACAATGGCCAGTAGATAATAATTACCCATTGATATTCATGTACGAACAGGTATCAGAAATGATAATTTACCCATCCCTGAGGGGGTCCCAGTGGCACACTGTAATAGGCTGAGGCAGTTGGAGATAGTAAAGAAAAAGTGCATGAAAAATGAACAGGCTAAATCGTGCCATCACTTAGCTTAGAATGTTACAATGTACAATTTCATATACAGAGTTGTATCAGAGAAGTTATAGAATATTGTTCCCAAGTGCCATGCAATGGTCAAAAAAGGGAATAGAAAAAGCCACTTGGGGGCAAAACACAGAAAATATCTAGAACTTTATGTCCGTGGCAAAGCTGACCTGCTTGCTACTGTCACAAAAGATCATGTTGCCTTCTTCTGAAAAAAGAAATGCATACAATGTGTAAGAGGCAGCCGTGTGTTAAGTGGTAAGATTGTACATGTGGCAGAGGCATTCCTAAATTTGCTTGAATCTTCTTGTCTAAACAAAACAATAAGGTGGTTCTGAGACAGGCACCCACAATAACTGTGAAAATTCAATGCCTTTTGCTGCAGGGTTCATGTTTGTCCCCAATATTCTTCAATATCAATGTCCTGCCTTTTACATCTGTTGCTGGAGAACCGAGGGTCAGTTTTCAGAAATATGCCAATGGTGCTCAAGTAGTATTTCAGCTAACCTATGATGTAACAGCGAACAGAATAAGGATAGCAAAAGTAAATACTACCCTCCAGGAGTAAATCAATAAAAGTGGACTCAGCCTTGATGCCTCTAACATAGACTTATTGGTTGTTGACATTGATCATTGGAGAAAGAAGCATAGTTCTGGTTATACCTTTTTTCAGCTAAGTGATGCTAAAGTTCAGGTTTAGAAAAAAGTGAAAATCTTGGAGGTCTTCTTGTATTCACTCATTTAATTACTGACATTAACTTTCCCAAAAGGTGTGTCATCTTTTGTCCCTGGAAGACTGGACCACCATTGCAAGAATTGGCAAAGTCTTTCAAAGTAATGTCGGCAAGCTGCAAGTCGGACCGAATACTGCAGTTGGAGCAAGCTACAATCTACCTAAATTGGCTCATAGTTCTACCTCTCACCAAACGTTGCACTGGATCCCAGTGGTCTCTCAAATTTTAGGATACTCATACTTACACAAAAAGCACTTTGGGATAAAGCCTTTGGGTACATTAAACAAAGGTTAATCTTGCAATATCCAAATAAAGGCTTGCGTTGTATGTTGAAACAGTTGTTGGTGCCTCCTAAGAGTGTAGGATGTGGGGCCTAGATCCTTCTGAGTGATTGACAGAATGTTGAAGATACTCTGTGTGAAGACTTTAGATCTCCCCAACAGCTCCCCCATTCAGAATGTCCAAAAGACCCATTTATCAATGCAAAAGGGATTTCCCTGGTTGTTTTTAACAACTAGTTGCCCTTATGGGTTTTTAGTGCTCAAAAATATGATTGATTGATTGATGATTGAGGTAAATTGCATATGGCAAACAAAGGTTTAAACACCACAGGAGGGAACACCAAATGGGACGAAAAGTAAAGTCAGACCCATGGGCTGAACCGAAGAAGTTGACAATCATTTTCAAAAATTAACTACAAATGTTCCAAAGAGTGCAAAAAATATTTAAAAGGATGGGTATAAATATGCAATAGTGCTGTTATCGAACAGATTATGATCACTGATGGTGCTGATCTATCATCCTCAACATTTCCTGGATTCTCGATCCTAAACCTTGAGCATGTTGCATAGTATGTAAATGTCTTTCTTTTAGGTCTATGTGCTTTCTTAGTCACTGTTAAGTTTCCCCATTAAGTAATCCCTCTGAAAGACAGAGGCACAATTTCTGTTGTCGTTTGAATTTGTTTATAAAATTGGTTTTAGGGTTGTGGCACTCCATTGTGTATACATTACAGCTGCTTCCTATTGTCTTTCACCTCTGTCACACCTATATTTCTGTACAATTTTTTTTATCAGTGGCTAGTAAGTTTGGGACAAGTTCACTATTATGTCTCATAACATAGGTCTGGTTATTATTCCATCTACCTCTTCAGCATTGTTATTATTTTCAAGGAGATTATAATCCATTTTTATAACAATAAAAGTGTTGCCACTTATAAACAAGGGCCTCATTACATGGCTGGTAGGCTGGAAAGCTGACGGTCTCCCCCCTGCGCCCATTACGAGGTTTGCACTTGGCTCACTCGTGGTAACGTCAGAAAACTGAGGTTTACATCAGTCAGTCCAGTGGAAACCATGCAGCGGCATTGGCTTTGGCTCCTCATGGAGCGGAGGTCAATACCGCCACAATACTTCAGAATACACACTGTCTGCTCTAGCAGACAGTGTGTATTCCGAGAGTGCTGGGCAGGGGGGCCCCTGCACTGCCCATGCCCCGCGGTGGCGCCATCACTGTTTCTCTTCCAGCCTTTCCATAGTGGGGTCCCCGCCATGGAAAGGCTGACAGAAATAGGAGTCTTGATCAGCATGGCAGCGCTTTCTGGCAGCCTTTCCATGGCAGGGTCCCGCCATGGAAAGGTTGGTGGAAACAGGAGTCGTGAGCTGCATGGCGGTGCTGAGTTCAGTGCCACCGTGGCTGACCATGAGTCTACCCGCCGTGAGCTCCTCAGGAACCATTTTCCCGGCGGTGATGGTGGTCCCCTAGCAGGTTGGATTGCGAGGATCGTAATGTGGTCGTTGGACCACTGGGAATGTGGTGGTCTGACCATCACCAAGGGGCTGGCGTTCTCAAGACCGTCAGCCTCGTAAAGAGACCCTCAGTGTCAATATCTGTTTTTGACTTAAATATTCATACTTGGAATTGTTTTGTATGGGTATGCATTGAGATTTTGAGAAGTAAATATGTGTAATGAATGTCACTATTCCGTTATTGTTTTAATTATCTGTATCACATTTGCTTCACAAGAATAAAATCCGAATTAGTGTCTCTCAGCTCTATGTGATATCAATATGTTTTTTCACCAGATGTAATTTATTGCACATTCATCAGGCTCATGTTTATGTTTGCACCTTTTTCAATTAAGTATTGATCATGATTTCCTTTGAACTCCAGTGTGAGGCTCTTTAATCGGACAGAGACAGCCACTTCCTATTCAAAACCTGTGAAGGAATATCGTGGTTTTAATTATTCTTAGGTCAGTGATTTAGATGTGGATGTACCCTCACTCAGAAAATTCTTGAAGTGAATTGTTTTCTTTACATATCTTAAGGTCAGTTAGAAGGAGGGCCGGCTTTAGCACTGATGGCGTCCTGTGCGACTGTCTGTTTTGACACCCCTTCCCCCCATGACCACCTCCTCTGATTCCCTCACTACCACGCGGCAAATGTGCACCTCATCTCTCCATAGCCCCCCTTCCACATACATTCATTTGTTTTAAAGCCTTGATAAAGGCTAATAATCCACTCAGCTATCCACATAAAATATATTTCAGTTATTTGCAGCAGACATATTAACCCTCTGCGCTACTTTACGGTGAGTCAAAGCTGCAGCTAGACCACATTCCCATCTCTCTACCTAGTAGGAACATTAATCACAAGAAGTATCTTGACATTTTAATTGCTTCCTGAAGGCTGGACGCACAAGGAACTTTTCAGCAGGTGCTTTTAAATCTCAAGTTTTGTAAGTTATTGCTAAACACAGCACCCTCCAATCCTGGTCAGCACCCGGTGCGTCCGCACCGCTGGCACCGCCCTAAAGCCGGCCCTGGTTAAAAGTAACCACAACTTTTTGTCAAATACTCTGTTAGCTCACCTCTCATCCTCTCTCCTCATTTAGAGGTGAGGCTCAACTTTTTTCAGACACAGAAGCATCCACAGAACACATCTCCATGGCATCAGAAGTCTGGTCGTAATTTCAGCGTGGTTTTTGCTATATTTTTTTCCTGCTTCAACATCAGGGACCCCGTCAGGGAACAAATATACAATGTACCCTCGGCGCTGGGTGAAAACTGAGGGTGTCAAGGACAGTAGAGAAGAAGAGCTCTTGCTGTGTTTGGTGGAAGCACATTTGCTGATAAGGGGCTGCTTCTCCAGCATCAACCTTTCAATATCGGGACCAGTGGCCCATGGGGTCATGGAGATAGACCTCTGTCATCCCAACCACTTGGTGACCCTTCATTAACACCTTTAAATGAGGTCTCTAATCTGAATGCATGCATGTTCACCTTTCCTACTCTGCATCTCTTAAACAACAGTGTGAATCATTAGTACGCAACTAGGGGGCATATTTACAAGGAACTAGCGTGTTGGTTCTGGTGCACCAGTTTCCTGTGTCACCGTGCACCCCCCTAACGACACCATGGTTGCGCTGTATTTATAATACAGCGGACAATGGCGCACGTTAGCACAATAGCGTCCACATTTTTACGTTATTGTGGCACTTTGCTGGACTAGTGCCAAAAATTATGATGGGGAGGCCCATAGGAAATAGCCTAGCATCACTTTAACACCTGACCTGGGCAGGTGTTAAAAAATTATCTAGAATGGCACAGTAAAATGTTGTAAATTTCACTGTGCCATTTTTTTGGGCCTCCCTGCGGGGAAATGCCCCGCCTTGCATACATCATACCTGCCGCAGATATAATGTGGTGCAAGGGTTTACAAAATGGCACAATGTTAGCATTGCACCACTTTGTAAATATAGTGCAGGGTGAGGGCCTGTTTAGCATCACTTGGGTGTTAAAAAAAAGCCTACAGCAGCGCTAAAGGGCACAAGGGGCTTGTAAATATGCCCTTATATATTTTAATTTCACTCATCATTAGTAACATAATCCTTGGGTCTATATTCACAGTTTTTGATTATACACAGACTGAAGATGAAACTTGCAAGAATGGGCACATTGTAACCTCAACTAGTATATGATGGTGGCACCAGGCCATTTTCACGTTGGTCATGAAAGACCCTGGCCTAATGATGGTGGTGTGCAAGACCTGTGTCTACCATGAGCTTGAGAACCATGGTAGGGGTTAACTGTTGAAGTGGATTGAAGTGTTTTAGCAGTTGGTGCTTTGCGTGATTTCAGAGTGAGTGAGCATGGAGGATGTATTTCAGGTGGTGAAGCAAGAGATCTTCTAGGGTTTCTAAACATACTGTAGCGGTATCTGGAGCTGTTGGGATGTTTTTGTCAGCTGGACCAATGTGCTCAGAAAAAAACTGCCTACTACGATCAGTTAAATCCTTTTTATCCAGCCAGTGCACTCTCATTGTATTTATGTTTCTTCACAAAGGGTTTAGTGTAAGGATAAAAAAATGCCATGTCTTTCTGGCTGGTCCAGGGTCCACAAATGCCCCCTTAAATGTTAGCCTGTCATCAGTACATTCACTTTGACATCAGAAACAACTCCTTTTACAGACTCTGCATTTGCCCGTCCAGCTTTTGCTACCTGGTGCCTAGTTTTGACTTTAAAAGAATTGTGGCTCTGGAATTTAGCATGATTTTAAATAGGTGGTAACTATGATGCCGCTATTGAAAATGGCAAGAGAAATCCCATCTCTAACAAACTGCACAGTCAAATATCAAACCCTAGGGGACATATCCTAAATTCAAAAAGTTACTAGCAGGGTGCAAGGACAGAAATCACCTAACTGAATGCAAATCACCAATTGCAAAGAAACAACTTGAAGAACCTGCCCCATGAAGCAATCTAGGAACAGTTGAAAGTATAGTGAAAGGGTCTGGCGACCAGCCAAGAACCGAATGTTAACTCTTCCACGTGCTGGACAAGCTGGTAGGTTTAGCCACACACTCCTAAGCCACCTAAAACATGTCATAGACTAGCTTAGCTTAATGAAAACCTAAAATAAACAAGTGTTAAATAATTAACAGTTTCTTGGTGGTCCGGTCGCCCCAGCCTGTCCCCCGTGCTGCCCTTGAATTGGAACTAATCTCAGGCAAGCCTGTGCAAGGCAGCCAGGCCGTGTGTTTGTGTTTCCTTCACCTCAAATAACTCCAGGCTTTAAAGGCAGTACCCATTTTCTCAGGTGAAGGAGCAGACAGGTTTGCATTTAATTAACTTCGTGTCTAGATTGTTATCTTTGCCAAGTAGACTGAGAGCTAAAGGTTAATGCAGGGTGTTCTTTCTCTTGTCAAGCACTTTGATAAGTGAGGGTTTCAATTTGGGGAAATGGCTACGAGATAGGAAAAACAAAACAGGGTTGGAAACGAACAGAAGGGCAAAAAATACACTTGCTACTTTTCAGGCTAAACGTATCCACCCAGAGGCCTGTCAGCGACCCGGCCATGATCATTCATCACCACAAAAACAGGAGCCACTTGGCAGGCGCTTTGTAGCTGTCCTGCTTCTAAGTTTAAGCTTAGAACATCCAAATTCAGCACCTGGATAACGACTTTAGAAATGTTACTCCTTGCTGCATCGCTTGATCAGAAATCTGTCGTGTCTGGTACGAGCAGCCAATCCACTTTGATCTCTTCTTTGTCCTCTGGTATACTAATTTTCCTCATTAATAGTGCTGTTCATAAAGGTAAATTACACTTGTGAGAAATTTACATGTGTAAATTTACTTTTACACTTTCGAGTAAAGTTTACTACTGTTGTCTATTCACAAAACCTGAGTGTAAACTTACTCAAAAGTGTAGACTTATAGGGGCATATTTATACTCTGTTTGCGCCGGAATTGTGTCGTTTTTTTTTACGCAATTCCGACGCAAAACTAACTCCATATTTATACTTTGGCGTTAGACGCGTCTAGCGCCAAAGTCCATGGAGTTTGCGTCATTTTTTAGCGTGGACACCTACTTTGCGTTAATGATATGCAAGGTAGGCGTTTCCGTCTAAAAAATTGACTCCGAGGCATGTGCGCCGTATTTACACTCCCGGGCAAAATTCACGCCCGGGAGTGGGCGGGTCAAAAAAAATGACGTACGGCCGCTTTTGCGCCGTTTTTTAGCGCCTGGACAAGGCAGGCGTTAAGGGACCTGTGGGCTCGGAAGGAGCCCAGAGGTGCCCTCCCATGCCCCCAGGGACCCCCCCCTGTCACCCTTGCCCACCCCAGAAGGACACCCAAGGCTGGAGGGACCCATCCCAGGGACATTAAGGTAAGTTCCGGTAAGTATTTTTTTTTAAAAAAATTGTGGCATAGGGGGGCCTGATTTGTGCCCCCCTACATGCCACTATGCCCAATGACCATGCCCAGGGGACAGAAGTCCCCTGGGCATGGCCATTGGGAAAGGGGGCATGACTCCTGTCTTTGCTAAGACAGGAGTCATTTCTATGGGGGTTGGGAGTCGAAAAAAATTGCGCAAATCGGGTTGAGGCGAAATATTTGCCTCAGCCTGACTTGCCCCATTTTTTGGCGCCCACGCTCCATATCCCCCTACACCGGCGCTGCCTGGTGTACGTCGTTTTTTTCCACGCACACCAGGCAGCGCCGGCGGCTAACGCCGGCTAACGTCATTGATTAAATACGGCGCCCGCATGGCGCTTCAGAATGGCGTTAGCCGGCGCTAATTTTTTTGACGCAAAACTGCGTTAGCGCAGTTTTGCGTCAAAAAGTATAAATATGGCCCATAGTCTCCACCCCTTAGAAATGGAGTTGAGCTTAATTTACAAGTATAGGTTACAAGAAAAAAACAGTAGTTAGGCTAGCACCACACATGTCCAGCCCATGCTAGCGTAACATACTCCCTTTGAAAATAATGGAGACAGGAAATTAAATGTAACATCCACTGGGAATAATGGGCAAATAAAATTAACTTAAATAGCTAAATATGTAAATAAGAATAATTGAAGGCTAAATAAATATATGTAAATAGTACATATTTGTAATTTAATTATATACTAGTTTAATGACCTCTTTTACATGTAAAATGTATATCACAACACATGTTAATAAATGTTTGTTTAATTAATTCTATTTATCACTTTTAATAATTATTATTACACAAACATTTTGTTTTTAGGCAGGTATTTATTTTTTTATATAACCTTGTGAAAACTAATTTTAATGTGATTTTATATAATAAGCATAAACTCCGCAATTAGGTTTAGGAAAAGCATTTTGTAGTGGGTTTTGAGAATATCCTTGTTAAATGTCAGAATTACCAGGATCAGGATGAAATATGCAGTTAGCGGAGTAGTGAGATGCTCACATCCGGTTGCCTGAGAAGCAGACCCACACAGTAGAGGTCCTTGAATAATTTCAACAGGTGCAGCACCAAGGGTGGAATTACAAACATTTTTTAAGAAATTGGCAGGAGTGTGTCTACCTTGAGCATAGTTTCTTAGGAACTCGCTGAGCTGCTTCTAGTAACACTGACCTTAAGGATAACTGCTACTTCTTCATGCAAAAACAAAGATCAACACAAAGTCGAGCAGTGTCTTAATGGCTTGAACTTTTAATTTTCTTCTTTTCTCAACTGATTACCCATGTCTCAGTTTAAAATTATCGCTCCAGAGATTTAAGTCTGCAATCCTGTGTAGGATTTTTTCTTCAGGTCTCATCAGCAGGACTAGTAAATCGATATTGCCTAATTAGGGACCATAGCTTTGTTTTCACCAAAGTCAGTTAGATAAAATGAGCATTCAATATTTGCACTGGTGATAGGAAATGTAGAAAAACACAGCCGTTCTTGGTGTGCTGGTGGTATCTATGTGAGGGAGCCAACGAATGAAACTGTGTCTGAGTAATGTGTTTGATAACCAGATGTGAAAGTAAAGAACATGAATGAGAAAAGGCAGAGTCTAAGCGGGGTTGATATTTGTGAGAGAGATTGGGTGAAGGACTAATCAGTACGATTTGCAAAGGAAAGGATACTTTAAGAGAGGTAGTGTTGGGACGGAAAACTCCTCTGCATGGTAAACGATGTCTACCCCTGCCCTGAGTGTCCAACTGTACTGTTCACTGTATCTCTAATTCTGATTTTTGTTGTCATAGGGAAACACAGATCATGCATGTGTGCCATGACATCAGCATATCTCACAGACTGTGGTCTCGTTGGACTGGGAGGGGTGCCCAAAATGCTACACCCATGGTGATAGAAGGCTACTCCCTTCACCAAGAGTTGAGCAGCATGAGTGCGGTGGTGGCAGCTTACCCTGTAGTGATTAATAGGAGTGAATGGGTCCTTTTTACCCTGTGTCACTGAAGTGAGTCCTACAAGCTTATTCACCTTTTAAAAGTTCTGCTACTGTGTGCTTAACTCACCCTTGGCCTACATCAGTTAGATATAGAATGCTGCGAGGTACTGGAGTGCTGACTCTGCGCTGGGTGCATGTGTGTCTGGGAAGGGTACAGTATAGGGATAGAGCAGTGCTGTGCAGTCAGGCATGGTTACTGCGTGTACTGAGTGCATGTATGCCTGCATGGAATACATTACATGAGAGATGTAGTGCTGTGTATTGAGTGTGCAATGAAAGCATCTGCTGTGTGTATGCGTGCTTGCGACAAATACAATACTTGAAGGGTGAAGTGTTATGCAGTGCGAGCAGGGTCAGTGGGTGTGCTGGTAGTGTGTGTGTTTGAAAATAGCACACCATGGCACAATACAGAATGGATACAGTACTGAGCAGTGTGCACACAGTAACTGTGTGCAGGCACCATACATGTGGGTGACAGTACTGGACAGTATGTGTGCTGTGTATGTACATTGAGTGCAAGTATGCCGGCAATGGTACATTACATGGAGAACCCTGGGTTCCATTTTGGGAAGCCCAGGCCTGCCTAATAAAGACATGAGGAGTAGAGGAACCCCCCAGACAGATTTGTGTATTGCCGTATTCTTGTGAGCTGGGTGGGACACACCAGAGGAAGGGAGAGACAAAGACTTTCACTGCACACTTCTAAAGGGTGCTCTTTGATTAGGTGGTAGATCACAAGGAAAGGGCCTAGACACATCTCAGGAAGGAGATAAGGCTAATGAGAGAATCATAAAGAATAGGTCTGGGAGCCCAGGATTAACCTTTTGATGCACATATCACTATGTCTGACATCTAGGTGTGAACTCTAGATACTCCTGTGGCCTGTGTCAGCTTCAGAGTCTCTCCTGATGTGACAAACAACCTTTCAAGAAGAAGAAGAGAGAAAAATGTTTAGACTTTAAAAGAAGCACAACCCCAACATAAAGCGTCAAAGACAAAGATCCTAAATCACATTTGGGTATCTGGTAATGGACTATAAAAGGGAATGTTGGGACCCCAACATTTGTCATCTGCCAAGCAGCCAGACAGGCTGTGTGAGAAGGGAAAGCTCTACAAGACTTCTGCCTGTTATCAGGTCTGGGGAACTGTGTCTCACCCATAGTCTTCTCTTTCTCAAGCCTTCTCTCTTGTTTTATATTACTTTATCCTTTTCTTCATAAACACATCTCTACCTCTCTCACCCTCTCATTTTCATTTCCTCAGCTCACATTACCTCTCTATCATACCAATCTAATCCTTTTCATTCACACTCCCAGTCTCTCTCATCGTCTGACTCCCTGCTTTCTCTCACTTCCCTCTAGTCAAAACACACAAACACACACACACAAACATGCACACACACGGTTTACATACCTCCCAGTCTTGCCTTCCTCAGCAACCTTTTCACTAAGATCCTCATCTCAGTCCCACACACTCCTATTGTCATCTCACTCTCACACACACATTATCACCCTCACACATATCTATTGCCTGTCAGAATTCCTTTCTGAGTGCCACGGGGCATGCAAGGGCTATTTGGCCAAGCGTGGTGGTTGACACATTTTAGTCCTGATGTCCCGGGGTGCAACCTACTATGCATCCTGAGAACTGGACCAAGTACCCCTTCTGCACTTGAATCTCAGTGGTAACTGTGGACGGGTAATCAAAGGCTCCCTCGGAGGGGGGCATGTATAGAAACAGGCTAGTGAACATGACTCATAACTCACAGTGCATTCAGTAATGCCAATAAATCAATGTCCAGACAAATACTTGTTTTTTATATGACAAATAAGTATTTTATTTCTAACACTACACATTCATAGAAGTATACAACATTCGTAAGCAACAACACATTCCTCTTGAGGTGGCGACTCTAGTGTTTTATCTGGCAAGTCTCTGTCCCACACTCTTCCATGCAATGTGCTTGGGATCATTCCCCATTCACTTGTGGCTACATTCAGGGAATGCTCACTAGGAAGGCTTACTCAAGAGTTCCCCTTGACTGTAGAGAAATAGCTAAAAGTGTCTGTGGTGCCACAGCACCTCTAGTAATGAGACACCAGGGGCCCGACAGGCCCAAATCAAGTCTTACCCACTCCAGCAGCATGGAAGTGATGAATGCTTCCGGTGAGTGCCCCGACAATGGACACTTGCAATGCTCTGATTCTGCTCACCGGAGTCCAGCTGCTCGCGGGTCATGCAGCAGCACCCGGCAGGTGCAGGCTCTCTCATAAAGGGGTGATGCCTGCTGCAACAGCTATCGTAGATGCTCAATGGTTCCCTTGCTGCAGTAAGTTCAGCTTTCCCCCAAACAGCGGGGGGCTTGCTCTTCATACTCCCAAATGATCACTAGAGAGGGTCAGTCAGGGGGTAGGTCTCAGTGCTCAATTTTGAACTGCAGGTCACAGCTTCAGTTTTCCCAGACAATGGCCTGAACCTGGCAGTACTCTGTATCGGCAGCCCCTCCTGGCCTACAGGGACGTGATCAAGGCTCACGCAATTCTTGACACCTTGTCGGTACAGTTATTTCTACAGTGGCCCTCTCTAGCATATGGGGCCACTGCACAGAGGCGGTACAGGCTTAGCACTGCCCGCAAGGCACTCGATTCATGGCTCACTCCACAGCAGCCCTCTGCTGGCATACGGGGGTCACATATTTATTCCAGCACATGAGCAATGACCCAATCAGTGCACAGCCGGATCCGCACACCTCACATCAGGAGTTCTCTCAGTAGGCCTCCACACCAGACCTTGCTTTTGCCAACGCTCTCCTCTTCCTCACAGGCCACACTGGTCCTGGCAAGCAGGCAGGCACAGGTGCTCTAGGACAGGTGGTCTTGTTTTCTCTGGGTGATGTCACCTCACCCAGCAATGTTACAATTTTTAGTTTGGATAATACTAGGATTAGACTGCCAGCAGTATAGGTTGTCATTTTAACAGTACAAGTAGCAAATGTGGAACCATTGCTAAAAGGTGTCTTCAGACAGATGCTGGTTTGCTTAGATTGGTGAAAACACATACCATGACTTTCGGTGCTAGAGAGGGAGATATTAGCTGGAGATGAGAAGACTGAAAAGTACGTTATTGAGAGATAAAGGAAGATAGAAAGAGCAGAGTGTAACATGAAGTATATTTGAGAGAAGAGGGTGGGAAGTAAGAGAGCAAGAGAGTGATAAGTGTGAATAAAGAATGAGATGGAGGCGAGGGTAAGAAAAGACAAATGAAGGTGAAAGAAGAGAAAGATAAGAAAGTATTGAGAAAACAATAAAGGAAAACCAAAGAGGTGAACACCAGGGTAAGTAAAAGAGTGGGAGAGAGAACAAAATGTAAGAGGGGACCAAATGGAGATGAGAGAGACAACGTAAGAGAGAGATCTCATAGAGAATATTACTGTCAGAAGGGGCAATGAAGGGGAAGAACATAAAAGCACTATACATTTCCTTTCATTGACTTTGCCATTTTGGCTTTAAATTGCCTCACCAGGAGCACCAGCCCCTCTCTCTCTTACTCCTTTCACTCCACAAATAGGGAAGGCTTCTGTGTGGGTATAGCATTGTCTCCACCTGAGAGACGCATTGTTCATTGACAAATGTGCATGTGAATATTAACAGTATCTACAGGAAGAAAAAATCAGCAAGATGTGGCCACAATATGAGTAGCAGTAGTGATGGTATGACTCTGAGTGGCCACAGCAAAACTTTCAGGATACATCAGAAAAACCACTGATAGTGTTGTGAGTGACTGCAGGAGATGTGAGAGTGGCAGCGTGTGTGGTGAGTTGGAACATCACCTGAGTGAGAGTAGTGGCAACACTCATATATTCACTCACTGAACCACCCATACACTCATCTCTGTATATTAAGCACCTGCTCTAGAGATGTGTTTGTAAACTACTAGCCACTGATGCTTTAGCTGTCCCTGTTCAGTGAGCAATGGAAGCTTGCACCATCACTGCCTTACTATATCTGTTTAACAAGAAATGGATCCCACCATTTTGGCTGCCTTTAGTGGGAGAGGAAATCTTATTTTGTGCTGCTACGCTATGCGTTGTGTATGTGGAACTAGCTTGCGCTGTTGTTTCCAAATGTTTGCATATCGTTTGAGGGAAAGAGGCTTGCACTTATGCTTCCCACGTTGTACCTGTTCTGTAAGAGAGGTGAGCTGCACTGCTGCTCTCCTGTACCAGTTCCATGAAGCTAAGGGTTGCTGTGGGGCATTTTCACTGCTTTTGCTCCAGCTGTACTTTGAGGTAGACGCTTGGACTGCTGCTGCCCGAACTGTAGTTGTTCTGTGAACAAGGGACGCTTGCACTGCTGCTGCTCTGCTGTACCTTCTATGTGAAAAAGTGGAGTTTCCTCTCCTGTTACTTCATCTCTACCTAGATGACACAGTTGCTACTTCATTTTAGCCTATACCGTGGGGAAAGAAAGCTTTTACTAACTTACCTGTTTTCAGTGCTTTATTTGTGCTTGTTGTTTCCGATGCGGAGCACCGGCACTTATTTTTGAGGGCCTGCGCTTATCTTTCTGCCTTAAGCATTAGCTACGAGCAAAAGACACATATGGGAAAGACGGAGGAAGAGAAAAACGAAAAAGCGTCACAAAGGGAGAAAACAGAAAGCTGCAGGCGTGACCTGAAGGAGCAGGGGGTGGCTTTAAATGGATTGAAGAGGCCCGTGATTGGTTTAGGATTACCCTGCCTCAGCATTCTGTGTTCACACATTTAATTGCAGCAGCCCCGTGTTTACGAGGAGGGCTTTGAGCACTGGCACGTTTTTATTTACAAATTAAGCACTGCCTGTTTTGTACCTGTTCTGTGCATGTGACAGATTCTTGTGCCTCTCCACTACCTGCCCTTCACCTATTCTTTGTGTTAGGAAGGTTGCACTGTAACTGTCAATTTTATACCTGTATGTGCATTAATGAAACGTAGTATAAACCTTCTCACTATACACATGTATAAATTATATGCATAAATGAAATGACATCAGATATTTTGTGGGCAGCACGTACAGCAGGGCATACTTGTGATTTTGCGCGTGAAAGAAGCACAGTTTTAAAGATGGACCAGACCAACAGTTATTAATCTAGTGTCAGTGGAATTAAATGTTATTAGCAGTTTGAGTATACATTCATACAAAAGTAAAATGCAAAATTAAACATTTTAAAATGCTCTGTAAATGTTAAGAATATGAATCGTATTTGAGGCTACAAAGTAAGCTATTAACGTTAAAAATCAAACACAACATGTTAAGAAGCCCAAAGTGTGACTTACATTTAATGCAAAATAACAAGCAGCAGAGCAAAATAATTAAACGACTATTGCCATTTCAACTTGCTGGAAAAGATCAGTTAGATCATAATGGTAAAATACATACATTTTAGGCCAGTTTGTAAAAGTTTTTTCTCAGTACAAATCAATGACCCAAATCGTGTGACAGAAATGTGTTACTTTCAGAAAAAAACTTAGCCAATGAGCAGGTGGCAGAATCGTCTCCCAAAGGAAGCCCAAGACATCCTTTATAAGAGGATATAATTCATGAATACAACACTGAGCCTATTATTATTCCAAAATCCTTCTCCGAGTTGATGGAACTGGAAAGGAGTCTATGCTTTGCAAAAATGTGCAAATGTGCAACTGTGAATAAAATAGCTTCTGTTTTTACTAATATCAAGAAATCTTGCATGCATATCTGAGGCTAATGCATACTTCAAACAAATAATAAACCCTATCATTTTTATTTATAAAATATATCATTCAATATTTTGTCATACCTATATATAAAATACTAATACCGTAGTACTATGCCTTAGTACTATGGGAATATATTATTTGGTTTTCACAGTATCTTTAGCTTAATATGTAGGAGAATTTAAGTACAGCAAAATAAATCTAGTATGGGTGATTGATGGCTTCAATTATACATTGGCATGAGCCAAGAAAAAGACACAGGACCAAAAAGACAAAGTAGTATGCTGGAGCATAGCATAGCACTTCATCACTTAGAAATAATACCAGATTTTGAAAAGTTCCAACATCCACACCAAAAAAACATAATTTAGATTTTTGTATATTTTTTCATTTTCAAATTTATTAAATATTTCAGAATGTGTGACTTTGTGTGATGTCTGCTTGTTTCTCTATTGTTGTGTTCTGCCTGAGTTTCAAGCCATTAAATTTGCTTAGGCACAACTCCCCATCTTCCAGTAGTAATTTATTGGGGGTCTACTTAAGTTGAAAGGTAGGCTAGTCTACTTTGAAATTTCTTAAAACAAAGTTCCTATGTGGCTCAATGTCATGTGTGACACTTTGGCATGTGTATTTGTGAAGCGCACTATCACCCCAAGGGTATTCTGGTGCTGAGCATGTGTGTGCTTAAGACTTTCAGCCAATTCTGGATTCCTTCAAAAGAAAAGGTATGCTAAACAAATCTTATTGAGTCAGAACAATGAGAACATACATGGGGTCTGGATACTAAAGGAGAGCACCACTCACAATCCCTATCACCTAAGTCATTATCTTTTCAAAAGAGGCAAATTTTCAAAAAAGAAAAGAAATATAATTTGCTAGTATTCCCTTCCTGAGCTCAGATTAGAATTTAGTGTGCTTTAATTAGGGATCCTGCAACACCTTTGTGAAGTGCCCTGCTGTGAACATGATCAAAACGTGCTACAAGTGTTGGCTTGCTGCCGGTGACCCAATGCTATGTGTGAAGTATTGGGCAAGCCCTGGATTTAGATTTGCTTCTGGCTGGTAAATGAGAGGCACAGTACTTAAACTGTAAAAATTAAGTACTGAGGCCTACAGGTTTGCTTAGAAGTCCTCAACCTGCGCAATTGAATGCCAGTGAGTTGAATACCAAAGCTGTGTAGTCTTGATTCAACCTCATGCCACTTTAAATCACCCCCGATTCTCCCTCGCCTCTTGCATGTTCATGTTTCCTCCTATAGTCACTTTTTTCCATCGTTCTCTTCCTATTTCTTTCCCCTTTGTGTATTTTGTTTTTCTTTCTCTGGATCAAAGTCTGTTTAGGATAAATAAATGCTGCTCCCACATATTAGTGCTGTTGGGCCCCACCTGCCACCGCTGGCTAAAATTAGGCACTAAAGCGGCAACTTTGTTTTCAGTGTATCCTTTTGGGATTACCAGAGTAGTTAAGTTCATAGTGTGATGTGTTTTCAACCACCAGCAGACAACAAGAGTATGCATCGCTGGTCCTACCTTCTGCATGTACAATTTCCCCTTTGAAAAAAAGAGTAGATCAGTGGCCTCTTTTTCAACTTATTTTCACACCTGAAAAGAACAAATTTTCCAGGAAATGTTGCATTTTAGTCCCCCACCCAAAGATAGTTTGTGGAGCTAATTAAACCCCTGGTGACTGCCTTGCTGTCAAAATGGCCACTTAGCCTTACCATTCATCCTCCTGAGGTTCTTAATTTGCCTACCATATCACTAGAGATAATTCAGTTTCGGTGCTGTATGAATAGTAATTGCTGCTATTTATTGTTATAAGTTTGTAGTCGATCTTTAAAGGTCATCCTTACCATAGACTTCTTTAGACTGTCATCAGCCTTCCAATATCAGGGATGTCTGTAACAATCCCATTTTTAGGGTTTGCTTACACAGCGCATGTGCTGTGCTATGAGACATATTGTTTACAGTTCAATGGGCTTACGAGCTGCCACTGTATAACTTTATTTGTTTTCGTTGTTGCTCTCATTTGCAATATTTCAATTGCTTAGCTCCTGTAGGCTTCCTCTCCTTTCCTGTGTTAGACCCTCCCAGGAGCAAGGACCAAGTACATGTTTTCTTGTTCGTCTTTGTTCTTGTTCGTCTTTTTGCAACACACTATTTTTTTTGTAAGTGTTTTCTTATAATTGCTGGACATGCAATTTTCTTTTCTATTTTAAGCAGAGGCATACAGTTTCTTATTTATGTTGCTTCCACCCTACCTGCTGCCTCTATTGATGCTTTAGTTACACCCACAACTCTACCACTCTATGCCACTCTACTCTCTGCTACTGTATGCCACTTCACTCCACTCCACTTCATGGTACTCTACACCACTCCATTCTACATTACACCACTCCACTTTACACCACTCAACACCATTCCACTTTTTGCCACTCTACTCTATGCCTCTCCACTTATCACCACTACACTCCTAGCTACTCCACGCTACTCTATGCCACTCCTCTTGTTTCCACTCCACACTACTGCACTCTAAGCCACTCTACTCTACTCCACTCTATGCCACTCTACTCTATGCCACTCCACTCCACTCCACTCCACTCTACACCACTACATTCCACGCCCCTCCACTCTATGCCACTACACTGTATGCCATTCTACTCTACTCTCCTCTACTCTAAAGCACTCTATGCTGCTCCACTCTATGCCAATCTACTCTATGCAATGCCACTCTATGCCACATTATGCCACTCTATTCCACTTCGCCCACTGTATGCCACACTACTCTATACCATCCACTCTATACCACTCCAGTCGGTGCCACCCACTCTATGCCACTCTACTCTACACAACTCTGTTCCACTGTACACCACTCCATGCAACTGTCTGCCACTCTGTGCCACTCTATGCTACTCCACTCTATTTTATGCTTTCCCACTCCACTCTGCACATTGCTGCTTTTTTCCACTCTATGCCACTTTACACAGTGTACTCTTTGCCATTCTACTCTACACCACTGTACTCTATACCACTCTACTCTATGCCAGACCGCTCCACTTTAATCTACACCACTCCACTCCACCCCACTCTGTGCCAAACTGCTCTACATCACTATACTGTATAACACCCCAAGCCGCTTTACACGACACTACTCCATTCTATACTAATCTACTCTATGCCAATCTACTCTGCACTGCTCTGCTCTACACTGCTCCACTCTCCGTCAATCCACTCTACACCGCTCTACAAAATTCCATTCTATGGCACTTCACCCCACTCCACTCTACTCTTCATCACTCTACACTACTCTCCTCTAAGCCACTCCAGTCTACTCCATTCCACCATTCCACTCTATGCCACTACACTCCAAGCCACCCTACTTCATGCCAGTCTTCTCTTTGCCACTCCACTCTTTGCCACTCAAGTCCACTCTATGTCACTCTTTGGAACTCTACAGCACTCCACACTATGCCACTCTACTATACTCTACTCTACTCTACAGGGAGTGCAGAATTATTAGGCAAGTTGTAATTTTGAGGATTAATTTTATTATTGAACAACAACCATGTTCTCAATGAACCGAAAAAACTCATTAATATCAAAGCTGAATATTTTTGGAAGTAGTTTTTAGTTTGTTTTTAGTTTTAGCTATGTTAGGGGGATATCTGTGTGTGCAGGTGACTATTACTGTGCATAATTATTAGGCAACTTTACAAAAAAAAAATATATACCCATTTCAATTATTTATTATTACCAGTGAAACCAATATAACATCTCAACATTCACAAATATACATTTCTGACATTCAAAAACAAAACAAAAACAAATCAGTGACCAATATAGCCACCTTTCTTTGCAAGGACACTCAAAAGCCTGCCATCCATGGATTCTGTCAGTGTTTTGATCTGTTCACCATCAACATTGCATGCAGCAGCAACCACAGCCTCCCAGACACTGTTCAGAGAGGTGTACTGTTTTCCCTCCTTGTAAATCTCACATTTGATGATGGACCACAGGTTCTCAATGGGGTTCAGATCAGGTGAACAAGGAGGCCATGTCATTAGATTTCCTTCTTTTATACCCTTTCTTGCCAGCCACGCTGTGGAGTACTTGGACGCGTGTGATGGAGCATTGTCCTGAATGAAAATCATGTTTTTCTTGAAGGATGCAGACTTCTTCCTGTACCACTGCTTGAAGAAGGTGTCTTCCAGGAACTGGCAGTAGGACTGGGAGTTGAGCTTGACTCCATCCTCAACCCGAAAAGGCCCCACAAGCTCATCTTTGATGATACCAGCCCAAACCAGTACTCCACCTCCACCTTGCTGGCGTCTGAGTCGGACTGGAGCTCTCTGCCCTTTACCAATCCATCCACGGGCCCATCCATCTGGCCCATCAAGACTCACTCTCATTTCATCAGTCCATAAAACCTTAGAAAAATCAGTCTTGAGATATTTATTGGCCCAGTCTTGACGTTTCAGCTTGTGTGTCTTGTTCAGTGGTGGTCGTCTTTCAGCCTTTCTTACCTTGGCCATGTCTCTGAGTATTGCACACCTTGTGCTTTTGGGCACTCCAGTGATGTTGCAGCTCTGAAATATGGCCAAACTGGTGGCAAGTGGCATCGTGGCAGCTGCACGCTTGACTTTTCTCAGTTCATGGGCAGTTATTTTGCGCCTTGGTTTTTCCACACGCTTCTTGCGACCCTGTTGACTATTTCGAATGAAACGCTTGATTGTTCGATGATCACGCTTCAGAAGCTTTGCAATTTTAAGAGTGCTGCATCCCTCTGCAAGATATCTCACTATTTTTGACTTTTCGGAGCCTGTCAAGTCCTTCTTTTGACCCATTTTGCCAAAGGAAAGGAAGTTGCCTAATAATTATGCACACCTGATATAGGGTGTTGATGTCATTAGACCACACCCCTTCTCATTACAGAGATGCACATCACCTAATATGCTTAATTGGTAGTAGGCTTTCGAGCCTATACAGCTTGGAGTAAGACAACATGCATAAAGAGGATGATGTGGTCAAAATACTAATTTGCCTAATAATTCTGCACTCCCTGTATTCTACTGTATGCCACTCTACTCTATGCCACTCCACTTTACTCCATACTACTCCACTCCATTCTACTTTACGCAACTCCACCCATTCTGTACCAAACTGCTCCATGCCACTCTACACAATGCCACTCCACTCTGTATCAATTTACTCTATGCAATTCTAATCTGCCCTACTCTACACTACATCAGTCCAATCTATGTTATTGCTCACAATGCTATTCTACGGCACTACACAACTCCATTCTATCCTACATCACTCTTTGCCACTTTACTCTAAGCCACTCCACTCTACACCATTCCACTCTATACCACTCCAGTCTAAGCCACTCAACTCCATGCCACTCTACTGTATGCCACTCCAGTCTATGCCTCTCTACTGTACACTACTCTGTGTGCCACTACATGCCACTCCACACTATGTTATTCTATGTCATCCCACTCTATGCCACACTACTCTGCACCACACCACTAACTTTTACTCGTGCTGAACAGCAGTCACGCTGATGTATAACATGACTAAAAGACATTGGCAAAGCCAATAGCTCTCACATAGGTGAGACCTGTTGTATTTGCCAATGCTTGTTGTAGGTGGTGACAATTTAGCCAGTCAGCTACCAGAAAAATAGCAGAGGATATGTAGTATTTTTTGGATGCACCCTCTTTGGCATTGTTGATCCTTGACAATTGTTTTTCAAGCTTTGAAAATGCATTAACACCGAAGGTGAACGTTGCTGTGTCCTCAGGAGTCTATAAATGTACTATACTGGCCCTGTGACAAGCAGAAACACAAAAATCAGAAACTAAGAATACCAAAATAGGCAACACAACTGCATAGGAAAAGAAAAGAACTTGGCAACATAGCGTGCACAACAAGCGTATACCGTTTACACACGGAAACAAATGGATATGCACTATTTTTGCTTATCTTCAAACAAATTGTTGCTGGTTTTGGGTCAGGAGGCCAATAAAGCTTTAGAGCACTGGCCCTGTGTGCCCTTTGAAGCAGAAATGAGGCGTTTATGCTAAATAAGCAATCGTAGAGCAGCTTCGACGTGAAAACACCGCTTCTTTCTATATCAAGGTGGTTGAGTTGAATTTATTACTGAACTTGATACTAGTTGCTTTTTCTTCGGTTTTCATTTATCTTGAATAAATAAATTTGCGTCTTGACATGAGCTAAGCTTAAAGCGATAAAGTTTCACATTCTAGCAGTATCCCTTCACAAGCCAAAGCTCAGGAAGCCCATTTTTCTGCAAAGCTCCAAGGTCAGGTATCAAGGTCACGGCGCAGCAGGTAATTTAGTGACACATCCGATTCATTAATGATTGTTTCCTAATGCTCTCACGATGACATCTCGCTCAGTGGACGATGACGAGGTCTTGAGCCATGGGAAGAGGATGATTGTTAATGATTTGGTGACTCTGGGGTTATCAGCACCGGAGTTGCGGGCCATGCATGAAACTGTACACTGTGGCATATCTCTCTCAACCATGTCTAATACAGAAGCCACCACAGTACCTCATCATCGGCAATGATTAACCACAGTGTCAAGAAACTAGGAAAAATATTGTCCTTGAACGGCTGATCTCAATGCATTACCGTGTGGGAAAGAATCTCCTAATACATAACCTCTTGCACACTCTTTAGTAAACACCAAGAAGATGAACGCCCTCAGTGAGATCTTGCTCTGGGCCTAGTCTCCACCAGGGGTCAAACCCAACCTAATCAAAGGTAGGATTTCATGATTCGAAATATGTGGCTTCTTCTCCAGATGATTCTTTTTTGTCCCTGGTGACTATGTTGTTTCTTACTTTCACAAGTCCTAGTTTCCTGCAGAAAACTCATATTTTAATTTATAAAAGGGCCTCCACCAAAAAAAAAAAATGAACAAGCATTGGCAATGCTAATAGGTTTGGCTTTACAAGAATGTTATATGGCAGTGTGAAGCATTCCAAGTAAATAGCATGGGAATTAATAGCTCTTTGAGTTGAAGCAAAGAGCTGTAGAATAATACTGTTGTAGGTGAAAAGATCAGGTGACAGTCAAGCCAGACCTAAAAATCCATGTAGGTTAACCCCTATAGTGCGGGCATTGGCCACTGGTTGACACCCACACTACCTCTCTGGTGCGGGTCACGACCAGTGGCCGACACCAGAGAGGGGGTTAAAAAATCCTCGAGTGCGTCGCACCCGAGGATTATTTTTTCTATAAATACCCGGGAGACACAGAAGATCTTCCGTGTCTCCCCGACACCCCACCCGCCCCTTTGTGACTTCAGTGCGCCACGAGGCACGATGGCATCACTGTTTTGTTTTCCCCTGTTTCACTGTTTGTTTGTTGGGGAAAACGGCCCCAAAAGGCCTTCCAGAAGTTCGGGAAGGCCTTGTTTGAAAGGGGAGACTCTCCCCTTTCAAACAATGCCTTCCTGAACAGGTTTCCTGGCCATCGATCACAGCACAGCTGCACTCGAGGGCCAGGAAACCCCACTAAACACCATGGCTGTCACTTTGAGGTGGTCGGCCCCATTGGCAAATGGGCTGCTCGCCCGGGGGCATACTTAAAAAAAAAAGGTAGGTGTCCCCTGCGATCGAGGGCCAGGAAACCCCACTAGGCACCATAGATTTCACTTGGGGGTCGGCCCCCTTGGCAAATGGGCTGCCCACCGGGGGCATATTTAAAAAAAAAAAAAGGTAGGTGTCCCCGTGGGTGGGGGGCGTGCAATCGGACTCGATCGCACCCCCCAGGGGCTAAATTTTAAAAAAGAAATTGACAGGGGGTCGTCTGTGGGCAGGGTGACCTCCTGTGGGGGCAATAATGTTTTTTTAGCAGTTCTATGGTTTCCCTGGGGGCCACTATGGCCCCCAAGGAAACCATACAGCTACAAAAATGTTTTATATTTTTTTAGATCTATATATATATCTATATATATATATATATAGATCCATATATATGTAGATATATCTCTCTACATAGACAGATCTATGTAGATAGATTTGTATCCATATATATATAGATTATATATATATATATATATATATATATACACATATGCAGATCACTTTTGACAAAACGTGTGTGGTTTCCCTGGGGGCTGCGATCGGCCCCCAGGAAAACCAGACCCACATATAAAAGTGATGAGATATATATATATATATATATATATATATGCAAAAAAGAATAGAGAACTCTGGGTAGTTCCCAAGTTTAGGTGGAGAGCAGCTCTAGTAAGGAGCACCCTGCAACACCAGCGACACTCTAGATTTGCTCACCTCAAATGTCTGTTTATCTAGCAAAGTTTTTAAGCATTGGATCAGCACAGTGCTATCCACGCCGAGCTAGATAGTGACAAAGTCTTTTGCAATTTGTACAGCAAAGTCTTTAAGCATAAGTTTGACACAGTGTCAACCTTGCCGAGCTGTAAAATGACAAAAGCCATTTACCACTCCAGGCACAGTATTACAGCTTTGGACTGGTAAAATACCATCACAAGCTCCCTTGTGTCTGGACAAAGCTAAACCTCTCTGATGAGCTCTAATGAGAGCGAAACACGTGTCAGGGGTTGCTTTTACGCATTCCAGGTTGGCTTGGATGGTATTTTACCAGTCCAAAGCTGTAATACTGGAAACTAGACATCCGGGGGAGTCCACAGAGGTGTGACAGAGGTGTGACCTGTGTGGATTCCCCAAAGGTTTCCTACCCAGAATACCCTGCAAATCTGAAATGTTGAATAAAAACTCTATTTTTTCTTGCATTTCTGTCACACAAACTACAGGAATATGCTGGGATCCACAAAATTCCTACCACACAGTGTTTCCCCACCTGTCCTGATAAAAACACTACTCCACTTGAGTGCCTGTACCTAGTGCCTGCATCAGGAATGGATCACCCCAGGGTCAACAGCTGCCCTCATGTGAGGACCAACATTGACTGCTGTGTGATCTACCTCTGTTGCAGGCACTAGGCCTACCCACACAAGTGAGGTATCATTTTTATCGGGAGACTTGGGGGAATGCTGGGTGGAAGGAAATTTGTGGCTCCTCTCAGATTCCAGAACTTTCTATCACCGAAATGTGAGAAAAAAGTGTTTTTTTTTTTTTTTTGCCAAATATTGAGCTTTGCAAAGGATTCTGGGTAACAGAACCTGGTGAGAGCCCCACAAGTCTCACCATCTTGGATTCCCCTAGGTGTATAGTTTAAAAAAATGCACATGTTTGGTAGGTTTCCTTAGGTGCCGGCTGAGCTAGAGGCCAAAATCCACAGCTAAGCACGTTGCAGAAAACAGCTCTGGTTTTTTGGGGAAAATGTGATGTGTCCATGTTGTGTTTTGGGGCATTTCCTGTTGCGGGCACTAGGCCTACCCACACAAGTGAGGTACCATTTTTATCGGGAGACTTGGGGGAACGCTGGGTGGAAGGAAATTTGTGGCGCCTCTCAGATTCCAGGACTTTCTGACACAGAAATGTGAGGAAAAAGTGTTTTTTTCTCCAAAAAATGAGGTTTGCAAATGATTCTGGGAAACAGAACCTCGTGAGAGCCCCACAAGTCACCCCATCTTGGATTCCCCTAGGTGTCTAGTTTTCAAAAATGCACAGGTTTGGTAGGTTTCCTTAGGTGCTGGCTGAGCTAGAGGCCAAAATCCACAGCTAGGCACTTTGCAAAAAACACGTCAGTTTTCAATGTAAAAATGTGGTGTGCCCATAGTGTGTTTCCTGTCGCAGGCATTAGGCCTACCCACGCAAGTGAGGTACCATTCTTATAGGGAGACTTGGGGGAACACAGAATAGCAGAACAAGTGTTATTTCCCCTTGTCTTTCTCTACATTTTTTCCTTCCAAATGAAAGCCAGTGTGTAAAAAAGACGTCTATTTGAGAAATGCCCGGTAATTCACATGCTAGTATGGGCTCCCCGGAATTCAGAGGTGTGCAAATAACCACTGCTTCTCAACACCTTATCTTGTGCCCATTTTGGAAATACAAAGGTTTTCTTGATACTTATTTTTCACTCTTTATATTTCAGCAAATGAATTGCTGTATACCCAGTATGAAGTGAAAATCCATTGCAAGATGCCGCTCATTTATTGTCTCTGGGTCCCTAGGGATCTTGATATACCTACAAGCCCTATATATCCCTGCAACCATAAGAGTCCAGCAGATGTACGTACTGGTATATTATTTTCAAAGCTCTGACATCGCAGGAAAAAGTTACAGAGTAAAACATGTAGAAAAATGGCTCTTTTTTTCAGCTCAATTTCATTTTTGTTTATTTCAGCTGTTATTTTCTGTAGGAAAACCTTGTAGAATGTACACAAATGACCCCTTGGTGAATTCAGAATTGTGTCTACTTTTCAGATATGTTTAGCATTCCAAGATCCAGCATTAGTTTCTCACCCATTCCTGTCACTAACTGGAAGGAGGTTGAAAGGACATAAAATAGTAAAAATGGGATATGTCCCAGTAAAATGCCACAATTGTGTTGAAAAATGTGGTCTTCTGATTCAAGTCTGCCTGTTCCTGAAAGATGGAAAGATGGTGATTTTAGCACAGCAAACCCTTTGTTGATGCCATTTTCAGGGAAAAAAACACAAGCCTTCTTCGGCAGCCCTTTTTTCCCATAAAAAAAAAAAAGCGACATTTTCGGTGTATTTTGGCTAATTTCTTGCTCTCCCCCAGGGAAACCCACAAACTCTGGGTACCTTTAGAATCCCTAGGATGTTGGTAAAAAAGGACGCAAATTTGGAGTGGATAGCTAATGTGGACAAAACATAATGAAGGCCTAAGCGTGAACTACCCCAGATAGCCAAAAAATGGCTCAGCACTGGAGGGGGGGGATAGGGTAGGCCCAGCAGCTAAGGGATTAATGGCTGCCTTCTTCCATCTGTGTTCCTGCCAGAGAAAAACAACACAAATCGTGTTATAATATTAATAGCATTACAATGTCATGTGAGTACCCCTGAAAGTTGAAGCTCATGCCACTGGATAAATAAACAAAATGATCACAACTCTATGGAGGGAAATAATTTTTTTGTGGAAGCATACAACTTCTGCCAAATCTAAACATGTACTTTTGACTCCCTCCATATGAGAGTAGCCAATGTGCTGTCAACCCACACCGTAAAAATCAGGTGTACAATATAGACTAGGGCAATCATGGTAAAATGTTGTCTAAAGTGCACTTAAACATACTTGCATAGAGAGCTGTGGGCACAGCACACACAGTCAATCTGAGACCTTAAAACATTGTTGCAAGTTGCAGAGGTACTCTATTAGTGCTATTTATTTTCATTTATTTGTTGTATTTATTTGACATGGGGGAGATGATAATTCATGTACACATGCCTTACATAAGGGCAAAAACAATGAAAGGTAGTTGTGTTTGGAACAATCTCGAAAAGTAGATGATGGAATTTATTGTAAAAAGATGCTGATTTGTGAGAGCTGATCAGAGGAAAACAGCAAATATACGTGCTATATTCTCAAGCTAAGCTTGTTTACATTTTAGTTATGATTTGTGTCTTCAGTTATTCTTCCTCTGCAATCAGGTGAGATGGTTCTTAAGGTTAGTTTTAAAGTATTGAGAGAGTGGGTAACTCCAACACCAAGCACCAGGGTCTTCTTCTTCCACTGATGGGCTCAAGAAGATGAAGAGACCGGAAACTGAAAGCAGCATTCAATCTTTTTGTTCCGATGAGTAAGTTCTGGTTTGATGACCACAGATTGCATTGAGGGGTGTATCAGGTCAAGGTGTCATTCGGCTAATATGTGGAAATGTTCCTTGTTACTGTTGTAAAAGGAGAGATCCAGATGGTGCTAGCAGTTCATTTCTGTGATAGGACTCTTCTAGTCAAATATTGACAAATTCAGGCAATCAGGCCCAGATTTATAAATTATTTTTGTGGTACTCCTGCCCTATTTAGAGTGGATGGTGTAATGTCTTTTTTCTCTGTCCATCACCTCCAAGAAAATCCTGGTGATGAGAGACAGGAAAAACGTAATGACCATCACACCTTGGAAGAAAACTCCAGTGGCGTTGAGGATATTAGTGTTTGTGATTTTTCATAAACAAAGTTCAGTATTGGGAGCTTGTTTCTGAAAAATAAAACTTTGAAAAAGTTTGGTCAATGGCTGTCAAGACAGAGAGCGACTGTCCCCCAAACATTTTGTAAATTGAAATCAGCTGCCATGATGATGATTCCTTTCAATGTACATAAATTACTGATGGATCATCTCTAAATTTGACTGACAGTAGTCTGTCAGCCTGACAGATGGAGTACTGTTTGTCAAACCCACAATTAGGCTTTAAGGGGGATATTTATGAGAACGATGGATTCAACTCAGATCTGTGACTGAGGTGAGTGTTTAAAAAGTTTCAGCACTTCGTCCATCATCTTGTGTGGCTATGCTCACCCTAAGTGGCCATGGTATGGCCAGACGTGAGTCCCTTGCTCGCTGTGCCTCTGTATTCATGCTAGCCTGGCTAATGCAGGTGAAACCCTGAAACCGGTCCCAGGATGCTTGTTTCCGGTCCAGGGAGGACCTGGCCTGGCAGTTTGGGCTGCACTGTTTCATAGGGAGCAGGGTCAAGACTGATTTGCATATGGCTGGGTCCAAACTGGGATGGCATGGTGAGCAAAAGAACAATGGATTCAACCCAGATCTGTGACTGGGAGTAAGTGTTTGAAAAGTTTTAGCACTCGGTCCATCATCTTGTTGTGTTGCTGTGTTTGCCCTAAATAGCTAGGGTATGCCCAGACTTAAGTCCCTTTCTCACTGTGCCACTGTCCTCAAGCTAGCCTGGCTGATGAGTGGTTATACCCCAAACCCGGTCCCAGGATGCTTATTTCCAACTCAGGGAGGGTGTGGCCTGGCAGCTCGGGCTGCACTATTCCAATTGGGAGAAGGGTCAAGGCTGATTTGTTCTAGCCGGGATGGCATGGTGAGCAAAAGAATGATTGATTCAACCCAGATCTGTGACTTGGGGTGAGTGTTTGAAATGTTTCAGCACTCCGTCCATCATCTTGGTGTATTGCGATATTTATGAGTCCAATTTGTTGCTCTAGCACCAAACAACATGATGCAAGAATGATGCCAATGGAAAATGACATTGAGGAAGCCACGCAAGGCTATCTTGCATGTCCCTGAGTTGCTACATAAATCAAGAGTAATGTAATACATTGCAAAATGCTGTGTTGCATTGCTCTGTGCGAGGAAGGCATTTCTGTGGGTGTTGTATGGGTGTGCCCACACAACAGCCATAGATTTTGATGCATTCTAACATTTACAAGAACCTGTGGACCTGATAATGTGCTCAAAAGATACGTCTCCCCACGTGAGACGTAAAGAGGAGAAATATGTTTATTTCTCCTCATTTTTTTTCCAGAATGCAGCACACATAGAACAAGAAAAAAAGAAAATAATCCGGCATGCAATTCAGGCACCCTTACACCATGGTGCAAGGGTTCCCGCTTTGGTGCTATGCAGCCCATTGTTGTCAGAGCAGGGGAAAGGACAGGAATGTGCTGTATTGTCTTAAATACGGTGCAGTGCTGCCCTTTCCAATGCAGTACAGCAAGGTGATTTGCTGTGCTGCACTGCATGACTTGGCCATTAATATGACCCACATTTGTTAATGAAGATAAGGCCATAGTCTTAATTAACCTAATTCAGAGATAATTATCCAGCAAGGGCATGCCTGGGATCCACCTAAGTCACATGTTGTGCCAATGTTTGGGCTTCGATGTATCTTAATGCCTTTGCAAAATCTGTGTAAACCCTGATGCATCCGAACAATGAATGCCCGCTCTACAATATTTTGTAACTCTAGTAACTGTGTATTTTATACTATTTTATCCCCTTCTGCATGTGTACTGAAAGTGCTGTGTACTGAATCATTGAGGGCCATATTCATGAAAAAGCCACGCAGCGCAAAACAGCAAGTCACCTTGCTGGATTGCGTGACAAGGAAAAGGCAAGCATGCGCAATATTTAAAGAACACAGCACATTCCTGCCGTTACCCCTGCACTGGCGCCGTTTTGGCTGCCTTGCACCAATGCAGGCACACTTGCACTTTGCAAGGGTGCCAGCATTGTAGGGGGGATTTTTTGTCAAGAAGGGGTACCTTCCTGCACAAAAACAATCCCCTGAGGCATTTCCCTCTATCTGTGCTGCATTCTGTTTATTACGCCCCACCTGAGAAGGCGTAGCATTTTGCCGCATTCCCAGTTCTACCACTTTTGACAATTTTGGGAATGTGCTAAAAATCAATGGGTGTTGCGTGGTAATACCCATGCAACACCCATGGAATGCCTCCCTGGGACAGAATTGCGTTAGTCTGGATTTATCAAGCCAGTCAGGTACATGCAAAGTGGCCTTATGTGGCTTGATATATCAAATTGTGGGCTTGCACGCGCATCCGCCATGTTGCGTGGTGCAAGAGCGAAGCAACCACACTCCTAAATATGCCCCTGAGTGTATTGTCAAGTTTTTAAATTATTTACTTTTTTCAGAATGTACCTATTTTTAGAACAGTAGTTTTAGAATACTTGAAAATGTAAACAGTATTTCAGCAATCTGTACATAATTATCATTTATAACTTAAACATGCAGGGTATGTTTGTGGACTTGTGTGTGCGTGTGTGAGTGTGCATGAATATATTTGTTCTCTCACTGTGCATACGTGGGTTTGGCAACAAAAGTGATTGTACCTTTGCGTGCGTCTGTGTGCAGTTTTTTTTTTTTTACATGTCAGTTATTCGTCGCTTTGAGAGTGAAGACGCCTGTATATGTAAATTTATATAAGGCAGATTTTCCGTTTAAATGATACGTTTTTTTTTTTTCTTTTTGTATTTCGGAGTTGTGTGTTGTTGGCTCACACTTTTCTTGTTTTTTGTGAGGGTGTCAGGGTTACCAGTGAATAAAGGCGTGTGTGTGTGTGTGTGTTAGAAATGATAGAAGGGCACTGAACATTTTGTTCCTTGCATTGTGGCAACGTTAAATACTCCAAGATGAAAGCATGAAACCAGAGACAGGATGTGCATAAACAATCTTCAAGTTCTGCTGAGTGCAGCAGAAACTCGAATGTTTGCCTTAAGGAAACATAAGCGCTTAGGCGGAAATTTGAGCAGACTGTCCTTGCTCTTTTACTTAAACATAGAAAAGGGATCACTGCGGGCCACATGTGAGTTGAGCTGAAAAGTGAGCACACTTAAATGCATTCTTCTACTCACAACAGGCCATGAACCACAGCATCGCTGGAACACCTGTTAAAAGTAACAATACACGTTCGGCAAAATGAGACCATCAGCCACAGACACAAGTGTAGTGAGTGAAAGGATGACTTAATGTGACAAGTCTTATTTTATAAACATCACTACCACCTGACTTCTTTACATTAGAAAACGACCCAAGCTAGTAAAATGTGCATCGCGGGCCTGATTCACATAGGTAAGCTTACACCATTGTGTACATTTACTATTTTTTGGTGTTCACGAACTGCTAGTTTAATTTGACTAATAGTAATTTTATGACTCTGGAGACTCCACACAAAAAAAGATAGGAGAGGCCTATTTTATGTGCGTAGTTTGCCCAGTCGTGAAATTACTATTAGTAAACTTAAACTCGCAGTCCATCAATACCAAAATATGGTATACTTATACAAAAGTGTAAATCTACCTTTGTGAATAAGGCCCCATAACTCCTATCCCTGTCACACCCTTGAAAGTACTCATCTGGGTAGAACTAAAAGCCCTAAAATCCAAACCTGACATATTTCTCCTCCTATGCTTGACCTTCAGGCCTGCCTCCTCCACATAGGATACCGTTTAAAGTTCCCCTGCGGTCACTTCCGCCACCTAGGGCACCTTTTAAAGTTCCCCTGTGGTTGCTCCCACCATCTACCTAAATTACCCAAAAAGAAGACAAGACTGCTTTCTCTTTCACCCCCCCCTTCTTTTTTCCACTTGACACCCTGCCTCACCTCCACCACCTACCTCCGTTTCCCAACATAGAGTAACATATGAATCGATTTTAATTTTAGGGTATAAGGGAAAATGCCTAGAAGTATGTACCAACACGTTTGATACATAAATTCTACAATTTAAATAGGAATTTTGAGGTGAAACCCAAAAACTTTTTTCCTTGAGAAATATCAAGAACGTTAATATTATAGTTTGACCATTTAATCCTTCTGAGTTCGAAGTTCATTCATTGTCCATAGCAAATCAATTCTTTGTTCATAATCCAAAAATATTATAAGGTTAGTCTTCACAGTACATATCGTATTTCTCAGAAGATCTGCAAACTAGACTCATGGAACTTTCCTGCCCACCGTTAAATGACATTTTGCAGAAATCAGTATCCTTCCTCGCCTCCTCTTCCCTACCTCACCCCATGCCCTTAAAATAATGCGGTTTCCCTGTGTCCCTCAGAACTTGGGAGTTCAATGTCATAAACTACAATGCGTTCTTTTGGGTGTCGCAACTACTTTCCGTAAAAAGTGGTGTTTGAATGCCACACCTACATATGAATGATCAATGAATGGTCTACGTAAATCTATAGGCGTGGAGGCCTATGTCGCCCCGCGGCACTCCCAAGGGAAACTGATGCAATAGACAACACAGAACAGTAATCATATTTATTTAGTTTATTCAACGTAGTATATCGAAATGGTATAAAATTTGTAATTTGCAACTGTCTCACATACACAAAGACCAACAGCGTGACTTAGTGATACAATTACAAACATGAATAATTTTGATACTACAAAATACAGAAGAAAACAACTAGACTCAAAATGATAAACAGAAAACTGATGACAGAAAAAGTCAGTTCTCTCTCATATCACCAGTTCAACAAACACCCGTGTGTAAATGAGTTATCAGTTTGTACCTCACAGCGGGTCTTCCTCAGGACTAAAACATCATGAGCAGCCTGTGTGGGGAGACAATGGCTCACCTGAGAAATGTGTGTTGTCTGAGAAATGCGTTTTAAAGCAAGGAGGGCGCACTAGGCAACTCACCTGTATGTAAGACGACTTACCAGGCATCACTTTCCCTGACACAAAGGCCACAATGAAGCTTTAGGGACTCATTTACAAGGAAGTGACGCAGCATGGCGCTGCAAGCCAGCTTGCTGCACTGTGCTGCGTCATTTTGAAAGTGCAGGGATGCGTCATAATTACAGAAATGTGACACATCCCTATACTTTCCTTTGCTCTGGCGCACTAACTGCTGTCTATCACCAACACTTGCACCCTTGCACAACGGTGCAAGGGTTCCTGCATTACAGGGATGATTGTTTATGTGCAGGAAGGGACACCTTCATGCACATAAACAATCGTTAATGGTGTTTTCCTTTTTCTATGTGTGATGCAAAATGTGCCACTGTGGTGGCATAGGAATGTGATGCATTCCCAGCCTTGTAAATATGGAAATGTGTCAGATTCTGTCAGATTCTATGGATATTGCTTGGGAATACACACAGTAACACCCATGGAACACCCTTTTCACGCAGTGTTATGCGTGAAAGGGGACCATATTTACAAGGCCATGAAAAGCAAGTCAAAGGGGCTTTGCATGGCCTTGCAAATTTGGGCTGGCACACTGCACCACCAGAGTGTCAACAAAAATGACAGTCCGGTAGTGCAGTTTGCCACTAGGGCCTCGTAAATGAAGCCCTAAAAATGGAATGGGAGCCCCTGTTGGCAGCACCCTTGTCGGGTTTGTCTTTCCTTCGACCTAAAACTGGCCGAGGTTCAGAATAAAATGAAACCGGTGGAAAGGTCACATTACGCAAATAGTATGAGATGACCATACAGGTAAATACATCAATAGTCTTCTGAAAATGACATGAAAGTTTACTATAATAATGTGTTTAACTTGCCAACATTACCTTTTATCTTAATTAATGGATTGTTTGTGTATATTCAAAATGCTACATTCTAATTGGCTGAAATAATTGCCAATGTTGAAAAGCTTGATTATTTTTCAGGTGAAAACAATGTGAAATAAAAATTAGTGTCTGGCCCTAAGACTCCCACCACTTTGAATGGATATACTCAATGGGATAGCACAAGCATAATGGGGGGGCACTAATGATGTTTGGGTGACCTAACCAAGAACAAGAGGATCACTCATGCACAGCTGGCTTTTACCACTGTGTCTGCCTAGCACAGTCACATCAGAGGGACTCATTCTAGCCACTTCAAGGCCATATAAGCTGTTTCACAGGTGAGTGAGTAGATTTACAAAGCTTACACTCATGGTCTGGACCACCTCCATAGATAGGCCATCATTACAACTTCGGTGGTCTTTTAGAAAGACCACCAAATCTGCGGGCACCACTATACCGCTAGTGCTGGTGGGATATCTGGCTTCCTATTATGACTTTTCCACAGGGCCAGCAGACAGAAACAGCATGTCCGTTCGCTGGCCCAGCGGAAAAGTCCCATCAACATTGCAGTCGGCTTGTAATAGAGCCGGCAGCAATGTTGATATGCAGCGGATGCAGCAGCATCCGTCGCGCATTTCACTGCCTGAAATTCGGGCAGTGAAATGCGCGACGGGGCTGTACCTGGGGGCCCCTGCACTGCTCATGCAAAGTGCATGGGCAGTGCAGGGGCCCCCAGGAGCACCCCCAGTCCTCCTTACCACCAGCTTTTCCATGGTGGTGTTTACCGCCATGGACAGGCTGGCGGTTGGGGACTCATAATCCCCACCGCTGCCCTGGGGATTAGGACCGGCAGGCGGAAGCCTGGCGGTATGTTGGAGGGGCCGGCGGTATGGCCGTGGCTAATGCGCCACGGTCATAATACGCTGGTGGTGCACCACCAACCTGTTGGGGGTGTTATTGCCAGCTTACCGCCGGCCGCCTGGGTCGTAATGAGGCCCATAGTTCTGTCTGCTGATGGAAAAACTAACCACAAAGGATGAGGGAGTTAGTTAAATCAATGCCACACATTGTTGCTGCCAAATACATTGCTGTTACTTGGAAGCTGGATTCATGGACTTAGTTGCCACACAGACCATCTCTCTCACACACACACACACATTATTCCAAAAGTTTGTCCCTGTTGAATTTCCATGTGTGAAAGAATCTGGTGATTTGCTGCTTACATTTTGGTTTTCCACTGTATGTGCTTTTGCATACCTCTTAAAAATCTATGTTTGATGAGCTGCATAGAGCTGATTTATTGCTCTGGTAGTTTGGGATGCAATAGAATTGGGACAAATAACCTGTAAATGTTGCTCAGAAGAGAGGGACGTAGCAGGACTGCAATTTCTCAACTTGCCTGCTCCAACAGTCACCATTTTTATTGTCATTAAACCACATGAAGGCTGTAAAGGAGGTGCAGAGGTGCAGGCTCACCCTGGTCTTTTGGAAACACTCCTGAGCTCACAAACATACTCCACCCTCTTCTAGAGAGGAATATAAGGGTACGACATAAAATTCCAAAAGGCAAGATGGTAAGTAGAGGGGAAAACATGGTATAGCTACACCACTAACACAAGACTATCAGCATTGCCAGAAATTAAATTTAACAAAATAAAATATCATCTGCCAAAATTCTAGTAAAGAATCGTTACAATCTAGAAAGTCCAGCGTATCTCATCCAAAACCATCATCAAACACAGTTCTCACAACTTCTATGGAATACAATTGATGAGACTTTCGTGTCAGAATGACACCTACAAGGGAGGGCCTTAGGATGATTGACAAGTCTATTGACATTGCAAATGTTTCCAGTTTACTTCCTGATACCACTTTTTGAAATGACCATTCGTCATGTTAGACGATATATTATAGCTGATAAAACCCCTAAAACAAACGTATTTCTCATGTGACCAGGTCAGTGGTCGGGTGTTAACTAGATATCCTGTTCCATTGGCCTCCACTATGCGCTCATTAATTAGTGCCTCTCTTAGTAAAGGCATGGGGCCAGATATGTTGACAATCTCGAAGATAACTGTCTTGTTGAAAAGAAAAACCTTTCAATGAAGGACCAGTAACTACTGACCCATTGAAGAGCTTCTATTGCTTAGCAAATTGCTAGGGAAGTTGGTTGCCCATCAACTTCAATAGCTTCTTCAAAATAGTGTTATGTTCGACCTTAATCAGTCAAGCTTTTACCTGATGCATGCTGCTGAAACCACCCTCAGGAATGTGTGGATGTTCTTTACATTGGGGCAGTTGAAGAAAACTCCTCGATGTTAGTGATGCTGGGACTTTGTGATCAGAGACATCCCAACGTGTTCAGTAGCTCCTATCAAACATTGCTTTTGATCCTTTCTTGTGTAAATTGTTTATGTGGTCACACTTGATCTCTTTAAAAGTATCACTATGGTATTACCATGGGACGTACCGTGGGGGTCTGCTTTGTCACTGTGCATTTTTAACAGTTCTGCATGACCTTCAAGGATATTTATCAGAGGCTGTAATCCCCACTTTTTGCCTTAATCTGAAGATACCTAAATGCTACCAAGGGTTGTTGGGGACCAAGACCAATTTGACAGTTTCTCTCACTGCTTCTAAACAATATATATTAGCAAAACAAGTACTCTTTTGCAGGACAGCAAAGCAACTTAGAAAAAGAGCACAAAATCCACACACTCCGAATCATTTTAATCACCTTGATATTCCATCCTGCCAAGTAAAAATCTATGGGTGAAAATAGTTGAAACCCAGTTGACCGGCGAACGTGGAAGCAATCTTTGAAAATGTATTTTTTCATGCAGGTCACCTACAACGTATCATTGATATTGTCCTGCCCTATCTGGGACATGTTGTCATTGAATCAGTAGTTTATTTGCAGATAGATTATGTTCACAATCTATACAGTGACATTTCTCAACAACTTCAGAATAAACTGCTGGAATCTCAGAAACTACTGTAGTCTTCCTACTGGCTACGGGTTAACAAAAAAGTGCCAGTATGTGAGAGGCCTGGGGAAAACTGCACTGACTTCCTGTCTGACTTCCTGTTTAAGCCCGAGTTTAACGCAAGACTTTATGCCTAATTTAGTATGGCAGAAATGGGATAGTACTTCCTTACCTGAAAAGTTGCATTATTTTGCACATACACCCAAGGAACCTATATTCCTCAAAAAATATCTGTGCATACAATTTAAGGTGAGGTTACCCTCTGTTGGTAGTCTCAGTCTCAGTTTTTAGTGTGAGTGCGCCAGACAATGTACTCCAGGAGCATCTGAGGAGTGCCAATGGTCTAGTTAGGTAGTTGTTGTTCGTGCCCAGAGAGCTAGGCAAGTTATTTCATTTAATATCATTTAGAATTTCCATTCCTTAAGGAGCTTCTGTTGATTATTTCTTAGCCTGATCTCCCCTGGATGTTGGTTTCAAACTTGTGAGACTTGTACTGAAACATCTTCCTCCGCAAATGCATAAGATCCCTTTTACCTCTGGAGAGGTACACTAAATTAGTTTGTCTGGTCAGCAGCCACTACAGAGTAGAGGCACATTGTTCATTGGTCGAGTTTCGTAACAAGGAGAAGAAAAAAGTAAAGAGTGAGATGTGGAGTGGCCCGTACAAAAGGATGTGTATAGGGGAAATGGTCTGAGTACTTCTTCGAATTTGGTGTGGATTGCAGGTGCCCTTAACAAAGGGGGACGTGGGACAGGCAAGTGACACGGAACCTCTCCATCCTTCCAATTTTATGTTTTGATATAGAAGGATGCGGGCTTTCAAGTGTGGATGTACACTTGTTTTGTTATTTTGTATGATATTTTATGACGTATTTGATTTCTAAAGGTTACCATAACTAAATATGCATTCTTTATGCATTCTTTAGTACCTGGTGGAACATTTAGTGACTGTTTTCTGATTTAGCTGCATTTTGGAATAACTAAAACTTTTAAACTCAGAAACTGGGCTGATACATCTATAGCGTGAGGTAAAGTAGATTATGTACTACACCAACTGCAGGGGCATCAGAAAGCAAGATACTGTTTGTAGAAGGGAGGACCAGGCACTGCCCTTTTGTTAAGGTTTGTGAGCATAGCAGGCAAAATTAGTTTTTTTTTCCTGTAGCAAGTTTTGAAAATTAGCTTTCTATTTCTTTCCACAAAGTATCCGCTGGCCGATCCACAATAAATGTGTCCATCTATTTTGTACTTGATTCCCCCTCCCTCCCCACAATGTGTATCCAGCAAAACCTTTTTGGACAGAGCGTAAAGCTCACTGCCCATAGATAATCAGGTAGACTCGATGTTCCTTTAAGAATTATTTACACACAGAGAACGTTATTCTGTACTTGGCTTGTATACACATCCCATCAGAAATGAATGTTCTTTGTAGCTCAGTCTCTTACTCCCTAAGCCCTTCAACTGCATTCTAGCAGGTTCTTCTCACACCTAGTACACTTTTAAATCGTATATTATAACTCATCGAAAAACTCTTGCATGCAGAGCATCTACAAAACACAACAATACCACACACGTCCTTTATACAGAAAGACTTCCACAAACTAGACATAACCACGCTATCCTTTCACAAAGAGGACACACACACATACTCTCCATAGAATGACACACACTTTGCTTCTCATATTTAGCATTCACTATCCCTCAGACAAGAACTCTGCTAACTTAGCCAGTCCCACAAGTCACAATACATAAAATAGGTCTTTCATATTAGTTCATGTCAATCACTCATTTCGACACAGATGCACAACAACCTTATGAGAGTTCGATGATAAAGAAAGGAGTACTGAAACATTGGAAATACACTATTGCTGGCTCCCCAATCATACAATACAACCTACTAATCATTGCTCACCTGTCACACAAACACAGGAAAGCAAATGTTATACATTGTGTGCAAACAAAATGATAGCAGGAATACTTAAATTGATCTCATGCACTGAATCGCTCAGAGCCCTATTCCAGTCCATCGTTTTTCACCCACTGTGCCATTCTAGACCGAGATCAGCCTTATGCAAATCAGTCTTGGCTCTTTCTCCTATGGAAATAGTCCACCCCGACTGCAAGACCAGCTCCCTTCAGATAATAACACAAGTAACTCCAAATGGTTTTCAGCCTACTTTGCAACTGTCAGTGAGCTACCACTTGAGTCCTCTGGCATAGTGAGCACAGGCCCAACCTTTGGGCATACCCATCACAAAAAGGGCATATACTGCAACAAATAAAAAAGTGATGGAACAATAGTGTGAATTCATAAGAAAGAGAGAATTAGATTCACAGTCTCTATACAATAATGCCCATATTTATGAAAAATGAAGCACAACTGTGCTAGCGCAGTTGTGCATCAAAAAGTTTAGCACTAGCTAACACCCTTCCTTAGCGCCATCTGTGCGCCATATTTATTAAATGACACACGATGGCGCTAAGGAATGGCTAGCGTCATGAAAAATTATGGTAGCCGGGGCTTAATGGTGGTAGAAAAAATGGCACAAGGCTGATTAATGGCAAAATATATGCCGCTAATGAGCCTAGCATCATTTTTTTACACCTAAGCAGCCAAACAATTACTCCTGTCTAAGTATGGACAGGAGTCATTATCACAATCCCAATGCCCACCTCTGGGGACCAGTGTCCCCAGACCCACCTCAACAGATCCAGTGCCAGCCAGGGGGCCACATGTAGGTGGCTCCCAGCGGCACTTAACAGTAAAACACATATACTTACCTACACTTATCTGGGATGGACTCCCTCCTCCTGTAGTGTCCCTGTGGTGTGGGTGGTGGTGATGCTGGGGTTGCGGTGGACATCTATGTGCCCAAAATAGGGACACCATGATTTCAGTGTTCCCCTTAGAAAATGTGGCTAACTGCACTTTAACACCTGGTCTGATCAGGCGTTACATTTTGAAGCTATTCGGGCTTAGCGCCATTTTCTGTGTCTGCTATCTACGTACGTGCCATTTTAGCGTCGGGAGGTAAATATGGAGCTAGGGGGCTAGCATCATTTTTAAGATGGGAAAGCCTACCTTGCATCTCCTTGTTGCAATGAGATGCAAGGTGGGTTGGCGCTCCCTAAAAATGGCGCTAACTCCAATATTTTGACGCTGGACGGGTCTAGCGTAAAAAAATAATAATATGGAGTTAAGTTAGCGCCACCTTAATGTAAAAAAAAATGACGCTAAAGCAATGCTAACTTTTCTGAAATATGGGCCTAAGAGTATGAGGTGGTAAGATAAAAATCACACACATTTTATCAGTACCCAGTTTGCCCACCACACTCTCTACCAAAGCCTCATTATTTATCGAGGCAGGACATCGGCTTCTTGCAGCTTGGAACAGCTGCCTAATGATGGCTTTCCCGGTTCATAAAGAAGCAGTGAGCTGGGGTCAGTAAATTTTGGATCATTAAAGCTGTCACTTACCTGCAAGACAGAAACTGTGTTATGCCAGGCACCCGCTGCCGGCCATATTCCAGAAAATTAACCTGTGCGTTTGAGGAATGCTTGTTTTGATTTTCTTTCAGTGTTAGATACACAGCACCTCCATTTACATTTGCTGGAGAAACTTCACTGGTACAGCTTCTTAACGGGGTACCAGATGTTAAATCATTCCACTAATTTCGCCTCGCTCTTGTACTTCAGCATGACGTCTTAAAATTGGGTACACTGTTTTCTTGTTTTCCTTAATCCCCTCAAATACAGAGTGGACTTGTAAACTTTTATTATCGGGGTCCGGGACTAGGGGTACTAATTATAAAGCTTTCCATAGACATTGCATGCTGTTTTTGTTTCTGCCACACATCCTGTTTTTCAAATATACAAGCACCAAAAAAGCGTCTGAAAAGATGGTCGCATGCCCCGGAAGTAAATTCTTTTAAATAAAGTTCATGATGTAGAACGCACCCTGGCCTTGTGGGCTGCTACTCAGCAACAGTAAATTCTCCTCCCTTTGCCCGATAATTGAAAGTAGCCTACAAGGGGATTATTTTTGAGAAGTGCATGTTGAATTATGCAGTCTGTTATATAACTTTTTGATGTTAATATTTTTTTCTCAATTTTCTTTGCGGAATCTTGCGACTATATTTAGGATGTTCTCATACTTCTTGTGCTTTTTACACTGCTAGCAAACTCAGTTTAAAGTCATAATCACAAAGGGTTTCCTCGGAATAAGTCAGTACATACTGAAGTGAAACGGATGCATATGATGAGCCTGATTCTCCAAGTTTTGTTGTGAGTAGTTGTGACTTGGGCTTGTGGTACCTAGGGCCAGATGTAGCAAGCAGTTTTGCCCATTCTGTGTCTATACTTCTACAGGTTCTTTGCCAGCCCCATTTTCTCCCTCTATCCCTGTTTTCCCATATTTTTCTTCCTCCTTCTTTCACCCTTTTGTGTTTTCTGACTTTTTTTTGCTCGTAATCTGACAAGGAAAACTAAGTCCCAGCTCCGAAAATGAGTGCTGGTGGGCCCCATCTGCAACTACTGGCTCCTATTAAGCACTGGTATTACTCCTGAAATTTAGGAATAAGCCAGGAGTACTACAAGCTTGAGTTACAGCAAAATCTTCGTGAAATAGGCCCAACACCTTTTTCAATCAGGCCCAAATGCATTGCCTAAGCATCGTGCAAACTAGCCAGTGAAAAGAGCTCAACTTTCAAAGCTAAAGGTCGACATAATTCATATTGCACCAGTACATAATTTTTTCAAACGTCACTCCTATTTCCATCATAAAAGTGAACTATTGGTGTGAATCTAGAAAAATTGTGGGAACCATTGACCCAAAGTAGAGCACCTAAAAGCTAGGAAATGTTTTTTTTTTATTGTGCATAATGCAACATGCATCCAGATACAGTGCAAGTATTATTGGCTCCAAAGGAAAAAGAAAGTTTTTCCTGCCTGTGGTGTTCTGATATACGCTATCAAAAGTGCGATGTTTGCACTTTCCAGCACAATATTCTGCCATTTACTGCCCCACACTGTTGGCGCCGAAGGGAGGCTGCCTTACCCTACATTATGGAAGAACCAGCCCTTAATGGACCAGGGTTAGACAAGCTTTATAACTGTACTCAAATTCTCTTACTAAAGCTGTAAATGATAAGTGTGGTAAGCAGCAAATATTTTACACCTAGTGTTGGTGAAAAATAGCTCTCTGGGCCGGATACCAATAGCTTTCTTACCTGCCTATTACGAGGTTGCTTGGAATAGCGATTTGCACACCATTAGTAGAGGTGCAAACCAGTACTCTTCCAGACTCAACAAACTCCATACTATACTTCAGTAATTCTCAAGGGTTTAAAACCTAATCATGGTTTTTCAAGCCCGCTGGAATTATGAGATCCTCGTGAGAACTGCGTTTTTTTTGTTTTGCTGGAAGATTTTGGCAGCAGAATTAGTATTCCACAGGTCACTTCTAATTTCTAGGTGTCCCACTAGTAATACCCTGGAATTACTGAGGCACTCAAAATGCGGCCCAAAGAGAGCAACACGAGGGCGCAGAGCAGGACTCAGTTTGGTTGCAACTGCTCTAAAAATCGAAAGTCTGAAAGAAAATAATAATAATATTATTATCATCGTCATCATCATCCTCTTCATCGTCATCATCATCATCACCATGATTACCATCACCCTATGTTTTATGTAGCATTTGCCATTCTGGCTCTGCTAATTCTTAGCACTATAACAGGTGCTCCTATCACTCTCTGGGTTTCAAATATGTGACCTGCAGGTTTTACAGATCACTGCAGCGTAACAGCTATAATTACAATTTTGAACTGTTTCGAATTGTTAAATCGTTTTTTTTTGCAAACAAATTACAGTCATTTACATTTTTTAGAGTTTTTGGTGGTAATTTTGTACTTTTCCCAAGCTACTACTGATGATGTTGATAGCAAGAGAAAAAAAACAGGTATTAGTAAGAAAGATGAAGGAGTTGTAAAGAGCACCTAGAAAAGAAACTGTTGCGTTGAAGGCTGCCCATAGATTATGTCTTAACTGGCTAAAAAGCATCAAATGAAGCTAAATTATGTTACTCTTCTCGTACACTTATAAATATTCAGGGGCAGGTTTAAGAGCCACTAGTGCCACCTTAGCGCCACCATAGCATCATTTTTTTTAATGCTAAGGCGGCTCTAAAGTGGCATTTTCCCTGCACCATATTTACAAAGTGGCGCAATGCATGCATTGCACCACTGTGTAAACCCTTGTGTCACATTATGCCTGCACCAGGCATAAGGTATGCAAGGTGGGTGTTCGCCCATTGGGGTGGGGCAAAAAAATGGCGCAAGGAAATCTAATAGATTTCCTTGCGCCGTTTTTTTGGGCACTTTTAACACCTGCTCAGAGCAGGTGTTAAAAGGGGGCTTCCATTATTTATAAAGGGCCCCTATGTACTCTGCAGGAGTATCGCCAAAATTTCAGTGCAACTATTGCCGTGCACAACAATAGCCTAAAAAAGAAAATTACACTATTGTCCCCTACCCTACGCCATGGCGCAGTATTTTAAATATGGTGCACACATGGTAACAGTAGGGAGATGCTAGGGGGCGCAAGGAATAGTGCAGGACCACTTCTCTTAAATCTGCCCCTTAGTACCCATTGTGATCACTGATATTATATCATGCTAGCAGCTACATGTAACTGATGTCACTGTTAGGACTAGGACACCCCTGTGCATGCAATGCTCATCACACCACAATGCCATGCTGGGGAAGAGGTAGCGACAGACACTGATAGACCAATCACACATGATGTGACACAGTGCAATATACCAAAACCCTCCCTTAGTTTACAGAGACCAACGTACACAATGGAAAATGATTACTCCCTAAAAAACAATTATTCAGCGCCCCAACACAAGTCCATAACCCAACAACAAGCTGACCCACACCACACAAAACCACAAACATGCATAACCACACACACACACACACAACACAAGCATACTATAAAGCAGAACAGTACCCTGGACCAATATCTACTGGTACTCAAGCAGCTGCACACCAGCATCATGATCAATCCACGTGGACCAGACATCCACACACATCATCCAGGATGCAGCCATTCAGAACAGCAGCCCGAGTGTTCTCCACCTCCAAAGAACCACTGGCACAACACAATTTCTTGCATAGTTGCAGCCACCAAGGCCAGCACTTTTCTGATATTATTTCAGCAGTAATTCACTGGTACCAACTAATAACCACCTAATGTTAGCCATCGAGAATGTCACTGTGGACCTTCCCTGCCTCCAGTGATCCACTGGTAATCACAAATACCTTGAGGGTCAAAGCCATCCACATCAGTCTGACCTCAAACCTTAGTATTTCATTGGCACACACCATTCCACATCACAAAAACACAAAACACAAAAACAAACTCCAACACATTAGACAGTTTGATACTTTAAATATTCAAGGCCCGATGTACAAACATTTTGCTTTGAATAGTTGTAACTTACTTTTATATTAATCCTAGTGTATTCCTGAATTTCAAGAGCAAGTCTTGACTACTTCTTGCTTACTCTTGGCATTCGGGAGTAAGCAAGAAGTACTACAAGAGTAAGCTACAGCAAAATCTTTCTGAATCGGGTCCTAAGTAGACGTGCACACCAGTACTATTCCAGACGCAACATAAGCCATACTATAATCCACTATTTCACAATGGTTCAAAAGACGATCATGCAACACAACATATGCACAGTCCTCTGTCTCAGAGAATGCATGCAAAACAAAATTACTTTGAAGGGCTCATTCATCCTTCTAAGCAACCGCAAAGCACTTCACAACAAAAGAGTCCCCCAAACTTTCCCGAAAACAGCTTTATGAAATAAATTCTTTGAACACTAACTTAAACTAACATTTGCAGTGCATACACTATATAGGAACCACAAGCACAATATGCCGGGGATCGAAGAAACTGAATTGATGCTGGCACCTGATGAGAGTTCAAGAATAAGTCTGTTTTTTATTTTCTCTTTTCCTCTCTTCTATGCAGCAAGTATGTAAGGAAGCCAGAATAAGCAGTTTTTTCCTTATTAAATGAGGGGGGAAATTAACTTAAAAATCATGCCCCAAGAATACAATTGTCGTTTCTTATTGTCACAGTATCTCATATTAGTTTACTAAAATACCTGCCAAATGCAAATCACGGACCTGAGTTAAACTTCCACTAATTTCAAAATAAAACATGCTAATTTATGAATGCAGAGACAGCACAAAGCGGGTGAATCAACGCAGTGCATATGAGAATCGAAATTTCAGGGAAAGTTGCAGCGAGGTTTGGAAAGAATCCCGTAAGCAGGAGGATGAAAAAGACCACTGAAATGCTTAAAGCATAAAGTATTTCTTTGCTTTTTATGGTCTCAAGAACGAGACTGAGACCAGAAGTGTCAGAACTGTCCATCAAAGTGGAAGCCATAGGAAAACCAAGTGATATGATATCCTTGAGCTGTGGCAAGGAACAAACACACACGAATCACCCTGTCACAACCAATATTCAACACACAAAAATGTTAAAATACCCTCCCAAGGCACGCAGACAATCAGTGCATGCACCAACAGACTTTCATTGTAATTCATCTCCTCGTGGCTGAGCCATGTGCCCAGCAGGCAAAAATGTACTAAAAACACTGTTGGGCTGAAAAATTTACTTATTAAAATATTCACAGCTTCCTAATATTCCTTAAAAAGTTCAACCTTGACTGTGGTAAAATTCCATACCCAATCATTGCCTGTAGCCCTCTGCTCTTTTTCCCAGTCACTGCAGAACCCTCATAACCTGAATGAAATTGTAAGGGCCACTTCTCACTCTCTAGGTATTCTCTCCTGGCCCCAGCTGTACATACCACTCATGTATAAGCTGCCCGGCTTCCCCCTGCCTCAGTGCACTGGACTCCTGCCCAACAACACTTTCACTGATGGCATAATGGCGGCTTGTCTGAGTTCTTCTGCTGGACTACAGCCATGGGACTTTCTGCTCAGCTGCTGCTGGACCTGTTCTGCCACCTGAGCTGCCTGGAGAAGAAAGACACTGATGAGGAGTGTGGATCTAGAGCAAGGAGTAGGGAATTTAATTATACCTGAATATCGTAGTTGAAATGTATAGGAAAAAAAACAATTACAGGTACGAAAGTATAAACTATCTACGACTGACTCCACATATATCAAAACGAACAAACACAGTTCTTGTAAAATCCCGAGGTGATTCTTGAGCGGTCCGGTACGGTACCGGAAACCCAATTATCTCAAATAAACAATTTCCTCATAGTAAGAAAAGGAATTGGAACACTGTGGCAGTGCAATCTTAATTTATTGACGCGTTTCGGCCGTAGCCTTGTTCACAATAACATCCCTAACCCTACAAAACACATAAATACACCAGTGTATAAACATAAACAAAGGACCAATTTGAAAACCATGTTCAGCAGATCACTTTATCTTGGCGGCCATTTTGGAGTGTAAATTTCTAATGTATCAAATCCTACAGAGCTTGCCCATTATTAGCATCGTAACATCATAAAATGCTACATCGTAGTCCTCTTTTAATTCGAACGTTGGCAGCTCCATTGAAAACAATGGAGTGCTGCGGGCTTTTACTGGCCGGTAAAAGCCCGCAGCGCCAACATTCCAATGTTCGCTTTGTTCACAGCAACAGCTGTGAACAAAGCCTCACGGAGCCCGAGGGGATTTTAATCCCCTGGGACTCCGTGAGCAATTTGTTTTTTTTAATAGAACATTCTGCCCTGAGTGGCAGAATGTTCTAATAGCCTTAGAACCCGCCGTAGCGGGCTCTACCGGCTATTAAAGGCCCTTTCCCTTGTTAAATGCCCTCGCATTCGGCTCGGGCATTTAACGCAGGAGCGGGCCTTTAATAGCCGGTAGAGCCTGCTACGGTGGGTTCTTAGGCTATATTAGAACATTGGAATGTTGGGAGCTCCATTGAAAACAATGGAGTGCTCTGGGCTTCTAATGGCTGGTAGAAGCCAGGAGTTCCAACATTCCAATGTTTTGTTCACAGCTATAGCTATGACCAAAGGCCTCGCAGAGCCCGAGGGGACTTTAATCCCCTCGGGCACCATGAGGTCTTTGTTTTATTTCTTAGAACATTCTGCCCTCTAGTGGCAGAATGTTCTAATAGCCTTCTATCCCTCCGTAGGTGTGCTATACCAGCATTAAAGCCCCGCTCCTAATGGATCGGGCCTTTAATGGCTAGTATAGCCCCCTTCAACTGGCTACAAGGCTTTAATTGAGCCTAGCCAGGACAGAACATTTTCGCAAACTGTTTGTCCTCAACCGTACAATTTACACAGTTTTCTATACACAAAGGAAAATATATACAGAATATTTATTTGTAACTTTTCCTTTTGCAGCATAAATAATCAGAAAAGTCACAGTTTTCATGCAAATGTGTAAAAACATAAAATGTTGCACACTTGGTAAGGTTGTACATTTTCCAGTAGAACTTTGGAAAGGTGACAAAAACAGAAGTTTACAATTTTGCATACTCTTAGATACAAATCAAGGTACATGAGGAGCTAAGTTGAATAATAATATGAAATCATATGTTGTGTAGAAGGCGAAGGCATAGAAATACTATGAATGATAACTATTCATGAAAAGAGGACTAAATGTGATTGTCTTGCAGGTATGATTATTTTAAATGCATCAAATAAAATAATTAACTCAGAGACTCTCTGAAAGGATCTGACTTTAGTTTCTCTCTACGACTCCTTTTTAGTTAAGATCAAACTTGCTTGAATATTCTCTGTTGTACCATGCAAATGGGTAAAGTTTGAAATAATCCATCCTGTCTGGTTTGTGAATGAGGGGGCTACCTTGGAGAGAAGATAACAGTAGGTAACCGTGCAAGAACTTATCTATGAACTGAATTACACTGTCTACAACTGTGATGGAGGATGGCTTCCTGAGTACAGTCCTAACTTTCTATTCATCTTGCCCTGCACCAAGCTCCCATGCTTGTACACTGCTCCAGCCACCTGACCTCAAAGTATAAGCCTACCAGTTACCCACCTATGCCTGACCTATGCCTGGTCATTGCAAGCACTAATGGCCAATTCTATTGCACTTAGCACCACATGGTCCTCCATTTTGTAGTCGTCTTACTGCATCCTTCCTTCTTGATCAGGAGCTGTAGCATTTTCTGAGCACCTGGCCAGTGACGACTGGTTCCATCCCCTCAGCCACCCATGTTTTGGCTACTGGCAGTGATGGGCAACACCATTTCCCCTACCATTATGTTTCAACAATAGGGTCAAAAGCTGTGACTAGACCATTAGCTTGACATAAGAGGTGAAAAGACTAGGTTCCAAGAGCAATGGTTAGAAAAAGAGAAGGAAACCAACGCGAGATAGCGGAAATATAGATAGGTTTAAAGTTCCATCTCAGGGTACTGAGAGAAAAGTCTGGACTACAAAACTGTTATCATGACAAAAGACTTTCGCTTAAAAATAGGCTTCACAGAGAATACATACATTAAGTGCATTAACACCTATCCCAAATGGGATATTGGACTGCATGATAAGGTTCTGGCAGTTAGAAAAGAAGGACTTCAAATTTAGAAAGTGTTAAATGACTCATTAAAGACGGGTAGTCCTCAAGCTACCACCACAATTTTGAGTAGAGTGAAGTGGTAAGCCTGTGCAGAATTCCTCTTTGGTCAATCATGAGTGGACCTTTGTTGCTGCACCAAGATCTACCAAGTGTGGGAACAATAGACCAAATTTTACTGGCCAGAAAATCTGCAAGTAAAATTGCTTTGGAATAGGGCTCCATTGCAGCCCAGACCCATTCCTTGGCACTTGTCTGACAGTCAGACAAGGCATGGGGAAGCAAGTGCTCCCACGCCAGCCAACATTCTGACGTTCCCTCTTCAACGTCTCCCTCCCCTGATCCCCATCTTAAACTAGCCACCCACATACATTGACCATCTGAATCCCACATAGAATACCACCCGGTAACTCTAGTCCACACAGCTTTTCCTCATTCTGTTGGGTTTAACTCCTAATTGCACGGTACTGGCATGGTGTTATCGGGTGGTACCAGTAATTACAAGTGCAGAGTTTGCACTGCATCAATATCATGCAACTCATAATTGCGCCGAATATGGTTTTAATTATTTATCTTACTGAATGATTACTGAGAGTATTTTTGCACCTATAGGTGGAAACACTGAAATTGTTCTCTGATCTGTACTATAAGGATGAATTTTAATGGAGACTGAGGTTAAGACAATATGGGCCTGATTTAGAACTCAGCAGACCGGTTACTCAGTCTCAACAGTGATGGACATCCTGTCCGCCGAATTCTAAATCCCATTATGTCCTATAGGATTTAGAATTCAACAGACTGGATATCCATCACTGTTGTGACAAAGTAACCCAACTGCCGAGTTCTAAATCAGGCCCTATGGCTCCTCCCTTGTGGCACTAGAGCTCCTTTCGGGACACAGACTCTCTATTCTCCACTGTCTGCATCCTGGCTCATGTTGTACTTTTCCTCATCCTTTTTTGTAGTTTATATAGTGCAAACTTGGCCCAATGCCATTAGAGCACTTTACAAGAGAACCAGACATTTTATATAAGAGCCAGTTGTTTTATTGGTTAGGCACGTTGTGATTAAGTGATTCGCTCTGAATCACAGGATGTTGAGCCGAGGTTCCGAAGTTGCAAAGTTGTCAGCACCATCCACTATATCACATCACCGCTAAAAAGAAAAAAAAATGAATCAAGCTGGTTATTCAAAAATACACGTCAATTATGGTAAATCCTCTGAAAATTTGAAGCAGAAATAGACCAATAGCAACCGATAAAAGACCTGAGACACATATTGACTAGACCAGGTGACTAAGATTGTAAGACTATAGACACGCATGGCCCAACAGTGAGGCTACAGAGGAAAGACTAATGACAACAGTGGTAAACAATGCTTCATCCAATATAAAGACTCACAGTCAGACAACTGTGACAAATGTCTGTTTCAGGGTGATTATCGCCAAGGACCCAGAACAGAAAGTAGTGTTCCTGATGCAGGCAGAACAGACAAAGTCTAGGGGTTGAAGACACAAGAGGAATTTTACTTTCTCTTGATGACACCTCTCAAGCTTGTGATTCAGCATACACACAGCCATGCACCTTGCAGTTCAGACATTGGGGTGTGTATTTGAAACTCCTCTGACTTGCCCTGCCAGAAGGTTACCTCTTGATTATCTGCCAGGCTGAGTAGTGAAATCAGTGGCATTCTGCATTGTCATTGTCTACCCAATCAGAGAGCACGCTAAAAGAAACATGAAAGCTATAAACTATGCCCTCAACCTAAACCTAGAAATCCTAAAAGTGGTTTAAGAACAGCAAAGTGAAAATAAAGGCTCACCACCGATACCTGAAGACCTTAAACTGCTCAAGACCCGTCTCTCACCTCCATGTGCCCACATACTTTTCAGGGCTTTTCGGCTGTATGAGGCTGAGCCTCTGCCATTCCTGGCTCGGTCATACCTCACAGTGAACCTCCATACATGGGGAGCATATGCACTGCCAGTTTTCAACAACTTCTTGTCTTTATTGTCTTGCTGCCTGTTTTGCATACTGGTCTACTTCCAGCCATCCATGTGAACACCCAATAATTGACCTACACATGCATTGCCACCTACCCACTTTCACAGTGAATTCTAGTGCCTAGGTAAAGCTGATCATCAGTGTCTCCACGCCTTTCACTTCCAAAAGGCTGGAAGCCCCATATCTAGCTACCTCCCTTGAACTTCTGCAAAAGATCCCAGATTTTCTTAATTCAACTTCAGTCTTCAGAAACGTGCTCCTCAACAGATAACCTGTATGTACAAGGACTGACAATCACTGCTTCATGTTTCCCATGTTATTGGTTGTAGATCTGAGCTTTATCGTTTCATATGTAACTTTATTAGCTCAAGCAGAGCAGCGTGCAAGCCCTGCTTTTCGACCTGTTGTAATCTATTCTGTGGGCTTTAAACATGCCCATCTCATGCCCATCACTTTCATTCGTTCTTAGGCTTGCCTTTCAACAATCCCTTGATGTCATTGATAAATGCTTTACGTTTGTCCCACCTCGAGGCTCTCTTGTTATGCCATGAAGACTGACCCTGTTGCATGGATTATAGCATGATTGCCGATAATCCTTTAGTGAGGCTGAACTACTTTTTTTTTTTGTCTTTCCCCTTCGCACTCCATGGCGGCCATGGAGGTTTGAGTGCGAACTGTGCAAACTCGATCAGGGGGCTCATCACATTATTCACACTGCTACCGAATCAGAGTCATTTTAATTTTGCTTTTGTCTCTGTAGTAGGCTAAATCTTTTCAGATGTTTCGGTCAGCCTATGGTTTTCATGTATTGTTATAACTTAGTTTTGTGCACCATGTATGTGACATTGATTTTGGGATTGTAATTAAGCTTTGAAACTTTATTCGTTTTGGAGTCTTAAATTGTTTATGGTGCTTGGAATTGTTTATGGTATTGGTCATGTAGATACAGTGCATTTTTGTCCTTTCCAGGTGGCACAGCGTGGTGCAGCAAGGCACTTGCTTCACCACCCTGCTCCATGGAACATGTAAATTAGGCACTCAATTGCATCTAAAGAAATCTGCAATACAACATGTACAAACTGCTGTCCTGTGCCTGCTCCTTCTCGAGCTTCATAAATGATGATATTCTGCAACATCTCAAAGCTACAGCGATCACCTCACTGATGAGGAAGTCTAATGCCTCAGATCACACTGTAAAACACTATTATAAATAGAAAGGCCGCATTATAGCTTTCTCATACATCTCGATCCAGCTGCTAATGAGAGATACTGGGTAAACCATGGATTATGAGATTTGGGGAAAACCTGGACCATTGGATTTTCTTTGGTACAATATGTGTCCTGAAAGCTGGTAGCAAACCCTGATTACTAGGGTGATGCACTTTATATATTAAAACTGAGGTGTAATACAACAACCCTGAATTACTGTACCTCACAATATGGGTAAATACAAGTGTAAAATAAAGATACAGTACTCATACACATTTTAAATAGGGGCTCAAGGTTTACCTCTTTTTGAGCACAAGGAGCTGTGCCTCTGAGTAAAAACAGTGACCACATTTATGAGGCCCTTGCACTGCCATTGCATCACTTTTTGTGACACAATGGCAGCACAAACCACTAACGCATATTTATGAGGCCACGTAAAGCCGCATAAATATGATGGAAAGCAAGACAGCTCAAATCGCTGCATTGCCTTACTCTGTGCTAAGGAGGCATTCCATGGGTGTTGTAGTGGGTGTTTCCTCCCATGAGCGTTCTTGTGCAGGAAGGTGCCCCTTCATGCATAAAAATAAACATGCACGCAATGCAGGCACCATTGCCCCGTGGTACAGGAATGCACCATATGCTATACTTAAGGCACATTTCTGCCCTTTCCCTGTGACGCAGGGCAGTGCAGCAAAGTCACTTGCTGCGCTGCCCTGCAAAACAAAATCATAAATATGTTCCAAAGAGTTTTGTTCCTCAACATCTACTGTAACAGTTGTCAAGATCTGGTTCTAATTCCATAACAATTAAATAATCCGAAGTGAATGCTGTCCAAATTTCATTCTTATGTCGTTAAATTATTTTTTTATTGAATTGCTGTTACGGCAAAATTCATGCAAACCGTTTAGGAGCAACAGATTATGCAAACAACAATTATGCCTCTGGATGAGAGCTCTTATTAAGAAATTAGGATATTGTAAGTCATTGTTAGTTCACAGAAATAGAGCACCATGGGAGCAAGTTGTGAGGTTTTAAAAACTATTATAGTAGAATGGAAACTCCCTCCTTGAACGTCCACATACCAACACCAATGACTCTATAGAACTAGTATTGGACATCAGTCTTCAGAATACCATTCAATCTAGGCATGGGGGGGTGAATGTAAATAACAGCTTATCCTTAGAAACCAATTATTCAACTTTGATTATGAGAGCCTATTGAATCCACTGGGGCCAATCGTACTTACGAGTCATGGGAGCACTTCTAACCCGGACCCATTGTATGAAATGAGGAGTCAGGGGAACTGGATGCTCAATGGAATACTGACTCCCCTGAATTTGATTTTTTAAGAGAAGCCTCAGGGTCCCTCTTACAATACTGTTTCACTTCGATGCCCTTGAGGTTGTTAAATCAGTGTGAGGGTTCAAGGAATGGTGGAGCTACTGGATGCTAACTCGGGACACCAAGGGTCATATTTATCAAGGTTTTGAATCACCCTTAGGCCACGCAAGAGGGCGCAATGGTGACACAAAATCTAAGTGAGATTTGCCAAGCTACGCAAGGCCACCTTGTGTGGCCCTGTGCAGCTTGATAAATCTAGACTAATGCAAGGCAGTGCAAATTGCTGCTTTGCTCTGCCCTAGGGAGACGTTCCATGGGTGGAGGGTGAGTGTTCCCATGAGGCCACCCATGGATTTTGGTGCAGTCCCAGATTTAACGTTTTTGGTAGACCTGGGACTGCATCATGAAGCTACGCCTACCCAGGATTTTTTCTCTTTCTGCACATTCTGCAGTACACATAGAAAGAGGAAAATGTCTCTCAGGATTGTTTTTCTACAGGAAGGTATCCATTCCTGCACAAAAGCAATCCTGCCTACAACACAGGTACCGGTGCAAGGGTGCCCATATTGGTGCTAGGCTGACAAAAGTGTCCCACCACTAGGAAAGGAAAGGGATGCACATATAATTTTGAATAAGGTGCATTCCTGTCCTCTTCTCTTCATGCAGCGCAGCGCGACAATGTGGCTTGATGTGTTGTGCAGTGTAACAAAAGGGTAAATATGAGCCTTAGAGTGAAACTCTTATCAGCCGACACACTGAAATCACTTGGGTGGTCATTACAACCCTGGCGGTCGGTGTTAAAGCGGCGGTAAGACTGCCAACAGGCCGGCGGTAAAAAATTTGCAATTACGACCGTGGCGGAAACCGCCAACAAAGACAGCCACTTTAACACTCCGACCGCCACGGCGGTACAAACAAACAGTGTGGCGGTCACCGCCAACAGACAGGCGGGAGACAATGTACCACCCACACTATTATGACAGGCCAATCCGCCACCTTTTCCGGGGAGGATTCACCGCGGATAAAAACACAGCAGAAACAGGAATCCCGAAGGAAAAACGCTCACCTCTACACACCCCACGAGGACGCCATGGATCTGGAACTCCAAATTCTTCCTCCAATAGTCTTCCTGCTCCTCTACCAGGAGCACGAACGCCGGCGGCGAAGACCATGGTGAGTACTGCACCTACGACACAGGGGAGGGGGGAGGGAAAAAACAGGGACATGCAACACGCAACACCCCCACCCTCACCCACCACAACACACACACTAATGCATATCAATACATCACAGTTACACCCCCCAAACCCCTCGGAAGAATGCAAGGACAATAGAAAATGAGTGTAACCATTGTAATATACAGTATTAAAAGCAAGTAGGCAGAAACATATATATACACCATGTACAAAATATATACCAAGCATAGTAGTCCAGGTAGTGCTCTAATAAAGTCCGTGGAACACTGGGACCACACGGTATGGGCGAGGCCCACACAAGATCCCCGACCATGATGGAGAGAAGACTGCAGGGGCATCAGAGAGCAACTAAACAGGCACCTCAGGGGGAGGGAAAGGGGGGCACCTCAGCCGCTTGAGTGCACAACACCAAATCCACGAGGGGGCCACATGCCCACTGTTCAATCCTGGGGAGTGCAAAGCCACAGTCTCACAAGTCTCTCCAGTGGGTGGTTTGCCCACTGTTCAATCCTGGGGAGTGCAAAGCCACAATCTCTCAAGTCTCTACAGTGGGTGGGTTGCCCACTGTTCAATCCTGGGGAGTGCAAAGCCACAGTCTCACAAGTCTCTCCAGTGGGTGGTTTGCCCACTGTTCAATCCTGGGGAGTGCAAAGCCACAGTCTCTCAAGTGGATGACAGTCTCCACTGGTTCTGGAGGGGGCCTTGTGCCCAGAGTGCTTCATCCTGCCAAGGACAGAGGTAGTGGATGTGATACTCCACTGGTTGTGGAGGGGGTTTGTGCCCAGAGTGCTTCATCCTGCTAAGGACAGAGGTAGTGGATGACAGTCTCCAGTGGTTCTGGAGGGGGCTTTGTGCCCAGAGTGCTTCATCCTGTTAAGGACAGAGGTAGTGGATGACAGTCTCCACTGGTTCTGGAGGGGGCTTTGTGCCCAGAGTGCTTCATCCTGCTAAGGACAGAGGTAGTGGATGTGATACTCCACTGGTTCTGGAGGGGGCTTTGTGCCCAGAGTGATTCATCCTGCTAAGGACAGAGGTAGTGGATGACAGTCTCCACTGGTTCTGGAGGGGGCTTTGTGCCCAGAGTGCTTCATCCTGCTACGGACAGAGGTAGTGGATGACAGTCTCCACTGGTTCTGGAGGGGGCTTTGTGCCCAGAGTGCTTCATCCTCCTAAGGACAGAGGTAGTGGATGTGATACTCCACTGGTTCTGGAGGGGGCTATGTGCCCAGAGTGCTTCATCCTGCCAAGGACAGAGGTAGTGGATGTGATACTCCACTGGTTCTGGAGGGGGCTTTGTGCCCAGAGTGCTTCATCCTGCTAAGGACAGAGGTAGTGGAAGACAGTCTCCCCTGGTTCTGGAAGGGGGCTTTGTGCCCAGAGTGCTTCATCCTGCTAAGGACAGAGGTAGTGGATGACAGTCTCCACTGGTTCTGGAGGGGGCATGGTGCCCAGAGTGCATCATTCACCCCATGACGGACTCAGTTGCGCCAGTGCCTTTGCCGCTCATGGGCCAGCGGTGCTTGAGACGGCAGTGCCCTGTTCAGCGGTGCTTGAGATGGCGGTGCCCTGTTCAGCGGTGCTTGAGACGGCGGTGCCCTGTTCAGCAGTGCTTGAGATGGCGGTGCCCTGTTCAGCGGTGCTTGAGATGGCGTGCCCTGTTCAGCGGTGCTTGAGACGGCGGTGCCCTGTTCAGCGGGGCTGGAGACGGCGGTGCCCTGTTCAGCGGTGCTTGAGACGGCGGTGCCCTGTTCAGCGGTGCTTGAGTCGGCGGTGCCCTGTTCAGCAGTGCTTGAGATGGCGGTGCCCTGTTCAGTGGTGCTTGAGATGGCTGTGCCCTGTGCAGCGGTGCTTGAGGCGGCGGTCTCCATTGCAGGGACTCAGCTGTTGGCGGTCCTCATTGGCCCAGCGGGGCTTGTGCTGGCAGTGGCCTCATGGGCAGGTGGGCTTGTGCTGGCGGACCTGTCCTGGGCAGTGGTGAGCTTGTGCTGGCGGTCCTGTCCTGGGCAGCTGGGCTTGTGCTGGCGGTGGCCTTCTGGGCAGGTGGGCTTGTGCTGGCGGGCCTGTCCTGGGCAGCTGGGCTTGTGCTGGCGGTCCTGTCCTGGGCAGCTGGGCTTTTGCTGGCGGTGGCCTCCTGGGCAGGTGGGCTTGTGCTGGCGGGCCTGTCCTGGGCAGCTGGGCTTGTGCTGGCGGTCCTGTCCCGGGCAGCTGGGCTTGTGCTGGCGGTCCTGTCCTGGGCAGCTGGGCTGGTGCTGGAGGTGGCCTCCTGGGCAGCGGAGATGATGGCGGTCTTCTCCGCCGTGCTGCTCTTCCCAGACTTTCCTGGTTTCTTGTGGCCCTTCCCCATCTTGGAGGGTGTCACAGCTGAGTCCACACTCCCACCGGGACCTCTGGGAGCGGCTTTGGTCGCTGGAGTCTTCCCCCTCTCCTGCCGGGCACTGGCCAACTTCTGATGCTTCACAGGTGGGGGACTGTCTGTGCTGTGGCTCAGTGCCACACTGGCTGGCCTGGTGGCCGGTGCACTCCAGATTCCGGTGACTACAGGCACCACTGGTCCCGGAGATGTTGTGGGTGAGGTGCTAGTTCGGGACCTAGGAGACGGACGGGGTGGGGGAGGTGTGGGAAAGAGGTCAAGGTTGGACAGGAAACATTTTTTTGACACACTGGGACGGGTAGCTGAAGGGGGTTTGGGAGTGGAGGAAGAGGTGGTGGTTGTAGGAGGTGTTCGTTTGCTGACTTTGGGTGAAGGTGCATGCGCTGAAGGCTGTCGTGAGGTGGATGGCTGTTGGGTGGGTGTGTGCCTGTGTTTGTGTATCTTGGGAGGGGGCGTCACAGACACACTGGGAGAGGACACAGGGGACATGTGATTGGTAGTGGGGGTGGTGACTGCACGTGAGCGGGGTGTGTTGGTGGGTGTGCTGGAGAGGGATGTAGTGGCTGTAGAGGTAGTGCATGCAGGTGTGAGTGTAGACCAGACTGGGAAGGAGGAGGGAGACAAGGAGAAGGGGGACACAGTGGAGGCAGTGGATGTTGGTGTGTATGCATGTGTGTGATGCTTGCGTGAGTGCCTGTCGATGTGTGGTGCTTATGTTTGCCTGAGCTTCCCTTGTGTGTTGAGGTGTGTGCATGCTGGTCTGTAGGTGTGTTTGGGATAGGCTGAGGTACAGGGGATTTGGTCGGGTGGAGGAAGTTGGAGGGGGGAGGCTAGACACAGGGACAATGGCTGCCATCAGTGCTGAGGCCAGAGTCTGAAAAGCTTGCTGAAGGGCCGCCAGACCAGAATGAATGCCCTCCAGGAATGCATTGGTTTGTTGCAACTGCCTTTCTACACCCTGGATGGCATTCAAAATGGTAGACTGCCCAACAGTGAGGGACCTGAGGAGGTCAATGGCCTCCACACTAAGGACAGCAGGGGTGACTGGGGCATGGCCTGAGGTGCCTGGGGCGAAGGTGATGCCCACCCTCCCGGGTGAGCGGGCACGGGGTGAAGGCTGAGGGGCTGCTGGGAGGGCGGTGCTGGAAGGGGGGGTGGCGTCTGTACCTGTAGATGGGGGGGGCACAGTTGTTGCCACCACCACAAGGGAGCTCCCATCAGAGGACGAGTCTGTGCCACTGGTCTCAGCTCCTGTCCCAGCCGTGGAGCTCCCCTCGCCCTCCGCCCCATTGGTGAAGTGTGAGTCTGTAGTATGGCCCTCCATGGCCATGTGGGATGCAACCCGCTGGTGCTCCGGTGCCACTGCTGATGATGCTAATGCACACAAGAACAGGGAGACCACAAAAAGGGGGGGGACGACAGAAGAAAGACATGTTGAGTGCATGCATTACCGCTACCGTTGGCGGACACGACAGACACAGAAGCCCCCTGCACTACGCCGCGCTCTTGGGCTCCACTGTTCAATTCCTTGGAAATGCCCTACAAGGCTATGGACGACATCTGCACACATAGATGACACAGGGGCATGACTAGGTGTACTTGGCACTCTACAGAGGTGGGGTGGGGTGCCACATGGCCTGCCTTACGTAGGGACCTTGCCTACGGAACTCGCCCTGGCCTAGGGAAACCCACAGCATACCTCCCCCACCCAGACCCTTCCACTGCGCGCAAAGTTAGCAGAATGAGAGTGTACTCACCCCCTTGTGTCTGCTGTGATGCCCTCAAGCGCCCATCCAACTCCGGGTAGGCCAACGCCAGGATCCTGAACATCAGGGGGGTCATGGTGCGACGGGCACCCCTCCCAAGTTGGGAGGCCATCCCCAGCTGAGCCTCCACCGTCTTCTTGCTCCAGCGGCGAAAGTCCTCCCATCTTTTCCAGCAGTGGGTGCTCCGTCTGTGGTAGACCCCCAGGGTCCGGACGTCCTTGGCGATGGCACGCCAAATATGTTTTTTCTGGTGGGCGCTGACCTACATGAAATGTACAGGGGGAAGAGTAAGTTATTACCAACTGCACCTTCAAAGTGATTGGCCCCCATCCCTACCCTTGCCATGTGGCACATGCATTCACCGTCGTTTCATGCACGCCACACTCTCCCTCTTCCTTCTTACATCCAGCCCTCTCCACACAGGCATGTCCCATACAGCATGCTCCCAGTGTACTTACCTGTTTGTCTGGAGGACCGTAGAGTAGCGTGTACTGGGGGAGTACCCCATCCATGAGTTTCTCTAACTCCACCGATGTGAAGGCAGGGGCCCTTTCCCCAGACACTCGAGCCATTGTCTCTTCCAGACCGAGGTCACAGCAGCAGTTGCAGTGTAGGTCCTCTCCTGTCGAAGATTAGGTATCGAGTGATGGAACAGATAGAAAATGGCGGTCACGTCCGCAGCGGTGCGTACCGTCACCGCCGGCGTACATCGTCATTGGCTCATGGGACCCATAGGGTCCAATGCTAACCAATGCAGCATTGCACCGCTGTCTTCGACCGCCTACCGCGACGGTGTACAAAGCCAGCGCAGTTACCTCACATCCCATTGTCCCACTTTAGAGGTCAGGCAGCCATCATTTCAGGGGCCCACATGGATTAATTTTCAACTACATCACACATACCTAGGCCTAGACTCAACCCACATACAGGCCACCTTTTCTGTATGAATGGTGTTCTGCGTAAATTGTGGGTACGTACCTCTGAGTTGTTTGACTCTGTGCTCACTGTTGTCCTTCATAGGCACCATCCGCTGGGACATGTGAGGAGGTGGCGGCATCCTCCGGTGTACCGACCGTTGGTGGACCTGTCGACAATGGAGGAGCGACATGTGATTATCACATACAGGCTTGACCTTGCCACAATCCAGGAACTGTGTGCCCAGTTGGAGCCAGACCTGATGTCAGCAATCCGCCATCCCACAGGAATCCCCCCTCAAGTGCAGGTGCTGTTAGTGCTCCATTTCCTTGCAAGTGGGTCATTTCAAACAACAGTGGCCATAGCATCAGGGATGTCCCAGCCTGTGTTTTCCAACGTGTTATCCAGAGTGTTGCCTGCCCTTCTGAAACACATGCGGAGCTACATCGTTTTCCCTCAGGTGGAGGATTTGCCTACAGTGAAATGTGATTTCTATGCCCTGGGACATATCCCCAACATCATAGGTGCCATTGATGGGACCCATGTGGCTTTGGTCCCCCCCCACAGGAGTGAACAGGTGTACAGAAACAGGAAGAGTTATCATTCAATGAATGTACAGATGGTATGTTTGGCCGCCCAGTACATCTCCCATGTGAATGCCATGTTCCCTGGCTCAGTGCATGACGCCTACATCCTGCGGAATAGCAGCATCCCTTATGTGATGGGGCAACTCCAGAGGCACAGTGTGTGGCTATTAGGTGAGCACCTGGGAGCAAGACAGTGGGAATGGTTGTCTGGGTCTGGGGATATCCCTACAGGTCAGTGCGTGTCTAACAGTTGTCCCTCGCCATTTGCAGGTGACTCTGGTTAGCCCAACCTGTCATGGCTACTGACCCCAGTGAGGAATCCCAGGACAAGGGCAGAGGAACGCTACAATGAGGCCCATGGGTGACCTAGGAGGGTGATCGAGCGGACCTTCGGCCTCCTGAAGGCCAGGTTCCGGTGCCTCCATATGACAGGTGGATCCCTATTCTACTCACCAAAGAAGGTGTGCCAGATCATCGTGGCCTGCTGTATGCTTCACAACTTGGCTTTGCGACGACAGGTGCCTTTTCTGCAGGAGGATGGTCCAGATGGCAGTGCTATGGCAGCTGTGGAGCCTGTGGACAGTGAAGACGAGGAAGCAGAGGAAGAAGACATGAACAACAGGGACTCAGTGATCCAGCAATATTTCCAGTGAGACACAGGTAAGAGTACAGACCTGCCTACTACACGTACTTTAACACTACTACCTCTCTACTGTCTGTCCTTTTCACCCAGTGTGTTGGCACTGAGTTGTCACTTCCCCTTACGATTTCACAGATGTGGGTCCCACTGTGTGACATCTGCTTAGATTCGTCATGGACTAGAGCTGTGTGACATAGGTATGTTGACATTACAATTGTAAGAGCATTTTGTCACTGTAATTGCTAATACACTATTTCGAAATCACAGACAGACTCCAGATTGTTTTGTGCTTTAAGTGTGTTTATTTAAGTGCTCAATAATGGAGGGGGTAGTAAAATGGTGAGGGGTGATGGCGGAGGAATGTCCATGGCAGAGTCCAGTCTATTAGTCTCACAGGTGCATTGCCCATATGGGCATAGGAAGTGGAGCTGGGGCAGTTTAAGTATGGACAGGGTGACAAAGTGGGACAGTAGGATGACAATCAAGGTGGTCTCATTTCTTGGCGGGGGTCTTGGCATCGTGCTCTGTCTTTGTCCTGGATCTCAGGGACCGTTTGCGGGGTGGTTCTCCCTCTGCAGGGGGTGGGGTGCTAGTGTGGTGGTCCTGTGGCGGGGCATCCTGTCCACTAGCGCCGGCAGAGGTGGTGGGCAGTTCATCGTCCATGCTAGTGTCAGGGGCCACAGTGTCCCTCCTGGTGTTCATGAGTTCCTTCAGCACCCCTACGATGGTGCCCAGGGTGGAGCTGATAGTTCTGAGTTCCTCCCTGAAGCCCATATACTGTTCCTCCTGCAGGCGCTGGGTCTCCTGAAACATGGCCAGTACCGTTGCCATCGTCTCCTGGGAGTGGTGGTAGGCTCCCATGATGGAGGAGAGGGCCTCGTGGAGAGTGGGTTCCCTTGGCCTGTCCGCCCCCTGTCGCACAGCAGCCCTCCCAGTTCCCCTGTGTTCCTGGGCCTCCGTCCCCTGGACCGTGTGCCCACTGCCCCCAGGTCCCTGTTGTTGTTGGGGTGGTGGGTTAGCCTGGGTTCCCTGTAGTGGTGGACACATTGCTGATTGACGTGTCCTGGGGACGGAGGTATGGGCCCGCTGGGTGGGTGCTGTGCTGGTGTTTCCAGAGGGTGGAAGGTCTGTAGTGGCCTGGGACTGTGTCAGGAGAACCGACTGTCCAGTGGTCCCCAATGGTCCGGGCTGGTCATCTAGATCCAGTTGGACAGAGGTGCTGTCATCACTGTGGGCCTCTTCTGTTGGTGGTGTGGACATGTCTGGACCCTCCTGTCCGGTGACATTGGGTAGAGGTCCTGCAGGGGTATAAAAGGATGGTTATTACATCTGTGTGTGCCATGGTGTGCAATGTGTGGGTGACCGTGTACCCCAGTGCTTGCAGTGTGATGATGGTTTAGGGGGTTGTATGGGTATGTGCGGTGTCCATGCTTTGTTGTTGCATGCAGGGCTAGGTGTTAGGATGTGTGGTTTGTGATGTAGGGACATTTGTGAGGCGTTAGAGTGATGGTGGTTAGGGTGGGGGTATGTGCTGGCATGCAGGTAGGGTGGGGGATGTAATAGTTAAGATTTGACTTACCAGAGTCCATTCCTCCACCTACTCCTGCGAGGCCCTCAGGATGCAGATTCGCCAAGACCTGCTCCTCCCATGTTGTTAGTTGTGGGGGAGGAGGTGGGGGTCCGCCGCCAGTCCGCTGAACCGCCAGGTGGTGTCTTGAGACCACGGAACGTACCTTCCCCCGTAGGTCGTTCCACCTCTTCCTGATGTCCTCCCGATTTCTTGGGTGCTGTCCCACTGCGTTGACCCTGTCCACGATTCTTCGCCAAAGCTCCATCTTCCTTGCAATGGAGGTGTGCTGCACCTGTGATCCGAATAGCTGTGGCTCTACCCGGACGATTTCCTCCACCATGACCCTGAGCTCCTCCTCCGAAAACCTGGGGTGTCTTTGCCGTGCCATGGGGTGGTGTAGGTGATGTGTGGGGTGGAGTGTGTGGTGATAAGTGTGCTGATATGTAGTTGTGTGTTGTGTGAGGTGCGTGGAAGTTCTGTGGGTGATGGTGTTGTGTGCCTGTGGATGCAGTTGTTCTTGCTGGTGTTGTCTCTCTCTGGCCTTCTTTCGGAATTTTTGGTAGTAGGGGTTTGTGGGTGATGTGGGTGTGTGTTTTATATTGTATTGGGTGTGTGGGAGTGGTGTGTGTATGTGTATCAGGTGTGTGTATTTGGAATTGTCCAATGTGGCTGTGTTTTGTAAATGTGTGTGTATTTTGAGCGCGCCGGTGTGTACCGCCAATGGAATACCGCGGTTGAAAGACCGCCGCGTGGATTCGTGGGTCGTGATAGTGTGGGTGTATTTCTGTTGGCGTGACGGTGGAGGTTTTGTTATCACCAGTTTATCACTGACCTTTGGTGTGGCAGACTTGTGGGGGTGTCTGAATTTTGGCGGATTCCGAACTGTGTGTCATAATAGCTGTGGCGGAATTCCGTGGCGGTGTGTTGGCTGTCTTCTGCACGGTGGTAAGCGGCTTTTACCGCCAATATTGTAATGAGGGCCTTGATGTTTTACTAGAATGATCAACAAAGCAGTATTTTTATAATTAGCCAAAGGATGTTCTAAATAATCTGATACAACTTGGTATATCACACCCTATTGATTCATGCTTTGTATTCTGCAATCAGAGTGTTGTAATGGAGAATCACAGAAACTCACAAAAATGTTAACGCTAGAAAACATGTATTTAGTACTTCTCGTTTTACTATGTACACTGTCATAACTGTAAATTGGCCAAAAAGCAATTCAGGAATGCAAAAATATATGTTTATTCAGGGCTGTAGAAAGCATCACCATAACTAGAAGATGTGGGGCCTGATTCACAAACTTCACTTTGAAGCACTATCATAGTAATAAAATAGTACTACAAAATGTTATTCACAAACTGTACTTCTAAAGTACTTCTACAAAACAGATGTAAGTCCAGCACTCAACATGGGCAACCAGTGGTACTGCAACATCCTCCCCGACAAAATAATGACTACGTGGACTTTAAATAAACCCCCATTGAAAATAAGATTACATTAATTTAAACTATTTTAAATATAAATACATTTCATGTAATGTTTAAAAAAATCTGAAAGTGCTACATATTTATTATTTATTTCTAAAATATTTTAACAACCTTTTGTTCATGTAAACATTAAGGTAATATTTTTCATTATAATACAATTAAATGACTTGTAATTAATTATGTAAACCTTTTTTAATAGTTATTCATGCATAATACAAAAAATATTAATTTCTTTCAGTGAGAATTTATTATTTCATTTAAAATAAAGTTAATAGTACTGAAGCATTTTTCTTTTATTCTGCATTTAAAATAAATATATAAAATTAATTGACATTAATACTTAACATAGACATATTTTTAATCTTTTTTAAAGTTAAATACACCTTTTTAATTTTCCCATATAGGGATATGTCTGCCATGACTGCAGCTCAGGACCTTCTTTATGAGCAAAACAGGCAATTATCAATCTAATAATACGACGTTTAACGATGTCCTGTGATGTACACTATCCTAATGACATTATAAAATATTAGGCCCATATTTATACTTTTTGACGCAAACCAGCGCCAGCGCTGGTTTGCGTCAAAACTTTTACCACCGGCTAACCCCATTCCTACGTGCCATGTGGGCCCCTTATTTAAGGAATGACGTTAGCCGGCGCTGCGGACTGGTCTGAGTAAAAAAAAATTACTCAAACCAGGCAGCGCCAGCATAGGGGAAAATGGGGGTTGTGCGTCAAAAAATGGTGCAAGTCAGGTTTGAGGCAAATATCATGCCTCAAACCTGACTTGCGCCATTTTTTGACGCACAACCCACATTGAAATTACTCCTGTCTTAGCAAAGACAGGAGTCATGCCCCCTTGCCCAATGGCCATGCCCAGGGGACTTCTGTCATGTCATGTAGGGGGGCCCAAATTAGGCCCCCCTATGCCACTTTAAAAAAATAAAAAAATAATACTTACCTCAACTTATCTGTACTGACCTGGGATGGGTCCCCCCCATCCATGGGTGTCCTCCAGGGGTGGGCGAGGGTGGCAGGGGGTGTCCCTGGGGGCAGGGGAGTGCACCTCTGGACTCCTTCCGAGCCCACAGGTCCCCTAACGCCTGCCCTGACCCAGGCGTTAAAAAACGGCACACATCAGGCTGTGCGCTGTCTTTTAAGGCCCACCCCCCCCTGTGCATCAAAATGACGCGGGAGTATAAATAAGGTGCACAGGCCTTAAAGTAATTTTTGGGGCAGGAACGCCTACCTTGCATGTCATTAACGCCTACCTTGCATGTCATTAACGCAAGGCAGTTTCCCGCATCCAAAATATTACGCACGCGGTGGAATTTTAACGTCCGCAAATCCGGGCGTCAGAGTTTAAATATGGGGCAAGGTGCGTGCCGAATGTGCGTCAAAATGTTTGATGCACATTCGGTGCAAACAGAGTATAAATATGCCCCAAAGTGTTTATATTGCCTAACAGAATAGTGACAATTATATAATTCATTATATCTGATGATCTACAGTCAGATTATCATGTGTGGCGAGATCTGAAATTAGTCTTAAGAACATTGTGTTGCGATAGGACGATATTGTGTTGTAACTACAATGCTATGGTATCAAAACAGATTCCTTAAGTACAATTTATTACTAAATCTATTTAACGAAATGAGCACAGGCTGCATAAAAACAAAAGTATTAAAATTAAAGTGTAAAAATGAGGGTATAAAATTCAAGGTATAAAATGTCATATATAAAATAATAGTAATAGAATGATTTTATGGTAAACAGCACAATCAGTTGAGCTGTTGAAATATTTTGAAACATGGATGATATCTTATTTCGATGTGAAGATCTGGGTGTGCCACAACTGTACTGATGTATGTACATATTCATAGAATGTACTTACTTTTCTTCAGATGTTATTAACATATTATTGATGATATATTACTGTATTATCATGTACTAATGTGACTTTTTGACAGTGTACATAACTTATTTGGCATAAAAAGAGCTTAGGTCTTGTCATCCGCCCCCGCTCACTCTCAAACACTGACAATCCAGTGGCAGCTCAATCAGTCCTATCAAAGTTGATTCCCTTTCTAAATTATCTCACCCTTTCCTTCATCTTATCCCAGTAGGACCCCAACGCTAACTTCCAACTTCCCTGCCTCAAGTCCCATGCATTTCCTTCATTAGCTCACATTTTCAAGAACGTCTCCTTTTGAAAATTAACTTCTGTCTTCATGCAGTGGGCCATTACCATCTGCCACTGCTGGAACGCCCACAGAGGTCTTCTTCCCGTCTCAGGTACAGAAACCACAAGCACTCTGGTGAGACACCATACCTTATCTCACTCCTAAAAAATGATTGGATCTTGGGACTCAGTGAGGAGTGTGGTAAATGGATTAATTCAATTTAAACCAACAATATAAAAAGCATAAACTCTTTTAATCACCAGGACCAATTTAGCCATGACCAATTTAACCATATTCAAAACTCCAAACTGAATAAAGTTTCAAAGCTTTATTACAATCACAGAGCAAATGTAACATAAATGGTGTGCAAAGCTAAGTTATAAACATACATGAAAACCATGTGCTATTCAAAACGTCCAAGGAGATTAAGTCTACCAAACATCAATACTGTTAAGCATTCTAAAAGAATAACACAGATTAACAATATTACAATATGCACATTAAAATCTGATTTCAAAGCAGATGATGATGGACTTGCATGTGTGGAAATGGCTAACACATGCAGGCAAAACAAAAAGATAAGCCAAAAATAATTTGGAAAAATGATCAAACTTATACATCTCCTCATGGAATGGCAGACAGGAACGTTTCATCAAGTAGAGCATTCACCGGAGCGCAGCATTAGTACACAGCAGCATCAGGACAGTTCAGAACACGGGTTGCACATAGAGCAGGTCAGCAGTTCAGAATTGATTGGGCATATTAGTACTGAACAGCATAAGCAAATGGGCAATTAGAACTAAAAAGAAACTCATAACATAAATTAGTATGACAGAAGACTTGGAAAGGGGCAGGAGGTGACAGCATGAATACCCAAGAAGAACTCTCAGGCTTTGGCAGGCGCAGCAGACTTCGCCAGACTCTGGCAAACTATCTAAAACTTAAAAAAGGCTCCCCCTAACTAAAAATGTCTATCAGTTTTTGATTGGTTCTTCAGGTGGGCTCATCCTGCGCATAAGAATCAGCATCCAAATAGAATTCCACAAGGCCATCAGTTTTGCCACTATTCTGGATTTTCTCAAAGAAAATACATGATAATTTCAATAAATTCATACAGTTCTGTCAAAATATTACATTTTCTAGTTGATTGCAACTTCAGGATCTGTTCTCATAGTACACAAGTCAAAATGAACAATTCTCATTTGAAATTAATGAGACCTCCTGTCTTGTTTGACAGCTAGAACAAATACTGTTACTTTGTTATGTTCTCGGTCTTTAACACAATAGAACATTCAACAATACACCAGCAATCTAGGAATAATTCAGGTCAGAGGGAAAAGAATGAGTTTGCATTTCTTCACTACTACTGAAAAAATTAATCTTCAGGCCTAGTATAACTATGAAAGCCTATGTACACATAAATACAGTTAATATACTAAATCCTGTTGCACACCTTATAATTTAAAACAAATATGCAAAGCAAATTATTTATTTGCAAACATTATTTACCACATATTAGAACACAATTTAAATGTGCACTTATTTTTCTGCACACATATAACTCACATTAATGAATCCATTTAAATCAATATAAGTATGTTTAATTCATGTTCCTTCAGTACTCTTAATGTACTTTATTGCTACTGTTTCTCTACAAATAATACCTTCAATATTAATTCATATCAGCAGTTCACTTGAATATAAATGTACATTATCCTTTCATGTTAAAACACAATGTCAAATACAAACGGAGGCCACATTGTCCACCACAATTCAAACATGCACATTTTACACTTTGTGTTAACTTCTCTGTTAGGCTTTTAAATGATGGTTTATAAGCCACCCCATGCTAGCTTCTGTGCCACTAATATATTAGTAACATTTTATCTCTGTCAGTCCCTCCTCTGATGGCAATTTATGCCACCACAAAAGGACATTTTAATTTGCAATGAGCCGAAACAAAGGGCCTAATTACGAGTTTGACAACGGGAACACCTGTCTGCCAAATTCCTGGCAGGGTGGCGGCCACTGTAGTGGTGACCTCCCCTCCGGACCTATGATGACTTTCCCGCTGGGCTGACGGACACAAACCAAGGTTTTGCCTCTCAGCCCAGCTGGAAAGTCGACAACAGACAGTGAGCATTGCCAGGGTGCTGGGCAGGGGGACCCCTGCACCTGTTCTCTGCCAGCCCATAAAAAAGGTTGGCTGAGAACCAGGTCATAAGCTGTATGCAGCGCCACCATGGCTGATTGTGACCTGCACCTGCCGTCAACCCATCGGTATTACCGATCCCGACGGAGATGGCGGTACCCTGGCGGTCAGACCGCCACAGCAGCAGCTATCCTGACCTCTACCGTGAGTCTGGTGGTCTAGTGATTGCTAGACTTGTGATTATGCTCTAAATCTTGCAGTCAGATACCACATAGGTCTATGCCTGCAATAATTGTCAATTCTCTTCATGGTCAGGTAATATCTGTTTCTCATATTTTCCATTTCAATCTCTCACCTCCTCTGTCCATTCTGTACTCTGACCTTTCCGGAAATTGTAAGCCTTGTAAAATCCAAGTGCACAAATTATGCACACTGTCACAATCAATAAAGGTTTCAGTATCATTCTCACACATCCATTTCCCAGATTTTCAACCCATGATCCTTCTTTAGAGAACTTATTTTGTCCCAAATATTTGTGTGTTCCAGGTCAGTTGAGTCATTTTTCAGACTTGTCCAATTAGAAAGATATCTCCTTATCTCCTTAATGTTATCAGGTATGTAAGTACAGCAGTGTTGCGTTTTTCAAACTCGACAGACTCCGCCTTCGTTTGCTAAAAAGGATGTCAAATGCAAGGTGATTCTTCAAAACCATAGATCGTACCGCAACCATTTCCTTATCCATTAGGAGCATTGCACCTGCAAAATCAGTTAACATCTTATCTACAATTGTTGATAACTTCATAATCTTAATGTCATTTAAGATCACACCTATTGAAGGAATAAAAGCTCCAAAAATATCTCCTATAATCACTGAACCACTTGCTTCTCTTTTATTTCTCATTTTAGGTCTCTCATTCCCTGATGGATGGTCAATGTCGTCTACTTTGCAAATTTTCAGAAAAAACACTCCTAAATAGCATGTGCCATACCAACCTTTCGTTAACTTGCGGTAAGCATTCCTCCCACAGATGTAATATACACCAGACACAGCGGGGTCTTGTCCATTTAACATAAAATCCCATACATTCTTAATCAAAAACACATGTCTGCATTCACTCATTCCTACAAACTTATTGTCAGTTCTCAATTGTGGCCTATATATATATATATATATATATATATATATATATATATATATATATATCTCTTTTTGGTTGATGAAGGCAGAGATGCCGAATCGCGTTCCCATGAACTGTTAAGTAAATATTATCCATAATCCGCCTTGGAGTGCCGATCTTCTTTGAAGCACGAAGAGAGTGTTGTTATATAGACACAGTGGCGTGCGTCAGGTATCGGGCACCACCGGCGTTCAGGTGCAGAGTGACCACGCCGAATGAGTGTTCATATAACAACAATCTCCACATTGAAACCGGCAACGTCCACCTAAGGAGGCCGGTGCAGACCAAACGGTTGTGGCCCCCGTTTCTTAAAATAATCAAAATCCTACAGTCTATCAGACTGCAAAAGGAAAGTCACACCCAGCGTGTCTGCTTCTAAAAAATCCAATCTTTATTGTCGGCTACACGTTTCAACACCAAAGTGTCTTCATCCTGGCCCAATTGAATAACTGTGCACCATCCCCCATCAAAATAAATACTCCCAATTCAATGACATCAAAGAAATACTCGCAAAAGAAAAAGAAAAAGAAAAAAAACAAAAAGAGTGAATACATTATTAGCTACTCTCCCCAATTACTTATATCAACTCCACCAACCTAATTCATTTCAAAAGGTATGGAAAGCCATAATCTCGGCCAAGTGGCCATTCTCAAATGTCCTACCCAATAAAAAGAAAATTCACTCAAATTAAAAAACATATATATTAAAAAAAATGCACAATTCACAATACTGATATACAATCTAAGGAAACATTAAGTAGAAACGTCTTCATAATAAAGACTTCATGCTGAATATATCCAGGAAACAAAGTGACATAATAATGATAATAAAAACGGAAATAATGTATATACACATATGGGAAAATGTGGAAAAAGTTGGAAAAAATATTGAATTTTTTGTTTTTTTCTTTTGAAAAAAGTTTGGGGAAAAAAATATCACGTAGGGAAACATATGGAGAACTACCCATATATCCATAAAGACAATAATCTCCCTTCTGCCCCATCCAACCAACATGTACACAAAGCTCCTCATCCTCATTTAAGCCCCAAGGAGACTTACTTCCAAGCAAAATAATGTATTGTGACTCACTCACTCTCAGGAGCCATTCTCTGTGTCCTCCTCGTGTGGTATGTACAATTCTGTCTATCCCAAAGAATGCCAAAGACTCCGCATTCTGATCATGTACCTTGGCCCAATGACTAGCAACAGGATATGAGACATCATTATTTTTTATCTCTCTATAATGTTCCAAAATGCTCTTCTTCACAGGGGCAATAGTGCTACCAACATATTGTAATCAACATGGACATTGTAAAACATAAATATAATAATCCAAACTACAGGAGAGGATTTTATTTATCCCCACGGTCTCTCCCAAGGCATCCCATAAGTCTTTACATTTTTGCTGTTCTTGCATGCCTTACACTTCCCACATTTGAAAAAACCTTTCTGTTTGCTAAGCCACCCTGTCTTTTTGTTATCCTGTGCTCCCAAGTGACTGTGAGCCAAAGTATCATGTAGCGACCTCAATTTACGATATGTAAACCGAGGACAAGGGGTAAGAGTCTTCCCAATCACAGAATCACTCCTAACTATATGCCAATGTTTCATCACCATCTCTTAATGGCTGTACTTTCACGTTTAAAAGTTGTGATTACTCTCATCTCTGGTATATCTTCCTTTTTCTTGCTTCTCTTGATCAAAAGAGTATCCCTAGGAGTATTTATCACTTTTTCTCTACCTGACTTTAGAACTTTATTCGGATAACCTCTTGCTCTAAATGTATTGCTCATTCTGCTTTCCTCCTCTCTATAGGCTTCCAGGGTACTGCAATTCCTCCTAGCTCTGAGCATCTCCCCATATGGAATACTCCACTTCAAATTAGTGGGATGGTGACTATTTGCGTCCAAAATGCTATTCCCCGCTGTGTCTTTACAGTATAATCTTGTATGGAATCTCATCGCTACCACCTTCAATAACACATTTAGAAACTCCATTTTGGTAGGATGCACCTTGCTCGTGAATCTAAGATTCAAGGTGTTTTGGGAAAATATGTTCCAGAAATTCATCCAATTCTTGTTGTGTACCTTCCCAAATCATAAAAAGGTCATCTATATATCTTATCCAAATTGAAATTTATCTGGTCCATTTTTCTTTCTCCACCACCCACACATGTGTGGCTTCCCACCAGCCCATAAAAATCCCAGCATAACTTGGAGCAAAGCAACTTCCCATTGCTGTCCCGACCAACTGACGATACCAAATATCCTTAAAGATGAAGAAATTGTTACTCAAACAAAATTCCAACATTTCCAATAACATCATGGAATGATCATATTTACTAAGTGGTCCATCACGAAAGAAGTACCTGCAGGCCTGACTCCGCAGACCATGCTCAATACACGTATATGGGGACTCTACGTCTATGGTAACCAACAGAAAATGAGGTCCCCAGGGAATTCCATCAATTTTGGAAATAAAATCCGTACTATCCCTGCAATAAGAGGGTAATGCCAACACATATGGGAGAAGGAAAGAGTCCAAATACATGGGCGTACGTTCAAGGATACTATTGTTGGCAGAAATAATTGGTCTACCTGGTGGCTTCTTGCTAATCTTGTGTACCTTTGGTAACATATAGAAACAGGGTACAAGTTGGTTTTTTGACAAGAAGAAACTGATATTCTTCTGTTGTAAATAATCCCTATCTCTCCATTCAAACAATTTAGCATGATATTGACTTATAGACCTGCTGTGATGTTGTACAGATGTTCGTTCATAATTATCAGTGTTATCCAATTGTCTCGCTGCCTTATTACAATATTCCTTGACATCCCACAAAACAACATTATCACCTTTATCTGAAGGTTTGATGACAATAGTCTGATCTTCAATAAGAGTTTTTAATGCATTTTTCTGTTCATTATTTAAATTGGATACATGATCACTATTCCTGGACCTACGCCAAATCTCAAAAAGATTTTGACTAATAACCTCATGAAAAGTGTCTATTGAGTCATGGATAGTAAATGGATTAAACACAGATTTTAGTCGGAATGGAGTATTCGCTAGCCTATTCAATTCCAAATCTAGCGACTCTAAAAAATCTCGCTCACTCATACCAGTGATATCAGTTTCCTCCAATTCAGCCAAAGCCAATAACCCATCTATATCACTCAAACGCAATTCAATCGATATTAAATCAGATGTATCTGAAGTAGTAATAGAACATCTGATCTTCTCCTATTTTCTTGTTGTAAATATAACTTCCTCAATTTTAACTTACAGACAAAGAGATCAAATCAATTCTAGTTCTACAAAAATCTAAATCGGCAGTAGGACAAAATGACAAACCAAGTTCTAATAAGGAGTGTTCAGCTGCAGTTACGTGATGTTCTGAGAGATTAATCACTGTAAGGGAATCATCGCCCTTCATTTCCTCTTTGCCTGTCTTGTAAATCTCCCTACAGATGTTGAATCTTTTGTTATTCCAGTTGCCTCTTCGTACTCTTTTTCTCCTACATTGTTTCCTCCTTTTCCTTTTGGTATTCTGCCGGATACAGTCTGATTCCTCTTTAAAAAACGAAATTCGTCCAATGATGTAAATGGAAGAGAATCCTTACCCGATGTCACCTGAATATCTTCACTATCAGAAGAAAAAATCTTAGTGCTTGATCCTGATGTTACCAGTTCTTGTTTCCTCAGTGAGCCTACCTGTTTGTATTGCTTAATGGCCTCTTCAAATGTCGGCCCAATTTAAGTGAATTTTCTTTTTATTGGGTAGGACATTTGAGAATGGCCACTTGGCCGAGATTAGGGATTTCCATACCTTTTGAAATGAATTAGGTTGGCGGAATTGATATAAGTAATTGGGGAGAGTAACTAATAATGTGTTCTCTCTTTTTGTTTTTTTCTTTTTCTTTTGAGGGTATTTCTTTGATGTTGTTGGAGCGGATGTGCTAATTTGAGAATATTCTAATGATTTGCGTATACATACTAATGAGAAATAATGACAATTGAAAACTAATAATTGAAAATAACGTGTAGTGTGCAAAATGTGCCCACGGGGAGTGGTCACCATCTGTGTTAACAGTACTAAAATAATGTGAAAATGTACGAATTTTGTATTAATGTGTCATAACTGATGATATAACCTATGTTTTATGATGCTCCGTATCCTTAACTTAGCCGAACTAGAGGCCTGGCCAGAACTGTGCCTTGCTCGCTTAAAACATGGAGACGCAATGAGCTGCTGAGGACTGGAACTGGAGAAAAGGACCTTGAACTGTACAGAGTTCAAATGAGCTCTGCTAGAATTTTCTGCAATTTACCAGCGGACAGGAGACGATCAGAACAAATTGATACAATTATGTGTAGAGTAGGCTAAATGTACTTTCCCAGAACTTGAACAATGGAATCACTGACTAAGAGACTGTGGGCAACAATTTTGTTACCTGAAAAGCCGGATGATGTTCTCATCGACGGAGGGACCAATCATATTAATGGAACTTGATGCTTGAACTGATGCAAACAAGTGGTAAACAAAAACTATAGGTTAGAGTCATAACCCTTGATAAGGTTGACCAATTAGCCATTTGTGGGACGGACTGAGAGGCCCTAACAAAAAGTCATGACACGAGAAGGAAAATCAGAGTGGAGAGGCGAAAGTTGATGACGTCAGGAGACGCTGTCCGAAGTGCTGAAATTTGGGCTTGCTCCCTGTGAGCCCGAGCCTTGCTGATAATTGATGATCTGGAGACGAAGACTGACTCGTTGCTGATGTATCTTGGATAGGTAGCTATAAACGTTGACTGACTAATGTGTGCTTTTTCCTTCTAGGTACCGCTGCTTATAATGTTTTTCTCTCGTAGTTAAATTTTTCCAAATGAATGATTTTTGACTCAATTGTTTTTCGCATGAAGACCCACATGCCGATGCTAATCTGAGATAGGTAGGCTGACAAGGGTGACTTAATGGTGACGGGCGACTGACTGACTTGCACTGCTGAAATATTCAATGATTTTGAATTTTGCAGCATTAGATTGATGTTGTTTGCTTATTAATAAAATCTTGATGCATTGTTGCTCATGATACTAATAAAGTTCCATTAACCATGGATTATCGAAATAAAGGTTTTGATTAGTCTTGTAACTAATAGGGAATAAAACAAAATAACCTAGAGTGATGGTATTTTCTTATTAACCTAGGTTTATGTTGTTACATGTTTGGTTATAATGTTTAATGTTTTTTGATGTTCCACTGGTTACCACTTAACTAGGCTACTCTATGCGATCCAAAAGATTCATTGAGCTATACACGTCCCCTTGTAAGTTTACTTACTAAGGACAAGGCACGCTGGCAATTTTTGGTAGCAGCTTGATGGTTAGTTTCCTTAGGGAACTAGTTGGGTGGTGAGTAGTGGTTATGGTAATAGTTTAAAGCTGAGTACAATTGATCGAATTTTATGAGGTTTGAATTTTGTTTTTCAAAGTGGCAATGGTAGCAAAGATGATGTCCCTTAAGCCCTGAAATTACTTTCCCAGATCCTGGATCACGTTGGTAGGATTGAGTATGTTCCCGGCATGTTTTGAAATAGTGTGAGAGTAGTAGATTGCGCTTGCACAGGCTTAAGCAGATCACAGGTGAATTGTGGTGTATGTGAGGTAAAGTAGGGAGTTTGCGTACTCCAGATCAGGGTTAGTAGGAGTGTGCGTACTCCAAAGTGTGAGAGTAGGGAAGTCATCGAAGTTCATATGTTTGTGACGCTTTGTGCTCAAAAAATTGTCCACATGGTTGTTGGTGATATACGGACCCTGCGTGGTCTAAGACTCCGGAGTATATTGACAAGTGTAGGAGACACTTGTGTATATGTTGTAATCTGTCTGGTTTAGTAGGTTGATCGGGCTGGTCAACAAGTCAGAGTGAATGCTAGATGAATAAAAGAAGCTTCGACTGAGATTTGGCGAGTCCTATGTGCACCAGGACAGACCCAGAGATCAGTTGAGAGTACAGTTTGCGGGTCGAATTTTATTTGCGAATGTGGGGGACTGAGCAAGAGGAATAGCTAAGGAGCTTGAAAGTGCCATTAGTGAAATTCCGTAAGGTCCCTGAAGTAAATTGTGTCCCTTCCTGTAGTAAACCAGCAGGTTTGTTTTAGTTATTATTTGGTGAAGACGCTCACAATAAAATTGCATTAGTTAAGTGGAATTGAGCTGAGGAGGACGAGCTGCAAGACTTTGTCAGCTGCTGTGAGTCAATGTGACGTCAGTGTGTGCCGCGCTGGGATAGGTTGGTTGGTGAGAAGAGCCGCGACCAGATTGGCAGCCGTCCGCAAGAGGCAATTGGTTGAGTAAACGGGTGAAGGGAATCTTGGGAGTAAAAGTAATTTCATTTATTGAAATACACAAAAACAGGCAAAATGAAGTTTTTCAAGGCATTTAGGAGTGCGATAAACGGTGAATCATATATCAAAGCGTCAGTGGGGGAACCAACCCCCGAGGATACTCCGGCACATGTTGTGATGACAGAAAAGGGCATAGCTTCATGGCTCTGGTTGAAGCAATGGAGTAAACTGACTAAGAATCAAGGGACATTAGCTTTTCCAGAGCATGGAACGTTCAATTTGAGAATTTTGGACCAGTTGCGATTATCATTGTATGACATGAGACCGTTACCATGACCAGCACAGCTTGAGGCTTTAGCAGTTTCGGAGTTAGTGGCCAGACAGCAACAAGAGCTAAAGTTCAACAGAAGGGTGAAGAAGATAGAAAAGTCACTAGCTCAGGCTAGGTGGGATTGGGAGCAAAAGAGATGGAGAATGGCAACTATGAAGGAGATTAAAATGTTCCCAGCAATCACAGAAAGTGACAATTCAGATAAAGGGGATATTAGCAAGGAAGAGGAAAATGAGGGAAAAAAGAAAAGAAAGAAGTCTTATGTGGATGATGATGATTCTGATGTTGAGGCTCTCATTACACAGTTGCTGAGAGATAGACCTCCACCTATGACGACTGATGCAGGGGGTCCAGGGACTAGTGCTACAGCCCCTCCTGCTACTCCTGGAACATCCCAGGGAGCCGCGGGTGCTTTACAGGCAGAAGAAGGACAGTTACCAGGGGCAGTACAGAGTACACCAGTCGCAGGAACGAGTGCGGTAGCCCAGACGCAGATACCTACACCTTTGGTAACAAGGATTTATCCAGATGTACACATGCTTGAGACTGTTCCAAATATTGTAGTGCCGAGGGAGCAGTTGCTTCCACAGCCAGTATTAGTCCAGACTGACCTGACTCCAATGTTATTGCCACCAGCAATAACACAGGGTATGTCAAAGTTTAACCAGTTGACAGGGACTTCAGTAGATCTTGCACCGGTTATGAATCAGGCAATGGGAGTACCACTTACACAGGGTACGGGCGCTAGAGCAGCCCCAGATGCAATATCGCTACCGATTACTGTTGGTCCAGCAGTACCTTTATATGCCCAGAAGAAAACAGAAGCTGGCGGGCAGACTGAGATGTCACAGAGTTTAGTGGGAAGGGGAGTGGGAGACTCAATACACTCAACATCATCCTCAGGAACTTGTCCAGGTGTACTCAAATCTCCTACGGGATTTAGTCCTCTTGTGACATTGCCAAATGCATTGAATGTCTCTAATGCAAATCAGAGTTTGAGACTTTTGACACCACAAGCCTTGGGAACAGGGGCACAGCAGCTGCCAGTGACTAATGCAAACAACATTTCATAACAAGGGCTAACAGCTCAGCAGTTAACTAGTTGGCTGGATAGTCTAAATTCTTCACAAGGTGCATCAAAGGGGGAAGATCAGTTGAACCGAGTGGGACTGAATATTGAAGCAAATGAATTAGTGAACAATGGGATTGAATAGGTTAGAATCCTACACTGAAGAAGAGCCCAAGGATTACAAAAGAAGTGGGGAAAATACACCAGACGTTAGCGGAAGTAGCAGAGAAGCATAACATTGATCTTAAGATGACGAAACATTTGAGATGAAGTTACAGATTAGATTTTGAGGCAAAAGATTTTAAACACATGAGATCAGCAGGAATGAAAGCACATTTGAGGGATTTGCTGCAGAGTGCGCATATTTGGGAAGCATTAGAGAAATGGGAAGGCAGATGGGCAAGGAAAATAGAGAAACGAAAAAGAGATTCTCAAGATGAAACGTAGGGAGCAGAGAAAGGAGAAGCAGTTAAAATGCTACCGATGACAGAGATTCCAAGGGGTCAGTTTGTTCATGTCCCATGGCACCGAAGTGACATATTGGGCCTGATTACAACTTTGGGGGACGGTGTTAATCCGTCCCAAATGTGACGGATATACCACCTACCGTATTACGAGTCCATTATATCCTATGGAACTCGTAATACGGTAGGTGGTATATCCGTCACATTTGGGACGGATTAACACCGTCCTCCAAAGTTGTAATCAGGCCCATTGTCTTTTACAAAGGATTATCCCAAATTGAGAGAGAATCCAGTTGAATGGTACCAACAGACTCTTGTGAAACTCTCTAAGTGTTTTTGGGAAGACTTGAATACCTTATTCGAGATAGTTGTGCCAGCTGACTTGTGGGTGGAATGTAAGAGGGCAGTAGACTGGCCAACGAGTGAACCTGAAAGGAACAAGATTACAGGCGCACCGTCACCTGAGGTAATGAAGAATTATTATAAGGTGATTGAGTTCCTGAAAACTAGAATTTCTCCGAAAAGCATTGAGTGGCAGAGGATTGACAGGACAGTCCAGGAAACCAAAGAGTCAATACACACCTATTATGAAAGGTTGTTAAAGACTTTCAAGGAGTACAGTGGTAAGGAAGCGGTCGAACCAAAAGACATGTTGCATTTTGTGTTCAGATTTGTTGAAGGGTTGAGACCTGAAGTAGGGCAGATGATTAAGAATCATTTGATTTGTTGGCAGGCAAAGCCGATTATTGAGGTGTTACGCTATGCAAAATATTGTAGCGGAGATTGAATTGAAGCAGAAGAAGTTGAAGGAAAAGGCAATGATGATGCAGATTAAGGCAGCACAATCAGGAGTACAAAGAGCTTTAGTGCCGCTGATGCAGCCGCAACAGATAGCTGTCATGTTTCAACCTCAAGTGAGGGGTAGAGGACGTGAGATGGATATGATGCGTGACCCATATCTAAGCACTGTGGTTGTTCATGCAGGGCATGAAAAGTATTTTGCCATGTCATTTGTGCGGAAACATGGGACACTTGAATCGGGAGTGCCCATTGATGGTGCAGGAAGGAATGGTTCAGCAAAGCGATGTTGGTTCAGTTCAAACTGTAAGAGTCCCTAGAATGAGGGGCATAGTCCTGAATGCTCAAAACCGAGGTCCGAATTACTTGCCTTGTCAACAGTTGCAGGTGCCTCGACCACAATTTACTTCTTTAACACCAGTACAGCAGCAGATTCCCATGGTGCCTAGACAGAAAAGGCACATACCCCAAACCCCGATGGAGCAGCAACAAGTTATGCTTACTCAACAGGTCACAGGTCAGAGACCAGACAACAGTAACAGTACAGTACACCAGTTCCTCTTTCACAGTGAGGATGAAATAAACGATGAATGGATGAGTGACAGTTCAGATGAAGGAGCTTGTATGCTTGCCGCGTCCGTAGAGGTAAATCCGAGAGGGCCTTTTGTGAAAGGGAAGGTAATGGGACATAAGGTCTCGTTCCTGGTTGACACTGGAGCTACGCTCTCCACAGTGAGGAGTGTGGAAGTACCAGATTTACCCCTTTCTGGAAGGACAGTTTAGGTTGTGGGAGTGGAGAATAGGCAGTTAACAAACCCAATCACAGAACCAGTGCAAGTTGAAATCTGAAATTATTTGAGATTGCATAGATTTGTGGTGTGCGACTCAAGTCGCGTGTCTTTGTTAGGCAGAGACTTATTGTGCAAGACCAAATGTTCCATAAATTGCACAGATGCAGAGATAGAAGTCCAGACAAATAGTGACGACGAGGAGGAGCAGGCGTCAGCCATGGTTCTCAATAATGCATTTGAAGAGTATCCATTGATTGAGATTTTCCCGATGTTCACACTGAAGGAGTTACATGCAGACCTGCAGGGAACAGTAAAAGAGAAGGTTTGTGATTTGAGAGGGAAAGAAGTGGGATTGATCAAAGGAATGGATCCTATTAAAATCACTTTGAAGCTGAATGTTGAGTTCCCAAAACCTCCACAGTATAACATGACGCAGGATGTGATGATGAAAGTGGCGCAGATAATTGGAGGTTTCCTGAAGCAGGGAGTTCTAAGGGAAGTGTTGAGTAGCCCATGTAATTCACCAATAATGAGATTGAAAAAACCTTGTGGGAAAGTGCGGATTGTGCAGGACTTGAGAAAAGTGAATGACATAGTGGTTAAGTGTTGTCCGATTGTGCCCAATCCAGCAGTGATACTGTTTCAGATTCCATGCAAGGCAGAATGGTTCACGGTGGTTGATCTGTCACAAGCTTTCTTTTCAGTGCCACTACTTAGATAAAGTCTACAGCTGGTGCAGGCTTCCACAAGGGTATACGAACTCACCATCCTTGTTCAATCAGATTTTGAAGAAGAATTTGGAGTAATTGGAATTACCTTGCTAATCGACTCCAGTGCAGTACATTGATGACTTATTGATTGCCTGCAGAACAAGGAATGAGTGTAAGCACGACTCGATTGCCCTGTTGAATCATTTGGGAGACTTTGGACACAAGGTCTCACCTGCAAAATTGCAGTATTGTCAGAAGTCTGTCAAATACTTGGGTCATCAAATTGAGAAAGGGAGGAGAAGAATCTCCCGAGAGAGAGGATTACAATGATTCTGCAAAGAAATTCCCTGACTTCCCAGAAAGATGTGCGCATGTTTTTGGGAATGGTAGGGTATTGTAGACAATGGATTCAGAATTTTGCTGAGATAGCAAAACCCCTACAGCAGTTGACACGTAAGGGAGTTACAGATCCCATTAGCCTAGATGAGGATCAGATGAGGGCTTTCACTGAATTGAGAGAGAGTTTGTGCAAAGTTCCAGCGTTGGGAAGGCCTGATTACACAAAGCCTTTCACATTGTTTTGTCATGAACGTGATGCTTGTTCTTTGTCTGTTTTGACACAGGTCCATGGAGGTGCTTATCGCTCAGTAGCTTATTTTTCAGCTACCTTGGACACGGTTGCAGCAGCTTTACCAGGTTGTCTGCGAGCAGTAGCCGCAGTTGGTCAAAGTATCTCCCAATGTGAAGGGGTGGTCATGGGATACCCAGTGATGGTAATGGTACCACATTCTGTTGAAATCTTACTGACAAGAACGAAAACACAACATTTGACGGGGCCAGACTCCACCACCCACACATGTGTGGCTTCCCACCAGCCCATAAAAATCCCAGCATAACTTGGAGCAAAGCAACTTCCCATTGCTGTCCCGACCAACTGACGATACCAAATATCATTAAAGATGAAGAAATTGTTACTCAAACAAAATTCCAACATTTCCAATAACATCATGGGATGATCATATTTACTAAGTGGTCCATGACGAAAGAAGTACCTGCAGGCCTGACTCCCCAGACCATGCTCAATACACGTATATGGGGACTCTACGTCTATTGTAACCAACAGAAAATGAGGTCCCCAGGGAATTCCATCAATTTTGGAAATGAAATCCGTACTATCCCTGCAATAAGAGGGTAATGCCAACACATATGGGAGAAGGAAAAAGTCCAAATACATGGGCGTACGTTCAAGGATACTATTGTTGGCAGAAATAATTGGTCTACCTGGTGGCTTCTTGCTAATCTTGTGTACCTTTGGTAACATATAGAAACAGGGTACAAGTTGGTTTTTTGACAAGAAGAAACTGATATTCTTCTGTTGTAAGTAATCCCTATCTCTCCATTCAAACAATTTAGCATGATATTGACTTATAGACCTGCTGTGATGTTGTACAGATGTTCGTTCATAATTATCAGTGTTATCCAATTGTCTCGCTGCCTTATTACAATATTCCTTGACATCCCACAAAACAACATTATCACCTTTATCTGAAGGTTTGATGACAATAGTCTGATCTTCAATAAGAGTTTTTAATGCATTTTTCTGTTCATTATTTAAATTGGATACATGATCACTATTCCTGGACCTACGCCAAATCTCAAAAAGATTTTGAATAATAACCTCATGAAAAGTGTCTATTGAGTCATGGATAGTAGATGGATTAAACACAGATTTTAGTCGGAATGGAGTATTCGCTGGCCTATTCAATTCCAATTCTAGCGACTCTAAAAAATCTCGCTCACTCATACCAGTGATATCAGTTTCCTCCAATTCAGCCAAAGCCAATAACCCATCTATATCACTCAAACGCAATTCAATCGATATTAAATCAGATGTATCTGAAGTAGTAATAGAACCATCTGATCTTCTCCTATTTTCTTGTTGTAAATATAACTTCCTCAATTTTAACTTACAGACAAAGAGATCAAATCAATTCTAGTTCTACAAAAATCTAAATCGGCAGTAGGACAAAATGACAAACCAAGTTCTAATAAGGAGTGTTCAGCTGCAGTTACGTGATGTTCTGAGAGATTAATGACTGTAAGGGAATCATCGCCCTTCATTTCCTCTTTGCCTGTCTTGTAAATCTCCCTACAGATGTTGAATCTTTTGTTATTCCAGTTGCCTCTTCGTACTCTTTTTCTCCTACATTGTTTCCTCCTTTTCCTTTTGGTATTCTGCCGGATACAGTCTGATTCCTCTGTAAAAAACGAAATTCGTCCAATGATGTAAATGGAAGAGAATCCTTACCCGATGTCACCTGAATATCTTCACTATCAGAAGAAAAGATCTTAGTGCTTGATCCTGATGTTACCAGTTCTTGTTTCCTCAGTGAGCCTACCTGTTTGTATTGCTTAATGGCCTCTTCAAATGTCGGCCCAATTTAAGTGAATTTTCTTTTTATTGGGTAGGACATTTGAGAATGGCCACTTGGCCGAGATTAGGGATTTCCATACCTTTTGAAATGAATTAGGTTGGCGGAATTGATATAAGTAATTGGGGAGAGTAACTAATAATGTGTTCTCTCTTTTTGTTTTTTTCTTTTTCTTTTGAGGGTATTTCTTTGATGTTGTTGGAGCGGATGTGCTAATTTGAGAATATTCTAATGATTTGCGTATACATACTAATGAGAAATAATGACAATTGAAAACTAATAATTGAAAATAACGTGTAGTGTGCAAAATGTGCCCACGGGGAGTGGTCACCATCTGTGTTAACAGTACTAAAATAATGTGAAAATGTACGAATTTTGTATTAATGTGTCATAACTGATGATATAACCTATGTTTTATGATGCTCCGTATCCTTAACTTAGCCGAACTAGAGGCCTGGCCAGAACTGTGCCTTGGTTGCTTAAAACATGGAGACGCAATGAGCTGCTGAGGACTGGAACTGGAGAAAAGGACCTTGAACTGTACAGAGTTCAAATGAGCTCTGCTAGAATTTTCTGCAATTTACCAGCGGACAGGAGACGATCAGAACAAATTGATACAATTATGTGTAGAGTAGGCTAAATGTACTTTCCCAGAACTTGAACAATGGAATCACTGACTAAGAGACTGTGGGCAACAATTTTGTTACCTGAAAAGCCGGATGATGTTCTCATCGACGGAGGGACCAATCATATTAATGGAACTTGATGCTTGAACTGATGCAAACAAGTGGTAAACAAAAACTATAGGTTAGAGTCATAACCCTTGATAAGGTTGACCAATTAGCCATTTGTGGGACGGACTGAGAGGCCCTAATAAAAAGTCATGACACGAGAAGGAAAATCAGAGTGGAGAGGCGAAAGTTGATGACGTCAGGAGACGCTGTCCGAAGTGCTGAAATTTGGGCTTGCTCCCTGTGAGCCCGAGCCTTGCTGATAACTGATGATCTGGAGACGAAGACTGACTCGTTGCTGATGTATCTTGGATAGGTAGCTATAAACGTTGACTGACTAACGTGTGCTTTTTCCTTCTAGGTACCGCTGCTTATAATGTTTTTCTCTCGTAGTTAAATTTTTCCAAATGAATGATTTTTGACTAAATTGTTTTTCGCATGAAGACCCACATGCCGATGCTAATCTGAGATAGGTAGGCTGACAAGGGTGACTTAATGGTGACGGGCGACTGACTGACTTGCACTGCTGAAATATTCAATGATTTAGAATTTTGCCGAATTAGATTGATGTTGTTTGCTTATTAATCAAATCTTGATGCATTGTTGCTCACAATACTAATAAAGTTCCATTAACCATGGATTATCGAAATAAAGGTTTTGATTAGTCTTGTAACTAATAGGGAATAAAACAAAATAACCTAGAGTGATGGTATTTTCTTATTAACCTAGGTTTATGTTGTTACATGTTTGGTTATAATGTTTAATGTTTTTTGATGTTCCACTGGTTACCACTTAACTAGGCTACTCTATGCGATCCAAAAGATTCATTGAGCTATACACATCCCCTTGTAAGTTTACTTACTAAGGACAAGGCACGCTGGCAATTTTTGGTAGCAGCTTGATGGTTAGTTTCCTTAGGGAACTAGTTGGGTGGTGAGTAGTGGTTATGGTAATAGTTTAAAGCTGAGTACAATTGATCGAATTTTATGAGGTTTGAATTTTGTTTTTCAAAGTGGCAATGGTAGCAAAGATGGTGTCCCTTAAGCCCTGAAATGACTTTCCCAGGTCCTGGATCACGTTGGTAGGATTGAGTATGTTCCCGGCATGTTTTGAAATAGTGTGAGAGTAGTAGATTGCGCTTGCACAGGCTTAAGCAGATCACAGGTGAATTGTGGTGTATGTGAGGTAAAGTAGGGAGTCTGCGTACTCCAGATCAGGGTTAGTAGGAGTGTGCGTACTCCAAAGTGTGAGAGTAGGGAAGTCATCGAAGTTCATATGTTTGTGACGCTTTGTGCTCAAAAAATTGTCCACATGGTTGTTGGTGATATACGGACCCTGCGTGGTCTAAGACTCCGGAGTATATTGACAAGTGTAGGAGACACTTGTGTATATGTTGTAATCTGTCTGGTTTAGTAGGTTGATCGGGCTGGTCAACAAGTCAGAGTGAATGCTAGATGAATAAAAGAAGCTTCGACTGAGATTTGGCGAGTCCTATGTGCACCAGGACAGACCCAGAGATCAGTTGAGAGTACAGTTTGCGGGTCGAATTTTATTTGCGAATGTGGGGGACTGAGCAAGAGGAATAGCTAAGGAGCTAGAAAGTGCCATTAGTGAAATTCCGTAAGGTCCCTGAAGTAATTGTGTCCCTTCCTGTAGTAAACCAGCAGGTTTGTTTTAGTTATTATTTGGTGAAGACGCTCACAATAAAATTGCATTAGTTAAGTGGAATTGAGCTGAGGAGGACGAGCTGCAAGACTTTGTCAGCTGCTGTGAGTCAATGTGACGTCAGTGTGTGCCGCGCTGGGATAGGTTGGTTGGTGAGAAGAGCCGCGACCAGATTGGCAGCCGTCCGCAAGAGGCAATTGGTTGAGTAAACGGGTGAAGGGAATCTTGGGAGTAAAAGTAATTTCATTTATTGAAATACCCAAAAACAGGCAAAATTAAGTTTTCCAAGGCATTTAGGAGTGCGATAAACGGTGAATCATATATCAAAGCATCAGTGGGGGAACCAACCCCCCGAGGATACTCCGGCACATGTTGTGATGACAGAAAAGGGCATAGCTTCATGGCTCTGGTTGAAGCAATGGAGTAAACTGACTAAGAATCAAGGGACATTAGCTTTTCCAGAGCATGGAACGTTCAATTTGAGAATTTTGGACCAGTTGCGATTATCATTGTATGACATGAGACCGTTACCATGACCAGCACAGCTTGAGGCTTTAGCAGTTTCGGAGTTAGTGGCCAGACAGCAGCAAGAGCTAAAGTTCAACAGAAGGGTGAAGAAGATAGAAAAGTCACTAGCTCAGGCTAGGTGGGATTGGGAGCAAAAGAGATGGAGAATGGCAACTATGAAGGAGATTAAAATGTTCCCAGCAATCACAGAAAGTGACAATTCAGATAAAGGGGATATTAGCAAGGAAGAGGAAAATGAGGGAAAAAAGAAAAGAAAGAAGTCTTATGTGGATGATGATGATTCTGATGTTGAGGCTCTCATTACACAGTTGCTGAGAGATAGACCTCCACCTATGACGACTGATGCAGGGGGTCCAGGGACTAGTGCTACAGCCCCTCCTGCTACTCCTGGAACATCCCAGGGAGCCGCGGGTGCTTTACAGGCAGAAGAAGGACAGTTACCAGGGGCAGTACAGAGTACACCAGTCGCAGGAACGAGTGCGGTAGCCCAGACGCAGATACCTACACCTTTGGTAACAAGGATTTATCCAGATGTACACATGCTTGAGACTGTTCCAAATATTGTAGTGCCGAGGGAGCAGTTGCTTCCACAGCCAGTATTAGTCCAGACTGACCTGACTCCAATGTTATTGCCACCAGCACAAACACAGGGTATGTCAAAGTTTAACCAGTTGACAGGGACTTCAGTAGATCTTGCACCGGTTATGAATCAGGCAATGGGAGTACCACTTACACAGGGTACGGGTGCTAGAGCAGCCCCAGATGCAATATCGCTACCGATTACTGTTGGTCCAGCAATACCTTTATATGCCCAGAAGAAAACAGAAGCTGGCGGGCAGACTGAGATGTCACAGAGTTTAGTGGGAAGGGGAGTGGGAGACTCAATACACTCAACATCATCCTCAGGAACTTGTCCAGGTGTACTCAAATCTCCTACGGGATTTAGTCCTCTTGTGACATTGCCAAATGCATTGAATGTCTCTAATGCAAATCAGAGTTTGAGACTTTTGACACCACAAGCCTTGGGAACAGGGGCACAGCAGCTGCCAGTGACTAATGCGAACAACATTTCATAACAAGGGCTAACAGCTCAGCAGTTAACTAGTTGGCTGGATAGTCTAAATTCTTCACAAGGTGCATCAAAGGGGGAAGATCAGTTGAACCGAGTGGGACTGAATATTGAAGCAAATGAATTAGTGAACAATGGGATTGAATAGGTTAGAATCCTACACTGAAGAAGAGCCCAAGGATTACAAAAGAAGTGGGGAAAATACACCAGACGTTAGCGGAAGTAGCAGAGAAGCATGACATTGATCTTAAGATGACGAAACATTTGAGATGAAGTTACAGATTAGATTTTGAGGCAAAAGATTTTAAACACATGAGATCAGCAGGAATGAAAGCACATTTGAGGGATTTGCTGCAGAGTGCGCATATTTGGGAAGCATTAGAGAAATGGGAAGGCAGATGGGCAAGGAAAATAGAGAAACGAAAAAGAGATTCTCAAGATGAAACGGAGGGAGCAGAGAAAGAAGCAGTTAAAATGCTACCGATGACAGAGATTCCAAGGGGTCAGTTTGTTCATGTCCCATGGCACCGAAGTGACATATTGGGCCTGATTACAACTTTGGAGGACGGTGTTAATCCGTCCCAAATGTGACGGATATACCACCTACCGTATTACGAGTCCATTATATCCTATGGAACTCGTAATACAGTAGGTGGTATATCCGTCACATTTGGGACGGATAAACACCGTCCTCCAAAGTTGTAATCAGGCCCATTGTCTTTTACAAATGATCATCCCAAATTGAGAGAGAAGCCAGTTGAATGGTACCAACAGACTCTTGTGAAACTCTCTAAGTGTTTGTGGGAAGACTTGAATACCTTATTCGAGATAGTTGTGCCAGCTGACTTGTGGATGGAATGTAAGAGGGCAGTAGACTGGCCAACGAGTGAACCTGAAAGGAACAAGATTACAGGCGCACCGTCACCTGAGGTAATGAAGAATTATTATAAGGTGATTGAGTTCCTGAAAACTAGAATTTCTCCGAAAAGCATTGATTGGCAGAGGATTGACAGGACAGTCCAGGAAACCAAAGAGTCAATAGACACCTATTATGAAAGGTTGTTAAAGACTTTCAAGGAGTACAGTGGTAAGGAAGCGGTCGAACCAAAAGACATGTTGCATTTTGTGTTCAGATTTGTTGAAGGGTTGAGACCTGAAGTAGGGCAGATGATTAAGAATCATTTGATTTGTTGGCAGGCAAAGCCAATTATTGAGGTGTTACGCTATGCAAAATATTGTAGCGAGGAGATTGAATTGAAGCAGAAGAAGTTGAAGGAAAAGGCAATGATGATGCAGATTAAGGCAGCACAATCAGGAGTATAAAGAGCTTTAGTGCCGCTGATGCAGCCGCAACAGATAGCTGTCATGTTTCAACCTCAAGTGAGGGTTAGAGGACGTGAGATGGATATGATGCGTGACCCATATCTAAGCACTGTGGTTGTTCATGCAGGGCATGAAAAGGATTTTGCCATGTCATTTGTGCGGAAACATGGGACACTTGAATCGGGAGTGCCCATTGATGGTGCAGGAAGGAATGGTTCAGCAAAGCGATGTTGGTTCAGTTCAAACTGTAAGAGTCCCTAGAATGAGGGGCATAGTCCTGAATGCTCAAAACCGAGGTCCGAATTACTTGCCTTGTCAACAGTTGCAGGTGCCTCGACCACAATTTACTTCTTTAACACCAGTACAGCAGCAGATTCCCATGGTGCCTAGACAGAAAAGGCACATACCCCAAGCCCCGATGGAGCAGCAACAAGTTATGCTTACTCAACAGGTCACAGGTCAGAGACCAGACAACAGTAACAATACAGTACACCAGTTCCTCTTTCACAGTGAGGATGAAATAAATGATGAATGGATGAGTGACAGTTCAGATGAAGGAGCTTGTATGCTTGCCGCGTCCATAGAGGTAAATCAGAGAGGGCCTTTTGTGAAAGGGAAGGTAATGGGACATAAGGTCTCGTTCCTGGTTGACACTGGAGCTACGCTCTCCACAGTGAGGAGTGTGGAAGTACCAGATTTACCCCTTTCTGGAAGGACAGTTTAGGTTGTGGGAGTGGAGAATAGGCAGTTAACAAACCCAATCACAGAACCAGTGCAAGTTGAAATCTGAAATTATTTGGGATTGCATAGATTTGTGGTGTGCGATTCAAGTCGCGTGTCTTTGTTAGGCAGAGACTTATTGTGCAAGACCAAATGTTCCATAAATTGCACAGATGCAGAGATAGAAGTCCAGACAAATAGTGACGACGAGGAGGAGCAGGCGTCAGCCATGGTTCTCAATAATGCATTTGAAGAGTATCCATTGATTGAGATTTTCCCGATGTTCACACTGAAGGAGTTACATGCAGACCTGCACGGAACAGTAAAAGAGAAGGTTTGGGATTTGAGAGGGAAAGAAGTGGGATTGATCAAAGGAGGGGAACCTATTAAAATCACTTTGAAGCTGAATGTTGAGTTCCCAAAACCTCCACAGTATAACATGGCGCAGGATGTGATGATGAAAGTGGCGCAGATAATTGGAGGTTTCCTGAAGGAGGGAGTTCTAAGGGAAGTGTTGAGTAGCCCATGTAATTCACCAATAATGAGACTGAAAAAACCTTGTGGGAAAGTGCGGATTGTGCAGGACTTGAGAAAAGTGAATGACATAGTGGTTAAGTGTTGTCCGATTGTGCCCAATCCAGCAGTGATACTGTTTCAGATTCCATGCAAGGCAGAATGGTTCACGGTGGTTGATCTGTCACAAGCTTTCTTTTCAGTGCCACTACTTAGATAAAGTCTACAGCTGGTGCAGGCTTCCACAAGGGTATACGAAGTCACCATCCTTGTTCAATCAGATTTTGAAGAAGAATTTGGAGTAATTGGAATTACCTTGCTAATCGACTCTAGTGCAGTACATTGATGACTTATTGATTGCCTGCAGAACAAGGAATGAGTGTAAGGATGACTCGATTGCCCTGTTGAATCATTTGGGAGACTTTGGACACAAGGTCTCACCTGCAAAATTGCAGTATTGTCAGAAGTCTGTCAAATACTTGGGTCATCAAATTGAGAAAGGGATGAGAAGAATCTCCCGAGAGAGAGGATTACAATGATTCTGCAAAGAAATTCCCTGACTTCCCAGAAAGATGTGCGCATGTTTTTGGGAATGGTAGGGTATTGTAGACAATGGATTCAGAATTTTGCTGAGATAGCAAAACCCCTACAGCAGTTGACACGTAAGGGAGTTACAGATCCCATTAGCCTAGATGAGGATCAGATGAGGGCTTTCACTGAATTGAGAGAGAGTTTGTGCAAAGTTCCAGCGTTGGGAAGGCCTGATTACACAAAGCCTTTCACATTGTTTTGTCATGAACGTGATGCTTGTTCTTTGTCTGTTTTGACACAGGTCCATGGAGGTGCTTATCGCTCAGTAGCTTATTTTTCAGCTACCTTGGACACGGTTGCAGCAGCTTTACCAGGTTGTCTGCGAGCAGTAGCCGCAGTTGGTCAAAGTCTCTCCCAATGTGAAGGGGTGGTCATGGGATACCCAGTGACGGTAATGGTACCACATTCTGTTGAAATCTTACTGACAAGAACGAAAACACAACATTTGACGGGGCCAGACTGACAAGGTATGAGACGAGTATATTGGGAGCTCCAAATGTATCTTTGAAAAGATGTACAGTGTTGAATCCAGCAACATTATTGCCAAGTGATACTGTTGAAATTGAAAAAGAGGAGGGCATAGAACATGATTGTCTTGAAGTGACAGAGTTATGTACAAAGCCTAGGCCTGATATCAGAGATACTCGATTAGAAGAAAATGATCAAATTGTCTTTGTTGATGGTTCATGCCTCAGAGATGGAACAGGCACGTTGAGAGCAGGATACGCTGTATGTACTATTACAGGAACCCTAGAAGCATCTTGGCTTCCTGGTGTATATTCAGCACAAGTGGCAGAACTGGTGGCTCTTACCAGAGCATGTTATGTTTCTTCCAGGTTGCGAGTGACAATATACACTGATAGTCAGTACGGATTCGGAATTGTTCATGATTTTGGTCAATTGTGGTCGCAAAGAGGTTTCATGACCTCAACCGGAACTCCAGTACGAAATGGTGACAGGATAAAAGAATTACTGTATGCAATACAATTACCTGAAGAGATTGCTGGAGTGAAATGCAGTGCACACCAGAAAACGCCAGACTACATTTCCCTGGGAAATGGGTATACAGATCAGGTTGTGAGGTTTTGTGCCCTGAACTGTATATGATAAGTGGGAATTAATGCCAGAAGAAGAGACCAGTTGTGCAAATTTTGCATTGAAAATAATTGACACTCTAGATGAATTGAAAACATTGCAAGAAAATGCAGACAAGGAAGAGAAAAAGCTGTGGGCAAAGCTGAAATGTGTACAGAGACCAGATGAGATCTGGGTATCTGAGGAGGGTCAAATGGTATTGCCGAATTGTCTGTTGTCTCAGATGGCTCGATATTACCATGGTCAGGCACACATTGGAAGGGATGCCATGATTAGATTATTCAAAGTTGATTGGTTCAATCCGAAATTTAGACAAGCAGCTGAAGCAGTGTGTCACAGATGTGTCATCTGTCAACAACTAAATGTGGGAAAAGGGACAGTGGTAAATTTGAGCCACATTGGAAGAGCAGGAGGACCATTCAACAGAATGCAATTGGATTTCATTGAGATGCCCGCATGTGGTGGATTGAAGTACGTGTTGGTGATTGTGTGTGTGTTTAGTCATTGGATTGAAGCATATCCCACACATAGAAATGATAGTCTCACAGTTGCAAAGCTACTCCTTAGAGAACTGATACCAAGGTTCGGATTTCCGATCTCTTTAGAATCAGATAGGGGAATGCAGTTCAATAATGAAGTGATTAAACTCTTATGTGCAGCACTATACATTGAACAGAAGCTCCACTGCAGCTATGTCCAGAGGCATCAGGACTTGTAGAGCAAATGAATGGTACCCTGAAATCCAGAATTGCCAAAATGTGCGCTGCCACAAATCTGAAATGGCCGGATGCATTGCCTCTAGTGTTGAGGTCAATGAGAAATATACCTGACAGGAAGACAGGATTGTCCCCACATGGTATTCTTATGGGGAGAGCAATGAGATTGCCAGCAATACCAGCCAATGCTCTTGTCAATATTACAGATGATATGGTGTTGGACTACTGCAAGGGTCTAGCTGATGTGGTTCGATTTTTTTCTCAGAAGGTACAAGCCGTTACCCTGCCACCTATCCATGATCCAGGCCACAATCTAAGAGCGGGAGATTGGGTCGTGATCAAAAAGCATGTGCGCAAGACTTGCCTAGAGCCACATTGGAGAGGTCCACACCAAGTGGTGCTGACAACTGCAACAGCTGTGAAATGTGCAGGATTGCCTAACTGGATACATGCAAGCCATACAAAGAAACTGGTGAGTCCTCAGGATCACGAAGAAGTGTTGCTGAGAACACCAGCAGCTGAAAAACAGATAGTTCTACCCGAACCAGAACCGGAACAGGTTGAGCCGGGAATAGACCCAGAATTGGCGGAAGAAGAATCAATCACCCCAGTAGGAGACGAGTGTGGAGAAAATCAGGAAGTAGAATGAGAGATCAATGTAGCAGAAGTGACAAGAGATCCATGCACAGGAGAGGTTTTCACAAAAACAAAAGGTGCTGAAACACAAGGAGATCAAGAGCCAGAATCTGAGGGGGAGAGAGTCGAGACAGGTTAAAGCAAAAGTGATCTGACTCCTCCTGAACCCATTGCAGGTTCTTAAGAGAAGGCACTTCAGATAAGGTGAAGGAGAAAAGTCCGATCTTGAAGAGATTGTTGACAGAAGGAGTTAGAAAAGGAGATCACTGGCCTTTGTCTCAAATAGGGAAGAAAAAGGACTTGGTAATAAATGAGACAATAGAGGAGGAATTGGACACCACAAAGAAAGATGAATTGAGTGATGGAGAACTGACAGGAGAACGGAGGTTGAAAAGAAAGAGAGTGGCAAGTCAAAAATATGCGGGACCAGAGTGGGCATATACAGCGACAAGTTATTGGCAGAACAAGTTTATGTCCTTTTGCTTTGATAGAGAAGTTCTGAATAAGTATTTTGATGCAACCTGAAAGGAGAAAATCAAATAGACTGAGTTGTTAAGCTAAAGAAAGGAAATTGAGACTATTGATTTTACCGGAGAAGACACTGATAGCCTGATATGACACTTAGAAACCTGGAGATGACCAGCTGCCAATCGATTTTGACAAAGGAAGTAAAGGGGTCCTGTTGTGTGCAATTGAAGCGTGGAGAAAATAAATATATTTTTTATTTTTATTTAGATTTTTTTGTGTTTTCATATTAATTAAGAGTTACATTCTGCTTTCTGATTCTTTACAGATCATGGCTAGATTAGATAATAACGTTAGGCATATTAGGTATTTTAGATATTTGAGTGTAGGAATGGCTACTGTGTGTGGAATATTGTTTATAATAATGATCGTGGGAATGTCAATTCATGAGGTGAGAGAAGCTAAAGTTATATCTGTTCTTGAGACTACTACACTAACAGTTAAAGAGAAGTTTCAATCAGATGAGCAATATTTGCATGATTATACTAATGTGAAGGGAGAGCTGTCTTCTAACGTCTTTTATCGTTTATTGAGCGAGTATGTGGAAACGATGGATGCAAGGGATTGTCTTGTGTGTACGCAAATACCTTCCTCTGTGGAAGAAGGGGTTACTTATCATAGTCTACCTCTTAATTATGGTATAACTTGTAGCTTGCTACTAACTTGATTCTAATTACGATTTAGTGTTTTCCTTTGTTCCTATAACTAGATACTTGAGTAGGATAGTTAAAGATCATGATATAGTATTAGTTAGAGGATTGTTTGAGTCTACACTGACCTTTTGCACGGCTAATGCGTATCGCAACAATTTGACTTGCTTATTAACACCTGTGGAAAAGAGCTTTATTTGGCATACTGTTGATAGGAGAAAAGCACTAAAAGAAAAATTAGAAAAAGGATCAGAGAAGAGAACTTAGAAGAATGATTATGCTTACATTGCTATTAAAACACAAGGGAAATTAGCTTTAGATGCATTACATTCAGGGAAGCTTTGTAAATATAGGCCAAAATCCCGCACCAACACTTTATTTGTGGGAACGAATGAATGTAGGCATGTGTTTTTGTTTCAGAGTAAGTGGACATTTTTTGTTGAATGGTGCAGACCCTGTGACTCCTGGAATGTATTATATTTGTGGACTTAATGCTTATTACCGTCTCCCTAGGGGTTGGTATGGGACATGTTACTTGGGAATAGTGTTTCCTAAGATTTATCAAATAGATGATTTAAAAAAGATACAGAAAATGACTGATTTACACCAAAAGAGACAAAGGAGAGAAACAGCCTCTGCAATAGTGGGGGATATTTATGGAGCAGTAATTCCTTCTGTAGGAGTTATATTGAACGCAAACAAGATTCGAAAGCTATAGTAGATAACATGTTAACTAACTTTACAGGAGCTATACTTTTACTAAACACTGAATTAGCTGTGGATAGAGCTATGACGCTTCAAAATAGGCTTGCTTTAGACATAATATTTGCAAAAGACGGAGGAGTCTGCAAAATGATTAATGAGAGACACTGCTGTTCATATATACTTGAAAATGAGAAAGAGATAAGATATTTGCTTACTCATTTAACTAGTGCAAGTAAAGATTTGAAAGAGCTGAAGGAACCAGGAGCTTGGGAAAAGGTTGGAAATGGATTTATCACACTAGGTAATTGGTTTAGTCAAATTTGAGGTTGGAGATTGTGGAAAATTGTCCAGGGAATATTGATTGTGATCATTGCTATATGAGGATTATGGGGGGGCATATAAATAATTGCAGAAAATTCAACTAAAAAGTGCTAAAAATAATCAGAGGAGGGAAGAACAACATAGAAGAAGAATCTACAGGGAAAATATAAATAGAAGAGATCAAAATGTAGCTGAGAGTAATTTGTAATGATTGACGAGGGAAGGTGTGATGACATATTTAGTCTTCAGAGGAGAGACTGTTGGAGCGGATATGCTAATATGAGAATATTCTAATGATTTGCGTATACATACTAATGAGAAATAATAACAATTGAAACTAATAATTGAAAATTACGTGTAATGTGCAAAATGTGCCCATGGGTAGTGGCCACCATCTGTGTCAACAGTACTAAAATAATGTGAAAATTTAAGAATTATGGCGGTCATTCCAACCCTGGCGGTCGGTGATAAAGCGGCGGCCAACCCGCCAACAGGCTGGCGGTTAAAAAAATTGAATTCTGACCCTGGCGGGAACCGCCAACACAGCCCACCACTTTAACACTCCGACCGCCACGGCGGGACAGACAAACAGCGCGGCGGTCACCGGCAACAGGCAGGCGGCAGACAATGTACCGCCCACAGTTTCACAACTCACCAATCCGCCACCTTTTCCGGGGCGGGAGCCCCGCCGATAAAAACACGGCGGAAACAGACTACGAACGGGAAAACGCTCACCTCTATACACTCCACGAGGACGGAGGACAGCATGGAACCCGAATAAAACATCCTACCAGCTCTTGTCTACCTGCTCATCTACCACGAGTACGAACTCCGGCGCAGAAGACAACGGTGAGTACTGCACCTACGACACAGGGGAGGGGGGAGGACGAAAGGTTACGGGCACACACATACGCCTCCCCCCCAACTATCAACATACCAATGCAGAGCAACAACTGAGTGACACCCCCCAAATCCCCCTGAAAAATGCAAAGACATAATACAATTTTAAATTAAATTTATGTAAAATTAGGTTCATTGAAGTCATGGAAAATTATCGTCATGAAATATCAAAGCAAAAATCATGAACAGTGCGAAAGCTATGTACAAAGTCAATAAGTCCTGCTCAGTGTGTCAAATATCCACAGTCCGTGGGCCAATGTGTACCAAACACATGGGCAAAGCCCACACAGGAGACCTGAGTCTGTTGGAGAGAACACTGCTGGGGCATCAGATGACAAAACTACAGGCACCTCAGGGGGAAGGGAAGGGGGGGCACCTCAGCCACAGGGGTCCACGACGCCAGAACCACGAAGGGGCCACCATGTCCACTCTGCCATCCTGGGGAGTGCAAAGCCACAGTCCATCGGGTGGATTACAGACTCCACTGGTCATGGAGGAGGCAGGGTGCCCAGAGTGCAGCGTGAACACCAGCTCGACACAGAACCGGCACTGTCAATGGGCCAGCGGAGCTTGACAGGAAGGGCCCAGCGGAGCGGTGCTTGAGACGGCGGGGCCCAGCTGAGCGGTGCTTGACAGAAAGGGCCCAGCGGAGCGGTGCTTGACAGGAAGGGCCCAGCGGAGCGGTGCTTGAGACGGCAGGGCCCAGCAGAGCGGTGCTTGAGATGAAGGGCCCAGCGAAGCGGTGCTTGACAGGAAGGGCCCAGCGGAGCGGTGCTTGACAGGAAGGGCCCAGCGGAGCGGTGCTTGAGACGGCGGGGCCCAGCGGAGCGGTGCTTGAGATGAAGGGCCCAGCGAAGCGGTGCTTGACAGGAAGGGCCCAGCGAAGCGGTGCTTGACAGGAAGGGCCCAGCGGAGCGGTGCTTGAGACGGCGGGGCCCAGCGGAGCGGTGCTTGACAGGAAAGGCCCAGCGGAGCGGTGCTTGACAGGAAGGGCCCAGCGGAGCGGTGCTTGAGATGGCGGGGCCCAGCGGAGCGGTGCTTGACAGGAAGGGCCCAGCGGAGCGGTGCTTGAGATGAAGGGCCCAGCGGAGCGGTGCTTGAGATGAAGGGCCCAGCGGAGCGGTGCTTGAGATGAAGGGCCCAGCGGAGCAGTGCTTGACAGGAAGGGCCCAGCGGAGCGGTGCTTGAGACGGCGGGGCCCAGCGGAGCGGTGCTTGAGATGAAGGTCCCAGCGAAGCGGTGCTCGACAGGAAGGGCCCAGCGAAGCGGTGCTTGACAGGAAGGGCCCAGTGGAGCGGTGCTTGAGACGGCGGAGCCCAGCGGAGCGGTGCTTGACAGGAAGGGCCCAGCGGAGCGGTGCTTGAGACGGCGGGGCCCAGCAGAGCGGTGCTTGAGACGGCGGGGCCCAGTGGAGCGGTGCTTGAGACGGCGGGGCCCAGCGGAGCGGTGCTTGAGATGAAGGGCCCAGCGAAGCGGTGCTTGACAGGAAGGGCCCAGCGGAGCGGTGCTTGAGATGAAGGGCCCAGCGGAGCGGTGCTTGAGATGAAGGGCCCAGCGGAGCGGTGCTTGACAGGAAGGGCCCAGCGAAGCAGTGCTTGACAGGAAGGGCCCAGTGGAGCGGTGCTTGAGACGGCGGGGCCCAGCGGAGCGGTGCTTGAGACGGCGGAGCCCAGCGGAGCGGTGCTTGAGACGGCGGGCCCTGTTCAGCGGTGCCTTTTTTCACGGCGGGGCCCTGTTCAGTGGTGCCTGTCTTCACTGCAGGGCCCTCTTCAGCGGTGCCTGTCTTCACGGCGGGGCCCTGTTCAGCGGTGCCTTTCTTCACGGCGGGGCCCTGTTCAGCGGTGCCTGTCTTCACGGCGGGGCCCTTTTCAGCGGTGCCTTTCTTCACGGCGGGGCCTTGTTCAGCGGTGCCTGTCTTCACGGCGGGGCCCTCTTCAGCGGTGCCTGTCTTCACGGCGGGGCCCTGTTCAGCAGGGCCTGTCTTCACGGCGGGGCCCTGTTCAGCGGTGCCTTTCTTCACGGCGGGGCCCTCTTCAGCGGTGCCTTTCTTCACGGCGGGGCCCTGTTCAGCGGTGCCTGTCTTCACGGCGGGGCCCTCTTCAGCGGTGCCTGTCTTCACGGCGGGGCCCTGTTCAGCGGTGCCTTTCTTCACGGCGGGGCCCTGTTCAGCGGTGCCTTTCTTCACGGCGGGGCACTGTTCAGCGGTGCCTGTCTTCACGCCGGGGCCCTCTTCAGCGGTGCCTGTCTTCACGGCGGGGCCCTGTTCAGCGGTGCCTGTCTTCACGGCGGGGCCCTGTTCAGCGGTGCCTTTCTTCACGGCGGGGCCCTCTTCAGCGGTGCCTTTCTTCACGGCGGGGCCCTGTTCAGCGGTGCCTGTCTTCACGGCCGGGCCCTCTTCAGCGGTGCCTGTCTTCACGGCGGGGCCCTGTTCAGCGGTGCCTTTCTTCACGGCGGGGCCCTGTTCAGCGGTGCCTTTCTTCACGGCGGGGCCCTGTTCAGCGGTGCCTGTCTTCACGGCGGGGCCCTGTTCAGCGGTTCCTGTCTTCACGGCGGGGCCCTGTTCAGCGGTGCCTTTCTTCACGGCGGGCCCTGTTCAGCGGTGCCTGTCTTTGCGGTGGGGCCCTCTTCAGCGGTGCCTGTCTTCACGGCGGGGCCCTGTTCAGCGGTGCCTTTCTTCACGGCGGGGCCCTGTTCAGCGGTGCCTTTCTTCACGGCGGGGCCCTGTTCAGCGGTGCCTTTCTTGTCTATCAAGGGAGCCAGACCTGGCCAGGACTCCCTGCTTATTCACCCTCCGACCGTGCAGTTGCTGGTCCCTCCTGTGACGGAGTCCTGGGCCCGTGGGTGTCCTCCGTCACACCCGGGATGGGGCTTGTGGGGCCCTCCTGGTCCGCTCCCCTGCTGGCTGACTTCTCCGCCCTGCTGCCCTTGCCCTCCTTCGATGAGGCTCTCTGGCCCTTGCCTGCCCTTGATGTTGTGGCAGGTGACGGGCCGCGACTTCGCTCCTTGGAGGCAGCCGTGTCAGCCTTCTCACGGCGGGCCTTGTTTTTACGGGTTCTCTTTCCAGGGGGGGGGGCTGGCTGTTCCCTTGCTGCTGGCCGATGTATCTGTGCTGGGAAAGGGTGGACTCCAAAACCTGTGCACAATGGTCAGACTTGATGCAGGGCTGGTGGTGGCTGAGGTGCTCTTAGGACTCTTACCAGATGGAGGGGGTGGGTCAGTGACTGGAACGAGCTCAAGGTTGGAAAGGAACTGCACTTGGGAAGGACAGGAACGGGTAGGTGTAGCGGGTATGGGAGTGGAGGAAGAGGATGTGGTTGTAGGAGAGTCAAGTGTGCTGTCTTTGGGTGCAGGTGCTTGTGACGGAGGCTGTGGTGAGGTGGATGGCTGTTGGGTGGGTGGCTGCCTGCGTTTGTGTGTTTTGGAAGAGGGGGTGACAGACACACTGGGAGAGGACACAGGGGACGTGTAAATGGCAGTGGGGGTGGTGACTGCACGTGTGCAGACTGTATTGGAGGGTGTGGTGGTGATGGAAGTACTGGCTGATGTTGGTGTGCATGCAGGTGTGAGTGGAGACGTCACAGGGAGGGGGGAGGGAGACGAGGAGGAGGGGGACACAGAGGTGGTAGTGACTGTTGCCATGTCTGCATCTGGATGTTGCTTGGGTGAATGCTTGTGGGATCTGGGGTGCTTATGTCTGGATGAGCTGCCCTTGGGTGTTGAGGTGTGTGCAGGCTGGTCTGATGGTGTGGATGGGATAGGCTGAGGAACAGGAGACTGGGAGACGGTGGAGGCAGTTAGAAGAGGGAGGCTGGAAACAGGGACAATGGCTGCCGTCAGTGCTGAGGCCAGAGCATTGAACGATCGTTGATAGGCAGCCTGACCCGAATGAATGCCCTCCAGGTATGCATTGCTCCGATGCACCTCCCTCTCTACCCCCTGGATGGCATTCAAAAGGGTAGACTGCCCAACAATGAGCGTCCTGAGGAGGTCAATGACCTCCTCACTGAGGGCAGCAGGGGTAACTGGGGCAGGGCCTGAGGTGCCTGGGGCGAAGGAGATGCCCGCCTTCCTGGGCGAGCGGGCACGGAGCGAAGGCTGAGGGGCTGCTGGGAGGGCGGGGCTGGTGCGCTGGGTGGCGGCTGTACCTGTTGAGGCGGGGGGCATGGATCTTGCCGCCACCGCTAGGGAGCTCCCTTCCGAGGACGTGTCAGTGTCGCTGGTGTCACCACGGGTCCCCGTTGTGGAGCTCCCCTCGCCCTCCGTATCACTGGTGACCTCGGTGTCTGTAGCATGGCCCACCGGGGCCTTGTGAGTTGCAGCTCCCTCGTGCTCCGATGCCAATTCTCCTCCGCCTGATGATGCTAATGCACACATGCACAAGAAGATGAAGAAAAAGGGTGGGGGGAGAAATAAAGACAGGTTGAGTGCATGCATTGTCAACACCGTTGTCAGAGAGGACAGACACAGGAGCCTCCAGCACTACGCCGCGCAATTGGGGTACACTACTCAGTACTTGTGACTAGGCCTACAGGTCTATGGACAACAAATGCACACATGGGTGATGCTGGACCATGGATTGCTGTACTTGGCACCCTACAGAGGTGGGGGGCGGGGGCACAGGGCCATGCCTAAAGGAGGGGACTACATTACAGAAAGCGCCCTGGCCTAATGTCACCCACAGCCCTCCTCCCCCACCCAGGCACCTCCACTGTGCGTAAAGGTAGCAGAATGTGCTGGTACTCACCCCCTTGTGTCTGCTGTGATGTCCTCACGCGCCCATCCAAATCGGGGTAGGCCACCGCCAGGATCCGGGACATCAGGGGGGTCAAGGTACGACTGGCACCCCTCCTACGTTGGGAGGCCATCCCCAGCATTGACTCGGCGGTCTTCCTGGTCCCGCAGCGGATGTCCTCCCACCTCTTTCGGCAGTGGGTGCCCCGTCTGTTGTGGACCCCCAGGGCCCGGACTTCCTTGGCGATGGCACGCCAAATGTCGACTTTCTGATGGGCGCTGACCTATTTGACATGTACAGGGTGGGAAAGGAATTTTCAACATTTTTCTGCATGTTAGATGTGATTGCCCCCCCTCCCCAACCCTGCCATGTGGCACATGCTCTCATCTGTCGTGCCTTGCACTCCTCATTCGCTCCCCACCCCACCATCTTACATCCACCATACACAACCCAGGCATAGCCCATTCAACGTGCACCCAGTGTACTTACCTGTTGGTCTGGAGGACCGTAGAGTAGCGCATACTGGGGCAGGACCCCATCCACAAGTTTCTCCAACTCTTCTGAAGTGAAGGCAGGGGCCCTTTCCCCAGTCGCAGCAGCCATTGTCTCTTCCAGACCGAGGTCACAGCAGCACTTGCAGTATAGGTCCTCTCTTGTGGATGGTCAGGTCTCGAGTGGTTAAGCAGATAGAAAATGGCAGTCACGCCCGCGGCGGTGCGTACCGCGACCGCCGGCGCACATCGTCATTGGCTCCTGAGACCCATAGGGTTCAATGTTAACCAATGCGCCTTCGCACTGCGGTCTTCGACCGCCTACCGCCACGGTGTGCCACGCCAGCGCGTTGACCTCATATCCCACTGTCACACTTCTCAGGTCAGGCAGCCGCCATTACAAGGGCCCACATGGCTTAATTGCTACTGCGTCACACAGGCCTAGGCCTTGCATTGCCACTCATACAAGCCTTTCAATGCATAGCGATTCGTGTACTGTGCAAGCTGGGTGAACGTACCTGTGGGTTGCTTGACTCTGTGCTCCATGTTGTCCTTCCTAGGCAATGTCCGCTGGGACTTGCGAGGAGAAGGATGAATCCTCCCGTGTACCGACCGCTGGTGGACCTGTCGACAATGGAAGAACGACATATTATACTTCGATACCGACTTGACCGAGCCACTATACATGAACTGTGTGCCCAGCTGGAGCCTGACCTGATGTCCCCCATCCGCCAACCCACAGGGATTCCCCCTCTGGTGCAGGTTCTGTCAGTACTCCATTTTTTGGCAAGTGGGTCTTTTCAGACAACAGTGGCCATGTCATCAGGGATGTCTCAGCCTATGTTTTCTAAGGTTTTGTCCAGAGTGTTGTCTGCCCTGATGAAATACATGCGGAGATACATTGTTTTCCCTGAGGAGGGTGATTTGGCCACTGTGAAGGGTGATTTCTATGCCCTTGGACATATCCCCAACATCATTGGTGCCATTGATGGGACCCATGTGGCTTTAGTACCCCCAAAAGACAATGAGCAGGTGTACAGAAATAGAAAAAATTACCATTCGATGAATGTCCAGGTGGTCTGTTTGGCTGACCAGTACATCTCCCATCTAAATGCCAAGTTCCCTGGGTCAGTGCATGACGCGTATGTCATGCGAAATAGCAGCATCCCTTATGTGATGGAACAGCTACAGAGACACCGTGGTGACTCTGGTTACCCCAACCTGCCTTGGCTATTGACCCCAGTGAGGAATCCCCGGACCAGGGCAGAGGAACGCTACAATGAGGCACATGGGCGAACTAGGAGGATTATAGAACGGACCTTCGGGGTCCTGAAGGCCAGGTTTAGGTGCCTGCATATGACAGGTGGATCCCTAATGTACTCACCAAAGAAGGTGTGTCATATCATCGTGGCCTGCTGTATGCTTCACAATCTTGCATTGCGACGCCAGGTGCCTTTCCTGCAGGAGGATGGTCCAGATGGTGGTGTTGTAGCAGCTGTGGAGCCTGTGGAGAGTGAAGAGCAGGAAGACGACGGGGACGACACGGACAACAGGGACACAGTTATACAACAGTATTTTCAGTAGCACACAGGTAAAAATCACCCATGCCATTTTACATTTACTTCTGCCCTCCTGCATCTCTACTTTCTGTGTTTCCCCCCAGTTCCTTTTAACTGATTTTTGACTTTCCCTTCCCTTTTCAGAGCTGTATGACCCACAGCGTGACTGCTGCTTTGTTTGCCCATGGACTAATGCTTATAGACATTGGTATGTTGTCATCACAATGTGACTGAACATTATTGCACCGTTATGTGTAATACATTTGTAAAGAATACAAGCAGACTCCTGATTTTTGAAGTGCAATTGGTGATTTATTTTAAGTGCTGCATATGGGTCCATGATAGTAAAACGGTGATGGGTGGGGGTGGAGTAATGTCCATGGCAGAGTCCAGTTCTCAGTCGCACAGGTGCATTGTCCATATGCCTGTGGAAGGATGGAGCAGGGGCAGTTCAAGGTTGGACAGGGTGACAATGTGGGACAGTGGGATGACATCAGGGGGTATCTTATGCTGGCGGGGGTCTTGGCATCCTACTCTGTCTTCTTGTGTGATCTCAGGTTCCGCTTGCGGGGTGGTTGATCTTCAGCAGGAGGTGGGGTTCTGGTGGCCTGTCGTTGTGTGGGGGCCTCCTGTCCACTAGCGCCGGCAGAGGTGGTAGGCTGTTCGTGGTCCGGGCTAGTGACAGGGGCCCTTTGGGGTGCCACATGGTCCCGCAATGTGGTGACTATCTGGTTGAGGGCCAGGACGATGGTCCCCATTGCGGAACCTATGTTCCTGAGTTCGTCTCTGAACCCCATGTACCGTTCCTCCTGCTGTGCCTGGATCTCCTGGAACCTGGCCAGTACCGTCGCCATCGTCTCCTGGGAGTGGTGGTATGCTCCCATGATGGTGGTGAGGGCCTCTTGGAGAGTGGGTTCCCTGGGCCGGTCCACCCCCTCTCGCACTGCAGCCCTCCCAGTTCCCCTGTTTCCCCGGGCCTCTGTCCCCTGGACGGTGTGCCCACTACCACTGCCCCCAGGTCCCTGTTGTTGTTGGGGTGGTGGGTCAGCCTGGGTGCCCTGTAGTGGCGGACACACCGCTGATTGACGCGTCCTGGAGACAGAGGCATGGGCCCGCTGGGTAGGAGCTGTGCTGGTATTCCCAGAGGGGGTTGGGTCTGCTGTGGCCTGTGTCTGTGTGTGGGGAACCGACTGTCCAGAGGTCCCCGATGGTCCGGGCTGGTCATCAGGTTCTATGTCGACAGAGCTGCTGTCATCACTGGGGGCCTGTTCTGGGGGTGGGATGGACAAATCTGGACCCTCCTGGCCGGTGTGTTGGCGTTCGGGTCCTGCAGGGGTAAAAGAGTATGGTTATTGCTTCTGTGTGTGCCATGGCGTGCGATTTGTGGGTGCCCTTGTCCCCCAGTGCTGGCATTCCCTTGTGGGAGGAGTTGTGAGGGTGGTTTGTGGGGGGGGGATGGGTATGTGCAGTGGTCATGCTTAGGTGATGGGTGTCCATGGTTTGTGTTGGCATTCAGGGATTGGTGTTGTGTTGGGTGGGTTGTGCTGGTGAGACATTGGCAGGGAGGATGTGTGCGGGGGGGTTGGGGGTGGGGGTGTGGGTTGGCATGCTGGTGGTTGGGGGGGGTAAGGTAGTTGAGATTAGACTTACCAGAGTCCATTCCTCCACCTACTCCAACGAGGCCCTCAGGATGCAGGATGTTCAAGACCTCTTGCTCCCATGCTGTGAATTCGGGTGGAGTGGGTGGGGGTCCGCCGCCAGTCTTCTGCACAGCGATGTTGTGTCTTGACACCATCGACCGCACCTTCCCCCGTAGGTCGTTCCAGCACTTTCGGATGTCTTCCCGGTTTCTGGGATGCTGTCCCACAGCGTTGACCCTGTCGACGATCCTTTGCCATAGCTCTGCCTTCCTGGCTATTGTGGTGTGCTGCACCTGTGTGCCGAATAGCTGGGGCTCTACCCTAATTATTTCCTCCACCATGACCCTGAGTTCTTGTTCCGAGAACCTGGGGTGTCTTTGGGGTGCCATGGGGTGGTGTGGGGTGGTGTTTGTGGTGATGAGTGTGGTGTGTGTGGTGGTGTGTGGTGTTTTGTTCGTGGATGTAGTGTGGGTGATGATGTTGTGTTCCTGTGTGTGTTGGGGTTTTCGATAGCTGTGCTCTCTCTCTCTCTCTCTCGCCTTCTCTCCGAATTTCTAGTAGTGGGGGTTTGTGGGTGATGTGGGTGTGTGTTTTATAGTTGATTGGATGTGTGGGAGTGGTGTTTGTATGTGTATCAGGTGTGTGTATTTCAAATTGTCCAATGTGGCTGTGTTTTGGAGCTGGGTGTGTATTTTGACTGCGGCGGTGTGTACCGCCAATGGAATACCGAGGTTGAAAGACCGCCGCGTGGATTCGTGGGTCGTAATGGCATGGGCGTGTTTGTGTTGGCGTGACGGTGGAGGTTTGGTCATCTCCAGTTTATCGCTGACCGCTGATGAGGCGGCCTTCCGTGGATGTCGGGTTTTTGGCGGCTTGGCAGTTGTGGGTCAGAATGACCGTGGCGGTTTACCGCGGCCGCGGCGGTAGAATGGCGGTCTTCTGACCGGCGGTAAGAGCCTTTTACCGCCGAGGTCAGAATTACCCCCTATGTGTTAATGTGTCATAACTGATGATATAACCTATGTTTTATGATGCTTCGTATCCTTAACTTAGCCAAACTAGAGGCTGGTCAGCACTGGGCCTTGCTTGCTTAAAACGTGGAGACGCGATGAGCTGCCGAGGACTGGAACTGGAGAAAAGGACCTTGAACTGTACAGAGTTCAAATGAGCTCTGCTAGAATTTTCTGCAATTCCCCAGCGGACAGGAGACGATCAGAACAAATTGATACAATTATGTGTAGAGTAGGCTAAATGTACTTTCCTGGGACTTGAACAATGGAACCACTGACTAAGAGACTGAGGGCAACAATTTCATTACCTGAAAAGCTGGATGATGTTCTCATCGACGGAGGGACCAATCATATTAATGGAACTGGATGCTTGAACTGATGCAAACAAGTGGTAAACAAAAACTATAGGTTAGAGTCATAACCACTGATAAGGTTGACCAATTAGCAATTTGTGGGACGGACTGAGAGACCCTAATAAAAAGCCATGACACAAGAAGGAAAATCAGAGTGGAGAGGCAAAAGTTGATGACGTCAGGAGACGCTGTCCGAAGTGCTGAAATTTTGGCTTGCTCCCTGTGGGCCCGAGCCTTGTGGATGACTGATGATCTGGAGACAAAGACTGTCTCATTGGTGATCTATCTTGGATAGGTAGCTATAAATGTTGACTGACTAATGTGTGCTTTTTTCTTCTAGGTACCAACTGCGCTTCTTATAATGTTTTTCTCTCGTAGTTAGATTTTTCCAAATAAATGTTTTTCGCATGAAGACCCACATGCCGATGCTAATCTGAGATAGGTAGGCTGACAAGGGCGACTTAATGGTGACGGTCGACTGACTGATTTGCATTGCTGAAATATTCAATGATTTAGAATTTTGCCGACTTAGATTGTTGTTGTTTGCTTATTAATAAAACCTTGATGCATTGTTGCTCATGATGCTAATAAAGTTTGATTAACCATGGATTCTCGAAATAAAGGTTTTGATTAGTCTTGTAACTAATATGGAATAAAACGAAATAACCTTCTTGAGAGTGATGGTATTTTCTTATTAGTCTAGGTTTATGTTGTTACATGTTTGGTTATAATGTTTAATGTTTTTTGATGTTCCACTGGTTACCACTTAACTAGGATACTCTATGCGATCCAAAAGATTCATCGACCTATATGTGTCCCCTTGTAAGTTTACTTACTCAGGACAAGGCGTGCTGGCAATGTCATTGAATTGGGAGTATTTATTTCAATGGGGGATGGCACAGTTATTTAATTGGGCCATGATGAAGACACTTTGGTGTTGAAATGCTTAGCCGACAATAAATATTGGATTTTTTAGAAGGAGACACGCTGGGTGCGACTTTCCTTTTGCAGTCTGATAGACTGTAGGATTTCGCCTCATATATATATATATATATATATATATAGATGTATATATATATATATATATATGTATGTATATATATATATATATATGTATGTATATATATATATATATGTCTATATGTATATATACGTATATATATATATATATATGTATGTGTATGTACAGATATATATATATATATATATATATATATATATATATATATATATGTATATATACACTAAGCTTCCCTACATATTGCCAATCTAAGGCTTAGCGACCTTGTGTATTAGGCTTGTTATAAACTGCTTTCTTCTTGTGATCATGTGAAACTATACCCTTGTCAATCTTTTCTTTTGTTGCTTTTCTTCTGTCATCAACCTCATTAATGAACTCTTTCTCTACTTGTGTGAGAAGACATGTTAAATTAGTCCTGTGTGCATATGCTGCTCCAAACGTTAATGTAGGTTCAATGAACCCACCTACTATATCCATGTTCTTAACTTTTGCCAATGCTGCTCAAATGCTCATTAATGGGAACAAAAGAGAAAACTAAATCATAATTTGAGTAGAAATACTGATTGTATTCCCGATTGTGCAAACGTGTTGGCAATATGCTTCAACTAATGCCAGAAGTCTGTGGTAAACTGTGATATGTGATTCCTTCTTGTACTAACAAAGGAATTTGTGTACACACATTTTAATCACGCACATTTATTGTATCCACGTGCTCATACAGCAAACTACAATAAACATTGGAAAACAAATCTCCCTTTGTGTCATCTAACTGAAGCAATCCCTCACCCTTATGTAACTTATCCAGCCTAGATGGTGTTATTCTCTTCACTGGAGTTGCTGTACTTTGCATATCTCCTTTCATTGAACCACTCATTTCTGCAATCAATAAAGTGCACACAGTCATACATATTATAACTAAGCCAATGCACACATATTTACAATTATTATGTTTACCCTGTCTGGGGTTCATGGCTTCTGTGGAATCAAAGAGCGAAAAGAAAAAGAAAAATTAAAAAGTAAAGCGAACAAAAATCGAATCCAAAGAAACTTTAAAAAAAAAAACCTTTCTGTACTTATTTTACATCAGTTCTTGATCTTCTAGAAAGTTCATCAAGTTTCAACTGAAAATGTTCTCAAATTAGTTCAAATTTCATTTTCAATATATCATAGGTTGATGATCGCTTATCACTTCCAATGTGTAATGTCTATGTTGGTCAATTGGCAAGGTAATTTCAAAACTCAGTTCAAATGCGATTTCAAGTTTCAGAATGTTTAACTGGAATCTCACGGTAAAAAAAAAGAACATAAATTAATTCTCCATTCGTTTGCAGCAAGATAGATCCATTCAAGTGAAGAGTATTGTCAGCTAAGCATTCTTTTACTTTTTGTTCTCCTCCCAGACCAAACTTCGACTTCACTTTGATTTGACTCTTCAACCGCTTCCGTTACTGTTCGGAGTTTGTCAGCAACCAGTTCAGGTGTGGATGCAGGCCATTGATCTCCTTGTACAGTTCTCTTTTCAGGTGCAACTGGACTCACAATGTTTTCTGTGTTGGCAGGAGTCAGTCGACTTTGACTTTGCTCTCCTGCGCTTTTATCTGCATTGAGAATAGTTGCATCTTCACCATTTCTGCTCCAACCACTTTTTCAGTCCTTCCAGCTTGATCACGCTGAACCCCTTCTTCTTCTGCATTCACTCTTAGGGGGTCAGGCCCTGTGTCTTCAAGAGGACAGAGAACTTTGTGTGTGTGTGACTTGTATGAATCCAGTTAGGAAGACCAGCACACTTCACAGTTGTTGTCATTACCAAGATAACTTGATACGGTCCTTTCCACCTTGGCTCTTGGCAAGTCTTCCACACTTGCTTTTTTATAGGAACCCACTCTGCAGCCTTCAAGCTGTGGCACTGTTCTTGAACAGTTTGAACTATTTCTGTTTCAAACTGATAAAGAGCGAATCACATCAGCCAGACCTTTGCAATCATCTAGCACTAAGTCATCTGTTATGCTCACAAATGCATTTTCAGGCACTGTTGGTAACCTCATTGCATGTCCCATAAGGATTTCATGTGGTGACAGTACTGTCTTCCTGTCAGAGGTGCTACTCATGCTCATCAGGACAATTGGTAATGCATTAGGCCAATTCAACGTTGTAGAAGCACAAACTTTTGCCAATCAAGCTTTTAGTGTTCTTTTAATTTGTTCCACCAATCCAGATGCTTATGGTCTGTAAGTTCAGTGCAATTATTTCTCAGTGTTCAGTGCGGCACAATCCAGATGCTTCTGGTCTGTAAGTGCAGTGCAATTTTTGCTCAGTGTTCAGTGCGGCACACAACAATGTTATGATCTCCTTATTAAAATGAGTTCCTCTATCTCATTTTAAAGAAGTCAGGAAGCCAAACCTTGGTATTAGTTCCCTGAGCAGCAGCTTGGCTTCAGTAAGACTGTTTTTCCTACGTGTTGGATAGGCTTCTATCCAGTGGGAAAACACATACACAATTACCAGCACATACTCAATCCATTGTAAGCAGTCATCTCAATAAAATAAAGCTGCTTTCTGTTAAATGGACCTCTAGATTTGCTTTTGTGGCTCAAATTAACCACAGTGTGTTTTCCTATATACATTTGTTGATATGTAACACATCTGTGACATACCGCTTCTGCCATTAACCTAAGTCTGGGGTTATACCATGTCTGTTTAAATGTGCAAATCATTGCATCTCTGCTGAGATGAACTTGACCATGATATTATCTAGCCATAGAGGTCAAAAAACAACCTGGCAACACAGTTTTCCCCTCATTTCAAATCCTTCTTCTCTATGTACAAAACCTGCTTTACTCCAGCATCTGTATTCTTCCTCTGTTGCCTCCTCCTGCAATATTTTAATTTAATCCCACTGACTTTAGAAAGCTTTTTCTTGTCTCACCGGTGTCACTTGCACCTCCCCACTCTGCCTTGAAGGTAACGTACAGAATATCTGGTAATTTGGTCAGCATAGGCATTTCCCAACAAGACATAATCATTTGATTTCCGGTGGGCTGCACACTTTACAACTGCAATTTTCTCTGGTAACTGAAAGGCATTCAGTAGATTGTGAATTCTTGCACCATTTTGGATGGGTGATCCTGAAGAGGTCATAAAACCTTGCTGGTGCCATAACTGCATAAAGTAATGAACCACACCAAATCCATATTGGCTATCTGTAAATATTGTCACTTTAAGCTGCTCAGATATGCAGCATGCTCTGGTGAGTGCAACTAATTCAGCTAATTCAGCAACTTGTCCAGAAATGACTCCCTGAAGCCATGAAGCTTTGACTACTCCTGAGATGGTGCAGATTGCATAACCAGCTCTCAGAGTACCCCTGTTGTCTCTCAAACAGGAGCCATCAACAAAAACAACTTGGTAATTCTCCTCTAAAGAAGTATCCTGAATATCAGGTCTGGGTTTGGTGCATAGCTCAGTGTCTTGAAGCAGTCATGTTCCATTTCATTAACACCATTTGAATCTTCAACATTAACAAGTAACAATGTAGTTGGGTTCAATGTTGAACACCTCTTGACTGTCACAATTGAAGTACCAAGATTTAATAACTCATAATGGGTAAGATGGGTACCAGTCACATATTGTGTGTTGGTTCAGGTCAAAAGGACCTCAAACGAAAGTGGAACATAAACATTTAAAGGGTGTCCCATCACAATGCCTTCGCACTGACTGATGCTTTTACCAGTGGAAGCCATGGCTTTTAAACAACCAGACAAAGCTGCAACAGCATAATCCAGAAAATATGCCACTGGTATGTTTGTTCCGCCATGCAAGTGTGTCAAACAAAAATAGCACAACCATCACGTTCATGACAAAAACACTGAAACACTTTTTGTGTAATCAGGCATTCCCAAAGCTGGAGGTCTGCACAAACTCTCTCTCAACTTATTGAAAGCTTTCATGCATTCATCATCAAGTGGAACAGGGTCAGTAATTTCTTCACGCATTAGCTTCTGCAGTGGTTTCGAAATTACTGAAAAATCTGGGATCCATTGGTGACAGTAGCCCACCATGCCCAAACATATTCTGACATCTCTTTGTGTGACTAGGGGATTCATCTGCATAACAGTCGTAACTCTTTATCAGGACACTTTCCTTGCACCTTTCTCAATTTGATGGCCCAAATATCCTACTTCCTTCTGGCAATACTGTCATTTGGTAAGGGAACCTTAAACCCGTTTTTGCCACGTGATTCAACTCCGCTATTGTATCTTGTCTGCAAACTTCGTGTTTATCAGATCATCAATGTATTGCACTTAAACAGACTGAAACGGCACATTCAAGGACTCAAGATTCTTTTTCAGGGTCTGAATAAAAATTGACGGTGATTCTGAAAACCCCTGTGGAGTACGGCACCATGAATACACATGGTTACCGAATCTGAACAAGAAAAGGAACTGACTATCCTTGTGCAAGGGCACCGAGAAGAACACATGTGACAAATCAATAACGGGAAACCATTCTGCTTCACATCTAATGTGGAATAAAATTACTGGTGAGTTCGGTATGAAAGGACAACAGGATATTATAATTTTGTTCACCTTTCTCAAATCCTGTACTATGCTGTATTTCCCACTTGACTTTCGCAATCCCATAATTGGAGAATTGCATGGGCTAGCCATCACTTCTTTTAAAACTCTCAGCTTGACAAAGTCTGCAATTATTGAAGTAATTCCTTCAATTACTTGTGGACTCATGCTATATTGTGGAATTCTGGGAAAACTGCATTTGGCTTTATGGTTACTTTGATTGGCTCAACACCTCGTATGAGTCCAATATCTTTTTCTGAGAGATCCCAAACTCTCAACATTATGGTGTCCTGTAATTCATCAGGCAACTTCTCTAACTGTCATGACAGGAAACAACGAAATTAGAGAATACATCTCATCAGTTTGGCTGGAAGTTTCATCATCACAATTTGTTTGAATTGTTATCTCTTCATGAGTACAAGTGATGGAACATTTTAATTTGCATTGCAAGTCTCTTCCTAATGACTCACAGGATTTGAATCGCAGACTACGAATTGGTGCAAATCCTTAAGTGCACCTATTTTGACTGGATTCAAATCTACTTCTACAGATCTGACAGTAGAAAGAGTTGCTCCAGTGTCAACCAGAAATGAAACATTGTGACTCATAACACTTGCATTCATATAAGGACTACACTGATCTATCTCCGGTGAGGCAGCCAACACACTTTCTTCCTCTTCTGAACTTTCACTCTAATATTTTCAATTACTCTTTGGTTTGTGTTCTACTGAGGAATCATTACCTGTTGCTGTGCCATTACAGCCTGAGGAATCTGCATTTGCTGTGGGGCCTGAATTTGCTGCTGGGTAAATTGTACTTGTTGTTGGGGAACTTGCATTTGTACTGCTCCAGTAGGAACATTCATGTTTTGATTTGAACTCTTTGATTTTGAAATTGACTGTTGTCAACCATCTGTGCAACACCACGACCTTTCACCAAATTATTTATGTTATTATATGGACACTCCCATTTCCAATGTCCAACGTTGCTGCACGCATGACAAGGAAGCATTTTCTTTATATTTTGAACATCAGCCACATTAACAGAATTCTATGACCTCTACCTCTAAGCTAAGGCACCATATTGCCCTTCTGTTGTGCTCCATGCATTCCTGCAGTGATCACCATTCCCTGTGATCACTGCATACCTGCTGCTTGGGCAGACTTAATTTGCATCACCATCGCTTTTTCCCTTAACCTCTTTTGTTTTATTTCAATTTCATCACTACAGTATTTTGCATACTGCTGTACTTCATCATTTGGTTTTCCCTGCCAGCAAATCAAATAGTTCTGAACCATATTGCGAACTTCAGGCTTCAATCCCTGAACACATTTAAACACAAAATTAATCATATCTCTTGGTTCAATAATTTCTGTGCCACCCTATGGTTTAAATGCTTGCAACAGTCTCTCATAATAAGCATGAACAGACTCTTTTGTCTCAGGAGCTGTCCTTTCAATCCTCTGCCAATCAACATCTTTGGGGAAAACTCTAGTTTTCAATTACCTTGTAGTTGCTTTTAATCACCTCTTCAGATGGCGCAGCTATTACTGCATTCCTTGGCAGCTCATGCATTGGCCAATCAACACTCTGCTTGGACTCGACCCACAAATCTGCTGGAACCACAATATCAAACAAAGTGTTTAAATCTTCCCGCAAACACTTTGCAAGATTAACAAACCTTTCCGTTTATTGGTACTGTTCCACTGGTTTCTCCCTCAACTTTGGGTAATCATTAGTAAATGACAAAATGTCACTTTTCCACCTGCCAAATTATGACCACAGCCGGGTGTCCGCCACAAGTAGGGCGGAACTCTGGCTGTGGCCACCCTGGCAGATGGCGGTAAGGTGGCACTGCTACCACCAGCAGCGCCACGCCAGTAGACTGCCGCCAGCCGTGTTATGACAAATAATACGGCCTGGAGGTGTTCTGCTGGCTGGGCGCTGGTGGTGGTAGCAGCGCCCCGTCCCGTCTCCTGCCGGAAGACCCCCTGGGTCCAGGTAAGTCGGGTCTCTGACAGGGGAGGCGGGTGGGGGGAGTTGTGTGTGTGTGGGGGTTTGTGTGCATGTATGTGTGTGCGTGTATGCGGGTGTGTGTTCAGTGTTGATTGCATGTCTGCATGTATGGAAGTGTGAGTGTGTGTATGTTTGAAATCATAATGCATGTCTGCGTGTATGTTTGGAAGTGTGGGTGGATGTGTGTGTGATTGGATGTATGCATGCGTGTATGTATGTGTGAATGAGTGTGTGTCTGCGTTTGTGTGTGTGAAGGGGGGGCATGGATGTGGGGGTGAGGGGGGTGTTTTGGGAGGTAGAGGGGTGGATGGGTGGGTCTCTGGAAAGGTGAAGGGGGTGGGGGGCACCTATCAGTGACAGGGAACAAATTCCCTGTCACTGATAGGGCGTACCGCCATGGTTTTCATGGTGTTACGAACGCCATGAAAACCATGACGGTAGGCGGGGTCATAATCCCGCAGGCGGCACACTGGCGGCCACTGGGCTGGATATGGATATCTGTTGATGGTACTACCGCCACATTATCGCCGACCGCCGGGGTCATAATGACCCCCTAAGTTTTCAGAGCTGGACCATCCTTATCTTTAACACAAATTTGGACTTGCATGTGTGGGAACTGGCTAACACACCTGGGCAAAACAAAAATATAAAACAAAAATAGTTTGGAAAAATCAGCTAACTTGGGTAGCTTACTATAAAAAATACACTAGTGTAAGTATCTAAGCTGAAAAGGAAACAAGAAACCACAATATGAGGTATACCTCTCCTCATAGTACAGCAGACAGGAAAGTTTCATCGAGTAGAACGTTCACCATAGTGCAGTACCAGTAGACAGCAGCATCAGGACAGTGCAGAAAAGCTAATGGGCAGTTAGAACTAAAACGAAACTCAGAACATAAATAAGTATGGCAGAAGACTTGGAAAGGGACAGGGGGTGATAGCATGAATAACCAAAAATAACTCTCAGGCTTCAGCAGACAGCCATGGACTTCACCAGACTCTATCACACTAACTAAAACTTGCAAAAGTCTCTCCCTAACTAAAAATGGCTATCAGTTTTTGATTGATTCTCAGGGTGGGCTCATCTTGCACATAAGAATCAGCATCCAGTTAGAATTCCACCCGCCCATCTGTTTTGCAACTATTCTGGATTTTCTTCGAGAAAATACATGATCTTTTTGATTAATTAATACAGTTCTGCCAAAATATTACATTTTCTAGTTGACTACAACTTCAGGATCCTTCCTCGTGGTATATAGGGCAAAATGAACAATTCTCATGTGAAATTAATAAGGCTTCCTGTCTTGTTTGACAGCTAGAACAAATACTGTTACTTTGTTGACATAAAAATATGTTCTTGGTCTTTAATACAATAGGACATTCAACAATAAATGAACAACCTAGGAAATAATTCAGGTCAGTGGGAACCGAAGGAGTTGGCATTTCTTCACTGCTACTGAAAAAAATGAATCTTCAGGCCTAGTCTAGCTAAGAAAGCCTAAATGCATATTAATACAATTAATCCACATAAATTAAATGGTACATTTTACAATTTAAATCAAATATGCAAAGCAAATTATTTAAATGCAAACATTATTTACAACACATTAAAACATAATTTAAACGTGCATTTATTTTTCTGCACACATAACTCACATTAATAAATCCATTTAAATCAATAGAAGTATGATTAATTCATGTTCCTTTGGTATTCTTAATATACTTAATTTCTAGTGTTTCTCTAAAAATAATACTTTCAATATTAATGCATATCAGTAGTTCACTCAAATATAAAGGCACAATATCTCTTCATGTTACAACACAAAGTTAAATACGAATGGAGGCCACATTATCCACCATAATTCAAACGTGCACATTTTACATTTTGTATTAACTTCTCTGTTTGTCTTTTAAATGAAGATTTATAAGTCACCATATGCTAACTTCTATGCTACTAATAAATTAGTAAAATGTGATCTCTATCACCACCTTGCACTGGTCTGTCTTACTGGGTTCCCCAGTCCTGTATAATGTCCCTTTTAGCTGCCATAATTCCCACAGTCAGCTTGTGTGTCTGTTGGTCTATGTCTTTCAGTGCTACTAATATGATGAAGTGTGGCATTATGTGTGGCTCCATGCCTAGCTCAGTTGTTAGTTCCTCTCCCACCTCCACCCAAATGTCTGCATCTATGGTGTGTCAGAGGTTCCTTCTTTGGTTTTAATCTTGAGGCACTCTCTAGTCCCATTTTGTATAGTTTAGTGCTGTAATAGTATGCATAATGCAGTATTAAAGCTACATCAATATGAAGTTGGCCCATATCGCGATCTCCCAGTGGTGATACAGCTCATCCTCACAGTCTCTCTCATCCAATGCTCCCAGGTCTCGTTCCCATATTTCCCTAGGCCTTTGTAGTCTGAGGTATTGTTATTAGTGAACTATATATCAAATTTATTGCTCGTTTACATTGTTCATAAGTGAGGATACTTCCAGACAGTCAGTCTCCTGGCTTCGCAGTGCATTTTTAAGTTTCAAGTATTTAAAGTACTGTGTTGCTCTGAGCCCAAAATCCTACTAGAGCTGTGGAAAGCCTTCCACACCCTCTGCCCCATGATATCCACTAGTGTAGATATAGAGCAATATGGTCTCAGCCTCTGAACACTTATAATTGTGTGACGTCATCCAATAACCCTCTCCCCATTACAGTTTTTTTTCAATGTTTACAGGTCTCCCTCCGACAACCACTGTTGGTATTGTCTATGGTTTGATAAGTGCACTTGTAGCTTGCTTCAATGGTCCCATTTCTTCTTCGTTTGTACAGATAATGCAAACAAGTGTTTTTCCAATTGTCAGCATTTCTAACTTGCCTGATAGTTTGCAATTTGGTGCAAAAGCCCAGTCATTAACTACGACCAACTAGAAGACCCAGTAATTGTATCTGCCATTTGTCGCCCTGTACAGCACTGAACGTGTTATGTGCAGTTCTTCCCGGTCTCACAATAATGTAATGTAATTTAATATATAATAATGTACGAAGGTCCCTCTTAACTGCCTTGAAGAAAACCTGTGGAATATAGTAAGGAATATTCTGAACCACGTAGAGGTAGTGATGCTATTAAATTGTTTTGAACCTGGCTCCCTTCCCACCTACAACATGGGAGCGTAAGTGCCTGATTCTCCGTGTATTTAAAGACGCTAATCACCAGTCAAAGAGCACGTTCTGATCCCAGGCTATTTCTAACCCCAAAAAACCAAACCTACTCATTTGTACCCTCAGCTTGGGCATGTGAATTCACATTTTCTCTCCAGCATCAGATGGAAATAATGTTGATTCTGGATAATTTATATTGTGTCTCAATCCTTTTTCAAGCACATGGAATATGCCCATTAATCTAGGAAGAGTTCAGCTCAGACTTGCCCATAAAGGAATATTTAGGCTTCTCCTTTGGCTCCCATCTGAAGACCTGCCCTAATCCATTAAGTCATGGGCTCCACTGCCAACAAAAAGAGAATCCAGTCATATTTTCAGGTCATCTCTGCCTGGTCCCCTTCCCTCCCCGCCAAAATGTCTATGATGCCATCACATTGATTCCTATTGCTGCAGTGTGCTCTGTGTAGAGAAACCTACCCAATGCTCTGTATCCCATATCAATGCCAAATTTTTGTATTACCTCAAATAAAGAATATCAACCAATAGAGGAAAATACCTTTTTGACTCTAGTCTAGCGTCTAGTTATAAAATGTCTTGAGGGTCTTGTATATCATTTAATCTCACCATCAAGTTATTTAACCACCTGAGATGTAGCTGGATGGAAAGTCCCAGTATGAATCCTGAATGATAATGGTGAATGAGTGTGGAAGCCACTGTGAGGAGCTTGTTGGCATGTACCATAGCTAACTTTAGTTTTTACATTCATGAGTGAGATTGAGTGGTTTAAGGAGCAGTCTTTTGGCAACTTGCCTTCCTTGTGAATGACAACAAAGAGTACATAGTGGACATCTTCTAGGAGCTAGCCTAGTTCCCTCGCCTTTCATAAACACATGCAGCATAGGGTCCACCCCATCACTGATGATAACCTTTTGAACACTTCTACCAGTAAGCCTTGAGGTCTTGGGACCCTGCCTGTTTGCTTCTGTGAAATCGCTTCCCTATTTCAATTTGTTGTAGGAAATCCATACACAGTCCCCTCCCACAACACTCTGCAGCCCTGTATAATGTGCAGCCAGGATACTGGTGGGGCAGAAACAGGTAAAATTATGACAGGGTATCCTTGATTCAAGGATGATTACAGAGCATGTCACCATTCTTTTCTATGAAGGCACTAATATGTGCATCTGATATAGAGCAAGTAAGCCTGCATGTATATGTGATTTATTGTCCTAAAAAGAGTGGCAGACTGATATGGACAGGGCAAAAACTACCTAATAGTCCGCTGGACGGGGCATACGATCAGTCTTGTTGAAAGTCTGAGATCCTTAATGGCCAAAATTAATAGGCTGAAACATGTCAACAATTCTGCAAGAGGGTGTGGGGATACTAATAATAAAGTATACCTAGGGTGCCAAATATTAAAGGAAAACTAGTGTTTTCCTAAGATATTCATATTCTGTAGACTGCATTAGGTGTTGCTATAAGTGCTCCCTGGAATATGGTTGAGTCTATCCTGTTTATAGGGATCCGATGAGGAAGCATACAGGTAACAGAGTGTGTGAGGGTTTAAAAAAAACACAACTGAAAGGAGTTCCTCTCATGGCTTCTACTTTACTCTGAGTCCCCGGGCTTAAATAACAGGCATTTAGGATACTTTTGCATGCTTATGGCTGGCCAGGGAGACAGTTTCCAGTATCCCACTAAAAACGCTGTCCCTCCCTCTCCCAGGCAAAGTCACTTTATTTGGGATAATAGGTGATTAGCCCTGTATAATCCTTGATAGTATACAGTGAAGGTATGAACAAAGGGGCATATTTACAAGAAATTATACATTGCTATGTTACGCTGCAGTGTAAATAAGTTATGCTGCTCAGGAATCCATTATGATGCCATGGATGCGCCATATTTACAATACCCGGCAACATGGCAGAAGGCTCTAAGGTGCATCAGAAATTCTGATGCATCTGTGGGAACTTAGCTGTAACAAGTCAGCCCCAAAAGTGGTGCATTGCTGAAGTTGGCCTCACAACTCACGCAACTTCAGTGATGTGTCAAAATTGTGAGGTGCTGCGTCAGTTTTAATTGATGCAAGTCAGCTAATGTTTTTGGATCAATGTAAAAGACTGTAAAATGATGGAATATCACCTTTTAAACTTTTACATTGGTCCTGGATGTAAGAGGTTATGTATACAGAATGTATATTTGTCACATTACAGTGGGCATAGTCTACTTATTGTATGTATAGACCTGAATATGTGTAACATAGTGAGTGACAGTGTAATGTAAGTGAATAGAAGTATATGTTGGAATGTGAAGTGGAAATACATGTATTACCTACCTTATGTGTGTACTTACCTTTTGTTCTTTGGAGTATGCAGACTTGGACTTGAAGACCCATCCCTCCAAAGAGAAGTGACCATCCTGGCCTGTCCCTTGAAAAAAGTGCACAACGTCACATAGCCTTGCTGCAGAGGATGATGAAATCATAGGTGCCATGGTGCCAGATTGACACATGTGTAGACCTACTATTAGTAGAGGGGTGTGATTTAATGACTTATTCCAGTGTTTTAGGTGACTTCAGATGGTTCCATTCCTATAGAAAAGCCACTGCATCGTTCCTATGTATGAGTTTAGGAGGCATAGGAATTGTGATGCATCCCAGGCTAAAAATGATTCATCTCAAAGATACGCCACTCATTGGAAAACTTGTCAATGTCACTGAGCCAGTCTTAAATCAGCTTTTACGAGGGAACGCCTACCCTGCATATATTAATACATGTGTGGTGCAGCCTGTTCCAGCACAGGTATTTTTTAATGCAGTGCTACAAAAACTGATGCATTGGGCCTAATGCGTCGCCTTGTAGATATAAAGCCATTAAAGTGCTGCCACTGTAGCAAAATAAATGATGCAACAGCGGTGCAAGCTCCTTGTATGTATCCCTCAATGTCCCTAACTACCAACTAAACCTCAACCTCTGCATCCTTTAACTTCTCTCCCATCTGCATCTCTCTGCCCTTCTATTCGTGCATGCCATTACTCACATTGCCTTATTGCCTACCTCATGGATTCTTCTCTGGGTAGCTAAGAAGTGCTTCTTGGCTTCTTCTTTGTATACTGCATATTATTCCTAGTGTGTGCATTCCAGCTGTCTGATTGGCAATGTCTGCTGTGTTCTAACTATTCCCCTTTCTCCGAGCTACAAATTGTACAAGGAGTATCATTGGCTACTGATCATCACAGTGCATATGAGAAGTACAGCAATATGAAAAATCTTTATGGGTGAACAGAAATCTACTCATTAATATTGTTGGTTCGATTAACACGGTAAAAGGCTGCACAATTATTTTCTCATGGGTCATTCCTACCATCCTAGGGTAGCTAATTCTCGTCTCACTATTTCTGCCCTCACATAACATACATTGCAGCACCAGTTGCAGTTGCAGAATGTCGATGAAAATGTGGTACCAAATAATCTGTGTGGTGGAATGTGTTGGTGTACTAATTCCAGGCTTTGTCCTCGGTCATGACAGGAGTCATGTGGTATGGATGGTTTTGCCTCAGAAAATGACTCTAGGCAGGTTAGAGTCTTTTTTTTTTTACTCTAACCTGCCTAACGTCATTTTTTGGTGCAAACCCCCTTCTTCCATACCCCCAGCCCCACCCGACTAACGTCTTTTTTTTACGCTAGCCTACCTTGCACCATTCCATAAATATGGTGCCCGGCTGGTGCACAGAAATGTTGCAAGCCGGTGCTAAACTTTTTGGTGCAAACTGCATAAGTGCAGTTTTGCACCAAAAAGTATAAATTGGGGCCTAAATTCTACCCGAAAACTTGAGGAAGAGCCAGCTTCGACTAAAAAGTGAGACTTTAAGCGGAGGCAGGAATGCCAGCTTTGCTGTGTCACACTGGCAGGAGTACCTCAAGTCATAACACTTTCACGCTGACCTGATAAAATAAAGAACTTGCCCCGACTAGAACACACATATTTTAAAGTTACAAGTCAGAATGCACGAGATTAGCTGCAGTTCTACTAATACCCGCCTGTGCTGCCCAGACATTATCTGCATGCTATATTTCAAACATTAAACGCTGCCAGGGGAATTCCAGTGTAATTTTGTGTTCTCTCTTTTCTGAGCTGTTCCCAGCGGTTGAAGATAGTCTATGAGTGCCAACAAAATGCTCTCTGGTGCATTGCTTAAGAGCTGAGAGTTTTTAGTCCCTGCCATGATAAAGCCCTGCTTCTCAAATTAAACTTAATATAAACAAGGATTGAGGGCTGAAAACGTGGTACTAGATAAAAACTGCAAATATTGGACGTTTTAGTGTTCATGTGGTTTCACTCTCTTAAACCCGAGTAAAATGTACTCCTATTTTTCATAAATCATATCCATATCTGTTTGGGTTGTATTATGCTGGTTCCATTCCGCACAATGTTTTGTCGGTTCATGTGGCTTTAAAGGCCCAATGGACTAAGAAATGAATTGCAAAAATTGGTTGCAAATTGTGCACTGACTTCGAATGAGTTATGATTTTGCAAACAAACCTATGTGATAAAAAGTTGGTTCACAAAAAACCTTAATTTGGATTGGGTTACAATTCAGATTATCTCATCAGTATTCATGGCATAGGTCCAGTGCTAAACTGGTAAAATAATAAATGCCGGTGTCCAAAAGTTTGCTAAGAAGCCTGCAGCCTGCATGACAAATGCTAAGGCTGCAAAGTACTATTTCACCTAATGCCGCCTTAATCCACCACCTGACACTCCCTGCTTCTTTATTTCACTCCTATATGTTTTTTTTCGTTCATGCTCTCTCTCTTTGTCACTATTTTTTTATTTCTCCTTCCTTCCCTATTTGTGTTTTTCTCTCTCTTGCTGTCAGTCCCATAAATGTCAACATTTCAGAATGGATAAGTGGGAGATTTGATAAAATAAATCGGGAGAATGGATTTTCCCCTTTGATTAGATCAGAACGAGAGGCAAGTTCAGACTGGAGACTGCTAAAATAAAGCCATTTTGGACTTCAACATTGTAAATCTGCCTGAACAGGGTCTATCAGCATGTATGAAGTCCTGAAAAATGAGTACCAGTAACCACTAGATAAAATTTAGCACAGGGAAGGTCACAAATTGCGACTCACTTCAGTTGGAAGCCATTGCAGGTGGCCTGCTGGGGTCCACAGACCACGTTGTCTGTTGTCATATTATAATAGTGTACATTGTTTTAAAAAAATGCAGCCTATGTTCCTTGAAGGAGCCAGGTGTACATTTAGGAAAAAAAATACTTAAAAAAAATAAGTTTTTTAAGAGTTGACAGTGGTCGTCTGAACCAGTTCCCGCTCCCAAAGTTTTAATTTTCATTCACGAAGCAGAAGGGGTCTCAGAGAACCCCTGCCCCTTTCTGAACTCGTTACCCACGCCTTTGAGGAGTCGGAAATATAAAAATGGTTTGCAATGAAAAATGCAGTTTCAAAGCATTGATATGTAGCCTTCCGAACTGCAGTTTGGAAGAGATGCCCTCATTACTCCCCTTCCAATTGAGAAGAAAGCAATTCTAAACCCGTTTTGCGAATCTGTAACCTGTTACAGAATCACAAATTCGTTTAGTAAATTACAAAAAGGCATTTATGGGTTGCAAACCCTGTGATTTTATGATTTGTAAACTTTGTGGCTGCTAAATGGCTTTGTGCACCTGACCCCTAATTCTAAAAAAATAACATATCAAGCAATAAAAATGACCTTTAAGTAATTCTTCTAATAGACTTATCTTTTCACTTATGTTTGAATTTAGTCGTCATCCATTGTGAAAGTTCTTTGAAGGTCACCAGGAGCATGAGTGTAAATGCTGACTTCATATTTTTAAAGAGAATGTTGGGATGCATGGATATAAAATCTCTACACCCAGACGCTTTCATGCTTAATCAAGCGCACACTAAGGTGAACACACCAACACACAGGTATGTCTGAGTCACAGGGAGTGACAGCACTAGTAGTGATACCATTGTTGCATTTCTGCAGTGGCGTGATTGGTGAGAGTGTGTGGTTTAGATGTAACGTTTTGCCATGAGGCAGCACAGCAAAGCGCCTTGCTGCACTGCCCTGAGTCAAAAAAATGCACTGTATTTCTAAGATACAGTGCATTCCTGTCCGCTTCTACAGCTCTGGTTCAAAGTGGGCTGCCATGCTTCAATGCAATCACCCTTGCACCATGGTGCAAGGTGTCTCCATTGCGGGGATGATTGTTTTTGTGCAGGAAGGAACACCTTCTTTCAAAAAACAATCGCAAGAGGCGTTTTCCTCGCAGAACGCAGCACACATGGAAAAAGGAAAAACAAGTATTTCTCCACATTGCTCTTCCCTTTTGCCTCCCCTGGGGAGGCATAGGCTTTAGACATATTTACATGTTTACAGATCCTTGTAAATCTGGGAATGTGTCAAAATGCATGGGTGTTGCATAGGAACACTCAACGCAATGCCCATGGAACACCTTTTTGACGCAGAGTAAGGCAACTCAGCGCCTTGTGCTGCATTGCCTTAGTCCATATCCAGCCTTCAGTAAACAATTAAAATGTCACGATACCTCTTGCAATTAATGTCCCTGCTAGGGAGAGAGGCAGGAGTTTTGTCTACCGGTAGCTTTGACTCACCATAAAGTAGTGCAGGAGGTTAATGTGTCTGTTGCAAAGTCCAGAGCTATATTTTATGTGGCTAGCTGAGTGGTAAAGCCAGCCTTTACAAGCGATTTAAAACAAATGAATGTATGTGAAAGGGGGGCTATGGAGAGATGAGGAGCACAGCGGGTGGTAGTGAGGGAATCAGAGGAGGAGGTCATGGGTGGCAAAAAAGACTGTCGCGCAGGGTGCCACCAGCTCTAAACCCGGCCCTCTGTGTACACACAAACATGCACACATACAAACATGCAGTCCCAGACTTAGGCTCTCAATCACCCAAAACTCAGACATTTTGGCCCTCAGGTACTTACTGACATGCTCTGCCACTTTCATGCAGTCACATGTTAACTATGCCCTACCCAGGCACTGACATTTTGTGGCATTCATATATCTAAACTCTTAAACATTGAATCAATCACATACAATAGCACTCACACATACTAACACGTTGGCACACAAAAATCGAGCAAAAAACACATACACACATACATAACACTTACAATCACATATTTAAAGATTGTTTCACTGGAAGCTTGCACAATCAGGCACCTACAAAGTCAGCTTATCACTATGTTCAAAGCTACAATTTATACATTGACAAACACCTTAAGAAATCATACCATACCACACCCAGATGCTTATCCACCCAAGCGTTCCTACACATGGGTCCTCATTATGAGTACTGGCAGAGTGTAAAATCTGCACTTGTAATTAATGGTACTGCATGAGAACATTCCACCAGTGCCACTGTGTGAACTCAGTTTTACCAGAAGTAAAACTGCACGGAATTCAAAATTCAGTGGAATTTAGCTGTCCAATTTACCACTAGCTCTAAGCAGGTGGTAAATGCGAAATGGGGCTTCTGTGTGGGGTGGGGGTGGCAAGAGGGGCGTGGGGAGAAGGGAAGGAGAAGAAGTGGCCTGGCATGGGGAGCATTGCATGCTGCTTGTCAGAGAAGAAGGTCAGCTGGGGCTGAGGGATGAGGCATGGCTGCTGTTGCAGCTGATGCTTAGAACAATTTTACAGGCCTTTCTTTTTGTCGAGTAGGATTGGGTCTGGTATTCCAGCACCTGGGAAAACTGAGTGCAACAACAGCAGGCCATTTGTGATCATGTGGAATGTAATCCCAAATGAGAATTCTGCTCTGCCAGACTCACAATGAGGGCCCTATCCTGTTAATAAGCAGGCATTCATGTGTCGTAACAACTGGCTACTAAGGGCCTGATTACGATCTTGGCGGATGGAATGCTCCGTCACAAACGTGACGGATATTCCATCTGCTGTATTACGATCTCCATAGGATAAAAAGGGATTGCAATATGGAGCACGGGAAATCTGTCACATTTGTGATGGAGTAACCATGCCCACCAAGATCGTAATCAGGCCTTAAGTTGTTTACACCCATGTAAATATGCTTCTATGTGCCACCCATTTCAAAATGTAATTCCTATAGCCGCCCATATTGTCATAACCATACACCCATTGAAACATTCATATATATTTATGTAACAGAGAAAGAAATTCTCAAATCCTGAAATTTACTCACCTACATACTTAGATAGCCAGTAATTCAAACAGACCATGACAAAAAGCCAACCACCAACTTATGGATAATCATACACAAACAATTACAGAAACAGGCAATCAGAAACATAGATACTAATACAATCAGACAGTTGCATGCTTGCATAGGTGGCAGAATAATTCATACTTCTTCAGTTTCCACCATTGACCTTTACATATATTAAAACAGCTGCACACTTTTTACTAAGTTTTCAAATTTGGTCTTCTGATTGCATCACTTGTATTTGTGATTATTTTGTTGCTGGTAAATGCTAAGGCTGGTGATTAGGGATGGCATATTAACTGCTCCTAGAACATGTGGCCAAACAATAATTGCAGGCAGTTATGAAGGATGAGTTGGGGGCATGGCCAAGATGGTGACTGGTGCGGACGGTAGGTGAATAGCTCTGCTCCCGACCCCAAAGCAATCCTACTGGTACACCCCACACAGACCCCCCCAGATGCCAGATTTGCAATCCCAACAGTCCTGGGTGTGCGGAGTTGAGACGAGGGGTCCTGTTTCACTCGCTGGTGTTGGCCGGGGAACCTAAGGGCTGTGCGGCCTGCTGGCCGACTGGAAAAAGGAGGCGGGACCCTGATGCAGCCTGTTCTGGTCCTGGGCAGAGTGAGAGGATGCAACACGCTGGGGCCCTGCATGCCGGAATGAGTCTGGCCAACAGGGGAAAACGTGACTGCTGAGGCTGGCGGTGCAGGATGAAGCGGTAAGGAGGAAGCGCGGTGTGCTGGAGGCGCCGCACTGCCCAGGAAGCCCGAGAGACACGAGAAACGCTACGGAGAGCACGCGCCTGCACTGCAGGTCGTGTTGAGCTCGCTGGGATCTGGACGTGAGGTGAGTGTGCAGTTCCAATTGACCAGGGAGGGGGGTCCTTCCTTTGACATTTTGAGAAACCCCTGGCAAGGTCCTGAAGGGCCTATAATCAAGGGAGCCGTGCATTGACTGGTCATAGCAAACACTATGTAGTTGAATGCTCTACAGTGGCTAGGGAAGACAGATATGTGCTGCTGGAGGGCTCCCTAGATGGCAATTCCCTATCCATGGCTGGAATATATGCCCCCAATTCAAAACAGGTGAATTTTCTGAAGTCAGTTACACCTACACTCTTCCAAGCCCCAGCAGCTGATTGCATATGTGGGGGCAATTTTAACTGCATACCAAATGTGGATATAGACAGATCTCGTCTGCCGTTGGCGGGCACTCCCAGCTGTACAATGGCAAGTGAGTTGCATCTTTCGATGTCAGAAAAGGGGCTCCATGACATATGGCGTCTTTTACACCCCCAGGATCGAGAATATTCTTTCTACTCCCCAGTCCATGCGATACATAGACTTGCTATTAAGCCCTACTGGTTTGGCCCATAATGATTTGAGGGTGGACTACTTAGCTAAGACATTGTCAGACCATTGCCCATTGAGGGTCAGCATGCACTGGGGCAGACCGTGCACCTCTATACCTACATGGCAGCTACAGCCTGACATGTTTGTGGATCCTCCTTTGCGCAAGGAAGTACTTGATTGCATCTTCAATTACTTTGTATTAAATGGAGGGACAGCCAGGACACTTGCTGTGGAAATGGAAGCCCTCAAGGTGGTGGTGCGTGGACATTGCCTCACGGCCATAGGAGAAGTACAGCGCACACTGATGCAGGACCTAGCTGAAGTGGAAAAAGACTTGTGCAATGTGGAATGCGCAGTAGCAGGGGCTCTTCTGATCCTGATGCTCTCGCCAACAACGCACGCGGCATAAAGAGATAGACAAGTGCCTGCGCATCTATGATTATCGACATTACATCGCTAGGACACATGTAGAGGGCGATCGCTCTGGTAGACTGCTGGTGTGGTTGACACGGGTGAGCAACACTGCGCACCCATTGGGGCAATAAAGCTTGACTTGTGGTCAATACCCAAACGGTCATAAATGATGCCTTTAGACTCTATTATAGTACACTTTATACAGCAGCACTGGACCCCACAGTTACACAATTAGCAGACTTTTTTTGTCTCGCTCACCCTTGCTCACCTTACTCCACTACAACGCATGGAGTTGGATGCACCTTTAGAGACTAATGAGATCCAAACAGCATTACGTCAATTGGCCCACAATAAGAGTCCAGCATGGATGGGCTACCGGTGGGATATTATGCAAAATTTGCTACGCAATTAACTAAACCCTTCCTGGAAGTGTAACGGGAAGCACAAAAGCAGTGGCAACTCACAGACTCACAACGTGAAGCACTGATTGGGGTTTTACCCAAATCTGGCTAAGACTCCCTAGATGTAAGATCGTATAGGCCTTTGTCACTGCTTAATTTAGATTGCAAGTTATTAGGCAAGGTCCTTGCAAACCGGTTGCTTCTGTTGATGACGCACTTGGTCCATGAGGACCAATCAGGTTTCATTCCAGGACGCAACACCTTCCTAAATATCAGACAACTCTTACGGTTAATGATGAACACTCCAGAAGGAGAACATGATAGTGTAGCAGTATCATTGGACATTGAAAAGGTCTTTAATACCCTATGGTGGCCTTTCCTAAGAGAAGCTGTGTGCAAAATGGGTTTTGGGCAAGGATTCTTAAGATGGATTAGTATATTGTATTCCAACCCCACTGCCTGCGTCAAAACAGGCCAAATCGTTTCCCAATGTTTCCCTAGTTGTTGTGGCACCAGACAGGGGTTAGCCCCTTGTCGCCCCTGTTATTTGCATTGGCAATTGAACCACTAGCACCAAGGCTCTGATCATGAGCTCAACAATGGGGGATATCTGACGGTGTCAAACAACATATAGGTGGTCATTATGAACATGGCGGGAAAGATCGCACTGCCGGCAGTGGGGGTAACTAACACCAACAGACTTGCAGTCTGGACCGCCATATAATGAAGCACATGAAAAACAGTCAGCGTGAAAACCACTCACCACCAGTAGAGGAGTGCCGACATCGACAGAAGAGGCCGCCCACAGGCCGACGGAAAGGCCCCACCCGCCAAACAAATAATGAAGCACAAGTCCGCCATCAGTTCTGGGGCGGGAACCACCGCCATGCAAAACCTGGCAGAAACAAACCAAATAAAAGGAAACACACACCGTAGACAAACACAACAAGCCGAAGTAGACATGGAGAAAGAATTAGAAATCATGCCAGTGCTTCTCCTTGCCATAAACCTCCACGACCGTGACCGCCGATGAAGACGACGACGGTAAGTACCACAACCTACTAAACAAGAGAAGAAAGGGCACAGTACCACAAACACCCACCCTGCAATGCATCCCCAAACCCTCACACCATCACAAGCCATACACACCAGAACAAGAGGTACTTCCCCGACACAAGGCCAATACAACCTGACCAAAGTGCACACATATGCACACTCCACCCCCACAATGAAACGATGAACCACATCTCCAGATTGTGCCAACAGCAACACTGGGCACACAAACTTTAATAGAAATTGAAAATTTCAATGTCCATATAAGGCCATTGGACAGTCCAACATGAAAAGGCTGAAGGGCCCAAATAGCCCGAACTTGACTCCCACTTGTGCACATGGTACTCCACCATAAAGGGACATCTATGGGGCAGCCAGGCACCTCAGGGAACAGGTGCAGATGGACCTGGGCCAGCACAGGTTTTTTTTGCATAGTCAGGAAGGGGCATGGGAATGGGAAGGGCGGACTTCAACGTGGAAGGAGTGGACAGGGTAAGGAGGTGGGCACGTTTAGGGACAAGATGGGGTGGGCCAGTGGGTTTGAAAAGGTCAACACAAGACAGGAAACATTTTTTAGCGGCAGTTGGGGTGGAAATGGAGTAAGGCGTGGGAGTGGAGGTAGAGGGAGTGTGTGTAACAGGTGTAGGTGTGTTGGACGTGGATGCAGGTGCCTGTACAGTATGCTGAGGAGCAGTGGATGTGTGTTTGGTGAGTGTCTGGGAAAGTGTTTTAGATGAGGGTGGTGGACACAGTGGGACACGACAGGCTGCCAGTGTACATACTTGTTGTCTGGGTGTCTGCAGGTCTGGTGAGTGTGCTGCAAGTGTCAGTCAAAGTCGGTGAGGTGAGTGCAGGTGTGGTGTCTGGGGTGCATGGCAGGATGTCTGGAGTTTTGGTGACTGCAAGAATAGGGTCAGCAACAGCGAATGATGGTGCAGTGCTTGTGAGTGTGCATGTTGAGGTGACAGACAGGGAGGCGGGAGAGGTGGACACACTGGGGGAAGTGGATGTTGTTGTGTGTGCTTTTGTATGTTGGCTGTGTGTCTGCCTGTGGTGGGAAGTGTGGTGCTTGTGTTTCTGTGTATGTTTTTTGTTTGTTGAGGTGTGTGCATGGCTGTCTGAACGTGTGCTTGGGATGGGTAAAGGGAGTGGGGTGCTGGAAGGGGTAGAAGTGGTTGGAGGGGGGACGGAAAGGCCATGGACACTGGCTGCCGTCAAAGAGGAGGCCAGAGTCTGAAAAGATCTCTGTAGGCCAGACGTGGCACCGTGAATGCCTTCCAGGTATGCATTGCACTGCTACATCTGGGATGCTTGCCCCTGGATGGCATTCACGATGGTTGTCTACCCTACAGAGATGGTCCTCAGGAGGTCAATAGCCTCTTCCGTGAGTGCAGCAGGGCTGACTGGGGCAGGGGATGAGGTGCCTGGGGCGAAGGAGATGCCCACCCTTTTGGGTGAGCGGGCACAGGCAACTGGGTGGGGAGCAACTGGGAGGGCGGTGATGGTATGGGGGTTACGGAAGATGACAAAGAATGGGTGGGCCTACTAGCGTCCACCACCACCAGGGAGCTCCCATCGGAGGAGGTATCAGATTCACTACCACCAGTGGTAGTAGCCTCCCCCGTGGTACTCCCCTCATCCTCCAACCCACTGGTCTCCTTTGCGCCTGTAGACTCCTTGGAACCGTGGGCCACTGCATCCCTACTCGCTGGTGCCACTGCTCCCTTGCCAGATAATGCTGATGTACACAGACAACACAAGAGTACAGGGGTGGGGAGACAAAACATAAGATATATATGTAAATACCTGAATGGATGTACAAATTTGGTTCACTCATACACCCACCCAGCTTATACACCAACATGCTGCTCCTACAGCTATAGTCATGCCAATGCCCCTGACTAGTGGCCACAACCCTAGCATACTACACTTCTCCCACATGTCACAAGGACCAGATGAACTGTAGACCTGCTTCTAATCATCTCAGTGCCCATCGGGGCTGGATTGCTGCAAGACACCTGTCAGAGTCCCTGGCACTAGACAACATACATACTACAGCATCCTCAGACATCCATCAAAGAGCATTACATGGTGTTGGTACTCACCCCCTTGTGGCTGCTGTGCAGCCTTCAAGCGCCCATCCAAGTCTGGATATGCCGCCGCCAGAATGTGGCGCATTAGGGGGGTCAGGGCCCAACAGGCACCCCTTCCTCGTTGGGAGGACTTCCCTAGCTGAGACTCGCAGGTCTTCCTGGCCGAGCGCCGCAGGTCCTCCCACCGTTTCCTGCAGTGGGTGCTCTGCCGAATGTAGACCCCCAGGGTCCGCATCTCCCTGGCGATGGCCTGCCAGAGTGCCCTCTTTTGATGGGCGCTGACCTGTAGGGGACACACAGAAAAGAAATACAGAGTTCAGAAAATAGCCATGTGATACTTCTGACTATTTGTCCCCTATGGGAAGGACACTTTACAACATCATTTCACCACCTCACTCACGGTACTTGCCACACAATCTACGCCTGTGCAGGTACATACCGACAACACATGCATACAGGCATTCACCACCATCACACACATCCATGCATGTCATTCGCCTACTCACCTGCTCCTCTGGTCACCCATATAACTTGGCATACAGGGGTAGGACCCCATCCACCAGGTTATCCAACTCCTCTGTGGTGAATGCCGGGGCCATTTCCCCTGTGACTCATACCATTTGAGTAACCAGAGTCAGGACACAACAGCACACTCAGTGGAGTACTTCCATGCATGGAATCCGGGAGTCAGGTGAACCTGGGCAGACGACATGGCGAACGCTCCGCAGCGGTGTGCACCGTCACCACCGGCGCAATCATAATAGGCCCAGATTCCCCATTGACAACCATGTTAACCAATGAATGGGTGCACGGTGATGAACACCGCCTTACGCCATAACAGCAACTGCCAGTGGAATGAGGTCACTGCGACTGCTACATAGCTGGATGGCAGGGGGTTACCATTTTGGTAGCAACACGCTGATATTTCCTGGTCATGGGCCCCATGCAGGCCCTATGGACCCCAGTCCTTAGTCGCATGCACACATGACTCTTTTCTTCCCACATCAGTCCAGACGTATCACTTCATACATGTCACTACAGTTGTACATCATACATTGCTTGTGTGTAACCTACATATTGTATAGCAGTTATTCATACACAACACATGTTGTGCATATGTATGTGTGTCCCTCACATGTGTTCTCCACACCCCCTAGGTACAGACCCATGTGGCGAGAGAGGGCCCCATCTGTGTACAGACCGCTTGTTGATTTGGAGACCATGGTGGAATGGCACATCATTATGAACTACAGACTCAATCATGCTACAATCCATGAGCTTTGTGCATTACTGGATCCAGTACTCAGACCATCTAATCGGAATCAGCATGCCATACCTGCTGAAGTGCAAGTGCTCTCCGTACACCATTTCCTGGCCACAGGCTCATTTCAGGTGACAGGGGGCATGGGTGCCGGGTTCTCACAGCCAATGTTTAGCCTCATTCTGTCCACATTCCTGGATGCATTTGTAATACACCTGCAGACATATGTGAAGTTTCCCCAAAGGGCTGATCTCCCTGCATCAAGTCTGAATTGTATGCCTTTACTAACATACCCCATGTGATAGGTGCCACAGATGGCACCCACATAGCTCTCATCCTCCCAAGAGTAAATTAACAGGTGTACAGGAACAGGAAGAACTTCCACTCAATGAACATACAATTGGTGTGTACTGCAGACCAGCACATATCACATGTGAATGTCATGTTTCCAGGATCCATGATTCATTTGTCCTGAGGAACAGCAGTGTACCACATGATGGATCAACTACAAGGGGACAGAGGATGTCTCATAGGTGAGTGTGTATGACACTGGTTCTGTACATAGCTGACAGCCAGGCTGCCTGCAAGTAATGGCAGTCTGTTACAGTCCTGTTTCTAAAACTTTTGCAGGTGATTCTGGATATCCCAACATGCAATGGCTCCTGACACCTGTGAGATATGTAGAACGGAATTACAATGAGGCCCAGGGATGTACTAGGAGGGTGATAGAGCGCACTATAGGTCTCCTGAAGGCTAGATTCCATTGCCTCCATCCCTCTGGGAGTTCACTGTGCTATGGCCTTGAGAAGTGTGTAGAATAGTGGTATGCAGCCATGCTGCACAACATGGCTGTGAGGAAAGCTATCCCCCTACTGGAGGAGGAGGGTGCTGTAGATCCAGACCTATGTCATTTGAGAGCGGATGAGAGTGATGGTGAGGATGAAGAGGGGGAAGATGTCCACTTCAGGAACCAGCTGATCCATATATACTTTCAGTGATTATGAGGTACTGTTTAATTATGATGTTGTGTGCAATGCATAATATCTGTCTGACTTATTCACTATTGGGATGTGTGGAATGTAGTCATTGACAGTGTTACCTGAATTTTGAGGTGGCATGTGCCATGAAAATAAACATGGTGTACATTTCTGTTTACTCCACACAATGTTTTGAGTGGGGTGCCATTCCTGCAATAAAGGTCTGATTATCGAATTGACTGTCAAATGCATTCACATTTACAATTGATTCATCAATATGACAGGGGACATAAGATTTGGTGTACATGTGTTTTATTTGGTGTCATTAATGCATTGATGCACTTTACAGAGATAGGAAGTGGGCTAATGGTGGGTGTCCATTGTAGGTACATGGGCTGGTGGCAGTGGGTATAGGTCCATCTGCCCTTTTCAAGTTGTTATGTTGCTATTGGCGGGTGAGGATGTTGGCACAATGACACACTTGGGAGTCAGTCCATGTCAGAGTCACTTCTTGGTGGGGGCCTTGGTCTTGGCAGGTGTTCCAGTGCCATATCTGGGTCTGTGGGACCATTTGAGGGTCTGGTGCTGGGCTGCATGGGTAGGGTTGCTGGACTTTTGTGTGTCCTTTGCCAGTGCCACCAGTCCCATTGCTGCTGCTTGATGTAGATGGGTGGTCTGTGTCCTGGTCAGAGGTAGGGGCTTCCTGGTTTTGGGGGTTCAGGCTGGGTTTGGTGGTGGTTCTGCAGCACCCCTTCTATGGTGGCCATGGTGGCACTGAGTTGTTTCCACTGCTCCATGGTCTCTTGATGTTGGCCTCTCTGCAACCTTTGACTCTGTTCCAGGGTGGCTAGGATCTGGCCTATTCTGTCTTGTGTATGGTGGTATGCTCCCAGGACCTCAGATATCACCTCCTGGGCTGCAGCATCCATCCTTCGTCCCCCCGGGCCCCTGATACCCTCCCACTGGGCCTAGCCCCCTGTGCCAGTGTCCCCTGCACAGGTCTGGCAGTACCACTTGTAATGGGGCCATAATCATCCTGCCTGTTAGTAGGTGGAGACTCTGGACTCTGTACTTGTGTCCCACCAGTCTGTGGCCTGGATACACTGGTGTGGGGTCGTTTGGCCTGAGCTGATGTTGGTGGCTGGGTGGTAGGGGTGTCAGTGCTATCTTGGGTGGGGTTGTGTGATGGGCCAGAGTATTCCTCACTGTCCACACTTCCCTCTCCAGTGTCCTGAGTGGGGCCTCTGTCTCCATGTGGGGCCCTGACACTCCATGGCCTTTCCATCAGGGTGGCATGGGTGGTGGTGCCTGTGGGGGGGAATGGAAATGTAGGTTACAGTTACTAAATCGGATGAGGGTGCACAGCTCTGCTCTATTTTGTGCAGTTTAATCCACGGTTGGGCCATGCGGGGACCTATTGTGGGGTTGCCATTGCATTTTGCATGGGATGTGGAGGTGCATTGTGGGCGGTGTAGTGCGATTGTGATTCCTTTCAGGGGTAGGTGGCTGCGCACATTAGGAGGGATGTGGGCCTGTTGGTGGGTTTGTGGGCATGCAGGGTGACTGGATATAGTGATTGTGGCCTGGTTGGGGTAATGGTGCTGGTGGTAGTTGGAGGGGTGGGGTGGTGCATGCATTACAGGTGTGGTGGTTATGGGGTAATTGTAGATGACTTACCCGAGTCCCTTCCTCCTGTGAGTCTAGTTAGGCCCTCAGGGTGCAGGATGGCTAGTACTTTTTCCTCCCAGTCGGTGTAGATGGGTGGTGTAAGTGGGGGTCCTCCACCAGTCTACTGGACCGCAATGTTGTGCTTGGATGCCATGGACCTCACCTTTCTGCGTAGGTCATTTCAATGCTTGCGGCTGTCGTTCCTCGTGCGTGTATGGTTTCCCACTGCGTTGGCCTTGTTCACTATTGTATGCCATAACTCCATCTTCCTGGCGATGGGTGTGTGCTGGACCTGTGCCCTGAAGATTTGTGGCTCGACCTTGAGTATTTCGTCCACTATTGTTCTTAACTCCCTATCTGTGAAGCGTGGGTGCTTAGGGGGTGTCATGGTGTGTGTTGTAGGTTATGTGTTGTGTGGATATTGGGGAGGGTGTTGTTGTGTGGTTGGGTGTATGACTTGTGTGATGTTGCGTTCAGTGTCTGCGTGTTGTGTTGTCAATCTCAGTTGTCCTATTGGCGATGCAAAGGATTGTGGGGTGTGTATCTGAGTGTTTTATAGTGTTATGGATGTGTGTCAGGTGTGTGAGTTTCAAACTTGCCAATGTATGCATTTCTTACTGTAGGGTCTCATTCCTAGCTGTGACGGTCTGTACCGCCAATGGTCGTTTGACATGCACTATCCGCCGCGGTGATTTGTGCATCATTATTTGGAGGGCGGGGGATTTGTCTGCTTGACGGTAGCTGGGTGGGATATGCAACCTTTACGCTGACAAGGGCCCTGTCGGTGGCTAGTGGTAGCTGAATTTTTGGAGGTTACTGTTTTTGGCATCATTATATGGCAGATTTCTGTTCACCGCCAATGATGGTCTTCTGTTCACCGTCGCCACGGCGGCCGATGGTGTTTACCGCCATGTTCATAATGAGGGCCGGAGATTTTACAATTACTAGATCATTTTGGGGATCTCTACGGATTGCATGTAAATTGGTCAAATTCCTGTCTGTCCCGCTGACCCCAGTACCGGAAAACTTGCAGCCTGCCCTCTCGCTCCATAGGCTTCAATGGTGCCACTCCACTTTTAAGTATCTTGGCATCCAAATCTACCACACTAAAGAAGATTTATTGGAGGGTAATCTGGAATGCGCAATGTGTGCGATTGAGGGATCGTTACCATTTTGGGGGTCACTGCCACTGTCGCCCTGGGGACGAGTGGCTATCGGGAAGATGATAATATTCCCCAGACTGCTGTATTTCTTTACTGTACTTCCATTGGTAATGCCCCGCTTCTTTTTTAGAACCTTGAATGGCTTGATGCTAAGTTTAATATGGGGAAACAGTTGTCGCTGAGTCGCACTCACTGTAACGCATCAGCCTCTGGCAAAGGCTGGCCTAGGCATGCCAAATTATGAGTTGTATTATGCAGCAGCGCAACTGCAATGGCCACTTCAATGGTTAAAGAATTCCTCAAATACGGAGACTTTCACAGTACAAGACAGTCTGGGCGGGGTCAGCACACTTGCATGGTTACAGGATCACACGATTCCTCCCTTGCATGGAAATAACCTAGTTACGTACGTGGGAAAGATTTAATTCCACCTTACTCACCTAAGATTCCACTCCCAGATATCCCAGGTGCAAGGAAACTACAAGCACAACACATTTTAGAACCATGGTTAGAACTGGGAATTCACACTATAGGTGACCTATTTAGGAAGGTTACATTATGACTTACATGGAAACAGATGAAACTTACGTTATAGGGCCAGGGCGATTTCTAACCTATTGCGCTCTGAAACAACTAATACATAACGTTTTGCGAAGCAGAGATGCGGGACCCCTGTCCTCACCCATACTACATACCATATTGTCTGTCATAGGATCTAACCACATTGTATCCCAATTTTATTGCTCTCTCCTGGGGACCCTCGACTTGGAGCATGCAGGGGCTCGGGTGCGATGGGATGGGGTCCTCCATGAACCACTAACGCAACCTGCATGGTCCACAGCAATTCAAATGACAAGGGAGGTGTTGCAAAACTCCAGAGTTCGCTTCACTCAATTTATTTATTTGCACCAAACCTACCTTTCCCCTCACCGCCTTCATGACATGTTCCCTCACACTAATTATGTCTGTCCGCGTCATGGGCAACTTGATGCCACTTTCTACCACATGGTATGCACTTGCCCACCCTTACAGAGGACCTGGCACGATATTACCTCCCTGACAGGGGAATTGGACAGTCATACATTACTTACCGTGTCGGAATGCTGCCTGCTAGGTATATGTCCCAGGTCGGAAAAACATAGGCTAATACATAGGTGTGTAGATCTAGCATTTGTGTTATTCAAACGCCTCATATAAATGCAATGGAAAAGCACCTGGGGCACCAACCACGCGCCGCTGGCTGGGTGACTTATTAAAGTAGGCAATGGCAGAAGCACACACTTCACTCTCTCAATGACAGGGGCATAATGATTAAGGGACTCGGGCTTTGGGATAATTTCATAACCCAAGTCGAAGCCAAAGATGACATTTGCCCTCCTTGATCTCGTTAAGGTAGCAGTGCAAATATTAGGCAACACAACCATATATCACTACTTTAGCTAAAATCGGAAATAGTAGGCAGGTACGAGAGGCCATGATCAAGAGTAAATACACCAGGTGTAGTGGGCCCCTGGGGAGTCATGGTGCCATCTACCCAAGAGAGACTGATCACCAACTGAACATACAAGCAGAAAATAATGCAATACATGAAACAATATCCTTAATGCACGGGATGTTGATAAAGTGCTGTTTGATATACATACTGTACATGAAATAGGCATGGTCCACAGAACGTTGGTATCTTCCATTATTGTATTATATGAAGGTTGAGATGATGCAGTTATCCTTCCTCTTTTGAATTTAATCTCTGTATATGGTTGTTACGCATTGCATTGTTAACTGAGGCTGAAGCGTTCGGACCTCTATTGCTGGTGGCCCACCCCCAATCTTCATGTTGTATCTTCAATACATGTAAGATGATACGCATATAGTGGCTCATGTCAGATGTCGATGTTACGTGTTGCAGATGGAAAATTAATAAAGAGATTTTTTTTTTTAAATGAAGGTTGAGTTGAACAATTCTGTTGACAACACTGGTACATAATAGGTTGCTCTTAGGTTTTGATGGAAGAATATGTTAGCTAATTTTCTGCAAGAAAAAATTGGAGCCAGATGATGCAGTATTTTTTTATCTCTGCTAATTCACTCCAATGTGCCACTTAATACCATGTGGCAGATTTAAGAAAAGTTTCCTTGCACCTCTTAGCAACCCACTCCCGCCACCATTTGTGTGCCATATTTAAAATACGGCACACAATGGTGCAGGATAAGGGGCGATAGCGTCTGAATTTTTGTACTGTTCAGGGTTAGTGTTAAAATGTTGGAGTTAACCAGCTCTTAAACATGCCCCCACATTTCATGTCAGTAAGGAGTATTATTTTTGCATCCAGTGCAAGTGTCACTTTGCACAGACTAGTAACTGCAAATGTAATATTGCACAAGTATATTGTATTGCAGCGTTTATATAGTGTGCACTCTTCCATGTGGGGCACCGAAGTGCTCGGCAATGTGGGCAGAAAACTATAGCATATACGGTGTGTATTTGGGAAGGTGTTGTCTTTGTGTTTTACTACGATCTGAGATTTGTTTCTATGCCAGTGTTATGACTACCAAAGTTCAGTTATTGTGTTTTGAGACGCAGGGGCATATTTATACTCTGTTTGCGCTGAATGTGCGTCAAAAAGTTTGACGCACAATTGGCGCACATCGTGCACCATATTTAAACTTTGACGCCCGAGCCCGCGAACGCCAAAATTCCGCTGTGTGCGTCATTTTCTAAATGCGTGAAACCGCCTTGCGTTAATGACATGCAAGGTAGGCGTTCCCGTCCAAAAAATGACTTAAACACCCGTGCGCCATATTTATGCTACCGTGCAAAAATGACGCACGGCCGGGAGGCGGAGTCGGAAAATGACGCACAGGCCGATTTGCATAAAAAAATAACACCTGGGTCAGGGCAGGCGTTAAAATGGGGCAAACACATCTGTACTTAAGGAAAACACACAGAAACAACAGCAAAGCTCCAAAAGGAAGACATGGAGGTGCTTTTCATCCAGCATGCACGCAGACATAGAGCACAGGACCAACAACAGCAGCTTCCACAACACCAGCAGGGACCCCAATGGCAACGCAGAAGGTAGGAGAGGATATTCCGCACCAGGACAACCCTTCTGGGACTCCGCCAACAAGACATCATTCAGAGGTACAGGCTCAAATGGCAAGCCATCCAGCAGCTGCTGCGCAACTTTGAGCCACAGTTGGCACCCAGCTGCAGACACCCCGCACCATTCCACCAGATACCAAGCTGCTAGCCGTACTCCACATGTTGGCAAGTGGCTCCTTTCAAACCACTGGTGCCCTGGTTGCTGGGATCTCACAGCCATCATTCTCCGCCTTCCTACCCAAGGTACTGGATGCTATCATGTCCCTCACACTCGCCACATCAGCTTCCCCAACACACAGCAGAAGCAGCAGGAGACAAAACAGGGGTTTGACCAAATTAATGGCTTCCCACACGTCCTTGGTGTCATTGACTGCACACATGTATGCCTTGTCCCACCTGCTGCAACCGAACATCTATACTGCAACAGAAAGCACACACACTCCATCAATGTGCAGGCCATTGTCGATCTACGGGGTTTGATCACCAGCATCATGGCAAAGTATCCTGGGAGTGTACATGATTCATTCATCTTCCGTCACTGCGCCATCAATCAACACTTCCAGGATGGACGATATGGAAATGGCCTACTTGTTGGTAAGTACAGAAACCCAGTTATATACACACTGCACAGCAACCCTCTAGGAAAAACAACACATACACCACTATATTGACACATGGACAGGAACACACTGAGGTAGCGACACCGCTAGGCATGTTTGATATCCTCACCCATTTGTATACACACCTATGGACAAATGACAGAACCAAATAACAACAGATGCCACTACACAGACACAAGGTGACAATTTAAAACAACACAATGACAAAGACATGGCCCCAACTGGCAGTACAATTTGGAAGATTAAACTTTCAATATCACATCAATAACACTCAATCAAACACCCTTCCAACCAATACATACTGTGTAAGGGGTGTGTAATGTGTTTCGCTGCAGGTCAAACACCATGACACACATAGCATGATGATGACTACAATGAAGGTCACATGCAATCATTGAGGCTGTACCAATATCTCACATCACTCCTGCTCTCACAATGCCCACTACCAATAAGCAAGTAGACTGTGCGAAGAACACATCTTGATGGGACAATATTGAGAGTGAACATTCCTACACAAACACATTGCGACAAATTAACACACACACAACAGATGTAAGGCATACGGACCTTCTGAAACTCAAAATGACAAGCTCACAACCAAGTTAGTCATCTGAACTAGAACATGTTCAGTAGTATAGGTACACGTTACAACCTGAGTCGGCTTGGCAAGGGCAAAGAAATAGGTCTGCAGTGAACTTGTCACACATGTGAAATTAGTGCATAGTCAATTGTTAACATGTCAGTGCTGACAACGTACGGAGATGTGTTGCACATTGTCACCTTGGCAAATCTAAGGGTCTCACTGATGGTTAAATACTACTATTGCATATGTGAAATTGGATGGGATGTCCAGGGTATATAGATGCAACCATGTTACCACCACTGTGGAATTGATGCTGTGTATGGAAGTATCATGTCACCCCCAGTTAAGACACAGGGACACCTATTTCACATGACACAATGCAAGGGAGTACACACTGTACTGCAACTCAACAAAAATACTGCTGACATCCGGTCAACAGCCAAACACCCGTTCAGATAAGGAACCAAACTAATGCTGATGGTACATCCTAGAAGCCTAAGATTCCACACAATAACACAAATACTGATGAGTCACAGTCAACACAAGAGAACAACTGCCATGCAAAGTGATAATTATGGTGCAAGCTACATCAACATGTTCTCACTTATTTTCTCTTTCAACTGATCAGGGGTATGGGATCCAGCCATGGATCATGACCCCATTTGCAAACCCAAGCACTGCAGCAGAGCATGCCTATAATGAGGCACATACTGTAGGAGGACACGCACCATAGTCGAGAGGACCTTTGGCATCCTGAAGTCAAGAATCAGGTGCCTCGACATCACTGGAGGCAGCCTCCTATAATCACCAGAAATGGTGTGCAAAATAATTTTGACCTGTGCCATCCTGCACAACATATGTGTAAGAATGAACATTCCCCTGAGGAGAATGCTGTCCATCATCATGAGGGGGACCATCAAAACACAGCTGCAGGATTGCGTTGGAGAGAACATATTGTCCAAAATTTCTTTGAACTCTACTCATCCATCACCACTGTCTTACCATATGTCAACAAACACCTATACTATTCACTATATCATGGTCTGGGTAATAATTTTTACATAACATTGGGGGTTATTACAACTTTGGAGGAGGTGTTAATCCGTCCCAAAAGTGACGGTAAAGTGACGGATATACCACCAGCCTTATTACGAGTTCCATAGGATATAATGGACTTGTAATACGGCTGGTGGTATATCCGTCACTTTACCGTCACTTTTGGGACGGATTAACACCTCCTCCAAAGTTGTAATAACCCCCATTGTCTCTAACTATCAGAATCAGAGTGTAGCCTCATGGAGCATTGCTGAAATACAGATTTGGACACAGAAAATTCCAATTCTATTTTGATGCGCATGAATGTACAGCCACATTCACACACACTGTAAATGACATATATCCTGTACATTTCACATTTGAAGGGCAATAGCAGAGGGCCACACATATGTCACACATACATGTTGGCAACATGGTTCATCGCAGCATATGGCACAGAGACATGGCTCAGTTATGTGACTCCAACTGTGGAGTAACATTACAATTGTGTATTATATTTGGGACTCGGTGTCACAAACACAGTACCCACATAGCATTATCCCATGCCTGACTCATGGTGGGTAAACAAACAAGTGCCTAGAAAGTAGTATCCAATATTCCAGGACATGTGAAGTTTTGGAACCTTGCCATGAACAACCGTCTGCGATCTATCCTGTGCATGCTTTGTCATTGGTGGTGTTTATGTTCCAAAAAACCTAGGAAGTGCACACAGCAGTTGTTGCTACGTGTATGACTAACACAAATCCTCTCTCATTTCCACACTGACTAGCATCTGAGGGTTGGACACATTGACTCCACATGCATACAATCAGATTTGCAAAAATGCATCTTGTGATGGTCACGCAGTGGGACAACAACAATAGTAGTAGGCGAATCACACACATTGACCCATAGGCATTGAGTTACTGTATTGAGTTGCGTCACCTTGCTATCCTCACTTGACGCAAAACATGCCCAAACTGGGTATTACCTAATTGTATCCCACACGTTTGGTCATCTATTGCGTCAGTGAAGAGTGCAAATCCGGTACAACTACTAGAGGATCATGGTACACAGTTGTATGATCTGTCACATGTGCCCATACACCGTAATGCCCAATGTGGGTGCAATCAGCCTAATTCTGTATTGTCACAACTGTCATGTACTATTACAAATGAGAAATGACCCAAAACCAGTTAAAGACAGAAATTTTGATGCATGTGCGTCAAAAAAGACGCACATGCATAAAACAATGATGCATATGTGTCGAAATATGACGCACATTGCCAGGAAACATCCATTGGCCCTGAGTGGTAATTCCCACACTGTACCCCCAGAAATTGGTTAAGTATGAAACATATTTCAAATTATGGATGTGGGGTTATTTCAAAGCATGAGCGTCAAAAAAAATGACGCACAGACTGTAAGCGTCATAATATTTTGATGCAGAACAATAAAAATGCACCGCATTTGAAGCAGGAAGTGATGTAATAGGATAGCCTGTTTACAGAATTGGTACAGTGGGTGTACTTTCACTTTCACTTTGCAGTCTGTGATATTTCCTGACTGTGTGGCTGTGTTTTGACTTGTCTCTCTGTGCATTTTGTGATTTTGTCTCCAGTGTGGTCTTTAAATTGTCTTTTTGTGTTTCATAACTGTCTGGGGTATCCTGTCTTAGTGTTTTTATGGTCATTTGTAGTGTCAACATTTGTCTTTGTTGTGTTGGGAGTCTGTTGTGGGTAGTGGTAGTTTGGGTATAGTTGGGCTGTGTTCTTAGTTATTTTGCATTTCCCTGTCCTACTTTCCCTCTATTCTCCTCTGTACCCCTTTATTCCCTTTTTTTTTGTGCAAGCATGTTGGGTAGGCCTCGTCTGGGTAGGATGGGAGAGGAGGAGCTGGGTGGGTTTATTTGGCTTGTGTGCCACTTCCTACCCTTAATGATAGAGGCAGGTGGTCAAGGCTATCTCACAGAGGCAAGGAGGCTCCTGTGGGCAAAGGTGTTGTACCATCTCCAGAGAATCTACAACACACCACGCAATGACCACCAGCTGAAGCACCGCTGGGCTGACCTTGTTGCCAGGGAGCAAGACCTGCTGGGCCACCTGGGGATTGTGATTGGTGGCCCTGTTGGTGAGTACAAATCAGAGTAATGTGCACGTTTGAATGCTCTGTAGTGACAGTAGCTGATTTGTTCATATGCTGCAGGCAATGTTTTTGAACATGTGGAATGCTAGTTAAACATACAGAGCCATAGTTCTACTTTGTTAGCACCGCAAAAGCGACCTGTTTTGAAGCAAGAGCGGTGCAAACTTAAAAAAATACATTTGTATTTTGTAGGTTTGCGCCACCTTTGTGTCAAAAAGCAGCAGAAATGTGGTGCAAAATTTGTATAAATATGGGCCACAGTTGCCTGTGAGGTATACAATATTTCCTACACATTACTGTCATTTGTTGACGCAACAGCTAAACTAACTTTCAAAACACAACAGGAGCCTTTAAATTAGTGCTGGCTTCACGTTAATTGATGATGCCAATGTGGCTGTAACATATGTTTCATATATGGTCTGTGAGTGTATCAGGAAACATATGTTTGAAATCCAGATTTTTTCAATAAATAATGTGCCCCTCAATTGTTTTCGGATACATATCTGAAATGGATTCTGACACATACGTAACAAGTTTTAGCTTAACTCAGGTAACATCTTAGACTGATGTTTTGAGTTTGTAGTGCCACATTTAAATTAGGGATGGATGGCAAAAGGTATGCACATGAGTTCATATCTCTATGGTTGGTGCAACTTTCCATAGCTGTGGTACATCAAATGAAGAAAATGATACAAATTGAGGGCTAACAGCTGTCCCTGTCCCTCTGTACATTGTACCTGTGTGTCTTAAATTGGTCTTAGTCACAATGTCTGGGTGACTGGTATTGCAGTCTTCACGGAAAGTGGCTTTGCATGTCTCTCATGGATCCACATGATGAAAGGAATACACACCATGAATTTGTCTGCTAACTAATGAAGGAGCATATTTGCCACCACATGATAGTCAGGGTCACTGCATGTGTGCAGATATGTGTGTCTCACTCATTGGAGTCTCCAGGTCTGTATATGTTTGCAGTGGTATGTAGGATGCTGTATCATCATGTCTGAGAGGCTTGACTTTCTGAGTTAATATTACACATAGTATTTGTATTTGGAAGTGTTGTACAGTGCACAGACATTGAGCACATTTCTCCCTTCCGTGCCCTACAGGTAGACCTGCACCCTACACTATCGGAGAGGTGACTCGATTTGCGGACCCAGACATCTACAGTAAGTGTTAACATTTCTGTTCTGTGTTGTGTTTGCTGATGATGTGTGATTGACTCCTGTGTGTTGGACACATAGCAAGATGTGATGCGCTGGTCAATGATCGGTTTTGTTCCTTGAGTGGAGTATCATTTTTTCCCCATCTTTGAGTTGGCCAATCATTAGCGTATTGTCATAATTTGGGATTGTAGGTCAGTCCTGTAGGCACGGCAATGTGAATAGGGATGAGTTATGTGGATAAAATTGGAAATCAGAAAATGTAGCAGTGGACCATATTAGTGATTTAGGGCCAGATGTAGCAAGGCTTTTGCGCCTCGCAAACAGCAACAATTGCTGTTTGTGAGGCGCAAAAGCCACCTTGCGATGCCCATTCCCATTTTGCGAGTCGGTAATCTGGTTACCGACTCACAAAATGGGAATGCGACTCGCAAATAGGAAGGGGTGTTAGTCAGCAAGTCAGACCCTGATTTTCCCAGAATAGGGATGCCAAAGTCTTACCCACAGACTTCTGCTTCCCTATTTACTAATGAACATGTTTGACTGTATGATTAACTTCCTAGCAGCATGTAGCTCCACATGTTGTGTTACCAGTATGAGGCACTTGAGTACAATGGCCTAGGTGTGCATGCAGCCCATGGTCTGAGGTGTGCTTGCATCTATCTGTTTGTTGTAAGTCATGGGTTACTGGTAGGAAATGATGTTGACAATGGTCTGCATTTCCGAAGATAAGTGATGATGGGATTGTCCAAGGTTTGGGTGTCTCCTAGTTAGACTTCCTCCTTATCTGTGGTGTGCTGGCCAAACCCATGTACAGCTTTCCAAAGCTTCCTGGGTGTCCTTGTTGTTTGAAATTATGTGTTGCTTGTCCACCCCTCCCCCCAGGCACAGGCGTAGGGTTGTGAATATTGTACTTAGAACTGATGATCCAAGTTTAGTACACAGACATGTACATCTGTAAATCACTTGTCCAAACCTAGGATACCCATCATGGTTATCAACTGCATTCTATACTCACAATTCCATTTACAACTCACAGATCTTGTGGCCCTAGATTGTCATCAAGAACATAGTAATTTGTTGGCCTGTCAGTGGTGGAGGATTTGCAGCATGATTTTTACCTGACAAATGGCTGAACAATGATGCCAAAGTCATTCCAGTTGTTACCCATCTTTTAGGGTTTTGATGTGCTGTTTGATGATAGGACATGTGCAGGCTGGCTTGGCTTGTACTGCCTCACGGACAGTAAGTGATCTGTATGATGATATGGGCTGTTTCAGGTACATTAGATGTATTATCTGATTTACTTCTTGAGCCATTTCACACAATGAAGTACCTAATGTTTGGTTTTCTATTTGTCTTAACAGCTCCCAATATGACTCCCATCCAGATTTGAGAGTTTCAGCGCAGGGCAATGCGTTACCGCCACATTCTGGATGTGGAGTCTGGGTTCCGCAACATGGCAAGGCGTTATCGCCATGAAAGAGCCTCCGGAGTGTGGAGGGCATTTGCCCACAGGGGCCTTTTGGTGTCCACCACCAGCACCACCACTACCACCCAGGTGGCACCGACATTAGCAGGGACCTTTGCTGGACCATCATCATCTACAGCTCCAGGACCTGTCACAGCACCACCTGCATCTCCTCCTACAGACATGGCACCGACAAGGTCCCATACTTCCTCCACTGGAACACAGACCACCCCTGCTGCAGTCATAGACCCTGCATCTTTTAACCAGATGCAACAGAACGTGGACTGTGTGTTGCGTAAAATGACCAGACTGTAGCAGGAGGTGGCACAAGTGAATCGAAGGGTGCGTGCTATCAAAAAGACCTTGCGGAGGGCCAACTTGTAGGCTTCTACTCAGCCATGATTCCCTCCTCTCCCTCCTCTTTCCTGGTTCTTTAATTTAGTGGGTTTAGGGGACTTAGGGGGTCATTCTGACCCTGGCGGTAAAATCCGCCAGGGCCAACGACCGCGGGAGCACCGGCAACAGGCTGGCGGTGCTCCCATGGGCATTCTGACCACGGCGGTACAGCCGCGGTCAGAAACGGAAAACCGGCGGTGTACCGCCGGTTTCCCGCTACCATGGGGAATCCTCCATGGCGGCGCAGCTTGCTGCGCCGCCATGGGGATTCCGACCCCCATACCGCCATCCTGTTCCTGGCGGTTTTGGCCGCCAGGAACAGGATGGCGGTATGGGGTGTCGTGGGGCCCCTGGGGGCCCCTGCAGTGCCCATGCCAAAGGCATGGGCACTGCAGGGGCCCCCGTAACAGGGCCCTACAAAGATTTTCAGTGTCTGCCATGCAGACACTGAAAATCGCGACGTGTGCAACTGCACCCGTGGCACCCCTTCCACTCCGCCGGCTCCATTCGGAGCCGGCATCCTCATGGAAGGGTGTTTCCCGCTGGGCTGGCGGGCAGCCTTCTGGCGGTCGCCCGCCAGCCCAGCGGGAAACCCAGAATACCTGCCGCGGTCTTCTGACCGCGCAGCGATATTCTGGCGGTCACAGCCAGGCCGGCGGCTTCCGCCGCCGGCCGGGGTCAGAATGACCCCCTTAGTGTTAGGTTAGTATAGACTGTTAGTTTAGTTAGTAGTAGTGGGTGTGGGTAGGGGTATCATACATTTACAACAGTTTTTTATTATACTATGAGGGAGGGTGTGTGATGGACGATGTTGGGGTTTTGGGGTTTTAAAAAACAACAACAAAAAATTAACAAATAAAATCCCCAAAAATATATATTTGTTTAGTATAAGATAGTATGTGTTTAGGTTAGTATATGTTGTCCTCCATGTGTCCCGTCTTATAAGGGGGTGGGAGATTGATGTTTAGATCGTTTCGTTAAATGTGAGTATGTTTAGCTTAGGTTAGTTAGGGACAATTGTGGGTAATGTGTAGTTAGAGTAGTCTAGGTTAGGTAAGCTGTTTCCCCTGGTTTTAGCTTCTGTTTTTTTTTTTTAAATGAATATCTAGGTTACCCTTTACAGTATGTGTCAAGTGCTTGTAGATCAGGGCCTTGGCATGAGTGATCAGTGTCTCTTTTGTCTTAGCTTTTGTGTTCCATGCTGCAAACATATCCCAACTGAGCTGTTACATTGGCAGCTACACCAAAGCTACTTAGCTAAGATTTGGCCATCCATTGCACCCACCACTCACGGTTATCATGGATCCAAAAGTGTGGTTATTTTGTGATGTATGTTTCCAATGTCACATACTTTGCTAACAGCTTTGATATTGAGGACACTGTGTTAAGTCTGCCTGCAGCCTGATGTCCAAGCAAATACTTATAAGGTGAGTAATAGGATGCTCTCATGTAGTATGGTATACATTACTCACACCTATCATTTGTTACAATGTTAAGCCCAGTGACTTATTTCTATGGAAACTCATCCACATCCATTCATGCTGTATGGTGTGTGTTAGCTAAAAATTGGGGCAAATGTCACATACGTAGGTTTAGACTTTCAGAAATAATTGAAGGCACTATTTTCTGTCTTAGACATCCCTTGAGGAAGCGTTATTCTGTCCAACACAGCATTATGGTGTATAGTTTATATTTTCCTATGAAATGACCCTTAGGGAGGGCAGATGATGGTAAAATCCAGACCACTGTGCATAGTTATCAGCCAAGTTTCGTTCAGGTCATGTGTATTGACAATCAATAATCATTGACCTGAGGTAAACATCACTGATGGCCATCACGGTTGGTGTGTCAAATTACACAGAGACAAAGTTGTTGTGTAAGTGCTATTTATTTAAAAGTGCTGCAGTGCTATATGTACATTGTCCATGATTGTGAGTCCATTAGTGTGACATCTTCCATTGTGATCCTACACAAGTGCAAAAGGACATGTCATTGGACTTGCTAGGGTGAAGTGTCAGACAGTGCAGAGGGGCAGGATTTGCCAATGAGGTAGTGAGAGACTATTGCAGGGCAGGGTGACAAGGTAAAAGTGGGTTGAAGAACAGTGCTTGAGTACAGTTGTTGCAAGACTGGCATGTTACAAAGCATGGGACCTTGGTAATAGGTGGCCATGTGGCAGGGACTAGTGCTACCAGGTACTCTTAGGGGTGAAGGTGATCTGTTTCACGTCTTCATCTTCTGATGTGTGTGTAGTCTCCTCTGCCCTAGGTGTTGGTGGTTGTGGTTAGCTAAGTAGCTTTGGTGTAGCTGCCAATGTAACAGCTCAGTTGGGATATGGTTGCAGCATGGAACACAAAAGCTAAGACAAAAGAGACACTGATCACTCATGCCAAGGCCCTGATCTACAAGCACTTGACACATACTGTAAAGGGTAACCTAGATATTCATTAAAAAAAAAAAACAGAAGCTAAAACCAGGGGAAACAGCTTACCTAACCTAGACTACTCTAACTACACATTACCCACAACTGTCCCTAACTAACCTAAGCTAAACGTACTCACATTTAACGAAACGATCTAAACCTCAATCTCCCACCCCCTTATAAGACGGGACACATGGAGGACAACATATACTAACCTAAACACATACTATCTTATACTAAACAAATATATATTTTTGGGGATTTTATTTGTTAATTTTTTGTTGTTGTTTTTTAAAACCCCAAAACCCCAACATCGTCCATCACACACCCTCCCTCATAGTATAATAATAAAAAACTGTTGTAAATGTATGATACCCCTACCCACACCCACTACTACTAACTAAACTAACAGCCTATACTAACCTAACACTAAGTCCCCTAAACCCACTAAATTAAAGAACCAGGAAAGAGGAGGGAGAGGAGGGAATCATGGCTGAGTAGAAGCCTACAAGTTGGCCCTCCGCAAGGTCTTTTTGATAGCACGCACCCTTCGATTCACTTGTGCCACCTCCTGCTACAGTCTGGTCATTTTACGCAACACACAGTCCACGTTCCGTTGCATCTGGTTAAAAGCTGCAGGGTCTATGACTGCAGCAGGGGTGGTCTGTGTTCCAGTGGAGGAAGTATGGGACCTTGTCGGTGCCATGTCTGTAGGAGGAGGTGCAGGTGGTGCTGTGACAGGTCCTGGAGCTGTAGATGATGATGGTCCAGCAAAGGTCCCTGCTAATGTCGGTGCCACCTGGGTGGTAGTGGTGGTGCTGGTGGTGGGCATCGAAAGGCCCCTGTGGGCAAATGCCCTCCACACTCCGGAGGCTCTTTCATGGCGATAACACACCTCAATGTTTGAAGACGTGGAGTCAGACATCCCGGTAGCTGCCAACTGTGGGGCTCTTAAGGGCAGTACTGCAGCAAGGAGGTGCTGCTGGTTCTTAAGAATAGCAGCCACATCACAGTGGTAGGCAGCCAGGTCGGCCCTGAGGGGTTCAATATTGCATTCGTGCACGCGTTGAAAGGATTGTTGTTGTAGGTGTTGGGTCAACTCTATTACAGCTGTGCTGATTTCCTTCAACCTTTTTTCAAGTTCCTGCAAGATTGTTGTTCACCCTTGCATAGCTGCTGCCTGTTCTTCAGTTGACATCATGCACGAACTCACCCCCTCTAGGCTGGCTGCCATATTTTGGATCCCCACCCGCACGTCCTTGGCCAGCTTTCGCTGTACTCCAACTACAGTTCACTCAAAGCTTGTGCCAGTGTCGTCAGAGTCCTCAGCTGTGTTGGAGCTGGCAGGTCGTACAATAGGGGTGGTGGGTGGGTCCTCTGTGATGGCAGCTAGTTCTGTGCTCCTTGTGACTGAAGGTGGGCTCTGGAGGGTTCCAAGGACATCTTGGAGGGTCTGCTGGCTGATGTTTATCAGCTCATCATCCATGTCATCAGGGTAGTCCTGGACAGGCATATCCACAGGAGAGCCATCATCCTCTGCAAAGAGATATGGTACAATTAGTGTGCCTGTGTTGTGGGATTTGTAATGTGACATGTCTGCGTTCTGATTATTTTCACATTGTGATCTTGGTTCCTGTTCATTGTTCCTGTCTTTCATATTAGCTTTCTCCCAGGCCTATGCCCCACCTGCATGTCACATGTATTGTGGTCAGTTTGTGGACTTGTCAGCATCACATCCTCTAGGTGTTGGTTCAGGCCAAATTGTGAATTGCCACCTTCTTGTCCTACTCAACCCTCCCTCTACTTCCATTCTCATGGTGAGGCCTTTCACTGGTTGTGGGTATTCTGATGGCACTAGCACCACACCTAACAATCTGGAACTGCCCCAGTCTCTGATCTTTCACATCCACCTATATGTTGTTGAGATCTAGCATATACTATGTATAGCATTATTATGGCACGATATGGATGTCAGCATTGGTAATGTGTACTGCTGATGTTGGGGAATGTGTGGTACATTGGATTGCACTGATTGTCCTAGCAGTGTTTTATTTCCTCCTCTGACTGTGCAGGTGTATTTCTGTAACCAGTTACATGTGTCCTCCCCTTCACTGCTGTTGTCTGAGCAGTATGATATTTGGGATGTTGCATGGTGTGAACCATGCAACATCCTTGGCATGGCAGCATACCCCCATGCAAAGGTTGTTGGTGTAGTGTAGTATTGTGCCCCAGGTTTACTCTGTACAGCCCATGCCCCCGTGTCGTGCCCCTTTACCCATGCCACTCCCTGAATATCATGACTTACATGCATTTTGTAGTATGTTTGTCCAGCCCCCTGCTTACAGTTAACATTTGTGCATTTTAATTCCCCAAGCGACTTACCCTGCAAGTGTGTTGTCTCCTGGTAGTCTGCGCTGTCCTGTCCTTGAATCCCTGAGACGATCTCCTCAAGGATGATGGCTGCGACCATCTCCTCCATGTGGTCCAGGGACCCCTGCGGTGCTGGACTCTCACCTCCAGTCTGCAGTGCTGCCTTCCTGTTCCTGGCCATCTTTTCCTTGGTCTTGCGCTTGCAGTCATGCCAGCGTTTCTTGCACTTGATGACTGTTCTCCGTACTTCTTCCACACTGTTAATCTTGTCAACAATTAGTTGCCATATTGCCTCTCTCCTACTGATTGGCAACTTTGAGGTGACAAACAGTTGGTGCTGGTGTTCTGTCACCTCTTTCACCAGAATTTCCTGCTCCTCTGCACTGAAGCTACACTTCCTTTTCTTCTTCTCCCGGTCCTTGGCCTTATTTGGGTCCTCCTGGCTGGGTCCTGGTCTGTAGTCATCTTCCTGGGGTCTGTGCAAGCATCTGGGATCCATTTTGGCTCTCCTTAGCACATTTTGCAGTGTTTGCGCCACTTTTTGACGCAATTGCGTCAAAAAATGGCGCATATCTGGTTTACGACGTCGTAAACCAGCTCACAGTAATTTTCGCTGCGTTAACGTCGTTTTCCTTTACGACGTGACGCATTGGTTTGAGTAAAAAAAAATGACTCACACCTGTGGTTCGCGCCGCTGTGCGTCAAAGTATAAATTTGACACCAGCACAGCGCAAAGAAACGGCGTTAGCCGGCGGTGATATTTTGGACGCAAAACTGCATCGGCGCAGTTTTGCGTCAAAAAATATAAATATGGCCCCTAGTTCGGTAATTTTCAGACTAACCACAGGACAGACCTTCTTAGTTTACCTGGGCAGAGAGAATTGTGTGCTAGTTAGGCCATTTCTGTGGACTGTAAAGTGTAGATTGTATTTGAAGGTGCAATTATCTTTCTGGGTTCTATCCCAAGGTCATGGTATGTTGGAAATGGCCATGTTTTCAACTATCTTCTGAAGTGTGTGTGATCCTGAACTTTGAATCTTGTATGGTAGCAAGTTCCAAAGATTGGTGGCTGTTAATGAGCAAACAGTAGTGCATGTGGTGATTGGCTGGTATGTTTCCAATGTCTGCAGGTCATGTACTTTGTTTTTGCAGTGTTGGTCTTTAGGTGGTTGCTCATCATCCCTCTTTTTATGGCATGAAGACAGTGGTCAAGTTTAGACTTGTAGAGATCTTTTAGGCCATCCATTTTTTAATAGTTTGTGGGTAATCTTACTAGACGTAATAGGTGAGGTTAAATTATTTAATCAGGTTTGGTAAGGGGGTTAGGTCGTTCCTGAATAATAACGTCAGTAGTTCCATATGTCATTTGCACCTTTTGGCAATGCTTCTGTTCAAACTCATTCCTATCATAGAAAAGCTTCACCCAGACACTTAAGTAAGCCAGACCACTTGCACATCCATTCCCGGACCCTCCAAGAATATCTACCCCTATAAACTAATACATGTAATGTAACAATCTAAGGTCCAAAGTAATGCCACCTAACGAGGCACTGAGGGCAGCCTGGCTGTGGGATGAGGGCCAGATGACAATTTATCTTCTGACATGGACAGATTCTTACTTTTCACAGAAACCCGGGAGAATGTCATAAGGATTAGAATGCCTTGCTGATTTGTAATCTGTGTTCAGGTGACTAAAATCCACAGTGAACAAGGTGGGCTAGCTAGTTAGAGTGCCTGTCTGGAGCAAGCCTCCTTTGAAGCAGAAATTTGAGGTGCTCTCTCAGGGCGCAATTCGGCCAGTACTCAGTCAGTATCTGTCAAACGCCTGGCTCAAGGGCAGTGAGGTGTACAGCAGGAATGGGTCATGAAGATTGTGGTTGAAGTGGGGTGAACTACAGTTCAATGCAGATCATGGTAAAAATCAAGCATGGATGTGTTATGAGGCAACACTTGTTGGACCGAAGGTGCCAAAACCCTGGCTTGAAGGCACTTAAGCCACCTGCACTTCTAATACTGGAAAATTCAGATTGTTTGATTGGCTTGTAGGTGCTGCAGCTCATTGGAGGTTTAAGAGCTAAGGCTTTGAACTGGTCTTTGGTTCAATTTAAAAGTGGTAATAGAAGTGGTCATATATAAAAAAAACTATTAGGGCAGTTCCAAAGCACAATTCAAGTGTAGTCCTTTAGTGCTGTTGCTCTGTCACACCCAATTCTCTCCTCTCGGTATAGATTGCATCATCACTGGAAACCTTTTCAGCTTCTCAGCTACTGCGCTTTCATAAGTAAATTCCACCAGCAGACTGACATCACAGAATATGCAGGTCTGAGTACCACTATTTAAGTTATAAGGGAAGCTCCTATGGCAGTTTTAGTTTTGAGTCTAGATGCAGAGATTCAAGTCAGAGTGACCAACAGCCTCTCCAATTAAGTTCTGACAAGCAGCGAAAAGTCATGTGTCATACAGGAAGCCTTCACCCTTCTGGATCCTCGCTAGTTCTGAAGTGCCACTGGGCCAAGAATGAGGTTTCAAATTGGGAGCCTTAAATGTTCTCATTATGTGATCATAATCCATCAAAAAGACTACTTTATCCACCATTCTCATGTTTATACATTGTGTTGCAGTTCTTGCCCCACTAGTGTTCATAGAAATAACCAGATGATCCCAAACCAATTTCAATAGCAAAATCTAAAATGAGCTACAACAGTGATCAGGCTCAGGAGTTATCTATTACCTTCGAACAACACCCATAACTAACAACATTAGCTTAGACAATGTTAAGTGCACACTAACGATGGGCCTCATGATGACCTTGGCAGAGGGGATTACTCTGTCACAAATGTGATGGATATCCCACTTGCCATGTTACAAGTTCCATTGTATCCTATGGAACTTGTAATACGGCAGACAGGATATCCATCACGTTTGTGACAGAGTAATCCCCTCCGCCAAGCTCATAATCAGGCCCACAATCTGCTAGCATTCCAGAGAGTCATCTGCAAGAACAATGAAGGCAGGTTGCCTCATTCAGACATTTTCCTGAAATGAGGTACATTATAGCAAGTTATTCAGTGGCAATTGCTCAGTTAACCCGGGCCAACCCTTCCTCTCCTTAATGGTTATTGTGGTTGTGCCTGATTGAAGGATGAGCCAAGCAGATGGCTTAGGTATATATGTAAGAAATTTGAAAAGGTGTGAAGTCCTCCAGGCATAAGTTATTATTATTTTGACAGTCCCCCCTGGTAGCCCTGCTAGCGCGCCTGGTCCTTAGTAAGTAAACTTACAAGGGGACGTGTATATGCTGATGAACCTTTTGATTTGCATGGAGTATCCTTGCCATGTAGTGACCAATGTTATCAATAATCAATATAACCACTAAGAAAATCATTAATCATTAGTCAATTATATCAACATTTCATGAATAACTACAACTCAATATACGTTTTAATAATTTTTATTTCCCTGTTAGTTACAATACTAATCCACATGGGTAATTCAAACTTTATTCAATCAGCTCAGAATTAATCCATTAATGACCACCAATAACGTAATCTAATCAGAACTTGAGAAAACATATGCTCTAATGCTTCAGCATAAGCCATCAAAGATGAATAAATAAAAATTAATAGCAGAGTTCAGCAATTAGTCTGTCAATCATTTGTCACTGCGAAAACAATTTAGAACATGAATTTGGAAAACATCTAGCTAGGAGAAAAACTATTTAACAGCACAGTTGGTACCTCAAAGAAAGGCACAAAAGTTAATCAATCACATTGTCATAACTACCTATCCACAAAATGGATCAGCAAAAAAGTCAGTCTTCGTCTGCAGGTCACAATCGATCAGCAATGCATCGGGCTCTCAAGAACATGAGCCCAATGACAGTCTCAAATCTCTTCTCCCACAATATCGCATCAAATTCGAAATAAAGTGTCTCCTCCTACATGTGCCCCTAACATCATCTGAATTTTTCCCTTCTGTCACATCATTATATGAAAGTTGCCCAGTCCATCCCCTAATTTCTAATTGGTCAATTAATCACCATATATGTCGCTACCCAATACATAAAATTCTTCAAATCTATGAATTCTAATATTTTGTCACTTTCAGGTTCTTGATTGGTTCATGGTACGATGTCCTCATCATACGGCTCATCAAGTATCGAAAATGTTGCATCTTCTTCTCCAGTCAGTGTCTCTATTGTGCGAGTCCTGGGAAAGTACATCTTGCCTGCTCTACACACTGTATGTTGCAACTTTTATTCCCTCATCTCCTGTCCGTCGGTACATTTCAGAAAATTCGAGCTAAGCAGACTTTATTAACATCAAGTAGTTCATGGTCAGTTCATCACACTGGCTTGTCTACATTTCATGATTATTCTGCTGCTGCTCGAGGCCTGGCAAAACTAGGCCACAACTTCGGCTAAGACAGCTCTACAATATAATGAAAAACATAGGTTATACATCTTAATATGACACATTACAACATTGTTTTTGCATATTTTCAATATTTCACACATTTGTAATCATTTTAGTACAACTCGTGTAAGTTGATAGCCACTCTTCATGGGCACATTTTCAAACATGCACATTAATTTTTCTACGTTTAATTTTTCTATCATTTTCTAGTTAATCAAAACACATAAACATTCATTAATAATTTCTAATTAACACATCTGCTTTAACAGCCCGTACAATGACTTGGAGTCAGGTCAGGACTATAGTAATGGGATGCAGTAAGAATGCATTGATATGCAGTTGTAGCACCGGACCTGGGAATGAGGCCTGTTTATCAGATAGCAGGTACCAGGTGTGAGAAGTATAGGGTTCCAAAAAACACAGAATGAAACACTTAAAAGCACATTACTTCTTTGCACTTTTTATCAGAGAAAGAAAACATTCATATTAACACTTAAAAAGTCATATTCAGGGTGGTTGGAATAATTCTACTTTTAGGCAAGAATATTATTATATTATGATTGGAATAAAAGAGATAGGACTATTTCTTGCAAGGAGGCAGATTGCAATGAACTCTTCAACGCCCGCCCCATCAAGCATACGCTATGGATCACTATTTGTATGGAAAAGATCAGAAACGAAAAGTGCAATAGTACACATGGAAACACAGGAATGAATGACGTGACAATGACTCAATCATAGGGCAAAGTTTTTCAGTTTTTAAACTTCATAAGTAAATAAACCATCCTGAAAAGGATAACAATATGTAACATAGTGTAGCACGTGCAACTGCTGCTGGGAACAATAGATACATGAATAAAAAACAACTCAAGGGAGATGTAAGCTTCACAGAGTATCAGTGGACAACTCCTTGAAGGCACACAGAAATAGAAAGATTAGACACATAGGCCCTCATTATAACATTGGCTGTAACAACCGCCTACCGCTGCGGCAATGGCTGCCAAAAGACCATCGCCGCGGCTACGAGCCGCACACTGTATTATGACCACAGCCGAATTTCCTCAAGAGGGATGGCGGAAATCTTGCTATGGCCATGCAGACCGATGGCGGTGAGACTGTGCTGCTGCCCGTATTATGACATTAATTTGGCCTGGCGGTGTTCGGGTGGTGGACACTGCTGCTGGCAGCAGCACTCCGTCCCGTCTCCTGCCGGAGGACCTCCTGGAGCCAGGTAAGTCGGGTCTCTGACAGGGGAGAGGGGTGTTGTGTGTGTGGGTGTGTGTGTGTGTATGTCTGTGTGTGCGTGTATGCGGGTGTGTGTTTCATGTTGTGTGTGTGTGCATGTATGGATGTGTGAGTGCATGTATGTTGAGTTGTGTGAATGTGTGTGTGGGTTTATGTATGTAAGTGTGTGTGGGTGTCTGTGTGAATGGATGTATACATGGTGGATGCATGTGGGAATGGGTGTGTGTATGCATGTGTGCCTGTGCGAAGGGAGGGGTGTGTAGGGGTGGGGGGCTGGAATGGAAGGTGGGAGTGAGGGGGAAACCAGGGGAGGGGAGTGGGGAAGACCGCTATCAGTGACAGGGAAGAGATTCCCTGTCACTGATGGTGACTACCGCTAGGGTTTTCGTGGTGGTAAGGATGCCACGAAAACCATGGCGGTAGGCGGGGTCATAATCCCGTTGGCGGGCAAGTTACGGCCGCCGGGCTGGAGAGTGAAGTCTCCAGCCCATCAGCCGTTACCGCCGTGGCAGTCGGTGTGGTACATTGGTGGTTTGGCTTTAGCCAAACCGCCAATGCCATAATATGGAGAAAAGTACTGCAAGCCTGTTGCCAGTACTTTCCTCCATATTTACGCTGGCCGCCAGGGTCATAATGACCCCCATAGTGTGATCAGACATGAAAGATGTTGCTCTGCTTATACTACACCTTTTCTAGTCACACCAAGGAATAGAATTAGCAGACACACATGAGCAGATGGATTTGTGGGCAAATGGGATTATAAAAAGCAATTATTAATGTATCATCAACTCATATAATTACAGGTTTTCTGAATTAGTTACTAAGGACCATATGTATCAAAGATCCATTTTGCATTACTTAAATAGCGAATTTTAAGAAATCGCTATTTATGAAATGCAAAATGGGATGTATGAAATTTGCGATTCGGTAATAGCGATTTCTTAAAATTCTCAATCGCTATTACTGAATCGCAATTAGAGAATGCGACTCCATTCATCCCTATGGGCCTGTAGGCTCATAGGTGCGAATGGTTTTGCATTTCTCAATTTGTGAATTCCAGTTAGGAATATGCAAATTAGGTAATGCAAACCCCAGGGTGCTGGAGGCCTACGGCCCCCTCTGATGCATCCCCAAAAAATATTTGCTGACATGTGAAGCACACACATGCCCTAGGGGAATGTGTGCGCTACATGTGATTTTTAAAAATGCATTCAAAATGCATTTTTTTAAATTACACATGCTTACCACCACATTGGATTTGGTGGTAATTGCATTTCCTAAATGCCCAATTCGCATTTAGGAAATGCTCGATACATGTGCTTTGAAAATCGCAAATAGGAATTCCCCATTTGCAATTTCCTATTTAGAGAGTTGCAATTTGCAATTCTCTAAATGGGGTCGTAATTTTAAGGAATCGCTATTTTAGCGATTCCTTAAAATTGCACAGGGAATTCCTTTCATTCATCTTGAAGCATTTTTGCAATCACAAACGGCTGAATTTTGTGATTCGCACCGTTTGCGAATGCAAAATTGCTTGATACATCTGGCTTATTTAGCATTTGGCAGACAGGGCACTGTCTCGCAAACATGCCAGTGTACCCTGATGACTAAGCTTGTGGTCGGCCTGCTCTTTTTAAAGTTAAGTGAACATATACTCTTTCTACATCCTCTAGAACAAGCCCAAAAAAAAACTTTTGTAGACACCCTTGTACTAAGGACTATGTCAATGTGCCAACCCAACACAAAAATGCCAGTTTGACAGCAACCACCACACACCAAACTGAGCGGTTTTTGAGTGAGATATGTTTCAAATAACAATTAATCCTGTGAAATATCAAAAGGATGATTAGAGGAACCCAACTCATCTTTTATGACAGAAAGGCACACTCAAAAACACTAGAAAAAATGGATACATTTTAAAGATTTATTTGAAAATTAAAATCATATCCTTGTGCACACAATATGAATTGCAACTATAATAAAGACAAACAGAGCAATAACTACAATGGTTATGAGTAATGGGAACAGGAATAATATTGTGACATATTGGTGGTTTCACTTGAAATCAACCCACTCTTCTTTCTATTATTTACTAAGCTAATCTCATCTCCAAAAAGCCTAATTCGAGTTACAAAGTTGGTTCAGACTCTTTCTTAATATACACGAACAGATTAAACATTTAAACAGTAACAGTTCATTAAGTTGATTTTGTTTTGTGCAGAAAATATAATTCTTCAAGGAAGTTATGAATGATTTTCATGTACTGATCGTTCATCATATTTCCTGTGAGCATTGTTCCCTTCCTTCGGCAGTCCTTGTGGCATCTTGAACATGGTTATGGTATTGTGTCTTTTCTTCATCATCTGAACTGTCATCATCAGGCTGTAGTGGGAGTCCTTTTCTTGTGGCTATGTTATGCAGAATAGCATAGGTTACACTAGTCCTATAAGCTCCACCAGGGGAATCCTGAACCACTTTTATGCAGCCACCTGAATCTGGATTTTTAAAGTTCAATGGCGGGCTTTATTACTGTCTTTGTATGTCTCTGAGCAATTTGTAATCTCCTCTCGCAAGCTGTTGTTGCAGGTATGGTGCCATAATCCAAGGACATATAGCGTATTCATTGTTGCCTACAAGCCAAATATTAAAAAATAATATAAATATTTTGATCTTATTGGTAGGCATCTCTAGAGTCACCCCTTGAAAGACAGTTGTATACGTCGCAGTATCTACAAATGTATGATACATGGCTACTTCCTGAAAATTTGCCCATAAGGCTAAATAAAGAATCTGCATTGCATACTAACTAGATGTTTGAGGAATGCTGGGTTTTGGGATTTCTGCAAAACATTTCTGACAAACTTGGTGGGCATTTTAAAACATGGTTACCATCAACACAACCTATGATATGCTGGAAATGTGCAACTCATAAAAACCTCTACCTGGTTTGCTGTAGTGGTTGAGGAGTATTTGAAAAGCAATGTATATATGTGTATGACATTGCACCTAGAGAGCTGAAAAAACCTAGAAAGAGACTTTAGTGAATCCTGTTCTGCTGTAGCTTGTGCACCCTGATAACTGTCGAATGCCAACATGTGAAGGCAGCAAAGAACTTGCACGTGTGAGTATAGACTCACTCCATTTTGTGTCCCTAGACAACACTCGATCTAATTAATCAATAAAGTAAAAAATGACATTAGTGCTCGACCAATATATGTCAAAAATCTCCTCAGTCTGCTGAAATAAAATAAGTCTATCTCTGAAAATTCTTTCCTGTCTGCTTTTTCTTCTCTGGTGTGGAGCAAACACCTCTAGCCCCCTTGCCAAAGCATACATAGAAGTCACAGTAAAATTAAAAAAAGGTTTTCCATCCTTATATACTTTTATCTAATTACCACTTTGTCCCACTTGATGGTGATTTCCAAATGCAAATGCTCATTTTGCGATTGTTTGCAATTTGCAAACACTTTGGGCCTTATTTAGGAAAGGTGTGCAGTGCCACTTTTCTTGCGCCCCCAGCGCACCCCTAACGCCACCATGTGTGGGCCATAGCTAATATACGGCGCACCATGACGGTAGTTGGGGAACTAGCGTCAGAATTTTTTAAGCTAGTTCGGAGCTCTGCAGGATTAGCGTCAAAGATTTTGATGCCAATCCTTCAAAGCCCAGTGATGCCCATTGTAAACAATGGTCTGCCTCCTTTTAATACCTGCTCTGAGCAGGCGTTGTAAGTGCCGAAAAAATGACTGAAAGAAATCTCTTATATTTCTTTGCACCATTTTTTCAGCCCCCCAATGGGTGAACGCTCCCTTTGCATACATTATGCCTGTCGCAGGTAAAATGTAGCACAAAGGGTTACGAAGTGGTGCAATGCATGCATTGAGCCACTTTGGAAATTTGGCGCTACGATTTTGGCTTCTTTGGACCACGTTAGCGTGAAAGCAAATAACACCAATGAGGCACATGGAGGCGCCAGGGGCTCTTAAATCTGCTCCTTTGTACATACCAATTAGGAGTCACATTTAGGTAATTCAAAAATAAGCATTCACTATTTGCATTTGCAAAAATAGCAAGTCACTAAATATTTGTTTTGCTTTCCTGGTTATGCAATGATTTCTGTAAACCACTTTTACACCTAGATAAGACATGTTTTTGTTTTTCTAGTGATAAACCATTCTGGGAATTGTTTCTTACTGCAAAAAATATTAGTACATCTGGCCCATAATTCTCAAGTTTTTGCAGATAACAAGCAATCTTTAGCACGAGCAAAATTCTCTGGTAATAGATTAAAGTTTATATAAATGTATTGTAGGAGCCCATGGGTAGTGTAAAAGCCTGGAGTTGGTTAGCACAACAGAAAATAGACTTGTTTGCTTGAGTGTTATGGTCAAGTTAGAATATACTTTTTAGAAAAAGTCAATCACCTATTTTCTTCTTGTACTGAGAATCATCAAAACCTGATTAAACAATTAAACAAGTAAATACATTGATTCCAGAACCATATGGAATCACAATGAAGCTCTTCATCAAACAGAAACTAGTCATACGCTGACGTGGAGCAATCAAGCACTGATCTGAAAAACTAAGGGTTAAATCTACAGTTTCGCAGATGGTACTCTATCATTAGATTGGTGGGAGGACATTATGGGGGTCATTCCAACCCTGGGGGTCGGTGTTAAAGCGGCGGCCAACCCGCCAACAGGCAGGCGGTCAAAAAAATTGAATTCTGACCCTGGCGGAAACCGCCAACACAGACCGCCACTTTAACACTCCGACCGCCACGGCGGGACAAACAAACAGCGCGGCGGCACCGCCAACAGACAGGCGGGAGACAATGTACCGCCCACCCTATCACAACTCACCAATCCGCCACCTTTTCCGGGGCGGGAGCCCCGCCGATAAAAACACAGCGGAAACAGACTACGAACGGGAAAACGCTCACCTCTACACACCCCACGAGGAATCTGGACAGCATGGAACCAGAACTACACATCCTACCAGCTATTGTCTACCTGCTCCTCTATCAGGAGCACGAACGCCGCCGCAGAAGACAACGGTGAGTACTGCACCTACGACACAGGGGAGGGGGGAGGAGAAAAGATTACGGGCACACACATACGCGACACACCCACCATCATCCACAACTACCTACACATCAATGCAGGGCAACAACTCAGAGTGACACCCCTCAACCCCCCCAGAAGAATGCCAAGACAAAATAAAATGATAATGAAATTCAAAAATATTGTAAGGCTAAGTAAAAAATTATTTCCAACATCTGTAACTATATACACATATGTAAATTGTCCTGTCCAAATTGGGTTTCAGTCATTGTACGTGGGCCAATGGGCCTAAACACATGGGCAAAGCCCACACAGGAGACCCGAATCCATTGGAGAGAACACTGCAGGGGCATCAGATAGAAAAACTACAGGCACCTCAGGGGGAAGGGAAGGGGAGGCACCTCAGCCACATGAGTCCACGACGCCAGATCCACGAGGGGCCTCCATGGCCACTGTCCCATCCTGGGGAGTGCAAAGCCACAGTCTCTCAAGTCTCTACAGTGGGTGGATTGCCCACTGTGCCATCCTGGGGAGTGCAAAGCCACAGTCTCTCAAGTCTCTACAGTGGGTGGATTGCCCAATGTGCCATCCTGGGGAGTGCAAAGCCACAGTCTCTCAAGTCTCTACAGTGGGTGGATTGCCCACTGTGCCATCCTGGGGAGTGCAAAGCCACAGTCTCTCAAGTGGATTACAGACTCCACTGGTTCTGGAGGAGGCATGGTGCCCAGAGTGCTTCGTGCAGCCCTGCCCAACACAGATCCGGGCCTGCCCCTGCTGCCAATGGGCCAGCGGTGTTTGAGACGGTGGTGCCCAGCGGAGCGGTGCTTGAGTTGAAGGGCCCAGCGGAGCGGTGCTTGAGATGAAGGGCCCAGCGGAGCGGTGCAGAGACGGCGGTGCCCAGCGGAGCGGTGCCTGAGTTGAAGGGCCCAGCGGAGCGGTGCTTGAGATGAAGGGCCCAGCGGAGCGGTGCAGAGACGGCGGTGCCCAGCGGAGCGGTGCTTGAGTTGAAGGGCCCAGCGGAGCGGTGCTTGAGATGAAGGGCCCAGCGGAGCGGTGCATGGACGGCGGTGCCCAGCGGAGCGGTGCCTGAGTTGAAGGGCCCAGCGGAGCGGTGCTTGAGATGAAGGTCCCAGCGGAGCGGTGCTTGAGATGAAGGGCCCAGCGGAGCGGTGCAGAGACGGCGGTGCCCAGCGGAGCGGTGCCTGAGTTGAAGGGCCCAGCGGAGCGGTGCTTGAGATGAAGGGCCCAGCGGAGCGGTGCTTGAGATGAAGGGCCCAGCGGAGCGGTGCCTGAGTTGAAGGGCCCAGCGGAGCGGTGCTTGAGATGAAGGGCCCAGCGGAGTGGTGCTTGAGATGAAGGGCCCAGCGGAGCGGTGCAGAGACGGCGGTGCCCAGCGGAGCGGTGCCTGAGTTGAAGGGCCCAGCGGAGCGGTGCTTGAGATGAAGGGCCCAGCGGAGCGGTGCTTGAGATGAAGGGCCCAGCAGAGCGGTGCCTGAGTTGAAGGGCCCAGCAGAGCGGTGCTTGAGATGAAGGGCCCAGCGGAGCGGTGCAGAGACGGCGGTGCCCAGCGGAGCGGTGCTTGAGATGTAGGGCCCTGTTCAGCGGTTCTTGAGACGGCGGTGCCCTGTTCAGCGGTTCATGAGACGGCAGTGCCCTGTTCAGCGGTTCTTGAGACGGCGGTGCCCTGTTCAGCGGTTCATGAGACGGCGGTGCCCTGTTCAGCGGTTCTTGAGACGGCGAGGCCCTGTTCAGCGGTTCTTGTCTTGAAGGGCCCTGTTCAGCGGTGCTTGTCTTGAAGGGCCCTGTTCAGCGGTGCTTGTCTTGAAGGGACTGTTCAACGGTGCTTGTCTTGAAGGGCCCTGTTCAGCGGTTCTTGTCTTGAAGAGCCCTGTTCAGCGGTTCTTGTCTTGAAGGGCCCTGTTCAGCAGTTCTTGTCTTGAAGGGCCCTGATCAGCGGTGCTTGTCTTGAAGGGCCCTGTTCAGCGGTTCTTGTCTTGAAGGGCCCTGTTCAGCGGTTCTTGTCTTGAAGGGCCCTGTTCAGCAGTTCTTGTCTTGAAGGGCCCTGTTCAGCGGTTCTTGTCTTGAAGGGCCCTGTTCAGCGGTTCTTGTCTTGAAGGGCCCTGTTCAGCGGTTCTTGTCTTGAAGGGCCCTGTTCAGCGGTGCTTGTCTTGAAGGGCCCTGTTCAGCGGTTCTTGTCTTGAAGGGCCCTGTTCAGCGGTTCTTGACATGTATCTCCAGGGCACCATATCCGGGCAATATATGGAGTTCACTCGCCATCCGACTTCTCGCTTGCGGGGCCCTCCTGTGCTGGAGTCCCGGGCCCGTGGGTGTCCTCCTTCACACCTGGAATGGGGCTGGTGGGGCCCTCCTGGGCAGCTCGCCTGCTGCCGGACTTGTCGGCCGTGCTGCCCTTGCCATCCTTCCGTGATTCTCTGTGGCCCTTGCCTCCCTTTGTAGATGTGCCAAGTGGCACCCCACTTCCTGACGGTGCCAGGGTAGTGCCTTTGGAGGCTGCAGTCTCTGGCCTCTCGCGCCGGCACTTGTCTTTCTTGGATTTTTTCCCAGGGGGTGGGCTGGCTGTCCCTTTACTGCTGGCCAATGTAGCTGCCCCTGAAGGTGGTGGACTCCAATATCCCTGTACTATGGTCCTTGTAGGTCCAGGGGTTGTGGTGGCTGAGGTGCTGATTGGACTCTTACGAGATGGAGGGGGTGGGTCAGGTGATGGAAAGAGGTTAATTTTGGAGAGGAAAAACTTTTTAGGAGCAGTGGGAAGGGTAGGTGCAGTGGGTATGGGAGTGGAGGAAGAGGATGTGGTTGTAGGAGAGTCAAGTCTGGTGTCTTTGGGTGCAGGTGCTTCTGACGGAGGCTGTTGTGTGGTGGATGGCTGTTGGGTAGGTGGCTGCCTGCGTTTGTGTGGTTTGGAAGAGGGGGTGACAGACACACTGGGAGAGGACACAGGGGATGTGTAAATGGCAGTGGGGTGGTGACTGCACGTGTGCGGAGTGTTCTGGTGGGTGTACTGGTGATGGACGTAGTGGCTGATGATGTTGTGCATGCAAGTGTGAGTGGAGACGTCACAGGGAGGGAGGAGGGAGACGAGGAGGAGGGGGACACAGAGGAGGCAGTGGCTGTTGGTATGTCTGCATGTGCCTGTTGCTTGTGTGAATGCTTCTGTGATCTGTGGTGCTTATGTCTGGATGAGCTGCCCTTGGGTGTTGAGGTGTGTGCAGGCTGGTCTGTAGGTGTGTCTGGGATAGGCAGAGGTACAGGGGAGTGGGACTGGGTGGAGGAAGTTGGAGGAGCGAGGCAGGAGACAGGGACAATGGCTGCTGTCAGTGCTGTGGCCAGAGCGTTGAACGATCGCTGATGGGCAGCCTGACCCGAATGAATGCCCTCCAGGTATGCATTGCTCCGGTGCACCTCCCTTTCAACCCCCTGGATGGCATTCAAAAGGGTAGACTGCCCAACAATGAGCGTCCTGAGGAGGTCAATGACCTCCTCACTGAGGGCAGCAGGGGTAACTGGGGCAGGGCCTGAGGTGCCTGGGGCGAAGGAGATGCCCGCCTTCGTGTGCCAGCGGGCACGGGGCGAACGCTGAGGGGCTGCTTGGAGGGTGGAGCTGGTGCGCTGGGTGGCAGCTGTACCTGTTGTTGCGGTGGGCACGGATGTTGCCGCCACCACAAGGGAGCTCCCTTCCGAGGACGTGTCTGTGTCGCTGATGTCTCCACGTGTCCCCGTTGTGGAGCTCCCCTCGCCCTCCGTCTCACTGGTGAACTCTGAGTCGATTGCATGGCCCTCCAGGGCCATGTGAGATGCAGCTCCCTCGTGCTCCGATGCCACTTCTCCTCCGCCTGATGATGCTAATGCACACATGAACAGGAAGACCACAAAAAAGGGGGGGGAGAAAATAAAGACATGTTGAGTGCATGCATTGGCAACACAGTTGGCGGAGAGGACAGACACAGAAGCTCCCTGCACTACGCCGCACACTTGGGGTACACTACTCAATCATTGGGACTTGGCCTACAAGCTAATGGACGACAACTGCACACATAGGTGACACAGGGCCATGGATAGCTGTACTTGGCACCCTACAGAGGTGGGGGGCGGGGGCACAGGGCCATGCCTTACGGAGGGGCCTAGCCTACAGAAATCGCCCTGGCCTAGGGAGACCCACATCCCTCCTCCCCCACCCAGACACCTCCACTGCACGCTAAGATAGCTGAATGTGCTGGTACTCACCCCCTTGTGTCTGCTGTGATGTCCTCACGCGCCCATCCAAATCTGGGTAGGCCACCGCCAGGATCCGAGACATCAGGGGGGTCAATTGACGAGTGGCACCCCTCCTACGTTGGGAGGCCATCCCCAGCAGAGCTTCCGCGGTCTTCCTGCTCCCGCGGCGGATGTCCTCCCACCTCTTGTGGCAGTGGGTGCCCCGTCTGTTGTGGACCCCCAGGGTCCGGACGTCCTTGGCGATGGCACGCCAAATGTCGATTTTCTGATGGGCGCTGACCTATGTCACATGTACAGGGGGAGAAATAACATTGTCATAATTTTCAGCATGCTCGATGTGAGTGGCCCCCCATCCCCACCCTTGCCATCTGGCACATGCTCTCATTCGTCGTTTGATGCATGCCTCAATCGCTCCCCTCCCCACCATCTTTCATCCACCCGACTCAACCCAGGCATTGCCCCCAAAGCATGCTCCCAGTGTACTTACCTGTTGGTCTGGAGGACCGTAGAGTAGCGCATACTGGGGGAGGACCCCATCCACGAGTTTCTCCAATTCTTCAGAAGTGAAGGCAGGGGCCCTTTCCCCAGTCGCAGCAGCCATTGTATCTTCCAGACCGAGGTCACAGCAGCACTTGCAGTATAGGTCCTCTCCTGTGGATGATCAGGTCTCGAGTGATTAAGCAGATAGAAAATGGCGGTCACGTCCGCGGCGGTGCGTACCGCGGCGGTGCGTACCGCGACCACTGGCGCACTTCGTCATTGGCTCCTGAAACCCATAGGGTTCAATGTTAACCAATGCGTCTTTGCGCCGCAGTCTTCGACTGCCTACCGCCACGGTGTGCCACGCCAGTGCATTGACCTCACATCCCAATGTCGCACTTCACAGGTCAGGCAGCCGCCATTTCAATGGCCCACATGGCTTAATTTCTACTGCGTCACACATGCCTAGGCCTTGCTTCGACACTCATATCAGCCATTCAATGCATTGAGAATCGTGTACTGTGCAAGCTGTGGGAACGTACCTGTGGGTTGATTGACTCTGTGCTCGCTGTTGTCCTTCCTAGGCACCGTTCGCTGGGACTTGCGAGGAGATGTAGGAATGTTCCCGTGTACAGACCGCTGGTGGACCTGTCGACAATGGAGGAACGACATGTCATACTGACATACAGGCTTGACCGAGCCACTATACAGGAACTGTGTGCCCAGCTGGAGCCAGACCTGATGTCACCCATCTGCCAACCCACAGGGATCCCCCCTCTAGTGCAGGTGCTGTCAGTACTCCATTTTTTGGCAAGTGGGTCATTTCAAACAACAGTGGCCATTTCATCAGGGATGTCTCAGCCTATGTTTTCAAAGGTGTTGTCCAGAGTGTTGTCTACCCTGCTCAAACACATGCGGAGATACATTGTTTTCCCTGAGGTGGGGGATTTGGCTACAGTGAAGGGTGATTTCTATGCCCTTGGACATATTCCCAACATCATTGGTGCCATTGATGGGACACATGTGGCTTTGGTACCCCCCAGAGAAAGTGAACAGGTGTACAGGAACAGAAAAAGTTATCATTCTATGAATGTCCAGGTGGTCTGTTTGGCTGACCAGTACATCTCCCATGTAAATGCCAAGTTCCCTGGGTCAGTGCATGACGCGTACATCATGCGAAATAGCAGCATCCCTTATGTGATGGAACAACTACAGAGACACCGTGTGTGGCTAATTGGTGACTCAGGTTACCCCAACCTGTCGTGGTTACTGACCCCAGTGAGGAATCCCAGGACAAGGGCAGAGGAACGGTACAATGAGGCCCATGGGCGTACTAGGAGGGTGGTCGAAAGCACCTTCGGCCTCCTGAAGGCCAGGTTTAGGTGCCTGCATATGACAGGTGGATCCCTAATGTACTCACCAAAGAAGGTGTGCCAGATCTTCGTGGCCTGCTGTATGCTTCACAACCTGGCTTTGCGACGCCAGGTGCCTTTTCTGCAGGAGGATGGTCCAGATGGTGGTGTTGTAGCAGCTGTGGATCCTGCGGAGAGTGAAGAGGAGGAAGACGAAGAGGACGACACATACAACAGGGACACAGTGATACAGCAGTATTTTCAATAACACACAGGTAAGAATCAACACCAGCATTTTACATTTACTTACAGTCTCCTGCCTCTCTACTGTCTGTCCTTTTCACCCAGTGTATGGTAACAGAGTTGTGACTTTCCCTTCCAATTTCAGAGATGTGGGCCCCACTGCGTGACCTCTGCTTTGTTTGCCCATGGACTACAGCTGTGTGACAGTGGTATGTTGGCATCACAATGTAACTGGTCATTTTGGCACGTTTATGTCTAATACATATTTTCACAAATACAGGCAGACTCCAGATTATTTGTGTGCAATAAGGGTGTTTATTAAAGTGCTCAATTTTGGGACATGGTTGAAAATCGGTGATGGGTGATGGTGGAGGAATGTCCATGGCAGAGTCCAGATTTTCAGTCTCACAGGTGCATTGTCCATATGCCTGTGGAAGGTGGAGCAGGGGCAGTTTAAGGTTGGACAGGGTGACAATGTGGGACAGTGGAATGACATCAGGGGGTATACTTTCCTGGCGGGGGTCTTGGCATCCTACTCTGTCTTCTTCCTAGATCTCAGGCCACGCTTGTGGGGTGGTTCTTCTTCTGCAGGAGGTGGGATTCTGGTGGCCTGTTCTTGTGTCGGGGCCTCCTGTCCACTAGTGCCGGCAGAGGTGGTAGCCTGTTCCTGGTCCATGCTAGTGACAGGGGCCCTTTGTGGTGCCACATGGTCCCGCAATGTGGTGACAATCTGGTTGAGAGCCACAACGAAGGTGCCCATTGCGGAACTAATGTTTCTCAGTTCTTCCCTGAACCCCATAAACTGTTCCTCCTGCAGTACCTGGATCTCCTGGAACCTGGCCAGGACCGTCGCCATCGTCTCCTGGGAGTGATGGTATGCTCCCATGATGGAGGTGAGGGCCTCGTGGAGAGTGGGTTCCCTGGGCCTGTCCCCCCCCCTGTCGCACAGCAGCCCTCCCAGTTCCCCTGTTTCCCTGGGCCTCTGTCCCCTGGACCGTGTGCCCACTACCACTGCCCCCAGGTCCCTGTTGTTGGTGGGGTGGTGGGTTAACCTGGGTGCCCTGTAGTGGTGGACACACCGCTGATTGACGTGTCCTGGAGACAGAGGCATGGGCCCGCTGGGTGGGTGCTGTGCTGGTGTTCCCAGAGGGGGGGTAGGTCTGCTGTGGCCTGTGGCTGTCTGAGGGGAACCGACTGTTCCGAGGTCCCCGATGGGCCGGGCTGGTCATCTGGGTCCAGGGAGACAGAGCTGCTGTCATCACTGGGGGCCTCTTCTAGGGGGGGAATGGACATTTCTGGACCCTCCTGGGCGGTGTGGTGGCGTTCGGGTCCTGCAGGGGTATAAGAGTATGGTTATTGCTTCTGTGTGTGCCATAGCGTACAATGGGTGGGTGCCCGTGTACCGCAGTGCTGGTATTCCTTTGTGGGGGCTGTTGTGACGGCGGTTTGTGGGGGAGATGGGTATGTGCAGTGGGCGTGCTTAGGTGATGGGTGTCGATGGTTTGTGGTGGCATGTAGGGTTTGGTGTTGGGATGGGTGGGTTGTGATGGTGAGTCATTAGCAGGGAGGATGTGTGATGGGGTTGGGGGGAGGGTGGAGGTATGAGTTGGCATGCTGGTGGGTGGGGGGGATGAAGTAGTTGGGATTAGACTTACCAGAGTCCATTCCTCCGCCTACTCCAGCGAGGCCCTCAGGATGCAGGATGTTCAAGACTTGCTCCTCCCATGCTGTAAATTCTGGGGGAGTAGGTGGGGGTCCGCCGCCAGTCTTCTGCACCGCGATGTTGTGCCTTGATACCATGGAACGCACCTTCCCCCGTAGGTCGTTCCACCGCTTCCTGATATCGTCCCGATTTCATGGATGCTGTCCCACAGCATTGACCCTGTCCACTATTCTTTGCCATAGCTCCATCTTCCTGGCAATGGTGGTGTGCTGCACCTGTGTCCCGAAGAGCTGGGGCTCTACCCAAACTATTTCCTCCACCATGACCCTGAGTTCTGCGTCTGAGAACCTTGGGTGTCTTGGGGGTGCCATGGGGTGGTGTGGATGAGGTGTGGGGTGGTGTTTGCGGTGATGAGTGTGGTGAGTGTAGTGGTGTGTGGTGTTTTGTGCGTGGTTGTTGTGTGGGTGATGGTGTAGTGTGCCTCTGTGTGATGGTGTTCTCTATTCTATGCTGTCTCTCTCTGGGCTTCGTCTCTGATTTGTGGTCGTAGGGGTTTGTGGGTGATGTGGGTGTGTGTTTTATATTGGATTGGGTGTGTGGGAGTGTTATGTGTATGTGTATCAGGTGTGTGTATTTCATATTGTCCAATGGGGCTGTGTTTTGTAAGTGTGTGTGTATTTTGACCGCGGCGGTGTGTACCGCCAATGGAATACCGCGGTTGAAAGACCGCCGCGTGGATTCGTGGGTCGTAATGGAATGGGCGTATTTCTGTTGGCGTGACGGTGGAGGTTTGGTCTTCGCCAGTTTAACGCTGGCCGTTGGTGTGGCGGACTTTTGTGGATGTCGGGTTTTTGGCGGTTTGCCTCTTGAGGGTCAGAATGACCGTGGCGGTTTACCGCGACCGCGGCGGTGTTGTGGCGGCCTTCTGACCGGCGGTAAGCGCCTTTTTCCGCCGAGGTCAGAATGACCCCCAATGTCTGGTGGAGGACATTATGGGGGTTATTCTAACTTTGGAGGAGTGTTAATCCGTCCCAAAAGTGACGGTAAAGTGACGGATATACCACCAGCCGTATTACGAGTTTCATAGGATATAATGGACTCGTAATACGGCTGGTGGTAAATCCGTCACTTTTCCGTCACTTTTGGGACGGATTAACACCTCCTCCAAAGTTAGAATAACCCCCTATGTCTGCCACCCTGCTGGATGGTTCTTTGTCCTATTTATAGAGGACTGTCAGCACAGGGTCATCTCTGTACTTCAAAAGGAAGAACTGTCAAGGCTGTTCCTAAAACGGTATACAAATTTGGTGGACGGCCTCTGTCAGTTTTGACGGCCACTCACCAAACTTCCCTAAAGTTTTTCTTTTTTTAAACTGAATTACCAAAGTGGAAGTTTTTAAGTTGAAAAACAAAAAAAAAACTAATTCTAATGACTTCAACACCCAGGGAGTTTTTTTCTCTGGATGTGGGAGTCATTATTTTTTGTATGCCCCTCAATGGCAGATTTTACCGATGGTGATGGACAGAAAAAAAGGACATCACCCAGTCCACCTTCAATAGGGTGGGCAGTGTCATGTTCTTTCTCTGACGGCCCCTATCCCATAAGGCTATTGAAGGAAGCTTTCCATCGACGGAGCCTGTGGGGACTCCATCAACAGAAAGCTGGTGTTCCTTCCGAGCATAAATATTTGTGGGGGAATACCTTATCTGCTAATCTGTAAATGAGGTGAGAAGTCTTTGTGGTCCATGCACTAAGATCTGATAAAACAGAACTGAGCCTTTGTGATCATGGAACCAAACATAGATCTAATAAGGCCACAACAGTGTTGCTCAAAAACTACTGCACTTACACAAAGTGAAGTCTCTTTCAGGTACAACATTCCGTGAGCAAACGTGCACATGCCCCAAAACCCATCCAACAGGATGCCTGCTGTGAGACCCGTCCCACACATGTAATAATAACATTTAAATAACACAACTTTCATCTCGTCCCTCACAAATAAACCAAAATAAACAATGAGTGCAGCATCATACGTGAATCAGGCCCAGATCCAGCGTACAGAATGGCATATTGCATAGGAGCAACCACCACTAAAATGAGTTGCTCAAGCAGACAGACTGGAGATAAAATGGGCAGGCCACATATCAGCCACTCCCTGCCACACACGTTTGTTCTCGTCATAACAGTGTACACTCAACATACACTATGCCCCTTATGTGAAGTAAAACCAATACCCATTGGGCAGAGAGGGATCAGACTCCACCCCACCCATGTCAGGTTTCAAAGGCTGAGCTGGCTGGACTAGTGCTATCGTCCTGACTGTCAGCCCATTGAAAGCGTCTGCTCGTTCTTGGGAGACCGTGCGTAGCATTGATGAGCAGCTCTTGTTTTTCATTGTTGCATGTAATCACTGCTGCCCCACATGCACTACTTGTTTCAATTCCACCCTAAAGCGCAGTGGCTGGGCTTTAGGAAGTGCCCAAGGGATGTGAGCAGAGATGGGTGCTGCCTTTATCACAAATCACCCCAACTCACAAATAAAAAGTAGGGGTACCCAACAACACTCCTCTACAACAAGAGAGTGAATAGGTGCCTGTCACAAGGGAGTTAAAAATGAGGTATTGCTATGCAAGCAACATTTTGCCTTCCAAAGGTAAAGTACTAAAAATGCAGCCAGCATTTTAAATTACTTACATCATTATAGTGGTGTGTTTTATTTTCATAGAGCTATAAGGCTGTGCAGTGTTAGTAAAATAAATATTATATAAAAAAAAATATATATATATATATATATATATATATTGTATTTTAACACTCAGTAAAAAAGAGGTCTGGATTAACTACCATTCACAGAGCAGAGCAAAGCTCGAAAATTGCTGCACCACATTACGTCCTGAATTTTTTAACAAAAATGCATAATGCTAGATTTTTGAGGGGTCAGGTGGTGATATTGATGCCATCTAGTGCAAAAAACGGGAAGGTGATGAAAGGAATGCTGGAATCTATCACAGTATTGGCAATCGCTCAGGGTTGAATTCCACACTATAGTTATTCCCCCACTGTGCCATTCATGACAAAGACCCGCCTTATGAAATCCGTATTGGCCCCGCACCTACAGGAAGAGTTCAGCCCAAACTGTCAGGCTTGTTCCCCTCCATATGGGAACACAAACAACTCCAGACCAGTTTTGACCTGCTTAGGTCTCATCAGTGAGGTATAACTTGACTCATATGGCACAGTGAGCATAGAACCCACTTCTGGGCATACCCGTGGCATTATAGCATCTAATGAAAAAAAATAAAGGTGATGGAATGCATGTTTGAATTAATCTCAGCCAGTGGTGATCACTCAGACTGCATTCCAGACTATTGTATTTTGCCCAGTGTGCTATTCTACAGAAAGACCCACCTTATGCAAGTTAAACTTTATCCCGGTCCAGTAACACCAGTCCCAAATACCAGTCCAAGCCTACTCCAGATGGGAACACAAGCATCCCAAGACCAGTATTGACCTTATTAAAACTCATCACACAATTAGCACAGGAGCAGGTCTGGGCATACCCATCGCATTTCGAGCGACTACTACAAAAAAACAACACGGTGATGGAAGGAATGCTTAAATTCTAGGCCACTGCAATCACTTGGGGCTATATTCCAAATCATTGTTTTTTTGCCCACTGTGCTATTCTGAACAGAGCTGCAAATCATTATTGGTCCTGCTTCAAAAGGAACAGTCCAGCCTGAACTATCAGGCCAGGTACAGTCCAGATGGAAACACAAGCAATCCCTGACCAGTTTGACCTGATTAGAGCTCATCAGTGTGGTATAGCTTGAAGCTTGAGTTCAATGGCAGAGTGACTATTGGGCCCACCTCTGAGCATACCTATCACACTTAGGGCATCTACTGCAAAAGACAAGGTGAAGGAAGGAATGCCACTATCAATTGCTGCTTTCCAGACCATTGTTTTTCACCCACTGTGCCATGCTAGATAGATACCCACCTTACGCAAATCAGCCTTGGTCCTGCTCCAAAGGAAACAGTCCACCCGAACTGTCAGGCCAGGTCACCTTGGCAGGTTGGGCTGGACAGTTCCTATTGGAGCAAGACCAAGTCTAATTTATGTATGGCTAGACTTAATCTGAGGTGGCATTGTGGGCAAAAAGCTATGGACTGGGATGCGGGCCATGTAATTACCAGTAGTTGACTTTAATTCAGGTCCCCATCCATCACTTTTTTTGTATTTTTCATTATGACATTCTAAGTAATGCGGGTATGCTCAGGCGTGGGTCCAATGCACACTGTGCCACTGGACCCAAACTGCACCCCACTGAAGAGGCCCAACTAGGCTGAAATTGATCTTGGTTTGCATTTATTCCATTTCTGTGGGGAGCCTGATTGGCAGTGCAGGCTGGACCTTTCCTATTGGAGCTGGACCGAGGCTGATTTGCATATGGCTCGATTTAATTTGAGCTGGAAGGATGGGCAAAAAAACAATAGGTTATGATGCAGATGGCGTAATTACCAGTGGATAAGATTACTTCAAGTATTCTATCTATTGTTTTTTGTATTTTTTTATGATAATGCCATGTGAATGCGCACGAGCAAAAGTCTGCTTTGCACGGCACTCAGCCTTAGGCTAGGTAGCAAATGCAAGCCAGTGGTGTCTAGCATAAGATTTGTATTCAAGTAAAACTTTTCAATACAAATTATGAAGTGCGACACCCGTATACAGTGTGATTTTGCACTAACCAAACACAATAAACAAAGGTATATCATACTGCTTGTTGCACTTGGCCTACGGATTTCACACAAATCTGCATCAGGCTATTTTAGTTGATCTGTTTCTGCTTCAAATTCAATAAATGTCTGCACTAGCTCCCCACCCAAAAAAAACGCCCCTCTTTGCTTAAAATAACAGGAGGTTGGCACTTTGAGGTACAGTATAATTTTGATGCTGACCTACGTGTGTATATCGGCGAGTAATATCTCAAGTGTAAAACTCTATGTATAATCTGCAGTTATTTTGAATGTCATAATTAGTGTGTCAACCTTTCGTCCTTCCACGACTTTTAAAGGGGTCGCAGCAGCGACCCCTGGCTTACACCTTGCGACCCTTGGCACTGTTTTTGCGACCCCTGGACCCAGGGGTGCAAGATCAGTCCCTGGAGTAGAGCGGCATCTCGTCTATAGCTCTTCTTTATGGATGTCCGTTGTGGCGCCATTCTCCTTTTTCGTATCAAGTTTTTATTACAGTAATAGTGAAGAAAATTACATTTTCACTATTATTATAATCAAAATGGAGTACAAGTAGCTGGAATAGAACTTTCCCTGGAAGTTCAGGAAAGTAAACACGTTCTTTTTAATGTACATTGTGTGCGTGTTTGAAGGTGAGAGTGTTTATGTTAGAGAGTGTGTATGTGTGAAATATGTGAAAGTGAAAGTCAAAGGGTGTGTGATGTCACTTCCATTACCCCTGGCATTTTGGCGAACTGAAGCCCATTCTATCAGTGAACTAGCAATAGAACATTTGTCATTCGCATTTGTTCAAAATGTATGTTGCTAGAGCTATATAAACCACAGAATTAAGGCCCCCATTAAGAACATGGCGGTCTGCACCGCCATGCCGGCGGTGGCGGTCATTACTGAAAACGGCATGGTGGTCCAGACTGCCATAATCTGAATGTGGCTGAAACGCCACAGTGGGAATGCCGCCACCGCCAGGCTCCCACCACCAGGCAGCCTGGCGGTGGTGGCATTTCAGATCCACCATGGCAGGGCTGCAAGCAGCGCTGCCTTCCGAATAATGAGTCGCATTCTGCCAGCATTTCCCTGGCGGTTTACACCATCAGGGAAAGGCTTGCAGATTGAGTGACTCGGGCCCCCCCTCGGGCCCCTGCACTGCCCATGCACTTGGCATGGGAAGTGCAGAGGCTCCCATGCACAGCCCTGTCGCGCATTTCACTGCCCGAATTACGGGCAGTGAAATGTGTGGCGGGTGCTGCTGCACCCGCTGCACTTCCACATTGGCGGCGGCTCCATTTGGAGCCGGGTCAATGTTCAGGCCCTGTTTCCAGCTGGGCCGGCGTTCGGAAACACTGATTCTGCACAGCCGGAAGATCATTATGTGGCCAGCAGGGGGTTCTTGGCATTGCCAGTCTTCTGTCGACTGTCAGCGCAGATCTCGGCGGGTTACCCTGCCGAGATCATAATGAGGTCCTAAATATGTTTTAAATGTAAAAACAAGGTTTCCGTGAAAATGCATGTTATAATGGTCGTAGAATATAACACCTAAAAAGTCTCAAAGTATTAAAGCACCTCAATAAAGGTGCTTTTATATTGTCATGTGTAATGGTGTTTACTCAAAATTCCTTAATGGTTTTGTGTAGAAGTATTACCTGTTTTAATACAAAGCACCATTATTGAGGTTCAGCAATACCTTGCAATATGTAGTGAAAGTGCTGTTGTCTACATCAGTTTCCCGCGTAAATACTTGTATTCATGAACAACTAGGGCTATACAGTTCACAGCACGATGCCGTCCAGAATGAATATGTCCTCCTTCCATGTTTGTCTACTAAAGGGCATGCAATATCCTGTTTTTTTCGTTCATGCTTTATTTACTTCGCACGTTTTTTTTTGCCGCTAGTAATTGTGATGTTGCATGGATACTGTACAAATGTGCATTTTCTTTTGCGGATGCACATTCTCTCTTCTTTGCTAGTGTTGTACACTGATATGTTTATTTGTGGGTTCAAATGTACATTTTTTTTTACTAATTCAACATTAATTTGCCCAAATGTACGTGCATTAATGTAAAAGGCCAGGGCTTCAGTGCATTCCCCCAGGCACCAGGAAGTCCATGGGTTTCCAACATAATGCATGAAACCAGAAGCAGATAGACACTCAAAGTCAATCTGCCTCGTGAATTCTACAAAGACCCAGAAAGGTCCAGTACAAAAATCTGGAAGCACCGGAGACAGACTTCAAACAGCAAAATTATGAATATGTAGATGATGGGAATATGCCGCTAACAATCAGGATGGCACGGATACCCTACAAAGGATTGTATGCATTTCTTGTATGACACAGTCCTGGGATCTCGGAGTAGATGCCTTGGAAGCAGCTGCCACCACCACAGGTGAAACGCAGGTGGTACTAGTGTAGAGGATACACATGCATGCGACCATGCTACATCTTGGACTCCTTGAGTGAAGGTAGAGGCACCCCCTTTATATGGCATAAAAAGACTGCCAACACCCAATCACCAGCTCGAATGCCAGAACCACAGACTCGATATGCTGGAGGCAGTGAAAGCAATCCCTGTCTGTTACACATGCCTGTGAATAGAAGTACCCAACAACACTGATGTTCCACAGGGGAAATAGACATGCTGGAGAAGCAAGAGCTGGTGCTGCTCAGAGCAGTCAACCCTGTGACACGGCGGTGGCGGGCAAAAAACTCCACTTTCTCCTGCCATCACTACTCCCCTTTCATGCGGACCTATAACCTACATAACCATGTGTTCATTCAAAATTATTGAAGAAAACATCATTAGCCATTTGAGAAATAACGTTTTACCTGTGTTGTGTAAACAAGTGTGCATCAAAAAAGGGGTCATATTCTCCTAGTATCTGAAAAAAAAACATGAAGTGTGCCATACTCCACGCAGCCATTAGTACAGAAAGGGCCATATGAACCAAAGCATTTTCCCATTGACACAGAACAGGTAAAACCTTTAGATACGTCCGGCCCAAAGATCTGTAACTCTGGTTTACATCCAGCCATCATGAAATGGGCATTACATTGAGAAGCTAGTATGAAGTGCAGTTCATTGACTGCAAATCACACATGAAACTAAGCATCATCAGTTGTATGGGTTTTAAAATGCATGACTGGTCACGTATTGTCCAGAAAAATGGTATCTGTGCTATTCAGTGTACACCAAGAGTGAAGAAAGGGCCACAATATATTTTGACCTTTGAACTGAGTTTTGCAGATGGCTCCACCCCTACTGTTTAACGTGGTTGTCCCTCCTCAAAGTTTGCATTTAGATCTGCCACTGCCCCTCACCATATAGACCATTAGACTACGAGGCAATACCCCTGTGAACAATGACAACCTAGCACTAAAACATCTGAATCTTTCGTAAGAGGTTTTATGTCCCAACTACTGAAGGGAAAAAGGTCCTTTCCCTATGTCAGCACTTATACAAATCCAATTCTTTTTTTGCTCTTTGGGCCTATTATGAGACTTCCCTGGGCTAGGAGTACATCCAAAGTGCCCCCCACGACCACAGTGGAGGGAGACTACTGTCACAAGGTTATGGGGAGATTGGACGGCGATGAAGACTGAATATAGATTCAGGGGAGCATCCTTTTCAATTTATACCTCTGCAAGAGAGTTTATTGACCACTTTGTGAAACATTCATTCCGCCTCTTAACAAGGGTCATTCACTTCCCCCTGAATATGTGTGCTACGATTTTGATTGTGTGTAAATATTTGGAGACCATATTTAACCGTGTGAATGGTGCCTTTTATAATTACTCGTGACTGATGCACAAGATGAATATTTCCCAAATGTTTTCCTTCATAGAAGTGCATGACAACTGCATTTTGCTGGCACAGTGGAAACCTGTGGGCCATCTGGAAGAGACAGTAAGCCCGATCCTGTCAGCCAGGAATTAAAGATGGCTTGAAACCGGTTTGGACTACTGTCCAGCTGCACCCTCGCAGGGATACCCACCATCAGTCATAGCAGTCTTCTCAAATTGAGGACGCTTCTCCCTACATAGGGTGTCAGCAGTGGTTTGGTCCACAGCTTTTACCTTGATAAGAGCATTGTGGTGAGGCTTTGGAAATGCAGTTGGTGATCCTGCGTGTACACACTGGATTTGCACAAGAGTGTGTGCAGCTGTGTTTTAAGCTGTGGCTGCATTTGAAATATTTGTGATATTGCACCTCTTTCCTTTAGGGAAGTACTGCTCCCAGCTCCTTTGTTTGAATGAAATGTACATTTGTTAGTTGCATTGATTTCATATGTGCTTTGCTCATAATAAAAGCTTTTATTGGCACATGTCCTGCTTTTTAGGTCTCACCTGCAGGCAATGCACATGTGCTGTTGGTTGGCAATGGTCTTTTGTATCCAAAAATACCCTCTAAAAAAGGACCAGTTCCACAGTTGGCATCTTTGGACATACTTACTGCTTACTTTCAGCCATGTTGTGCCATGTTGCACAGCAGCTATGCTGCTATGCAACATGGCTAAAAAACATTGACAAAGCCAATACATTTCGCATAGGTGAGACCTACTGGCTTTGCCAATGCTTGTTCATTGTGGTTTGCTTCAGTTCTTTTCAAGGTTACAAAGCGTACAGAAGCCTGAAGCCAGAAGTGTTTGAGCTTAGGTAGACTGGATCAGATCAAGCCGACACAGAAGGTTCTTCATTTACTTCTTATGGAATGCAGAATTAAATTCAAACCCCTGCATCCTTTATAAAGCTTGCTTGGGCAAAGGCTCAATCTATCTGCAAAACCTGACCCCATATTATGTAGGATCTGCTTACAGTCACTAAATCCAGCAGCGATCATTCCAAAGACACAAATACGGAGGCATTTCCTTGAGAGTGCTAGGCCCAAAACTTTGGAACACAATCAGCATCAGTCCTCAGCTTTGCTCCATTTTAAATCACATTCAGTTCAGAAAAGTTTTGAAGACCGAGATAATCAGCAAAGCTTTCACCTACCTTTTAATTTGGCAGGGGGGATTAAGTTATTTGCTCCGAATCACAGGCTGTTGAAGCATGGCTGAGACTCGAGCCTGGTTCCCCAGTTCCCAAGTCAGCTTCTCTGGCCATAACACCACATCCTTCTTCCCCCTCCCACCCACGCCTCCATTCAGGTTGGGCATAATGTTTTCTTAGCCATGTTGATTTTATCTTTTATTTTGTTTACTTTCAGCTATGTTGCACTGCTGTGCAACGTGGCTAAAAAACATTGACAAAACATATAGATCATGTATCAGCAAGACCAATTAGCTTTGCCAACGCTTGTTCATTATAATTTGGCCTCATTTCTTCTTCAAGCTACAAAGCTTACAAAAGCAGGAAAACAGAAGTGTTTGAACTTAGGCAGACGGGATCAGATCAAGCCGACGCAGAAGGCTCTTTACTTGCTTCTTATGAAATGCAGAATTAAAGCCAAACCTCTCTGCATCATTTATAAAGCTTACTTGGGCAAAGGTTCAAGTTATCTGCAAAACCTGTCCCCGTATTATGTAGGCTCCGCTTCCACTCACTAAATCTAACAGAGATCATTCCAAAGAAACGAACAAGGAGGCATCTCCATGAGAGTGCTAGATCCATAACTCTTTGGAACACCATCAGTCCTTAGCTTTGCTCCGTTTTAAATCACCTTCAGTTCAGAAAACTCTTGAAAACCGATATACTCAGCAAAGACATCTATTTTGCCAATGGGAGTAATTGAAGAAAGTCAGTTTGAAGGACAAGTCCTCACAACAGCTGTACTCTAACAGACATAGGCCCATATTTATACTTTTTTGCCCCTCATTTGCATCATTTTTTTACACAAAAGCCGCGCAAACTTACAAAATACAATAAAGGCCAGATTTAAAGAAAAGTGGAGCAGTGCAGTGCTGTGCTCAAATTGTCAGCGCCGCCATGCCTCACTTTAGAAATGCAGGGATGCGCCGTAATTAAGGGAATACGGCGGACCCCTGCATTTCCCCCTGCGGTGGTGCTAAATTTAACTGCCAGCACCAACGAAGGCATCCTTGCACCATCATGTAAGGATGTCTGTGTTGAGGGGTGTGATTGTTTATGTGCGGGAAGGTGTCCCTTCCTGCACATAAATATCACTAATGGCGCTTTGGCACTTCTGTGTGTGCAGCACAATGCAGCACACACAGAAGTGCCAAAGCGTAATTTTCAAATGATTGTTAATGTGCAGGAAGGGACACCTTCACGCACATAAATAATCATTCATGGCGTTTTTCTCTTTCTATATGTGCTGCAGAAGACAGCACACATAAAAAAAGCAAAAAATTGGGAGGAATAAAAGTATTCCTCCTCGTTGCGCCCTCCTAACACCACCTCTGGGGTGGCATTCGATTTTGACGCTGTCTCAGGTTTACGAGATTTCATAAATCTGAGGCAGCGTCAAAATGCAATGGGTGTTGCTGTGGCACACCCACAGGAACACCCACTGCACGCCCCTTCCATGCACAGTGCTGCCATAAAAAGTGGCTTAACGCCACCTTGTAAATACAGCGAAGTGTTTAGCGCTACAATCCTGTGGTGCTTGGGGCCTATAAATATGGCCCCAAGTTTGTGCCGCTTTTGCGCCAAACAATGACGCAAATGCGATGCAAAAAAAGTATAAATATGGGCCCTCCTTCCTGTTAATATATTATTTCCATATATTTTAAGTTTTCCCTCGAGCGCCCTGATGTTACCATGATGTTGTGAAGTGCGATACGGAACATATAAATAAATAAATAAACAAATAAATACATCAGATTTAGCAGCAGAATTACTCCTTTGTCAGATCCATGGACGTGTGTTTTAAAATCAAGTTCTCTGCACTTAGCAACTCTATTTTCAAAATTTCCTCGCATGGAATTCCTAACACTAATTTGCATGCAGGCTGACAGCGAAGACAATCGGTAAAAACATCCAAAAGTATGTTTTCTTCATTGTTTTAATGTACTGCATTCCTTCATGTTTCCCATAGTCTTCCTTGTTCCGAAGTTTGAATTGTTTATGCTTAATGTTACACGTTTCAAAGCATGTGCTTGGCATGAGGGATCCTGCTTGCAAGTATCTCCATGACTTTTAGGACTTCACTATTTCACTTGACTGAAATGCAAACATTCCCTCAAAAGGCAAAATAGAATTCTAATCTCAGCCTCTGGCTCAACTGCATGATCCAGTTCTGTTTAGGTTGTTTGAGTGTTTCTCGGCGTTTTAAGCCAGCCTCATAAATAAAAGACGATTTCTTCCTTCCTCAATGTTTTGTAAAATGATACTTCTCAAGTTAAAAGAGGATGGACAAATGTAAGTGAGTTATTTTTCAATGTGCAGTAAATACAAAAAAGCACTCTCGGTCGAAATCTCTCTACATATTTAACTAAATGCTTAAAAGAGGAATCTTCGCACATTATTGTTAGAGAAGCCTCTTCTGCACCGATACAGTGTCCTGTGCACAATTTTTGGAAGGGGGCAGAGTGTCCAATGAGTGGCTTGTCTGTGACAATGGTTTTCCCTGTGGAAGACACTTTGGGCCTTATTAAAAGAATCTTGTTATTAGATTCTGGGAATCTCTGATTCTGGCCGAAATCCATGTATCAAATAACAAGCACAGCAAGCTATTGGCCCAGGGATGGGGAATAACGTAAAGCTCCAGGAACACCACCTCCATCTCCACCTGGAATTCCTGATTCCGGGCCCAGCAATGGCCCGTTGACTGCCCTCATCGGCTTGGAGCAGCTAGTAAATGTCAGCTGGGGAGTCCTGATGGTTGTGGGCCCTCGGGACGGATGAGTGTGGGGGGAGGAGCATAGGGAAATGCTGGCAGGAATATTATCTGCGCCCTGTGTGTTGCAGAAAGGTGGTGGACGGGGCCTGGTCACAGTCGCAGCTGGCAACATGGCAAAGTGGAGGGGCGGGGGAACAAAACAAAAATAAAAAATATATATATAAAAAAAAACTTACCTTGACCGCCGTGCCGCGGCTCACTGCTGCACTGGAGGCACAGGCTCCCAACCTGCCCTGCGGCCAATCCTGACGCTGCTCAGAGCAGCATTACAATTAGCTGGAGAACCCGGGCTGGGTGCTCCAAGGCAAACTGGGAGCCTCTGCCTGCTGTCTCCAACCCGGCAACACAGTGCCGGGTTGGAGAGAGCTCTGTGCACATGTGTGTTTGGCTGGCATGAGACAGCCTCCCAAACATACATGCACATTGTGGGGGAGTGCTGAGCACTCCCCCTCCTTGCCTGTCATCCCTATTGGACCCGCCCCTTTAAAAATAAAATTATAATTTTATTTTTAAGGGTTTGCAGTTGCTGCTGCTGGTGGGATGGTGATGCTCCTCCGCCATAGCAGAGGAGCCACTGGTGCCTGGCCGGTAGCTTTGCAGGGTGCGGATTCACTCTGGGTAAAACAAGGCTTGGTGTTTTTGAACCTAGTAATGCTGGGTCCAAAAACGACAGACAACTTATATGGTGTTGCGGTATCCACCACAAGATACTGCCACAACGCACCTGTAAGGGGAGCCTCAGTGCATCAAATGCCCTCTTGATGATCTGCATGCTTCTGGTGTGGGAGTGCCCTCATATGCATGGAGTCACACCCACATTCAAATGAGACAATGCCCACTTCTGAATGTACCTGCTTCAAGATCTGTTGTTGATTTAGTGTCACAGAAGGGTTTCCAAGGTCTCTTTTGTAATATAAAAATGCACTCCTGCAGGCAAAGTGGTACAATGAGTCATTTACACAGTAAAATACATTTATATAAAGTGGGCTGCATGTGCATCCTGTGTCTAGCATGTGCATCTGGGGCTGTGTGCCAAGTTATCAAGAAATATGTGCATTGTCCTGTTAAGACACTCACAGACAGTTTGAAAGCCTGCACAAGAAAAAGCTCTGTAAACTGTCATGGACGGGTTATTGAACCCACCGCTCTAACAGTGTGTGCACACTGGGCCGAGCTGCCATTTGAGGTGCACTCAAGGCCCCATCTATAGTGGGTATAGCCCTAACTCTACCTTACTCATATTAATGATGGCAACCAGTAATGGTTAATTTGAGCAGGTGGTTGCTGGTGTGGGGACACCCATTTTTGGGGACATCCACTTATTTTATGTATTAGACATTCACCGAGAGCAGGAGAGGAAAAAACACACAAAACGGAAATACAGAAGAAGAGAAAGCAGAAGAACCATTACAAAGGGAAACAGCAGGAACTTGCAAGAGTAACATATAGGGACAGAGACTGTCTGGTAGTGGATTAAAGCGGTGTTAGAAATGGGGTCTTTGGTTGACAATCAGGTTATCCCCTGTTCAAGCAAGGACCCTCACTCTAGTCAGGGTAAAAGAGAATCACCCTCGGCCAACCCCTGCTTACCCCCTTGGTAGCTTGGCAGAGCAGTAGGCTTAACTTCAAAGTGCTAGGTGTAAAGTATTTGAACCAACACACACAGTAACTTAATGAAAACACTACAAAATGACACAACACAGGTTTAGAGAAATAGGAAATACTTATCTAAACAAAACAAGACCAAAATGACAAAAATCCACAATCCACAAGTCAAGTTATCAACTAAAAATCAAAAAGAGTCTTTAAGTAGTTTTAAACACACACTAACACTGTTAGCATAAAAATGTACCTTGGGTGCATCAAAAATAACCCCGCACGGGCGAGCTTGCGTCAAAAAGGGCTTGCGATGCATCGATTTCACTCACGAGCGAGACCTTGCGTCGTTTCTCCTTTCGTCGGGTCAGGGCGCATCGTTCCTTCTCTCCGTAGGAGAGCAATGCGTCGATCCGGTCAGCACTCTCAGGTCCAGGCAGGCCTTGCGTTGTTTTTACATGCCCAGCGGTGTTTGCATCAGAAATCCAGCTGCACGATGATCCGAAAACCACACATCGTGGGTTGCTATCCCCAGCCTCCGTCAGCAATGCTGCACATCGTTTCTCCAGCTCCGTGCATCGATTCTTCAGTTGCATTTCCACTGAGCGTCGATTTTCAGCCGCAAAGCCGGCGGTGAGTCGTTTCTTCAGCCGCAGATCAGAGTTGCGTCTGTGCGTGGATTTCTTCCTCTAAGACTGCCAGCTTCTCCTTTCAGGGTCCCAGGAACTGGATGGGCACCACAGGGCAGGGTAGGAGTCTCTCCAGAGACTTCAGGTGCTGGCAGAGAGAAGTATTTGCTGTCCCTGAGACTTCAAACAACTGGAGGCAAGCTCTAAATCAAGCCCTTGGAGATCTTCACAAGATGGAAGGCGCACAAAGTCCAGTCTTTGCCCTCTTACTCTGGCAGAAGCAGCAACTGCAGGATAGCTCCACAAAGGACAGTCACAGGCAGGGAAGCTCTTCTTCCTCAGCTCTTCAGCTCTGCTCCAGGCAGAGGTTCTTCTTGGTTTCCAGAAGCGTTCCAAAGTCTGTGGTTTTGGGTGCCCTTCTTATACCCAATTTCTCCTTTGAAGTAGGCCTACTTCAAAGCAAAGTCTCTTTTGAATGTGAAATCCTGCCTTGCCCAGGCCAGGCCCCACTCACTCACAAGGGGGTTGGAGACTGCATTGAGTGAGGGCAGGCACAGCCCTTTCAGGTGTGATTGACCACACTTATCTCCTCCCTCCTAGCACAGATGGCTCATCAGGAAATGCAGACTACACCCCAGCTCCCTTTCTGTCACTTTCTAGTGTGAGGTCCAACCAGTACAACTGTCACACTGACCCAGACAGAGAATCCACAAACAGGCAGAGTCACAGAAATGGTATAAGCAAGAAAATGCTCACTTTCTAAAAGTGGCATTTTCAAACACACAATCTTAAAATCAACTTTACTAAAAGATGTATTTTTAAATTGTGAGTTCAGAGACCCCAAACTCCACATGTGCATCCGCTCCCAAAGGGAATCTACACTAATTACAGAGCTACTCATGTGGGTGGCGCAACCAGGGCTGCAGGCCCACTAGTAGCATTTGATTTACATGCCCTGGGCACCTCTAGTGCGCTGTACTAGGGACTTACTAGTAAATCAAATATTCCAACCATGGATGAACCAATTAATCATACAATTTACGCACAGAGCATATGCACTTTAGCACTGGTTAGCAGTGGTAAAGTGCTCAGAGTTTAAAAGCCAACAGCAACATGTCAGAAATAATAGAAGGCAGGAGGCAAAAAGATTGGGGATGACCCTGCATAAGCAAAACAGTCCAACAAGTGGTATGAGGTGGCTTTAGGATTATGCCACCCAGGTATTTTGCATTCTGACAGTCAATTGCACCAGCTGCTGGCTTCTGAGCAGAGCTATGTGTACCGGTACACTTTCTTTTGAAAATGAAGTTCCAGTTCCCAAGCTTTGTGCATCTTACTAATGTGGAAATAGGCACACAGGCATAATCTCTTTGAAAGATGTGAGGAAAATGTATCAATAAATGTCATACAAGAAATCCTCTGTCTGTGACGGCTTTCTCCTGGAGAAGTGCCTCACAACAGTATAAGGAAAAGTTAAATTCTTTATCCCAAAGAGCACCTTGGAGGTGCACTAAATGTGAGCTACCAAGTGAGTGGTGACATTCAGCCTGTCACCATGAGTATTTTTGCCATGCCCATGTCTCCATAATGGGACCATTGACACGGATAATGGGAATTTCCCCTTGATAATGCACATCTGCTAGAACAAAGGGCTTGGAATGCATTGCACAAAAAGAGCCCTTTGCCCCCTCCCCCACCATTTCATACAGTAAAGTTCTACAACCAGTTAAAATGCCAGAAATTGTCTATTATAAAGTAGTCAATTTTATTTAACTTTGGAGCCTTATTATACACTGTGCCTAAAAGTGCAAAGGGTGTGTGCTCCTGTTTGTTTGCCCCTGGGACACAATGATGTTACAGAAGGGGCGGCAGACGCTTGTTTGTCCCCTTCTGTAATAATGAAAGTGCTAGTGCACATGTACCGCAGGTACTATCATGAGAAGATGTTCCCACATTTTCATGGAGGTATGGCCCCATGCAAATAAGTGAATTTCTTTGCCTCTGCACCTGCACCATATTAGAGACATGAACCTTAGGAGGCACACTCATAGTGCACCACATTAAGGTCAGTGCACCTCCTGAAGGCAGGCCTCTGCAGAGAGTAAAGGGGGTCCCATGCACATCCCCTTCCAGAAAGATGCAGTCACTCACTAAACCCACCTGCCGGGAGATCTCTCTACTTTCTTTGATTTGCAGGCGGTTTGCTGCCTGCACTGTAAAACAAGGAGTGGCTTTGAAGCAGCTGCTCCATACTTCACTGAATGCACTAGCTCCAGCTAGCACAAGTTTGCGGCTGTCCTGGGGGCAGGACACTCATTGTAATAGGGCGCGCCATCCCTGTTTGCACCTGGCGCACCTGTTTAAAGGTACACCAATGGTGCAAACAGGGACAGTAACATTATGGCCCCTGATCTTTTAGGGCTAGTTGTACAAAGCTCTTTTGTGTTTACAGAATTCTTTCCAACTCGTAAAGGGGTTTTGCGAATCCTGTCCAAACTACAAATATGAGGGAGCTTGAAAGGGGCAGCCTTCTTCTATTTCTGATTCAGAAAGGAATGAATCATTTGTTTGTGACTGCAGCTCTGGTTGCAAAACATTGATGAGTTACTGACCCCCGACTTGAGGTGAATACTAATTCACAAAGGGGAAGATGTCTCCTTAAGACACCTTACCTTTTGTGAATCATGTCAGTTGCCTAGATGGGAATAGGCAGTGGAGGCCACTGCCTCAAAAATGTCTTAAAAAAAGGTAAATATCATTAAAGCAGCACCTATGACCCTAATTGTCAAAGGCGACTTTTAAAATTGTTTCCCATTTGGAAAGCAAATGCAGGATGCAGGAACGGAGCTCTGCTGACCTTGCAGGCGTCCATTGTTGTGCTGGCAGCCAAAAATATGGGCAACGCAAATTGCTTCATGCCTAATTAATATTCATATTCATATTAATATTCATTAGGCTGGCCATTTTGCAAACCTCCCATGAATGGACAAGTTGTGATGTGATGTACTAGTACATAGGTCACATCACATTCGCATTTACAAACCAGTGATTGTCCAGTTCTCCAATGCCTTGTGTGTGAGTTGTAATTATACATTAGGCCCTTACGATGTTAAAACATTTTTGAAAATGCAACCCATACCCCGCATGGAAGAGCTGTTCGATGATTTCACATTGAAAAGCAGAAATACAGATACGACCAATCCATCACATAGCCACAATATAGTGAATAAGCATATTTATGTGTCTAGTGGTGCTTGTAAAGTCTGAACCGAGGTGGGAAGAAATGAGGTGCTGCCTAGTGGGTGTGTACTCTGAGAAAAGATTCAAGATAATTTACAGTGAAGAGGGGAAAAACAGATTCCTGTCCTTTACAAGGCTTCTGTATGATGGGGTGGCTTCTCACATGTATTCGTTCCAGGCCTGGTGATGTCCTAGCTCGTACTATGGAGCAGTGCACCTGAAATGGTTAATTTCACATCATACAAAATTCATATATGGGGACCATAAGGTTACATCAAACACAGACACCTGCATAAATGTGGAATATGAAGAAATAGATCTAATAAAGTAGCTTTTTGTTGTTAACTCCCATAAAAAAGTATCACAGTAAATTTTGAATACCATGTACATATTTTTGCCATGGGAGTATGACAATTACAACAGATTAAAGAAGCTGATACGGCCAAGGGAAATAAGGAGAAAATTTAAAGAACAAAGAGTGACCTAATTATTTGATTAATTCAAATGAAATTAAAACAATTTAACTGACATTAAATAAACGCCACTTAGTCTATAGATACACCAAATTATTCCATTTAGTCACATGCCAATATAACACAGGGTGATACTGATGCAGAGTAAAAGCAAACAAACAGAATCAAAAGAAGAACAGAAAGAGAACCAACCTAAGCTAAAAAATGTTAACTATGGTGCTTGAGCAGCCTTAGTGCCTCATCTAAAAACTGAACAAAGTGGCTCCATAATGCAGGAAACAGAGGAGCATAATTACAATGAAATGGCACAGAGCAGTGCCGCAAGCAATCTTGCTGCACTGAGCAGCGCCTTTCCAGAACGCAGGGATGTGCCATATTTACAAGAATACGGTGCATCCTTGTGTTCTTCCCTACGCCGATGCTAAATTAGCTGCCTAGTTCCAACGTAGGCACCCTAGCACAATGGTGCAAGGATGCCAGTGTTGCAGGGGTGATTTATTTTGTGCTGGAACGGACACCGTCCTTCACAAAAAAAAAATACTAATGTCACTTTGCCCCTTCTATGTGTGCTGCAGAGTGCATCACACATAGAAAGAGCAAAAAACGAGGAGAAATAAAACCATTTCTCCTTGTTGTGCCACTCTAATGCCACCCTTGGGGTAGTGTTAGTTTTTGGCGCTGCCTCAGATTTATGTTTCCTTGTAAATCTGGTGCACTGTCAAAAAGCAATAGGTGTTGTATGGGTAAACCCACAGCAACTCCCATGGCATGCCCCTTTGCTGCAGAAAACTGCGTTGGGGCTGCCCATATTTACAAGGTGGCATTAAGCCACAAAAAGTGGCATAATGCCACCTTGTAAACAAGGTGCATGGCATTGTGCCACCGGAGCATCGCAAAAAGTGATTCTCTGGTGGTGCAAGGGGCTTGTAAATATGCTCCAAGTTCTGTACAAGCTACTGATGATACTGGAAAATTTACCAACTTTTCATGCAACAGGCCCCAGCAAACAAGGTTTCTGTGCTGCATGAAGGGGGAAGAGCAGATCAGCACCATATCTATCATATCTACTCTTCCTCCCTCTGCACTGATCACTTTATGCTACCTTGCACCATATAAAAACCTTTGCACCATATTGCAAGGGAGGGTACATAAAGCTTAGCATAGATTTTTTTACTGGAAGGATACCGTTCTAGTACTAAATACTATGCTCACACATAGTTTAGAACTTTTCCAAATTTGGATATGTGCTGTAATATAAGGCGCATATGCAAAGTTGGAAATGTTTGGAGAAAAGATACGTTTTCTCCAGTTTTGCCTGCTTGAGGTGGTGTAAATGTTTGGCTCAAAGCCCTGCCTACCTTTTTTTGCAGCTAGTGCTTTGCATCAAAAACTATAGTAGGTTGCATGAGAACATCTACGTACCAAACATTGTATGCTCTCTTGACGCAAAGAAGTAGTTATTTTAGGGCTACTTTCTCAATTAACAATTTGTGCTATTTTTAGCCACTTTGTGATATAAACCTAGGGAATGGTGTATGTATATCTGGGCGCCAATTTCTTGAAAAATACTCTAAGTTGTGTGAATAAATGAACACATAAAGAATAGTGGGATAACTTCATTCATGCCATGCAACACTGCGCCTGACATGAGCGCAGACCAGTAGTGCAGAACATACGGTTTAGTCATGTCTGTCAGTAATTCGATGCTACACAGAGACATAAAAACCTGATTCATGAAAAAAGGTACAGGTGAAAATGTACTTCTATGACTAAGCATACATTTATGTTGTTGTCCAATTCACAAACATTCCCAGAAGTACATCTGGAAAACTGTGCCAGGTGCAGATTTTCTGGCATACTTCTTGAAATGTCACGTGACAGATTCCTTGGGCGCCTATTCCTACTGTGTGTATTTCTACATGGTGAAGAATGATTCATATGAGAAATGGAGCCAGCAGTGCAAATACTCACTTTTTTCCTTCATTGGAAGCACAGCAGTCCCTGCAATAAAAAAGCCTTTCCCCTACGTCCCCACCAAATTTTGGGGAGATTTGTTCCTTTAGCAAAACAAAAAGATGATGGACGGAGTGCTGAAACTTTTCAAACACTCACAGATCTGGGTTAAATCCATTGTTTTTTTGCTCACCATGCCACCCCAGTTTGGACCCAGCCATAAGCAAATCAGAGAATTAGTCCTGACCCTGCTTCCTAATGGGAACAGTCCAGCCCAAACTGCCAGGCCAGGTTCTTCCTTGACCGGGAACAAGCATCCTGGGACTGGTTTTGGGGTATCACCCCTAGTCAGTCTAGCTAGCTTGATTCCAGTGGCACAGCAAGCAAGGGACTCACATCATACCCTCGCCACTTAGGGCGACTATAGCAACACAGAAAGATGATGGACGGAATGATGAAACTTTTCAAACACTCGCCCCAAACCACAGATCAGGGTTTAATCCATTGGTTTTTTTGCTTACCAAAGATTTGTTCCTTTTCCATCCTGGAAAGCGAGTTGCTCCAGTTATTGGCCTTGTGCTGGAGTCATTTTATTGCCATTTCCAGGGGGGAAGGGCTCAGATTGTGATGCCCACAAAGGTACCTCATTTTGAGCATCCATAAACTAATAATGCAAACCACAGCTTGTAATGCACACTTAACAACGTGTTCTTGGCCTTTACTAATTTTTATTTCTTCACATTTGCGATGAAGAAATCCACAATAAAAATGCATTTATGCAATCCATGCGCAAATTTATTTTTTTGCAAAATGAGTAGCAAGTCTTACATTTTATAATGGCATCATCGACATCCATCCTGAAGGTAGAATGGTTTTAACGTTTATTATTCTTTAAAGAAAAATTTCATTTTTTTACGTAAATATAAATATAAATGAATTTAAAGTATTTGTTTTTAACATAGAATTAAATGCTACAATACATTAAATCATCCAGTTAAATGTTTAGTCAATAATTAATTAATTTATATATTATTTATTTTCTTTACAAATAGTAATGTATAAACAATAAAAAACACACCCTCGTGAGCATTTTTAAATATTTACAAAATTTTGTTAGAAGTTATGTGGTTAATTATTTTAAATTATTTTATTTAAACTTTTAATAGAAGTTAAAATGCTTCATTTATTTTTAATTTGTTTTAATGAACAAACAGATAAAAATGACATTCCGTTCAGGACAATTGCCATTTTATTAGCCTGTATGTGATGGCATAACAAAACTCTTCACATGGGCACACTCACAGACTTTGCTCATCGATTGTATGGCTCTTAGCAAGTCGTGTAGTTGCTGTGCAATTATAGCAACCCAAATACTCGCTCCTTTTAAAGACATTTTAAAATGTGTATAGATCTTCAGCTATTTATATGAACAACTCCGCCATCAGTAAATGGTAAAGATCGAGCGCCATCAGTGTGCTCTTAGAATGAAAGGTAGAGCACAGAGACGGTTCTTTCTTTTTATGGCCATAAGTGCTTTTTATACATAGGTTGATTCCCAGGACAGCAAATGTTACAAGCCATAGTGAATATTGGGTTTTAGATTTACTAAAGCTTTGCAATAGGTTTGCATCACTTTTGTGGCGCAAACTCATTGCAAAGTGTTGGGCAGGTATCTACTATCCAATGCAAACCTGGATTTGCATTGGAAAGTGTCCCAAGGTAATGCAAAGTTGCGCTACTCATCCCTCCTCTGCATCAAGGGGGTGTTTCAAGGGTGGTGCATGGTCATTCCTATGCATCAACCCATGGGATTTTGATGAAAACCTTTATCTAACATTCGTAAACAGGGACTCGTGCAAAACCTCACACCTCCTCAAAGCAAGCGTCATGAAGAGAAATGTTTTCATTTCTCCTTATTTTTTTAACTTTTCATGTGTGCTGCATTGTACAAAACACATACAAAGTGGGAAAGGTATGAAAGGATATCTTTTGCACTGGAAGACTCCCCTTCCAGTACAAATCTATGTTTTAGAGAACGCACGCACCCTTGTGCTATGGCATAAGGGTGTGTGCGAGTTGGAGCAAGGGAGCCGAAAGGAGAGCGAAAAACTGCATCATGTTGTAATAGATACAACATCTTTATTCTCTCTCCCTTTGACTCTGGGCAGCACAGCAACTTTTTTTGCTGAGCTGCGTTGTGTCAATTATTAGTAAATCTGGTGTGGAAAGACACACTGACGGTGTTTTGTATAGCCCACTCAATTACCGTGACAGCAACAAATGAACATCCTAACATAAAATGAAGTGAGCCCGCCCCCCTCATTTGAAGGAATCCCAAGGGCAAGTAACATAAAGTTGCTTTAGCCATTTGGATGAACTGTTTATCACTGCGAGTGTTGCTGACCTTGTATTTATAGATAATATTACTTCATCTTTCACAAGCAAACTGCTAAACCTATAATGTACATTGATTTATCCTTACAGTGGGACAATTGATGTGTAGATCTCCATATAAATCATGAATCTTGTATGTCACCGGCTTGCAGTCTTAATTAGTATTGCAGTATCTTGCCACTGGCTTTTTTCCTCACTGAGCATTGATTTAACATCAGGAAGACTTTCTACTGGTCTGGAACAGTTGTCCAGTTGGATAGCGGTCAGCTGCTTCAAATTAAATAGGGATAAAACAGAGGTCATGGTGGTGGGTAACAATCCATCACTATGGGACCAGCTACTGTGGGCCTTGTGCTTGGGGGAGCATCTTCTCCCAAAACCTGAAGTCAAAAGCCTAGGGGTTGTTTGGATAAAGAGCTGACCATGTCCTCTCAGGCTAAGAAAGTGGCAGGGACATGCTTCAGCCCTTTCAGAGCTGAAGTGGCTCTCCATGGAAACCAGAAGACTAGTTGTTCAAGGTCTCATTCTTTCCCACTTGGACTATAACAACCTCCTTTATTTGGGAAGTCCCTCTTTTGTTACTAAAAAGCTGCAAGTCATCCTAAATGCCGTGGCCCCTGTTTTTTGGTCTCAGCCTGCCTTTCCTTTGCCAAACTTCATAGGCTGCCAATAGCCAAAAGAATAAAATTTAAAGCACTGAGCATAGCCCTCAAGCTAAAATACACATCCAGTGCCAATATCCTTCTGCATCTCATCATTCCGCATAACGCTTCCAGAGAGCTGAGATCCAATGACCTCTCCCTCCTTATGATTTCCAGAATTAGGAAAGAGGGGGCAGAGGTCATTCTTTTGCGTAACTGGTCTCTAGACTAAGGAACTCTCTTCCTCTTCGTCTCAGGGTGAATTAAAATCTGTCAAGGTTTAGGAAACAGCAAAAAATGTATCCGTTCATTTAAAACAATGTATTTCTTCACTGGGTTTGCTAGCCCTAGGAAGCAATGTCATGGGTAGGTATGCACTTTATAAAAAACAAAATATAAGATAAGATACAATAAGATAAGATAAGATAAGATAAGATACACACAGGCATTATTGAATTAGGATAATTTATATTTGTTAAGCACTTTTGAATAATGGGTGAGGAGCACTGGGGGATAGTTACATAAAAATATCTACTATGGAGACATTCACTTATTGGTAATAGGGAAAAAGTAGGCTCCAACTGCATTTGTGCAGACTTTTGAACTACTGCCACTTAAGAGGTGAGTGTAAATTTTATTTGCACACATTTTGAGGCTCAGGCTCACCCTGGGAGTTGTGATGAGTGATGAAAGAAGCACCTGAGGTGGAGACTCGCACTCTAGCTTGAACCCACAAGTTCTTCTCAGCAACTGGTAGATAAGTGACATTCCTTTCTCACATATTTTTTTATCCAAATTCTAGGCCATGCTGACTCAAAGAGTCCACTGAAGAATATGGCTCCTTCACACTTGCATACAAGAAAACGCTGAAACTTTTACCACCCAGCATGCTGTGCTGGGCATGCATCTGGATCCAAGTAAGCACGCTTATGATATTGGAGTGTCACTAGAATTAAACAAATGCACAGCTGTGGCACGTTCTGTGTAGTTATGGATTTGCAGCACTTAACACATACTCTGTCTGCTGCTTAATCTGCAGATTTCAACAATAATAGTTTCTTCATAAACCTGATTGACGGAGACATCTTAAGGATTTTGGGGGGCCTAGGCCAAACGTATTTTTGGGGCCCCTTTTAAAAACAGCTTTGAATGGTCCAGATAGATAGATTTGATCCAGATAGATAGATCTGATTTATGATGAGTTCTTTCATGCCCTCTTTGGCCATGTCACTGACAGTTCACAGGCAAGCTCCTCTAAATTCTAAATGTGTTTACATCTACTAAACAGTGATAGTAATGTGTGTTTTTAATATTGTGACACAACAGCAGCTCACTAATATTACTGCAAATAATCTCCGTGACACCCTCCACTTTCTCATTTGCAAGGTCCTGTTTAGTCTAAAAGAAACGTTTACATGGCTGTTGCATGAAACATAAACACAACGCTTCTCTGTGAAATGTCTGTAATAGCCTCACACATCACCCACATTAAAAATAAATTAAAGGAAAACAGTATTTACAACAATCTGTTTAAGAATTACCCAAAGTCATCAGTTCAAGCCTTTGTGCAGAACAGAGCTGGCTCTATCAGGGGGCCACTGAAAGGCTAGGGCCCTAGGCCAGACCCCACTTTGCCCATGCCTTAAAACCTCTCTGCTGATAGAAATGTAGAGGTTGCAAACTCAATGCTAAAAACTACTTAAAGGTTAACTGGCCAACTATCTGCTAATGATTGTTGCATTAGATGATTACAGAGGTGAGAATTTTGCCCATTTGGGCCATCATTACAAGTGGCCAGGTGTTTGGTGCGATATGCTTCACACCTGATAAAAGCAAACTCTGTGGAGTTGGACTTTATCAAGTGCAAAAACGCACCTACTACAGTTTTTGGGGGTATAACATGCAGATTCTGGTGCTTGTCACATAAAAATCTTCATCTTCTGGTAGTCACAAAGTATTTTCCCCGATACATTTGGGCATGTTTCACCTGATGAAATTTACGTTGAATAAGTGGGTTTGCAATTGGGGAAAAGCACCAAAGATCGGCTTTCCATCAGAGATATGGGATTGTGATGTAAGTAGGAGAGGTTGTGAGAAAAAGGTGAAATTGATAGAGTGTGATGGTGGAGAGAAAAGTAAAGATAAAAAAGTCCAGCAAGAGAGGACAAGGATGGTAAGACAAAAGACAAGGGAAGGAATAGAGAGTACAGAAATGGAACATGGGGGAGAATAATATGACAATGGGGTGCAAAAAGGAAGTAAAAGAATAAAAAGAGATAACAACGTCAATGGTTGCACATTGAGTGTTGCCAACAAAAGAAAGAAAGGTGTATTTTCTTTGAAACATTTAAAATAAAAAAATTGGGGGGAAGAGAGTAGTACCTTGTTTGAGGGCTTGACACGTTGAATGAAGAAATGGGGCAGAGTGAGTACAGCTAGATAAGCCATTAATAGATAAGAGGTTAGATGAAGACAGCCCTTCTGAAAAAATATGCAGAAGCATGTCACCCCCAACAATAAAACACCTCAGCTGGAGTACCCTCCCTCTCCTTGCATCTTTCATCAAGTTCCACAATAATCTCTACGTTGCTTATGCAGATGAAAGTCAACTACATCTAAAAATACATCAAGAGCGCAAGATAGTAAGCAGGCCAGGCTGTTAATTGCAAACTTATGAATGGATCTATCAGAGCAGACCATGCCTAAATGTGATTGGAAATCCTCTAACCCATTGCAATACTATTCAGCAGTCTCTCTTCTAACCCACCCAAAACGTGTGAAATATTGCTATACTGAACTGGGTGGAGGATGCTCCTCCACCAGGTGGCGGCTCCTCCGCTAGATCAGGGGAGCATTGCCGCCCCACCAACAGCAACAGCTGCAAATCCTTTTGCAAGGAAAGGATAATAAACCATGTTTATTATCCTTTCCTTGTGAAAGGGGCAGGCCTTTTTGGATGACCTGGATGAGGGGAGTGCACTGTGCACTCCCCTCAGAGCGCAAGTGTGTTTAGCTGGCTGTTTCAGGCCGGCCAAACACACATGCGCAATAGGCCGTCTCCAGCCCAGCAATTGTGTTGCTGGGCTAGAGAGAGCCTGCACAGGCTCCCAGTCTGCCTGGGAGCGCCCTGGCTGGGTGCTCCCAGCCAATAAGTGTCAGAATTGGTGCAGGGCAGGCTGGGAGTATGTTCCTGCAGTGACGTCGTGGGAGAGGAGCAGGGCGTTGCGGCAACAGAGGAGGTAAGTGTAATTATTTTTTATTTTTATTTTATTTTATTAATTCCTCCCGCAACCCCCAGCCCCACCCCCAGATACACCCGCGAGCAACGACTCCCTCCACCATCTGTTACACCTATGAGTGGTTCTCTTATATGTATATCTAAAGCTTAATGCCAGCCTGATCATTCGAAATGAAATAGGGGGTTATTACAACTTTGGAGTAGGTGTTAATCCATCGCAAAAGTGACGGTAAAGTGACGGATATACCACCAGCCGTATTACGAGTCCATTATATCCTATGGAACTCATAATACAGCTGGTGGTATATCCATCACTTTACCGTCACTTTTGGGACAGATTAACACCTCCTCCAAAGTTGTAATAACCCCCATAGTGCCTTGGGCTTAAAATTACATGCTGGGTAGGCTAGTTGTGGGTATGTGTTTGCTGAGCTAGTAGGAGAGCTGTAATATTTAGGTTTGCCTGCATGGAATAATATGCCCTGAAGAACTGACTGCTGTGTGGGAAGTGAGGTGAAAAGAGAGGATGGAGGCTGGTAGTTCTTGCAACGTTGGACAGTGGGTCAAAAAGGGGGTGGGAAGACAGTAGGTATGAAAAAGTCGGTAGTGTATGGGAGTAGTTTAGCAGTTGTGTATATTGCTTTGTCTGCCAAGATAACTTTGTAATACAGATAGGCAAGTGGAAGCAATGAGCAATGTTTGTAGTTTAAGACCTCTCATACTGAAACTCCATTTTACACATTACTGCTACATCTCTGGGCCAAAGCATTGTTTTTGTTCAGTGGGTGTTTGATAGAGAAAGCTTGTTGATTCTTCCATCCTCAAAGATTTGGGTGGAAATATATGGTCCATAAGGGATTGGAGTATTAGCCAATTTGGTATTTTGGTGCTAATCTTGACCTGAGGAAAGTTGGTAGAGTACCTTTACAATGATAGACTCACATCCCCACTACTTAAAGAATGTGTTGTCAATCTGCATTTTGCAGTGATGCACGTTTGGTTCCTCATTCTTTGGCATGGCACTAATTTAGGATCTTTTTATGTGGTGGGCCTGATCATAATGGATATTGGATAATGTTATGTTTTCATAATGTTGCCGGCATTGAGGCAAGCCTGTCAGGTATATCTCTTTATGGAGTGTTTTTCAGAGTTGAAAAGTGTTGTTGTTGTTTTGGAAATGGAGGAATCAGAAAGGATGGCCTTTGTTCAGGACAGACGGGCTAGCTGTCTGCCATGAAGATGCAGTGCAATTAGACTCTTGAAGACTTTAACAGGAAGGAACACTCGCAGTTGAGGAATGGTCAAAAAGTACCAGCAACATGAGGGAGGGCAAGAAGGATCAAATGGCTCTGGCTGATTAAGCAATACATCACAGAATATGTTTTAGGAACAGAAGTGTCAGTAGGTTTGTGAAAAACAAACTGTAATTCACAAAAGGGATATGGCCAAGGTGCTCAAAGGATGCATATTCTAGGAATGCGGTAGGGCCCTGCAGCTTCCTACATTAGTTTGCCTGATAGGGTAGTGTTCTAAGGTGATGAGCATGTCATCAGGTAGGGGTGCCATGGAAAGTAGCTTTATCTTTGGTATACTTGGCATTGTCCTTTCTGAAGTTGGTCTCACATGTGAGAGCAGCAGCAAAAGTATGATCTGTAGTTTCCAGACGGAGTCTTTTCCCTGCCCCTCAGCTCCAAATAGGAGACTGATGTGCAGCTAGACGGGGGACAGTCGGACACCAGTAGGGAGTCAAAAGGTCTGTGATATCTGCTGGCCAAAGGCTTTTGTGCACCTAAGATCTATGTTAATGAGATGATTGGTTGTAACGTTTGTAAATGTAGGCCCGTTGCATGAAAGTTACCTATTACAGACAACAGCTATAACTCTACTTAATTGCTCTTTAACTCTCTAAGGAGAATCAGCGTAATTGTCACAACATTAATTACACTCCTTCTAACGTTTGGGAAGAGCAGGTCAGTGCTTAATTCGATTCGGTTGTCGCAGGTGGGTCCCATCGTTACTCAGTTTTGGGGACCCAGACTTATTTACCATCATGAGATTTTGATCCAGAATAAGAGCAAAAAAGACAGAAAAGGAGGAAAGTTGGAGGAAGAAACAGAAAACAGTGACAAAGGTAGAAAGCAGGGAGGAAAAAGAATCACAAGAGGAAGATAAAGGGGCAGTGAGTATAGTGTGGTGGATGAAGGGAAGTGGAAACAACACTGGACAGCCTCGTCGGTATTCGGCAACCCACCATTTGGCGATACTGGTATCGGCCTTCTAGAAATAACTTTGGGCCCTGCCACTTACAAATTATGCACTGGAGTAGGAATGCTCTACTTGGGTCACCATCACCTTTTCTAGCTGCCTAGAGGAATACAAAGCTCGGAAAAAAGTAACAGGAAGGATTGTTTGTTGACAGGCAAAATACTGTGTATACATTTATAGACCCTTATTGCAAATAAAGGTTTGAGAAATGACTCTGAGGGAAGGGAAAAGGGGCATTTTTAGGGTCATGTCCCTCTTGTAATCTCTCTGTGGTCTTTTAACCACACCCATGTCACGTCCATCAGTTTGGTTGGTTCGTGGGCTTGTCTTTTAAAATTTGCTTGAATTCATTAGTGAAAGGCATGCACATGTCATGCCTTTAGCCCTCCTCGATTGCACCGGCCAACTACTGAAAACATACGAGGCTCCATGTTTTCGTATGGTTTCTGGACTACTTTTTCACTTTATTTCGTAGGCAGCGCGATCTCGCTGGGCACTAGTCGAGCGCTTTGCATGACATCGACTCTGTTACATGGATATTTGCACTTTAGCTGGTTACATGGCTAATTGCACATTTGCAGGTTACATTGATAATTGCACTTTTTCCAATACGTTTCATTATGAGCGAACTTCTGTTCCCTTTTGTGAGTCTGCTTTGCGCTCATGGCGGCCGTTGGCTCGCTTATGTGAAACTGTTTTACTTTTCATTTTCACTTTCTGGGGCAAGAAAAGTCTGGTTAGTTATGTGAAACTGTTTTACTTGTAATTTTCAGTTTATGCTGCAAGAAAAGTCTGGTTAGGAGTTTACATAGGGCTGGCTTTAGGGCGGTGTGAGCAGTACGGCTGCATCAGGTGCTGACCTCAGGGGGGCGCTGTGCTTAGCAATAATTTATGAAACTTGCGATTTAATAACACTTGCTGAAAAGTTTCTTGTGCATCCAGCCTTCAGGAAGCAATTAAAATGTCAAAATACCTTTTGTTATTAATGTTCTTGCTAGAGAGAGATCGATCAGAGGTTTGTCAGCTTTGACTCCCCATAAAGTAGCATAGATTGTTACAATGCCTGCTGCAAAGAACAGAATGATATATTGTGTAGATAGCTGAGTGGATTAGTAAAGCCAGCCCTTACAAGCGCTTTAAAAGAAATTAATGTATGTGAGAGTAGGGCTATGGAGAGATGAGGGGCACATTTGCCAGGTGGTAGTGAGGGATCTGAGGAGGTGGTCATGGGGTGGGGCGTGGCACCAAAAAAAGATTGTCGCACAGGGCGCCACCAATGCTAAAGCCGGCCCTGAGTTTACAGCGCAAATAGCTTTAACTCGAGCTAACGCGAGACCCATTGAATTGCAAATGCTTGTTTTATTCTTGCCACTATAAGTATGAACATGTGGCTATCCCCGTGTGCGGGAAGCCTTAAAGCGTTTTGTGGCAGAGTACCTCACTTAAAAGCAGGAAGGAAAAGGATTTTACCACCAACTGCAGTCTTCCACTTTAAACGAGGACACTGTTGACTTTGTTCATGAAGGCCGATCCCTTAGATTGCAAACTTAAACATCCGTTGCCGTTACTAATGCAGTGCCAAACGAAAGTGCATCATGTTCCCTAAACAGGTAATTAAATACTACAGTCTGTGTGCATTCGCTCACATTAGGATAAATACACGGTAGGCTGATTTTCTTTTCTGAAAAATGGGGCCTAGCTGCTTCAGGTGCAAAACGAACTGATAAGGAACGCAGCAGCGTCGCACTTAGCCTCCTACGCAGCCATTTTGCCCTTGGTTAGAGCCCGCGTGTCACCGAAAGCACCAACCAGTGTGTGCACATCATCATTATGGAAAGAGCTCGGGTCCAGTTGCGCCCATCAAGCCATTTCAACAATCCGTAAATTGCTAGACTGTTTTAGCGTTTGTCCATTAATAGAAGCTGGATTGCACGACGGAAAGGCGTATAATTCATTACCTCAGTCAAGGACCCACCAGAACTGCTCTCTTCAGTCTTATGACTCCTTTAAAACGACCTACCAGCTCGCGTGACCTCGAGTCACCCTTGAAACAGCGTTTGTTTGCTCGAGGGAAGTGCGTTCTGTACTCTCCTAAATGTATTTTATTTGCGTACTGGTGTACAAATCAACAGTGGGTTTGCAGGGCGCTCCAGCAAGTTAACATTTAAAATAGAAAACCACCAGCAATGTTCAGCGCTCAGAAGACAAAAGTCAAGCAAGGTCTGGCCGAGAGAAAACACGACAGGCGGCTGTTGGGACACTCCTCTTCCACGGAAACGGCTAGAAGCAGTGTCACACCACCCTTGAGTGGGCACCCTTGTGCCTGCTCTCCTCCATCCCTGCAGCACCCCAAAGACCATGTTGGAGCAGGCCTCTTTTTTAGGCTTTTGTGCTTCAGGCCAAACCAGGTTTATCTCCACCAGCTCCATCCGATTGCCCAGTAGCTGCTACGCCCTGCTCTTTAGGTGTGTGTGGGTGTGCTACGCTCCTTGTGTGGCTTGCTTGTTTTGAGCTGCCTTCCGTGGCCCCCTTTAAACTTGCCCTGCTGCACCTGGATTGGCAGGTTCAAAGGACCCCCACCAAACCAGGTGCACAGTTTTTGCAGGCTTTTCTGCCCCTGCTGGGCTTCTGTCCTGCTCAACAGAGGTGTTGCGTGTAGGCCCCCATCTGGTCCACTTTGTGGACCGGCCCACCCTCTAAAAAGTGCCCCTCATTAGTGGATATACTAGCTAAAAAAGTGTCCCATGTTTGCAAATTGGGGCCGTTTTGAACTTGTAAAGACACTCTGTATACGTGGTTTGCAAGGTATAGAAGACGGCATCGATTTGAGCTTGTTGCAGGCAATGTTTTTTTAATACCCAGAAAATTTACAGTAAAAACTGGCACTGCAGACCATAAAACAAGCCCACAAACAGCCAAAAAGGACCCTCACACTGCCCTGTCAGACTTGCCTCTCCGGCATTGCCTGGTCGCACTATAAGCCTTACAGACCCTGTAGTCAGGAAACTAGACAGAATGATTCAACAGATGATGTCCTTTTCTGAGGTAGCAGCACTATGTAGTCCTTTACAAGGCTGTGGTGTCAGTGCTGGGATCACTGAAGTCGTTCCTGGCGTTGCTGAAGTCAGAAAACCAGCTAAAAGCTAGTAGATGAGGTCTTTGCTGACCCTGAGACTTCAGAACAGGAGGCAAGCTCAATCCAAGCCCTTGCAGAGCACTTTTGGGAGAAGGTAGAGTCCTTCCAACACAGTCAGAGACCAGTAGAGAGCAGCGCAACAAGCAGGGCAGCGGTCCTTCTCAGCAAAGCACTCCAGGTGAGTCCTTTGCATATTCTGTGACTTAAGCGATACGTCACAGAATATGTTTGGAGAACAGAAGTGTCAGTAGGTTTGTGAACAACAAACTGTAATTCACAAAAGGGATATGGCCAAGATGCTCAAAGGATGCATATTCTAGGAATGCGGTAGGGCCCTGCAGATTCATACATTAGTCCAGATGAGTCGCCTGGCAGATTCTCTGACAGAGTTCAGTTGTGGATCCAGAAGCGTATGATTTGGTGAGGTCAGAGACTCAGTTTATATACCTAAAAATGCCTTTTAAGTGGGGGAAACTTGAAAGAGTGGTTTCGACATGCACAAGTTCCCCCTTCATCCCAGTCCTCTCTGCCAGGATTCTGTGGGGGTTAGGGGTGGGGGAGAGGGTGGGTTATCAGTCCTTTGTGTGAGAGCAGGTTACTGGCCTTTGAAATGTAAGAGGGAGCCCATCCACTCTTCTTGCCCAGGGTGACCCACTCAGTATGCAGTTGAATGCAGATGTGACTGAGTGTCCTGTGTGTATGGCTGTCTGGGTGGAATGCACAACAGGAGCTGTCAACCAGCACAGACGAGATGTGGATTAGAGGCAGGCTGTAAGACAGAGATGGCAGTAAGTACAGAGAAATGCCCACGTCCTAAAAGTAGCATTTCTAAAATATTAATATTAAATCCAGCTTCACCAGTAAGCAGGATTTTCTATTAGCGTTCTGGCAATACTAAATATGACAGAATACTCTTTCCAGATCAGAATCTGCCACTTAAAAGTATATGAGGGCAGTTCTAATACTAGTTCTAATACTAGTCTATGCGAGGAGCAGGCCTCACAGTAGTGGAAAAATAATTTGGGGGGTTTCACTACCAAGACCGATAAAAACACATAAGTACCTGTCCTGCCTTTTACTTACATAGCACCCTGCCCTGTGGGTTACCTGGTGTCTACGTTAAGGGTGACTAATATGAAGAAAAAGGGGAGTTTAGGGCTTGGCAAGTAGTTTTAAATGCCAAGTTGATGTGGCAGTGTCACTGTACACACAGGCCTTGCAATGGCAAGCCTGAAACAAGGATAAGCGGCTACTTATGTGTGTGGCACAATTAGTGCTGCAGGCCCGCTAGTAGCATTAATTTACAAGCCCTGAGCGCCTCTAGTACACATTACTCGGGACCTACAAGTAATTTAAATATGCTAATTAGGTAGGAACTAATGTTACCATGTTTAGGGGAGACAGCACATGCACTTTAGCACTGGTCAGCAGTGGTAAAGTGTGCAGAGTCCTAAAACCAGCAAAAACAGGGTCAGACAGATGGAGTGGGACAGGCAAAAAGTTCGGGGATGACCACCCGAAGGCTGATAGGTTTAACAGCCATTCATCCAGGATAATCAAACAGTCTCAGTGATCCATCTAACAATTGTGAATTTTCTCTTCTTTCCACAAAGGTTAATGTGCATTTGTTGATCGCTACCTAGGTTTGCGCTCTACAAATGTATATATATATTGTATGAGGTAATGCATTTCTCAGTAAACCGAACCTCTTCCATGAATTAATGAAATGCTGCTAGACAGTTCAGCTATTACAAGAAGAGTTATCTCACACACTGTTTTGCAAGGTTGGCTCAATCTCTTTTTTGTGTCTCAGTCCCTCTGCACACTCTAAAGTGGAATCCTGACCAACCTTGGAAGTTGTAGTTGCGCCATGAGTTTAGAAAGCCAAACTCGCACATTTACTTGTCCACGAGACCTCTCAAAGAATTCACTCCATGCCTCACTGACCGTAGTGCTTCCAGAAATCTCACCTTCCCTGACTCTGCGATCCATTACCGCCTGCTGACCATGTACCAGCAGCTTGATCAATGGCCTTGTCATAGCTGACAGCCCTCAGCAATGTTGTTTACATTTTATTAATCATAAGGGCTTGAGCAATATGCCTGAAGCACTGTTGACCTGGGAGAATGTGCACAAGACTTGTTTTCGCACTTTCTAAAAATAATTTGATGGCCGAGAGTAGAGCTCAAGCCGAACAATGTATTTTTAAATCATTCTGCCATCCTGTTAATATTTAAACTCATGTTTCACAATGAGCTTTTATTGACCCACCAACAATCAGAATAGGCCATTATGATTAGCTCATGTGTGATGGGAATTTGTGCTCAGCCTATTCCTGTGACGTGCTGTCATCTTGGTGTCAAACACTAGTTAAGATATCCACCATGGGAATACATTTAAGGAAATGTAACAAGACATTACATTCCGCATTGGTTTTTGCAGTGAGCTGAAAATTCAGAGAGCATGCCTTAAAGTTAATGTTTCTCTGCAGGGATCCGGTTAATGGACTGTTTTAGAAATTTGAATTTGCAACTGCTTTTAGTTACACCTTTCGAAAAGAAATATTACACACCATCATGCAGTGATGGAAAAACAGGAGAATGCAAAATATACTAATTGTCCTATTGTTATGTTTGGAACCTTTATATAATGACAGCATATGTTAATTTTTGTTTATTTATCTGAGATTTTGTATTGTAAGGTTCAGCATCAATGAATTGTATGGTAAAGTCCAGTGAAAACACATATAAAAAGGATGTACACCCAGAATATAGAACCCACAATATAGCTGGGTTTGAATATTGAGGACAAAAAAAGAAAACAAAATATTGACAGGTAAGTAAGCCTTTATTTTGCATAGTTAACCCCACATATTTGTACCTACGTGGCACATATATTTTCAAGGCACATAGATGGAATAGTAGATCTGTTCTTCCTTATATGCACTTACCTTTCAACATTTTGTCCCTCAATATTCTGTCCTCAATATTCTTGTGTCTTGATATTGTTGGTGTCACTATTCAGTAGTACAGCCTAGTTAGAAATTGGGTTTCTGATTGGCTAGGGTATGTACCTCAGCCAAGCAGAAACCACCACTCTAGTCAGGGTGAGTGAGTTACACACCGAGGATAACCCGTGCTCATCCCCGATAGCTTGACACATAGCAGTCAGGCTTATCGCCAGAGGTCTTGTGTAAATCATTTGCACAACACAAATACACACACACTCGTACGCACACACAATTATGTGACACAATAAATACACGACAAAAGAAACTTCACAACAAGCTATATAAAAAGAAACTGTATTGTATAAATATTATAGACCAAAAACCACCTAAACCAGTAATACCCTGCTGAGTTAACTCATTATTATTACAAATGCAAACAAAAGAAATTACCTCATATTTTGCATATGTCAAAAATAATATTCCCCCTGTGCACGTAATGCAGGTCCTGAAATAGATTTATTAGTATAACCAGGTAATACTGGCATTATCAATCAAGGCATAAAACATAACCGCATCACAAGAGCATAGATGATCATGGGATGGCAGAATAGTCAGTCGTGGTCCCAGAAGCACCTTCCACATAATACCTGAAGCACCTCTGCACTCTCTTTACCGGGGGCGGGAGGGAGGGTACAACAGATGCACTTTATCCAGTATGAGAGCCCCGGTGCTCCTGTACCGTATGTGTCTCCCAGTGGGAATGAGGCCTCCGTCGAGGTTCCGTCCCATCCTGCTAATGGCTGAGCAAATGCCCCTACCCACAAGCTGCACCACCCCAGGGTGGCAGGGACCCACATTTATCTCCCATGACGGTGGGGAGGCCTTTCTGGATCATCCCCACATGTAGCAAATTACTAAGCAGCCGCCCTCTTACCTGCGGGGCAGCTGCTAACACCCATGACATCCCCTCCAGCCGCTCACCTGCTCCGTCTGCGTCCAGAGCCTTCCAAGGCTCAGGCAGGCATCTGAGTCCTTGACCGTGAGCCGGCTTCTCTATTTCAAGTGGAGGCATGGGCCCGGCGGTAAAGTATCTCCTACGTGGGTGCCTGCTTGTGCACCAGGGGCACAAAGCAGTGCGTGCCTCAATCGCGCTGGGGGAAACACAGCCGGCGGCTACTGGGACACTCCTCCTCCATCACAGTCCTCCCAGATTGGGGGAAAGGGCCACGTTCCTGCATAAGGTTATAGACCTCATCTTGTGCTAGGAAAACATGAATACGGCAGTTCCTAATAGCAGCATAACAAGTCCTTCTGGCAGATCCATGCAGTGTCCTGGGGAACCAAAGTCAGTGAGCAACTGGCAGCAGTGCAACAAGTAGAAAAGCAGTCCAGATGAGCCCTTTGTGCCACATAGCAGACACCAGGCAGCAGGGCAACAAACAGAAGAGCAGTCCAGGTGGGTCCTTTTGTGCAGTCCTGCAATCCTTCTGACAGAGGTTCAGCTCCAGCTCTAAAAGTGCTCTCCATTTTGGGGGGCTACAGCCCCTCTACTTATATTCAGAAATGCCTTCCTTCAGGGGGTAACTTCAAAAGAGCCCTTTTAAGTGAAGCACAGCACCCTTTTAACACAGCTCTGCCTCCAGACATCGGTAAGGGGTCATCAGTCCATTGTGTGAGGGCAGGATACAGCCTATTCACATGTAAGGTGTGAATGACCCTCCCTCTCCCCAGGCCAGGGAGACTATCAATATGCAGATGCCTCTTCTGTCACACCCAGCCCTTCCTGTGTTATGGCTGTCCGGAAAGTATGCTCAAACTGGAGCTATCACTCTGCCCCAGACTTGGATTGGAGTCAGGCTGCAAAGCACTAGAGTTATAAGCACAGAGAAATGTCCACTTTCTAAAAGTGGCATTTCTAAAATAGTGATAAAGAATCCATCTACACCAGTAAGCAAGATTTATCAATACCATTCCAAACATACTAAACATGTCCATGCTACTCCTTAGAGATCAGAAGATACCAGTTGGACATAAGTCTAGGCATTTCCAATGCAATCCTTTGAGAGGAGCAGCACTCACAGCAGTGAGAAACTAAATAGGATGTTTGTCACTACTAGGACATGGAACACATAAAGAAGTGTCCTACCATTTACACAGCACTCTGCCCATTTGGGCTTTCTAGGGCCTCCCTTAGGGGTGACTTAGGTGTAGTAAAAAATGGAGTTTAGGCATTGGCAGGTAGTCTGACTTGCCATGTCAGTGTGGCAGTAAAGTGTGTACGCAGGCACTGCAGTGGCGGGCCTGAGATAAGTTTGAAAGGCTACACTTGTGAGTGGCGCAATCTGTGATGCAGGCCCACTAGCTGCATTTAATTTACAAGCCCTGGGTACATGGTATACCACTTTACAAGGGACTCATGGGCAAATGAAATGAGCCAAACAGGTGTAAACCAACTGTACCAAGTTGTAGGTGAGAGAGCACAGACACTTGAGCATTGATTAGCAGTGGCAGAGTGCCCACATTCCCAAAGCCAACAAAAAGAGGGTCAGAAAAACAGGTGGAGAAAGGCAAAAAGTGTGGGGGTAACCCTGCAGAAAGGGTCATTTAAAACAAACCTATACAAAATTAACCTAAAAATCCCTTCTTTAACATACTACCAAATTTACAATTCTTTTGTGCTAGCACTGGTGCAACTTAAAAGAGGGCACTCAACTTTCATGCACACGTTTTGTTGTGCTTAAAGGATGGTGAAAGAACATTGCCAAGTGGCTTTGCCTTGCAAAGCTCCAAACTCCCGACAATGCATACAAAGGGGACGTAACGCGACCGAATCAACAAAACCACCCTTAGTGCTGAACGCTAATCCAGATGTACAAAGTAGCAAGACATGCTATTGAGTGAAATCCTGGAGCCAAATCAATCCAAATGCAAATAATGGCCGAGGGAATATTGCCTGATTTTCCTACACATAATATATGTAATTTCTGCAAAATTACACGGTACGAGATATCATGTGTGCTTGTCTGAGTATTGAAATGTGTACTAGAGTCCTTCCAGCACAAATCTCACACAAGATGCCACTCACGCACGTTGCTCCATTGTGCAACGCTTAACATCATGCACAATCATCTTTTTTGCACAATCACCACTATTCGCATGATTGCTGTATGAATTTTAGCTATCTGGGCAAATGAAACTCTTATATCACGCACTAATGGCCAAAGGAGTACTGGTTCGTTTATTTTCTTTAACACATTTGGCAAATTATGCCTTTTGGGCACAGAAAATAATTAAAACATTCCGCCTAGTAATCTGGGCTAATTATTATGAGAGGTAGAAGATGAGCTTTTATACCGGGACAACGCCTTAATGGCCAAAGGAGTAAAAATGTGTTTATTTCATTTAACACACTTTGCAAATTATGCATTTTGGGTGCTGAAATCAATTAAAACATTACATGCATAGTGTATAAATAAGATGTTATAAACGGCAGGAAACAACAGGAAAAGACATGAATTGGGGAATGGTAGAAAGAAGCTTCTTCTACTGAGGATGGAAACTTAATACCCTTAGGTGCATATTTATGGTTTTTGCCACAAAACTGCGCAAATGCAGTTTTGTGGCAAAATCCTTAGCGCCGCCTTGCGCCATTCCATAGGGAGGTGGGGGGGTGGTAGGGTAAAAGGTGCTAGTGGGTCAGAAATTATGCTAGGCTTGTTAGCAGCAATAAAGATGCCACTAACCAGCCTAGCATCATTTTCTGATACACTAACACCCAAAAATAACTCCTGTGTTAGTGAAGACAGGAATCAGGCTCACCACTCCAATGGCCAGCACAGGGGACCAGTGTCCCCCGGGCAAGGCGACAAGACCCAGTGCCAGGCAGGGGGACCCATATAAGGAGCCCCTAATGGCACATAAAAAAAACAATGCCTATACTTACCCAGGATGGTGTCCCCCATCCTATGATATCCCTCTGGCGTGGGTAGGGGTGTTGCTGGGGTTTGGGGTGGGTCCATTCCATGGTGTTTGGCCATGGAAATGGGTCCACAGGTACCCTAACGCCTGGTCTGACCCAGGTGTTAAATAATGGCGCTAAGCAGGCTTAGCGCCATTATTTGGGTCCACCTACTCCGTTTCGTTTCTGCGCCGGAGTATAAATAAGGCGGTAGGGAGTTAGCGTCATGTTGTGGACGGGAACACCTACCTTGCATCTAATTAGTGCAAGGTAGTTTGCTGCATCCACAACATGATGCTAACTCCAATATTTTGATGCTAGATGGGTCTAGTGTCAAAATATAAAATAAGGAGTTAAGTTTGTGCCATGTTAACGCAAAAAGAATTACGCTAAAACGGCGCAAGCAGACCATAAATATGGGCCTTAATTGGGTTTGAACCTTGTTCCAGCATGGGTGATAGAGCGAAGATTGGTGCTAGGCCTCACGGTTTGACATCCATGGCCAAGAGTGCATAACAGCTTCTTGAAGTTTCATCCATTCTATTCATTGAGACGTCACTCATTGTTTGTCCATGCTTCTCCTGCATGGCCTGGGACTATTGCGGAACAGTTACTTTTTTATCTTGGTGAATTAACTTTCAGGTTGCCAGTTTGGGCTAGCATTCAGCTATTCAGCTGTTAAAGGCTTTGGCATGGGATTAATTTTCAAATCTGCACTCTTTTAATTCCAAGATGTGCTTTGTTGTCAGGGTATTAACCACCTTTCTCTGTTCAGGTTTTGGGTGTAAAACTCCACGTGTTCAATTATACAGGAATTTGGGTGACTCAATGGTGCTTATTTACAAGTCCCTTGCACCACCGGTGCGTCACTTTTTCCCCACGTCAAAAAAAAGTGACGAACTGGCAACACAAGGGGCTTGTAAATAAGCCAAAAATGGGGCATATTTACAAGCCCCTAGCACCTTCCTGCATCACATTAGCAGCATTTTTTTACGCTAATTTGGCGTTAGGACAGCTTTTTTGCCACACCGTATTTACAAAGTGCCGCAATGCTGGTATTGCATCACTTTGCAACTCCTTGTGCCACATTATACCTGCACCAGGCATAATGTATGCAAAGGGGGCGTTCTGGCATTAGAAGGCCTGCAAATATGGCGCCGTGAAATCTACAAGATTTCACAGTGCAATGTTTGGCATAATTTTTAACACCTGCTCAAAGCAGGCGTTAAAATGATGCACTCATAGAAACCTATTGGCCTCCTTGCACTTTGCTGCACTAGCGTCAACATTTTTGACAATAGTGCAGCAAAGCACCACAATAGCCTCAAGAATGTTGAAGCTATTGGCCTAATGACCGCCATGGTGCGCCAAATTGCAAATACGGTGCACCCCCTGGTGTCGTTAGGTGGGGCAGGGACACGCAGGAAGACTGGTGCATCAGCACTGATGAACCAGATTCTTGTAAATATGCCCCAATGTGTCTATTGCCACCGCAGATCAGAGCACACTCCATTTCAAAAACACGTTCCTGCCAAATTTACCTATTTTACTCCTGTGTTGTAGTGGCAGGAAGTCAGTAGACTGAGGGGAAATAGTATGTAAGAAGTTGGTGAGGAAGTCGCTGGCAATCAAAGTAATCGAATGTGGGCTGGCAGATCCCCTTGAAAATCAGAGGAGAAATAGCAATGCAGTCTTGCTAATTGAATGAATCCAGGAAGTGACTTGGTGTCTTGAGACTTTATAGGGTAGATTTAAGAAAAGTGGCGCTGTACTCAGTGCACCACTACTTTTCTTGTGCCCCATAGTGCCCTCCTATCGCCAACATGAGTGTGCCATATATAAAATATGGCACACCATGGTGCATCGTATGGGGCAATAGGAATGGCATCAACATTTTTGACACTACTGATGTACTGTTCAGGGTTAGCGCCAACATTTTGGTGCTAACCCTGAACGGTACATAGGGGGCGATTATAAAAAATGGTGTGTCCCCTTTTAATGTCTTCTCTGAGCAGGGGTTAAAAATGCCACTACAAATGGCACAAAGAAATCTCTTAGATTTCTCTGCACCATTTTTTCACCCCCAAATGGGGGAAGGCCCCCGTTGCATACATTATGCCCGGCTCAGGCATAATGTGGTGCAATGGGTTTCAAAGTGGTGCAATGTCTGCATTGCGCCACTTCGTAAATCTGGCGTGGCGATTTTGGCCTCGTTGGGTCATATTAGTCTAAAAAAAATGACGCTAATGTGGCAGAAGGAGATGCCAGGCCCTCTTAAATCTGGGCCTATATGTCTTAAGTTGAACGTGCATAACCCTTGTACACCTCATGTGCCCATGTGAAATGGCAGGTGTGAAAATGGCTTCAACAGAAGTTACTCCAATAGGCCTTTTGCTGTCTGGAGGCATGCTACTGAAAGACAAGGGATGGCAATAATCAGCTTTGTATTGAAGGGCAGGTCCGAATTTGTGGAGGCTTACACATGCTTTCTAGTGATCAACATCCAGCATTAGACATAAAGGCCAGGAGTGAGACCTTCTGGCTAGGGCCTGCTTCTCTGGTTTCCCTAAGTCTGGTCAGATCGTGAAGCAACTGGGGGTAGTAGGATGTTGCCAGGGTAGGGTATGGCCTCCAATAAAGAGGTGTCTGGCCAACACTCAAGAACAAAGAATTCAGAGCCTGGACTCAACGACTACACTATTGAACCTAAGCCAGGCCTTTGGCAATGGCAGGGATGAGTTTGCTTCTAGGCTGCAACCCTGTACACATGGTAGGAGAGATGCAGTCCCTTTTTTCTGATTCAGAATGCATGGAAGATGTTGAGGGGTATGTGCATGAACAATACTGTGGCGTGGGTGTTGTTGGGGAAGAGGTTTATACCAGTGGTTCCCAACCTGTGATCTAGGGACCACTGGGGGTCTGCGAAGCCTCTTCAGGGGGTTCGCGACTGCTTAGAAAATTGAATAATATTAACAGATTAGTTTTCCAGCTTTCAGTAATGACTGCAGGGGGAGTCCCTGGATTCCAATAATGATTCAGTGGGGGAAACCCGGGTTCCAGTAATGATAAGGTGGGGGTCCACAGAAGTGAAAACTACTGGTTTATACGATGATTGGAATTCCCTGACCACAACCCTTTACAAGTGATAACCAGGGACGGCTCCTCCATTAGGGCGGAGGAGCATCGTCCCCCACCAGCAACGGCAGCTGCAAACCTTTTCCAAAACTATGTTTATTATAGTTTGTGGGAGAAAGGGGTGGGGCCACGGGGGTGACAAGCAATGAGGTGGAGTGCTCAGCACTCCCCCTTACTGTGCCTTCATGTCTGGCCAGCCGTCTCGGGCCGGCCAAACACACATGTGCAGAAGGGTCTCTCCAGCCCAACAACGCAGTTGCTGGGCTGGAGAGAGCCTGCACAGACTCCCAGTCTGCCTGGGAGCACATTGGCTGGGCGCTCCCAGCCAAACCTGATGCTGCTCTTAGCAGCGTCACGATCGGCTGCAGGAGGAGACGGAAGAGCAGAGGAACAGAGCGTCGCTTTGTGGGCAGCGGAGGTGTTTTAAAAAAAAAATATGTATTGTTATGTGTTGTCGGCGTTCCCCCCCACACACGCTGCCCCACCCCCTCAGCGACCCGCAACTGGTGATAACGAAAGGCAATACAGATACTGATTCTAAGAGAGGTAACTGCTCCTCTGTGGTGTTGGTGTTTTTGTTTAAGTTCAACTATCTATGTTTTCCTGGCACAGAGGAAACTAGGCATCATCACGTTTTTATTTCTCATTGACACCACCTGCAGTGGAATGTTACTGTTTGTTGACATCAGGTTCTGGAGATCCTCGGAGGAAGTTCTTTATTTAATCTCATGCTCTTCAAGGACACTTTGGGGGTCATTCAACATTGGCGGTATAAGGCGCTTACCGCCGTGCAGATGACCGCCAATACACCGCCGGGGCAGCGGTAGACCGCCACAGCTATTATGACACACATCCCGGAATCCGCCGAAATTCAGACACCCACACAACACCGCCACACCAAAGGTCAGCGATAAACTGGCGGAAACAAATCCTCCACCTCCACACCAACAGAAACACGCCCATGCTATTACGACCCACGAATCCACGCGGCGGTCTTTCAACCGCGGTATTCCATTGGCGGTACACACCGCCGCGCTCAAAATACACACACATATACAAAACACTGCCACATTGGACAATTCAAAATACACACACCTGATACACATACACACACCACTCCCACACACCCAACACAATATAAAATACACACCCACATCACACACAAACCCCTACAACCAGAAATTCTGAGAGAAGGCCAGAGAGACAGCACAGCTATTGACAACCCCATCACGCAGAGGCACACAACATCATCACCCACACAACATCCACGCACAAAGCACTACATACCACTACACTCACCACACTCATCAACACATACACCACCCCACACATCACACATAACACCCCATGTCATGCCAAAGACACCCCCGCTTCTCCGAGGAGGAGATCAGGGTCATGGTGGAGGAAATCGTACGGGTAGAGCCACAGCTATTTGGCTCACAGGTACAGCACACATCAATAGCCAGGAAGATGGAGCTATGGCGCAGAATAGTGGACAGGGTCAACGCCGTGGGACAGCACCCAAGAAATAGGGAGGACATCAGATAGAGGTGGAATGACCTACGGGGGAAGGTGCGTTCAACGGTCTCCAGGCACAACATTGCGGTGCAGCGGACTGGCGGCGGACCCCCACAACTAACAACATGGGAGGAGCAAGTCCTGACCATCTTGCATCCTGAGGGCCTCGGAGGAGTCGGTGGAGGATGGGACACTGGTAAGTCAAATCTTAACTATCACATCCCCCACCCTACCTGCATGCTATCACACACCCCCACCCTCACACCCTCTCTTATCACCCCAAATCCTCACTAATCTACCCATGGCACCAAGCACCCATCCCAACACCAAGCCCTGCATGACACAACTAAGCATGGGCACCCTTCACTAAAGCATGCCCACTGCACATACCCAGAACACCCCCCCAACCATCACCACACAAGCCCCCACACAGGAATGCCTGCACTGGGGATTACGCACACACAACCATTGCACACCATTACACACACAGATGCAATAATTATGTTCTTATACCCCTGCAGGAACCCGAAGGAACGTCACCACACCAGTGGGTCCAGACAACACCACTCCACCCCCAGAAGAGGCCCACAGTGACAACAGCAGCTCTGCCCCACTGGATCCTGATGACCAGCCCGGACCATCGTGGGCCTCAGGACAGTCGGTTCCCCTTGCCCAGCCACAGCCCAACACCGAGCTGCCACCCTCTGGTAACACCAGCACAGCACCCACCCAGCTGGCCCAAACCTCCCTACCCAGGACAGGTCAATCAGCGGTGTGTCCACCACTACAGGGCACCCAGGCTAACCCACCACCCCAACAACACCAGGGACCTGGGGGCAGTGGTAGTGGGCACACGGTCCAGGGGACGGAGGCACAGGAACACCGGGGAACTGAGAGGGCTGCTGTGCGACAGAGGGAGGACAGGCCAAGGGAACCAACTCTCCACGAGGCCCTATCCTCCATCATGGGAGCATACCACCACTCCCAGGAGATGATGGCGACGGTCCTGGACAAGTTGCAGGAGACCCTGCGTCTGCAGGACGAACTGTATTTGCGGTTCAGGGAGGATCTCAGGACCATCAGCTCCGCCCTGGGCACCATCGTAGGGGTGCTGACTGACATTCAAAAGACCTTGAGGGACACCGTGGCACTCCAAGGGGCCCCTGACACTAGCCAGGATGATGAACTGCCCACCACCTCCGCCGGCGCTAGTGGACAGGACGCCCCGCCACAGGACCACCACACCAGCACCCCATCCCCTGCAGACGGACAACCACCACGCAAGCGGTCCCTGAGATCCAGGAACAGGACAGAGCAAGATGGCAAGACCCCCGCCAGGAAATAAGACCACCCTGATTGTCCCACCACTGTCCCACTTTGTCATCCTGTCCAGATTGGAACTGCCCCAGCTCCACTTCCAATGCCCAGATGGGCAGTGCACCTGTGAGACGAATAGACTGGACTCTGCCATGGACCTTCCTCCACCATCACCCATCCCCATTTTACAACCTTCCTTGATTTTTTTAGCACTTAAATAAACACCCTTGAAAGCCAAAAAAATCTTGGGTCAGTCTATGATTTGGAACTTTGTATTATCAATTACAGTGTCATAATGAGTTACCCATTGTAAGGCTAACATACCAATGTCACACATCACAAGCCCTTGAAGGATGCAAGCAGTTGACACGTAGGTTACCACACTTGTGAAACTGAAATGGGGGGGTACAACTCAATTAACAAATAGTGAGTGAAATGTAGGTACAGGATAGAGGTAGACGTGTGAAAGTTAATGTAATGTTAAACCAGAAAATGTTCTCACCTGTGTGTCACTGGAAATATTGCTGTATGACTGACTCCCTGTTGTCGTTTTCTTCATCCTCAGCTTCATCCTCATCACTGTCCACAGCTGCCACAACACCGTCATCTGGATCATCCTCCTGCAGAAAAGGCACCTGGCGTCGCAATGCCAAATAATGGAGCATGGAGCAGGCGATGATGATGTCGCACACCTTCTTCGGTGAGTAGAATAGGGATCCACCTGTCATATGGAGGCACCTGAACCTGGCCTTAAGAAGGCCGAAGGTGCGTTCGATTACCCTCCTAGTCCGCCCATGGGCATCATTGTACCGTTCCTCTGCCCTGGTCCTGGGATTCCTCACTGGGGTCAATAGCCAGGAAAGGTTGGGGTAACCAGAGTCCCCCAATAGCCATACACGGTGCATCTGGAGTTGACCCATCATATCAGGGATGCTGCTATTCCGCAGGATGTAGGCGTTATGCACAGAGCCAGGGAACATTGCTTTTACCTGCGAGATGTACTGGTCTGCCAAACAGACCATCTGGACATTCATGGAATGATAACTCTTCCGGTTTTCTGTACACCTGTTCACTCCTGCGGGGGGACCAGAGCTACATGGGTCCCATCAATGGCACCTATGACTTTGGGGATATGTCCAAGGGCATAGAAGTCACCTTTCACTATAGGCAAATCCTCCACCTCAGGGAAAATGATGTATCTCCTTACGTGTTTCAGCAGGGCAGACAACACTCTGGACAGCACGTTGGAAAACATAGGCTGGGACATCCCTGATGCCATGGCCACTGTCTGAAATGACCCACTTGCAAGGAAATGGAGCACTGACAGCACCTGCACGTCAGGGGGGAATCCAGTCGGATGGCGGATTGGTGACATCAGGTCTGGCTCCAACTGGGTACATAGTTCCTGGATTGTGGCACGGTCAAACCGGTAGGTGACGATGATATGTCTTTCTTCCATTATCAACAGGTCCACCAGCGGTCGGTACACCGGAGGATTCCGCCATCTTCTCATATGTCCCAGCTGACGGTGCCTAAGAAGGACAACAGCGAAGAACCAGTCACTATTCCTCCAGGTATGTACCCACAGTTACACACAAGACTACACCAAACAAAAAAGCCTTCCTATATGTGTGTTGAGTATAGGCCTAGCTATGCGTGACGCAGTAGTAAATGAAGCCATGTGGGCCCCTGAAATGGCGGCTGCCTGACCTCTAAACTGGGACAATGGGATTGTGAGGTAACTGCGCTGGCGTTGCACACCGTCGCGGTAGGTGGTCGTAAACCGCGGCGCAATGCTGCATTGGTTAACATTGGACCCTATGGGTCCCAGGAGCCAATGAACAGGTGCGCCGGCAGTGATGATGCGCACTGCCGCTGACGTCACCGCCGCGGATGTCACCGCCATTTTCTATCTGTTCACTCACTAGATACCTGACCTTCGACAGGAGAGGACCGAAACTGCTAGTGCTGTTGTGACCTCGGTCTGGAAGCGACGATGGCTGCTGCGTCTGGGGAAAGGGCCCCTGCCTTCACTGCACAGGAGTTGGAGAAACTTGTGGATGGGGTCCTCCCCCAGTACACGCTACTCTACGGTCCTCCAGACCAACAGGTTAGTACACAGGGAGCACGTTGTGTGGGCTAGGCCTGGGTGGAGAGGGCTGGGTGGAAGAGGGAAGGGGGCAGTTATGAATGGGAATGAATGGGCCACATGGCCAGAGTAGGAAGGGGGCCACTCACATTGACGGTGCAGTTGGTAATGACTGTTCCTCTTTCCTTGTGCATGTCATGTAGGTCAGCGCCCACCAGAAGAGGGACATTTGGCGTGCCATCGCCAAGGAGGTCCGGACCCTGGGGGCCCACCAGAGACGGGGCACCCACTGCCGTAAGAGATGGGAGGACATTCACCGCTGCAGCAAGAAGACGGCGGAGGCTCAGCTGGGGATGGCCTCCCAACGTGGGAGGTGTGCTCGTCGCACCATGACCCCCCTGATGTTCCGGATCCTGGCGGTGGCCTACCCGGAGTTGGATGGGCGCTTTAGGACATCACAGCAGACACAAGGGGGTGAGTACAACCTCATTCAGCGGACTTTGGGGGAGGTGGGCTGTGGGTGTCCCTAGGCCAGGGCGAGTTAGGTAGGCAAGGCCCCTCCGTAATGTAGGCCATGTGGCACTCAACCCCACCTCAGCAGAGTGCCAAGTTGAGGTATAGTTGCCCTGTGGCATCCATGTGCGCAGATTCCCTCCATTGCCATGTAGGCCATGTCCCAGAAATTGCATGTGCAGAGGTCAGGAGCACGGCGTAATGCAGGAGGCTGCTGCGTCTGTCTTGTCCGCCAACGGTAGCGGCATGCCATGCACTAAAACTCTCTTTGTTCTGTCTCCCCCCCTTTTCCTGCTCTCCCTGTCCTTTTGTACATCAGCATCATCAGGCGGAGGTACAGTGGCACCGGAGCACGAGGGAGCTGCATCCCACATGGCCATGGAGGGCCACACCACAGACTCTGAATGCACCAGTGGGACGGAGGGCGAGGGGAGCTTCACGTCGGCCACCGGATCACCAACCAGCGACACGGACTCGTCCGCCGATGGGAGCACCCCTGTGGTGGCGGCACCACCTGTGTGCCCCACTTCTACAGGTACAGCCGCCACCCCCCCTACCAGCACCGCCCTCCCAGCAGCCCCTCAGCGTTCGCCCTGTGCCCGCTCACCCAGGAGGGTGGGCATCACCTTCGCCCCAGGCACCTCAGGCCCTGCCCCAGTCAACCCTGCTGCCCTCAGTGAGGAGGCCATTGACCTCCTCAGGTCACTCACTGTTGGGCAGTCTACCATTGTGAATGCCATCCAGGGTGTAGAAAGGGAGTTGCAACACGGTAATGCATTCCTGGAGAGCATTCATTCTAATCAGGCTGTCCTTCAGCGAACCCTGCAATCTCTGGCCTCAGCACTGATGGCAGCCCTTGTCCCTTTGTCTAGCCTCCCCCCTCCAACTTCCTCCACCCAGACCCAATCTCCTGTACCCCAGCCCATCCCAAGCACACCTACAGACCAGCATACACACAAGTCAACACACACAAGTAGCTCAAGCAAACATAGGCACCACACACACCACAGGCACTCACGCAAGCCTCACCCACATACAGACACAGCAACATCCACTGTCTCCACTGTGTCCCCCTCCTCCTCTTCTCCCTCCTCCCTCCCAGTCTCGTCTACACATACACCTGCATGCACCACATCTACAGGCACTAAGACTCGCACCAGGACACCCAGCACCACAAGCCGCTCACCTGCACTCACCACCTCCACTGCCATTTACACGTCCCCTGTGTCCTCTCCCAATGTGTCAGTGACGCCCCCTCCCAAAGTACACAAACGCCGGCAATCACTCACCCAACATCCATCCACCTCACCACAGCCTCCAGTACCTGCACCTGCAACCAAAACACCTAAAGTGACACCTCCTACAACCACCTCCTCTTCCTCCACTCCCAGACCCCCTCCAGCTACCCATCCCAGTGTTCGTCAGAAACTGTCCCTCTGTCAAATTGACCTTTTTGCCCCCCCCCCTCCAATTCATCAGTCCCGTCGTAGCGCCTCAGCCAAAAAGCCTCCAGTACCAGTGGTGCGTGTTCCAGGTTTTTGGAGTGCACCGGCCACCAGGGCAGGCAGTAGGACCCGGAGCCAAGGCACTGGCAGCCCACCCCCTGTAAAGGATCTGAAAATGGAGAGTGGACGATGGGACCGTCTTAAGACTCCTGGTGGGACAACAAGTGACATGGGATCGAAGGCGATTGGTGAGTCAGCTGTAACTCCAACAAAGGTGGGGAAGGTCCAGAGGAAGTCTGCCCAGCCTGTTGTGAGTGTCACGGCAGAGAAGTGCGCCATCATATCCGGCGGTTCAGACACAACCGCCAGCACCGTCGTCACTGGTCCAGAGACCACCGCCAGAGTCACAGCCTAGGAGGGCACAAGTATCGTCACTGGTCCAGAGACCACTGCCAGAGTCACAGCCCAGGAGGGCCCAAGTATCGTCACTGGTCAGGAGACCACCGCCGGAGTCATTGCCCAGGAGGGCCCAAGTATCGTCACTGGTCAGGAGACCACCGCCTGAGTCATTGCCCAGGAGGGCACAAGTATCGTCACTGGTCAGGAGACCACCGCCGGAGTCACAGCCCATGAGGGACCAGGATGCCACAGCCCCGCTGGGCAATGATGGAACGTCATGCCACACACCAATGCCCATTGTAGAGATCGTCATGCCACACACCAATGCCCAGTGTAGAGATCGTCATGCCACACACCAATGTCCGTATCAGAACCGCCATGTCAAAGCACCACTGAACAGGGCAAAGACCGCCATGGCAAAGCACCGCTGAACAGTCCTGAAACGCCATGTCAAAGCACTGCTGAACAGGGCAAAGACCGCCATGGCAAAGCACCGCTGAACAGTCCTGAAACGCCATGTCAAAGCACCGCTGAACAGGGCAAAGACCGCCATGGCAAAGCACCGCTGAACAGTCCTGAAACGCCATGGCAAAGCACCGCTGAACAGGGCAAAGACCGCCATGGCAAAGCACCGCTGAACAGTCCTGAAACGCCATGTCAAAGCACCGCTGAACAGGGCTAAGACCGCCATGGCAAAGCACCGCTGAACAGTCCTGAAACGCCATGGCAAAGCACCGTTGAACAGGGCAAAGACCGCCATGGCAAAGCACCGCTGAACAGTCCTGAAACGCCATGGCAAAGCACCACTGAATAGGGCAAAGACCGCCATGGCAAAGCACCGCTGAACAGGGCAAAGACCGACATGTCAAAGCACCGCTGAACAGGGCAAAGACCGCCATGGCAAAGCACCGCTCAACAGTCCTGAAACGCCATGTCAAAGCACCTCTGAACAGGGCAAAGACCGCCATGGCAAAGCACCGCTGAACAGGGCAAAGACCGCCATGGCAAAGCACCGCTGAACAGTCCTGAAACGCCATGTCAAAGCACCGCTGAACAGGGCAAAGACCGCCATGGCAAAGCACCGGTGAACAGTCCTGAAACACCATGTCAAAGCACCGCTGAACAGGGCAAAGACCGCCATGGCAAAGCACCGCTGAACAGTCTTGAAACACCATGGCAAAGCACCGCAGAACAGGGCAAAGACCGGCATAGCAAAGCACCGCTGAACAGGGCAAAGACCGCCATGGCAAAGCACCGCTGAACAGTCCTGAAACGCCATGGCAAAGCACCGCTGAACAGGGCATGCACCGTGTAGGAATGAATGGACCGCCACATCAGCCATCCTTATCCCATGTGCAGCTGGGACAGTGACAGGACAGGTACTTTCATGTGGAGACTCATCCAGTCTGGGCACCAGTCCCCCTCCACAACCAGTGGAGACCTGCATCTACTTGAGAGACTGTGGCTTTGCACTCCCCAGGATGGCACAGTGGGCAAACCACCCACTGTAGTGACTTGAGAGACTGTGGCTTTGCACTCCCCAGGATGGCACAGTGGGCAAACCACCCACTGTAGTGACTTGAGAGACTGTGGCTTTGCACTCCCCCAGGATACATCAATGGGCATGGAGCCCCGTCGTGGATCTGGCTTCGCATTTATCTGGCTGAGGTTCCCCCCCTTCCCTTCCCCCTGAGGTGCCTGTAGTGTTTCTATCTGATGCCCCGGCAGTGTTCTCTCCGATTTTGGTCAGGTATCTATTGTGGGCCTCGCCCATGCATTTTTGGACTGTTGGTGCACGGACATTGTTGTGTCCATATCTGCACTACTTCTCGGATTGTATGTGTAAACAAGAGTGATTTTGAGATATGTATATCTGTATATTTTTGTATGACGTATATTGGCACATTACAATGTTTGCCCGAATTTCGCATTGTCTTTGCATTCTTCCGGGGGGATTGTGGGTTGTTACTGTGATTTTTGTGACGGCATTGGTGTGTATGCTGTGATATGCGAGGGTGAGGGTGCTTGGTGGGTGTCCCCCTAACTTTTGCCTCCCCGTGTCGTAGGTGCAGTACTCACCGGTATCTTCTGCGCCTACGTAGCTGTTGGTCGTAAAGGAGCAGAAAAACAAGGGCAGGTAGGATTTGTAATTCGGGCTCCTTGGTGTCCTCCTTCCTCGTGGGATGTGTTCAGGTGAGCGTTTTCCTATAGCAAAAGCGGTTTCCGCCGTGTTTTTATCCGCGGTGCATCCGCCCCGGAAAAGGTGGCGGATTGGCGGGTTGTAATGGTGTGGGCGGTACATTGTCTCCCGCCTGTCTGTTGGCGGTAACCGCCGCGCTGCTTGTCTGTACCGCCGTGGCGGGCGGTGTGTTAAGGTGGCTGTCTTTGTTGGCGGTTTCCGCCAGGGTCATGATTCCCTTTTTTTGTCCGCCGGCCTGTTTGCGGTATTACCGCACCTTTAACACCGTCGGCCAGGGTTGTAATGACCCCCTTTGTGTTTTGTTCAGTTTTAGCCTATTCATTCATAAGACTTTCATTGTTGCTGCAACCAGATTTGTCCTAACACACATGATGACAAAAGGTCAGAGGACAGTCATTGTTACTCATTTAAGGGGATAGTGCTAGGATGATGGTGACTGTGAGATTTCCATTGCTATCCATGTAGATATTTCTCTATACAAAATGTGTTTCTGGGGGTGTGACAGACCTTTCAGGGTCTGTTCTCTGGTTTTTTGGGGATGCTTCCCGATGTTCTAATGATTTGCTACAAATTCTGGACTAAGAATATTTTTCAGATTTTGCTCATGCTGCATCTATTTCAAAATACTGACAGGTATGCCTTTCACTGGCAGGATAATTTAACATTTGACGCTTTTGTGGGTATAAAACAGGAATCAGAGAATAAGATGCACTATCCAACAAGTTCTGTAATATACTTACAGAAGTACCTGTCTACAGAACTGCACTCAAATTGGGCAAAGTGACTTACTTAGACAAGAACTGCAAAAGGGAATCTCTATATTGTCAGAAACAAAGCAGGGAATATCTGGCCAGAAAAGACAATGGGCACATTAAAGTTACAAGTTATCTCCAAGTTATAAAGGACCTCTGTGCTGGAGGGAAGAAGATGTGAACAATAAGTCAGGAAGGTTTATAGGGATGGTACCTGGTGCTTAATTTGAGCTGGTAGTTGCAGGAGGGGCCCACCGGCACTCATTTTTGGAGACCATACTCATATTTTCTCATCAGACTTTGACCAAGAGCAATAGAGAGAAAAACACAAAAGAGGTGACGAGGGGAGGAAGCAGGGAGAAAAAGAATGCACATGAGAGAGATGAAGGGGGCAGGGTGCGCCTGGTGGTGGAGGAAAGAAGCTGAGATGGAATCAAGACCAGGGAACTTTGGTATTTGGCACCCAGAGATTCTGCCGGATGTGTGCTAATAAGCAAATCGTATTCTTTTACAAATTAAGCACTGCTGGTAACGATCCCAGAAAAATCTGATGGAAGAGATGCAAACTGTTTTACCACAAACTTTATTGAAAGATCGATTGTGCAAGCAACGCAGAAGAGAAGCTGTTGCAAAACTTTGCTTTTGAAAGAATCCACATAAAAAAAGCTGGTAAACCTTTGCTAAGGACACATCAGAGCCAACGCTGCAAGATAATTAAATTACAGAGGCAAAGAGGATATCCTTAGACAAGCCAGAGCGAATGGGTTGTTGAAGCATAAAAATGCAAAATCCTCAGATTCCTGGACTGACTGCATGCTGCCATTTTCACGGGCTCAAAAATAATTTGAGGAAGTTAAACAGAAAGTATTGAGTCTAAAATACATGTTGCTGTTTTCCGCTAAGCTGAAAGCTGTGAAAGGGGGTAATCCCCAGGACTTTGAGGCGCCGCAGAATGCTTACGACCAGACACAATGGAAATCAACAAAACTAGCACACAAAGAAGCAAAATCAAAGGAAAAGGATGCGGATGGAGAGGCGCACACACACCAAATGAAGAAGCTAAATGGCCAGGATGAAAGACAGGATGAAGGATGAGAAGTCTATAGGAACCCACTGGCACTGATGGAGTCAAAGAAGGCAACCAATGAAGAAGCTAGAGAGCTATTTGGTAGAGACCGGTAACATTTGTGATTTGTAGAGTCTTTGGGCCTGGTTACGACCTTGGCGGATGGGATACTCTGTCACAAATGTGACAGATATCCCGTCCGCCGTATTACAAGTTCCATTATATCCTATGGAACTTGTAAAACTGTGGACGGGATATCTGTCACGTTTGTGAGGGAGTATCCCACATGCCAACCACAGGGCAAAGTAGAAGGATTCGAAGGAAACAAACTTGGGACTCAAGTTAGATGTATTCTGAATTACTTAACAGGTTCATTTGGTTAGGTTAGCCATCAAACGCTTAAACTCTCATTACAAGTGGCCTAGGAAATGGGCTTCCATTACCCCCACCTGCAGTGCCTGATACCAGGAGATCATTACAAATTAGACCATAAGAGTGCTCTGAGAAATCATAAGGTTGTTGAAGTAATCAGTAATTCTGGTTCTGATTCCCCCACTACTTCCTACGATCTCTGTGTTTGAATGCATAGATTTGTTGTGTTGCACCAGGTCTCATAATTCAAATAGGGCCACTAACTGCAGATCCTGGCTCCATCAAGTTAATTGGCAACTCATAAAGATGGCCTCGTTAAGGAGATGGGGATAGGTAGGGGCCTGGAGATGCGCTGTGCGCATGGTTACGTAGAGGTGACAAATCACTGAATAAGTTAACAGGCTTGAGCTCAGTTTGTGGATTCCACCCTCAGATAATCGAAATCCATGCCTCCTCGTACCGTTTTTTAAATGTAATTTACTGGTGGTCTCAGCAGCATACTTTGCTGTTATGTTCTTCCCTGCTGCCATTGTGTGGGACAGCGAGTAGGATAATATTGCGTGGTAAGGAGGAAGGCTATTTCTTGCTAAAAAAAAGTAACGGGTGAGACCTTGGTACTTCCATGGAAGTGTCTGATGAGCTGGAATTATTTTCCGTTTTGCTGTAAATTTAACACAGAAATCACGAAAATATTCTGATCGATCTCTGCTCACCTGGGGAATATTGGGTGCCTAAGACATTTTGGACTACCTGGTCTGTAAATGCTGAAATAGGCAACAGGAATGCAGGGCATAGCCATTACATACTTACAACAATAACATTTGTAATTTCCAGAACTGCCCTGCTCCTGCACTTGGACTCCTGGAATAATGCTTGACCGAAAGGTACATAATTTCCTGACATTTAAGGCATGCTTTACCTTCTAAATTGTTTTTGCTATTATTTTTTTTAGCCAGCTCTAAATAAACACTGCTATATAAATGTATAAGCAGATACTAAAATAATGCATAGTTTCGACTTCCTGATGTGATTAACACAGGTGAAGTGGAGGTGTGGTTTGTCACTTACTTTGACAACCATATTCACAAGAAACTGAGAGAATGCAGAGAAACAAGCCATTCACGGCTTTACACTTGCTACTGCAGCCTGACATGGATGTCCTTCTACATGTCATCTAAATCACAAGTGTCTAGTCACGTGGCGGTCCCCTGGGCTTTGATCAGCCGTGTAGTGTAAATGCTCTTGGAGGCCTGGCTTTCAATAGTGCAGCTAGTGACGGCATTGGGACGTCACTGGGACTGTGTCGCGAGCTCCATCCTGAACCTTAATTGTGGCTCTCTTTTACCACCCATCAGCTGGGTGTTATTGTCCTTGTTTAATTTAGGCAGTAGGACACCAGAGCGACATCTCTACACCTGGCATTTTAACTGAGAACCCCGATCTTGATATAGGTCTTTGATTTACAAGAACCTTTAACTCACAGGACCATAGTCCTGATTCAAAATTACATTTGTGAATTTTACACTTATGTGCAAGTGCACTTATGCACTTAAGTACAAGTGCAGATTTACACATTTCTGGGATTTACAAACATTCCCGGGAATCCGCATGGAAAAATATGCCAAGAGCAGGTTTCCATGCAGATTCTTGGGAAGCTCATGTGACATTCCTATCAGGATTATATCCTCACTGTGCAGCCTCCTCCACTGTGGAGACGTTTGCAGGGGGAATATGATCCCCTATGAAAATGCACACTTTTTTTTTACTCCACTGGGAAAATATATTTCCCCATGGTGAAATCCTTTTCACTCCATCCCAGCAAGTGAGCCATTCCCCTTACTATTGAGGTAAGTGGTTTATGCCAGCCCATGCCAGGAGTAAAAATCCTTCCCCTTCTGGGGTTGAAAGGGGAATGAGAGGAGTTTGTAAATGCTCACAAATGTAATTGCTTGAGGGGCGTTGCCAGATTTCCAAGGCTCACCAGGCCCTGGAACCCCTTGAAATGCCCACTTGAGCGGGATTGAGAACTTCGCAGCTGGGCTGATAATCTCTGCATCTGTAAATGATTAATGCACTATGATGTTTTTTTATCACAAAATAGTTTCCCAAAAGAAATCATTAATGCTTGCGAAATTGAGCCTTCGGGAAGAATTGAGATTCCTTAGATAACTTAAATTGCCTTCTTTACTCTATATTCCTTTGAGACCTCTAGCCCACACTTACTGTAATTTGCTTTAATTAGGTATGTGTTGCCGGCCAATTCTTCACATGAGGAAAATATATGAAGAAATGTAACTTATCCTTGACATGAGAACATTGGGGCATATTTATGATTCTGTGAGGCAGGACAGCAAGCCACCTTGTTGCACTGCATAACAGGGAAAGGCCTGGAATGTGCTGTATTTAAAATAACATGGCGCCTTCCTGCCTTTTCCCAGCCCCAGTGCACAATGTGCTGCCTAGCTAGCGCCAGTGCAGGCAACCTTGCACCATGGCGCAAAGGTGCCTGCATTGTAAGCAGGAAGGAGCACCTTCCTGCACAAGAACAATCCCCTGAGGCATTTTCCCCTTTCTATGTGTGCTGCAGAGGAAAAACCATGAGAAATAAACATATTTCTTCTTGCTACACCTCACCTGGGGAGGTGTAGCAGCTTTGACACATTACCAGGACTACCCTTTATGATAAATCTGGAAATGTGTCAAAATCCACAGATGATGCGGGTGAACACACAGGCACCACCCATGGCACGCCTCTCTGGGGCAGAGTAATGAAACTCAGTGTTTTGCGCTTCAGTGCACTACTTCGATTTATCAAGCCCCTCAGGGCCATGCAAGGTGGCCTAGTGTGACCTGATAAATTGCATTTAGTAGTTGTGTTGACTTTCACCTCACTATGTGGTGCAAATGTGGTGCAACTACTACATAAATATGGCCCTTTGTTTTTATTCTTACTGTGATACCATCGAGTAAGAGACATGCATGGTGACCTTCAAAGAGGTAAAAAAAATCATAGTGCATAAGTTCTACAGGAGCTTTTTACACCTGCATAACAGGGAAAAGAGCAACCAGATGTTGTTCCAGTTCATTTTATGAGAATACATTTGCATCGTGGCAACAGCTGAGCACATTGAATTTGCTCTCTTTTGGAGCGTTTAGAAAATGTATAAAATAACAAATAATGTATATTAGGGTTCTATAAGGCAAAACAAAGGAAAGTCAATTTGCTTCATCATCAAAAATTATTCAAGGCTCAGGTTTTTCGTTGTTAAAACAGTATTATACGTATAAAATGTTTTATTGGTTCTCATAGGTTTGTGAACAAGCTTCACTGTCTGTTTTCTCTATTTTTGCAGTATTGCAAAAAATGTAATGTAATCTGGACTTGAGAAAAATATGTTTTGCTCCATTCCAATATGATTTGCAGAATGTTTGCACAAATTAAAAGTTTAATTTACGTGGTCACTCTAGAACGAGTGCCCCCATAAACAAAAGTGTTGTAAAACCGCGCCTAAGCTTCAGTTACGATTTAGGCAGGTTTTGGTACAGATATACTGAGTGGCTGAAAGAATTCCAGTTCAGAAGGGCACTTGTTACCCAAGGGGCATCCTGGCGCTATAGAAAACAAATCTAACTGGTGGAATTAGTTCATAATGAAGAACCAGATGTTTAATTATTTCCTGAAGAGCAGGCCATCTTCTGATATGGGAGAGGTAGGGGATTGCAAAGTTTAGCAGACCGTTGAGAGAAGGAATGTCCGCCGACTCACTCATCTGCTGTTTTTTTAAGCCATAAATGCAGAACTAATATTCAGGTAAGCGGGCCAGCATGGTAGTAAAGCAAAGTATGATGGTCCTACCATCAGTGGGGCAGAGGCTTGGAATGTTTTGTAGTTGCAATGATGGTCCTTTTGTGTGGGGATGAAGGTCGCGTGCTAAAAATGTATTCTTGACTGTTGAGCCTACAATACACGTCCTTTCGTGATGGCAAGAGAGTGAAAAATAGAAAAGGGTTCCACTGTGGGCCAAACGCCGTTTGGAATAAAATAGGAACAACCGTAAAGCGCAAAGCTGGCAATTACCTCGTAGAGTCATCTTATCTCATGGATCACTGTGGCATCACAACACCTCTGTCGGGTGATAGCGCCGTGTTAAAGATGTATGTCCCGACACAACAGCTCTTCGTTCGCCCACTGAGTGACGCAGAAAGAACTGACAAGGCTTCCTTCCTCCCCTTTCACTGAAATACTTCAAAATGGCATCTTGCAAACTGGCACTCTCGGATTTTATGATATTACATTTTTGTACATTTCCATCTGTGTTAATACATATTTAGTTATTTGCTCATACTGCAGTTGCTTAGCCTCGTTTCTTCTTTGCTCTGGGGGGGGGGGGGGGGGGGGGGGGGGGTGAGGTGGGAATGAAGATTCTCTGTCTTTTTCCCCCTCTGTATTTAACAGAAAATGAACACTCACGCTGTAGAGGAAATATAGGCGTTGTATCATTCCTGGAAAATTAGATCTTTTAAAAATCCCAGTGAAGTCAATCAACAGAGAAATTGGTCTGGCAGTAATGACTGGCATCACCAGAAGCCCATCAAAAGAAGAACTGCACAGTATACGTATCTTTATTTTGCTTGCTGAATCACCTAGCAATTTTGCTGCTATGAGAATCCCTCCCAGTATCGCCGAGGGAGGCAAGCCATTGTTTGTCCTTTTGCAAACTAAAAAACACGGTTCCACAATCAAGAAAGCAAATTCAAAATGTCCTAGATTATATACATCTATATATATTGTTATCAAGTGCTAAGTTCCCTAGCATCGAGAACCCCTAGGGTAATTGTATGCTTTTTAAAACGTGTAACATAAAATGCTAAAATATATAAAGTATCCCGGAGGGTGGCAAACATACTTAATAGTTTTCCATCCCTGCGGAGCAAAGCTGCGCCATAATCGTTTTCTTCGTAATTAAAAAAAAAAAAAAAAAAAACATTTTAATTGAAACATCTAGCTTTGCTTTTAATGTAAAAGTGTCATCTTTGTTAGCCTTAATGAGAAACTAGACCAATTTCAGCATTATGCTATTTAACACATTTCTCATCTTCCTCCTTTGTCTCAAAAGGTACCTCTGATTTCAAATATGAGTTATGACTTATTGTATAATTACAAACAAATGTTGCCAGAAACTCCGCGGGCAAAAGATTTGCAGATTACTATTATTTAAAGACAGTCCACTTGGTCTCAGGTCACAAAGGTCGCACTCCTGAGTTCTTGCTCGCTATGTAATGTAAAATTTGGTTTATATACAGTAGCAGGTGGTGTCGGCGAAAGGTAGTGGTGCAGCGCTGGGGGAGGGAGCGGAGAAAGGTGGACTGTAATGAAACAAAAAATTAACTTACCTTTCTGCTATTCGCCGCTTTTCTGCGCTGAGCACAGGCTGATGCTCCCAGACTCCCCTACGGCTAATCCAGATGCTGCTGTCATGCTGTTAATACCCATGAGAGCAGCGTCAAGATTGGTCGTAGTGGGCTAGTTTTGTGCTCCATCGGGCCCTGGGAGCTTGTGCCTGCTGTTGTTCTCCACCCACCAATGGAGATAGGTAGGAAAGATTTCAATGCACATGTTAGTTTGGCCATCCTAAGACAGCTGGCCAAACCGACATGCGCACTGACATCAGTGCCCACAACTACCCCAGTATTCTTCTTATGGCCCGCCCCCAAGACTTGGCTACTAATGGACAAAAAATATATAATAAACCTGTTATTATATATATTTTTTCGTTTGCATCTGCTGGCAGGAGAGCAAAGCTCCTCCACCATAGTGGAGGAGCTGCCTCTGCTTATATACATGACTACAAGTGAATCAGTTGGGGTAGATGTTCAACAGTGGCGGGCCACTGGAAATGAAAAGTAGTCAGAAGTTCATAGTCATGATGTGACCAACAGGTAGCTGGGCATAAGTATGAGCTGTTGCAGAAACTGTGAGAAAGAATGTGGTTGCCTATGTGGATACCTACCATTTCTTTAGGTCGTTGATACCGGTGCAAAAGAATTTGTCGATCCCTTTCAGTGCTGTGATGGAAGGAGGTGCCCTAAGGGTTGCTAGTGTGGATGAAGAGGCAATTTTACAGGCTGCAAGACAGTGGCTGCCCATGGCATTTTTGTTCACTGTGGTGTCAGGCCTGTCAATTAAGCCCAGGAATGTGGTGTTTGAGGGCGTACCCACAGTAGTGATGGTGGTGTGTTTACCCAACAGAGCAGAAGGAGCAGGTCCCCCTACAGCACTGATGGGGCCCACCACATAGGAGAATGATGATAGCAGGCTGGGCCCTAACAGTGAGAGAGGCACGATGAGGACACCTATCTACAGACTTGCTAGCAGGCACAGGGGCTAATTAAGGTAACTGAAAGCACAAGCAGATCTGTGGGAACGGAGACCATGGTGGCAGGCCACAAAGTATGAAGACGGTGAAGGACACAGAGGTCCACAGGAGGAGAGGCAGGAGGGATGAAAGAGAAGATGGGTGTCCAGCAGATCACACTATGGAATGGTGTGAGGCTAAGAGAGGAGCAAGCAGACCCCGAGGTGAGACCAATGTAAAAGGGAGAAATGGACAGTGCAGGTACTTGGAGAAAGGAGCACACCTGATCGAAGGAGCTGTCTTTTGACCTATTTTAAAGAGTCTGATTGGAGTCATTCGATAAGTTCTAGTACAGAAGATAAAAGGTGGGGAGAGGCGAGAAGTTGGATGGAGAGTGCAACACAGACAAAAGGGTAGTAGATGAAAGTGAGAAGACTAAAGATGAGAAGTCTTGGATCAAGCAAACAGTGGTCATGGATGAAAAGGGTGTAAGGGCAAGGTAGAGGACAAAGAGGTTAAGGAGAAAAAAATCTAGGTTAGAATAGGGAACTGCCCTTTATAGGTATAGCAGCTCGACTAGGCAGGCACCAATCGACAAGTACAAAGGAAAAATTATGGGCTAGTGAGTATGTGTACCTCTGTAAGCTTGTGCTTAGAGAACCATGCAGCAAGGAAGGTTCGATAGTAGAGGAGCTAGAGAACTGGCCAGGAGGCAGTTAGTGCCAACACTGGCATGTACAATATACACCAACATCCAGAGAGATGTGATGTACAGTTTAATTATTTGGATGTCATAAGGGTAGTCCTCAAACAGTTCAGAAGGCTAGAATGGCTGAGGTATGTTAACATTTTTTGCATTGGTGGAGATGCACCCTTCCAAGTCATGGGGGATGTAGACAATCAAAATATGTCTGTGATGGATAAACCCGAACAAGTGTGCGGTCAGTGAACATAGCAAGCAAGTCCCTGTTAGCCCACATGTCCTTGGGTGTGGTGGCGGCCCAAGACAGGGAAGGGATTGCAGGTGCCTGTTGGAATTTCAACACAGGGGCAAGCTTTAGGTCCCCCCGCTTCTAAGGACAAGGATTGAGGAATGGATTGAGAGGTAGGGGAATTCAAGGAGGCTATGGAGAAAGGCCTATACACCAGAGAAATTGGAGGCCATGGGGCCGTGGTTGAAAGAATACCCAGACTGTATGGCAGCAGAAAAGTTGAGGGTGAGGATCACAGAAGGATTTAAAATTTCGTACACAGGCCCTCATCAGAGATGTTAGGTGGATAACTTGAAATCTGGAAAAAGACTGACAGATGTGGTTTATTACAAACTGTTGAAGAGGTACAAGTGGGAAGAATAGCAGGTTGACTGGAAGAAATGCTTGTGCCACCCTTGATGATTTCACCACTGAGGAAGGTGCAGAAGAGCATTAGGTAAACAAAGGTTGCTTCACCACTCCTGGCCTAAGAGGGTATCCATAAATGACTATAAAACACAGGAAGCGTGTTCAGTGTCCTATACCGATTTGGACAAGGATATAGAGATGGTCAGGAGCTGAGGTGAAGGGGCAGAAATAGGGAACCCCACTTACTTGACCTTACTAAGGATACAGTACTAAAGGTTATACTTTGTAGGCAAGGACACACCAGTGAGCTGCCCAATGGCATGCATGGTCTTTGAGACCTTCAGTTCCTTTTTGGAATGGGAAATCAAAAATGTTTTGTGGTCTGAGGAGGTGCTGCACTACCTTGATGATATTCTTCTGGTGGGGATCGGGGGGAATGTGCACACTTGATGGAATCGATAAGTCAGGTAGCTAAGGAATTGGGAGTATCATTGCCGTCAGATAAAAATGGTATGACGCCAATCAGCAGACCAGTTGATGACATTGAAGTGCCTGTTGTTTGAAGTGGTGAGCTGGTGACCCAGCAGAAGGTTTACTTGTGGGTTTTATGAGACAGTCTAAACTGTCTAATCAGCAGGAATGGTGGCATGGAAATCTGCCATAGAGAAGTATGTGATGTCATGGGCAAGAATCTTTCATCAGGGACCATTTCTGGGAAGATGGTAGGCATAGCATTCTACGAAAAATGAGTCTGGTGGGTGCAAGCCACTGAGGTCAGTTTGTGAGGTGGAGATAAGGAGAAATGTTGATGGTCAAGGGGTTATTTGCAAAGAGCTACAGCGCTTGAGGCAGGAGGTGCTGGGGAGTAGGTTTGAGGCACAGTAGTCCCCAGAGAAGTTCAAGCAAGAGAAGGTCACTGCCCCATCAGTCACTATGACCTGGTAGGGGTATGGGCTTGAAATCTATGGTTAGAAGACATCACTTGCTAGAAGGATGTCACTTGCAAATATAACTAAGCAATCAACCAATGTGGGGCTTTTTTTAAAGAGAGGCATGGAAAAGCATTTGTTCACTAGTAACAATCGCTATAACAACCTTTGGCACTGGCATAGGAAGTGTACAATCTATATTGCCCCACTGTACAAATGCATCTGTAGTACAGACAGAAGTTACAGTAAGATGTTTTAAGAAAAATGGATTTGTCGGAGGCTTTGGAGAGCCAACTGTAAAGCTGCTTATCTGTTATTTGGAAGGGGGTGGGACTGCCGAGAGATGTGAGTTGAGTGCATAGGGGTTGAATCTGTTCCAGTGTCAACAGTGTTATTTTAGCAGTCATTTGTGTCAGGAGTTTGATGTTGAGAGAGAAAAGATGGTGATGACTAAAGATGATTGGTAGAATTCCAGTGACCGCAATGAGTTTGGTTTGGAGGATGGTTGCATCCAAAGTATGATTGACTGTGTATGTAGGTCTACTCATGACTTGACTGAAATTAAGAGCTTTGTGGTTTGTCATGTTGGTTCTAGGTTGTGGGAAAGAAGCTTGCTTGATGCAGATGTTAAGGTCATCCAGGATGTAGAATTTGAAATAGTTTAGGGTGATGTCTGGGATTGCACCTAAAAAGGCATGAGTGGTATGAAGTGGTGTGTAAATAAGCAGTAGTGCCGAGAAAACGGTAGGCACAGGTGAGCAGTGTTCTAGAACCAATTTGCAGTCTGTCAAGATTATGCTGTTAGGCCTAATGATTTGTAGTAATTCCTCAAAATGACAAATGATCAACCTCAAGAATTCTTCTTTAGATTTCAAATCAGGATTTGGGGCCATATTTATACTTTTTGACGCAAAACTGCGCTAACTCAGTTTTTTGCCAAAAAAATTAGCGCCGGCTAACGCCATTCTGAAGCGCCATGCGGACGCCGTATTTATTGAATGGCGTTAGCCGGCGTTAGCCGACCGGCGCTGCCTGGTGTGCGTGAAAAAAAAACACGTACACCAGGCAGCGCCGGCGTAGGGGAAAATGGCGTATGGGCATCTAAAAAATGGGGCAAGTCAGGTCGAGGCAAAAAAATCGTCTTAACCCGATTTGCGCCATTTTTTTTCGACGCCCATCCCCCATCAACATGACTCCTGTCTTAGCAAAGACAGGAGTCATGCCCCCTTGCCCAATGGCCATGCCCAGGGGACTTCTGTCCCCTGGGCATGGTCATTGGGCATAGTGGCATGTAGGGGGGCACAAATCAGGCCCCCCTATGCCAAAAGAGAAAATTAAAAAAAATACTTACCCCAACTTACCTTTTCTTCCCTGGGATGGGTCCCTCCATCCTTGAGTGTCCTTCTGGGGTGGGCAAGGGTGGCAGGGGGTGTCCCTGGGGGCAGGGGAGGGCACCTCTGGGCTCATTCTGAGCCCACAGGTCCCTTAACGCCTGCCCTGACCCAGGCGTTAAAAAGAGGCGCAAATGCGGGGTTTTTTGCCCCGCCCACTCCCGGGCGTCATTTTTGCCTGGGAGTATAAATACCACGCACATGCCTCTGAGTCATTTTTTAAGACGGGAACGCCTCCCTTGCATATCATTAACGCAAGGGAGGTGTTCACGCCAAAAAATGACGCTAACTCCATGAACTTTGGCGCTAGACGTGTCTAACGCCAAAGTATAAATATGGAGTTAGTTTTGCGTCAAATTTGCATCGAAAAAAACGACGCAAATTCGGCGCAAACAGAGTATAAATATGCCCCTTGGTATCTGGGAGCTTGAGTGGGCCACTGCATGTAGCAGTGCAGTAGCTTTGCCTCCCAACCAGGTTTTTGTAATCAAGCGTAGTCTGGTTATAAGTCTGAGAACTGATCTGAGATGTTTTATTGATTATTATTTATCGAAAGAGTATTGCTAGACACACAGCTAAGCTGGTTTTGGATGTGATGAGAGGAAGAGAGAGGGAAGAAGGAGCTGCTAGTTGGGGGGAGTCGAGAAGAAGATTGGAAACATGGAAAGTTGCAAAATAGGGACACAAGGGAGGGAAGTTTGGGAGTAAGATGGCATTTTCACCTCTGCTTTATGCACTGGTGAGGGGGAGTGGGAATGTGTGTGGTGTATGTGGAAGGGGGTTAAAAGCAGACTGAGGTTCCAAAAACGTGTCAATAAATGTGATGGGAAGACAGCACCGGGAAGTAAGAAAGAGGATCGAGGTTGCAGTATTCGAAAGAGCAGCAATGGTTAGGAGAAGTTATGGGGAGATATAAATTATGGTGCGGAAGAGGTGGGTAAAGGGATGTCAGAACAGGGGAGGAGAGGATTGGGTCAGGTACGGAAAAGGCAGGAGGAGATGGTGACAAGGTTAGACTAGAGATTATGGATACTGGGACAATTAGGGGTGGAGGTGCACTGAAAAGAGATCAGAAAGGGGGAATTAATGAATAGTTAAAGCCTATTAGAAGAAGAAATATAAGGCGAACAAGGCAAAAGAGGAGAACCTGGGCCATATATTTAAAATCTCGGTTCAGAGCAATTTCAGAGAAAGCAGTACCATAGTCATATGCAATATGCATCCGCAGAAAATGTCATCGAGTATGGTTGATGTTTCATTTATTGTTAGAGGAGTATAGGTCTTGTAAGAGTTGTGTTGTGGTACTTGTTCAGTAAATCTTCAGTTATAGTTGTTTGTGTGCAACAAAGAGAAACAGGCATAATACAATTCAAATTGCAAAAAATGCTGGCATTCTCTTATGAATTCAAGGTGGAGACTCTTCTTTCTCAGACTGAGTGGAAGCACAAAAAATTGCCTTAGTGCATACATGTAAATGGAGGTGGCAATGAGTTTTGCTAATTTGGATTTCAGGATGGAAGGTTTTAGGTTGTTAGTGCTCATGGGCTATGCAGATCGAGTCAAAAGGAATGAAAAGATATAAAGGAAACTTATGTGACAACCTATCACAATTTGAGCACCATTCTCGATATGCTAGAGCTTTGTAGGGGTTTTTAGACTGACACCACTGCTGTGATCCAGCCTGTTTTAGATAAGAGCATTTGCAGGTGCATCTTTCTTCGCTGCATAGAATGAGATTTAAGAAAACATTTCCATGGGGTTGTCCAGTGAAAACTTAGAATCAAACTTGATGTTCAGCTTTCTTCTAGTTCATAAAAACTTCCATCATAGTCAGGCCAGGGTTAATGTGTCCAGAGGAGGCCAGTAGGGCCTCGATTTGATTGAGGTGATGTTCGGTAAGTTTAATAATAGCCAGCAATATACCATGAAGACACCAGTTGTAAGAGGCATGGCTAATGCCCATTATGTAAATTGTGCTTATAATTTGGCTTAAAATAAGTACAAGTTGATGCCATAACTGAAAGGTGGGAGGGGAGATATACCAACCCTAATAAAACTCCTCCCTCATTTCTGGCCTAGGAGATTATATACATGGTATTCAAGCCAATGATTAGATTTCGTAAGGAATAAACGACTCCACAGTAAAATGAGAGCAGAGTTAGCAATAATGCCTTGAAGTGACACATACATATATGGAACATTTGTGTTGAGATATCAAAACTCCCTACAAATTGCAGTTTGTTCCCCTTTCTTACTAGCTATGTCTATCATGCGTGTTCTTAGTACATTAGAAATAATAATTCATTGAGGAAAACCATTTTGAGACTAGCCAAGACATGCTTGTGCCCATGTTTGAATATCAGGCCCATCATTTCAATTTCACATTTAGCTGCAGACATCAGGTCGATCAGCATACAAAGTCTTGGTGTGGAGTTCATGTTGAGTTCCATTTAACTGTTTACTCAATGCTGGCAGCACATAAAGTGGTAGTTTTCTGCCTTGTAAAGAGAAAGGCAAATAATTTAAATGTGTTTAGAGTTTACACTGGCAAGACAAATAGCGCCTCAGTGAGATTATTTATTGTTTTATGTAGCCCATTGTGGGAATTATTACAGAACTGCCCGATACATAGAATTTGCAATATTAAGACTTTCTACCTGGGAACTTTCGTAATTCCCTTCTACTCGTTCACCATGGGATACCAATGGCCTCTGACTATCAATACAGTCCTCACTGAAGGCAAAGAGCTCACTAGTGTTCCATAAAAACGAAAGCAAATGAAAGGCCTAAGCGGATTCCTTTACATGTGTAGCACTTTGATTCTCCAGCAAAGTATTAACGCTGTGTACACTATACTTAAAGTTTATCGTCGTGCTTTGCTCACTAGTACTAGGGTTACATTTAGACATATTTTGAGTTGTATGACCTAATGCAAAGTGATAGGCTCCCCTGCAGAATGTGATGAGGGGTCCGTGAATCTCGCATATCTCGTGGGCCTTGGCCTGAATGGGCCCCTCTAAAGGGTTCAGGGCCACTTGAAAAGTTGACCACCCAACACGTCCTGGGTCCTACATTACACCTCTATTTCAGTATCACTTCATGGATTTTTTTTACATTGCTCACATCTGATGCTGAATGTTCTGTCTTTTCTGTAAAAGTCACAACATTAACATTAAGTAAGAATCCACCTGTTACACACACTTGAGGTCTGAGTCTTCCAATGATCCTTTTTACGCAAATTCCTCTTTAATTTCGATCTCCCCAGTGGCGGCACACAAACATACGGCCTCTCAACCCCAGGAAATTCCCTGAGAATGAGACCCCTACTTTTAGTTTTCCCTGCACCCCCAAAATAACCAGGCATGGGAAAAAATGTCTGTTATTATGGTGTAATCTTGCTTAATTACGTGCCTTTCTTGTTACGCTTGTTCATTTCTGAAATTACTCTTTCCAATGAGGATGGGCCCAATACAAGCGACCTGAATGCATACAGCTGTTTTTCTCATTACTTGTGTTTTTTGCACTATTTTTTATTGTGAAATGCATCCTAGCATCCAAAAAGAACATGAAAGTGCATGTCGGGCTAAAATATAGCACTAAATGCTATTTATGAATCTCACATAAAATTACGCATAACCAAATTATGCTGACCTCTTAAAATAACCTACTTAGTAGGACAAACAATTTCTTTGGCTAGGTGGAAGATAGGAGACTTGAGGAACTTGTTCAGTAACCCGCTCTTAGCTTCCTTTAGTTGTTCAGTTTTAGTTGCTTAGTTAAAGAACGCTTTCTTTCATTCAAGAGAGGGTGTGATCAAAACTTTCCCCCAAAAAAATTCTACATTCAAACCCCCTGTTGGGGAACGAGTGTGGAAACACCTGCAGAAACCTGGATGTTGAAGTTCTAGAGAATAGGTGCATACAAATGTCAAATAAAATCAATGGGAAGTACAACGCTACTGGCACCCAGTAAAGGAACATCCACTTGTAGAGTGTGGTGGAGTGGAGAGAAGGTGGAAACCCCTATTGATGGCATTAGGCTTTGCGTGAAAGATCTGCCATATTTCAGATTCTGCTCAAAATGTTTTCTAGTGGAATATGTTCGGCTATGCCACGCTTTCACAAGCTGCCAGAAAATAATGGCATTTGACAGTTGGGTGTTTTGAATCTAGAGAGGCGGTTATATCTCAAAACCACGAGTGCTTCAAGCACCCATGGCTCAACAACGAGTTCGGAACAACAAACTTGTTGGTATCACTAATGCCTTTACCACGAATGCCTTTACAACGATTTTTCATTGTAAAGGCATTCCTGGTAAAGGCATTTGTGATCAGCATGCACGGTTCCAGCATGCTTCCCCCATAGCCCCACCCCTAAAAATTACCACGACCACCCCACCCCCACAACCACCCCAACCCCCACCCTCAAAATTACCCCAACCCCCTCCCCTAAAACTTAAAGCACCCCAAGCCCTCAACCCACCCCTAAAACCTAAACCCTGACCCCTCCTCCCCCAAACCCTAATCACCCCAAGCCCTCCACTCCACCCCCAAAAACTAAAATACCCTGAGTCCCCACCCTGCCCCTAAAACCTAAAGCACCCCAACCCCCAACCTACCCCTAAAACCTAAACCCTGACCCCCTAAACCCTAATCACCCGAGCCCCCACCCCAACCCCAAAAACTAAAATACCCTGAGTCCCCACCCCCAAAACCTAAAGCACCCCAACCCACCCCTTACACCTAAACCCTGAGCCTCCCTCCCCCAAACCCTAATCACCCAAGCCCCCCACCCCACCCCTAAAAACTAAAATACCCTAAGTCCCCACCCCGCCCAAAAAACCTAAAGCACCCCAACCCCCAACCCACCCCTAAACCCTGAGCCCACTTCCCCCAAAACCCTAATCACCCGAGCCCCTCCACCCCAAAAAAACAGCCCCAGTCCCAGCCCAACTTACCTCCCCCTTCACCGTGTCGACTCCCTTATTCTGTGCCTTAACCACGCATGTACGTGGTTCACACATGCGTGGTTAAGGCACGAAAACCAGGAAGTCGTGGAAAACAAAACAGTTGTTTTGCTTTCGTTTACCACAACTTCGTGGTTAAAGAGTCATTGTTCCGGGTGTTTTCCTAGAGAGGCACGTACGTTTTTGCTTAAATTCTGATCTCTGGTTGAAGGTCCAGTGTTTGACCTGAATTATTATAATTATTGGTCATTTGTTTGATGTACTAATGTAATATTGTTTTCTTCTTTTTCTTAAAGCTGGTGTCCAGCCAGAAGTACAGCTATGCAGTCTAATATGTCTTTTGGATGAGCCGTATTTCCATTTAATGTGGGCTAGTTATTTTTTCTTTCAGATAATTTGGCCCTGAAATTTGGTTTTCAATGCTGGGCTTCATTCTACACAAAACTACATCTCCCCCCCTGTATTGTTTTATTAAGGGACTGTAGCGTGTATTGGGGCCTCTAATATGGGTGGATTGCAGGAGGTTTCGGTAACAATATTGGGTTGCTGGCTATCTGGTATTATTTAGGAAATTTACCTGGGAATATTCGGCTCAATGGAAAAGTACCTGGCCAATGCTTAGTCTTTTTAAATTTAAAAGTTAGGGGATGATGTTGAATCTTTTGCTGTTATGGTCACCGAGTGTCGGATATGGTAGCATATACACAAGAGTTTGGGAGGCTGGCAGTGGCCTTACGCGGAAGGAGGTAGATGGGCTTGTCTAGGATCACCGGCTGTCCACCCTACTCCTTATCTAGGCAGCAAACATCATTTTAAAGACATGAGTAGCCAACATGAAGTTATAGAGTTTACATTTTGACCAACTTCAGTATCATTAATATTGGTGATCCATTTGTAATAAAATTTAAAGCACAAGACTTAAAATAGCATTGAATTACATAAATGAAATATTTTCACTCTTATCTAGGTTAGATTATAAAACAAATTAACCTTGCTCTACATAGCCAAGCATAGGAGGGTCATGCAGTGGCTTTTGCCCTCTTCCTGCCTGTCATGTGTTCATCCTTTGGGGCCCACTAGTACACAACTGGATGTGTATGTTGAATTGACAAAGACAAAAGCTTTTGTGTTCATGCATGCATTTGACTTCACATATGCTTGTTATGACATCGAGGCCAGATTTACTTATATTTGGCACTGTTTTGTTGAAAGGAGAGAGCAGAATTACACTACTTACTAACAGTTGGCGTTGTTTCTGTCTCCTCTTGCGCTGATGCACTTTGGGTAGCTTTCTTCCACGTGCACACCCTTGCACCATAGCACAAGGGCTTTTGCTTGATGTCCTGCATAGGTTCATTCCAGAACAAAATAATGTGCTTAGAAACATAGTTTAAATCCTTTCCTAGTTTGCATGTGTGGTGTACATTACAGCAGACATGCAAAATTGGAAAAGATTGGATAAAATAAAAAATTTCTCCAATGTAACGAATGTCTCAAGGAAGTCGTACATTTTTAGGTGTAAACACCAGTCTACCTTTTTACCTAAAAAGAGCTTTCCATGGTACACCCCCTTAATGCAAAGTTACATAAAATATAGCATAGAACTAATTTGCATTACTCAAAGGTTACTTTCCAGTGCTAAAAAATTTTGCACTGAAAAGTAAATCCAAATTCTACACTTTGCACCCTTATGATTACTTTTGTAGCAGAAACGTGGCACAAAGTGTTAGTAAAAATGTGCCATTGGGTTTTTGAGAAGGCCAGCTGTTGTTAGGTTTAAATTGTCTTGCAAGATTAATTTGTTTCATAACAGTTACAGCATCTAACAAGAAAAGACGCACACCTAACGATAGGCACATATTACGTTATCATTCCAATGAAATCCCTGCATGCTTCACAGTACCTGGCTGCAGCCTTTTTAGGATCGAGCGCACAAGCGCTCTATTCTGCTGTAATCTCTCTGTGGGCTTTTAACTACTCACACCGAACACCCATCAGTTTTGTTGGTTCTTGAGCTTGCCTTTTAAAAATCGCTTGATTTCATTTGTGAAAGGCATGCATACGTCATGCCTTTTCCGGTGTTTAGCCCTCCTTGGGTTCACCCGCTAACTACTGAAAACATACGAGGCTCCATGTTTTCAGCATGGGCTCTGGACTGCTTTTTATTTTTATTTTCCAAGCAGCGCAATCTCGCTGCACATTTGCCGATACGTTTGACTGCGAGCAAACTTCTGTTTCATTTTGTGTGCTCCTTCACGCTTGTGGCGCTTTAAATCAGGTCACTTATACAAAACTGTATTACTTTTCGTTTTCATTTTATGTGGTAATAAAAGTCCGGTTAGGACTTTACAACGCTAATAGCTCAAAGACAAGCAAATGTGAGACCCATTGCATTACAAATGCTTGTTTACCATCTCATCTGTGCATGGAAGGGATGTCCACAAATAAGCTTTAAACTGCAACACATGTGGCCTGCCAATGAGCCTTTTAAACATGAAGGCAAAATGGCCCAGATTTACCAAACTGTCCAAGGTGTGGAATAAAAAAAATATATATACCTGTCCACGGGACAGGTTGCTTCTTAAAACTACTTGCCATGTAAAAAAATCTACTTGTCCTTTTGGTGTCATGTAGTGCTGTAACAAATTATTGCAGCAATCTCATTATACAAGAGCTCTGATAATAGCCTCTCTGATTATGCCAGGGCTATACTATAGAAGGGCTTGAATACTAGAAATTCCCTTATTGTGTTACCTTTCCACACACCTACATATTGTGGCTTGAGGTTGTATTAAGCAAGAGATCCAGGGTTGGAATACACTTTGAGGTCTGTGCAAACCTACTAACGTGCATGTTTCACTCGCTCTTCTCAAATCTTTCCTCATACTGAGAAATTTACTCCTGACAAGGGCAGAAGTAAAACTTCTGCAGGGGTTGTGGAAAAAATGGTTGGAGGAAAAGTAGAATAAACTTGAAACACTCAACAGATTTTTGCAAAAGCAAATCTGCACATGCATATTTGCTCGTGCTGAAATGCTGTGTACAGATATTTTCTAGGAGTGTGATTTCCTGGCACACTTCTGTAAGTTATTGTGAAGTCATGAAAGCCGTAAATCTGCACTAATGCAAGGAAAGATACCATGGGTCCACTTTTTTAACTTTATTAAATAATTGAGCCTCTAATTACTTCTTGAGTTAACCAAGACCTTTTGTATTCATTAAAATTCCCTCTCTGTCTCTTTTTCTCTTTCTTTCTCTCTCTCTTTATCTGTAGGCTGACTTCACTGTGCGGGACAGCATTTTGATCTTTCACAAGGAGCATATCCACACACAAAGTAGTTTTGTTCAGTTTTGAAAGCAAAGACTCATCAGTCATGCTTTCAAGCTTCGGCGAATATGTGCATCTAATCATAGAGCATTCGGGGAGCATTATAGGTAGCCTCATATGTTTACACTTTGCCAAGATGTGTACACATTTTTTTTTACTGTAACCACTGTCAGCAGAGCAGTCTGAGCTTCCAACATCTATTTTAAAGTGCTCACCCTAATAATAAAAAGCTTTGCATTAATGAACCATAAATAGAAGTCCAAACACCATTAAGACTTGGACAAAAATATTGCTTCAACTGCAAACAGTTCCCTTCTCTGATCCATAAGGTACAGTTAACTGGCAGTCAAAGTGTTTGTCTGGAGGTTGGGCCTGTGTGTCCTAAGTTCAACATGATAATTTGATGTTCTTGATCCCAAGCAATATGCATTGGGCTACAGGAATTCCACACCTCTGCTGTCACACAATATAGTGCAATAACCAAAGATACTACACTGCTTTGCATGACAGAGACAGAACAGTTAAGTGTCATATCTACAGAGGTATGGCACTGTCAAACTCTCTCCCTATTACTGGTGCACAATCAGGCTGTAAAGCGCCATGCACACTCCTTTGCGCTAAGGTGTCTAAGTGTAGTATACGTTTTGTGCTAGACGGCTACCCTTCCGGTAGAAAATACAAGCTTAGACTAGGTCTAAACTTTTCCTATTTCAGATGTGTGCTGTACAGTGCAGCAAATATAAAAAGTGGGAAACGTTAGGGGAAATAAAAGCTAGTCACTTTTTTAATGCTTGATCCAAACTCGTGTCATTTTTCAGTGCAAAATCTTGTCTAATCTACCATTGCTATTACTCAGGGGTATGCAGCAAAAAAAATAAAAAATTAGCTGTTGCATTAGACCACTCATATACCACCTATGGAATGCCCCCTTAATGCAGAACAAGTTTTGTACTGGTAAGTAAATCCAAGAGAAACATTTTGTGCAGGTTTATATCACTTCAACCCCTCCAGGAACTGTAATTCCTTTGCCCTATGCTTGGCAATTGTGATCCACCAAATGCTCTCGCCGGATCCTTGATAACCTGGGGTTGGCGGTAGTTAGGGAACTAGTATCAGACTTTTTTATGCTAGTTTGGCGCTTTGCAGGATTAGCGTCAACAATTCTGATGCTACTCCTGCAAAGCACCCATAGGCCCATTGAAACCAATGGAAGCCTCCTTTTAACGCCTGCTCTGAGCAGGTGTTAAAAGTGCTGATGAAAAAAATGGTACAAAAAATCTCTTTGGTTTCTTTGAGGCATTTTTTTGGCCCCTCCTAACGGGGGAATGGCCCCTTTGCATACATTGTGCCTGGTGTAGGCATGTAGCGCAAAGGGTTACAAAGTGGCGCAATGCATGCATTGAGCTGTTGTATGGCTATTTGAGCCATAATTTAGACAAGTATTTTAGCGAACTAGGCCTGCCATTGTGCACTTTCATCCAGATACATTTTATTCAGTATTGCTTTATTTTTCTAGCATTAGCCACATTTGCGGTGTTGTTTTATTTTCTCTAATTGTTCTTTCGCCTATGTAAGCTTTACGTTCCTAGCAGGACATTCATTTCACTTTGTACTTTCCTCAAGGTTACAGTCAGATAGGGTTGCCAGCAAAAGTGGTACGCTGTGTCTCCAACATTCACAGAAAAATACACACTCATATGTGGGAAACATTTTTTAGAATGTCAACGATTTTATTATAAAAACACTCCTTTGTCCCATACATGTTAGAGGGAGATTCCAGCCAGATGACCATGACTGCATGCTGATTGCTGATTGCCTCGCTACAGCTGCTTGCTTACACTGCAGAACCCCTAGCCTACATGGGGATGGTGTCTCTCTAGACTACAGGCATCCTTACTCAGATATGGGGGATGATGTCTTCCCAGGGGGGGACCTGAATAGTTGATTAGGCTTATTATACTGTGCTCTCACATTGCTTAGGTAGGAGAACTATATATCACTCCTAGTGACAGTGTGGTGGGACTGTTTTTGTATTTAACTCTCCTTGCACAATTTTGCTTTTATTGTATTTTATCATCCTAGTTATTGCAATACGTGCCATTTTATCTAAGATGCAGTTACTTCAATAAACCCTTATTGAACTATATTCTGCCTCTGTTTGTCTTGGCCTGTGTGAGACTAATGTGACTGAGTGAAAGGGATGAGATCTGATCGACCAGGATTCCCCTGAGGAGTCTTTCTTGTCATGAACCCGGTTGCCACAATCATCCCTGCTCCTGGGTGAAGATGAGGCGCTACTAGTTAGCTGAAAAACCCAGATTAGACCGACAGGCATCACATGGTGTGGAATTGTACTTATTACCCCACAATCTATATGATTCTGCTGCCCAAATCCAGTAGCCTCATTAGGATAATAAGAACCTACACAACAGGGCTACTTTGTAAATTTGGGACATCGATTTTGGCCTTGTTGGGCCACATTAGTGTAAAAAAATGATGCTAATGTGGCTCAAGGAGGCATGAGAGGCTCTTAAATCTGCCCCTTAATATGTCATCACTAAACAGGGAATGCAGCTCAGTAGGGTACCTAGAGTTTAGATGGGGAACATAAAATACATTAAAGGCTGATATGTATCTACAGTCACTAGCCTCCTAAAGTAGTATTTACTGTATATGTGCTGTGAATTGTCTATAAGAAAAGCTAAAGTACAAATAAAATGCCATTTTGGAATGTGACTTAGAAAATATTACATAGTCCATTCAATCTAATATGTATTAAAACCCAATACAATGGTTACATTGGATGTTTGCTAAATACACAGGAAAGGTGTGCTTTTTCCGTATTTACGTACTTTTTAAATTTTATTTTTATTTTAGTTTTATTGAAATTTTAAGAACGTGTCACAAATAGACCACAAATATTACCACTGTTGTGTCGTACACAGATTGAGATACATACACCAATATACAACTGACAGTCGATGTGCATAAAACAGTAAAATTGTAGCAGAGTTTGTTCATCCATACATAGGTCCAAACATTTCAAATAGCTGATCCTTAACTATACTTGGTGAATTTCCATTTCAGTTATGAGTCATTAGGTAGACTATGCCTTAATCTAAGTGGGGGACTAAGACCATTTGTCTTATCAAGCAGGGATAGATCCATGTGTCACATTTCACCGAATGCCTAACTACAAGCAATCATGCAAGGAAAAGTGACTTTTATAAAGTCGTGTTTCCTGGCTGACGCTCTAGAAGGCTAATTATCATTAATTAAATCAAACTACATTAATTCATGCAAATTAAAATTGATTAGCATTAGCTTGCCTACAGTTCCCTCCCTGCCAGCGCTTCCAAACCCTTGAGTATGTGTTAAACTGCCCCCACAAGAGGATCAATGGTGTAGGCCTTTTGGCAGGATGTCCTAAGTGAGGTGTGCAGCTCATCTTACATTAGGAAGGGCCATTTGGTAGGGTGCATACATTTCATTAACTTGAAAGGGACTAGGCTAAGGCCTTCCCACTCATAATTTAGATTAAAATTAAACCTGGGAAAGAGAGACATTTTCATTCTATGATACATTCAAACTGCACAGGGTCCACACATTCCAGTGGCCTTCAGCCCCCTATGGAGACATAGACCTCCTTTTTCATCCAAGCGGGTGTGGTATGAGAAACAAAAGCTGACACTAATAGCAGTTCTAAATCACATTCTCCAGACAAGTTCAGCCAGTATCTAGCGAGTACAAGGCTCTGCATCCCCGTCATGAATCTCAATCCTTCACCCCTGCTCTGCTATTGGAGGATTAGTCTATTTCCTGCCCATGTCCTGAACCCCAGTACATTCGAGTCTCCTGGGAAGGATTTTGTGATGTCTTCTGAGAAGGTATACTAATTAAGCCACAAGGAGGAGACAGACTAACTGGTGTGAAGTTGTTTGTATCTCAGACCCCAGAATATTTTAAATGCTAGGCTTATTTGCTCTACAAGCATAACGATTCTTTGCTTCCCACACAAAGAGAGCGGAATGGTCTAAAAATGTATGTAAACATGTATACATGAATCAGTTTATATTTTTTTAAGCTGATCGGAGACTATGACGCTAGTCTGATGCTCACCAAATTTCAATAAAGAAAAGTTCAGTCAAAGTTCAGCAATATGGGCTGGCTTTGGGATAATATCCAAAGGAACTTTGGATTGTCAATGTACACTTTTAGTCTCAGAAGAATGCTTAACCAATCTGAACATATCTATTGCTATGTCTGAATATCTGGTCCGAAGGATGTTTATTTTATACGTAGGTTTTATAGTGTATACTTTTTCAAATGCGGCAGTTAAATCTAATATAATTAGTGTGGTTGGCATATGTGAGTCTGCTAGAGTACTCAGCTAACCTAGTACTGAGCATTTGCAAGCTTAATACTTTAGCCTTCCTGGAAGCGCATCCGTGCTGCATGTAGTAAATTGTTTGTAGAGACCAAGATATCCACCTGATGAAAAACTGCCCTGTCTCACACTGTAATTAAGAGGGGTCGGTGGGAAACCAATCTGTAATTAGAGAAAAACGTAGGATTAAGCTGCATTTATGAAGGATTGACAGAGCGGTCTGGAACTAAGCCTTCTTTCAAGCATACATTTAAGATGGCTATGCCCTGAGGTCAATCAATAGATCATCCTATATGGGCTTGCAGACAATACATCAGCAGGAGGCCCAGATGCTCTACACTCCATTAAAGAAGTCAATGTGTCTAAGGAGAATGAACTCAGAATGGCCAATGTGCATCACTTCATCCTGAGTTATACCAGGTGATAAAAAGTATTGGATGACTTCTATCTTCCAACAGAAACAATTTGCAATCTTATTACACTTCTCATTAGAACCAGGTTCTTTTTCTTGTGAGAGAGGGTTTTGTAGACTTTTCAGAATCAATCAATCAGGATTTATAAAGTGCAGCTAGTGCCCAATAGGGTATCCAGGCGCTTGCAAGTCCCGGAGCCATTTCTTGATGTCCTTTGGAATTCCAGAAGTGAGGTGATGGTCCGAAGGTGAGTGGGGAGGCTGGTCCAGGTATCTGCTGCAAATTGAGAGAAGTAGCGTCCTCCACTTCTGCTACGGTAGATGTGGGGAGTATGGGCAAGTGAAAAGGAGGCAGAACGTAGTCTTCTCGATGGTTGGTGGAAGTTCAGGCGGTGGTGAATGTACAAGGGTCCATGGTTGTGTGGAGCCTTGTGGGCATGGGTCAGCAGCTTGATTTGGCATCTCTTCTGTATGGGGAGCCAGTAGAGTTGCCTGAGGTGGGGTGTGATGTGGATTCATAAGGGGAGGACGAGGATGAGTCTGACTGCAGCGTTCTGTATGGTCTGAAGTCTCTGTAGGAGGTGTGCGGTGATTCCTATGTAGAGGACGTTGCCGTAGTCCAGTCAGCTGGTGATGAGGGCCTGTGTCATGGGGGGTCTTGTGTGTAGAGGTAGTCACCTGAAGATCTTACATAGCATGTGCAAAGTGAGGAAGCAGGCAGAGGAGACAGCATTGATCTGTGATTTCTTGGTGAGCTTATTGTCAATGATGATTCTGAGGTTTCTGGCACGGTGGGAGGGAGGTGTGTGAGTCCTAGGTCTGATAGCCACCAGGAGTCGTTCCACGTGTTGCTGCTGTTGCCAGAGATCAGTACTTCCATCTTGTCTGTGTTCAGCTGCATGCAGTTGTTCTTCATCCAATCAGCAAGGCTTGTCATGCATCTGTGGAACTTGGTTCTGGTGGTGGAGGGGTCGTTGGGGAGTAAGAGGATGAGTTGGGTGTTGTCTGCGTAGGAAATTATATTGAGACTATGGGATGTGACGATGTTGGCCAGCTGGGTCATATATGCGTTGAAGAGCTTGGGACTTAGGGATGAGCCATGGGGGACACTGATCTCCTTGGGTTCGGAGATGAAAGGTCGGAGGTAGATCTTTTGTGTTCTTTCAATGAGGTAATAGGTGATCCATCTGAGTGGTTCGCCTTGGATGCCGATGTGATGGAGTCTTTTGATCAGCATGTGGTCGGAGACAGTGTCGAAGGCTCCTGAGAGATCAAGGAGGATCAAAGCTGCTGTTTGTCCCTGGTCAAGGAGGATTCGGATGTCATCAGTGGCTGTGATCAGGGCAGTTTTGGTGCTGTGATTGCTGTGGAAAATGGATTGAGAGGCACTGAGTAGTTTGTTCTGGTCCAGGCATGTCATGAGTTGCTCATTGATGATCTTTTCCAGTACCTTCACTGGTAATGGGAGCAGCGAGACTGGCAGCTTGTTTTTGAGTTTGCTGGGGTCGGCAGAGGGATTTTTGAGTAGTGATCTGACTTTGAAGTGTTTTCAGGCATCGGAAAATGTTGCAGAGTTCATAGAGGTGTTGAACAGGGTGGTCAGTTCCTGGCCAATCCTTTGGTTTCCAAGGTTGAAGATGTAGTGTGGGCATGGGTCTGTGGGAGCCCCCGAGTGAGTGGATTTCATGGTGGAGGTGAAGTCATAGGTGGAGAGGATGTTCCAGGTGGTCAATGTGTGGTTTGTGTTGCTAACAGTGGTGGCGTATCTGTCAAGGAAGTCTGTAGGTGTGGGTTGGGGTTCAAAGTTTCTGTATATGGTTACGATCTTGTCATGGAAGGAGTGAGCAAGGTTGTCACACAGCCCCTGTGAGGGTGTAAAGTTGTTTTCATTGAGAGCCCGGTTGAAAAATTCCTTAACAATGTTGAAATGTTTCTTGGTGTTGTTGGGGCTGGTTTTGATGCGTGTGGCAAGGGCTGTCTTCTTTGTTGCCCTCAGCAGGTGGTGGTACAGGTTGAAGGAAGCCTTCAAAGCTGCTCTGTCAGAGGTGTCCTTGCAGGCGTGCCATCTCCTCTCCAACCGTTTGCTGTCTCGTTTTGCGGTTCTGAGTTCTTGGGTGTACCAGCTGGGCTTTTTGGAGGATTTTCTCTGGATGTCGCTCATGATGGGGATGATGCTGCTGGCACAATTGGTGATCCAGGCGTTGAAGTTTTTCACTCCCTGTTTGAGGTTTGTGGTGGTAAGGGGGGCTGGAGGTGTTGAGGGCATCTGCCCAGCTGGCCTCTGAGATTTTGTTTCACCTCCAGTGGGGGGAGCTTGTCATCTTGGGGACGGAGGAGCGGGGGATGGAGATGCTGAAGTGGATGATGGAGTGATCAGTCCATGTGTTTGATGCAGTTGCTGGAGTTGAAAATGCGGGACTAGCGTTTTTCCTGCGGTGTGTAGGTTTGTAGACGATCTGATCTGGGTCAATTTGAGGCTGCTCATACTGTTGAGAAGGTGTGCAATGTTGTTGTCATTGGGGTCATCGAAGTGGAAATATAGGTCACCAAGGAAAACCTTGGAGTCTAAGGCTAGGGGCGTAATGAAGTCTGCGATGGTGTTGCAGAAGCTAGAGCGGTTCCCGGGGGGTGGCTATGCGAAGGTGCCTCTGATGGTTACTTTGTCGTACATGTGGAGCTTGAAGTCGAGATGTTCCATGGGGGTGGTGATGTTGTCTGTGGTGGTGGTGCACTGTATGGTCTCTTTGTGGATAATGGCTGTTGCTCCTCCTGTCTTGATGGTGCGGCCCTGGTAAGTGATTTTATATCTGTAGTGGATTGCTGTGGCAATGTCTGGAGCAGATGTGGGTTTGAGCCAGGTCTCAGTGAGGAAGATGATGTTGGTTGTGAGGGTGGTGATGAGGTCCCATAATATGGTGGAATGCTTGCATAGTGAGCATCTTGAGAAGAGTGCATGCGAGTTGGTGTTTTTGTTCAGGTGGTGTCTGTGGTGTGTTCGGGTGGGGCTGGTTGTTGGGTGGTGTGTGTGCTCGGCAGGTGAAATGGCAGTGTGTGCAGGTAAAGGGTCCTAATTTGGAGCCTGGGTCAGCCCAGTGGTAGTGTTTGTTGCATCGTCCAGGGTCGAGGGTTTAGAGCTCGGTGATGGTGTATCTTCGGGGGCAGGAAGGGCCAGGGATTGTGATGCTGGGCACGGTCCAGATGCGGATGGCCTTGCCTTTGGCATACCTTAGGCGTGCCAGTGGCAAGCCCACTGTGTGCATCTCCTGCTTGCGGTCCTGGGGTGGTTGGGCCTTCTGTTGGCAGGAAGAAAAGTGAGTGGGAAAACCCTGGTGCGAAAACCCATGCAGCTGCGGTGTCCCTGGATCAGTCTGGAGAAGCAGGAACTGGAAAGCCACACACAAGTCCATGTGCCTACTAATATTGCAAATAGTGCCCATGAAAGGTTGGGCGCTTGGCTCCAGCTAAGTCAGTCAGGGGTTGGGGGATTAGGATCGGAGTTAGAGACCACTCTCCATGGTGCCCAGCCACATCCCATGTTCATATAGGACTGATACTGAACAATGGGACTCCTTAATTTCATTTGCTCTCAAACGTTTCAATACCTGGTCTTATATGGCTCTACTTGTGCTAAACACATTCATTTCTTTGTGTGAGACAGTGCTTTAAGCCATAAACGTATTCAGCCAACGAATTAAGGGCCTCATTCCGACCCTGGCGGTCTGTGACCGCCAAGGCGGAGGGCAGCGGAAGCACCGCCAACAGGCTGGCGGTGCTTCCTGGGCTAGTCTGACCGCGGCGGTAAAGCCGCGGTCAGAAAAGGGGAACCGGCGGTTTCCCACCAGTTTTCCCCTGGCCCAGGGAATCCACCATGGGGATTCCGACCCCCTTCCCGCCAGCCTGTTTCTGGCGGTTTTCACCGCCAGAACCAGGATGCCGGGAACGGGTGTCGTGGGGCCCCTGGGGGCCCCTGCACTGCCCATGCCACTGGCTAGTTGGAAAGTTGAAAGTTGGAAAGTTGGAATGGCCGCCGCGGTCTTTTGACCGCGGGGCGGTCATTCGGCGGTAACCGATGGCGGGCGGCGGTCAGAATGACCACCTAAATGTCAAATTTCATATCACCTTCCTGTGATATTAAAAGCCTTTATTTTTATTGATACCAAACTGACTCAGTATTGAGTTTTCATTTTACTTTATTTTTAGTGTGTTCATGTATAAGAATCGCCAATATATTCAATGGGGTCTTGCTAAGAGTCTGCCACAGTACAGCATTTTGCAATGGCTTACCTTACAAAAAGATGCAAATAAACCCAGGAATAAGAAAAATAAAGACAGTACAAACTTTATAGAAGCTAGGTGAAAAACGTACCTTCCCCTGACCAGATATTCCGACAAAGCAATAGATTTGTTCAAACTGGTTGAGCATTTTTCTCAGACTGAAAGTGTACATTTACAAGACAATGTTCCAGGGGATATTATCCCAAAGCCAGCCCATTTGGCTGAACTTTGACTGAACTTTTCTTTATTGAAATGTGGCGAGGATCTGACTAGCGGCATAGTCTCCTGTCAGTTTAATAGAATATAAACTGATACATACATTCATTTTTTACATACATTTTTAGACCATTCCACCAGACGTCTTTGTGTGGGAAGCAAAGAATCACTATGCTTGGAAAAGCAAATACACCCTAGCATATAAAATATTCTGGGGTATGAGATATAAACGACTTCACTCCAAGAGATCTGTCTCCTCCTTGCGGCTTATTTAGCATAAAAAGTCCAATAGGGAATCCGGTTTACTCTGGGCCGACGACAAGGAGGTAGCTACAAAATGTAAAATACTCCCCACTTGAAACATACCTCTAATGAGACCGAGTGTGCAAACCAACCTTCCTTAAGAGTTCCTATCACCCTTTCATCCTACTTCCATTCATCTATTCATCCATCCTTCTGTCAGTCTTTTCAAATCCCGTACACTAATCCATTTCCACATGCAGCCATACCCTTTTCCATCCATACATTCATCCATCCATCAGTCTTTTCATTAATCTACCCATCAATATATTCATATTTCACCCATTCGTTCATTCATCCCTCAGCCGTTCTTCTGTTGTTCTATCCAGTAACCCTTTTACTTTTCGATCATTCCACTCTTCCATCTAAACTTTCAGCCTTCCATCCATCCTCTCACTTTTATTCGTCTCTAATTTCATATTTACTTCCTTTCTGTCAGTCTTCCCTCCTCTTCCCATACTTGCTTTCCATATTATACCTACCTTCTTTTTTTCTCTAATTTTTACTTTTCCTTTGTTATCTTTCCCACTTATCCTCGTTTACTTTTTCTATGAGTTCCTCTATCTGTGTTTTCCCCAGTGTTGGTCATTTCTGTTTCCGTGTTTCCATTGTCATGCATGCCAGCCCACAGTCCTTTTTCATCGTATATCCTAGCAGCGTTATTTCTGTGCATTTTGTCTGCAGATAAAAGAGTCCCATTATCAACTAATTTATGTTTAAGTACCTCCCAGTTTACCGACACAACAGGCCTAGTGCAGCACCTGTTTAGGCTGATACAGTGGGCCATTCCCTGCACCAATGGCTAGAAAAAAACGGTCCTTGATACTGGTTTTGCTGCAGTGGTAGCAGGGTACCATTGGTACTCTTTTCACCAGTTAAACAAGAATGAGTGGTGAGAAGGAAGCAGATGGGCTCTTCCATAGGTAAAGGAGCTCCCAAAGCCCTCTCTGAGGTGACCAGCAGAAACATACATGGTTCTTGCCTCTGTATTCACTTGAGTCAGGCGGCAAAAGAAGAATCGGCAAATAAATATTCTTAATTTTGGTAGGAATTCTCTGTCTGTGCCAGTTCTGGAATTAGGTGCAGATGTAGGAGTTCAACAGAGTGATAGTACGGTAGACTATTTGCCTGGTTCACACCCTAGTAACATATTCTCAATTACCCTGCTTGCTACCATTGTTTGCAGTGCTGAGGAGAAGGTGCTCTAAAAATAGATGTCCCAGCGCCTTACTGCCTTATCTGTAATGGATGGATGGTAAGAACCCATTACTGAGAGGCAGAGCCCTGTTGACCTTTACAAAATTGTGCTCTAGGTCTTCTCTCTTTAGACCACCCAAACTCATTGGCAGACCCCGTTCGGGAGCCATGGGGCAGACTGAGGCTACTAGGCCACAATTGTGGTGGTTAGTGTTGTTTGCCCATGGTGTCCTAGGGTTCATCCTACTATAATTCTGCAAACTGTTCACTCTCAGGTTAATGAGGGGTAGAAGTCAAAGATTTTCAGGAAGGTGGCAAGGGGCAGAAGACTCAGAATTTAACAATAATCCTACAGCCACAGTATTTAACTGTGCTGCTCAGTGGTTGCCTTTAAGAAATGAGAAGCTATTTAGTGCAACAGCAAAATAAAACTGATGTTAATAGGGTAAATATAGGGCTCAGCACTCACGACTATTTATTTTGATTAGAGTGCCCTCTTCCCCATTCCTAAGTGGCTGCCTCAGGTTTGGAACCCTTCAAAGGGATAGCAAGGGCTGAGCAACAATAGCACTGGTGCAAGTTCACTAAGCAATCATTTTGTGGTGTCCACCCATAGGACAGTTTGTGTAATGCTCAGCAAAGAAATGTCACATTGAAATCTCTATGTCAGGTCTTTACAGTTCAAGATGCAGATTCAGGGGCATATTTATGAGACCTTTGTGTCATGCTTGCACCAAGCAATGTGGTACATGTCTGACACAAACCTCTAAGTCAGATTTTTGAAGCCAAGCAGAGACACTTGGGGGCATATTTATGAGCCCTTAGCGCCACCAAGCGCCACATTAGTGCCATTATTTTTTATGTTAATGTGGCCCAACGAGGCCGAAATCCCTGCGCCATATTTACAGAGTGGTGCAGTGTATGCAGGTGTTAAAAGGGGGCTTCTATTAATTGGAATGGGCCCCTATGTACTCTGCAGGAGTAGTGGCAACATTTTGGCGCAACTCCTGCGGAGTACATCAATAGCGTAAAAAAATGATGCTATTGCTCCCTTCCCTGAGCCATGGTGCGCCATATTTTAAATACGGTGCACATATGATGACGGTAGGAAGGCACTAAGGGGCGAAGGGAAAGTGGCGCTGCACGTGATGCAGCACCACTTTCCGTAAATCTGCCCCTTTGTATGGCTTTGAATGGCATATAAAATCTGGAGTAAGGCAAGGCAGCGCAAATCACTGTGTTGCATTTTTATAAGCAAGGGAGGCGTTCCATGGGCGCTGCATTGTTAATGCCATGCAGAGTCCATGTTTTTTAACACATTCCCTCATTTACCAAATCTGGAAAACATTGGAATGAGCAAAAGGATGCGCCTCCCCAGTAGAGGCGTATCAAGGATTAATATCTTTACTCTCCTCTTTATGTCCTCTTTCTATGTGTGCTGCATTCTGCGACACATTCCTGCTCTTCCCAGTGAGGCAGTGCAGCACAGTGAGGTGACTTGCTGAGCTGCACCACTTTGCCATAAATATGGCCCTCAGTCTCTTTCTTTCAGGTCTGTGTTAACTAGTTTCCAGTGATGTGGCTGTAGCTCCCCGGGTCTACACGCTTAGCAGTTTCGCCCCAGCACGGTGTTTAGAAGTGGCATGGGACCATGAATGGTGCCATTCTAGTACACATGGTGGCTAGCCTGGATGAGGCATCTTGAGGAGTTCCAGTCTCTCAGACACAGAGGTAGGCCCCCGAAAGAGAGATGACAGTGCTCCTCTCCAGTATTTCAGATGGTGAACAATGGTAATACAAGATATGAACTCTGTGCCAAGTGGGTGGGCTCCCTGCTTCAGTGATGATGGTAAACACCTTTGGCTTGTCGCACAGTGAATAGGGTAGGACTTGCACCTCCTGATACAATGCAATTAAGCAAAACAGCACACAGCGCTCATGAATTGAAAACTTTCTGCCCACAGTTTACCACATGAACTACGTCAGGATTTCAAGTGAACCCTCACATTTTGGTGAGAGACAGTTGTTTTTACAGAAGTAGCTAGCTTATTCTCGGTATTCCAAAGTCCTGGATGAAATACAGTGAAGGTTCTCACCCTGGACAATCTCTCCTCCTACAGGACCAGGAAAACTACATCCCTCTCTTAGCAGACAGGCAAACCTCTAGAAGCTAGGCGGACCCTCAGTTTATCCAGTACATTTTACAGACTTCATTTGTACTCCCCTCATCTCTGGGAGATTTGCTGTCATGCTCAGCTCTCATAGCAGCACTTTGAGTAAATTGCAGAGCTTCCTCTTCCTTTGTCTGTGAAGCAGCTTGGAACTGGAACAAAGTGTGGTGGTGTGGGCCCCATTTCTACGCTCATTTTCTAGATAGGAGATATAGAACCACTCCTAAGGGCCTAGAACCAGTTTGAGGCTGTTACCTTTCAAATGTAATTGTCTGGCTGTAAGGCAAACACAACCTTTGTGCAAGGAGATGGCTCTCACAGCAGGTAATGGTGATGCTGGATCCACGCAGCAGTATCCAAATTTGGACAAATGAAATGTTAAGACCTGGCTGTCATGGGCCTTCCTGAAATAACCAAAAGGGACAAACAAAAGGGTAGGCCTTATCTAGAAAATTACCCATCTTTAACAACAGAATCTGCTAAGTCGCTCCTCTCTCCTTCTAGCCATCAAATGGCAGTGCTCAGGAAAATCTAATCAGCAATCCCTTGATAACAGATTCTCATAGAATTTTTAAGGACAGTCCTATCTCCATCCTCCTGTACTCCAGAGTCTGTGACTCCACCTTTTGGCTTCAAAAATGCATGCAATACACTTTCACCATCTGAGAAAGCTGTACCCCCCCTCCTTCCTGTGCCATGCTAAACAAGGGGTCATCCAAAATGGATCCCACTTGTCTCTGAAAGCATACCGACATTTTACACAGTCTGTGTATCATGCATGAGACACACACACTAAGTATACACACAGTTAACTTGCACATGGAATGTCAGCACAAGTATCCGGGTGCTACAGTGAAGCAGAACTTTTACCTAAGTGTGACTGTATGCTAGTGTGGTATGAAAGACTGATGGACAGTAAGAGGAATTCCACTCTAAAGAAGGGAAACATTAAGAGCATGTTGGCATACTCGAGCGGGGTTACACCAGGTTTTGTGAAATAACCAATAGTCAGTGGGGATATGTGATTCAGCAGAGAAGCTAATAAATGGGCAAATAAATCCGTGGGATGTGACACTGGGACCCAGATTTACTACGTGCTTGCATTGCCCTTGCATCATTTAAGGTCATACAAGGCAATGAAAGCCCTTAAGTCAGATTTACTAAGCCACACAAAGCCACTTTGTGCATCTCTACGTGGTGTAGTAATTCTAGATTAACGCAAGGCAGCGCAAGACACTGCCTTGTGTTACTCTGCACTAGGAAGGCATTCCATGGGTGGAGTGTGGGCATTCCTACACATCCACCCATGGATTTTGGCAGAATCCCAGATTTACTCAGAACAGTAAAGCTGGGAATGTGCCATAATGGTACACCTTAACAATAGAGGCATAACGAGGAGAACTATGTTTATTTCACTTGTTATTTTCTCTTTCTTCATTCTGCAGCACACATGGAAAGACGAAAATGCCTCTGAGGATTGTTTTTGTGCAGGAAGATGTCCCTTTCTGCACAAAAAGAATCCTGCTTGTAACGCAGACACCCTTATATCATGGTGCAACGGGGCCTGTGTTGGTGCTAGGTAGCACTCAGTGCACCAACGTAGGAAGAGAGCAGGAACGTGTCATATCTTTGCAAATATGACATATTCCTGCTCTCTTCCTGTCGCACAGCACAGCAGGTTGCCTTGCTGTGTTTGCTGCCTGACTTTTTAATAAATCTTGGCATGAGAGTCTTTCTACAGCAAAACTGATGAATTGAGGAAGGACTGATAGAGGTACGTCTCTTCTTTTGTGTGGTGGCCTTCACCTATCTCTTGGAAGAGATCAATAAGAGGATTAACAAATGAACAGGTCAAATGAGCTATGGGGTGTTCAGTTTGTGGAACAGGTTGGCAGCAATGGCTGGCATTCAGTCCACATGAACTTCCTTACTATCTGAGACTGCATGTTCCATTGTACTATGTAGTGTCAAAGAAACCTGATGGCCATCATATTTGTAGTCCATTGAAGAACCTCAGCACCACCAGGATTGCTGTACTAGGATGAGACAAGGTCACTGCAGAAACTGCCCATGGAGCATAGGGACCATACTATTAGGCACATAAAGAGAAGCTTCTACATGCCTATATATCACATAATTGGAACCAAGAATATAAGCCTGACCCCTTGCACACATAGAAAGGAGGCGCCACTCAGAAGGTGACACCACCTGGCACCACCACCCACACAGAAACATCATGTCACTGACATAGACAACAACCTCATAATGAGGTAACACAGTAGAACTAGGGCTGTCCCAAACCCTTTGTGGAATAGACGCAGTATGTCTGTGCAGCAACACTCCTAATAGGTAAGTGGGCCTACTGAGCTCCAAAAGGTAGGGAGCACAGAGAAAGCCCTGACAATCGTTTCACATGGACCAGAGCCTACAAAGCAAGACGATTGAGTCGAACCATACCGCTAGGTCTCCTGTACGTCAAGACAACAGACACATTCTAATTACGCAGTGTATATTTTCATACTAAGTACTGTATCCATTCTGATCTGTGAGCAGACGGTCTGTAGTCGAGTAGTGTTGAGAGCTGTAGAGCTGTTTGTAGATATCTGCAAAAAGTTCAGGGATGTGAACGGCCCACTGCTCCTCAATATGGCTGCCTTTTGCTACTCAACACTGGGGACAACAGGTCCATCTTCCTTGCGTGCACATGAACTAACTCATGCCAGCATTGCTACACCGCTGCCTTACAACCAAGCTATGGGCATGTACACATTTGGGGTGCCGGGTGTAAGACACACTATGCAAGAAATTGCTACTTAAAATAATATTAACACTGGGTGCTTGTGAACTCGAGGCCCCGTTTCAGTTGGTGTCCACTGCAATACCTGTCTCCTGTGTTTCACTGTCCAAGAGGGTTTATTGCAGCTCGCAGAGAAGAGATTTATTCTTTGGAAGGGAGAGCGGATATATGATTAGGAGTGAGCGGGGAAGATATTCTCAGATTTACCTTCTCCTTCCTGAACCCCCCCGGGGGGAGGTGTCTGGGAGGATGCTTGAGATCAGAATTGGGAAATGTATAACACCTGAGAGTCCTTCTTCAGGGGTCCATGATGTTATAACAGGAAGACACAACCCAGATGGCTTTAAATTGCTGTATTCCAGGCCCACCCTTTAATTACAAGTCCCACCTTCAGATGCGTCTCTTCCTGTTCGGCACAGAGAGGCTTTCCATAAATCAGACACACGCAGTTAGCTGCCTAAAACCCTCTAATACAACCCTTTGTGCAAGGCTGCTCTCATAGATGTGGGAAAATCAAGTGCAGCCTTTTCTCTTTGAACTGCGAGGGGAGCATTACTTTAGATTTCCGGGTGGTTTTTGGACACGACGGCTCAGGACTGGCAGTGATTAAATCATGTCATTTTTCCTGCCAAAATCCACAGAGGCTGTAATAATTTGAAGTTTTAATTCATAAATCAGAGGCGGTTTAATAATACATTAAGACTCGCGTCTTCGGTTTTAAGGAGGAGAAAAAACACATGAGTTTTGGCTGAACACGTAGCCGATGCATTAATGCTTCTGATTTCCTAATGTAAATAGAAGTTATTCATCCCGCGGTTGTTAAAGGCAGCACCAGCCGCAGTGGTGGGCAGGACATGAAAGGCTCGAGGCGTATCAAAGGGACACGCGCCCATGCGCGCGGCGACCCCAGCATCTGCTGCGTTCTGAAAGTATTTGAAACATTCTTGATTATGCTGCAGCTGGCATAGCTTGCCTTCGACCTCGTGTCCACTGTCCGTCTTTTAAAGTGGTTGCCTGCCCTGCGAGCAACCTTTGCAGGAAGCGCGTCAGTGGCAGTGTAAAGTACACATGGCACGTAGTTCATAGCCACAGGCAGAGCTCTTATCCTGCTCCTATTTCGAGCGTTCTGTTAAGCCTTAACTGAATTGCCATTTTTCATGCCTTGACCTTGGCCGTTCTGTCCTCTTTTTATGATTTACATGTGATATGCATAGTTTTGTCTATACTGAGGCTACTCTACAACACTTATTCACATGTGGATGGAACTCAATCCATATTCCTACCCACCTACAAACTGCAGGTAGTTTTCTCATAACGGTCGAGCAGCAACAAAGAGTCCTTCAACCAACTACCCGAAGGACACCCAGGAAACAATTAAAGTCGGTGGCCTCCTAAAAATGAAGCGGCATATGAATGATACACACAAAGCAATCCGAAAGTGCCTTGTGCATCCCTAGAGATATGTAAAGCGCATACCATAAATTACAACGGCTTAGGTCGAGCCCGCCGACCATCCTCTCTTTCTTTTCATATCCCTTGACAGATTCCACGTGCGGGTTCTTGTTACACATGGGAGAGGTTTCTATGTGCAGGGCTGAACAGACCCTTTATTCCGCCTGGCATTTGGCTGGTGGGCTGAGACCCTTGAAGGCCGGTTTTGGAAGCCCATGGCCACTACAGGTGCCTCTGTCACTTTTCACAGCTCTTCAAGTTTAATTACAACAGGCATGGGGAGGCTTAAGAGAGAGAGGGAGGGGAAATAGAGAGAAAGCGAACAAAGAGAGGGGGGGTTGGATGGACGGAAGGTAGATTGCCTGAGGAGACAAAGGAAGACGGGATGGTGTCACCATTTTTGACACTGCAGCTTTTGGTTCACCACTCCACTCTATATTTAGTCTGTTTTCCACAATTATGTATTTCCCATATCTCGCCATTGCAGGAATCGATGTGTCCAGTAATGTAATGCAATTCTAGGGGTCCCCATTGCAAAGTACGGTGAGGGTGCTCCCTCCATATGCAATCATCCTGCCATCCTGCATGTTTACGGTCCTTACCTTGCAATCCACACAAGCCGCAGGAAATCCATCTAGCAGCAGAACCTGAAAGTGGAGGAGTACGCTCCAGGCTGGAGAAAAGGAACTAGCTAGAAAGCAGGGTTAGTAGAAAAAAGACTCAGACATACGTACAAAAGCATTTTTACGGTCAGAAACAGCCCGATTCTCAGAACTGGGCCATTACAGACAGAAAAAATATATTTCCATGTATAAAGAGCACAAATTGCTATTCGGTAACACAGTACTGAATCGCAATTCGTATTTAGCGATTTGTTATTTAGAAGGGGCGTGTTTAGGGGATCCCTTCCAAATACCGAATTGCAGTGCTATGTATGAATAATTTGCGACCCAATTACAGATCCAAAACATTAATTTTTTACCTTAAGGGTGGTAGTGATCATTTGCAAATGGGAAGGAGTCTCATGGGACCCCTTCTTCTTTGGGATTGTTCAAAGAAATGTTTTTTAAGAGCAGACAAGCAAGGAATCGCAATTAGGAACTCACAATACCTACATTCTGTACCTATGGCCCGCAGTTAGTAATGGGTTGGGGTGTTCTAGCTTGGTTGCATGACCTTGTCTGTGTGTTTGTGTGCTTGACTATTCTCTCAAAGTTCAACCACTCTTAAGAATTATAGGTGGGACTACTATGCCGGCAGATACAAAGGATTCAGATAAGCCAGTGGAGTGCAGCCAGGTGCACCCAACACTTGGATAATATGATACAATCTGTCAAAAACCTCCATTAGTTGCCAGCGCACGTGCATTCAAAGTATTTCTCAGTCTTCTGTGAAAAATGGACTGGCGTATCTCCACCTCATTTAAATATATGCTCAAAAACAACTTTCCATGTTGTCTGTGTATAAACCATTTATAGATATGATCTGTCCCTGGAAATAAATACTGTAAAATCACAGCCATTTTCTATAATTTGAAGTACTGTAATTTGCCTCAGATTCAAACTAACCCATCATGGGTGCTGCAGCTTCCCATTTCAGAAGACATAGTGTAGGACTGCCTGCCCCTAGTTCTGGAGCATTCATAGTGTTGAGAATATTATTGCCTTGTACAAGACAAGTAACAAGAGCCCTCTCACAACAGTGCTCCACTAAACTCTGCACAAGTTACTGTTTCCCGCACAAGGACCTGGAAGCACAAAAAATCCCGCTCCTAGTCAGGTGTAGTTTGCCTACCAATCAGCAAACATACAGAGAACTACACCAAACCACAGGCAAGAAGGTATTTTTACATCTTAAGCTAAATAGCTTCTAGACCCTTGAAAATCTACAATCAGTTAAAACCGCACAACTATTATGATCCCTCCATTTGACTCCGCATCCCACTCCCACCCTAGTCACATTTATGTAATTGACCATTCACACATCCTACAAAATATATTGGATGTCTGTGGAACAGCCTCCCTAGCACAGAGTGAGAAAGCACAGCGATTGCCTAACTCCATATTTTTAAACCATTCAAAGCCACGCAAAGTGGCTTTGCGTGGCTTCAAAAATATGGCTTAATGGTTTGTGCCAGGCGTTTACCACGTTGCGTAGTGCAAGCATGGCGCAAACCCCTCATAAATATGCCCCCCTAGACTACAAGATTAGATTAGGTGCCTAGATTAGGAGCCTTTCCTAAATACATGTACAGATGTGTTTTGGGAGTCTTTTTTCCTGTGTGTGCTGGAACAGTAATAAGTAAAACAATAAGAAACTTACACTTTGCAGGAATCACTATGATCTGCAAGGGTCAGCAGGAGCCTCTGCTCACTGGGACATCATGCGACAGTAACTACGGGACGGTCATTAATGCTACAGTAACCATGGGACGGTCATTAATGCTACAGTAACCATGGGACGGTCTTTAATGCTACAGTAGCCATGGGACGGTCTTTAATGCTACAGTAACCATGGGACGGTCATTAATGCTACAGTTACCATGGTACGGTCTTTAATGCTACAGTAGCCATGGGACGGTCTTTAATGCTACAGTAGCCATGGGACGGTCATTAATGCTACAGTAACCATGGTACGGTCTTTAAACTCTATGCAGGCTCCACTCCCTGGATCCAAAGCAGGCCCAACACACAAACATTGTGCCTGAGACTGTTTTCCTAGTCTCTGCACTTCTAGGGTCAGAGGCACATGCCCTCAAAAGATGAATGAAGCAAAGTAAGAGAAACCCAAACAGGCCGTACCATGGTCAGTTTCTTTGGCTAAGCACAGAGTCCAGCTCCTGTTTTATGCACGTTCACTGTCTAAAGTGCATTCATTTGCCCCGTTATTGCTAGGGGTTAAGGCATGGTTTTCGGAAAGCACAACTTCGAACCAATGAGCAGGTTTTGCCAGTATCTGCCCCAGATGTGCAGTTTGAACATCAGGCACTATTTTGGGAAAATATTGGATTAAATGTGTGTACTTTAAAAAGTGCAAGCACCTTAAAACAGCAGCTTGGCTTGGCGCTGAGCCAGTGCAGCTGATCGTGACTCGACCCTCACTGTTCCTGCAGGTGGAGTGATCGGTGCCACCCCACCTTAGAGCCCCCCCTCGCATCCCTGCCTTCAACTGAACGGCAATATGTAGCTTAGTGGGGGTTCCTTCAGCACAACTTCCTTGTCCATGCGCAGGAGACCAGAGGATTCACAAATTATTTCATGTGCCGTGAACAGGGCCATCCCTGAACATGAACTAGCTGGGCCCACACAGTGGCGTAATGAAACTTAAGCGCCCCCCCTTGAAAGTACCTGTAGGGGCCCCCTCCCTCCTGGACTCAACCACGGGCCTGGCCCCCGGGCACTGTGTACTGTACTGAGAAGAGTTAGGTAGAAAGAAAATTATTTTTAAACACTTTTTTCAAAGGGTTCTGGTGCCCTTCTCTGCTTTTTGTTTGTTTATCTTTTCATGGCACTCCTTATTCTTGACCCTTCACCTGCTCCTCCCAAATTTGCAATGTAAAGACAAAGAGGATAAGTGGGAGGGCGTGTCAAATTTGGTTTCGCCCAGGGCGATTTCTGAGCAAAGTACTGCTCTGGCTTTGAGAGTGCATTTACGAAGAGTACGAAGCCCCTCTCTCAGAATTAAGAAGCTTCTTCCTCCATGTGCAGCAGCTCCAAGGAGGATGTAGGGCCCTGTGCAGTGCTACTCCTCTGGCATAGGAGCTCTTCCAGCCCTGTCTCCTTTAGGGGGCTCAGCCATAAAGTTCGAGCACAAACAAGCCTTGCTTTCTAAAAACAAAAAATAATATTTTTTTAACACCCATCAGGCTTCCAGCTGCCTGGGTATTTGCAATGTCCCTGATCATCCACATGACACAACTAAATGTCTTTCAGACCATGGAGGTGGAGTCTTTCTATTTATTATGTAAGAGGGTCCAATGAGTGGTATAATCCTGGAGGTGTAAGGCTTCCGCTACGTGCATAGCATACTTAAAACAACCAGCCCCCCCCTTCTGAATGCACATCTTTTTCCAGAGAACACAAAGCAAGAAGTACTTGTGAAGATAGCTCAGCATGCTAATGCGCTTGTTTCACTGATCGGTTTGCAGTATGCGTATCTCAGGTGTGATTAGTCCAACTGAAGACCGCAGGAAAGGCCTTTTATTCCACTGGGCACTTTCCATGGATTGTAGTCAGAGGAGGTTGGCTTTGAAAGCCTATGGACACTCCCCTTGCCTTAATAACTTTCTTCACATTCCGATGTTTATTGCAGTAGCCTCGAGATTTCAGGACAGAAGGGAAGAGGTGGATGGAGGGGGAAGGTAGAGAGAAAGCGACCAGAGAGGGTGAAAGAGAGAAATCATTGGTGGAAACAGAACAACTGTACAAGGGGTGAACGGAGTGGGACTGGTTGAAGCATTTTTAGGGTCGAGCGTGTAAGCACTCTATCCTGCTGTAATCCCTCTGAGAGCTTTTAACCACGCCCACTGCACGCCCATCAGTTTATTTGGTTAGTGGGTTGCTTCTTAAAAATCGCTTGTCTTTATTTGTGAAAGGCATGCATACGTCATGCCTTTTCCGGTGTTCACCCCTCCTCGAGCGCACCAGCCAACTACTGAAAACATACAAGGCTCCATGTTTTCAGCATGACTTCTGGACTACTTTTTCTTTTTTTACGCAGCACGATCTTGCTGCACATTTAGCGATACGTTTGACGCTGAGCGAACTTCTGCTCCATTTTGTGTGCTCCTTCATGCTCACGGTGTTGCACTTTAAATTGGGTCCTTATGTGAGACTGTATTACTTTTGATGTTCATTTTATGTGGCAATAAAAGTCCGGTTAGGACTTCACAATGCTAATAGCTCTAAGATGAGCAAATGCAACACCCATTGCATTGCAAATGCTTGTTACTATGGATTTCACAGTCCTGCCTTGTTACTGAAGTAGACTGAATGCGTAATGTTGACTTGGGTAATGGTAGCACCTATTAGTTTCAGCGGCTCGGGCCGGCCAAACACACATGTGCAGTAGGCTCTCTCCAGCCTGGCAACACAGTTACCGGGCTGGAGAGAGCCAGCACAGGCTCACAGTCCGCCTGGGAGCACCCAGCCAGGTTGGCCTCAGGGCAGGCTGGAGCCTGTCCCTCTGTGTGTAGCCAGGAAGGAAGAGGAGTGTGGCGCGGGACCGCGCCAAAAAGGTAAGTGTTTTTTATTTAATTTAATTAAATTTTAGGTGCCTCCGCCCCCGCACGCTGCACCCACCCAGTTCCTTTCAAGTGAAGCGGGCTGCAACTGCAGACAGGGAGTATTGGAGAGAGAGAGGGTGAAGTGAAAAAAGAGGGCATAGGGGAAAAATGACTGAGGTATGGATCGAGAAAGGGGAAGAGGTAAAGGATATTGGATAAGGACAGAATGAGACAAAAAGCAACTGCAAGGCAACAGGACAGGGATAGATGAAGATCTGTTTTTCTCTCTGCATCAGTGGAGAGAAAAGTTGCAAGAAACTCCCAGTCATTCACTAGGAATGTTGCCTGCATTGAACTCCCAGGCAGTTGTAAGGCAGCCAGTGGTGATGCAGTCTGTGATGTGCTGTCAGTGGAGTCAGCAGGACGAGGGATGATTGCAGGTCTCTCTCCTTAAAGAGACTTCGTGAGTGGCAACTTCTCAATCTGCACCTTTGCCAACTGTGGGGGGTGCAGCGGTTCTGCAGAAAGTTACTGAGCCTTTCACCTGTATGTGGCAGGTCCAAATCAGGTGCCAGTTTGACTACTCATTAAGTAGTCTGTGTGGAGTGATTTAGTCAAACCAGAACTAGAAGACGTCTGAGGGATTGGGCCGGTCCAGCACCCATCCCTCAATAAATATATAACAAGAACAAAAAAGTGTGCTGTTCCGAAAACAATGATATGCCAAAAAATCCCCAAAGGTGGACTTTTTTGTGAGAAGTGGAAAAGGAAATTATACTTTCTCAGTGTTATTTATCCTTTGTGGTATTATGTTTTCACAGATCACTAGGGGCAAGTATCCTTCATCGGATACACAAGCCCTCACCTACCAAAATGGCATGGTTCATCCTTGCGCTGTGCTTCTTGCTCGGTGCCCAGTGGGCCCTGACACAAAGGGTTCTTTGCCGGGGATCTTTTTTTTACTTGGGAAACTGATTAAAGTATTGCACTAAGTTGAAGTGAGGGATGGAAGAGTGGTAGATTGGATATATGAGTGATTTAAAATTAGGCTATGTGTTGAAAATAAGGAAGACCTTTTATTAGCCCAAGTGAGAGCTCATGCCAGGTATAAAAACAATCATAGAACCCAAAAGGACAATAATGAATCTTAGAATCTTTAGGTGGTCAAAGGTCTGTAGGGATTTACATATACTTTCATCTGTATGTGGCAGGCCCAAATCAGTGGCTATTTTGGCTACTCATTAAGTAGCCTGTGAGAAGGAAATCAGTGTCATATGTCATTTGCCTGTGTATGAGCAGTGGTAGGACAAACTTTAAGGGGGTCAGGAGATGTGTCACCAGGCCATGCAATTGACCTATGACTGCCTATCAGAGCACTTCCAGCCTTTTAGGGTCACTGGCCAGTCAGGAGGTCCAATGACTAATTTATTGGTGAGTCTGCCTCTAATCAGATCCTACCCCAGCTCCACCAGTCCATTCCAGTACTGGTAGCACCGATTGTGGACCCTAGAGGGCTATATGCTGATCTGATTGCACTACATCCAGTTGTTAGTACAGTTTACACGTTCCCTGGGCTAAACAGGACAACAATCGGGGCTCCACTGGAGCATCCCAGAACCGGTTGTATGGCGGTCTGTCAGAATATCAGGGAAACACATATCTTGTTGACAGAATATAATGGCAAAAATATCAAGAACCAACATATAGAGAAGGTAAGTCCAATCAGGTAAGTATAAATGTACTATTCTTAACTCCACATCTATGTACCTCAAAGAGATATATATATCACAGAACATGAATGTGGAGTTCAGGATAGTTATAGTTTTCTTTCCCGTAGAAACTTACCTTCATGATATTTTTGTCCTCGTTATTTTATTTGGTAGTGCATGTCAACCAAAATCTTGTCTTATAAAGGACCATTTCACAACTGCACCTTAGCCTCCAGGGGACAATGCAAGCACTGTTTGCACTGCACCCAGCCTCTACGCGGCCTGCTATTGCTTGTCATAGCGCATACTGGCCTTGATTGGAATTTGCTGGTACTGGATAAACTGCTCCCAGCTTCCACAGAATGATACCCATACTGGTCATACAGCACCCTGTCCTCCACTGAAGCTGACATGAGAACTGACAGGGATAGACTAGAGGACGTTAATGATAATGTAGCAAGAAGTGGGCGTGAAGGACCTGCACAAAGAGAACAAAAAGAACTGAAAAAGGAGCGGAATAAAGAAAGAGGACAAAAAGGGTGAAAATGTGCACATACTCTAGTGGAAAGCAAAGGAGGGTGAAAGCAATACAGAGTACGGGAGTAAGAGCATGAGGGAAAGGGTGGGAGCCTGAAAGAGGCATGAGAAAAGGCATAATGGATTGTGTAGTGATAAATCAAATAATGAGAGAGAGACAGAGAGAGAAGAGCGAGAGAATGGCCGAGAGAGGAAGACAGGCATAGACCGTGTCAGATTTGCACTGTTAATTTACTTTTTATTGAAAATGGTGCCGCAGATGAAAGTAGTTATTTTGTGTGCACTGTGGGTGAGCAGAAGAGAGCCGGTCCGACCAGGAACTGAAGGACAGAACCATACACACCCTGAAATCAGCAGCCAGACCCACAGCCCGGTTCTGGGTAAGAAGAGGCTCCCACATGCAGTGGCTCACATGTGCAGTATCATTGCACATGACCATGGCACGCGCCAGAATTAACAACACAGCCAGGCACCAAGGCCCAGAACTTTTCACTAAGAAACACTGGACTCAAAACAATGACGTTTACGTGACGTCGCCACACACATCAGGAAATTCAATCCTATTATCAATCTTATGAGCATTCAGTCATTGCTCTCGGCCTTTTTGGAAGTGAATTTTCTAATTAAAAAAAATACAACAGGACTTGGGTATGGTCAGTTCATCCTCATTACAAGTTGTGGTGTGGGGCCCTTTCCCATAACCAGGAGTCTGTCCTCCTTCCCCAAACACAGCAGGGGCTGTAGAGCCCTGTACTATGCCCCTTGGCGCTTCCTCACACTCTGGAGATTTAAACCTTCAAGTTTCCAAACCTGCTCTGCAGCAAGAGTTCAACTATTGTGAGGTGTTTGGACAAAATACTGAGTGCAAAATATCGTATGGACAAAATATGATGTCAAGAATATTGAAGACTGGAATATTGTGAAGGTAAGTTTCTATGGGAAAGCAAAGTTTTACTATACTTAACCTCACATATATGTATCTTGATAACATATATATATCTTCAAGGGACGTAGATATGGAGTTGAGAATAGGAAACCTATACTTACTCCTTGGCATTTACTTTCCCGATATTTTGATCGTCAATATTTTGACAAACTATTTTGTCCACACAATATTTTCTTGCTGCAAAATTTGTGATCTCAGGCTACAAAATCCTGGGGGGTCTGTTTAATACAGGTTACAGTGTACATTGGTGCAACTCTGGAGTCTGTGGACCCTACGGATCAGGAGTTGTGCCCTAGGCCAGCCTTCCCCATTGACATATAATGGAGTGTCACTACAGTCAAGACAGAAAGAACACTTACTATCCCTCACATGTGTACACCCATCTGATAAGGCCTACTCTAGCTCATCACCCATTCTGCATGGTCCCTTCTGCACCAGGCTGCCTAAATGTCATTCTTTGGCTGTGCATGCCACAAATCATCCCCGTGCAGCCCTCACATGGGTGGACATGTGTGTACAAGTGATCACGTGCAGCCAGCCCTGGGTCTCCTACCCTTGTTGTATCATAGCAGCCTTTACTCAAAAAGGCAACACTGGTGGTAAACACATGCAGTTCATTTTACCATGAGTTTACTGTGCGTGAGGCCCAAACTACGAGGCTCCCTCACAGTAAAAGGTCAAAAACCAGGTGATCCAAAAATTTAAAAAAACAGGGCAGACCAGATAGTCAGAACCATCCTCTCACAGCCTCCAACACTTAAAGGAATTTTAGTTCCATTTGTTGGGTAGGTATGGTCCTGAATTCTGTGGCATTTATGTCTCCCTTTAAATGAAGAGGAATATTGTGCTTAACCAACTCACTACCATTCTAGAAGCTATAAAAATACATTCATTTTTGGTTAATGAAGGCAAGATAATTTCTTTAAAAACACTCTTTAACAAGAGGTTTAGTTCCAAAATATGACCACAAGTTCCTAACTGTACACATAATTATAGACAATACAAGAGGAGGTTCGTATATTTCTAAAACTTCATTTCTTGTATCGCTTTTAGCTTGGATTTTGGATTCGGAGGGATCGAAGGAGCTCTTGGGTGGTTAAGAACAAGTTGCATTTATCTCTTCTTTACTCAGCATGTGGCTTTCTACTCCTTTATAGGCCTACTCTCTGACTAAAAGTATTAACTGTGGCAAGGGCTCTAATTTATAATCTAACAGCTCAGCGAAGACATTTTTCATGTTTGGGAGTTTTGGGTGTCTATGATTGAAAACTCAGCTTAGCTGGCACTATCCTCTCTCTGCCAATAGGAGACATTAGGGTACAGCATCCAGCCCTGCTCTAAGTGTCACAGGGAAAACCTCTTAATGAAAATGTGCTATTAGGAAATGGGTGAATCTGGGCATGATCTGGAACACAATTTTCGGTCCAAACAATATCCAAACCATAGCTCTGAGTATATCTATATTGTCGGGAATAGGCTGAAAAGGTGCCTAAGTACTATCAATAGCAGAGCTTCTAGAGAGCTGAGGTATTATCAGGAGAATATAAATTAATCTTAGTTATATCAGGAACAGAGCTCTGAGAGAGGCTCATTGTTGCATAAAGCTGAGCTTTGAGCAGGTTTGCATTTCTGCCAAATTGCTCTGTGTTAAACTAATTATTATCATGAGCAGAGCTATGAGTGAGTTTATCATCCAGAATAAGGCACTGAGTGGCACTGGATACTCTCTTGTGTAAACAAGATATTACTAAGAATATAATTTGGAATATTAGTGAGCACAACATTCAAATTCAACTTTGAATTCAAGTTCACATTGGATGCTCCACATGACTCAGTGCATTTTCAAAAGATGTCATTTCAGCATGGGATTTAAATGCTCCATTTATTATACAACCAAATGCATAGTGCTTTGGCATTACAAACGGTCATTAAAGTGACTAACATGTGGTCCTCTGGCCTTTTTGAAAGGTAGAATGTAAATGCCATATTGGGGAATGGGCTCAAATGGAGCCAACACACAATAACCATAAAGGCACAGGCACCTGTTTTTCATAAGGTTTATAAGTAATAAAGAGAAAAGTGAAAAATGTGTTGTAAAGATCATGTAATAATTATATTATTTCAGGATTTATTCTCTAATCCACTTAAAACATTTCTTCTGTATTTAATTGTTCCAAATCATGTAACAAAACGTTTGTGAGAAACCTGAAATAGGCTTTTTCTTCCTAAACATAAGTAATGTTACGTTAATGCAACAAGAGTAGTTTTCACTCCATCAAAAAAACAAAATGTATTTCATTTTCACAAAAGACATATAATCTTTCCTCAGACATTTATGTAATGTTCAGGCAGTAACAGTTATTTAACTGCAGTAAAAACCTCACAAAAAGAGCTAACGTTGGTCCCCTTTATAGCAACCTCTTGGTAATTTTGCTTCTAGTTTCTTGATGACCCTCCTTTCTATCCATCTGAAAAGTAATTTCTTGTCGGCTCCATTGTCCCATTTTTGCTCACCGTACAAAGGCCCTATTTAAACCTGGGACAGGTCGCTATCTTGTTTTTCCATATGATGAAGAGCAATAGGATACTTTTCAGTATGCCTAAATCATCAAAGGAACAAGTGTCTCTGTGGTAGTAAAAGCAAAGCTCTGATGCAAGCCTGGGTGTTAGTTAGAGCATGGCTCTGAGTGAGCCAAAAATTGTCAAGAGCAGTGCTTTGAGGGAGCAGACCTCTGCTATTAGCAAGAACATAGCTTTGAGTACCTCTATGAATTATTGACACCAGAGCTCTGGTTGACATGCATCTCACTGTTTCTGGGTACTAATGGAAGATCTATGAGAGTAAACAACAAAACTCTGAGTGATTCTTATTATTATTAATAATAAAGCTCTTAGTCAATTTAGGGATTATTAAATCTAAAAAAAAGGATAGTGATATAGCGAATAAGAAAAAATAGTACATCACAATCTCACAGCATTGTGCCTTGAAACGCCATTTTATCTGAACCTTCCTTGATACAGTGAAAATGCATAAACTATCTAATATGAGACCACTGTGATTTGTGAAATCATTTTGACTTGGCTATTCCCCAACTAGGAGCTGGAGGTGGCTCTTTTGTGGCTGTTTCAGTGATACATTTTCAGCACCAAGATGTACTTTCAATAGCGAATGTGTTTGGTATAAATACCAGTTTCTACAAAACCACAACAGTACAACCATTTATTTACACATTTAGGAATATGTGCTACAGTATTCATCATTGGCCAACAGTTTTCTAAAACTATATTTGAATATCACATAATCGCTGACCTCTTCTTTTGTCTCCACTGACTAGCACCACCACTTGAAAAACTATTCCAGTACCACTACTTGCAGCAGGGAGGGCACTTTTGGTGAGCAGTGGTGATGACAGCATACTATTTTTGAACCCATAGTATTAGACAGAACTGCACCTGTTGAAAGTGAGAGCGCAAGACTTATTGGCCCACTTTGTAAAGTCCCACTTGCAGGCCATGCACAGACCCTGTGCTGACATCCTGCATGTATGTCAAGGGCATATTCGTGTTTGCTGACTGGTAGCAGGACTCCATGTATCTTCTAATGTGTGAATGCTGAAGCCAGCGGGATCCATTTTAGATCATCCCTGGTTTGACATGGCTCAAGATGGAGGTTGTGATGCTGCCTCCCCAGGCAGTGGAAGTGTATTACCTACATGCATACCCCAGAGGGCATAGCCCTTGACTTTAAAGCGTGGAGAGATGGAGATAGGGCTGCCTTTAGAAATTCTGTGCTCATCTTTTTAGCAGGGGATTGCTAATACGTTATTTCTGAACATTGCCATTTGGTTGATGACAGAGAAATGGGGGGTGTTAGCAGATTTAGTTGCTAGAGTGAGAGATGTTCCTGGGAAGGACCTGGTCCTTTTCCTTTCCCCTTGAGTGACCTATCCAAGAAGGCTGATGCCAGTCAGGTGCCAAGCTTCACACTTACTGAGCTCATGTTACGAGTTTTTCTACTTTGAACCAGCCTCATCAATATCACCAGCTTGTGAAATAGAATAGCACCAAACGTGTTCCTGGACTGTAGACAGTGGATCACAGTCCTTATCTGTAAATTGTGTATAAAAGTAAGACCCACACTTTCCCCTTCGTTCTAGATCCATGCTTTTTCATCGACCATGGATGGGGTTTTTCCACAGAATGCTCAGTGAGTTGATGTAATCCAGGCCTGATATTACTGATAACCAGTTTCCCTAATGTTAATGGACACCACCTAAGTCTCTGTATCATACTTAAGAGCTGTGGGTCTGTCTGAAATCTGGGAACATTAGTGATTGATACTCACAAAGCATGGTTTTACAGCACTGTCATGCCAGTAATTTTTGTTGCTCAAGAGCATATGAACAATGTTATTTTCTCCCTTTTTAGCTATGTTTTAGAAACCCTTACTTATGTCGGTTGTCAAGGCAGGATTTTCCTTTATGACAACTGCACACTTGTCCTCTTGAAATTAAAATACGAGATAGGGATCTTTATTGCCCCAGTGAATGCCCCTGACCATTATTGGCACTAGAGGGCAGAAACATGCTGGCCTGATACTGATGCATAAGTCATTAAACCCAGGGAGTAGCCACCTTCCTTCCTCTGCTCATCTGGTTTTTAAACATACCTGATGTATCCGCTGACAAAGGGATATTCTTGGGTTTACCTCATGGTATTTTTAATTTAGCTCATCTGGATCCCTTGTTTATCCAGCCTTTCTAATATCAAGAACTGATTCGTATTGAGGTTGAGTGCACTGTGGTAGCACCACCGTACCAGCATGGGATGAGGCCACTAAGGATGAAACAGGCCCCTAAATGTAGCTGAGGCTTCCTCATCCAATACGTAAAGAGCCGGAATGAAGAGTTTTAATGAGAACCCCTTATAGCCCAGAGACAACTTCACGGTATTGACCCAAGGTGTGGAGGTATAGAAGAATTTGTGAGATGGGAGGATCCACTGTCTGTGTTCCAAATGCAATTCATATGAAGTGGACCAATTGGCCATACCTGGAATGATCCGTGTATTGGAGTCTAAATTCCAGTTTTAGGGCTGGGAATGGTTTGAGTTGCCCTTTGTCGTACACTTAGTCAGTCTGTTTCAGTCCATTACATACCTGGGCACACATGGATTTTTTTTACTCCGATACAGAGGGCCATTTTGTGCCAAAACAGTGCTTTATAGTGCAGTAAGAAGGAAATCCACAAATGTTCATGTGCCTCTTTCCAGGCTACAGTTGTTGCCATGAGTATTGGATTCAAGGTGACTGCGCAGTTGGAAATAGTGAGATATGTTGGATGCTATAAATATGGACAATTGCGAATGTGTCATTCTAGATGGACCCATAAGAGTGGCTCCTGTGGGAAGCACAAGTATGTTGCCAATTGTGATAGATAACAGGTTGTACGAGTTCATATGGGGAAGTCATAGGACCCCAGCTGTCATGTCACTCTGCAAATGGGCCACTTAAATTCTAGGTTTACGTCTACTCCAAATGTAAAATCATATGTCTGATTCTAAAACCGGTAAAGAGACGTTTAAGGATACAAAGGAGGATGATTACAAAGAGATAATTAAATCAGGGAGCCACCGTTATTTTGATTGTCTGCACCCTCCCCCAAATGGAGGGACTCAGATGTGACCACTTCAAGAAGTCCTGCTTTGTACGTTCTAAAAGGGAAGAGGAAGTAATCCTACACTGTTCAGGAGAGCCCTTTGTTTATTTGGCTGCTCAAGTAGTTATACCACCGACACCCATCTCATGTTATAGCCATATATGCATGCAAAAATGGTGAATATTCACATAGGGAGCACTTCGCACATCATTCAATTGGTTTTGTAACACAATAGTTGAGAGACAATATCAATGATGGAAATTCCTATGGGGAGGAGCGGAATTTCATCCGCGTAAAGCAGGGCTTTCACCTCCCCCACCTCAGAGGGGAGGCCCTCCACCTCTTGTGTGGTATGAATCACTGCTGCAAGAAGCTTCAGTGCTCCACAGCAGAAAGAGAGAATAGGTGATTATAAGGCATTCCTGACCCGTGCTCCAGCTTATTTTGAAGGTATCCTAGACAAATGCCCAGCATGTGACCCCCACAATGGTGTGTCATATAGAAGATGTCCTCTCCGTTAGAAGTCCTCACTGGAGGTGCCTTAATTAAAAAGGCCAGAAGACCTCCTTCCAGACACCCTCACAATCCAAATGGTGGGAGTGGTGGTATGCTCATACTAGTTCTGAAAGAGCCAGACCTCAGAGACTCTGTGCTTAGGAACGTGGCATCTTTAAAACTCGATTTTCATAATAAAGAGTAGGATATTTTCTATCTCTTGATGTGAGCTTGTTTGCTCAAGTGAGGAGCAAAGAGCTGTATCTGGTGGGACAGGCTCAGTTGCTGGTAGGGGTGAAGCAGAACAACAAAACGTACATTTTCACACAGAGGTAGCCCAGTCATTCTTGGATGAGGTTAAGAAGGTGGCACCAATGTTGAGCATCGTGGTGATAGTCTACTGAAGGCCGACACCACTAGAATCCTCCTGTAGAACTTCTGGTTTGGTTGGAAAATTGGAATTGGGGGAGGGAGGGGGGTGGGTGGTAGAATTTATCCTGTTGACATTACTATGAAGGCACTTCTTGCCCCCAGTCCATTTCTGCCCTCCCCCTCTTTTCTCATATTCCCTCTACTTCTTCTTGTCCCTGCCCCTTTCCCCTCCAGTTGTCCCTTATGCATTTCCACAATGTGGCACACGACTTGTGGTTTTCAATTTAGAACAAGATAGTCATAATAACTGTACTGGCAAATTTATCAGGCAGTCATGACAGATTAGTTTTGGGTGGTCCTGGGCAAGTATGCGTGACTTTGTTTTTTCTCTTTCTTAATCTTTCTGTTAAAGCAATCTTGCACATGGAGTAAAAATAATTTATTAATTTAACTGCAACATGCTCATGCCCAACACACTTGTAAGACTCAAGCCTTGCAAAAGCCTTTTATGAACAACTGTTTGTGACCCTTGGCTACATTAAGACACTGCGGGACAGTTGCTTAGGGCACCAACAGCCATATTGCCCGAGAGGCCAGGACGGAGGTGAGTGGTAAAATATCAATTAGCTTGAGTGCCAAAAATCCTTGTGCTTGTGGCCTTTGTAGCATGAAAACCAGCTGGGCCTCCATTATCTTTTTTTTCTTTACTTCTTGTCGCCCAAAAGCGGAGAACACTTTTTTCCCATCTCCTCGTATGCCCTTGTACGGAAGGGAATGCGCTGGTGGTCAGGAAAGCATTATTTATTTTGAATCTATTTTATTCCGGTCCAATAAAAGGCAACACAACTTACAAGAGAGAGAACTCCTTCCCCAGAGGGATCATTTTTCTTTCACTCACATTTTATTATGCATACCCTTCTGACAATAGACGAAGAACCTGACCCACCCTGTGGGTATTGTGTTGCATATATGCCCGTTAACATAAGCACCGAGGATTGCTTGAGATGGGCCACTGCTAATGTATAAAGCATCTTGTCTTAAAATATAACTGTCTGCAGCTGACCGCCTGTTGTGTCCTCGTCTGCACCATGTGTTTTCTTTGGATGAAAGGAGAAATGGCTGTTGTGTGCAGCACTGTGCCTTGATGCTATCCCCTCCTTATGGATAACAGCTAATAAAAGGGCATGTTTTAAATGGTAAAGTACGTAAATGGGAAAACTGTAACTTAAACTGCAGAGGGAACATTTCTGTAGTAGTTTTTTTTTTTTCAATGTCACAGAGCAGATGTTTCCAGTCTTCAAATGTTCCAAAACCCTCTGAATCTGCAGCTACACAATACTTGACGGGCACCAAGATAGCTTTTCCATCTGCAAATAAATCTGATTGCACTCAGATATGTGCCTTCATCTGACCCAAAACATAGCAGTTAGCGACTGGCACGCTTGCACCTTCACACAATGTCGTTTGGTGAGGAAGAGGGGGCACACATATGTATGCACTCACACATACTCACACACATGCATAGACATACAAATACACATAAACACACACGTACAAAACACACACACATACACACAACAGGCACACACACATAAACACACATATAGACGCACACAGACAGACATACACATGCACATAAACACACACACATACACAGACACACAACACATAGACACACACAGGCACAAATACATAAACACACAGACATACACATACACACAACACATAGACACACACACCCAGACACAGATACATAAACACACAAACATACACAGTCTCGTTTCTCTAATTTTGTACTGAGGCACCCCCTGTTGACATATATCTCCCACAGTACATTCCTTACCACGGTTTACATTTTAAGGGAGCATAAGGCTTTCGGATTTTGATGGTTAAGGACTGGCAGTCGATTGGTGTGTCACCATTCTTGCTCTTTTCACAATATCCCCTCCTTTGTTGCGCTCTCTGACATGGTTCCTAGCAGAGGAAGAGAGTATGTTTCGGCCCCGTGGCTGTACTGCTCTGACAGGACATATGTACTGCAACCATAGCCTTAGTGACACTTAGAAAGGGCCTCCCTCAGATATAGTTGATTCGGAGTACAAGCAATATCGGTCACCTAGAGGTCAGGTGAGTGGAGAGGTCCACAGAGAGAACAGCTAAGGAGAGAATGGAAGGGCTAACTGAAATTTTAAGGGGCCGTGTAATAAATTATACTTTGGAGATTATATTATAAAATACAAATACTCAAAGTCTCTGTTCCCAGTTATGCCAAACATTCAGTTCTGGCTTTGTTTTTTCTGTTTTCATTGACCTGTATAATAGTCTTATGCTTAGTGGGGGTTCCTATTCACCCCTTTTGCAGACCTCCGCTGCATGGAAGAGCGAAAAAGAAGGAGCGGCTGTCTGATAATTATAAGGGGCTACTGCTCTCATCCCTGTTCCCCCCTCTTGTCTAGGGCTTAAATGTCCCACGCAGGAGTTGTTCCCACCTTTCTTGCTTCTTAGTCTGGTTTGGATAGGGTTCTGCTGATGTAAAGGTGTTATCTCTGATTTGTGGAGCAGGGAAATAGGCTGAATCATGCAGTGCTGACTCTATGGGACAGCAATATTAAAACCAAGCCTTGCCCTCCCCAGGAACGATTGAGACGATATGGCGTCTGGCATGCCAAACGTACATTTTTCTGAACACCAGTCATCGTCCCTTCCTATCATCGCTAATCCCACTAGGAAGGCTGTCTACCCAGTGGGTGGCTTGTAATTTGAAGGAGTAGTGGGGTGGGCACACATGCACACTACGCAAAAGCATGCACACATACACCCACCCATCCACACACACACACACATACTCACCCTCACTCATTCACAAGCAGACATATGTACACCCTTTCATTCATAAGTGCACATATATTCACTCTCACCCATCCACAAGCAACCTCCCTGACACCCATCTGTTCACAAGCAGGCCCACATGCATCTTCCATTCACAATCACACACCTTCACACACCCATTCACAGCATAGATGCACAAATACACATGGATTTATACACCCCCCACAACTATTGACTAAGCTGTTACCTGGCCACAGTGGTAATGGCAGGACCAAGGAAGTGGTGGGATGGACAAGCATAAAGGCCCAAGAAGGAGTCAGAGGCTTTGGATAGGAAAGTTACTGCTGCCTCCTCTCATTGGCTAACTTTGGCATGGGTCAACCATTGAGAGGGGCATGTTCCCTAACTTGTCACAGAGTGGGATGTGGTCAGAGAGACCTGTGTATTGCTCTCCACTCTGTGATAAATTGAGAAAGGGTGATGTGAGGAGCCATTCGTAGATAGTCAGCCCAGGCACTTCAGGACTTAAACCTGAAACTCCTAGGACTGACTCTATCAGTGAAACTCCTCCTTCCAATGGATGGGTAAATCATTGAAGTTTTTATGGGCTGATGATGTCACTGCCCTCAGGGCTGTAAGACTTTCAGCCCAGCAAACCTTTGGCCAGACTGCCAGGCACCTGTGCATTAGTGCATGTAAAGCAATGGATGCATGAACCTAATAGTGTGTGTCAGCCTGACCTTTTATCAGCCTGACATAAACTCATCATGCTTTGGAAATGGGCAGGGTGAGGCCCTGGAGCCCATAATGACAAGCAACAACTGTGCCTATCTAAACTGTAACCATTGTCACACCTTCTGTGAGTGCTAAAAGAGAGCACGTCACCATCTCAGGCAAATATCTGAGGCCCATGCCGTAGCTTCGGTATGACAGCACCTCCCTATCATGTCTTCTTCTCTTCTCTGGTTTGCCGTCACCTCTGGTGCTCACCATGTGGTAGCTCAGTGATTCTACATTAAAAGAGTAAATAGCACTCCACTGCAATGAAAAGGAGGACATAGGGAGGCCTGGTCTACTGAGCTGAATAAAAGGCATCCATGAGAGCTGACATGGAGACATTTTGGCAATATCACATCTACTTCTATTTTCCTGAGCGATGATTCCCTGCCTGAAGAAGGTGAACTAAGATAGGAAAACTGGAGTTCTTTTGTCCAAATGATGATTCTAAAGGGAGAAGGCATTCGGCTGTCACTCACCCAGAACAGTTTACCCTTGTAAACATTTCGTCATAAAAATACTCAAAAAAATTGAAAAATGCTGTCAGAATATAAGTTAAGTACAAAAATTACAAAGGAAGGTCGATCAAGGGTACCCACAGAACAGAGCAAATTATAACACTGCAATTAGAGACAGAAATTCTGGACCTAACCAGCTGGAATCAGGTCATAAAGAGGATGAACAAACATGTAGGAGAACTCATGGAGTGAACTCATGGAGGCCCAGGGCTCCACTTAACCAGATTTCCACTGGGATTTAAAGGAGCTGATCTCTCACTTGAAGGTCAACTAGATCTTACACACGAGGTCCAAAATGTATTTTGTGGGGTCTTTCCACACTAAATGTAATACATTTGAAAATGTTAGCATTCAAGGAGAGATTTCTGAATAGTGGTCATTGAAAAGGGGCTCTCAGTTAATAGTAACTTTGTCTGGGGTTCTAGTGTTTCAGATATCAATCAGTAGACAGAGATGGAGAGAAAGTAACTACAACCTATGACAACGTGACTACTAGAAATTGATGCTCAAGTTGGGATTGTGTTCCCAGCTAAGTTGAGGGTCACCTGTCTTGGGATGCAAAAGGCACTGTAGTGACTGATGCTGCTAATAACACTTGGTGGGGAACCGCATGGAGGGGGGAATAATAAAATATAAAAAATGACTTACCTGCCACTGCCAGAGGCCACCTTGGTGCTCCTTTGCTCCTGCCACATCAGTGCTTCTCTGCTCTCCTCCCCACCCAATCCAGATGCTGCTCTCGTTCTGTAAGCCAGCATGAATGAAGTGCCGGGATTGGTCTGAGCAGGCTGAAAAGCCACTCAGTTACAGACTGGATACCTGCACTAGTTCTCCACCTGGCGGTGCAACACAGCTCGGGTGGAGAGTTCTAAGTGCGCATGTCGGTTTGGCCGTCCTAAGACACTGACAGACCACCTACCACTCCTCCCTGGCTCCTGCTGACTCAGAGGATGTCCCGTCCCGTCTGAGACTCTGCAGACTGGCTGTGGCTGAGTAAGTGAGAAATAAAAAAATAATAAAATAGTTTTATTATAATTTTATTTTTCTGCTGCCTTTCAGCAGTGGGGTGTCGCTCCTCCATCCATGACTGGCAATGCAGTCAATGAGCCTGTACCTGCTGCACCACTGATGTCTATTGCTGTTGATGCAGATGCTGATGGAGAGTTGCAGCTAGTGGATGAAATCTGCACATGAGGTTGTTAGAGATTTTTCAGCAAGGTACACAGCAATTTTACATCTGACTATGGTGGAGATAGCAGTCTGTGGCAGATACAGACTTGTACTAATGAAAAAAAGCTGTCTCCTGTTAGACAAATTAGTGGTGTACTTCAGCTATGTGGGAGAGCTGAGGGACATTGTAGGCGTGGCTTCATTTTGTGAGACAGCTTCAAAATAGATTGGTATTTCTGGCTCTGTGATGAAAATTATTTTGTGTGCTTCTATATTTCTTCATTACCTTTAGTTGTTCTTTTATTGCAGCTGTGTGACGGTCATGGTAGATTCAAAGCTGAGCCAATGTCACTAAGAAATGCTACCAAGCCACCTACGTCATCACCCACCATCACAGGAGAACCTGACTGCTTCTCAAATAATAAAATCTGGCCCTGTTGCTGGGAGAGGGACAGCAAAATGTAATTTTGTCTAGAATTCCCAAAATGCTTGAATCATCCCTTAATTCTACTGACAAACGTGACTTCAATCGTGGTCCTAGAAAATGAAACATACACATATCTTATTCGCATCACCATGTAACTTTTAGGGACTGGAAGCCATTGTGAAGTGTCCTTTTGGAGGCTGGACCGTTCAGTTTTCAGGAAGTTGATTGTGTCCCTGAGCTGGTGGTCACTGTTCGAGGCCTTTTTTGCCACCATTAGCGAAATTATGATCTCTTTAAGTTATCCTGTCCCCTGCAGTCGCAAGCACTCTCGCATTTATGCTAGTTTGGGAGGTTGGGATGCCTGTACATCATCTTGGCAAAAGAGTTTACACCCCAGTTCTGTGGAAGAGATGGGAAATGTTTCTGTGGCTCTTAGTGTGTGAATGCTCCATTATTTGGTTGCATGCCAGAGCTGTACTTAAGAGTAGAAATATGAATGATTATTTGTAGCTGTGTTTGTACATCAGCAACCCTGCTGCGTGTAATTTTGCATCACAAATTTTCCAGCTGTAGTACCTGACTGAACTGAGACTAATCATCAATCATTGCAAGTTCAAGTTTTTGTCTCAGTTTCTGCATCTTTGACAGTACAGACCAGAGAGTAAGGAGTAGTGAGTGAATGACACCCTCTGTCACCAACTCTTGAGCAGCAGCTCAACCCTACTCGCTAAAGAGCTTTGAAAGAAATTTTAGATGCACAGGAGGATGTTATATTTGTAGGAGTGCTGTAGATCATTGGATCAGCCATTCAAAAAGACGTGCACAAAGTCAAGGCTTACTGAAGTTTGGAAAGATGGCTGAATGTAAAAGATGGTAAGTTGTTAACATTGGTTGAAGTGCTTGGTTAACATTCTTTGGGCAATTGCAGAGCCTAATGTTTGTTTATTTTTATATACATGTGATCTACATTGCCAGTTCTGATGCATTTGCTGAACCTTTAATGGGGATAGGTACATTAGGCAAGCTGGAGCATCACTTAAGGGCAGTTTTAAGAGCCTCTAGCTCCTCCTTGCGCCACATTAGCATAATGTTTTATGCTAATGTGACCCAAAGAGGCCAAATCATTTCGCTAAATTTACAAAGTGGTGCAATGAATGCATTGCACCACTTTGTAAACCTATGCGCTACATTACGCCTGCACCAGGCATAATGTATGCAAAGGGGGGTGTTCCTCCGTTTGGAGGGGGTGAAAAAAATGGCGCAAATAAATCTAAGAGATTTCTTTGCATCATATTTTTTGGCACTTTTAATGCCTGCTCAGAGCAGGTGTTAAAAGTAGGCATACCATTGTTTACAATGGGCCTTAATGGGCTTTGCAGGATTAGCGTCAACATTTTTGACTCAATTCCTGCAAAGCTCCAAACCAGCATTGAAAATTCTGACGATAGTTTGCAAACTACAACCATGGTGCGCCATATATCAAATACAGCGCACACATGGTGGCTTTAGGGGAGCGCTATGGGGTGCAAGAAAAGTGACACTGCACTGGGAGCAACGCCATTTTTCTGAAATCTGGCCCTTAGTATTTTCAAGGGGAGGTATCTTCTACCACTGGCTTTATCTTTGCAATGCCTATGATGATCCAGAGGTTCTTAGCTTGGGTGGGGGGGGGGCTGTCACTCCTAGCTGTGTTAGGTGGAGTCCCACAGTGAAGTGCTCTTTTGAAGTTGATCTGGGTCCTGGGTGTCTTGTTTGTGAGGGGGAGAATAAGCCATGTGTCATCAGCAGAGGAAATAATGTTGATGTTGTAAGAATAGATGATGCTGGCTATTGGAATCATGTATATGTTGAAGAGGATCAGATTTAGGGAGGATCCTTGCAGAACTCCACAGATGAGGTCAAGGGCATTTAAGGTGAATGGTGCCAGGCTAAGTGAAGTGTCCTTCCTTTTAGAAAGGAGCAGATCCTTTGGAGTGCATGTCCTTGGACTCTGATGCCATTTGGTGTTGGATGAGGGTGGGGTGGAATACCATATCAAATGCTGCAGAGAGGTCCAGGAGGATGAGGACCACATTGTCTCCTCCACCCAGAGCCATGTGTTTGTTTCCGTGCTGTGGTTGGGTCTCACACGAGACTGAGTGATGTTGAGGTGTTGGTGGTTGTTGAGGTATTTGGTGAGCCATCTGTTGATGACATTTTCTAAGACCCTGGCTGGGAATGGTGGCAGGAAAGTTGGTCTGTAGTTGGTGAGTATTGAGTGTCTGGAGAGGGTTTCTTCAGCGATGTTAAGACATTTGTGTGTTTCCAAGCATCCTGAAAGTCCCAGAAGAGGTGAAGGCATTCAGAATGTGTGTGAGCATGGTCCTGATGGGTTGCAGTCTTCTGGAGTAGGTGTGGTGAGGGTAGAGATCTGACGGGGGCACCTGAGTGGATGGACTTTATTTTGGCAGCGGTTTCTTCTAGGTAGATGATTGGTTCTTTGGATATGATTGGGAGGCATCTGGCAAGGTCTATTGCGTTCAGTTGCAGGTTGAAGTTGCTGTAAATAGCAGTGATTGTGTTGTTGAAGAATTGTGAGAGATTGTTGCAGTTGTCCTGTGAGGGGGTTATCAAGTTGGAGCAGCCTCTAGTGAGGTGGGGTTGCCTCAGTTGCTGTGCAGGTATCTGTAGTTGTTGCCAATGCTAGCAGTTCAGGTGTGGATAAGGCTTTTCTCTGTGCAAAGTGTGGCCTCAATTATCTCCCCTGCTAGAGGGGTGCTGCAGTCGGCTGCTGACCAAAAGTCTGCACAACAGCTGCCCCGGAACAAGGACAGTGACAAATGCAGTGAGAGACGTGTTAGCTGCCTACAGATGAGGATGACACCGCGCCTGCAGCTATATACACCGTAAGCGCCCCCCACCACACTCCCAGGAGACTACTTGCCTGCCACTGCGGAGCACTGATTTCCCGCAGCAGCCCTGCAGTCTGTAAGCTGGAATCCATCCACAGGAGCAGGAGAAGCCATTCCTTGATTGTGCAGGTCCTGCACCTGCATCTTGAATGTCCCACAAGGCCCGCAGAATAAAAAAAAGCTGATGCTGCATGGAGTGACTGCAGTGCCATACCACATCACAACCAGCAATAATGACCAGCATGGAGTAGCCCGATGGTGCCAGGAATTTAAAAGCAACAGCCTGCCCTGCCACCCAGCAGAAATGAGCCTGTAATGTCCCCCGCAGCACAGAACAGTAAACCACACTGACAGCCGCTGTGCAAGTGCGGCACGCCGTGAACAGTAGGACTGAGCCTCACCTGCTCTGAACGTCCTGAGGCTGCACATGAGCCAAATGCCACAGAGCCTATGTGCACAGCACACACATGAGAGCTACATGGCCCGCAGTTGAATTAAAGTTGTCGCAGCACATGAAGAGCAGTGGCAACCCCACCTGGAGGTCACCCGTCTGCATCACAAAGAATTTTGAATTGTGCAAGGCAGTCCCGGTAGGGGATCGCACACTGAGATGAGTGACAAGCCACCTGCTGCCAAAGCTGCACTAGAGAAAGCACTGGCATTCCCTCGCCTGCACCTGAACGGCCAGCATGGCAATAGCATTGCCCTGTTCTCCAAATCCAGAAGGAGGAAAAGGCACCATATCCACAGAGAGCCCCTGCCCAGCCCACATACAGTGCCTGCGAAACAAACACGTACTCACCTGAGGACTGACAGTAAAATACCTCCTCTTCATATCCCTCGTTGCACTCGAGGCAGAGGCCATGACAAACAGCCAGGATGGGTGCTGATTGCACTATATGCCCCCCCCCCTGGTGGCTGCCTGCCTGCAAGCACCGCAGGGAAGTGAAAAGGTTCCCAGCAGTAACCCTGCTGGCACAATTATATGAACAGGAACAAGAGAAGACGCACTTGCCCTGAGTACCTTACTACTGCATCTGCAGCACACATGAGGAGCAACACAGCCCAGCAGCATTCAGTAAGGCTGCTGTGACTCGTGTAGAAGAGACTGAAGTGCCACCTAGTGGTGAAGTATCAAACCAGACCCAGCATTGTTACATATGAAGTGTCCCCTCCCACGGCCAATGTTGAAAGAAGATGAGCCACCTTGCTGCACCTGCTTTGCATAGGCCTTTCCTGCATTGTCATCTCTAGTGCCCTGAGAGGCCAGCAGCAGCCAGATAACTGCTGCGGTCTTAGGAGAGACTGCCTGGCCTGTAAGGAGAAAAATCTGCAACGCCACCTAGCGGTAAGTCCCTGCACTGTTCCCAGCCCGAGTGCAAAAGGAGAAGACTGATTTAGCTGCAAAGTGGAGAAGCAGGCAGTGAGGCACACCTTCACTCCAAAAGTGCATTACCACCTGCAGACTTGATGAGAGAAGTAGACAGAGCCAAACAAAGACAATACAAGGGAAGCAGGCAGTAGAGACTGCATGATGTCCCAGTCCCCAAGGCATGCAACTTTAACTGAGGTCCACAGGAAAGATAAAGGGAGAGCCCTGCCACCTTGCATAGAAGGAGCCTGAGGTGCTCCCGGGACCTCAACGTAACCTGCTGAAACGGGGCCCGAGGCCCTACTGTGCCTAACTACAATATCTGCAACACAACAGGGTGGGCGGTGAGCCCAGCACATAGGGACAGAGAAGCTGCAAGGGTGATGAGAACCTAGTGCACCCCCAAGAGAAATTGCCTGCACCAACACCAACTGAGCACTGCACCTCTGGGTCCAACAGCACAGAAAGGAGCCCTGGAAATAGAAGGTCCTCACAAAAGTGATGGGTGAGGCGCCACAAAAGAGGCCACACCAGCTGACCACCTCAGCACCGCATCACCACCGTTGCCCTATCAAGGAGCATGTCGCACAGAGTGACAGACCTTGCCATGCACGCCCACACTTAGGTAGGACCAAGAGCCATGATGGTGCAAACTTGACACACAAACACTGCGCCCTTGATTGAAGACGAGGTCCCACAGTGGGCCAGAGACTAATCAAGGATGGCCTTTCCCCACACTGCCTCAAGATGGAATCGCCAGTGACTCACAACAGGCAAGAGAGAGTCACACACCCTGACTAGCAAGTTGCCACCACCATGAAAAAGGAAGTCATGTGGCCAGACGCCACGCCACAGCAAACAAGATGTGAGTTTGGCACAATGCCATGTCAGGAAGAAGAAAGGAAAGGGAAAGGAGAGAAGATCGTGTGACAGACCTGCCACACTGGAGGACCTGGCAACAACAGATGTGCAAGAGCGGAAGATCATATGGTGAAGAGATATAGGACTTGTGCCACTACTTGAGAGAGCACCTACTGACAAGCCAACCCCTGTTGTGCAGCAATGTCACTGGAGACAGCTCAGTGGGTGTATGGAACGTAAGCCACCTGTATGTGAACCACATACCTGCCCCAGGCTTCACAGTGTGACCGTCCAGCCACCTGTCATCGACTTGAAGCAGATGGCATCACTGCTAGCAAGGTGGTGAGTCACGTGGCTGCGAAGTCCCTCCAATCAATCTCACTCCAGCAATATCAACACCTGTCGCCCAGGTCACCTAACAGCAAACACCATCACTGCCATATGCATCTACTGATCCAACAAAGGAGTATCTCAACACCAAAGTGGAATTGCACCTCAACAAAATATCAAGAGACCAACGAGGTACTCCTGGCAACGCAAGATGCCAATTGCCCAGAGACTATCGGAGTGCCCACCCACACCTGGTTCCTGTTGGCCAACGCACTGACCAGGTATCATCCACCTTTGCGGTTGCACAAATGACTTGGCCTTGGCTCCTGTCAGAGAGCCTGCAGCAGCCTGCAGATGGCCCAGACGCAGTCCAGCACAGTCCACGCCGGTCCCGCAGCGACCCATTGAAAGGGCCTCAAAGAAATTCCTGAGTGAGGAATCCGTAAACAAGAGGTGGTCTGGAAGCTGCTCCACTGACAAGGTATCGGAATGCCAGGGTTTCGGAGGATGGTGTCATATCACCTCAGTCTTCGCAGGATTAGCCTTCATGAATGCAGAATGTCTCACAAAGTTTACACCAACCACCAGGGGTGGCCTCTCCACGAGAGCGGAGAAGTGTCACCCCACTAAAAAAAATACCACCCTGGAACTGAAAAATAAAATGATAATAAACCTTCATTATTACCATTTTATTTTTCAGCACCCCATCCTGAACTGAGTGTCAGGACGGGGTGGGGCAATTGCTGCTGAGTGGCAGTAGGGAGCTGTGCACTTGTTTAAATTGCGCTTGTCCCTTTGGCTGGCCGGCGAGCCTGAAATGCACACTTTAAACTTCTCTAACCCAGCTGTCTTAAGACAACTGGGTTAGAGAAAGCACAGGCCTCCAGCGCTCTTGTGAGCGCTGAGAGAGAACGCTCCCACCAATTCTGACACTTCTTTCATCCTGGTTGCCAGCATGAAAGCAGCACCAGGATTGGCAAGCACAGTTTCCTGGGTCCCATTGCACTTTGGAGCCAGAAGAGTAGGAGAGATGATGAGAGTAGAGGAGGACATCCTCAGGTAAGTGCTGTTTTTAAAAATTATTATTGCACCCCCATCCCACCTGCACATTGTAAATACAAGCCAACCATCACTGCCACCCGCATCACCATGAGGGAACCCAGGACTGACCATCAATGTGTGAGTGGACATTGAACCAACAACTGGCTGTCCCTGAATCCAGACTCAATTCGCACAGCGATTGTTCCCAGCAGCAACTGGTTAAATCATGGATGCGTGCAGAGATGCCCGGGTGCTCCCAGCTTCACCTGTCCACTGCCATGCTGCAGACTGCTTCTCGAGGCCGAGAGACTTAGGGCCATATTTATACTTTTTGACGCAAAACTGCGCTAACGCAGTTTTGCGTCAAAAAAATTAGCGCCGGCTAACGCCATTCTGAAGCACCATGCGGGCGCCGTATTTAATCAATGACGTTAGCCGGCGTTAGCCGCCGGCGCTGCCTGGTGTGCGTGGAAATAAACGACGTACACCAGGCAGCGCCGGCGTAGGGGGATATGGAGCTTGGGCGCCAAAAAATGGGGCAAGTCAGGCTAAGGCAAATTTTTCGCCTCAACCCGATTTGCGCCATTTTTTTTTACTCCCAACCCCCATAGAAATGACTCCTGTCTTAGCAAAGACAGGAGTCATGCCCCCTTGCCCAATGGCCATGCCCAGGGGACTTCTGTCCCCTGGGCATGGTCATTGGGCATAGTGGCATGTAGGGGGGCACAAATCAGGCCCACCTATGCCACAAAAAAAAATATATATATATACTTACCGGAACTTACCTTAAAGTCCCTGGGATGGGTCCCTCCAGCCTTGGGTGTCCACCTGGGGTGGGCAAGGGTGACAGGGGGTGTCCCTGGGGGCATGGGAGGGCACCTCTGGGCTCCTTCCGAGCCCACAGGTCCCTTAACGCCTGCCTTGTCCAGGCGCTAAAAAACGGCGCAAAAGCGGCCATACGTAATTTTTTTTGACCCGCCCACTCCCGGGCGTGAATTTTGCCCAGGAGTGTAAATACGGCGCACATGCCTCGGAGTCAATTTTTTAGACGGGAACGCCTACCTTGCATATCATTAACGCAAAGTAGGTGTCCACGCTAAAAAATTACGCAAACTCCATGGACTTTGGCGCTAGACGCGTCTAACGCCAAAGTATAAATATGGAGTTAATTTTGCGTCGGAATTGGTTAAAAAAAAACTACGCAATTCCGGCGCAAACAGAGTATAAATATGCCCCTAAATATGGAGTTAGTTTTGCGTCGGAATTGCGTAAAAAAAAAGACGCAATTCCGGCGCAAACAGTATAAATATGCCCCTTAGTTGGTGTTTAATGTCTTTTTGTGTTTTAATTCTTACAGGTTGGACTTGTTCTATTTTCAATAAAGTTTGGGAGGAATGTAGTGTCCTGCTGGATATACACCTGCACTTCTGCATCTAGTATTTTGCCAGCCACTCCCTGAGGACTGGACTTGACACCTACCCCACACCCATCCAACACAGGCCTCACCAGTCAGGTGACCCTGCCAAAAAAGGGGTCCGAGCGCACATGCTTGTGGCTAGCTCCTACCATTGCATACCATGTGTCTTCCTCTTCCTTGGTACTGCGTGAAGGCTCAGGGCCCAATACACTACAGTTGGGAGTCCAGGCACACTGCATGCTATTCCATAAACTCTAGGCCACCCCTGCGCCCGTCTCTTCCACTTGCTCTTTCTATTTGTCTTTTACGCGGACCCTTCTCATGCAGTTTAATAATTTCTCGTTCTTTGTCTCCTAGGCTGTACATGGCATGTTTGGCAGCTCTCTGTCCACACTCCTCAGCTCTGTCTTGGTATTTGGTATTTATTTGTGAGCTTCTGTATACTTAGCGTTTTATTGAGGCCCATTTTACCAGCCTATGGAGTCCAGTTTCAAACCCCGCTCTACCTGTTGGAGAGGGGGTTCCACAGAGCCACTCTTTATAATGACGAGTATAAAGCTCAAAGTCTGCTCTGCTTTACTTATCCCTCCCAAGCCTCCGGCACCCACACATGGCCCCCTCCTTTCCCTGAAGTGGAAAAACAATCTTAAACTCTGCTCGTTATCTTTGCTCTTGTTTAACACTCTTCCTCAGGGTAAAGTGAGCGAGAACGTTTCCATGTCAGATAAGTGTAAAGATTTTTGCCCATATGGTGAAGTGAGATCATAGAATTCTCTGTTGACTCTGAGGCTTTGCTGAGCGTGGATTCCAACACCAACGTGTGCGTGCACTTTTTGTAGGGGGAAGATTTGAGGTTAACGCAGTTCATGGGTCAGGAGTGTAATTCCAAATTACACAGAGTGGGTGGAAAAGCAAAGCGTTTAAAATTCCTCTGATATGCGTTGCCTGGCTGCTTTGCCTCACCAGTCTGTGGCTAAAAAGGGCACAGCTGTCTGGTTTCAAAAGCTAGCAAAGGCTGGTGAAATCATGAAAGTAAACTATGTGAACCCTGACCTTAGTGACATCATTGAACAATCACATAATCTGCCATCCCAGGCCCTGTGGTGTGTATGTAATAATTTAGAAGTTTACATAAACTATTGTGCAGTGTTTGAGAGCGTCCAGCCAACCTGAGTTCCAGACAGACACAGAGTAATGCCCTCATGTATTCAGATTTAATAAAATGCAGACTAAGTATAACTACGCCTTTATTGTCAGTGTTTGCTAAGCCTAGAATAATGATTTAATACCCTCGGCTCCTAAAAAAGCCAAGACTCAAATGATGCTGCTATTCACTTGTTTTTTTTATCCAGGATGGCTGAACACTGTGATATGCTGATTGTGGTAACACAGATAAATAATGCTGCTTTTTACTTTACCTATTTACAGCTGATATTGGCACAGCAATTACAGATACAAAAAGTAAATTAAATAACAACTGACTGGTGATAACATTTTAGAGAATTATGAATACTCTACAACCCTGATCCCTAAGAATAATGCTGAAATTGGGTCAGTGTTGGATTTTCTACAGAAAATGTGTATAATGATGGATGCAGAAACAAACAGTATGAATTTTCAAAAAATGTTGAGGTGAAATCGTTGCCTTGAAACTATTTTAATATCATTGTTTAGAATGATTTTTATATTCTGGCTTTTTTTTAGAAGGTGAGGTTGTTTCTTTTTACCCCGTGCATTTTTTAACAGGGCGATATACAGACTTCTCAAACTCTCCTGAAAATGCCTTATGCCAACTTCCACTTCTATAGTTCTAATTTTACCTACGCGACTCTTGCAATATGTGGCTGAACACTCTACTGAATATTTTCTGGTGGTTGCTTCTAGCACGTTACCACATTCACAGCCCTCTCTCGTTTTACTTTAGGATGCAAATGCTATTGCCATTTCCCCACCCGAATTATAGGGCATTTTGCAGCAAACATACTGAAATGGGCATCATTTATTTGATTTATTTCACTAATTCTCCATTTCAATCTGTCATTTTCAGTATGTTACCTATGACCATGATAACATTGTGTTATGCAAAATATAATTTTCTCCAGGACATGACTTTTCCATTCCATTCTACTGGCATTTGTCCTGCTTCTTGTCTTCTACTTGTCATCTTTTCCTTTCCTGTTTCTTTAGATGTGAAGTTTATTGATCGTCTTTGTTTGTTTTTGAGGTGTTACTATTCGTGTCTTATCCAGGAACCCGAGTAACAAATCTGGGTGAGTTGTTGAGTGCTGGGGCAAGAGCGCTGCACATAACACAATGTCTTGTTCCCTCTGCTGATCTCAAACAGCCCCTGCTGAAATCGGACCTGCCCCTGCCAAGCACAGGTGCCCAGTTGTGTTCTTGTAGTTGTTTCAGGGGATAAAGGAATGAGTCACTCATACAATTTCAACATGGTTAGTGCTAGTCATTTAACAAAACGAGGGCAACACCCTCCTGGGAAGAAATCATTCCCTCTGCATTAGGAAAGTTGTAGCAAAGAGACATTTCCATGCACTGTTAGGAGTTTGCAGCAATGATACACTCTACAAATGCCCCAAATGCAAGACAAAACCCCATCTATTTTCTTTACAGACAGAAGACAAAGCCATGCATCTCATAAAACGTCCATACACATCCACTTACAAATGCCTACTCAGACTAGCAAAACTACAGACAAAATAAAATAACACACAAATCCCAATGGCAACAATAGACGTTTATGCAGATAGGCGCATAGACTTAATAAAAACAAAATCCAGGAATCATACAGGAGAGGTCTGCCTATAACCAACACTCACTGAAACAACATCTGTTCCTTCTCTTCCTACCATCCTACCTTCTGTACCATTCCACTTACAGTGCCCATCCTGGTAATGTAGCAAATCCTCATCCGGCATCAACGTCATTCCATTGCAGTGCTGTTGTTCAACCCTCATGCCTTTCTTCTCACCTTCAGTTCTCAACATCTTCCTACCCAAATCTAGCTCATGAAATACCATATCCCTACCAAACAGATCAACAACCATAATTTCATGCAATACCACATACTATCTATTTCTTTTGGGTTCATGGCAAACTATCACATCTCTCTACCCTTTACTGTAGACCAAAATCCTCTATATGTCACATTGGTGCTTCCCTGTCTTTAGCTGGGCGAAATCAGGAGACCTGGCCCACTCCTTTTTTCCTTACATGTAAAGGAATTACCCTTTTAATTCTCCACTTTAATCACCACATAACTAAATTCGTTATTGCTTGTGTTCCTCGTGTCACGACTTACGTGCTGCTTTACCCTTGAGGCCGCAGAGCAAGTGGCGTGGATCCTGTTCTGGAATGTTCGGCCTTGGCCCAAGTAGGGGTGACCATTTCTGGTAGCCACGGTGCTGCAGGCAATGGGTATGCCAAGAGCAGGCCATGTCCCTCAGAAGTAGTGCCAGAGGGAAAAAAACCCTGAAAGGGGGAAAAAACCTCCAAAAAAATAGAATCCTGCAACAGGAACAAAAAGAATAGGTAACAGCAGGAACAAAATACAGGAAAATACACTGAAACCGACGAGAACCAGCACAGGAATACAAGGAAGCAGGAGCGAAGACACCATCCAAACAGAAAGTGTTGCAGCGCAAGGAGAGAAAGAAACTCAGCCCTTAAATACCAACAAACAGGAAACGACCAACAGGAAGTAAAAGGACACCATCTTAGATAGGGAAAAGCACATAGAACAGAATGGACTAGGAACCATAGAGAGTAGGGAACAAGGAATGCTGGGAAGAGAAGGGCACTATGGGAAAGGGGGAAAAACATAAAAGAAGGCACAACCAGATGTCCAGAAAAAAGAAGAAAAGAAAAGAACAGGTGAGTGGGGGGTCAGACCTGCCTAGACACGCGGTGCGCTAAAAAAGAACGAGGCCCCATGTCCAATTTGGGGCCTCGTAAGGTACAGAGCAGGCTGTGGGCGCGGCGCGTCTTATGACCGCGTGCTGCGGCCCAAGTCGAATGGTCGGCTCGTGCCACGCGCAGCGGTGCGACAATAGGTCCCCCCCCGAAGGCCCAGGTTTGTGCGGAAACAAGCGGTGAAAATGGCGTATCAGAAGAGGTGCGTGAACAGAAGATGCATCTTCCCAAGAGCATTCACTGAGAGGGTAACCCTTCCAATGAATCAAATACTGAAGATGTTTGTGAAAGATACGAGAGTCACGAATCTCTTGTACCTCATATTCAGGTACATCACCCACTAACACAGGAGGAGGACAGGGAAACTGACGAGAGTAAGTATCAGGGACATAGGGTTTGAGCTGAGAAACATGAAAGACCGGGTGAATCCTCCAGGTACGAGGCAGGTGAAGACGGACAGTGACAGGATTAATCAACTGAAGGATACGGAAAGGACCATAGTAACGAGGTGTGAACTTATTTTGAGAAAGGCGTAAAGGTAAACATTTTGACGAAAGCAAGACTTTATCCTGAAGGTGATATTCTGGAGCATCCCTACGCTTCTTGTCTGCTATTCTCTTCATGTATCTCTTGGTGTTCAACAAATTAGCTCGAATCAATTTATGGATCTGTAAAAGTCGTCTGGAGAATGAAGAAACAGCAGGAAGAGAAGAGGCAGACTGAGGAGTAGTAGGAAAAGAGGTAGGATGATAGCCATAAGAACAGAAAAAAGGAGTGACCTTGGAGGCACTATTGACAGTGTTATTGTAAGAGAATTCAGCGATAGGAAGGTAAGTGTTCCAGTTGCTCTGGGTAGAATTACAAAAGCAGCGAAGGTACTGCTCCAATCCTTGGTTGAGACGCTCAGTCTGTCCATTGGTTTGAGGATGGAAACCCGATGATAGTGCTATGTTGATATTCAGTGTCCTACAAAAACGTTTCCAAAACCGGGAGATGTACTGAGGTCCCCTGTCAGATACAATGCTCTGTGGAAGTCCATGGAGACGGAAAATATGATGGATAAATATCTGACTTAGTTCTTGGGACGTAGGTAGTTTTTTCAGGGCAGTGAAGTGAGCCATCTTAGTAAAGGAATCTATGGTGACCATGATAACCCGGTTTCCTGCTGATGGAGGTAATGAACACATAAAATCAGTAGAAATGGTGTGCCAGGGAGCCGGTGGAACAGGTAATGGTTGTAGTAATCCTGCAGGTCTGGTACGGGGGATCTTTACTTGAGCACATATGGGACAAGCCTGCACGTATTTTTCGACATCCGATTTCCAGGTAGGCCACCAGAAAGATAGCGAGAGTAGTTCTTGTGTGGCCTTAATGCCTCTATGACCAGCGACCGGCGAATCATAGCACATTTGTAATGCCTTTTCTCATACTCCATTAGTAAGGAGAAACAACAAGTTCTTATAATAATAATACTCTTGCATTTTACATATGTTCAGTTTCTTTAATTCTTGATCAGTCAGGTTAGAATATTCCAATTGTACCTCATCCAGGAAAGACTGAGCTACTCCGATGATTTTACTGGGCTCAAGTAGATACTGAGATGGAGTAGAAGTACAATCTGGATAACGGAGAGACAGAGCATCAGCCAGAATGTTTTGGGATCCAGGAATATAGGTGACATAAAAGTCATACTGACTGAAGAAAAAGGCCCAACGAGCCTGACGACTGTTCTGGCCTAAAAAATTACGTAAACATTGTAGATTACGATGGTCTGTTCTCACCTCGAACGGCTCTTTGGCACCCATAAGAAACTGTCTCCACTCTAGGCAGGCTGTTTTCAGAGCTAACAACTCCCTTTCAAGTACTGAGTAATGTTGTTCCGATGCAGAGAGTACATGGGACAAATAGAACACAGGATGTTCAAGACCGTCATCTTCTTGTTGTTGGAGTAAGGCAGCTCTGATGGCTCTTTCGGAAGCATCAGTAACAACAATAAATTGTTTGTTAGTATCTGGGTGTCTCAATATCGGTGCTTGAGTGAAGGCCTTTTTTAGACTCTGAAAAGCCTTTTCAGCCGCCATTGTCCAGACAAAGCCTTTCTTTAAATGTTCCTTTTTTAATGTTTGAGTTATGTGGCTGGTTTGTTCTGCAAAGTCTAAGATGAACTGCCGATAAAAGTTAGCTAATCCTAGAAAACATTGCGTTTCCTTAATAGAGGAAGGGGATGGCCAGTCTAGGATGGCTTGTACCTTTTTCTAGTCCATTGCTATTCCAGTGGGACTAAGGTGATATCCCAAATATTTGACTTTGGTCTTGTCAAACTCACACTTTTCTGGTTTACAGGACAGTTGATGTTCCCAGAGTCTTTGGAGGACTTGTTTCACGTGAGAGGAATGAAGTTCAGGACGTCTAGAATAAATAAGGATATCGTCTAAATAAATGATGACCATATGGTTCAAGAGATCAGAGAACACAGAGTCCATAAATCTTTGGAAAATGGAGGGGGCATTAGTGAGACCAAAAGGCATAACTCTGTACTCATAATGACCAAAAGGGGTACGGAAGGCAGTCTTCCACTCGTCTCCTTCTTTAATACGCAAAAGGTGGTAGGCTCCACGAAGATCCAATTTGGTAAATCGTTGAGCCCCTCTGACTGTCTCTAGTATATCCTTGATGAGGGGCAAAGGATAACGGTCTTTTATAGTTATTTTATTTAGACCTCGAAAATCCAGGCAGGGACGAAGATCCTTCGTCTTCTTGGGTACAAAAAAGAGGGGAGCCCCTGCCGGAGAGGACGATGGTACAATAAGACCGCTATGTAAGTTTTCTTGCAGATATTCCTTTAGAACTTCCCTTTCAGGTTCAGTGAGTGAATACATCCTCCCAAAGGGAATGATAGCTCCGGGTTCCAAGGGAATAGCACAATCGTAATCTCAATGTGGAGGTAACACAGGTCTGGTTGGTTTTTGGAACACATCTTGAAATTCTAGATAGTGATCGGGGACACCTTTAACTGGATTGATGGAACATCTGGTAATAATTTCAGTAGGCATCAACCTCTTGGGTGACCAATAAGTGTCGGAAGCAAAGCAGTTCTCATGACAAAACTCTGAGGACAATGAAATAGTCCGGGTTTCCCAATTTACATAAGGGTTATGTCTTATGAACCACGGAATTCCCAAAATGATAGTATGATTGGGAGATGATATTAAATCACATGAGATGTGTTCTTGGTGGTTTCCGAATTGTAAACTCAGTGTCGTGGTGGTGGTATCAACTGGACCAGAGGATATTAAGGACCCATCCACTGTGTGAACTTGTTCTGGGGTTTCTTTGGGTCGTGCTGGTATTTGTTGAGTCGTGGCCCAAGTTTTATCCACATATATGCCACTGGCACCACAGTCAAGTAAAGCCATTGTTCTCTCTTGACGGCCGTCCGGTAAATGTAGCGTCACAGGTAACATAAACAAAGTCGTGGCATTGTCCTTGAATGAACTGATGGAAGGTATAGCCGGTGATCCTGTCCCCTCCCTTCTTACAGAGGACGGGAAGTGGCGTTTCCTGATGGCCTTTGAGGGCGAATGGGGCAGGTACGAAGCATGTGGCCGGCAGCACCACAATACAGGCACAATCCTTTCCTAAGTCTGTCTTCCTGCTCGCTAACGGAAAGTGGGCCTCGAGTGGTATCCACTTACATAGGTTCTCCTTCGGTGTCTCTGGCAGGAGGACGAGGTTCCTCGGGACAATGCATAAAGACACGTGAAGTGCTTGGCTGAGAAGATCCTCTACTCTTTCTCTTCTCCATACGTCGTTCTTGGAGACGGTATTCAATGGAAAGAGCCTGATCCATCAGACCACGAAGATCTTCAACTCGGGTGGAGTGTACTAACTCATCTTTAATCTCCTCTTTCAGTCCTCTATGGAATAAAGTCACCAGAGTTTGTTCCACCCAAGTGGTCTCAGACGCTAGCTGTCGAAAGTGGGTAATATATTGGAGGACATCTTGCGAGCCTTGTTGGATGTCACATAAGGCTTCTTCCGCAGAGGCCTCCAATTCTGGACGACTGAACACTTGTTTAAACCGATTCACGAAAGCGGAATAGTCCGATAATACTGGGTCATTGGAGGATACCATTGGGGTTGCCCAGGCCAAGGCAGGACCGGATAACGCACTATAAGATATCCCACCTTTGTCTTGTCGTGGGAGAATTGTGTAGGTCGGAAGGCGAAATACACTGTCAATGCATCGAGGAACTCTCGCAGCTTAGTTGGTTCACCTGAGAAACGAGGAGTAGAGGTGGAGACGGCCGGAACATCCGCACTGCGAAAGGCCAAAGCTTGTCGTAAAGCAGCATTCTCATTGCGTAATTGTTGCAGTTCCTGAGCTTGTTGCTGAATGGTTGCCAGAAGAGATTGGTCAGGATCTGCAGCAGCCGCCACTGTATCATCCATGATGTAAGACGACGTCGGGAGTATTTGGCGCAGCAATCTGTCACAACTTACGTGCTGCTTCACCCTTGAGGCCGCAGAGCGAGTGGCGTGGATCCTGTTCTGGAATGTTTGGATTTGGCCCAAGTAGGGGCGACTCTTTCTGGTAGCCACGGTGCTGCAGGCAATGGGTACACCAAGAGCAGGCCGTGACCCTCAGAAGTAGTGCCAGAGGGAAAAAAAACCTGAAAGGGGGAAAAAACCTCCAAAAAGATAGAATCCTGCAACAGGAACAAAAAGAATAGGTAACAGCAGGAACAAAATACAGGAAAATACACTGGAACTGACGAGAACCAGCACAGGAATACAAGGAAGCAGGAGTGAAGACACCATCCAAACAGAAACTGTTGCAGCACAAGGAGAGAAAGAAACACAGCCCTTAAATACCAACAAACAGGAAACGACCAACAGGAAGTAAAAGGACACCATCTTACATAGGGAAAAGCACATAGAACAGAATGGACTAGGAACCGTAGAGAGTAGGGAACAAGGAATGCTGGGAAGAGAAGGGTACTATGGGAAAGGGGGAAAAACATAAAAGAAGGCACAACCAGACGTCCAGAAAAAGAAGAAAAGAACAGGTGAGTGGGGGGGTCAGACCTGCTTAGACACGCGGTGCGCTAAAAAAGAATGAGGCCCCATGTCCAATTTGGGGCTTCGTAAAGTACAGAGCAGGCTGGGGGCGCAGCGCGTCTTATGACCGCGTGCTGCGGCCCGAGCTGAATGTTCGGCTCGTGCCACGTGCAGCGGTGCGACACCTCGTCGTTTGAAAAGCTGACACTTCATGACTCTATTTTCCATACTGTTATTTGCCCAAACCACTTTGTGTGGAACTTTCTGTCTATCAGTATTGCCCTGTAAACCAGCCTGTTAATGAGTTCCACTTATCTTTACCTGGGGAGTATACAAGATAGCTCTAACATATGTTAAATCCATTTTTTCAGGAAAAATTGTATCTGAAGACCAACTGACTGGAGTTAATCACCAAGATAAATTGAATCTCTACCCACATAGAGAAACAGTCTAGACCACAGAAAATCTATCTGCACACCCAAATAGTTGATCAATCCATTGACTTTTTCTTGCATACGAATTAACGATTCCACTCTTTTCTTTTCACCTCTTCACACAAACAATATTTTGTCACTTTCCTTACAGTCTAAGCACCTCTCCTTCCAAACACACAGCATTAGGGTCCTTGCCTGCTGATACAGTGACATTATGAAGCTTTATTAAGCTCCGGCCTGAGCCTCAAATATGAGTCAAATAAAGCAATTTATCTCTTGGCAAGACATGTTGTAAAGATCAACTCATTCTTTCTTCCAATCCTTCTTCACTATTCTATCAGCTTGCACTGCAAACTACACTTGACAACATCCCTAACACTAGTGGCAACACACCCGCACTCCATTCATTCTGTCATAGCCTCGCACTTCAATGGTAGAATACATGCCTACTTATCCAGGTTACTCCTAGTACTGCCCCACATGACTTCTTTGAACCTCAGTAGATTTTTTACTCAGTAAACACACAGCGTGAATGGTCTGCCACCCATTTCATATGTTCAAAAATACTCTCGCCAATGGTTTGTATTTAATCAAAAAAGTGTTTCTCTCTCTGTCACACTTAAAGACCAAGAAGTAAACACCTCTGTACTCTCCTTACCCTCTCCCATCCCATACACGTGCCCATACGGTTTCAGAATGGGAACATTTACATCTGTTTTCACAATCTCAAAACGTTGACGCTCTTTTTCCCCACACAAATGTCTTCTGCTTAAACAACAAGCGTAAAGACTTGGGGGCATATTTACAAGAAACTGGTGCATCAGTGGTAATGCGCCCCTTTTCTTGTGTTGCCCCTGCCTTACCTAACGACACCATGGGTGTGCCATATTTACAATACGGCACACGTTAGGGCAAAAGCGTCAACATTTTTTAAGCTATTGTGGTGCTTTGCTACACAGCATCAAAAATGTTGACACTAGTGCAGCAAAGTGCAAGGAGGCCCATTGCTTGAAATGGGTACGTTGCTTTAACACCTGCTTTGAGCAGGTGTTAAAAATTATGCCAAAAATGGTGCAGTGAAATCTTGTAGATTTCACTCTGTCAATTTTGCAGGCCTCCCAGCACCGGAATGCCCCCCTTGCATACATTATGCCTGATGCAGGAATAATGTGGTGCAAGGGGTCGTAAAGTGGTAAAATGCATGCATTGAGCCACTTTGTAAATATGGCGTGGGGAAAATTGCCTCATTGAGCCACATTAGCGTAAAAGAAAATGATGCTATTGTGGCTCAAGGAGGACCTTGGTTTTGCTTTCAAAACTAGGCACAAGTTTGGAGAATGCTCTCCTATACCCATAGAAGACCTCGACTGAATCTTATTTTCTCTTGCCGAATTTTTTTTCAGGCCATATCTTCATCTGGCTTGATTTCTTCTGCAGGTGTGGTGTAGCTTTAAAACTCTACACATCTTTATATTTGTTCTTTAACACTGTAAGTCCTCCACCCCTCAAGGTCCCTTACTCAGTAAAACATTATGTTCTCCATTGGTCTTTCCATACAATAATATAATATCATAATAGAACAGTCAATGACTCTGATTTCTAAAGCAATACATCATCTATACACTAGAACTCAGTTGCACCAGCGGCCAAGCAGAAAGTCCAACTGATACATTGAAAAACATCTTACTTTTTGATGAAAGCTGCCATGATCATATTGAATGCAGACAGCCACTTGAGATTCAGTGTCAATCATATTAATTTCAAATATAATATTGGACAGCTTCCTACAGCAGAATATTAATTAAGTTGTTTTATTGCCGAATGGTGCCAAAATATTTCAAAAGTCAACGTGTCCCTGGGATGTGACCTTTATAGAGTCAATTCATTCTACTTAATGTGTCCTTTAAGTACATACTGCATTTACCACACTTGCCATCCTTCACCTCCAACTCATGGTTTTCTCTCCAATAGATCCATATAAATGTACAAATTGCATATTGATGAGCTCATGTTAAATTGGGCGCACCTTCCATAGCCCTCCATACATTTCCCACCAAGGCTCTTCCCTTTAACTTCTTGGCCCACATGTAGCCCAAAATATTTATCCTTCACAGCAAACTCGGAAAACAGGGTTGAAGTAAAATCTCTAGCCATTGCGCTGTAAATAAATACCTTGAATGAACAGCGTGCATCAATCGTAGATCAGAAATCAATTATGTACCATGCCATTCACCTGAGATATAACTCTATACTTGACACTGCCTCCTTCCTTTTCATTACTCACTTCACACCGCACACAACCACTATTCGCTAAAAAGTCTATGCTGTCGTTATAATTTCCAAATCCACTAGTCCAAAGGAAAGGGTGGTTCTCCAGGAAATGGCAGAAAATGAGGAGGAGGTGCAGCAAACTGCATCCTTGCAGACCCCAGTTTGATAAATAAGGACACGTAAAAAAGGGAATTTAAACAAAAAAAGAAATCAATCAACAACCAAATGGGTCCAAGCACAAGATGTCCAGAAGCAAGGTAATCTTTAGTTCATATACGTGATCGTTTCCCAATAATATGTATATATGTGTATAGTGAGTAAAGTAAAGAGTTATGCTGTTCCTTTAGCGCACAAAATATATTTCGCTCAGTTGACTAATCTCCACTGCTCGACACACTGAAACGTAATGTGTCAATTGTAGTGGACCTAACACCACCATCAATCCCTTGTTTACCTCTCTCGACTCATTCTGGAGTTTGCTCAACCGCAGCAGATTAGTTTCTCACTACATCCAAACCCAATTCATTCAGCTTGGTGTTTGTGACTCAGTTAAGGTTACCTCTTAATGTGCAGTCACCTCATGGTAAGTTGTTAGGTGATTAGCACGAACATTTCATGGATCCAGCCAATGAGTGCAGAGACAGGTTGCATATGGCGCGCCGAGTGTTTCTGACCCTATGCATATAACTGCAGCGCATGCCTCAAGTTTAGACAATCATACAGGGAGTGCATTGTGGCACTGGGTAGGACAATGAACTTTGGCACTGAGTGATGTGAGTTGTGCAAAGTGCCCCTGGCACAATGTTAGATGGCTGAGGACGTTGCTTCGAACGTTTTTGTGGCAAGCAACTGTTATGCCACCAGGGTCCCTGTCAAACACCAAATAGTATCTTTTTCACCAGTGAACAGTGTGCTTGTGTCCCGAAATGCAACTGTGGAGTACTGGATGGTCTCTAATACCACTCTCAAGGCAGTAGCTTCAAGGGGGCGTTTGGGGTGCTACATCCCCTGATAAATGTATTTTCTAATAAATAGTTGGATGCGGGGACCTCCATTTGGGCATGTTGAAGTGTATTCAGATTTCACCAGGACTTATTACATACACACAAACAAAAACGCACAGAGACTCTCTCCCTCTTTCTGTTTTGAATGCCTAAAAAATGTCAATTATTTTACAAAATATTTTGTTTCCTCTTGCTTGGTACTCCTACCAATTCACACTCCTCTCCCTTGCCACTGCCTTTTAGGCCCCTCTCATGCACACTGCTTGTCGCATAATGTGTTTTAACATTATATGACAGCGTGACAGTGGGGAAATCTGAAGCTCACACGACCCCCACTCCCAATCTTACTGGCCAATCTATGCCCCTGACCACTCTCCTTTACAACACAGGGCCCCAGACTTACTAAACTTTAGAGCACGTGCTCGCATGATCCAAGGGGTGATAGACCATGTAAACTTCGGTATATGGTAGCATCGATCAGTAATGTGTGAAGACAATTCGTGAGGCTATTGCGCTTTATCAGGATTGCAACAGGTAGCGTGAAACTCCTAATAATCTATGAACAGTGGGTGGAACAGGGTGGGAGCAGAACAAACACAAGTAGGATCCCTTGCACATTAAATCAACTAAAGTAGCACAACTTGGCTTTATGTCGAATTCTAGCACCAAATGAAGCCAAGTTCAGTGGGCAAGCGAGTGCATGATATTCCACTATAAAATGAGTGCACTTTCTAAGAAACTGCACATTGTACGTGGCTACTCTTGGGCGATTGCGCAAAGTAGTTTGTATTTCACGGTGTACCTACAGTACAAATGTCTTGCAAGGCACCATTCTCTCACCTTTTTACCATGGGACAGCTTTTAACGTTGTAAAAAATGTCATTTTTCATTTTCTCGCGGCAGATGTCCTCGGCGTGCACTTTTGTAATAAATAAGAGGCAGTGGATAAGTTTCTCCTTACCTTGTAATCCAGTGCTCTGTGTTTTATTGCAGTGCTGCACTGTCTGGTTTTCAATTAATCTGGATAGGGATTCTTCGCCCAACATACTGCAGCAGCCTTAAAAGCCAGCTCCTTACCAAATGTTGGAGGTAAACGCCCCAAACATTCAGGTTCATAAGAGAATAACTTTATTCATGTGTAATCCCCCCCACATACAGTAAGTAGTCCCTACAAAAATACATATTTTTATGTTTATGTTACCCATTCTAGATGATGCTAATGAGTTTTACAATATAAACAAGATTTATGATGAAGGACATTTACAAACATAAATTGCATGTGTGGTTAAGTAAAATTATTGGTGCCACAATCTATGATTAATAGCAGTTTGACAGGTAACCATTCCCTCACTGCAGAATGCAAATTTTGCAATATTTAAATAGAACCATCAATCTAGGCAGCCCCAGATAATATACAACTGTCGCAAAAACAGACAACGGACACATTGTGTGCTGAAATTTAATTTGGAAACTTGCCAACTGAGACCAGATGGGATAGGTAAACCCTGATGATAAATGACGAATTGCATAATTGGTCCCAACTTCCATTTTCCGTAGTGGGACTACACTTTGGGATGGTGGGACAAATTAGGGACTGTGTGTATAAGAAACTATTTGAGCAATAAGGCAAACACACAATGCACATCAGTATCTAGTCTCATGGGAAGACGGTTTTGATCCTTGTAAGTACAGGGAAGCATATAGTTTTGTGTGCTATCCTCATTCACTCTCATTCACTCTCCAAAGGAAAAAACATATTGTGTCCCACATTGTGTAGCCGGGAGGCATGTAGCATATGGGATATCAGTTTATGTGCTGCACTTGAATTTCCAAAAAGGCACACACATCTTGAAACACATCAATGTTGCTGGAGTTGATAGATGTTGTTATAGATTTTCCATAATTTGCCTAATATGCTCCTCCTAGACACTTCCACAAAATGGAGGCCCTTTGTGTCTTATCTGTCATATTATTTTGCAATGTGTGGAATTCTACAGACCTCCACTGCCAAACTCTTTGTTTGGCAAAAAGAGAGAGAGCAAAAACACTAAGCTAAAAATACAGAGGTTTATTTACTAAACTTTCACGCAATGCAAGGCAGCAAGCAAAGTTGCTGTGTTGAGTTGTTTGAAAGGGAGAGGGCAGAAATGTTTCATATTTACAATGATATGGAGCATTTCTGCTCTCTCCTTGCGCTGTCACACTGTGTGCCACCTAACACCAATGCAGGCTTCCTTGCACTGTAGTGCAAGAGTGCCTGTGTTACAAGCAGCGTTGTTTTGTGCAGAGTGGGACACTTTCCTGCACAAAAGCAATCCTTAGAGGCAGTTTACTCTTTCTACGTGTGCTGTAGAATGCAGCACATGTGGAAAGTGGAAATAATGAGGAGAAATAAACATATTTCTCCTTGTTACCCTTCACTTGGGAAGGTATAGCATTTGACGCACCCCCAGGACTACAAACAAGGCTCGACTGGCTGTACCAGGCATTGGATGTTTCCTCGGGAGGCTGGAAAGGTGGGGGGGCTGCTTTTGTTACTGGGGGGCTGTTTTTGTAGCAGTGGAGCAGTTTTAAAAGCACTGCAGAGTTTCTTGTATATCCAACAGTGTTTTGTGTGCATAGCTCAGTGGAATACTGCTTTTTTCATAGAGATCCTTTTGTTACTGTGCAGTCCATAAGTTACAATCGTAAGCTAGCACAGTGAGCTATGTACTGCCATCAAAGAGCTGCATGCAAACTGCATGGTACAAGTTAGAATTTTTTTTCCCCATTCTTTGATTATCCTAATTTTGGTTGAAACGGTTTGTTTGGGTAGAAATAAATGGTTATTAGTAAAGTCAAACCTAACCACAGAGATACGTTCTGAACCCTGAGTTTATGCTTCCCCAGTCCAAGCCCTCTTAGAAAATACCCACAAGTATGGATGATGTGAATCCTACACATTGTTGTCCGTTTTGTCTTATATAATATTCTATACCTACTGATTTACACATTTATGATAGACTGTCTCTGTATGTGTGTGTGATTTAAAGTGCTCCAACACCCTACTCTGGTAAGATAGGTGCAATAAAACAAATTAAATACATGTGAGAGAGGGGCTATGGAGATATAAGAAGCACTGTTAGTGGGGTGATTCACTTCGGAGTTCAGTAGCATAGCAATGTTCATGAACATTCCGTGTTCTTATTTTGCAACAGTCAGTTGACTCCTGGTGCTGCTAAGGTTGTGACATGAAATAAACATCTCTTGAAATCTAGACGACGATGCTTCTTTGTTATTAGAACATTACATCACCACAATTTGGTGGGAAGTTACAAGAGAGAACCCACGTTTCAGTGATGATGGCAACACAGTGCCAGAATGTTGAACAAACTCCAGACCTATGGCAAGAAGCCATAAGGACCGAGACCACGACGAGGTGACATTTCACCATCGGACCAGGTTGAGCCTAATACGCATAGGGAGAGCTGGCGGCGCTGGTGTGTGCGGTAACAGTTTACATTAAGGAATTTAAGGAAAACAAATCATTGCCTAGGTTTAGCATGCAGCCATGCTCGAGCCTCTCCTCATGCATTTTTTTCCATGAACAATTTTGCTATCACTTTCAAGCCAGTCCTCGTGCATGATCACACATTTGTACATGAGCGTACTCGTTCAATGAGGGGCCATGAGCTCAAATGCTATATTTGTAGTACGCGCTGCAGTTGGTGTGCTAAAGCATTGGTTGCATTTGGAAACAGAACGTTCACGTATGTGCATATCTTAATACATGCAAATTTCAACATTGGGGGCTTTGTTTGATTGCTAATTAGAAACTTTTGTGTCCACAATCATCAGGGTGATGTGAACACCTTATGCTGCCTGGTATTCACTCAATCTGGAACATCTGCATTGACACACACACTGGTGTCTCACAGCTTAATCCTTTTTGGTTGCGTGATTCTGTGATGCACACACTTCTGGATCAGTAACAGCAGCATTAACAGTAGCTCAGCCCATATTTCAGTGATGGATACACTAGTGATTTAAGATAATCTCATTTTAGGATGTGCATTTAAGGATGCGCACACCAGTGCACTAGTGCTCCTAGGAAAACATAGTGTTTTTGATCACACAAATATACGTTTCACATGCATTGTTGTTTATGAGGAGGGACACACTCCTCTGAAATTGTTATTAAGACCCTTTGCTGATGCAAACTCATTTGGTTTTGAGCAGTAGTTTACGCAGGATTGTGCTAAAAGTGTCCATACACACATTTGATTCCAGGTTGTACAAGGGTCACAGTAAGTAAATATAGGGAGAACATTGTGGCAGCTATGAAAGGGGTGAGTGTACCACCACTGTTTCTACAGTTACTAGGTGAACCACCCATCACATGGAAGACTTGATTCAGAGGTTTTACAGAATACCTAGGATCAACAGGCGGAAATGGATATTGCCCTGAAAAGAAAAGATTTGTATTGGTGCATAATCTGGGATTTGAGGGGCAAGCAATATATGAACAGTCACCTGCTAAAGTGCATGATGGATCAGAAGATGAAAATGAGTTGGATGAGTACCAAGAAGTTGTGCAGAAGTTATGACAACAATTTAACATACAACTAAGTCTGATAGTAGATAGTTGCAAGTTTTTCACAGAGGCGCAGCACCAGGCGGAGTCAATAGATACATATGTGGCAGTGTTACGTACATTGGCTGCAGACTGTGAGTTTGGGGCGTTCACGTCTCAATTACTTAGAGATCAGACTGTTGTAAGATGTTGGGACAAAAAAGTTCAAGAGAAGTTACTAACTTTAAAAAATCTGTCATTAGCAGAAAATATTGATATCGTGAAAAGTCCTGAAATATCTCACAAGGCATCCAAAGAACTAGTTAAGAAAGAAAATTCTTGTGAAAGTGCTGTAGCAGATAAAAGCACCACATGGAAACAGGGGTCACTAAAAAAAACAAGAAGAGAGAAAACAAAACCCAATTTCTAAACAAAAGAACGTATGTTTTCAGTGTGGGCATCCCAATCATACACCTACACATTAGCAGTACCCAGCAAAAACTGTGACATGTTGCAGCTGTGGTAAAATTGGACATTTTGCAAAAGTACGCCAGATGCACCCTACAGGTGGAAAACAATAGGATTTGCCTCAAGAGCATTGAGGAATAAGGAAAAGATGTTTTCAGTCACAGAGAAGGAATTATTGGCATGCTGCAGTGCGGTTGAAAGATTTAAGAGTTACGTATGGGGCGAAAGTTTACACTGATGACAGATCACAAACCATTAGTGAACATCCTCAGTGGCAGTGCAATCAAAGAATCGACATAGAGTAGCCAGGTTGAGCTCTAAGGGGCATATTTATACTCTGTTTGCGGCGGAATTGCGTCGTTTTTTTTTATGCAATTTCGACGCAAAACTAACTCCATATTTATACTTTGGCGTTAGACGCGTCTAGCGCCAAAGTCCATGGAGTTTGCGTCATTTTTTAGTGTGGACACCTACTTTGCGTTAATGATATGCAAGGTAGGTGTTCCCGTCTAAAACATTTACTCCGAGGCAAGCGCGCCGTATTTACACTCCCGGGCAAAATTCACGCCCGGGAGTGGGCGGGTCAAAAAAAATTACGTACGGCCGCTTTTGCGCCGTTTTTTTGCGCCTGGAAAAGGCAGGCGTTAAGGGACCTGTGGGCTCTGAAGGAGCCCAGAGGTGCCCTCCCATGCCCCCAGGGACACCCCCTGTCACCCTTGCCCACCCCAGGAGGACACCCAAGGCTGGAGGTACCCATCCCAGGGACATTAAGGTAAGTTCAGGTAGGTATTATTATTATTTTTTTTTTGTGGCATAGGGGGGCCTGATTTGTGCCCCCCTACATGCCACTATGCCCAATGGCCATGCCCAGGGGACAGGAGTCCCCTGGGCATGGCCATTGGGCAAGGGGGCATGACTCCTGTCTTTGCTAAGACAGGAGTCATTTCTATGGGGTTTGGGAGTCGAAAAAAATGGCGCAAATCGGGTTGAGGTGAAAAATTTGCCTCAGCCTGACTTGCCCCATTTTTTGGCGCCCAAGCTCCATCTCCCCCTACGCCGGCGCTGCCTGGTGTATGTCGTTTTTTTCCACGCACACCAGGCAGCGCCGGCGGCTAACGCCGGCTAACGTCATTGATTAAATACGGCGCCCGCATGGCGCTTCAGAATGGCGTTAGCCGGCGCTAATTTTTTTGACGCAAAACTGCGTTAGCGCAGTTTTGCGTCAAAAAGTATAAATATGGCCCTAAGTTGTTGCAATAGCAAAATGGATGTACAACACATTGCAAGTGGACAAAATGTAAGGTCTGACTAGCTTTCAAGAGCACAGCAGGTGTCTGAAGTGTCACATTTTACACAAAAAGACGAGGAGGATGAAGAATGTCTCATTGCTGCCATTGATGTGTGGGGTGGTGGAAGATTTGAAGAAAATTAATGGTTTGAGTATTTGAAGAAGGATGAGGATATCAAGTTGATGCAGAAATGCGTGACAGAACGTTGGCCTAAAGAGAGGTCCATACATTTCAATTTACAACCATACTTTAAAGTGTCTGATGACTTGACATTGAAGAAGGAAAAATGGTCATAAGAAGTGACAAGTTTGTACCACCAAGGCAGTTACGCAGCAGAATCATACGTGCTTAGCATGATGGCCATTTAGGCAAAAAAATGACTAAAAGAAAGGTTAGATCAGTTTATTGGGGGAACAGCATGGATAATAAAATTGTTCAGGTGGACAACAAATTCATAATATGTGCCACCAGTGACAAGGCTTCAAAGTTATGTACTCCACCATTTCATCCTTTTGAGTTACCAAGATGTCCATGGTCAAAATTGGCCATAGACTTCATTGGGACATTCAGAATTCTTCCTGAAAGTTTAAAGTATGATATTGTGGTTGTTGACTACTACAGCAAATTGTGGGAGGTGGAGTTTGTGGCAGAGCTGAATGACAAAGCTGTAACGTCGTTTCTACATAAAAGTTTCATTCTAGAAAGGTTCACACCCAGAGGAATTAGTATCAAACAGTGGGATATAAATTGTATCCAGTGAAATGAGAGAATTTTTGTTGGCATGTTGTGTGACTCATAAATGTGTAGACTTGTACCACCCACAGACTAATGGTTTGGTTGAGAAAATTAAGGAAGTGTGCAGGGGGTCATCAAAAAGGGAGTGAATGTGTGTGAATGTGTGGCTAGCATGTTGATTTCACATCGCACTAATGGGGAAACGCATAAAACTCCTTTCAAGATCATGAGGTGCTGTTTACCTTCTTGTCCTATGGTTGCATCATGGTTAAAAGGGTGGAAGATAAAATCGGAACATGAACATCACAAATATAGTGAAATCCTCAAAAAGGTGGAAACATCACAAATGAAAATGAAGGAGAATTTTGACAACAAACATTGTGTGAATAAAACAGGGTCCTGTATTCAGGTGGGGGATTGGATCTGTATCAAAGAGCCAAGTTATGTACACAAAGAAGCATCTAAGTTTAGTGGTCCTGTTAAAGTAGAAGTCGTCAAAGGAAATGCTTTCAGGGTGAAAGGTCATAACTAGTGAAATTTGAGCAGAGTAGTGAAATTGGTGCATAATGATGTGAGTCGCCACCAACTGGGCTAAAAAAAAGCAAGAAAGTGTAAAATCACCAGAACAGATTGAAGAAAACAATGAAAGGCAACCTTTAATTAGAGAAAAGAGGATCATAAGGAGACCTATGAGATATTGCAAGTCGTGCATGTTAGCACATCGTAAAAAAGATAACATTAGAAGGTTTGAAATATAATATGTTATGTTAGGCTATATCCTAAAAGCTTTCAGTAAAGTTTGGTTCTGTTCAAAGAGTTATAGGATACATTGGTGAATGTGATTAATAACCAGTATCGGACATGATAATGGTTTAGGATTTGAAACATTTGAAATTTGTGATTATCATTATATGTATCATAGTTTGTGAATAATTAATGTGTATGGGTTATTCATTAAATATAATATATGAGGGAAGATGTTGTGGTGATCCACTTCGGAGCTCGGTAGCGTTCAGAATGTCCATGAACATTCCGTGTTCTGATTTAGAATGTATAACTTCTGTAACAGGCAGTTGATGCCTGGTGCTGCTAAGGTGGTGACATGAAATAAACATCTCTTGAAATCTACACAACAATGCCTCTTTGTTATTAGAACATTAAATCACCACAAGATGTGGTGAGGGAATTATTGAATAGCCCCAATAAATATTGCTGTGTCCTGGTGCTCTGTAAGGTCATTTACTATGCTTCAAAAACTGAATCAATTGAATATATCATGAAAAATGTATTGTAGAATGCACCGTTTTTGCCACATTTTTTTTCAAATTTTCTTGGGGGGAGAGGGGGGAATCCTCAAGCCCCACTGTAGTGGTCAGGGTGTTTCGCTAGGTACCCTATGGAGGCAGGTCTGACCAAATTTGCCAGGTTGTTTAGGTTCCCAGTCCAGCCCTGTTTACAAACCTCTGTAAATCTGGGAATGTGTCAAAATCCATGGGTGGATGCATGGGAACGGCCATGCTCCAGCCATGGAACGCATCCCAAATTGAAATGTAACGTAACACAGAGCAAGCAGATGTGTTGCATTACATTTCTTTACAAATTCATGCAAGGCCACATAAATTAGGCCTTGCATGGCTTTGTAAATATTACTATGACGCAACGACAAAGCAAAGGCTCCATCAATCTGGGCTATAAACTGAGAGAAAAATCTGCTAAAACCAGCCAAACTCACATCTCACCTACTGATGCACTTTAACACCGGTTCCACAGTGTTTGGGAGCAGGTGCTTGACAGTCATGGGCAACCACAAGAGAGGCAAGGGGGGGTGCTCACCCCCCACCGCACTAATCTTAGGTATAGCCTGGTGTGCAGGCTCACGGTACACTATAGTCGCTGCAGTGTTGCGCTGTCTGCACTAGTACGGTCACAGTCCCTACAATTAACAGTTTGGGATGCTGCGGACTGTGGCGGATGGCTCAAAGCAGGTAGGGGTGGGTCTATGCCCCCTCCTGAAAACATTTCTGCAGACACCCATGTTGACAGTCACTTTAGAAATAAACAGGGAAGTTTGCAGGAATATATTAATGCTTTGCGGATATTTTGGAAGTTGATGTTTTATGCCTGTTTTTGAAGTATGTATATTTTCAGTGTTCTTCTATTGTGTTGATTGTTTCACGCATTTATATAGGCCCTTGTTACCATTAGCTGTATCCATGAGTGTGCATCGGTGAGTCAATTCTATCTAGAGGAAGCGAGAAACACACTCTGCTCAAAAGGTGAAGCAGGTCACTATTGTAAGCTTTTACTTGACTTCTTAATTCTTGCCTTTTGACTTTCCTACCTAGTTCTTTGATCCGGTCCTTAGGCATGTGTTTCTGCTTTGAGGTGCCACTTCACTCCGCTTTCTCATTAGTCTCATGAGTCATTGACGAATACGTCAACTTTGATATACAAAATCAACAACACGCATTTAATTTGTTGAAAGTGGCTTTACATTTGCTTTCATAAATGCTTTAGTGTGTGAACTTAGTCAGGTTCTTTGAGGGTGAAGTAGTGCCCGTGGAACCCCTCCTGAATCACAAAAGTGCAGACTTGGGATGGAGACAGCCAGTGGTCGAAATGCATAAAAAAGTATGGAAATTGAGATCCTGAGCGCAATATGGCGGGGTCAGTGAGTGTGGTGTAAGGTCGGAACCATAGCTAAGAGGAACAGATTTTTCCGTACCTATATTGTTGAACTTTCACCTAGAGGCAACTGTACATGAAATCTGAAGCACACATCTTAAATGAATAACAAATGCAAACAACTGCAAGTTAAACGAACGTTTACAGTGTATGTGACCACCTCCTTCCAAACCGGGCCACTCAAGATCGTCATAACTATGCATGAACGGTTATTCTTTAACAAAAAATATAGTAACTCTTTAGATTAACTTGAAAAGCTTGGGATCGTCGGTTTTAACAGATTCCACCCACTTCAACCTCTAGTGACACCTAGAAAAAGAGATCCTCTACTACCTTCAAACACTTGGGGGCAGATGTACGACCCTGAATTTTGCAACTCACAATTTGCGACTTGTTTGCGAGTCACAAATTGCGAGCCGCAAAACCTTATGTACAACAGTGTACTTTACACTGTTTGCGATTCGCAATGGGGTTGCAAATGACCTACCTCATGAATACTCATGAGGTAGGTCGCAATTTGCGACCCCATTGGGAATGGCCGCCCTGACAGGGATGGTGGCCTGCTGGAGACAGCAGACCACCATGTCTGTGACTGCTTTTAAATGAAGCCGTTTTTTTTTTTTTAAATACAGCCCGTTTTCCTTACGCATTTAAAAATAAAAAAATAAAAGTTTTCTTTTCATTTTTTCAGAGCAGGCAGTCGGACCACTGCCTGCTCTGAAAAAATATTTTCGCTGCCATTCACAAAGGGGAAGAGGTCCCAGGGGGAGCCCTTTTTCCATTTGCGAATGAGTTAGCACCAGTTTGAAACTGGTGCTAACTGCGATTGTTTTGTGACCACATTCAGGGTCACAAAACAATGCTACATCGCGCTGCGACTCTCAATTAGGAAGGGGACGCCCCTTCCTAATTGCGACTCGCAAACCTATTTTGCGATTCGGTAAATAGATTACCGAATCGCAAAACAGGCTCTGTACATACTAAAACGTTTTTTTCTGTCGCAAACCGTTCGATTCTGCGAATTGGGCCGATTGCAACAGGAAAAAGTGGTACATACATGTGCCCCTTACTGACTTTCTCTTCTTCTTGCACACTGTTTTTTAAAGCGTTTATTTGCTGTGCAAGATTCTGTACAGTGTGATACTAAAATTCCTTTTCAAATATCACGTTTTTCACAAGACTGTTAAAAAGCAACATATCTTTTGTTATGCTATGTTACCATCATTTGGATGGTATATTTCACCATGTATATTGTCCAGACGTTCTACCAGCAATCTTTAGTGTGCCCTTTCGCATATTTCTCGGCATTCACATTGGCTGAAGTCACAGGAGTCAGGCATCTTTGTGCCTGGTCTGTGAATATTCTCTGTAGTGCTTGGTGGTGGTGCAAGTTAGTTCTGTTTATGGTCCTAATCTATGGGATGAGCGAGTGTGCTATAGGACATTGCCATTTCTATCAATATCAACTTTCATAAGACATCTCTGGTACAAGTTATCTATTAAGGACTGAGGCTTCCATTTACCACTCTTCATTTGTAGAAAGCAGCACATTTCAAGAGTCTGGTGTGGCAGGAGATATGGTGGAAAGGGGGAAAGTAGGTACTCTGAACTATGTTTAAATATTTGTTCATTATATTATAACATTAATGATCACACTTAAGGTCACTGTCTTCTCTTCTTTAGTTGTCTCTCTTGTTTTGCCTTGTATTCAAGGACGTATAGAAAGGTGCGCAAGTGTTTTTTAACATGGCAAAGAAACCTCTCACATCCTACGAAACCACCAAAGACTCCTGACCTTTAGTACTGCTGTGGTTAATCCAGTGCCACCATCCTTGAGTTCATAGCTAATTGTAAATGTTCACAAATGGCAACCTGCCTATTTATTAGTCATTAGGCATGTGGTTTTGTGACTTCTTGAGAACGGGCTTTGTGCGACGTGACCTATTAGTACATAGGTTGCATCAAAAGTTGTAGGCAGGTTGCAAAAAGTCAGGGTTCCCACTATTTATGACATCCGGTCCAACATTCGTAGATGAATCATATATCCTTTATATGGTCACACTATCACCCATCTCCGGAAACCCACACAAAGGCCCATATTTATGAGGCCCTTGCAGCAACGTTTCATCACTTTTTGTGATGCAACGGCAGTGCAAACCACTAAATCATATTTATGAAGCCATGCAAAGCCACTATGCCAGTGGTTCCCAACCTGTGGTCCATGAACCCCTGGGGGTCTACGAAGCTTCCTCAGGAGATCTGCGACTCCTTCGAAAATTAAATAATCTTTACAGATTAGGTCCCAGCTTTAAGTAATGATTCTGTAGAGGGGTCTCCGCATTCCAATAATAATTCAGTCGGGGTCCCTGGGGTCTCGTAGTGATAAAGTGGGGGTCCACAGAAGTCAAAAGGTTGGGAACTTTGAATTGCGTCATAAATATGGCGTAAGGCAAGGCATGGCAAATTGCTGCATTGTCTTACTCTGCACCAGGGAGGCGTCCCATGGGCACTGCGGTGGATTTTGATGCATCCCCAGATTTACAAGACCACATAAACCAATGGATGCACCAAAACCTTCCGCCTCCCATTGGGAGGCACAATGAGGAGAAATATCACTGTTTCTCCTTGTTTTCTCCTCTTCCTATGTGTGCTGCATTTTGCAACACACATAGAAAGAGGCAAAAGCCTCACTGGATTGTTTTAGGTGAAGGAAGGTGCTTCTTCCAGCATAAGAACAATTCGGTATGCAAAGCAGGCACCCTTGCACCATGGTGCAAGGGTGCCTGCATTGGCGCTAGGCAGCCTAAAGAGCATCAGCTCAGGGGGAAAAGACAGGAATGCATTGTAAGACTTAAATACAGCGCATTACTGCCCTTTCGCTTTGACGCATGGCAGCACAGAAAGGTGACTTGCTGCACTGCCCTGCGCCAAAATCTCATACATATGCCCCTATATCTCAGATTTTTGCTGTTTTAGTAAAAAAAGTTTTCTTGTTGCAGATAATGTATAATAAATGAGGAATATATACTGTGAAAATTAATACATCAATAAGCTGCTTATATTTTCTTAAAAACTCAAATCCTTACACCATTTATCGAAAATCAGCCTACTTTTTGGCTTTACGTAGCACTGCAATTAATGAACATTTCACCATAAAAAGTTCATTTGTACTTAACTGTTCTGCACAGAAAGCTACCTTTCACAGTGTCTGCTAGCTGCAACAGTAACAACCCAAATGTAAAAAGCTTTTGCAACAGAGTAAGTATGTGACCTGTGCATTACACTGAAAAGTTATGTCACAACTAGACCGTACTAAGAAAGACCAGGACATGGTTTTCTACGCTAGTTGCAAGTTTCCGTGTATTATTTGGCTATAAAATATGGATATGAGAAACATTGGGGCAGATCTACTAGAAAGTGCAAATAGGTCCTGATGTGCCACTTTCCTTGCGCCGCCCCTGCCACACCTAACACCATGGTGGCAACGTATTTACAATACGGCGCACCATGGCGCTTGTTTCCACAATAGTGTCATAATTTATGACGCTATAGTGGCACTTTGCTAGTGGTCGCTAGTGCAGCAAACCACTAGGGAGGCCCATAGGTTACTGTGAGCCTGTCACTTTAACCCCTTCGCTGCCAGGCACTTTTTGACTATTTGGGGCAGTTCGTGCTTAGGCCCGCATAACCTTTTCTCCACATAAGCTACCCACGCCAAATTTGCAACCTTTTTTTCCAACATCCTAGGGTTTGTGGGTTCCCCTGGAGGAGACCGAGAAATTAGCCAAAATAAAGCGAAAATGTTTTTTTTTTTAAAGCAAAATGGGAAAAAATTGCTGCAGAAGAAGGCTTGTGGTTCTTTGCTGAAAATGGCATCAACAAAGGGTTTGCAGTGCTAAAATCACCATCTTCGCAGCTTTCAGGAACAGGCAGACTTGAATCAGAAAACCACACTTTTCAACATAATTTTGGCATTTTACTAGTAAATACCCCATTTTTACTATTTTTTGTGCTTTTAGCCTCCTTCCAGTTAGTGACAGAAATAAGTGTGAAAACAATGCTGGATCCTGGACAGCTAAACATTTCTAAAAAGTAGACAAACTTCTAAATTCAGCAAGGGGTCATTTATGTAGATCCTACAAGCTTTTCCTACAGAAAATAACAGCTGAAATAAAAAAAAATTGAAATTGATTTTCTCCACGTTTTACTCTGTAACTTTTTCCTGCAATGTCAGATTTTCAAAAGCAATATACTGTTATGTCTGCTGAACTCTTCTGGTTGCAGGGATATATAGGGCTTCTAGGTGCGTCAAGAACCCTACAAACCCAGAGCCAATAAATAAGCTGCACCTTGAAATGGGTGTTTCATTGTATACCGGGTATACAGCAATTCAGTTAGTGAAATATAAAGGGGAAAAATAGGTATCAAAGAGACCTTTGTATTTCCAAAATCGGCACAAGATAAGGTGTTGAGAAGCAGTAGTTATTTGCACATCTCTGAATTCTGGGGTCCCCTTACTAGCATGTGAATTACAGGGCATTTCTCAAATAGACATCTTTTTTACACACTGTCTTACATTTGGAAGTAAAAAATGTAGAGAAAGACAAGGGGCAATAACACTTGTTCTGCTATTCTGTGTTCCCCTAAGTCTCCCGATAAAAATGATACCTTACTTGTGTGGGTAGGCCTAGTGCCCACGGCAGGAAATGCAACATAAACACATCGCATTTTTACAGTGAAATCTGATGTGTTTTTTGCAAAGTGCCTAGCTGTAGGTTTTGGCCTCTAGCTCAGCTGGCACCCAGGGAAACTGACCAAACTGTGCACTTTTTTAAAACCAGACACCTAGGGGAATCCAAGATGGGGTGACTTGTGGGGCTCTCACCAGGTTTTGTTACCCAGAATACTTTGCAAACTGCAAAATTTAGCAAAAAAAGGAGCCACACATTTCCTTCCACCCAGCATTCCTCCAAGTCTCCCAATAAAAATGGTAGCTGACTTGTGTGGGTAGGTCTAGTGCCCGCGACAGGAAATGCCCCAAAACAATACGTGGACACATCACATTTTCCCAAAGAAAGCTGACGTGTTTTTTTGCAAAGTGCTTAGCTGTGGATTTTGGTATATAGCCCAGCCGGCACCTAGGAAAACCTACCAACCCTGACCATTTTTTAAAACTAGACACGTAGGGGAACCCAGGATGGGGTGCCTTGTGGGCCTCTCACCAGGTTGTGTTACCTAGAATCCTTTGCAAACCTCAAAATTTGGCAAACAAAACACTTTTTCCTCACATTTCGGTGATAGAAAGTTCTGGAATCTAATAGGAGCCACAAATTTCCTTCCACCCAGCACTCCCCCAAGTCTCCCGATAAAAATGGTTCCTCAGTTCTGTGGATAGGCCTATTGCCCACATCAGGAAATGCCCCAAAAAACAACATGGACACATCACATCCCCCCCCCCCAAAAAAAGACCTGTTTTTTGCAGAGTGCTTAGCTGTGGATTTTGGCCTCTAGCTCAGCCGGCACCCAGGGAAACCTACCAAACCTGTGCATTTTTGCAAACTAGACACCTAGGGGAATCCAAGATGGAGTGACTTGTGGGGTTCTCACCAGGTTCTGTTACCCCAGAATATTTTCCAAACCTTAAAATTAGACAAAAAAAAGACTTTTCCCTCACATTTTGGTGACAGAAAGTTCTGGAATCTGAGAGGAGCCGCACACTTTCTTCCACCCAGCATTCCCCCAAGTCTCCCGATAAAAATGGTACCTCACTTGTGTGGATAAGCCTAGTGCCCGCAACAGGAAATGCCCCAAAACACAACATGGACACATCACATTCTCCCAAAGAAAACTGACCTGTTTTTTTGCAAAGTGCCTAGCTGTGGAGTTTGGCCTCTAGCGCAGCCGGCACCTAGGAAAACCTAGCAAACCTGAACATTTCTGAAAACTAGACACCTAGGGGAACCCAGGACGGGTAACTTGTGGTGTTCTCAACAAGGTTCTGTTACCAGAAATAATAGCAAACCTCAACATTTTGCAGAAAAAAACACTTTTTCCTCACATTTCGGTGCTGAAAAGTTCTGGAATCTGAGGGGAGCCACAAACTTCTGTCTACCCAGAGTTTCTCCAGGTCTCTCGATAAAAATGGTACTTCACTTGTGTGGGTAGGCCTAGTGCCTGCGACAGGAAATGTCCCAAAAAACTATGTGGACACATCAAAATTATCAAATACAATACTACCTGTTTTTGCGGGGAGCACGTGCGTTTTTGGTCCTGGTCAACAGCCATCTAGGGAAACCTAGCAAACCGAAACATTTCTGAAAACTAGACACCCGAGAGAGTCCAGGGAGGTGTGACTTGCATGGATCTCCCAGTGTTTTCTTACCCAGAATTCTCAGCAACCCTCAAATTTAGCTAAAACAATTAAAATTTTCCAACATTTCTGTGTGGGATCACTGCACCGGGAGAAATTTCCCACACCCTACATTCCCCTCAGTCTCCTGGTCAAAATAATACCTCAATTGTGTAGGTGGGTCAAGTGTTTGAGCCAAAAATATGTTGAAAATGAGGGGAAAACAAAGCGGGACCAAAATGGCAGTTTGAAAAAAAAAGTTTTTAAGCTGACAAGTGGGTCAGAATTTTTATCAGTATAGATGCGACAATGCTGGGTGGTAGGAATTTTGTGAATTCCTGCAGATTACGGAAGGTTCTAGCACAAAAATGTGGGGAAATGTGTGATTTCAGCAAAGTTGGAGGTTTTCAGGGCATTGTGGGTAAGAAAATGGTGCTGGGTGCATGTGAAGAAGCACACCACCCTGGACTCACCCAGATGTTTAGTTTTCAGATGTGTCAAGATAAAAGATCATAGATTTTTCTACATGGAAGTGTCCCAAAGCCAAAAAAAGTGCAGCCCTCACCATTCTAAGAGGGACGATTTTGAGAGTTAGACAAGCTCTCATGGTCTAACTGTAAAACCAAAACCCAAAATAATCAAATGTCCTCTTGCTTGCTGTGGGATAAGATGTTTTAGTGTGCGTGGGGAGAGCTGAAATACTGTTACCCCCTTCAGTTGGGGTGGGGGCATAATCTTGCCCATACTGGATGGTAGCCACCACCCCACTATTTTTTTTATTTTTTATTTCCTGGCATCTAGTAAGCTTTCTGCTCCCCCCGAGCAGTGGATCAGGGGTAATTGCCCCATCTGCCAACTGGTGGGCAGAACAACTTTGTCCCCATTTATTTGGGGTGGGGGTATAGCTATGCCCCCACCCTCTTTTTAAAAAAAAACAAAATCTTCCCTGGTCTCTGGTGGGCAGATGGGCCTTACAAAAATAGGCTGATCTGCTCCCAAGAGGGGCAGAAATGGCCAACAGTAATGTGCCCCCATAGGGAGCGACCCTTGCCCAAGGGGCTGCCCCCCAAACAAAACAAACAAAACACACATACACACACACCAATCCCTGGTGCCTAAGTGGTTTCTCCCCCCCCCCCCCCCCCCGGGGCAGATTGGCCTAAACAAATAGTCCAATCTGCTCCCAAGGGGGCAGAAATGGCCTAAAATAAAATTATAAAATTACCCCCAGGGGAGTGACCCTTGCCTAAGGGGTCGCTGCCCGTCTGTAAAAAAAAGTTTTTTTTAAAATCCCTGGTGCCTAGTGGTTTCTGCCCCACTTGGGGGCAGATCGGTCTAATTAAAATAGATCGATCTGCCCCCAAGGGGGACAGAAATGGCCTAAAATAAATTTGCCCCCTCCAGGGGAGCGACCTTTGCCTAAGAGGTTGCTCCACTTGTGTGAAACGGACTAAAATAAAAATCCCTGGTGTATAGTGGTTTCTGACCCCCGGAGGCAAATTGGCCTACAAAAATAGGCTGATCTTCCCCAAGGGGGACAGAAATGGCCAACAAATAATTTGTCCACAGGGGAGCGACCCTTGCCTAAGGGGTCACTCCCCACATAAAATGATCCCTGGTGTCTAATGGGTTCTGCCCCCCCCTGGGGGGCAGATCGGCCTAATTAAAATAGGGCAATCTGCCCCCAGGAGGTGGCATCAAAGGCCTAATAATTAATTGCCAAAGGGGCCGCTTCCCATATGTATAAACACACATAAACAAAAAAAAATACTAATCCCTGATGCATAGTGGACATTTCTGCAGCCCGATTGCTTTGATTGGGCTGCAGAAATGCTTTAAGAGACATGAAAGGAAAGGAAAGGCCTTTCCTTTCATGCTTCTGCCTGCCCCCACCTCCTGGTCAGAAGAGAAATGCTTTGCATTTTTCGATGGGAGGTGACCTCTGATGATTGCGCTTAGAGCATCAGACGTCACTGGGGGGGCAAGGGGCAGTCGGGTGGAAGGGGAAGGGATTCCCCTTCCATCCCTGACGGGGGTGTGGGTGGGAGGCCCACAGGTAGGGCACTAGTGCTCCCCCCATGGGTCGGGTGCAGGATGAGCTGGTTTCGTCCTCTGCACACGGGAACCGTGGCCGAGGACGAGACCAGCTCGTACTGGGCACCCAGGGGGTTAATGCCTGCCCGGAGGAGGTGTTAAAAATGGCGGAAAAAATATCACAGTAAATTCTTGTAGATTTCACTGCACCATTTTTGTGGCCTCCCTGCGTAGGAATGCCCCCCCCTTGCATATATTATACCTGGCGCAGGTATAATGTATGTAACCCTATGCGCTACATTATGCAGGGGGCATGCAAAATGTATGAAAAGGGGGCGTTCCCCCTTTAGGGGGGCCGAAAAAATGGCGCAAAGAAATCTAAGAGTTTACTTTGCGTCATTTTTTTTTAGCACTTTAACGCCTGCCAAGAGCAAGCATTAAAAGGAGGCATGCCATTGTTTTTAATGGGCCCCTATGTACTGTTCAGGGCTACCCTGAACAGTACATCAATAGGATTAGAAATTCTGACACTATTGCCCCTTACCCTGCGCCATGGTGCACCGTATTTTAAATATAGCGCACCCATGATGGCCGTAGGGGGCGCAAGAGGCCGCAAGAAAAGTGGCGTGACATGTATTGTAGCACCACTTTTTCTTAAATCTGGCCCTATCTTTGCCAGAAGATCAAGGCTACCTAATCTGGATTCCACTTCCTGCCACTTACTTACACCACCTTACATTTCCTGCCTCTTTATTTCACTCCTATTGGTTCTTTCTCATCCCTGCGTTCTCTATTTGTCACTGTTTTCCTATTGTTCTTTGTTCCTTTTTTCCTCTTTTCTTTCTTTCTCCCTCTTGCTCTGGGTCACATCCTAATGTTTAAAAAAACATAAGAGCTGGTGCCTACCTCCTGCAACCACCAGTACAAATTAAACACTGGTGTTGAAGCAATTTAGATGTACTTTGTGTCGGTCTTTGCCACCTGTGAGCTAAAAGGTGCCACTGGTTACCTTGTCTGACCATTTTACAACCTCCATTACTGATACCGCTGTTTAATTATGCATGCATGTGTTTAACAAAGCTCGTTCCTTTTCAGAGGTACTTCACAGTTGGGTGATGCAAAATGTTGGAGCACCCTGCACAGTATGACGAGCCACCCCTAGGTCTCCTGTAATTCACAGATATTCAATAGCCTTGAGCTGAAAGGGGGCCCTCTGAAATATAGAAGGGCCCTCCCTGCGCCGCTGGGGCTGTATGGGTCCGCGACACCTCATAAGTGATCTGCTGGGATTGTGTGGTTGGTCAGATCACCCTGCAGCTTCGGCTACAGCCATCACACAGAAGCAACACATTATTTTTAGTAGTGGTGACGTAACCGGCAACCCAAGAGCCTTTATGAATTTTAACCACGTATTAACAGAAAATATATTTCACTGCCTGAGTGAAAAGCATGGATTTATTTGTTAGTCTTCCTTTTCATGATATGAAAATGCAAATTATAGCTAGAAGAATAATGAAGTCGCTACAGTTTACAATTTACTCTTTTTATGGCACATCTTTCTGGTGATGCAGAGCATTCGAAACTGTCCCGGACATATATCACTGAACACGTAATCCATTCCGTAAACTTATGAAATATATGTACTTGTGGCAATATATAATTTCCTGTTGCCATAAACTCACTAGCACAGACCTTTTACTGTGTGACCGAAAACTCTCATAGGCCGCTGACGGTCTCGTCTGTGACATGGCGCCCCTCTCCCACTTACAGTGGTGGCTGCTGCCAAAGTCCATCCCTTGAGCCGTAAAAATGCCATCACCACCGTATTTCAAAGGTGCCCTGGCTGGCTTCTAGGTTTCCATGATAAATCCGAAAGAGTAGGATAAGGCCCGGACGTTTTTACACATGGACATGTAGCGCGTGGAAATTGCCCGCTTTTTCTAGGACACTCCTTGGCAGCGGTCAATTAAACATTTGTATAATGCGCTATTTAGCTCAACAAACTCTGAGGGGTGAGTAGTGCACTGGGCCCAGTTCGCGACACGCGCGTGCGCACACACACATTTTTAACCATATTACTGTTCAGGGGAAAAGTGCCATTGCATTGGCACGGGGCTGGGGTTATGGTGAGTGGGGCTCTGGAACCCCTGCTCTGTCTAAGCAACCGCAAGTATCCTCCCACAGCGACTCACCTGGCGCCACCTCCTATGTCCTGGAAAGTTTATAATTGGTGCCCAGGTTTGTAGAGCATCCACGCCTGAGCTGGAAAGCTATATTGTGCAAGAGTTACAACACACCCTGTGTTGGCTGTGTGACGAGGCATGAACATTTGTGTCTCACAGAGGCACTGTGTGAGCTGGCGGTCCTGCACGTGCACACACACATATACACCCATACCCTTTCACTTTCTCTCAAGCTGTATTGCAAATGACACAATAAGAGTGCTTAATTTGTGTCAATGATTGCATATGGTGGCCACCTGCACTCATTTTAGGATTGATGGATCATACTTTGACTAAAAACAAAAGAGGGAATGTTAGAAAAGAGTGAAATATGGAGTAGGAGAAAGATAGGATAGTTGTTACAATTCGAATTGGCAAAGCCAATAGGTTTGGTTCGCAATATAAGTTATGACTTAAATATTAAAAGAGCCTGCAGCAGCGAAAAACAAAACAAAAAAAACTGTTTCTGAATACATTGCATCGGTAAGATAAAGAATGTTATGTGTAATAATTCCTCGTCCTTTCAAGATGTAAAATAGAGCATTATATAGTGGATTGGAAGCGTTCCATAGCAAGCGGAATGCTACACTAAACAGCCATGTGAATGAGCTTAGGAAAGGAAATGTTCCTCTCGTCGGGACCATCGCCCACACTATACATAATTTAAAGAATTTGTAATCAAAGGCCACAATGACAGCTCCACTGTGCTGTCTATCCAGGCCAAAAAAGGGAGAAATCAGGAATAAAATAGTGCTTGAAAGTGAGAGACATGAAGCATAGGGTGATGAAAGAAAGAGGCATGAGGTGCAATAAAGACAAGGGAACTTTTGTATTTGGCAATCCAGGCATTCAGCAGTGCTGCCGATCGGCTGCAGCAACAACTTTGCCCCTTTCCACGTGTTTATTCATTTATTTTCAAATTAAGCACTGCATAACAGGCAGGAAGAGCCATTGTCTCAACCTTTGTGCCTAACTAGCCTCTTACACTGTTGCGGGGCTGGGGGGCACTTGATGCTCTTCTCATAGATAACATCATCAAGATTCACACATTTGCTGGTTATACACAACTCTACTGGAAAGTCTCCTCTGCTTCAGACATCGAACTCCTGAAACACTGCCTACACAACATCCAAATCTGGATGGTCAGCGCCTACCTGCAACTTAACACAACCAACAGAGAATTCCTGTTATTTGCCAAGAACAACAAGCAAGAAACAATATGAACCTGGTTCAATGACATGAGCCTTGGGGGCTTTGAACCTCAACTTTCACTGAATGGCAAATCACCTGGATACACCTGGGACACAGTGTTTTTTTGAGCTGGTGGTTTCCGGTGCTTAGCACCAGCACTTAATTGTCAACACCTGAAAGTATGACAGTCTGTCACATTGTAGTGCTGTTTGTCTATTTTTAGAAATGAGTGCAACAACCATTGTTTATTAATTAAATACACATTAAAATGACTATTACCTGCCACACCAACCATTCTTAATGCTTTGAGGACCTGGAATAGTCTGAATTGTCATGCTCAAAGGAGTGTGATGGTCAGTAGTTGGGATGGTGGCACTGGCAGGGGCAATAGGTTGCTCAAACTGCAGTGACCTCCTGACGGGGGACCTGACACTTAGGCACATATTTATACTTTTTGATGCAAAACTGCGCAAACGCAGTTTTGCTACAAAACGTTTACAGCCGGCTTGTATCATTCCTGAGCACCAGGTGGGCATCATATTTATGAATGGCTCAAGCCGGCGCTAAGGATTGTCTAGCGTTAAAAGAAAAAACGCTAGCTGGGGAGGAGGTGGCTGTAGGGGAATATGGCGATAGGTCACCAGAAATGATGCTAGGCTGCTTAAATTTGGCGTTAACATGCCTAGCGTTATATCTTGACACAACAGCACCAAAATATTACTCCTGTCTTAGTAAAGACAGGAGTCATGCCCACCACCTCAGTAGCCATGCCCAGGGGACAGGTGTCCCCTGGGCATGGCCATTAGACCCAGTGCCATGCAGGGGTGCCCAATGGCAGAGAAAAAAAAAAATCTAATACTTACCTATACTTACCCAGGATGTGATCCCCCATCCTATGGTGTTCCTCTGGGGCGGCTGGTAGTGTTCCTGGGGCTTAGGGTGGGCACCTGTGGGCCCATTCCATGGTGTTTGGCCATGGAAATGAGTCCACAGGTACCTTAATGCCTGGTCTGACACAGGCGTTAAATAATTACATTAAGCAGGCTTAGCGTCATTATTTTTGTCTTCCTCCCACCCGTCTGTTATTTTTGCACGAGGGGATAAATATGGCGCTGATGGTTTAGCACCATTTTTTGGATGGGAACGCCTACCTTGCATCTCATTGATGCAAGGTGGGTTCACGCATACACAAAATGGTGCAACCTCCAATATTTTGAGCTAGACGGGTCTAGTGTCAAAATATAAATAAGTAGTTAACTTTGCACCATCTTAGCATTAAAATAAATGATGCTCAAGCAGTGCAAAGCAGGTATAAATATGCTCCTTAATGTTTTACAAATTAAGCACTGCCGGGACACCACTCTCACCCTCACCCTCAAGGAACACATTGCTAAAAAATACAAAGACGGCTTGGTACCAGCTCTCTTTTTTAAGGAAAAAGAAACTACATCTTCCAGAAAGCAACTTCAGAACTACTGTAAAAGCCCTTGTACTCTTGCTTCTGGATGGTGGTAACCCCATGCTTCATGACATGCCAGACCCCACACTGGCATGAGTTAAGAACATTGTACAGGCCACAGCACATCTCATCCAGGGCCTGAAGGAATATGCTCATTTCACCCTCATGATGATGGAACTGCATAATTTACAAAGTGAACACCCCCATTTATCTGGCAGTCAAGTTCGACATCTCTGGTAGTTCTTGCACAGCTACACCCAGGACACCATCAGACTGCAGACCAAGAAGTGCAAAAGAAAAAATAAAAGGGAGCAGACTTTTCCATCTGTCTTCCCAGGAACTGGAGCACTATCATGTATCCATTTGGACTGCCTGAATGCTGCTCCAATTCAGGAAAGAGTTGAATAATCCTACATCACAATGTATAAACAATCCATAAACCAGCTACCTCTCTTATCATTTGTTGACTTTATGGTGGACTTTGACCATGTACTGCGCCTCGGTCCCTTTTGGCTAGATCTGAACTTTAGAAAAAAACAAATAGATACATACATACATATGGAGTGAAAGCTAAAGAACACCTAACAGGGCTTTCGAATTTCTGTTTACTTTCTGCTCTGGCCGCTTCACTCATGATTTCCAAGAACTGGGGCAGTAAGGGCTGTCCCAGGGTGACCAAATAGCATAGCAATATCCCTGGCTCCACATCGTTTCTTTATACGGTAACATCACGGAGTCGACTTGGTCTACATCTCTGTCCTGTATACTATAAATTATCTATAAAAAACATTTTCCTCCTTAGAATCATAAAATGTCAGTTAGCTCAATTATAAACAGGAAGAGTGCTGGGGAGTGGGCATCACCATGTACTGAGCTCCTTGCCCAAAGCAAGACACCTGGTCACTTGATCTCCAAGTGACCAGGCTCTTCAGCACATCTAAAAGTCTCTAGTAAGTGGTACCTCTTGTACTTAGGGCATGGGTACTGAAGAGGGCCCTCAGGACTGCAGCACACCTTGTGCCACTCTGAGGTAGAATCAATTTACCTACGCTAATTTTTGCAAGTCAAAACTAGTACAATTTGCCTGGGGAACATTTTCTGGTACCTATGGGTACATGACGAATTTGCACTGGAAAGCAACAAAATCCATGTGTTATCCCCCTCTTAGAAGGAGCGGTTCATAATGAGTAGTATTTATATCACCCTGTTCATTCTCAACTCTTGTCTTCAGACTTATCATTTGTTGTATTGCCTATCTCTCTTGTTTCTCTCTTTCTCTCCACCACTCTCGTCCTTGTTGTATTCTTCTCTCTTTCATTTCCCATCTATCTATCTATCTATCTATCTATCTATCTATCTATCTATCTATCTATCTATCTATCTATCTATCTATCTATCTATCTATCTCTCCATCCATCCTGTCGGTCTAGCAGTAAAATGGTGGTTTGCAGTTAACAGATGACATGACCACTCTCATTGGATACCGAAGACCCTCCAAAGTGTCAACAATTCAAAATGAACAAATGAGTCTGAGGCGCAATTCCAGACATGACTCTTTAATTCCCAATTGAAAAATCTGAAACGTTATTTGCTAGGGTCAGTGCTTAAACCTATTGTATGTCTTTTGTTAGGTAAATCAAACAACTGTTTCTACTGAATTTAAGGCTTACCATGGTGGAACATAATATAGATAAAAATATGTTCATAAATATGCATGTAGCCCACATTCCTCATGTGCATATTTAGTGAAATACGTGGAAGGGTAACCTTTCATGCCTAATGCTGTGCTGAAGTTGGCACCACTGCATTGGGACACATCCTTGCAGTCTTGGGACCTCACTGAAAAAGGGTTCAAGCGAGAGCTACAATACAGGCAGCAAACGTGGAAACTCTGGACCATCCGATATACAAAGCAAGCAAGACCATCTGAAGTTCAGAAAGGAAATAAAGACTTGGCTTTTCCCAAATTAAGGATTCAGATAGAATCTGGTGACATGGGATCACAAAACAGAACATATGATGCAAGCATAGGTCACACTACTGAAGATTGCCGGCTAGAAGAAAAGTCATAAACTAGAAAAAATAGGGCACTACTAGGGCTGATTGTGTTCAGTTCATGCCTTGAACTCGATGTTTACGTTTGATGGTTGTCCTGATAAAACATATGTTCTGGCTATTTGCAACCAGGGCGGGCCTTAATTTGCTCCTTCATCCCAGTTTGGATGTACAAAACATTCACATCATGGCAACAAAAACACAGCACGAGGCCATCCATTCAGCCACCAACAATCAATGCTCCTAAAGCAAGCCAGTGAGTACTAAAGCCATGGTTTCTAAACTTCTAAAGTCACATTTCTGTTCAAAAAGGAGTTTGCACAAGGATCAGAATTTTGAACTGTGTGCTTATCACACCTCACTGCTTTACCCTGACAGATTTTGGGAAGTCCTATGGGGCAAAAGTAATAGAGAAAAAGGCCTGAAAAAAGGCACAGCATTCAGAATTTGATGGTTCTAATATGTTTCTGCATGTTATGCCTAATTTCCAAGTGAAAAATTGAAATAGGAGGCATTTACAATTTGCTTTAAATACCTCACCTTTATACTGCTCACTTGTAGTCGGGGTCTTCGAGGTTGTTCGACTAGTGCACAAAAGGATTTGCTATTGTTTGATATGGCTGGATACAGCACGCCCTGGTATAGACACCTTTCAATCCCCACTTGCACACTTAATAACATTAAAACCTCTTCCAATAAAATAAACACATTTCATATTAGATGAACTCACAAAGACTTTCAAGAGCTGACCATCTCTCTTCTCTCCTCACCCTCAACAGTCCAAGCAAGATTTTACAGGGCCTCCTTCACAATTGCAATAGCCACAGCAGGATTGGCGTTGATGGTACTCTAGTCACCAAAAGATCCAAAAGGTATCCACAGAGAAGCTCACAGCAATTGACTAATGTAAAATGATGGTAAACTGTATCTCACTCTTCTTCTTTTCACCACACCCACTGCTGGATAAGAGCACCACTCTGATCACTCAAGCATGAAACTAAATCACCCCCTAAATAGATCTCACTGCAGTTCCAACGTACAAAACACCCTGGTGGTTACATGTCTAATGGCTCTTTGGAAAACATGGATGAAACAATTAGCTCCTGCCCTCCCACCCCATAGCTCTGATTGTCATCTGAACCAACTCACTTTCTCTTACTCGCACACAACCACACACACATGCACGAGAGCAAGCACACTCAACACTGTGAGATGACATCACAAACTCAGCTCTAGCTGACCTTAAACATTTTCCAATAGAAAGCTGGGATCAGCAGTAAGACCACATAGAAAACTAACAGCTCAATTCGTGCAAAGCTATTTCACTCCAAAAGTATGACAACCAAAAACCTCCCCAAAAGCAGATATTCAAACTAAAAAAAGAGATGTACTTCCTGTACTATGTAGCTGCTGCTAGATAACTCTCAAAAGGGACTGCATTGACTGTTTGCAACTTGATCACACTAGAACCACTTAGTGTGGCTTGCAGGGCCTGGTCTCTTCATTTATTAGAAAAGACCACTGCATTGTGGTATATGTGCCTGCTTCACACTTGAAAACTTTAAAACTAGTCTAATGAGCAACCCCATCAGTTTGCAGAGGAAGAATGCCTAAAGTTACACATTCTGTTATGTCATGTTAACAGATTTGTAAAGCATTTAGCTGTCCCAACAAAGGGGCTTCCCAGTGCTAGCACGAAAGGACCAGCCCTCCGCTCTGGCTCTCCTCACTCAGGGAACTACCTCCACGCTGGGGTTGGCAGAACATAGGGAACGAGTAGGGCGATATGATGAAGTAAAATATCTCAAACTGGGCACTGCCTGAGAGTAGAGAATCTTATGAGCAATTCAGAGTTTTAAAATGGATACACTTCTCTACCGGGAGCCAACGTAGCTTGTGCAAAAGACCGGAAGCACAGCATAATTTAGGGAGAGAAAAGAGCAGCCTAGCAGCTACATTTTGAGCAAGCTGTAATTTCTTTGTAGCAGATCTATTAGCACCCAGGTAAAGGATATTACATTAATCCAGACGAGACAAAAGGAGAACCTGGATGATAGTTTGACAGGTGCGGAAAAAAAAAAATAGGTCTGAAGCTTTTCAGGAGGCCAAAACAGGTGCCAGACACTGATTTGGCTTGAGCCTCAAATGCCGGGATGTTATCCATTCATACACCAAGATTCTTAATACTAGAACTTGAGTTTATGTGGGTGCCCAAGAGAAGATGGCCACCAGTGAGATGCCCAAAGAAAGAGAGTGTTGCTTGGGAGAAGAATCTTGGTCTTATTAGAGATAAGGTATAGACAATAGTTCTTCATCCATTCCGCCACCTCAAGTATACCTTTGAGGTATTTGGCCCTGTCATGAGAAGGATTGTCTGATATAGAAGTACAAGCTGAGTATCGTCTACATAACAATATCAACATGAGCCCAACAGATTTCATCATCTGAGCTAAAGGCTGAGTACATATGTTAAACAGTGTGGGACTTAATGATAAACCTTGAAGAACACCACACCAGAACGCATGGGTTTGAGAGTTGTACAGAGGAGAAAAAACCTGAAAGAATGCTCGGAAATAAAGGAGGCAAACCAAAAGAGCGCTGTCTTCTATGCCAATGTTCGTCAACTGAGCGAGTATGATTTGATGGGACACCGTATCAAATGCTGTGCTAAGGATGAGTAAAATCAAGGCTGATGATCCGCCTTCATCCGAGGCACTACTGAGATTCCCAGAGACTGCCAGGAGTGCAGATTCCGTGCTGTGCATAGGTCAGAAGCCATTTTGAGATGTATCCAATTTGCAATCATCCTCTAAAAAGCTGGTGAGGATGCTCTTTTGCAAGACAGGGTAGGAGAGAAATAGGGCAAAAGTTTTCAGGCTTAGGAGCATCTAAAGATGTTTCCTTAAGTAATGGAATTACCTTAGCATGCTTCCAATGACCTGGTTCCGAGGCTGTAGACAAAGAAAGATTAACCATTTCAAGAGTGGGAGGGAACAGCTGTTCCTGAAATTTAATAAAAATATCTGGTGTAAGAGAAATCTTAATAAGATACATCTTAACTAAAATGTCAAGAAGTCTACAAGGAGACTATACTATATACCCTGCCTCTTTGATGTTTTTTGTGCTGATCACCTCTTACAAATCAGCATCTAAGTAGATATATGTCAATCGTCTACGCTGGATTATGTGTCCCACCACAACTGCATGTCATGTTATGAACCAGTTCTGTCCTTATCTATTACATTTTGTCTCAAATGTCAGGGTGCGCTTGTCAAATCATTTAAAACAAATAAAAAAATACATGTGCTAATTATGTTTCCCTCTTTCCTCACTTCCTCTTTCATTTGTCAAAAGCTCTCTCGCCTCCCATCTGTGCCTTTCCTTCTTATGTTTTTTCTCCATTTCTCTCCCTTCTTTCCCCTCTGTCTCTCATTTCTTCCATTTCAGAGTCTTTCTGCAACTAGGTTTTAGCTTGACCAGTTTATTACAATTGCTGACGTATTCGGTTCTCGAAATGGTAACTAATGCCGGCAAAAGCAAAAGGCAAATCAAAAAGCAAATCCAGACGAAGAGCTATCGGACTTAAATAGGGAATATAATTAAACCATTTTGCTTTAAACTCCAAACTACTTTACTTTTCCTTCGCTCACGCGTTATTCTCAATTTCAAGCATCAGCATAAATAGTGATGACAGTGTAACAGATGAGAAATATTTAGGAAGGATAAACCACAACAGGCCGCGCCCTGAAGGTCTCTCGGCGCCTTGCTGGTGCGCTATAAGTCATAGACGGCATGACAACATGTAGTGATAAAGCGCCCAGAGCAGCGCTGCTGATGGTGGTAGAGCTTGGAAGGCGGATTTCGTTTCAAATCAAAGTGTGCATAAGGTTCTTGGATTACACTGGCCGTATGAATCTAAGGGATTTGGCAGAAGGAGGGAGCAGCAGCTACAGGGAAGCAAGCTGCAAGGAGAGGGTTTTAAGAAAGCGACGAGTCTGGCTTTTCTTCGAAAGTAGTTTTTTTGTGAGGCTGATGTATATGAGAGAAATGAAAAAAGCTACTATTGGTAACCATATTTGGACAGTTATTAAAGTCATTTTAGCATCTCCAACTGAGGTGACAAGTGGCTTGGTTTATTAGTGTAAACCCATATTTAGGGTTCTTAAAACATAGAATTACATATAAACAATTATTTACTCCCACATGCTTGTGCATATGGGTATATTTTCTCCTGGTGCAACAGATTGTGCATTCTAGGCTATGGTGTAACGAAACACGGTGGTTCCCCCCTGCAGAATGTGATGAGGGACCCCTGAGACTCCTATATCTCACAGATACACACATCCAGGGGTTGAAATGCAGCCCCATAGGTTGTGGCCACTCACCACCTCAAGGCCTGCAGGTGCCTGTGTTCCTGGGTGGGGTTACCCTGGGAAGTTTGTAGACAGACACACGGAGGTCACAAAAAGTGTCTGGTAGTTATTCTTCTTCTTTTAGTCAAGAATCAAGTGCTTAAGAAGCTCACAGAACATGTTGAGACGCGCAAAACAGTTCTTATTCCCTGCACCGGTATTTCCGACAGATGACCAGTGGCCAAATGACATGGGCTTTACCATAGTGCAATGCTCATTCACACTGTTTTGCTGCTTGCTCGATAAGGGATACCCCATCCCAACATGGAACAAAGGTACAAAGGAAACGTGCAAATTAAATAGACACAGCACCTAACACGAACACAGGGAAACACAGCCGAGGGCCTAAAGAGAGCAACTAGAGATATAAGGTATGAACCACACAGCTAAGACTCATTTAGAGCAACGAGTGGGAGCAGCCCATGGCCCTAAAAGGTCTGACTAGGTACAGGTTCAAAACGCCCCTCTCTCAAACCCCCATAACAAAACGCCCAGAAGATGAGAATTGGTTACATAAAAGGCCTCAACTTCCTCTGTGAGCAATAATGGTGATGAGTATCCCAGAAGAAAAATATGCAATGGGAAACCCAGGGCCAGGCAGTTTATTTGAATTTTTCAGGCACCACTGCAAGACAGACGTATCCCAAAGCTGCAGAATACCCACTCCTAGAGAACATGAGACACACCACCACCTGCCTGCATGCAGAAACAAATAAGACTACTGGACACACTAGGGGAGTCAAGTGACAGACCAAGGTGACCACCACCCCCTACACAACATTCAGAAACCAACATGAAATAGTTGTGGAGGTGTGGGAAAAGGAACCTAGTAATACAGAGCCAGCAAACCATGAGCTCCCATGTCCAGCAGAGAGTTAGGGTACCCCACCTAAAGGTGACACTGGAAACCCAACTAAAGAGGGACACATATGCCACTTTAGAAAAAACTCAGCCCCCAGTCCAGCGCTTGCAAACACAAAAATTAAGTCAGGTGGGGCAAAAGCCCATGCAAGAAGGCACAACCACCCTTTTACCACCAGCAAGTCCTGGGAACCAATGCCAAGTGAAATCCACATGGACAAAACCAGAAAAACAATCACAAGTCCCAATACCAACAGGGAGCGACTGGAGGCTGTAAGAGAAGACCAGAGAATGCAGTCATCCACACAAGGACACAAACATTCTGCCCCAGGCTAAGCTCAGCAACAGTAGAAAGAACATGTCATAGCCCAACACCTAACCACAACCAAGGACCAAGTAGAAGAAGAAAGATCATGTTGGAAGGCAACAACCCAACAGAGAAGGTGAGTCACTCGCAGAGAACATTAACCTGGGGATAAAACAAACATCTCAAAATGGGGAAGAGGTGCACATACCCAACTTCCGCACCAACAAGAAAACTATCAGTGTGCTAGTACATTCATTTTGAGTTTTTTTTAAATGGAGTGCTGTGTTGAGAGTTTGCAATTGAAAAACAAAAAGCTTTGCTGCTCTGAACATGACACCTGCATGGCAAAGCCTCAGTGACTTCAGAGTAGCAGCAACAGTGGCATCTCCTCTGATGTATCAGAGATCTCTGCCAAGTAGGTGGAGACCTCTAAATATGCTAGGCTGCAGTCCACCAGGGCACCGGAGTACACCCCCTAGGCTGCTCCAGCAGAACAGAGTACAACCCGCCATAGGCTAAATAAGGTCTTTGGTCATCAGAGATAAATCTACAGATTATTGCTGAAAATGAATGAAAGGCATATGTACACCTAAGAAAACAGAACACCAACCTAAACTGTAAACAAACTGTGGGATTTCTTCTTCTGTAATAATTCATATGAATATGCCTGATCAGCCAGTACAGTATAGCGACACTGAATTGAATCCTATTCATGTACAACTAGTACTGATTGAAAATCGGTTTATAAGCCTATGTGGACCCATCTAGCAACCAATTAAATATGCATTACTTTCACTGGCTGGTAAAAGAAGCACAGCCACCACAGATCACTTTAGAATTTTAATGTATATTTCAATAGTCTATCAACTCAATCAATGTCAAAAGATTTGGGTAATGTAGTTCGAATGCCCACTGTACAACTCACCAGCTCCGTGCAAGGAATTTCACAGCTACATTAAAAATAATATTTTTTACTTTGGGTGCTCCCCCTTTCCTGTATTAACAAAGCAATATTTGAGGCCATTTGTTGTAATCTGGTGTCCATGTTTTATCATTGTGATGACACCGTAAAGCAGGTCCTTGCATTGACTTTAAAGAAGCACCAGCCTGGTCTCTCATCATGCTAAAAAAAGAAGCTCACATCCAAAGAGACATCGTCACTGTAAAATCCTCAATTCACCCTTGTGAACGAAAGAAAATGCAAAGTGCTACAGCTCACTCAATCAGACATATCACACACCACAATTATCACTTCAGACTAGGGCCATGCAGAGGTCCTCCATTAAACCAATAACAATTGTCACTAAACAGACCAATCATTATACAGGCTTGACAAAAGATGAGTGACTATTGTGACACCCGTGAGTGAGGAAGTCCACAACATGCAGAAAGGCAATCTTAGACCGTCAAGTGCTGTACTCGACCATGCGCCCTTAGAAAATGCATTAGACAAATTCTGGCAGCATAACAGAACAGCGTGAATCATGAAATCTTGATGGGTTTGATCTGTAGGCACATCACACACTGCCTGATGGAGACTGTAGCCTTTGTTTCCTCTTAATGCTGTCCCTAGCATTGTACTTCTAGTTATTTTGAAGAGGTTCAGCACTGAGGCTGGGATTGGATAGTGCCTGATACACACTCATCGAAAGCCGCTTTCTGAAGAGGATAGTACAAGTGTCCCTGTCTAGAGCACAGTTACTTAGACTGTGGCTGGGATGGTCCAAATAACAATGACCTATCAGGTAACAGCTAACTCTCAATATGTGAAAAACAAAAGAACCAACACGGATAGAAGGTCTCAGAGTGACTGCAGCAGGACTTTCAGGATGCTGGCGTGAAATATCAGAAAGTAAGACTAGTGTAGGAACTTATAATCACTCGACTACCTATTTATTCCTCTTAGTGAGTTAAGCACCCACTATACATATCTGTCTGTAACTTACATGTCAATCGTGCTTTAACTGCACATGATCTGAGAGTCACAGAAACTAGTACTAGTCTGCTCTTCTGAATATGCGCTGCAGGGAATGGAAAATTGCACTTCCAGAGTTCTGTAAGAAAGGGAAGCTTGCTTTGCTTTTGCAGTACTGTACCTGTGCCAGGAGAAAGCACAGCCTGCATTGCTGCTGCCTGATTTGTAAATGTCCATTGATGGATGAAACTTACTCTGCTGCTGTGCCTGTCCTCTGAAGGAGGAAGATGTTGCTGTTTCTACCCTCTATTCCTATTCTGTGAAGATGGGATGTTACCACTGCTTGTGCTCCATCAAGTGAAAGAATAAAGGATGTATTGATTGCTTTTGAGGAACATGTCCTGTGAGTCAGGGACTGTTTCACAATATTTGATGTGAGAGATAGAGTCTTATAGTCGTGAGGAAGGTGCTCGACTGATAGAGGGAATATTCGAGCTCCTAAATATGTTGATGGAAAAGAGGAGCCAGGTGAGTTGCTTGATCCTCCTGTTTTTAATCTTGTGGTATGCAGGCACCAGAAAAACATTTTTATCTCCACAACACACAATTTTAATATAAATCTGCCAGTTTAAAAAAGGAAGAACACAAATATTCACATGAGGGACTTCATCCAAACTAGGTAACCCATAATTAAGAAACTATAGCCAGCGAACAATAGTAAATGTGAATGCTTTCCATTGCTAGATGTGGAACCCACTGATGAAGCATTACACACTTTGTAGATTAGGAGTGATCATCCAATATTAGAACATGAATAGGTTTGGATATTTCTTCCATGTGCGTTGTACTTCTTGTGTCTTCATATCTGTTTAGAGAGAGTGTACAACAGTCTTTAAACTTCACTCATTCCTGCTTTAGTGTGTTCATTACCAGTGTTGGCTCTGGTCTCTATGTGTAAGAGAATTTTGGGATTTTCCCCCTGCTACTGAAACCTGTCCTTTACTTATTATTTGTACTAAGAAAGATTGCACTGCTTCTCTCCATGTAGTACTTTTCCTGCAAAGAATGGTTTAAAACTTTTCACTACACACGGAACAAAACAATTTATATTGCCAATGCTTCTTTTAATGCATGATGTAAATAAAAGAGCAAACCCTCACAAAATAGGTGAACAAAGTCTACCTCTGGTTTTACATGAGAAATAAGCATTTTTGAAAGGACCAGATGTATTTATAAAACGTTAAAACATAGTTAACAAATGTGTCCTTGTCATGTATAACACCTTTGACTAATTCTGACATTTTAGCCAATAGCACTTTCATGTGGGGTTTTAAGCCCATAATGACTCTGTTAAAAGCACTACAAGCCCAACAATAGGACTAATTGTTGGCGAAAAATCCAGAAAGGCTGATGATATTGTATGTCAGAATGCCACTGGCAGACTTGTAACATGCAAAATAAAATTTAGTTTACGACTTTCTGCTTTTTTTTTCTTGCATGCTGTAACGGGTTATAGCATTCCAGTGGGTGAGAGGGCAGAGATAGCCTTTCAAGTGCATACAGTAGCATCTCACTGTTTATGGCCTAACATTAACACTTCTGGGAAAAACTACCAGCATGCAAAAAATACATTATTTACCAGAAGAATATGAGCTGCAACAGCCAGTCTTGTCTAGAAAGACACTGAGAAAGTAAAAACAACGTGCTGGCGCTCTTCCCAAGACCATCTTTAGCCGTGTAGTTGATGTGATTTAGGTGGAACACCTGCAACAGCACTGTGATGTGCTCTCCTGTGAACAGGTGCAGCACTTGCTGCAGGTGTTGCCCTGTGAGGACCGCAGGTGGTTTCAATCACTTTATAATTTTCCAGCTCAAGGTCCTGAGAGTAAAGATGCAGGAGAAGTTGTGTGGGGCTGGTGGACCATTTTACCTTATATTTTACACATCTATCCAGATTACTGACTGTGTGTCTGCTACTACAATAAGTCTCTGTCGAATTCCAGTGTTGCTGAATATCAAGGCTGCCTAATCATGATTCCACCTCATGCCTCTCTCTTCGGCACATATTGGTAGGGAAATGATGTAGGGCAGCTCTGCCAGTCTTCTTACTGCGCTCCCCTGCATCATTGTGAAAGGGCAGGATTCACCGTATTTATGAGATACAGTGCATTTCTGTCCTTTCCCCTGCGCTGTTGCACAATTGGCTGCCTAGCGCCAACGCAAGGCAGGGTGTCTGCATTGCATGCAGGATTGTTTTTGTGCACTTTTGTGCACAATAAACAATCACAAGAGGTGTTCTCTTCTTTCTATGTGTGCTGTGAAATGCATCGCCCCTGGAAAGAGGAAAAAACAAGGAGAAATGAAAATATTTCTTCTCGTTACACCTGCTCTGAGGAAGCGTAACAGTATGGCGCTGCCCCAGGTTTACGTGATCTAGCAAATCTGGGGTAGCCTCAAAATCCATGGCTGTTGCGCGGGAAAACCCACTGCAACACACTTGGAATGCCCCCGGCACAGAGTAATCAAACTCAAAAACTTCTGCTGCTTTGTCCTACTCCATATCTATGAGGCCATGCAAAGCCACTCAAAATGGCTTTGCATGGCCTCATAGATATGGTTGAGTGGCTTTTGCCACTGAAGCATAAAAAAATATTACCCTCTGGTGGCACAAGCCTCTCATAAATATGCCCCCTATCTCTTTACTTCACTGTGGCAGTTTCTTTTTTATCTCTACTTTTTCCCCTACATCGATGTTTCCCTATCTTTCTCTTCCTCCTTCTTTCTCCCTTTTCTGCCATCCTCTCTTCCTTTCTGCTGGCACCCACCACCTGCAACTACGTCACACATTAGGAATGCCAGTCATTAGCGTAGCAAGGATGGCAAGGGCCCTGGTGCAGGCAAAGAAATTGACCTCTTGGGCTGCTGTTGGGAAAGTAAAATATAAAAAATTGTCGGGGTTCGATGGGCCCCTCAGGTCTCTATGGTCCTGCGCCACTGCACCTGCTGCACCAATGCAAGTACTCCTCAGCTGCCAATCGAATCGTACAAAACTGATCTGCAACAGATCTCCGACGGCTCGGGCCCCCGAATGGTGGGCCACACACAATCAGTCCCCAGATGGCTTTTGACAGTGACCTTGTGCTCTTTAACCTGTAGGTGCCTATGAACCATCCTCAGACACTGGGATAAGTTCACCGGAGGCCAAGTCTGTAATCAGCGCTGTGTATCCTGTGTTTGGCCAGTAGCCGGCTGCTGCTCTGACATCACCCTGACGGTTTGCCAGAACAATTTACTCTTTGCATTAACTCTGGAAAAGTAATGTTTCTACCTCTGTTCGGGCGAAACAGCGCTTGGCTGCATTTGCATCGCCTCTGGGGAGGCCTGGTTGCTTCTTATGAGTGGAGCATTGTCCTCCTGTTTACCTCTCTCAAAGGAAGTGTTTGTTGACACAGTCTGCCGCTCAATCATATTTATTATAAAACACTCTGGGAAGCCTGCAGGCTAAAGTAAGCAGACCCTCAAAGCAGCATCTTACTCATCGGGAGCCAGGGGCCAGGCAGACAGTGGGAGCTCAGGTTTCTGCACTCTCAGAGATCTGCGTAATGCCACTGTCAGACCTCACAGGAGGCAAAAGGTTGCATGCGGAGAACGCTGTGTGATGGAGGGGGAGGTGGGGAGACCCCCGGCTTCCTGCCTGCACCACCTGCCCAGGTAGGAAGGGAGGAAAGCTCTGGTTGAGAGCAAGCAGTGGAGAGGAGCTGTACGCTCCGGGGCAGACTTCCGCCTGCACACCTGGCACTTTTGAGTTTTAACCTTTTAATTTACGTCACTCAATCTCTGATTGTTATTTTTCAATAACTGTATGTTCAGAACGAGAACTAGACCGAGGCAGTTGTTGGTACAGTTATCTGAAGTGGTTACAGTCGCTTAACCCACGCGTCCTGTATCACACGTAGCTTATCACATTTCACACAACAGGGGATGCCCTGGTCGTTATTAAACTGAGCCATTGCCTAACACAGAAAACACACACACGATATCAATTAGTGGTCATTAAAGAGACCCACAGAACAATAACATAACAAGACAACATGATAGCACATTAAAACACAATAAAATAACAGACCACTCCAACACACCGCCACAGTTTAACAACAAACATAACAGAAAGCAATATTCTTACACTACATGAAAAATAACACAACAAATACAAATCACCAATACAAAGCACAAACAAAATCTAAAACAACAACATACCAACCTACTATGACAACAATGACACAACATAAAAATGGCATATTGACACAATGAACAAATTAAAAACACATAAGAAAGTAACAACACATAATAGCAAAACAATACACCAGCCCAAAAACACACCAACCACACCACAATGCAAGTGTTATTGTGTAAAGGCATTTATATGCTGTATTCTGGTTTTATATTTATGTGTTGTGTTTGGTTATGTTACGTTCTGCTGCAGTGGTGTGCTGATGCTTTGTGTTTTGGTACTGTGCTGTTGCAATCGTGTCCCTATTTTATTATTATGTTTTGGTGTTCAGTGACAGTTGAGGTACGATGTTGTGTTGTAACTTTATTGTGTTATGTTTGGGTTGTGGTCTGCTGTGTTTATTTCATGTACTCCGTTTTGCAATTGTGTTGTGTTGTTGCCATGTTGATATGTTGTGCTCTTCTATTATGATATTGTTTAGTTGTTTTTTCCGTACTGATAAGTACTGTATTTTACACTTCAACAACGCTAACTACCGATGTCCATCTGGACAAAAATGCACCAAGCACTGAAAATAATCTAGTATTGTACGTTGATCATCCAGCGATGGATATCCTACAGCCTTGTTAAGTGGAATACCATGAAAACTAAGGCCCATATTTATACTTTTTTTGCACCGCATTTGCGTCATTTTTTGATGCAAAAGTGGTGCATATTTTAGGCCATTTCTGCCCCCCCTGGGGGCAGATCGGCCTATTGTTATTAGGCCGATCTGCCCTCGGGGGCAGAAACCTCTAGGCGCCAGGGCAATTTTTTTTTGTGTGTTTTTTTTTTTTTTTTTTTTTTTTTTTAGAGATGGTTAGCGACCCCTTAGGCAAGGGTCGCTCCCCTGGAGGGGCAAATTGTATTTAGGCCATTTCTGCCCGCTTTGGGGGCAGATCGGCTGATTTTAGGTCAATCTGCCTACCCACACAAGTGAGGTACCATTTTTATCGGGAGACTTGGGGGAACGCTGGGTGGAAGGAAATTTGTGGCTCCTCTCAGATTCCAGAACTTTCTGTCACCGAAATGTGAGGAAAATGTGTTTTTTTAGCCAAATTCTGAGGTTTGCAAAGGATTCTGGGTAACAGAACCTGGTCAGAGCACCACAAGTCACCCCATCTTGGATTCCCCTAGGTCTCTAGTTTTCAAAAATACACAGGTTTGGTAGGTTTCCCTAGGTGCGGCTGAGCTAGAGGTCAAAATCTACAGGTAGGCACTTTGCAAAAAACACCTCTGTTTTCTGTCAAAAAATGGGATGTGTCCACGTTGTGTTTTGGGGCATTTCCTGTCGCGGGCGCTAGGCCTACCCACACAAGTGAGGTATCATTTTTATCTGGAGACTTGGGGCAACATAGAATAGCAAAACAAGTGTTATTGCCCCTTGTCTTTCTCTACATTTTTTCCTTCCAAATATAAGAGAGTGTGTAAAAAAGACGTCTATTTGAGAAATGCCCTGTAATTCACATGCTAGTATGGGCACCCCGGAATTCAGAGATGTGCAAATAACCACTGCTCCTCAACACCTTATCTTGTGCACATTGTGGAAATACAAAGGTTTTCTTGATAGCTATTTTTTACTCTTTATATTTCAGCAAATGAATTGCTGTATACCCGGTATAGAATGAAAACCCAATGTAGGGTGCAGGTCATTTATTGGCTCTGGGTACCTAGAGTTCTTGATGAACCTACAAGCCCTATATATCCCCGCAACCAGAAGAGTCCAGCAGACGTAACAGTATATTGCTTTCAAAAATCTGACAATGCAGGAAAAAGTTACAGAGTAAAATGTAGAGAGCAATTGCAGATTTTTTCACCTCAATTTCAATATTTCTTTTTTTCAGTTGTTATTTTCTTTAGGAAACCCTTATAGGATCTACACAAATTACCCCTTGCTGAATTCAGAATTTTGTCTACTTTTCAGAAATGTTTCGGTGTCTGGGATCCAGCATTGGTTTCACGCCCATTTCTGTCACTGACTGAAAGGAGGCTGAAAGCACAAAAAATCGTAAAAATGGGGTATGTCCTAGTAAAATGCCAAAATTGTGTTGAAAAATTGGGTTTTCTGATTCAAGTCTGCCTGTTCCTGAAAGCTGGGAAGCTGATGATTTTAGCACCGCAAACCCTTAGTTGATGCCATTTTCAGGGGAAAAAACACAAGCCTTCTTCTTCAGCCCCTTTTTCCCATTTCTTTGAAAAAAACGAATTTTTCACTGTATTCTGGCTAATTTCTTGGCCTCCTTCTGGGGAACCCACAAAATCTGGGTAGCTCTAGAATCCCTAGGATGTTGGGAAAAAAAGGACGCAAATTTGGCGTGGGTAGCTTATGTGGACAAAAAGTTATGAGGTCCTAAGCGCAAACTGCCCCAAATAGCCAAAAAAAGGCTTGGCACCTGAGGGGGAAAAGGCCTGGCAGCGAAGGGGTTAATATATAAATACCCTAAGTAAAACTTTGTGACCGATGCGCGGTTCAATAGATCAACTAATTAATATCCAATGTTGGTGTGCGCATCACTGATACACTCACTTGGGATGTATGTGCACAAGTGATGCACGTGTCTTTTAAATTTCACAGGTGTGCGTGTGACCGATATGCTAGCAAAAATCTTCCAGATTGCTTACCTTTGGAAAAAAGGTGGCAGCACATCGATATGTGTGTCTGCGTAATACCGTCACATGATGTGCGTATCACCAATACGCTAGAAACAATCTTTAAATAAAATGGTGGCACGTTGATACGTGCATCCACGTCACGCCGCATGGATGTGCTCAGCCACAGATAGATGACGCGCTGAGTTACGTCAAGATGTGCGTGTGTTGACTACAGCTCAAGGATGCTCATGCACACCGTCTCTCGGTCTGTGCTTCTCTGCACATTGTCAAAACATCCTGCACCATTACCACAGCAGCAGGCACAACGCCTCTGATCAGCAAGGAGACATGCAAGAATAAGACTAAGACTGAGAATAAGAACAAGAACAAGAAAAAGAAAAATAGGAATATGAGGCCTTCGAAGAAGAAAAATAACAATAAGAATACAATTAATGAAACTAAGAAAGTGAATGGGAATGCAACTGGGAATAACCATGAGAATAAGATTAAGAATAAGAAAAAGATTAAGAATTTAAGTAATGGAAGAGCTTAACTGTACCTGAAAGAAATGCTTCATCTTCGAAAGATTGTTTTTGTTGGGATTGTTGGGTTGTTCTCATGAATGCAACACTGCCTCGGGCCACATCTAGCTGCTAGGAAAACAAGGAACACCGTGGAATGCACTGCAAGGCAGTCTCAGTTTTGGGAAGTTACTGAGGAAATAAACAAGCATTCATGTTCCCCTCCACGAGCCAAAATTAATATCCATTAGCTATCATAAATAACAATCCCAAATGATAACCATAACCATACCAAAACAAGCGTTTGCAATGCAACATGTCTCGCGTTTGCTCATGTTAGAGCTGATAGCGTTGTAAACTCCTAACCTGACTTTTCACCTATCGGGCAAAAGTGCATTTATGTACATAACCCGAAAAAGTGAAATTAACTATGTAAAGCGCTCGGCTTCTGCCAAGCGAGATCGCGCTCGTAAATTAGTGAACAAGAAGTCCACGAGCCCGATGGAAAACAGCGAGCCTCGCATGTTTTCTGTACTTGGTTGCTGCGCTCGAGGAGGGCTAGCTATCGTAAAAGGCATGACGTATGCGTGTCTTTGACTAATGAAAGCAAGCAGATTTTATTAGGCAAGCCCACGAACCAATAAAAAACACTGACGTGACGTGGACGGGGCTTCGAGCCCTTTTCTAAATACTAAAGCGTCTCGCTGCGATACGCATGCACGAGCGCATGCAACGCAGGCTCGACCCTAAATAACATTAGGTAGGTATCGACTACAATATAACATACACAAATATATTTAGAAAAAAAATCGATACCAAGTACGCTTTAGTACTATCTGCAAATAATGTTTCACAAGAGGCAAACATGAACAATCAATAAAATAAACAGCAAGAAAAAAATCAACTTTATGAACGGGATGGGCACGTGGTAAGATATCCCTTTAAAAAAACAATTAAAAACTAAGAACTTTTATGCTACAAGCATGAAAATGCCACAACATTTGAAGCATATCTGTAATATCTAGCTGTTAACAGCTCTACTTCTACAGCAGACACAACTGTTTTTTTGGGGTCTTGGTTGCATCAACTCTCTATGAGTGGGTCCACCCATCCATCAATCCATCAAACCACCACGAATCCACGAAAATCTCTCTCTCTCTCTCTCTCTCACTCTCTCTCTCTCTCTCTCTCTTTCTCTCTCTCTCTCTCTCTCTCTCTCTCTCTTTTTTCAGAACAAATAGCAATATATCTTGGGCTCGCCCCGGACTCCCACCTAAATTTACCAAAGTTGTTGCAGTACATTTAACTTGCATACCTGCCAACAGACCCAATTCAGACAGGAGATGCTCGATTTTTTAATCCAAAAATTGCTCTGTTTTAGCTGCCTTCTGCCTAAAATTGACTCTGTTTTAATGTTAGTCAATGGGGAAAATAAATTGACTGATTTGTTTTCACTTTTTCCTCTTTCTTCCTTCAAAATTTTAGCATCTGTAAACTAGTAGGGGAAAGCAGTACAGAACCATGCTAAATATGGCCTGGTGTTGCCCTCTTACCCTAGGCTGGCACATTAATAGGCTGCTAGTGCGTACACACACCCTTGCACCATACTGCAAAGGTGTATGCATGCAGTCTAGCATAGGTTTTGTACCTGAAGGATTGCCGTCTAGTTCAACATCCTATGCTTAGACACTTCTATTTACATTTGCCATCTTGTGTGTGTGTGCTGTCCATTGCATTACACAAGCAATTAGTGAAATGAATGGCGAAATAGATACATTTTTCCTTATTAACACCTGCCTCAGCGAGGGTTTATTTTTGGACTCAATTCCAGAGCTTGTAGATTTGAATTTGCATCAACAACTATGGTTGGTAGTGTTGGAATGAGCAAGTACTACCCATGAGAATGCCCCCTTGATGCAAATTAATGTCTCGCTATTTGCACTACTTTAAGGGCAACTTACTGGAAAGCAAATTCTTTATCAAGACTTTGGACCACTTTGCGTCACTTTGTGTGACTTTGTGGCACTTCGGTTTACTCTCTCTCTCCTATGGCCATTGAAATTTTTTTTCTTGTTGATTGTACAACACGTGTGCCATTATGCTCTGGATAGGCTTTTATTGGCAAACACATTAACAAATAAATAATCTTGCTAAATTCCACCATCATGTTGGCCGCCAAAAGACCTACATACCATGTTCTACCTAAAGCTACTGTGACCTAAATATTCAGAAAGACGGTGAAGAGGAATGATAAGGTTGTCTTCTTTATCTTAGTTCAGATTGACCAAAGGCATCAACATCAAAAGTGTTGGTGGTTCTAGATGAACAACAAATGAACGCTGCTGTCTCGATGGCCACTGTAGCGTACAGTAAAAAATCATGCACCCTCAAATGGCAGCCCATACTCAGTCTGCTGTGTAAGCTGAGAAATACCTCAAGCCTCGCTTTCAGGGATACACACCGAAATGCAGATCACCACCAGAGTGTTTTTTTCATACAAGCCTCGCACACACAATGAGGCATGTGATGCCAATAAAAAACATTGTAGATCTTCTGTCTGTTAAGCCTCTGCAAGAGATCAGAAACAGAAATTCCCCACCATAATTATGTCTCACAGACCCAAATTGTGGTCTCAAAACAGAAAATTCACGATTTTTTTCTGGGCGTGAAATGTGCGACGCGTTCATTCCAGTCGTTGCAACTCTTCCTAACCCTGGAGGAAGGTGAGCTTTAAGCCAGTATTATGTCCCAGAAGTGTTTTTGCTCATTCTACGAGAACATATGATTGCTGTTTCTAAACAATTATATTAATTCAAGTCACTTTGTGATTTTTTGCCAGAAATCTTTATCCATTTTATGACATAGACATAGAGAAAGCAAATACTACATCAGCATAAACAGTACTACACAGAGCGTAGATATGACATGTAACAGCATGGGGTGTCGTACATTGAAAAGGGGACACCCACTTCTCAATCCACTATAAAGGTCTTTGACAGGAGGAGTTGTGGTTCCTAAATAAAAGACACTGGGGGTCATTCTAAGTCTGGCGGGCGGCGGAGGCCGCCCGCCAGACTTCCCCCCTCCAAAATACCGCTCCGCGGTCGCAAGACCGCTGAGGGTATTTTGGCTTTTGCACTGGGCTGGCGGGCGACCGCCAAAAGGCCGCCCACCAGCCCAGTGCAAAAACCCTTCCCACGAGGACGCCGGCTCAGAATTGAGCCGGCGGAGTGGGAAGGTGCGACGGGTGGAGTTGCACCCGTCGCGAATTTCACTGTCTGCAATGCAGACAGTGAAATTCAAAGTGGGGCCCGCTTACGGGGGCCCCTGCAGTGCCCATGCCATTGGCATGGGCACTGCAGGGGCCCCCAGGGGCCCCACGACACCCCATACAGCAATCCTGTTCCTGGCGGGCGAACCGCCAGGAACAGGATGGCGGTATGGGGTGTCTGAATCCCCATGGCGGCACAGCGAGCTGCGCCGCCATGGAGGATTCAGAAGGGCAGCGGAAAACCGGCGGGAGACCGCCGGTTTTCCTCTTCTGACCGCGGCTGAACCGCCGCAGTCAGAATGCCCTGCGGGGCACAGCCAGCCTGTTGACGGTGCTCCCGCCGACCCTGGCCCCGGCGGTCTAATACCGCCGGGGTCAGAATCACCCCCACTGTCTGGGTAATCCAGGTCGAACAAGAATTGCTATTTGAAAAATTATGTGTTTCGAGGAACCCGTAAACCATATACATATGTGGCTACAACTAAAAATATTGCTAACCATAATACAGAGCTATCAACAAATGCCAATTCTCACAACCCTATAAGTACAAAACAAAAGGAAAATAGAGAAAGAAATTCATGATCTAACCCCTACTGAACAGCATATCATATTAAGAATGTATAATAGAAAGTGTTAACCATAGGGCTGCAGCACCAGGCTTTAGGTTTCCAATGAGGCTGGTGGTTCACCCACCAGTCCGTAAATTCAGAGCATCGTACTTACCCTCAGACGGCAGGGAAAGGTTGTTCCCTATTAAAGAATACAGGGCCATATGTACGAAGCCTTTTGCATGTCGCAAACTGCGAAAAACGCAGTTTGCGGCATGCAAAAGGCCGAACGCGAAGCTCATCCCCAAATTGCGAGTCGGTACCGACTCGCAATTTGGGGATGCGACTCGCAAATAGGAAGGGGTGCTCCCTTCCTATCTGCGACCGCATCGCAATTCAGAGTTGCTTTGTGACCGCGAATGCGGTCGCAAACCAACTCGCAGTTACCACCAGTGTCACACTGGTAGTAACTCATACGCAAAAGGGAAGGGGTCCCATGGGACCCCTTCCCCTTTGTGAATGCCGAAAAAAATATTTTTTCATAGGAGGCAGAGTGGTCCTATGGATCATTGCCTACTGTGAAAAAAACGAAACCAAATGGTTTCGGTTTAGTTTTCATTTTGCAGCTCGTATTCCTTTAAGGAAAACCGGCTGCAAAATGAAAAAAAAAAAACTGCTTTATTTACAAAGCAGTCACAGATATGGAGGTCTGCTGACTACAGCAGGCCACCATCCCTGTGAGTGCAAGGACTCTATAGCGAGTCGCAGAAGGTGTCTGAGACACCTTTCTGCATCCAATTTTGCGAGTTGCAAATTGCGAGTCGGTCAGACTCGCAATTTGGAAGTCTCAAAATTGAAGTATCCTACATCTGGCCCACAGTTATTAAGGTCTATGAAAGCGTTCCCATGTGCACTCAAAATGGGACACTTGATCATTCATCTTATAGGTTGTTTGTTCAGTAGTCTCTTCCAGTCTTCCAGTGAATGTTGCACTCATAGTTTATCCTGCCATAAGGTTACATGAGGCGAATACAGGTTATCTATGAGCATGCTCAAGAAGCCTAAAATAACCCCTTCAAGTTCCCCAAAGTGTTAACATAGTTCCTAAGAAGGGAGATCTCCAAATTAATAGGATTCTTGTCTAGCCTCCTCTATATCATGATGCAACTCTCAGTATATCCACCCTTGTGAGTCAAAAAGGTGAAACTGTGTTGCTAGTGTGTCAAAGACTTGCATTGTGCGTGCAATAACTATATGATCAAGCATTCCTATTCAGTCCTGTTATGCCTGAGTTGCCACAGTGGTGTTGATCCATGCAGCCAGGGATTTTTGTTTAGGAGTTTGTGTGTTGCCTGCCAAATGTGTTGCATGGCTGTAACTATTGTTTTTTCAGGTTTTGTCTCGGAGCCCGTTGCTGCATAGGGCATCAATACTATGCTCACTACCCGTTGTCACATTCAATGTATATCCATGAAGGGATTTCCTCAGGAGGTGCAGAAAAGTAATATAGTTGCTCAAGGTGGTTGGCAATCAGATATGTTCTGACATAGGTTAGGCACAACCCCACAAAGTCTGTAAGATCATATAGTTTGCACATTTTAAAATGTTGGTCTCTGATTGCCCCTTCACTCTCCCCAGTTTTTTACCATAGTATTGATACGAGAGATGAGTGTTCTCTCTACTATTAGTGATCATTCCTAGCTGTACCTGGGATCAAACATCTGTCGGGATGAAATGGAGATGAGTAATGCAGTTGGACCCCTAACGAAGCCATGGCGTCCCTGTAAGCCCTTGAGGCAAAAGCGGGATCCCGTTCCAAGTAGAAAGCTGCAACCGCATATGCACCGATAAAGACTCTCAAATCTTTACTAACAGTTTGAGGGTCAGCCGAGCGTTGTGGCCAAACCCACAGAAATCTGGAGCATGAGTCAACAGCAATTAGGATGTATTTGTGTGCACTATCTGGTGTCATGGGACCCCAATGATCCAAGTACACACATTGTAATGTGTTTTGGGAAATTAAGAGGGGTGTCTACGGTGGCTGTTTCACAGTGGACCCTTTTATTACCTGGCAGATGTCACAACAAAGGACATGCTTCTTGGTCTGTTTGTATAGACCTGACCACCAATATCGTGATTGTAATATTGAAATTGTAGCCGCTACACCAGCATGGGCAGAAGCAACTCCCTCATGCTCTGCTTTTACTAATGCAGGTCTTAGTTCTTTATGGGGAATTATTCGTACTCCCACACCAGATATTGTTACTTGTGCATCAAACAAGCCTGCCATCCAGTAGGGATATTTAGCAGGATATGCTTTAGGAAAAAGCATGCTGTCAGCCGAAGCTTCAACGACTGCCAGTGTTTCATCATCCACTATTAGCTTAGAACGAGTTACTGCAGCAACAGAAGCCATAGTTACTGCTGATTTGGCTGTTTTATCAGCCAGAGTGTTACCTTTAAAGTATATTCCAATATGCTGATGTCCTAGTGTATGCACAACATGGACATTAGGTGGTGATTCTTTCAGCTCCGCTACTTTCCCACACAGAAGTCTGTGTTTAACAGCGTTGCCTTTTGAATCTCTGAACCCATTTTGGTGCCAGTAAGGGAGATATTCATTGAAGGACTGGACACAATAGTGCAAATCACAGACAATCAACATCATCTGCTCAGGATCCGTATGTTCCAGTGCCATCACCAGAGCCTTGAGCTCTGCAAGTTGTGCAGTGCAATCTCCTAGAGTCTGCGTGTAAGTATTTTGTGGATGGAACTTGCCATCCTTCATGTAACCACTCACAACTGTGCAAGCAGCGGAGTATTGATGTTTTGTTCCTATTGCTGGTTGGGCTGAATGATCAGTGTACAAACTCATGATAATGCTGGAACTGGATACTCAAGTTCATATTGTAAGAATTCTTGGGTCTGTAATTTGGAGTCAAAGAAATAATCAACATCAGTGGCTGTCAGAGATGTTGCCCATTTAATCGAACGTGGATGTAGTGCTTTAGCATTAGGAACGCTTAATTTGGTAACAGTTCTAGGGCTGGAACGGGGAGATGACAATAATGAGTGTCCCCTGGGCCGGAGGTCTTTCCTTAAGGACCGCCATCTGGACATCAATGAGGATTTTCCCAGTGGGAGCTAAACGTTGTTCAGCTGTGGAATATAAGTGTGATTTATATGCAATTGGGACGGTCTCACCCTCATTGAATGTCACTAGGTCAAACCAATGGCACCAGCAATCACTCTGATGACCAGATGCTTTTTATTGTCCCTTGTATGCAACTGTTTTGCTTTGAGCATGTCTTTTTGAAAAAATTTAGAATGCGTGTGTTCGACTGTCCAAAATTTACCAGTAAAATCAGGACGTATAAAGTCATACAATGGTTTGATGCGTTGTGCATAATCTGGAATGTATGTTCTGGCAAAATTTAAAAAGCCCAACACTGACTGGAGCTTTTTTATTGTGCTTGGAAGTTGTAGTTGTGTGCCTTTTTCAAAAAATTGCGGCACCAGGCTCCTGCCTTCATCCGACAATTCGTATTCCAGAAACAGGACATTAAGGAAAGGTATTTTCGTTTTTTTGAAGTTGAATTTTAGCCAATTCCGGCAAATCCTACAACAATGCAGGCTACCCGTCTTAAATGTTGCATGAGGTTATCGTCTGTGAGATAAATGTCATCCACATATGACAATGCCTCAGGGTCAATGTCATGTAAAATAGATGTTACACGAGCTGAGAACAGTCCTAGGCTGTTCTTGTACCCCTGTTAGAGTTGGCAGAATTTTTTCTGAGAGCCAAGGCTGCTAAAACTTATTAGGTTCCTACTTTCAGGCGCTATGTTTTGCCAGAAATTAACTGTTGGATATATCCAGGGTCTGTTTGCATTTTCTGCGCATTATATTGTACAAAAGTGCTGTGCCATGTGCATTTTGTGTAGCAAATGTTTTTGTGTGACTATTTAAATGTCTGTAGTCTAAGACTATTCTACATGAATGATAAGGTTCAGCAACTGTAAATAATGGGTTATTCACGGATGAGTCTGAGGGTTCAATAACACCCTGGTACTCCAATTGGTTGAGGATTTTCCTCACAGTTGCTTTAGCTTCATATTTTATTGGATATTGAGGTTGCGGTTGGGGTTGGGATTGGGATTTTATTCGTATTAAGTGGTAGGGGATTCTTTGCCCTATCCTACGTGGTTGCGATATAACACAGGTGCCTGTGCCAATGCCCAATCAATGGCATGCATTTCAACTAGCTTTCTGGGAACAAGGGACGAGAAAGATTTATCAATCACATCCTCTCCACAAGGGAGATTGCGGATGAATTCTGGTGGCCAATCTTTTTCAGCCAGCAATAGAGATGACACAGTCCCAAAAGACAGCATCAATTATGCGTTCAATGTCCCCTTCTGAATAGTTACTCTGTACACCTTATTGCGTGTGGAGGCACTCATGCCTGCAGTCTCAACTTGTCGGATATCATCAGTTGCTTTCACCTCCAGAAGCTCTTGAAGATCCTGGCGAACTATTGTGACTTCTGCTGCACTGTCAAGCAGTGCCAGTGCCCACTTCTTGTTCTTCAGTAAAGCCCTCATCTTAAGTGGCATGTCGAACTATACCTGCTGCCACTTTTTTCTTTTTAAACTGGGGTTTTTGTTGGGGAAGTTTCTCTTCTTTTTTTCTGAAACTTCAGACGAGCGTTGTGACTCCTTTCTCGGTTTCACGTACTCAGTTTGCTGCTCTGACCGCCCACCTCGCTCACTGCGTTTTTCCATTGAGTCCTGAAAGGAACAAGATTGCCATGTATCAGTATATTGATCTCTGTCAGGCGTTTTTATATTATCCCTATTTCTAAGGTTATGCCTATTTTGTGGGCTCTCTGCATGCGGAGATTCTCCCCTTTCTTTTTTCAGTGTTTGTTGTTTTTTATCCCAGCGTTTTCTGGAACCTTCAGGCGCTTGCTTGGTAGTATCTTTATTAGATCTGCCTTGAAATTGTGGTTTAAGTGGTCTGGCCCCCAGACTATCTTAACCAATACTAGACTAGGTCTCTGCAATAATTTTTGGTAGCTCCCGTTCTTGATCATGTAGAGGAATATCACAGAGCCGCATGTGCACTGCTAGTGCAACTGCTTCCCCTTTAAGATTACTTAATATGATTGAAGATACTGTGGCAAAATTGGCCATTAATTGCAGCCCCATATTCATCTGGAATTTGTTTTAACACCTCTGGAAGGTTGGCAAGTGTTGGTGTATCGTGTGTGGTAGTATAGAGCGTGGCAAATACCGTACCCCATGTATTGCAGTTATCCAATGTGGGAACCATCCCGAATGGCAAGCACATAGTGAGAATTCTATGTTTATCCTGAGGTCCTGTATGAGAAAAAACTGCTTCCAGTGCATTCATTTTTTGAGCTAACCAAAATAGAACTTCCTCCCGCCTGGTGGGTACCTTACCCATGATCTAATGTACAGTTGTAGGGTTAATGCCTAGTGTGACCACATGTTGTTGCACTGGGTCAGCACGTGCTGGGTTAGTATTTGATGTTTGCTTGACAAACTGTACCAATATTCTGTATATTGTTGTGAGCTCTATATTTAGGCATCAGGGTGTGGTGTATATGTGGCCAATAAAGGCCAGGTCGGGCCATCATTGCTCAGATGACCTAACCTTACATGTAATATTGTATGTGGTAGGGTGCCATCAGCCAATTGTTATGGTCTTGATAAGATAAAGGTATTTGTAAATATGCATAAGCTCTGTATCGTGCAGGTATGTGTGCAGGTGTATAGGGGTGAAATGTATTTGTGTTCCCAGATACTGCTGGAAAGGTGACCCTAGAATAGAGCCTCAACAACAAATGTAACTCGACCCCCTTGGGCCGTTAGGCCATTTGGCAATAAATGCGCAGTAAGGGGTGGTCTCATATTTCCTGCAATTGCTACCTGTTGTCGGTACGCAATTTTAATGGTAGATGTATATTCAGAAATAAGGACACCTAGTGGGGATTGGTCCTTTTAAGGTTCAAGCTTAAACAATCTACAGCCCAAGAGAGGTACTACCTATTTAGCTGAGGAGGAAATCCTCAATACCATGGACGTCTCCGTATATAGTATTGAGGTGTCTTTTAGCCTTAAATGAGGCAGAGATACTTAGGAGGATCCGAATATTGATGCCTGACCAAACGTTGGTGGCGCCATGTCGCTTAGGTTTTCATTATGCTAATGAGGCTACTGGATTTGGGAGAGAGGATCACATGGATTGTGGCTACTAAGTAGAATTCCACACCACATGACGCCTGTCGGCCAAATCCGGGATCTCCGGCTAACTAGCAGCATCTCACCTCTGGCCGAGATGATTGTGGCAACCCGGCGCATGGCAAGAAGATTTCACAGGGGAATCGGTGTCGATCAAATCCCATCCCTTTCTCTTAGTTACCAAAAAAGTCTCATACAAGCAAAGACAACAGAGGTAGAATATAGCCCAATAGGGATTTATTGAAGTAACTGCTTCTTAGATAAAAAGGTATGTATTGAAATAACTAGGATGATAAAACACAATAAAAGCAAGCAGGTGACTAACAGAGTAAAACACAAGAATAGTCCTACTATACTGTCACTAAGAATGATATGGATGTATTTTTCTCCTATCTACACCATGCCTGAGCACAGCATAAGAAGCCTAATCTGCCCTTTGGGTTTTCCCCCTGGGGATATATCATCCCTCATACCTGAAGGAAGAAGCCTGTAGTCTAGAGAGACACCGTCCCCATGTGGAACAGGAGTCCTGCCGTCTGGGCAAGTGGTTGCAGTGAAGCAATCAGCGATCAGTATACAGTCGTGGTCATCTGGCTGTAATCTCCCTCTAACATGTTAAAACAGCTAACATTCTAAGAAATGTCCCCCACGTATGAGTATGTGTTTTCTATTAATGTTGGAGACACAGCATACCACGTTTGTCAGCAACCCTATCTGACTGTAGCCCTGGAGAAAGCACAGAGTGAAATAAATGTCCTGTGAAGAACGTAATGCTTTCCTAGTCGAAAGTACGATGAGATAAAGAAAATAAAACAGCACCGCAAATAGTGCTATTGCTAGAAAAATAAAGCAATGCTGAATAAAATGTAACAGGGTTAAACTGCACAGCGGCAGGCCTAGTTAGCATAAAACAATGTGTCTAAAACATGGCTAAAATAGCTATACAACAATCCCCCCTCCCTGTTTCTCATTACTACAATGTGATTGTGCCATTACTATAGCCTCGCCGAAGTCTTTGGAGGGGTATTTAATCAGTACCCTAGTGCACCCGTATAGCAGACGAGCGCAGCTGGAGCACAACTGGTGTGCCAAAGACAAGCCTGTTTACACCCATCCACTCCCAGACCACGCCAAGTGCTACAAACCCTAATCCTTTGAATCAAACTTGATATACTGCTGAAGAATTAAAAGCAATCAGAGACCCAGGTGAGAAATCCTGTCAGACTATCGCCTTTAATTTGCTGGGTAGAAATGAATTGAAAATGATGCCCCTTTTATGAAAGAACTATTTATTGACAAAAGCTAAGTACAAACTTCTGACATAGGAGGCAAAATAGGTAAATTTTTCTTTCCACATCACCGATATCAAGAATCCAGGCCAAGAGCTCACTTCAATTGAGAAACAATTGAAATATTTTGAAGTCTGTAATCAGGAAGCTGCTCTGTCTCAAAGGCTCTGTGATGATCTTGATTTGTTTTTAAAAAGTTAAATTGTATTTCTCTACTTCATCTTCAGAATCTAGTTTATTTTAACATCACCTCCCAAGGTTCAGACACATAATTGGCCAACACCTGATTCACATCCGGGCAGACCTTTGGTGTAATGACAGTAGAGACTACTCAGTTTCTTCTGTGGTTCCAACCCTCCGACGGCATGATCAGGGGTTCACTGCCCACACCTAATTTAGATGGGTGAACATGTGGGCCAGTTTTCACTGCCCATCACCTTCAGGAAAACCTTGCAGAACCCCACCCTTGCCATGAGAGTTAGCTCCCATGACAAGGGGAGAGGGGACGTATTTTCAAAAACAAAATCCAACTTTGGGGCGTTGCATTTAGAAATAAAAAAAAAACGGTAACTTTGTCATACACCTCATCATGTTTGACAGAGCTGTACAGTAAATTTATAATACATTGGAAGGAACTGCCTTGATGGCGATTGCTGTCAATGTTTGAAATGTCCAGTAGACCAACACACATTTAAAAAATTTGGCTGTCGGGACCTTTGCCATGGTGAGCACCAACTTTTAAATTGGGTCTAAAGTCTGGATTTCCTACAGATGCCAGCCCACCCAGGTGGTAAAATTGGCCTTGTCTCAAATTGTTCCTGTCTCACTAATGTGTGTAACCTATTCCTCAATGTCGCAGACATACCCACTTTCTTGGAAATACGCCATTATTAAGCAACTCTTAAAATACCCTTGGCCGATAGTACAAGGTCATCACCTGTTTTGTGTTTCACTGCTTCCCTATTTTTTCCCAATCTTTTTTTTTTACCAGGACTCCTCTTAGTGTTTCACTCACTTCTTAAGACATTCCTCACCACTGGCCCTCCAACACCCACGAATTCCCAGGGACAACACCCCATCAAAAACTCTCTTGAGTGTTTTTCATACAAAATCCTACCACTTTCAGTGCTGGAAGAAATACTTTAAAATAACAGATCAATGTTATTTAAAAGACCTGTGAGTGAACTGTGGAAACGGAAGAAGAATCTCTCCAATGACAAATCAAATGTTCTTTTAGATGCCTATAGGCAGAAGCTATTGTAAAAACTGTTTTATAAAAACAAATGATATTTCAACTCTATGGGTACATCCTGCAGGGCACACGTTGGCATCACAGCAGGCTTTATTGTGCAGGTGGTTGCCAGTGGTGCTGTTTTTCGTTCTGACATTAGACAAGACCTTTTAATTTTACTAAAATTAGATTAATAATATACTTACTCATTAGGGGATTTCAGCTAGCCTTCTTCATCCAATGGTCTGTAATTGTGTGATTCACATTTTCCTTTTGCCCAAAATAGCTTGGGGCAAAGGGGCAGACCACTTTAGCCATTGGCTAACTTTACTATGAAGATGGCATTTACCCTTTCACAAGGAGTACATCCACACACCAAGTAGTTCTGTCCAGTGCCAGGGACTACAATGGCATTGTGCTTTTTTGAGACCAAAAAAAACCTTTTTCTTTTAGCAACTAATTTTTTCGTATCGCTAATGGCCTGGTAATTACATCAACAATAAAGTTTTACAAAAACCATGACAAAGCAAGCATTGACAGGGCCAAAAGGCTGGCAGCCAACACTAGACATATTGGCGTTGACATTGCTTGCTGCTATTGTGAAAGCTCAAGGGCTCGTTTTTACGAGGCATTTCAATGTACTTATTAGCTATTTACGGAGGCCTCCTGCTTTATCCTAGAAGGCAGGATATTGCATTGGCTGATGAGTTCAACCTCTGAAGTGGGTCTCCTTTAGACCTGGGTGTAATTTTAATTACGCCAGCGAAGTTTGTGAAATTTCCCAAAATATTGCATTATGCAGTTCTTCGTAACATTTTTTCTACTCAAGCTCGCACCTTGGTTACAAAAGTCTTTCAATACACCAATGGGAAACTAGTTTGCACAGAAAATGCATTGCTGAGGCAAATTTTCTGCTTGCATCAGTCTCTTGCTGGTGTCTCGTGAGGCATTTTTACATGAGAAGAGCACTATGGTAAGTAAGCTATTGTCAGATAATGGCAAAGCATGATTAGGTACAGAAGTGTAACACTGTGACATTTTCATGGAGATTTGTGAAAAGTTGCGAAAAACAGTTATGCAATTTTTCACACTCTTAGACTGAATCAGCTGAGCCAAATCAACATCAGTAATTTCTAAAGCAGTGCTTAACAGCAAAAAATAATGTACAGCTGGGGCGGCTCCTCCATGAGGGCGGGGGAGTGTCACCCCTTCCCGCCAGCAGCGGCAGCTGCAAAAACCTTTACAAGGAAAAGATAATAAACAGTGTTTATTGTCTTTTCCTTGTAAAGGGGCGGGGCCATGGGGTGACTAGTAGTGAGGGGGAGTGCTCAGCACTCCCCTCAAAGCACATGTGAGTTTGGCCGGCCGTCTCGGGCCAACCAAACACACATGCGCTCAGGGCTGGAGAGAGCCTTCACAGGCTCCCAGTCTGCCTGGGAGCGCCCTGGCCAGGCGCTCCCAGCCAATCCCGACCCTGCTCTGAGCAGCGTCAGGATTGGCCACAGGGCAGGCTGGGAGCCTGTGCCTTCCTGCAGCCAGTAGAGGCGTGGGGTGCGGCGCGATGTGGCGTCAGGTAAGTTTATTTTTAGTTAATTTTTATTTTTACTAATATTTTCACCCCCGCAACTCCCATTGCTTCCACCCTCCCCTGCGTGCAATGTCCCACCCCGTCCCCTTTAACACCGCGAGCCACGACTGATGTACAGTGTAAAAAAGGCACAGGCTAGGGAGAGAACTCAAAGGATAGCATTTCTGTCTGGAATAAAGTGTTGATGGGAAAGAGTTCAAGTGCTGGCAAAGCGGATTCAGCTTTCCCTGTTGCAAAACGTTTGCAAATTGAGCACCGTGAATTGAGTTGTAGTAACACCTGTCCTCTAGAGTGCTTACAAATGGCAGAAGTACTATATAAAAAAATTATTATTACATGAGGAAGGGTTGGAAAGAGGTGTAAAACAGGCTCCATTTCGAAAATCATTTGCACAATGAAACGTTTTTTAATTTTTGGGGCACAAATCAGACAATGAGTACAATGTGGCAGTTGTTCAGTAACACAAATGAAATAATGACGAGATTATGCTGCTATTAAGCCAAAAGTAGTTATTCAGGTGTGGTCTGTAGGAAACCCTGCTCTAGGTGGGGTTAAACAGTGTTTTGAAGCAATGGCAATTGTAGGAACGTGAAGTGCTGAAATACCACATTGTCAGATCCCGCTCGTCACCTACTTGAATTAGGGCTTGGCCAACCCATTTTTTAAATTTAATTGTATTTCATAGAATATTGTTCCGAATATGTGAACATTCAAAATATCGTGGAGATAAATATATGTAAGAACAGATGAAGTATTCTTAACTGCACATCTGTGTACCTTGAAGATGTAAATATTCTGATGGTACATATATGTGGCGTTACCTACAGTAAACCTATGCTTTCCTATCTATACTTACCTTATCAATAGTGTGGTTATTATTGTTTTTGATGTTTTTGTAGCACAATATTTAACACTCGATGTTGGTACAAAAACACTTTCATATTAGAATATATGTTGACAGTTCTCTTGTGTGTATACAGTAAAAAGAATTGTGTCTCAAATTGTTCTTGATTTCAAGTAAGGAAACATAAATTATGAAGTCAAATATCGTTTTCAGGAGAAATTGAGGCTATTTTATTTTTACAGCAAAGAGGGGTGAGAGGTGTTTATGAAGAGTCCAGGGGAGAGAGAGTTCCAGGCAGAGCCGGAGAATGATTTGGGTCAGGGTGTGTTATTTGGTGGGGTGGCGTAAATGATCATCGGTGAGCGTACTTTGGGGCAGATTTATGAAAAGGGATGCTGCACCAAGTGCAGCGCCACTTTCCCTGCGCCCTCTTGCACCCCTCTACAACCACCATATGTGCGCCGTATTTAAAATACGACGCATCATGGCGCAGGGTAGGGGGCAATAGCATCATTTATCATGACACTATTGATGTACTCTGCAGGAGTAGCGCCAAAATATTGGAGCTACTCCTGCAGAGTACATAGGGCCCCATTCTAATGAATGGAAGCCCCCTTTTAACGCCTGCTCCTGAGCAGGCATTAAAAGTGCAGGAAAAATGGCGTAAGGAATTCTCATAGATTTCCTTATGCCATTTTTCTGGCTACCCTAATGGGGGAATGCCCTCTTTGCATACATTATGCCTGGTGATGGCATAATGTAGCAGAAAGGGTTACAGAGTGGCGCAATGCATGCATTGCGCCACCCTTTAAATAAAGCGTGGGGATTTTGGCCTCATTGGTCCACATTAACGTAAAAAAAAATTACCTTAATGTGGTGGCGCAAGGAGGCGCTAGGGCATTATAAATATGCCCCTTACTGCCACCAGCAGTGTAATACGCAGCATCAGGCAACGAGAAACGGTTAGTGTAAACGCATAATTCTGTTGGAGTTTCATTGTGTGTGCTCCCATGAAGGGCATGGAATGGCCTAATAATGTGGGAAAGATTCATTGTTAATTGCTGCAGAGCAGCATTGTGTGGAACTTCAATTTGGCGGCTTTCTTACAACATGGCCATGTCATGGGGGCTTGCTTGTGCGTTTAGGGTAGGGTGTGGATATCATGAGCCAGCTGTTGGCGCACCTGTCACAAGGACAATGAGAACCGTGACTCCCTCTGGCGTCAAGATTACAGTTGGAACGCGTGGATTACTGTGATGAGATATAGACTCGGATAACTTGAGTTGATGTGTCAGTCATGCACACTTACATGGTGTTTCTATGATGTTGTGTGGAGTGTGCCAGAGGGTGATGCCAGTGCCCCGTCTGAGTCAGCACTGCCACCTTATTAATCATGCATGGCTAATTGTTATTTCCATGTTGTTGCATAATGTCTTGTGGCAAATGCCATGGCAACACCTTTCACAGCGATCATTCTGACATTAAAGCAATATGACCCATTGGACTAAAAGATGTAATTTGTGGCAGGGGAGGGTTATAATCAGATCCGACAAATCTTAACAATATTACTGTTATAGAACTTCAGGGGTTACAGGCCACACTAGTGCCACTGAAATTATGTGATTCTGCAGCTGTGGTAGTTTCCTCATAATTATGGATTTACTGCACTTGCCACATTATTCATCATCAGTTGCATAACTTTTGGATTAAAAAAGCTTCTAGCTCAAATGGATAAAAAGTTACTAAAAGTGCCGTCATGCATGTTGCCGCACTGTATCATGCCTTTTGCAAAGGTTATCTGGTTAACTTTCAGTTGCTCACTACTGTCTTTAGGAATTAAATTGACACTAATGTAGTCAAACATTTCACCAAACTACGTAGAAATATGTAAAAATGACAACATAGTGAGGCAATGCTGCCATAATGTGTCACATTACACCACACAATTTCCTTTTCTGTGCTGCATATTTTGGTCTACCACTGCTTTATAATGTGGTCTTGTCCTGCTGCTTAATTCCAGTGGCTCTGGTTGCAGGTGAGTATTACACCTTCTGAACACTCTACAGGAACAAAAGATTTAAAGGTTCCTATTTGAATGACTTAGGACCTAATAACCAGGAAAACCTGGGAAGAGTGGATTGATGTGTTTGACACTACATCAGAGAAACCAACCTCTCCAAAATGAGACTGATGTGATCTGTACCAAAGGCAATAGACTGACCCAGAAGGGCGAGTAGAGGTGTCCTGTGTTGTGTTGGTTGTTCCAGAGCAGTGATACACGTGTTGAGGAGGACTCTTTCAGTACTGTCCCTGGGTTTGAAAACTGATTAAAAAAGGCCCAAATGGTGCAGAAAATCCCATCCACCAAAAAACACATGCATGAAATGTTCTCTCCTTCAAAACATTTGCAAAGAGAAGGTGAGGAGCGTGGACATGCTATCACCTAAAGAATCTGCATAACAGTGGTGCACCTTTTTTGCTTGAGTTGGGGATGGTGTTAATCTCAACGTCTATGAGGTAATGTGTCCCTAGAGACAAGATTCAAAACAGTATTTTAATTTACAATCTGTAATAAGATACAGACTCAATAAGATAGTTTGAGATCAGAATTTAGAAAAAATGAAGTTTATTAAAATTAAAAATGAATGCAAAAATTTGAAAAATGCAGTTGCAGCAATAATCTCATTAAAATAAATTAAGTTGCCATGAAGGTTTTTAGCAATCAGAATAAAGCAATAATAAACAAAATCGGGGAAATAAACTTAAGGCCTGAATCATAATGCAGTGGATGGGCTATCTGTTGTGTTTGTGATGGAGTAAACCCATCTGCCAAATTCTAAACCGGACCCTAAGTCAAAAATGTGCAGAAAATCAATAGAAACTCGGACAGCAATCCTTGAGGCTCAGGAAAGAGTTTAGCTTGTTCCCAAATCTAGTGGTTTATACAGCCATTGTCAGCATAGAAATCATGAAAATGTCAAAGTAAGCATGGTGTGAGCATCATTCTAACGAAATCACAAAACATATTTTTGAAATATCACATTAGCCTACCATCTTAGCACTAACTCACTACATGAATATTGATTTGCTCTTTCTGACCTACTGTCATCAGGAGGTGTTACAACAAACTAGTTACATAAACAACAAACAATTGTGAATTAATGCAATACAGTGTGCTAGCAGGGAGAGCTTTGGAAAGTAGTAAGAGGCTTCCTCTAGTGAGTTCTTCAACAACAATATCATACAAAACAGTGAACATCTTGCTGCATGCAATGCCAAGTGAGCAAAATATAAACAGAGAATGAACATCATGGTTCAGCAGCCAGAAGGTGTCGCGTTTTAACTGAGGCCCAATTTTATTTCAATTCTATGTCAATAAACATGCATGAATCCAAATATAGAGCAACTAATATTAATGCACATGTATAGTTCCAAATGAGGGATGTGCCTTTAAGAGATAGTGCAGTAGCCATCAATTACCCATTAACCTGCTCTCATCATAATCCCAGTAAAAGCTGAGCACCCAAAAGGATGACTAATATGAGAATTATTTCACTGTCATTTCTGTCACTTTCAACTCCTTGTACTGTGACATATTGTTTTCCTAAATATATGTCGTCAATAAGATGTGCCAGTGCAGAAGAGCACAAACGCACTTGTTCAAACAGAGCATCATTCCAAGCAGGTAATGTGACTTGTTAAGGAGGACATCCACACCACAGAACAAAGAGACCTCTGCATAGATAAGCCACAGAAAAACAAGTTTGCCTAGTGAAAAGGTATTCTTTTGAACTTTGCTGCACAGTTCTGAGCATATTGAGTTCACCCACGTCCCACTAAGGATGTACCTTTGATGCAGTTGCTGCTCCCGCCTCTTCTCTGATTGAGTGAACACTTAGAGTTACTATTGAAAATTACTTGTTTCCAGCCCGACCTCACTTCAGCTGTAATCTTTCCGCTCAACGGGTTATTGCTTTGCTTTGTTTTGCTTAAGGGTTGGTACCAACCACCATTGCTCTCTCCTGAGTTGGTTCATGCAGTCCTTGCTTCAGGCTACCATCGGTATGCATTGGAATCTTTGCTTCTTTGTCTAGTGCTTGCTTCAGGCTGTGGTTAATGTGTTGCTCAGTCCTTTGATTCACAGTTTTTTCTGTGCTTGACTCAGAATGTGACTAATAAACTGTAACTCCCACTAATAACCAATTGGGCTCTCAGTCCTTGCTTCAAGGTGTAACATTTATAGTGTTCTGTGCAGTTGGCACTTCAAATTGCATCCCTTTGTTTCCTGATTGTATCAGCCTGAGTGCTTATTTTCTCTCTGTTTTGTTACCATCGTCGGATGCCAATTCTCTTGAAACACAGTCCTTTTTCTTTCTTTTAGGTACCTGAAAGCTAATGTTGCCTGTGAGAGCCAGGATGCTGGATGAAAACTTCAATAAACAGGATGCTAACTCTAGTGCTGCTGTTGTAGGATGCCTCAATACTTTTGAATAGTGAGGGACGAGAACTGCTGCGGCAGATGGAGTCTCATTGAGATGTTTGTGAAGCTAGTGGACAAGGTTTTTATACCTGCTCCTAAATCCAGTTATTTGCTTTCATCTCATGAGAGGTGCTAGTGTTTTCTATGAAACGCGTGTTTACCGGCAGAAGTTACCTGTTCTCGGAGGGAGAGGACCATCAATATATTTGTTGCAATATTATGGCAGCACAATACTAAAGAGTCTATATTCTGGTCCCATACCCACGCCGAGTGTCTCTTTCCTGCACTAAGTGCTTGGTTATCTGTTGGCCTAGCCACAGGCCATGACTAACCTATCAATTTTTAGGTGATACAGGGAAGGCGCAGAATGGCAAGACACTAAGCATCCTCATTTACAACTACTGCATGAGCTGAAATTATCATCTTTAATCCGGGTTGTACATGCATTCAAAGGTCAACCGGTTGGGAGTATCAAATCACAATTCAGTGTTATCCAGTGTCCCCCGTTAAATGTAGCTTTTCACCTGTATCTAATCGGGAAGGGAGCAAAGCGTTGTGGGGCATGCCAATTAGAGCTATTACCCAATTTTTATGTTATGTATTACATTCATCAGCCCGCTTCTAAGCAGTCTCAGATCATTTAACTTAACCTACTGCAATTACATGGACAACACTCAGATCACCCAAAAGCTTGAAAACCCACAGAACCTAGACTCCTTTTCCTAAGGAGTATGTTTGCCAAGTATTGCATTCTCTTTCTGAGAAACCGGTGACTGTTTTCATGATACCATTTATACGCATTATTTTTAGCTAAATTAGATCCAAAGTAATAAAGTGATTCCTATATGGTCAGCCCAGATCTGTTTTTTTAAATAGCATTTTACTATGCATGTCAGATCCAACTATCCACAATAGACTTAACTGTTGGGTACGATATGTACTGAATATTAATGAAGATGGCAGCACACTTATCTAGTATTCATCATGCTTTTATATTTCTTCATTGACCTGGCACACAGTCGAATGTGCACTGTTTGTTCTGTAATGTTTTACTGTTCTTCAAGAACTACAGAGAAAACATGTTTGCAACATCTCAAGGCTCTTCCTGCTTGCTCGCTGTAGACTGTTCAATTATGAACCTTTTCATTGTTCATGTAATATTTCTGATCTGTCACCTCCGATGGCATTAGATTAGAATAGGTCTAGTGTAATCATATTAGAGGGATAGTGCTAAGATGGCTATATGACATTTTATAATACAGAGATGTGATTGGCTGTGAAATAGAAACAATTATTATTTTCTATGCAATAACATTGTATATAAACCCCTGAATTTGGGGGTGAGCCAAAGGTTGTTTCCTATCCTACGAGAGATGCTATGCTAATTTCAGATGATTTCGTGCATGCTTGGATTTTGTCAATTTTTCTCATTCTGATCATTGCTGCATTTGTTACTACCTCTGACACCCATCATGGCAATTGATATTGTATGATTGATTTGTTGATTGACTATGATATTGTTTTCCTTTCTGTATCTGTATTTTATCGGCTGAATTTTGAAATGCTGTTTTAGTCTGGTCTCAAGGGGAACATTGTCTTATAGTTTTTGAGGTTACCTCTGTCCCCAGCTGTGCAATTAATTGCCACTATCAGATTATCTATACAATTGCGCACCCACATGTGTTAATTTTCATGCGTTCTAATGGGAAGTTTGAAAACAATGTTGTAGGATAATGTTATTGTTAAATCTATTTACTTTACCGGTGACCACCAAGGTTTCTTGAAACTGAAATAGGTAGCTTTGTCTAACAATAATATGATGAACAAAATGTAACAGCACGAACAGCAAAAAGTTCATGCTTTTCCTGGACCAAATCAAATAGGTTTACACATGCCTTATTACGGGAGGGAGCTTCATGATAGGACCAAAAATGCTCTAGCTAGGGATATGGTGGAAGAAATCCACAACAAAGCTACATTAGCAGAATCTAGAGGTTGGTGTGGGACGAACTAATTGAATTTGGTAGTCATATCACTATGGGATTGATGCTACGTGGCCTTATTTATCACAAGCAAGGAATTGAGCAAAATAATTTTCATCACAAGTGATCATTTGAGTGCCAGCATTGTAGGACGGCACCTTCTCTTTTCCAAACTCCAGTGACAGATCTGGCTGCTGCATTTTGCACTAATTGTAGATGGCCTACAACCCAACACACAGCAGGCTGGATTAATAGCTGTTGTTACACAATGTTAAAATCATCGAAATCATGTGGAGTGTCAAAAATCTAAGTGTCAGACAAAGAAAGAGTGTATTAAATGAGCCATATCCATTCAGCAGGTGAGTGGTAAGGGTGTGATATGTAACCAATGTGCATTTTGGAGCACACTGTTCCAAACTATTATTCACAATGACGTGCGGTTTTAGTTATAAACATGCATAGCACATAAGCAACAATTTGTGGAAATTGTGTTTCAGCAAATATTTTTCATTCACGCCTACTTAAGTAAAGTTTCTTGATATGTTTTGGTCTTATTAAAATCTTTGTTTCCATCACATTTCAGAATTACAACACAATGTGCTCCATTTTTTCCCCCTAAATGCTGAGACATTTTGAACTATGTGTACAGTTAAGTTATAGATATTTCAGTGTTATTTGTTTAGAAAAATTTACGTTCTGGGGCCTTTCCTTCCACGCTCCCTGTACCCCAGCAACATTGTCTCATAATTCACTTTACAAATCATTTTACCTCTGCAGTCAGAGAAACAAAAGTAAGCACCGATCTCCATTTTAAAAGAGTATGCAGCAATTTTTCAGAAGACATATCATTACATTTGACCTCTGTCATCAAGGCACAGCAAATATGAAAAGATAAAGACAAAAGTTAAAGCTATTTTTATTGATCATTCACCTTTTGTCCTCCAATATAGTTATTATGACGGTGCTGTAGCACCCTCGCACCCATATTTCGAGCACCTATGGTCCTAAAGATGAGATCGAGGAGGGAGTCGGGTTATCAGCCTGCACCAGATACCCTCTTGCACTCAGTGCACAGATGAAACTCTTCAAAGCGTCCAACATGCATTTTAATGCCGTCTGACGGGTACAGGCATAAAGAGTTAGTTTCCATTTATTGAAGCTCTCTATAGTTCTGAACAAGTAGTTGCCATCTATGGATGTCAAGGCGACCTCGGTGCTCCCTGTGATTATACTCTGAAGGATTGTCAGACAGGCCCTTTTGAAAGTTGTGTTCTATGATAAAACGTACTCTGTGTAAAAGAGAAAGTCGGAATTTGCTATATCGTTTTCTTGGCAAGAATGATTAGCAGCTATCAATGCCTTAAAGGTATGAAGAGGGCATTCGTCCTGAGTGTTTTTCTTCTGCTTGTTATTAAATCAGCAGGGTGGCTAGAGAAATAAATAGGCAAAGCCATCATAGTGAAGTCAGACTGGGGTTTTAAATATAAGGGGGTAAGGCATGGCGGGAAGAATATTCTGTCTTATGTGAAGGTTTGATAGTCTGTTTTATTGTTGGATGGTCAATTACCTGTGCATTTACTTTGAATAAGTCCTATTCCTATACACAGTGGGCTATCTATAGGTTAATTAATCATTTGTTGTTACATTCACAGTATTGTTTTTTTTCATTCTACCAATACCTACTGCAATTAATGTACTTAAGTTTATTTTCTCTTTTTAGGTTTGATGTGTACTGCATTTGTTCCATTCATGGTGAAAACATTGTATTCTATACTTAATTTAAGGGGCTTTGGGTCAGCTTCCCTTCAGCATTGGCTTCATTTACTCACAAACCTCCGGTCATTACCCTGCGATATTAACAATGACTAATTTGATCAGTATATAAGAGCATTTCAGTATCAGGGTTTTGCTGTTCGCTGTTTGGATTTGCCCTATTACCTCCATTGGAATGCATGAGGGACTACTTTATACCTGAAATTAGTTTGCGAGCTGACTGGTAGCAGTGGGGAGCAAATTCTGACAAAAGCATCTGACAAATGCATGCAACAGGGAAAAATGTTCGCTTAATTGTCTGTGTTATCCAGTTTCAATGGCTGTTGTCTGTGCTCACTCCCCAGTGCTATTGGGTAAAAGAGGCCTGGCAAAGTCAAGAGGCTTGACATTTGTATGGTGTGTGCAAGCCTGAACCATTACGTTAACCAAACACCAGACCTATAGCTTTGAATAACTTAGTTCTAATCACAATTTCTTCCGGGTAACTGTCAATTGGGTATCAGTAGGGAAGGATACCAGAGTTGAAAAAGAGTTAATTGAGGACTGAGGATGGAGATATGTCAGACTGACTGAGACAAGTTGGGAGACATTTTTGGGATATGTCAATTGTGAATAGACAATGTTGAATTGCTGCGAATCCAGGGATAAATTGTATAGGGAATCATGGCTGAAAAGCTTGATTTTGCAAGTGCATACAGAGAAGTCCAAGATTTTTGTTGACGGCAAAGGAAAGTGAGGGATTGTTTGGGAGTAAGAGCTTAGGGAACAAATAAATTAAATTGATCGACTATTGTCTTTTAGGATTATTGCTGTTTCCAGTGAAAGAAGGAGGTGCATCAAGTGGAAATGAGATACAGCCTTAGCATCAGCCCACTCAAAAGCACTTCGCCCAGCTTCTGCAGACAGTCGGTGGGTGATGCGGTAAGCAAAGTATAACTTTGAAGGGGTAGTCTAAGTTGTTCAGATGGTCTGCTGAGATCTTCATGAAGTGGCTGTGTTGTCATACATCGTGCTCAACAGGAACAAAGATATTTCCAGTTCAGAACACAATTCTGGAAAAGTAGGGCGTAGAGACCTGCATTTTAATGTGCTGAGGAAGCACTGCCTATCCACATCCCGAACTAAATAAAGTGGCTGAATGATAGCTGTGCCTAAATTGTGGATGTGAAATGTCTTGTGGAAGGCCATATTGTGAACCTTCATATTAGTATCCTTTGTTGTTATGATATGTTATCTGTTGTTTTCAGTTTTATTTATTAAAGTGCTGTATTTTTTAATATTGAATGCTAGTCCCCTGAGCCAGAGGTGAGGAGCAACAGCAATGTCCTTGGCATTTTACCTTGAGTTTTCAGTGGAGGATGTAGAAAAGCCCTCTGCATTTATAGGGGTCAGTTTCAACCTCACATTCTCCTGCCAAGTCCTGTCCCTTTGGAGAGTGGGACCACCTCAACAGTTTCACATGCCTACCTTCCAAATCTGCTTTGGGCAGTGCTGCTGTGTTGCCCAGCTCCTCCCTAACTACTACCTGCAGGAATCTGTCTCCTCTGCAGACCCCACATGGGATACTGCTAATCCTAGTCTACCCACAGAGGCAAACTAGCAGATGAGTGACACAATGACCAATAAAGTCTTGCCTCCCAGGTCAGGCTTTGTTCCTCATGAAAGGGTTAGTGCTTCCCAAAAGGCAGGTAATCCACAAAGGGCACTGACAGCTGTGAGTATCAGGAACCAGGCACCTAGCTATCTATTGACAGGTGGAAGCTCTAGTATGGTGCGAGGAGTGGGTTTCACTTCCAACATAGGACCTGGTAAGGAGTCATCCACTTGCTCCTGAGATTCTGTGAACCACATAGGTTTCTCTGAGTAGGAGGCTACCACATCGGGTGGCAGACACCCTCCTTCCAGTCTCCCTTCCATCAGTCTAGGGTCTGTCCCCTGAGAGTGAGCGGATGTCTGGCAGTCCAGGCCTTCATGGGTGATATACTGTAGAAGTGTCTTGGAGGGGTCTGCCTGGCTTAGGTCTCCTGTCTCCCACTGCTACAACAGTGCAGGTGGCACCCCTAGGTCAGCAGAGAGCTCACCGCGCATTTCCTGGGATTCTCATCTACCTGAGCAGGTAGCCCTGGACTCTCTGGTCCTGTCACAAAGAATGGCCTCCTCCTACCCTTTCCTTCTTACCAGGGCCTTGGTACACTACATTTAGGGACAGTACTCCCAGTACCTTTAGTTGTTGGGCGCCATGGGCAGCTGTCCCACTTAGATCTTTCTTTGCCTGTTGGAGCTCACTGCCAAGGATACTGTCCAGTGAGAGGTCAGGAATGACGACCACCCTTCTCTGAGTAATGACCTCCTCCCACTCTAGGAGCACTAAGGCCACAAAGCAGACAGTTTCCTATCCATGGACATTTCTCACCCTGCAGAATTCTTCTGGCGGGTACTGAGTGGAGGAAGCCAGCCTGCTCACCACCATAGTCTGGCTGGCACCTGTATCCCTCAGAGTGGTGGCAGGGACTCCATTAACTGTGATCCTGTGGAAGTGGTCTTCGTCTAGGTCATCTTCCCACAAAGTGACACTAGTCACTCCATTGGAGTGCCCACGAGTGCTATCCTTTCTCCTGAGTCGTGAGACATCCCATTTTGTGGCCTGACTATTGACAGTCATAGCCCTTCTAAAAGGTTTTATTTCTCCTGGGTTCCCACTTTCCTGTTTTTTCAAGGGTGAGTTGGGACTCTTTCCCTGATGCAGGTTTGTGAGGCCCTAAGGGATTCCCTTTTTGAGGCTTGGTTCTCCCATCCTTTCCTTTCTGTGGACCTCGTTTTCGCTGCCAGCATTTTGATTTGGCTTCAGGCCCAGTCTGACCACATTCTCTTCCAAAGGCCAGTTTCTTTCCCTCAAAGACACGTTTATTATCCTCCAGTGCTATGGTTGACAGACTGACCTCTAGTAACCAGAGCTTGGCCATCTGCCCTCAGCTAGTTTCAAAAAGACCTGAGAATGGATTCACAACTGTCAGGTGTGGCACAATTTATTTGATGCAGACAGCGCTACTGCTAGTTTGCAATCCTCTCTAATGGGCACATCAGTCATCTTCAGGCAGTCATCACGTTTTTACATTTGCATTCTGAATCTTGCAATTTTATTCTTATCCATTATAAGAGGACCCACTGAATCATGCAGTAGTCGAGGGCCAAACGACGCAGCAGGTTTGTTTAAATAATGTTGCAAGCAAAGGAAAATTATGAAGCTCAATGTTCCTGGAGCATTGTATAATAGCTCTCCTAAGTACTATTTATGCTTCTCACTTGGAGGCAGCGGTGGCTGGTGATCTTTTAAAGTGGTAGGGGGAAATACCTTCCATGAGATCACCCATTTTTTTCAAAATTTGACTCAGTCATACTCACTCTCTCTCACTGTTACTCACACACAAATGTACTCTTACCCACTGGTTCTCGTTCTCTCTTGCAAACACCCTTACACACACTCACCCTTTCACACTTATAGACTCTGGTATCTGGTGCAACCACACCTGCTGCACACTTGATAGCTAGACCCCTGCCTGACTTCCTCTCACAATCTTCAATCAGAGTCCTTCTAATTGTACTCACACTCTTCCACTCACTCCCTCGTAGTGACGTTCACTTATTCATACACTCTTAAACTCATAATCTCACTCATTTTTACTCTGATTGACACATACAAACACCCTCACACACACACACTTCACTCAATCCCTTTCTAAGTAAGAGCGCTCCAAGAAGTCTGTACCTGGCACATGCTGTTGACTATAAAGCCAGGGACATACCTAAGGCTCCACTCACTGAGCATTTCAGGCAGGGGTATAATGCAGGCTCTGTGACCACCCGTCCGTAAATTTCACGGACTGTCCGTAATTTTGCCCTGCTGTCCGTTGTCCGTGATGAAAGTCTTCACGGACAGCATTTGTCCGTAATTTCAGCCTTTCACCTAAAGGACAACGGAGGCAGGGCGAAATTACCGGCAGATCAGTTTCCCCAGCTGGAATGAAGGGCAGGAAGTCTCCTGTGTTCTGAGGGAGGGGCAGACAGATAAGAAAAGGCCTTCTTACCAGGGTGTCTCTTTCCCTAAATAAATGCAAATGTGGTTAACTGGTAAATCTGCAAATGTAAAGGGGCTTGAAAACCTGCATTGACTTTAATCAAAGGAGTCACATGAAGCTTTCTGATGGCAAAGATATTTTCTTTTAGAGTGGTACTGTAATGGTGAGCTATAGAGTGTGTGGTTTTAATGGACTTTTATACATTTTATACCTAATACTAAAAAAAATTATATTATTCAAATTTGTATTTGAGAAGCACTTTTTTTATTTAACCGAACTGTATTTGCGCATTTTGTAGCAGCCTATATTATGATGTAATTGTATTTATATCACGCTTACTACCCCTGATGAGGCATCGAATACATATTTAAAATAAGGACTTACACATTCACAGTCCTTTCAGGAACCTCTGTACCTCGCAGTACTAACAAACACTGGCAAAGCCAATAGGTCTTATTTACATAAGAGTTATTGGCTTTGCCAATGTGTTTTAGCCATGTTATGCACCAGAGTGGCTGCATTTCAACATGGCTAAAAGTTAGTGGCATAGTGGTGTGGAGTGGAGTAGAGTGGCATAGAAGCAGTGGCGTAGAGCCCAGTGGTGCAGAGTACAATGCAGTGGGGTACAGTGCAGTTGTTTAGAGTGCTTTGGCATACAGTGCAGTGGTTTAGAGTGCAGTAGCATGGAGTGGCGTGGGACACAGTAGAGTGGCATAGAGTGCAGTGGAGTAGAGTGGCAGAGAGTGCAGTAGTGCAGAGGCATAGAATGCAGAGTAGACTCACGTGGCAGAGAGTGCAGTGGCGTAGTATAGAGTGGTGCAGTGCAGAGTAGAGTAGAGTATAGTGTTGTAGAGTGCAGTTGCGTAGAGTGGAGTGATGCAGAGTAGAGTGGCATAGAGTGTAGTGGCATAGATTGCAGTGGCATAGAATGCAGTAGTACAGAGTGGATTGGTGTACAGTACAGTGGTGGAGAGTGCAATGTTGCAGAGTAGAGTGTCACTGCAGTGATGTAAAGTAGAGTAGAGTGGCACAGAGAGCAGTGGCAGAGTACAGTGGTGCAGAGTAGAGGGCAGTGACATACAGTGCAGCTGTTTAGGGTGCACTGACAGGGTGCAGTGGCATAGAGTGGCATGGGGCAGAGTAGAGTAGCATAGAGTGCAGTGGAATAGAGTGTATTGGTGCAGAATGTAGTAGTGCAGAGTAGATTGGTGTAGAGTATAGTAGCGACCAGTGCAGTGTTGCAGAGTAAAGTGTCAGCTTGCAGTGATGTAGAGTGCATTGAACTAGAGTGCACTGGTCAGAGTGGCGTAGAGTGCAGTGGCGTAGAATAGATTGTTTCAGAGTAGAGTGCAGTTGCATAGAGTGGAGAGGTTCAGGGTAGAGTGCAGTGGCATAGAATGCAGTGGCACAGAGTGCAGTGTGGCGTAAAGTAGATTGTTTCACAGTAGAGTGAAGTGGCTTTGAGTGTAGAGGTGCAGGGTAGAATGGAGTTGCACAGAGTGGCATTGAGTGTGATGGCATAGAGTAAAGTGGTGTAGAGTGCCGTGGCATAGAGTGCAGAGATGCAGAGTAGATTAAAGTGACGTACAGTGTATTGATGTAGAGTGCAGGGGCATAGAGTTGAGTGTTACAGAGTAAAGTGCACTAGCATAGCGTGTATTAGCTTAGAGTGCAGTGGCGTACAGTGCAGTGTTGCAGAGTGACATAGAGTGGAGTTGTGCAAACTAGATTGGTGTTACCTAGACTGGAGTGGTATAGCGTACAGAGAAGCAGAGCGCAGTGGTGTAGAGAGGCGGAAAGTGCATTGGCATAGAGTAGAGTGGTACAGAATAGAGTAGAGAAGTATAGTGTGAAGTAGCATAGAGTGCAGTGGCATAATGTGGAGTGGTTCAGAATGAAGAAGAGTGCAGTGGCATGGAGTGGCGTAAAGCGGAGTGATACAGAATAGTGTGCAGTGGTGTGGAGTGGTGCAGAGCAGCGTGGAGTGGAGTATGCATGGTGTAGTAACACACTGCCATTACAGACAACACATTTTTTATTGAAATGATCATTACATCTGCACAGACGTACAGTTTTTCAAATCAAACTATACTGTGCACAGACGATGATGTGTGGAAATTGCGTCACCTAATGCAATGATTTGTTTTGATCATATAAAGGTATTTGTTTCCAGCACAGTTCAGGATTAACACAAATGTGCTTCATTTGTACTCCTAATTCTGATATATTCTGAATTTTATTTACATGTTGTCATGTGATAGAAAAAACTCTTTCCTAACCCCAGTATCCAGCTAGATTGTCGCATAAATCCTCTCACCTTGAAGTCAGAGAAAGAAAAGTAAACACTAAGTTCCCACCAAAATCAGAGGCTGACATTTGACTTTGTTCTTTGAGTGCACAGCAAATGTGATGAGATAAGAACAAGATTTACAGGCCTGTTTACCGAAAGGGAGCACTCGGCAGGATACTGTAAATAAGGTTTGCGCAAGGGAAGGAATGAACTCAAGCTGCTTAGCCTAAAACAAATAAAGCCAGCAAATTGAAAGCAACAAAATGTGAGTTACAAACCATAAGGCCAATGGCAAGCATCGGGCAGAATGCATTCACAAGGAAGCACTATGAATGTGCTTAAAGTGACAGCCGTGGGATACTTCATGGGGAAAGTCCAGTATTTTACTCCAGTCCGTACCTTGCGGAGGTTTGGCCAAATCAATTACCCAGGTAGTATGACGAGAAGACCTGGAGTGGTTTCCATGTTGCAGGAAAGGTCTGCACATCCATTCTATCAGTTTGCCACCAGTTCCTATGGTGTAGACCTTCTGGCACACCTCTTGTAGGGTTAGTGCTAGGTGGCAGACATGAAATAGGGCATTTAATGATTATTTAAGGTGGCTGTAAGTAAGGAGTTGACCTGGGTGAAGATGGCAGTCTGCCATAAGGGTTTGGAAATTTAGTAGCTCATCATCCAGAAACAAATCCCCCAATTTTAAGCTACCTGCAGCATGCCACTGATGGAGTTGCTCTGAGCACAGCCGCCCTGTGCGAGTGGGATGGCTTAGCAAAGGTAGTGCAGGTGCACAGGGTTTCTTCGTGTCAGTGAGTTTACAGGTTCCAGCAAGACAAGAGAAAGCTGTGCATGATAACCCCGGATGGTGATCTGTAGAATGGTCAGTAGGAAACAATGAGCAGTGCACTAAGCCCTCCTTAAAAGTCTTTACTGATAAACCCCATCTCATGCAGGGAGGTGGGCAGAAAGCCAGCGTGCCACCCTTTGGACCTGTGCAGCTGAATAATAGCATTCTAAGTCCAGAAGACCTAATCCACCCGTAATCACAGGTAGCTTTAGAGTGGAAAGAGCTACCCGATGGCACCGCAGCAACCAAATCAGATGTGTGGCAGAGCTGAAGAAGGAATGAAGGACAAGCAGGAGAAGGTTTGCTAAATAATACTATCATTGGGGTAGCACACCATTTTCACTAGTGCCACGTGGCCCACTACAGAAAGCAGAAGAGAAGCCCTAAAAGCAAACTGGGCTTGGATGGACCGTGATGCTCTGCAGAGATTTCCATCCTGGAAATCAGTGGGAGAATGGTAAATATGAATCACTAGATATCGAAAGGTAACTGGTTCCCAGTTCAATCTGAGATCTAATTGTACATAAAGGGGAAAACAGTGCCATACGTTAAAGAAACACTAATTAAATTTTAATTTTTTTACAGTTTGTTTGTGCAATTTACGTCCCAAATATTTTGAAGATTCTATGTGTACTTGACACTTAGGGATAACCCAGATCACTAGTTTGGCTTTTGCTCAATTTCAAAACCATTTAAAGACATGGACAAAGCAGGCAATTGCCTTGCACAACCTTGCAAGGGGTCTGGCCCCTGCTCACACTTCACAGCACGAACAGCGGACCATTGAACCAGAACAGTTTGCCAAGGTGGATGGGGGTTGCTTGTTCAACCACTTGACAGTGCCTCTTCTGTTTCTCACCTGTGTGCAGAGACAACGCCCCAGGTACCCAATACCTTCCGATAGTCTTGGTGGACCCATCTTGTCTCATTTTAGGAATTTTCCCACCTTGTTCTTCTCTTCCTTATTTATCCAGTTCTGAGCAACAACCCTTTGAATCACTTGCCGTGGATCTCCCATTTGATCTCAATTTCATCCTCCTCTTTTATTATCTGTTATTGATAGTCCGAGCTCCCATTTCTGAGATAAATGTAGAGTCCCAGACATACACTCTAGTGCTGTAAGACTACAGACAAATTGTGGGTACCTCACATCCTGACATTAGGTCTGAGACTGTCGCACACACCATCTGGCCTGACTCTTTAAAAAACAATTAGGTTGAAAGTCCATGGGCGGTTGGGGTAAGCTAGATGTTTTTGTTCAATTTGTTTAAACTAGCATAGGGTTTATTGCCTTAATGTTTCCCAAACTGTTTGCCAGGGGTTTTAAAATGTTCAGAAACATAATTAAAATGTTGCTGTTACTTTCTCTTCAAGAAAGAATCAGTAGATTTGGGTATGGGTGATGGCCTTGGTGATTGGCCTACGCTACTGAACAAGGATGCAATGTGACACCTGAATGTAGCATACCACGAGGCAATCACAAAAAGACCACAGTGAATAAATAGTGCTATGTTAAAAAACAGTAAATAAATGCACTGACAACATAGTGAGGCATGGCCTCTCTTGTGTGTATCTGTAAAACTCATGGTTGTTCTTGAATGTCTGTCCTGAATTTTGACCCTTTGTCCTGAATTTTTGTCCTGAATTTTGACCCTTTGTCCTGAAATTTTTAAAGTACTGTCCAGAATTTGCTTCAATGCCAGGTGGTCACCCTAGCTCTGCGGCCCCTGTCGTGCATGGAGGCCCACACCTTGAGGGGGTTCAACACAAGGCTGTGAGTATCTGTGAGATATGAGAATCTCTGGGGGCTCTCACCACATACTGCTGGCCAGCCCCATCGTGTGATATCACTACATCCACACTGTTGAAAACCAGCACGTCCGAAGCTGACAGCTCCTATTATGTTTAGAGAACACTTCGGGGCGTGCCAGCCACAGAGACCTTTTTAGGTCAGGGTAGTCTTTATTTCCTGAGTTACTGTAAACTGAGATCCCTCGTGGCTCTGCAATAAGTATTGTCCTGTAACATAATCCAGCTCTGATTTGAAGTGCCAGCAAAGAACACAGAGCACGATTTCCTGAATTCTGCATTGCCACGATTGACTTCTTCCGTGCAGGACGTACCGAGCCTGCAGAGAGTCTCAAGGCATCTGAGGACATTCTTCTCAAATACTGTGTCAAAGCAGGCATTTGGACCACTTTGTATGTTTTTTTCCAGCACCGCTGACTAATGAAGTAAATCTGCCCGGGTGACCTGAGGATATAGCTCTCTGAGTTGAAACCTACGTGTTCGCACCGCTCCCTATCCTAAACTGAACTCCTGTCCTGAAAACCTGTCTTGCAGCTGTACAGTTAATTACCTTTACTGTACATTGTGTCAGATGCCTCCGATCCAAATATAAACGAAACACGATAAACTTTATCCTGGGTCACACGAGGGAAGGCTTTGCAGGCAGCCGGGCGTTGCTCCGTGTTCCCGCTCTCGGTAAGGCTCCGGTGACTCTGCATTAACCTGCCGCCTCCGCTTCGTGAATTATATAAGTGTTTTCCACTTCGTGCAGTAATTTAATTTTACCGGCGGTGGGGGCATGTGGTCGAATGATGTCACCGCCGAGAAGAGAGAAAACCGAGCTCAAACAGACGGGACTTTTCTGCTGCGCATTGGAGAGCTTGGCAGCTAGAATCTGCTGCACGTGCTTCTCGGCGCCTGGGAGCTGCGGACCCAGCCAGTCCCTGGAACATTCCATGGTTTCCAGGTTGGAAGATGTGCTTAAAGATCTCCCATCGCACATTTCCTTCAACCTTGATTTCAATACGGGATTAATCAACGCATGCATGACGAGAGCCCCAGAATACAGCTCATAAGAGGCTAGCAGCTTGAAGGGTGGGCGTGAGAGGATGGGCGGATGGCGCATGGTTTTACCACAGAGGGAATATAAGGACGTCATGCTGGATATGGCACCGGGCTAAAGTAACCAAACTCTCACTCAGTGGTGCTCAGTGCAAGACTGGCTGCATGTGTCTTCCCAGTTTTTTTGCTTTCAACTTGTCTATTTTGGGGAAAGATAGACTTTCCACAAATATTCTAGGACTGGAGTTAGAGTAGTAAATTAGTGTCTACAATTTCATCCACAAAAATCGCTGCGGCCTTTGGGGCAAAACAACAACTTCAATTTTGTTGATGCATAAGTACAGCAGCCTCGTTTATTTTCCCAGCGGTGCCAGGTCATCTAATGCAGGTGCATGTTCTTGCTGATCTAGAGGCTGTGCAACTCTTCTGAAAGGGCTGCACAGCGCTCAGAACGCATCACCACAGGGCTTCTACATAACATCCATTCTCAACTGGATCAAAACAGCAACAACAAAAAAACGACTGCCATGTTGCAAGCAGAGTCCATGACTGTGTTCATACCATCTAACCCTTCTGTCAAATACTAGGACCCCATAATGTGATACCCGATTCCTAAATGGACACAAACCACGTATAACCAACAACTTTAACCTCTCCAGCACGGCAAGGGCCCAAAAGCTGTTGAAAGTCATACCACACATCGGGAGAACGACGGTCTGTGCTCAGGTGCAGGTCTTGCTGCCATGAATGGGACGTCACCTTCAATTAAGCTCTCTGGTTGGATTGATGGCTGTGTCAGAGGCTCAAAGCTAGACCTCACTGTTGATGTTTAACAAGGCCAAAACTGGTCTGGCGTTGATTGTGGCCCTTTCTGAAGGTGGTGCCCATGGCAGCTTTCAGATGGACTTTTCCCATGAGAAGCAGTTTCAGTACTATTTTGCATAAGAGGGGTCTCTGGCTAGAGAGGCACAGTGTGTGACTGCTACCAAGTACTTCATTTGTGCTTGTTGTTTCCGGTGCTAAGCACCGGGACTTGTTTTTCAAGGCCGGCGCTTAGTCTTCTGCCTCAGGCATTTACTGCGAGCAAAAGACACATATGGGAAAGACGGAGGAAGAGAAAAAAAAAAAGGGTCACAATGGGAGAAAGCAGAAAGCTGCAAGAGTGAGCTGAAGTGGCATGGAGTGGCTGTAAATGGATTGAAGAGGCCCGAGATGGCTTCAGTATTACGCTGCCTCAGTATTCCGTGCTTGCACATTTCATTACAGCAGCCGCGTGCTTCAGAGGAGGGCTTTGGGCCCGGCACGTTGTTATTCACAAATTAACCACTGCTGCTACCCAGTATTATGGCTAGTGGTTCAATTATTTGCAAGCATTCTGCCCATCACATTTTGTCTGTTCAATTTGAGATCTACCAAGTCACTGCCCTTGAATATGCCCAGCTCTAGATAAGGCCTTGCTAAGGAAGAATTAGAAACAAATAAGTGAAAAAAGGTGGTTGTCCCTAATGAGTTCCTGAAGTTAGCTGTTCCTCTGACATCGAAGGAACACCCCAGGGCATGACTTCACTTGAGGGAAGCATGTTTTGTGATGTGGACATTGAGTTTACTGACCGAGCAAGTTTGCAAGTTAACTGCTGGCACTCACCCCGGAGTGGGTGTATTGGCCAGGGGATTGGGTTGTTCCTCTTCATTGAGAGCTAGTAGTTGTGCTGCTCAGCTTCCCCCGTAGCCCTACTGCGTTTAGTCTGTCCACATGCCTGGAGGGTGTTTGGGAAAGTGGGCAAGAGCCACTGGGGAGCCTTCATCTGGGAAACCAGAGACCGATGTGTCACATCCAATGTGTACGTCTGCACCTACTGCCTAGCATAGCAATGTGCACACAATGTAGCTCATCAAAGCCCATAAGAACCTTGCTAATTATTTATGCTCACTAAGGATAGCCGGCAGAAAACCCATTACCGATTTCAACCGTAGAGCTAAAGAGATCAATCATGGGAGGGATCCACAGACGTCAGACACTAGTGAACCCTTGCATTCCCCATGACATTATTAGATTAATTCCAGGATCTGCTGCAGTTTATTACTGCACAAGATTGCCCTTTGCTACAGGAATACTGTCCTTGTTCAACACATGTTAAACTGCCTGGCTATTCTTTACATCACTGAGTCCCCAGTTTGAGTTTGCCACCCAGCAGATTTTTGGGGCCCAGGATAGAAACCACTGTGCAGCATTTCCTTCTGACTCTTTGCGACTCACACCCTACAAGCTTAACACACCAACATTTGCCCTTGTCCAGGGCAGTGAAGGCAAGCAAGTTTATATGTAGTATATGGTTTGTTTATGAACATCATCAGTACTGTTACCAAAAAGCAGTTGAGGCAAGAGCTACTGCACACCCAAATAATTTAATAAATATCTCTCTCTCTCTCTCTCTCTGTGACTCAAAGATTCAAAAGTTCAGTGGAGAAAAAATGGGGGCTTCTCAAGGCACCAATGAATCACCATCCTGGCAATGTGCAATAACAAAAACAATAATCCAGGAGCAAAGGATAGGCACTGCGAACAATGAACTATGACCAAAGACTCCTGACCTTCATAAGAAAAGGGAGGATAAGGCAAATAAACCAAAAACAACTATGTGCATAGTCGTAGTGGTTCTAATAAACACATTTGTACCTAGAAGTGCACTTCAAGCCAATTGTTTGGGCTGGTTAGAGCACATGTTAAACTCAATGTTGTAGCCCTGCTTGGTGGGTGGAGCTGACAGGGCCAAGTCCTCTCCTGCCTGTTATGCACCTCCCCAGGTTGCCCTACTACGAACCAATGTAGGCAGGTTATTTTAATTAGGGGCACATTTATCAAAAAACCATGCAACACAGCAAGCCACCTTGCTGGACTGCACTGCATGTTAGGGAAAGGGCGGGATTGCACCATATTTAACATTATACAGTGCATATCCTGTCTGTTTCCTGCACTGGCACACAATGTGTTGCCTAGCACCAGCACAGACACACTTGTACCATGGTGCAAAATTGCCTGGGTTTCATACAAAACTATTTTTGTGCAGGAACAGACACCTTCCTCTACAAAAATAATCTTCTGAGACATTTTCCTCTTTTTATTTGTGCTGCAGAGACCAGAACCTCCATGAATCGAAAAACAAGCAACCAAGGACTAATTTCACCCTTGTTATGGGCCCATCAGCCAGGTATAGATTGATTGCAGTGGCATAGTGACCAGAGGACCCATGTCTGGTAATACTCATCACACATAGGACGGCAACTGCAACAAGGTGATGGATGGAATGCTTGCATTAATCTCAGCCACTGGCAGTAACTTGGCCACATCCCTAACATTTTTGTTTCCCACCATGCCGTCTCAGTTTGGACCAATCCATATGTAAATTAGCCATGACCCTGCTCCAATCAGAACAATGTAGCCTGAATTGCCAGGCCAAGTCCTCCATGAACTAGAAAAACAAGCAACCCAGGACCAGTGCTTGATACCAGTGGCACAGTGAGCAGTAGACGCACGTTTAGGCATACTTGTCACACTTATGGGGGCAACTGCAATAACAGGAAGACGATGGATGAAATGCTTGAATTAATCTCAGCCACTGGCAATCGTGTCGAGCCGCATCCCAATCCATTGTTTTTCAACCACCATGCCACCTCAGTTTGATCCCAGCCGTATGCAAATCAGCCATGACCCTGCTCCGGTCCAGGAACAGATTGATTCCAGTGGCACAGTGAGCATGGGATGCACGTCTGGGCATACTGGTAGCACTTAGAGCAGCAACTGCAAGAACAACAAGGTGATGGATAGAATGCTTGAATTCATCTCAACTGTTGCATTCACTTGGGCCGCTTCCCAATCCACTGTTTTTCAGCCACCATGCCACCATGCCACCTCACTTTGCACCTAGCCATATACAAATCAGCTATGACCCTGCTCCAATCGGAACAATTCTGCCCAAATTGCAAAGCCAAGTCCTCACTGAACCAGAAAACAAGCAAACCAGAACCACTTTAGCCCTGATTATGGTGTCATTATCCATGCATAACTTGCCTCAAGTAGCACAGTGAGCATGGTACACCTGTCTGGGTGCAGCATTGGTTGAAATTATAGTAAATGTTCCCCTCGGTTTCATTTCAACCCTTGATAAGTTTTCTAAATTGAGAGGCCTCTCTATACATTGTGCAGATTCAGCAGACATCCCACAGAATCCATTACCCATGTACTGGAAAGGCATAACATGATTATCACAGTCAACATTTTATGTAAACTATAAATAAATTCAATTTATTTGTTTAATTTGTCCTAAACAAATTAAACCATATCTATGCACAGAAGAGGCGGTAACTGTGGTGCCTAAAGCAAGTGAAAAGTCAAAAGAGTTATCTAAGCAATGAAAACAATGGCTCATAGTCATTTCAGTTTTAAGCAGTTTCACTCATAATTCTTTAGTGTGTTTTATAGAAACTTCCAGCATGGTAGTAGAGTTCTATGTTTTGGTTGTTTGATTATTTCTTTTTTTTTCACTTATTTGTAATGTAATATTAATCACTGTTTAAGTTCTTTTAAGCCTTTTATTATTCTTTTTGTTATTTTTATGACTTATATGTCAGCCTCTATCGTGACAGCCTTATCTGATAGAACTTCTCTCATAAGCAATAGAAGAATATCACAATAGTCTGTCTATCATTCATAATGGCAGAACGTTTCAAATGGACGAGAAATGTTGTCTCCAACCACATGTCCTTGACCATTCACAACAATTGGGACTTCTTTTCATGGTAGGCAAAATTGCTCACTCAGTACTGAACCTTTGTCTGAAAGCATATAGGACTCATTTGTCCATTGTAAAAACCAGTGTGAAATTAGCTTACTTCACTGTCACCAAAGCCTTTTGGGTAAGAGGGGATGTTGTTTTCATCATCTCTCAGCAGTGTCATGAAAGGGTGAGTGATGCAAAAACATGTGCATCTTGATGAAAAGCGATTGTTCTGTTCCGATAATGGCAGCCATGCTGGGGCCTTTTGGTACAGTTATCTGTATCTGAGCAAACAGTGTTAGATCGCTGACTATAGAGCGCCTAGATGGGGCTACCATATGGAGAATCATGTAGTGACCTTACTGCATTGAAAGATGAGAAGGGGTCTTTGTTTCCTGCTTGGTTGAGTCATTTTGATCATTTGCATCACACTGTATGGAATCCACTCAGTCAAAGGGGAACAGTGAGAGGGGAAGAGAGAGAAAAGAGAGCGAGAGATAGAGACATAAAGGGCACGAGAAGAGGAGGAGAGAGAGAGAGAGAGAGAGAGAGAGGGAGAGGGAGAATAAGACCAAGCCCTGATCCAATCTCTGGCACTGCCTCTCTGTGTCAGACTTTCAAGGCTGAAGGTTACAGTTTATGCGAAGAACTTCTTGTTTGCCAGCTCCTAGTTATGTGACTCGAGAGGAGCCAGCAGTCAAAACAGGTCTCGATCCTTCCCTACGCCAGAGCCCATTCTCACTGTTCTCCACAACTCATGGCCTCTCTTGATGTTTACCTGTCTTGCTATTCACCATCCCAAGAGGGCATATCTTGGTACACTGCCTAAGACTGCGGGAAGGCTACATCTTGCATATACGCACCTGTGCTTGCATATGCGTACCGGTGTCCCTGCATACACCACATTCATGTAATTTGTCTCAGAACTCATGTCTCTGTGCCTTTGTTTTAAGAAGCACCTTTAATATTCATTCAGTTTTTGTTAATTGTTGGGGCTAAATGTCCTTAAAGTCGGCGATTGGATACACATTTCCCCCAAAATTTCATCAAGACATATTCTAAACCTCGTAAAGTTGCATTTCTACTATTTTGCCTCGTTTGGATCAATGTTCCTGGCAAATCTGCTCTAAAGCAAAAAATGTGATTCTATTGGTTCTATTTTTGTCTTAATTATTTTTTTATGGGAAACAACAAAAAACCCTATTATAAACTAGTGTACAATCTGTTCAGTTTTCACAAATATCACTATTCTAATTTTTAGAAAATGTGTCTCTAGTTGGCAAAGGTATTCACTAGGTCCAAGTAGGGGCTACAATCGTTGTCTGGGTATGACAGTTACACACCGCAAATTAACCCATGCTCACTCTCTGGAAGCTTGGCACACAGCAGTCAGGCTTAACTTAAGGGGCAATGTGTAAAGTTTTTGTGCATCACTTAATTACAGTAACACAGTGAATGACAACACATAGGGACTCCACACCAGCTTAGAAAAATAGAGACCATTTATCTGAGTAAAACAAGACCAAAACAACAAAAATCCAATAAGGTGAAGTCGAGATATGAAGTTTTAAAGATTACATGTAAAAACAGTGCTTAGAAGTCACTATCGTCAAAAGGTTACTTGAGTTCATGAAGGACTGATGCAAACCAAAAATACAGGCTGACCGCGATGGAGGGTAGGCCAACTACAGAACCTATACAGGGTCCACTTACACCATACCATTGATGGAGCAATCCGTCAAAGTTGAGGGCATGATGCTTTGGTATTTTCCATGCAGTCAGGTCTCTTTATCGTCTTTGGGCTCCACTGAAGTGAATGTGATGCGTCTTCGTTGAGCTGCACAGAGCGTCATTGTCGAGCCATGCAGGCTCTGAATCAGCTACCTCTGAGAAGCCTCTATGTCGGTGTTGAGGGAGCAATGCCTCAGACTTTTTCCAGCACTCGAGGTGATACATCACGTTTTGCAGAAATCAGCTGCAGAACCCACTTCTGAGGCCCAGGACTGGAGGTGGGCACCTCAGGAAAGGGTAGGACTCACACATAGAGTCCAGCAGCACCAGGAAAGTTGCAGGCAGTCTGTTATGTCCCTGAGACTGCAGAAGAAAAGGTGCAAGCTAACAAGCCCTTGGAGAATCTTGGGTTCAAGGATGTAGAGAACAAGTCCAGTCTTTCTCACTCCAGTCAAGAAGCAGCAGGCCAACACAGCAAAGCAACTACAAAAGTGGCAGTCCCTCCTACAGCACAGAAAGCAGTAGGCCAACAGTGCAATGCAGTTGCAGAGTGGCAGTCCTAACAGCACCACAGCAGACAGCAGTCCTTCTTCCTGGCAGAATGTCCTTGATTCCAGTACAGTTCTGATTTGGTGGGTTTTGGGATTCAGTACGTATACCAAAATGTGCCTTTGAAATGGGGAGACTTCCAAGAGGTGTTTGAAGATCACAAGGTCCCTGCCCTTCCTTCCCTGGCTGTAGACAGTCTACAGGGGAGTATGCAGCCCTTTGTGTGAGGAGAGTCACAGCCCTATTCAGGTATGTCAGTTCCTCCCACCCATCAAGCCAGTTAATGGCCCATAAGCCTGGTGATGGGCCATCAGGATGCAAATGTCACACCCCAGCTCCCCTTGTGTGTGACTATCTAGAGGGAATGCACATAGACCAGCAATCATCTACCCCAGACATGTATTCAGAGACAGGCAGAGGTACAGAATAGTTAAAGTAAGACAATGCCAACTTTCTAAAAGTGCCATTTTCAGACTTACAATTTAAAATGTGACTTCACCATAAGTTGTGATTTAAATTGTGAGTCCAGAGACACGAAACTTCATACTTCTATCTTTTTTCCAACTTGAAATTATACTTAAAAGATGTTTTTAGGTAATCATGATGATAACCTATGGGAGCATTTGGCATTGCAATAGTGAAAAAGGAACTTAGGAGTTTTCCCTAACTAGACATGTTAAACTTAAAATTACATATCCAACTTTTTAAACACACTGCTCCCTGCCCTTGAGGCTAACTAGGGCCTACCTCAAGGGTGACTTACATGTAATAAAAAAGAAGGTTTGGGCCTCGGAAGTAGGTGCACTTGCCAGGTCGAAATAACAGTTTAAAACTCCACACACAGGCTGTGCAGTGGCAGGCCTGAGAAATGTTTGAAAGGCTACTGTAGTGGGTGTCACAACCAGTGCTGCAGGCCCACTAGTAGCATTTAATTTACAGGTCCTGGGCACATATAATGCACATTACTAGGGACTTACAAGCAAATTAAACATGCCAATTGTGGGTAAGCCAATGCTACCGTCTTTAAGAGAACAGAGCACCTGCACTTTAGCACTGGTCAGCAGTGGTAAAGTGCCCAGAATCCTAAAACCAACAAAAGCAAGGTCAGGAAACGAGGAGGAAGAAGACAAAAAGTCTGGGTATAATCCTGCAGAAAGGGCCACCTCCAACACTAATGTACTGTAAAATCAGCATTTGCCACAGATTTTCCAAGAGTTTCAGGCACCTAAACATGTAAGGCTGTCTATAAATTCAATCCATATTTGAAAACATACTGGTCCAGTTGACTACGAGTACACAGTGTTCCAAGAAGGAGCAAAATAATATCAAATTATATGGAAAAAATATATATATGCATTCTGTGCTTTAAAGTTGCACTTTGTTGTAATATTTCTGTCCTAAAAAATTCCAGGGCGAAAGCCAACCTCCCCCGCCCTGGACCTAACTTTTATACTATAGCAACATTTGGGGTTTATAGTGCCAAAACCTATAATTCTGGCTACAGGTCAGGTTGGTTAAATCAAAGGTAGCAAAACTGTAGGCCCTGGGGCACCCACAACATCAAATGGCAAGGATGAAGGGATGTAAAGTATATGACAGCCTGTAGAACTGGTTGAGTAAGGCTGCTCAGTTAACCTGGCAGCATGCAGTTTTCAGGGAGACAAGAGGAAGGGAATTAAGTATTCTTACATGGGGAGGCACTTCAAAAAAATCCCCAAGCAAGCACAAGAGCTCAGTAGATTCTGTGGCATGAGGATCCTAAGATGGAAGGCCTGTCCCCTGTGGGCACTGGTGAAAAGGGTTCCCCTCTGGGACTTGCCCATACAGAAGGACATTGCAAAAAGCCTCACAAGTTAATGGATAAATTGCAGCTGAATCTAGTCTTTCCAGTAGTCACCGCAGCATACACTGTTGCTGGCACCAAGCTTCACAGAAGAATGGGGTACAGTGGCAATTATCCCACCACAACCGCATGGTGATTCACTTTACTTTATGTACTTTCCAGACTTCTTTCATACTGTTTACCACTCACATGATGGGTAAGAATAGAGGTTTGGTACTGCCAGACAGGACAGCTCAAGCGGGTTGGCAAGATGTCCATCTGTCTTGCTTTCAGCCCTACATGAGCTGTAAAAATGGATGGTGCCAATTGTGGCTGGTAAGGATGGGCTACGACAAGGTAGGCTTTCTGCACAATGCAGCTTCAGAAGCACATTCAGCTTTAGAGATACAAATATGGAAAATACCACTTGCAGTTAAACAGCCATGAATGTGTGAATGAAAATTATGCTGAGGTCCCATATTGGGAGTATGTCTTTGGTGTTCATATCTTTCATTAGGCTGGTTTCAAAGTGCTCCCATATTGTCAGATTACTTGACAGAGTGAGAATATTATTTGCCCAAACAGTTAGTGAGGTAGGAGATCTGAGATTGCAATACATGCCTTCTTGCTCCAAAGGTTATACATTTTACAGATGCATCACACTGTTATTCCATTCTTTAATAATTGGGGAAAAAGATGCATTTTCGGAAAGCGGAAGAGTGTGTCCTTTGTAAGAGGTCATGGAGACAATTAACTTTAGATAGGGGAGCATTTGTCCCTCCTGCCAGCTCCATCCTCCATCTCTCTGCGCAGCTCACTCAGTTCTCACCAAGACTCAGTGAGCCCTGATATTTGCCAGCTGCTGTGAGCACCATCCAGCTTTCTCTTGCACTAGGTAGATGAAAGGTGCCCCGGGGAAGTCCACCACCGCATCTTAACTCCTCTGCAAGGCTGAATGGGCCCAGAAGTTATATAAAACACTTGACAGCACCAAACCTCTTTTCTTACCCCATGTGAGTGGAAAACAGTAGGACAATTGGTGTCCGACAGCAGCTCATTATAGGCAGCAGGACAAACCATTTAAGCCTGACTAAGCTGCAGAAAAGGGGATAGTTGACCACCCTAAGGGGCAGATTTATGGAACGTGGCACTGCACCAAGTGCAGCGCCACTTTCCCTGCGCCCCTTAGTAACCCCCTACCACACCCATGTGTGCACCATATTTAAAATACGGTGCACCATGGCATGGCATGGCATGGAAGGTAGGTTGCAGGGTAGGGGGCAATAGCGTCATTTTTCATGACGCTATTGATGTACTCTGCAGAAGTAGCACCAAATTATTGGTGCTACTCTGGCAAAGTACATAGGGCCCCATTCCAAAGAATTGAAGCCCCCTTTTAATGCCTGCTCTCGATCAGGCGTTAAAAGTGCCATAAAAAATGGCACAAGTAGATCTCATAGATTTCCTTACACCATTTTTCTGGCTCACGCCTCAACAAACAAGGGCAATCCAGAAAGTGTATCGCACTACACTGCTATGGAAAGCCCATTACAATTAATTTGACAACATTTTTTCTGCACAATGTGCAGCGTGTAACACAAAACTGTAGGTGCAGCATGCTTCCAAATTGTGAGCACAATTATTTGCCATCGAATATAATTTAGGGTGCATGTACCATGCACATATTTTGGCTAACTTGGAAATGGTTAGAAATGCAGACATACCCACTACAGTAACTCAAAAGATGGTTGACCTACATAAAAGTAAATTAATGTATGATGCAATGTTTAAATTGACCACTAGGAGACGAAATTTATTGTAAATGCAAAATTAAAATACACCTGACACTTCTCAATTTTACAACTAAACATAACACAACAGGAAAAAACTGAATATATTTGTTACTTTATATTATTCAGATGATAATATTTGAGGAAGATGAAGACTGTAGCTGGTAATCAGTATATTTCCAGTAACAGTGTTAATGCAGTGTAAACATTTTCATTTTAATCTTCCACAGGGGCAAAAAAGTCCATCAATCCTGTACTCTCCAATGAGAGAAATTAAACCAACACTTGATAAAACTGAATCAAAAATGGGAAGGTAGGTAAACACCACCCTCGACATATTTAGCAGTGTTTAGAATGTGTACAGAACAGACCATGGTGACTTTTATACAGGTTATTTGTGAGAAATAACTTTAGTGTCTCCATGTCACTGGGAAGCACTTTTCAATACATGTACTTTGCATTTACATATTATTGTTATCAGGTGTGTTGATCAAATTGGCTCAATTAAAATAAACCAAAGCTAAAGTCCCAAAATGCACTGATGTAAAAACAAAGTCCATGAATGGCAAAATGGTGTCTCGGTCACATGGAGCCATCTGGTCACCCTAAATAAGTTGAAATACTGAATAAAAAGCCATGTATATATATATATATATATATATATATATATATATATATATATATATATATATTTATATATATATATCAAAACTGAAATGTCTTTGTGTTTCAGGCTGACGCCTTCTACTGGACATTTCCACCCCACACAAAGGCCTCTTCAAATACACATAATGGTCCCTCATCTATTTTGGCTACTAACTGGTTCAGAATAATGGGGTGGCCGTCTTGTAACGTTTAAATCGTCTTGTTGCTCATCATCAAATCTCATGTTTGATTACTGCTTGGCAGTAGTCACTTTATGGCAAATGTATCAATCATGTCACACACATATTATTAGCAAAATATTACTCAATATGAAATATATAGATACCCAAATATATATATATATATATAAACAAGCCGTTATTCTATTAAGACATACATTCACATTATCTTCGATATTCGATCTGTTAATAAATATGCATTCATAAATATCAGATCTTCATTTTATATGTTGAAGGCCAAATTGATCCAAAATAAAGTGACATATGCATAATTTAATCCTAAAAATTCAAAATAGATCAATAAGAAATGTATAAATACCCACAAATATATATAAATATTCCGTTATTCTATTAAAGCATATATTCACATAATCTTTGATATTCGACCTGTTAATAAAAATGCATTCCTAAATATCAAATCTTCATTTGGTATGTCGAATGTCAAATTGATCAGAATAAAGTGACATATGCACACATGTGTGTGTACTCACTGAAAAAAAAAAAAGGTTACAGTAACATTATAGTTAGGTGTGATAAAAAGATCTGGATCTGGGGGGGGGGGTCGCACACCCCTCTCCCTATATTAATAAATTGGGCCCTGGGGATGGGATCTCCTGGACAGAAAACAGCTCAGGGAGTGAAGCTATGTGCCCCACTCCCCTTAATTAAAGAATGCATCCCTGACCTGCCTTTTTTCCACTTTTGATCCTGTAGGATCACTGCACAAACTGATGGATTTTGTTTCTCAATTTTGGCCCCTCTTGGTCCCCCAATTGGGCCAAGTGGGGCAGGGTGTCCCTACCATACCCCTTTATATCACTTTTTTGTTAATGTTCAGGACAGGAGGCTAAGTCCCAGAATCCTGTAATGGTTGCCAGCATAATTTTTAGGTCGAGACTAGGTAGCGCGCATGTACTGTCTTCGAGGTATGCTGTAATCACTCTGTGGGCTTTCATAACGCCCATCACTTTCGATTGGTTTCTTCATGTGCCTTTTGAAATTTGTTTGTTTTCTTTGGTGAGTAGTCTACAATTGTCCCTTCTTTTGCAGTTTTGGGCATGCCCTGGATACTGGCCATGTTACATGTATCATTTCTGATCGGCCATATGCGTTAGTTTCAATGCACAACTTTTTTCTTTTGCCTCGGTATATGGTTTAAGATTTTTGTGTTTACTGACTTTCTGAGCATGCTCAGAAACAGCTTTTCCGACGGCTGTAAATCATGTCCTCACTAAGACAAACAGTACAATTTGCATCACATACGAAATGCTTTTTTCTTTTGTTCTGCTTGTGGTTTAGGATTTTTGTGTTTATTGGCTTTCCGAATGAGCTCAGCCACAGCTCTTACTCCTACTGTTGTACTCTCTTTTTTGTGGCTTGCTGCTGCTTGTTTGCTTTCCCTGACAACTACCTGCTTCAGCCTTACCTTGTTTAGTATTTATGGCTGCTCATTTTCGTTCCCAACAAGAATGCGCATAGAGTGGATAGGACACGTAATTGGCACTTGTGACTTCCTTTATTAGCAGCGCTCACTGTCGTGGCCAGTGTCCTCTGACCTGACATTAGAAACTGTACATTTTGCACTGATTCCACTCCTGTATTGCTTGTAGAACCTGTTTAACAGAGAATCTACCCAGAGACGTGTGTGTGTTTTACCCTTGTTATCTACTGTATGCCATTGTTACCAATGTTCTAACTTTTGAACTGGCTTTGTTCTCCCAAAATACACTCCCACTGTATCTTCTGCTACATAGTTCAATTCAACTCACGGACAAGTCCTTTCACAATCAGCTACAAACTATAAATTGCACTTTAGAATTGTCACCAAATGTAATTACTTCTTGTTGAAATCACATTTGGGTGTGTGCTTTACCCTTGTTATCTACTGCATGTCATTGTTACCAGTGTTCTGACTTCTGAACTGGATTTGTGGTGAAAATCTAAGTTCGATCAAAATACACTCCCACTGTATCTTCTGCTACATAGGTCAAGTTAACTAACAGACAAGTCCTTTCATAATCAGCTACAAACTATCAACTGCATTTCAGAATTGTCACCAAATGTGATTACTTTTTGTTGAAATCACAGTTGGAATCCACTTTTTTTGGACACAGTGCTCTCTTATGGTGAATTTTACATCCGGGTCACAGTTTATTTCCTTAATGAACACACATACTGTGACCTTTATGTTGGGACTGCATAATAACTCGGTCAGCAATGCCTACCAAAATGGGTCTTCTGTTTGCAGATGCTCAGGAAGTAAAAAAAGAAGCAGCATTGTTTCCAAGGGTACATTTAAATCCCTGGTGGCACAGCACCTAGGATAATGTGCTGCATGGCTAAACACTTCTAAAGTCCCAGAGGTGAGACCTATTGTCTATGCCAATACTTGTTTTGATGTTGCTGGCAGCCAATCAAAGCACTTGCTCCTGCAGGAGTCTGATTCCCATGGGACTGAACTGACCCAAGGAAAAAAGCTTCCTGGGCAACTCGGAATGCTCCATTTTAAATTGGCATGCCCGCAAGCCTTTCCCAAGTCTCTCATGGACCCAACCATCCAGAGTTACAAATATATTGAAACCTTCATTTCTCAATAACTCCTGAATGGATATACACCAAAAAGCACAATCTTTGTGCCAAGATCTAACTTCCTGCCAAATTTGATGTAATTCTGCTCAGCAGTTTTTGGTGTAGAACGGGCTAAAGATATCTATGGACAAATACATGGGGATTCTGTATTTTGGGACTCCAACTTTTTCTCTGCCCCTGCTTGATGAAGCACCTTGAAACTTTCTGGGCACAAACTAGGCAAAAAATGAACACTTTTTTGGAAAGTTTGTGGAGCTTCGTCAAATGGTGCCAAAATTATTAGCAACACAAAAAACATTTCATATGTAAATGCTGACCAAACTATCACTACCCAGTAGCTAAAGCCAATGGGTGTTATATTTATATTACAAGTGTATGATATACATTGGAATTTGGATATGGCCAAAAATATGTTGGAAGTACAGCCAATAAGTTAAAACTAAGAATTCAACAAAATCTGCATGCAATCAATAACAATTATTTATTTTCCTACATTGTTGGCGAAACATATTTGGGATGCACATGATGGAAATAGAGTAGGACTAAAATATTATGGCATCCAACACATTTCTAAGAAGCCAAGATGAGAAAACCTAGAACTACCGTTGAATCGATGTTAATCATATTGATGGGCAGTGTGTTTCCAAAGGGACTAAATATAAATGCAGAGCTTCAGGTCCACCTATGAGCCATTTTATCAAATGAAATGCCTAACTAGTTTAAAATGAGTCCTGTGTCCTGTTTCCATATGTAATGTAGTGATGTTTTGTACTGACAGTTTTAATAGTGTATGCATTTTATAGAGGTACTTTACCTTGATTCTTAGATTCTGGCAATGGCCCCAGGACCTGGCCCACTTGGGGGAAAAAATAAAAGCAAGCGCAGAGACTTCGCTTCCTTTCTAAACAAACAAAAAAAATTACCTTGGGGGGTGGGGCCCTGGGGGACCCCTGCACCAAGGAAAGTGGGCTAGGATAAAGGTATCCTACCCTCTTAATTTTTTTAATGTTTATTTTTCAGACTCGGATGAGTCTCAAAATGGCGTCCTGGCTGAAGTATTGGCACCGAATTAGATCCCTGAACAAGATCCTCAGTATTCGCAAGAAGTTGTTACCATAGATATACAAATTTGGATTTCTTTTAATTTCTCCTAAACCAGTGAACGGATTTACATCAAATAACAAAAAGCACAATCTGCAGAACAACATCTAGCTTTCTGCCAGATTTGGTACAGTTCCATCCAGCAGTTCGGGCTGCAGTCATACTCAAAACTCCTATGGGAATGAACATGAAAAATGCACTTTTTTTACCCCCCCTTTTTCTTGGCTCACACTTGACAGATCACTCAAAAACTTTTCATGTGCAACAGGAATCACCGGCACTCTTTATTTTGGAATCTTTCGTGAAGATTCATCAAACGACACCAAATATATAGGCAAGTCAAAAAATAAATTTGCTATGGAAACATGGTCCCAACTATAACTACCCACTGGCGACCACCAGTAGGTTATTGATATACACATTTCAATAACCTACTGATTTCTTTCACAATCCTGCAAAGAAAGGGTGTGTGTGGAATGTTAATGAGTGACCAATGGGAGAGCAAGAGTCCTTTTGAAAAAATGTTTGGAAACCATTCTGTATGCACGCAACTACCATTGAGAAAAGCAGTTCCTACCGAAACACGTCTGGTGATAAATAAATTGAACTGCTGCATTGCAGTGAGTGCTCCGTTTGCATTTGGATTTGGTTGAAAATTAATTGGGCTTGCCACTAGCATCGCTGAGGCATCTGCATGAAATGCCCAGCTGTTTTAAGTGGCTTTTGGTTTGGAATTCAGTGACAAATGGTCAGAACTGCCAGGACCCAAGAAACATGCCTACATGGAACATTACTGAATGGAGAGGTACATACTACTAAGTCTGTGCTTCCAGTTTAAAGAGGTAAGTATTGACAGCGGGGGAGGCAGCTATTTTTTTATTTATAAACAACATGGTGTGTGGAAAAGCAAAGACTTTTGAATTGGCTTATTATGTGAAAGTGTCAGTTTTGCCCTGAGGGCAGAACAACTACTTGAGTAAAACTAATGCACGGACACAATTTTGATACGTGTTGGGAACTGTTCATTTAAGTATTTCTTTCACAATCCACGCAAAGAAAGGGTGTATGTGGATTGTTAATGAGTGACCAATGTGAGAGCACAAGTCCTTTTAACAAGCATTTTAGAGCTATTAGTGTTGTAAATTCCTAACTGGACCTTTCTTGCCACATAAATTGAAAATGAAAAGTAAAACAGTTGAGATAAGCAAGTCAATTCAAAGTGCCACGGCCGCCATGAGCGTGAGTGCAAAGGAGAGACACAAAAGGAAAAAGAAGTTTGCTCGCAGTCAAACATATCGGCAAATGTGCAGTTATCCATGTAACAGGATTGATGGGCATGGCGGTAACAAAACTGCCCCAAGGAGGAGCAAACGTAAAGTATTTACCAATTATGACAAAGGATTTTTGAAAGGCAAGCCCATGAACGAGTGATAGTGATGAGCATGCGGTGGGCGTGGTTAAAAGCCCACAGACAGATTACAACTAGTCAGAGCGCTTGCGAGCTCAACCTAACAAACATATGGAAACCATTCGGTATATATGCCACTACCACTGAGAAAGGCAGTTCCTGCCGAAACGCGTCTGGTGATAAATAAATTGAACTGTTGCATTGCTGTGAGTGCTCCGTTTCCTTTTGGATTTGGTTGAAAAAAAATAATTGTGTGTGTATATATTTATATATATATATTTATATATATATATATATATATATATGCACTCCGTATCAGTGTGCCATTCTTGTGCCTGACCATCAGAGGTGCCAGTCAACTGACGCACGCCACCACGTCTAAATCTTCACACTTTCTTCCTGGGATACGGAAGGATGGTATTCCACAGGCACAGTGAGTAATGTGATTGTGACTGTGCAAGAACAAATACGAAAGTTAATAACATGTTTAATATAATTATATATTATGGTTTAGATTATAGACAAAACAAGTTTCAGGGTGTAGACTTCATTATGGAGAATCATAGTTACTATTCCGTCTGGGTATGAATTTCATTTTCATAGTCATCGTTTTGTTGATTTCGGGTCATTTGTAATTGCAAACGCACAAAATTTAGTAAAAGTAGGAATTCGAATTGCAATGCACATTCTTCATTATACAATGTCGAACGACTGTCTTTTACAAAGTTTAGGAATGAATTTCACAGTATTTGTGTTTTGCTAGTGTTTAATGGGATCACATGAAATATAAGCAAAGCCAAGATGGCGACTGCTAGGCTGACGAAGGCGGTAATGTCGAAACGCGTTCCTGTGTGTAAATAAATCACGTAACTCACTGTGCCTTTGAAGTGCCGTCCCTCTGTATCCCAGGAAGAAAGTGTGAAGAATATATATATATATATATATATATATATATATATATATAAAGGTCATGGAGAACAAAACCTTTCATGTAACCCCGCCCCTGGAGTGCGCTCCTTTGATGTTCATAGGATTGGTACAGCATTGCTTGGATATATATATACAGGCCTCCTCTGCATTAAAATGGGAATGCCCCCAGGACTTGGCCCACACAGGGGCTTTAGAATTAGCAAGCGCAGGAGCCCACACTTAGGGCCACATGTACGTAGGTTCAGATTTGCGACTCGCAATTTGCGATTCGCAAATCCGAATGCAGGATGGTGTCCTTGACACCATTTGCAATTTGCAAAGGGGTCGCAGACGCCCACCTCATGAATATTCATCAGGTAGGTCACAATTTGCGACCCCCTTATGTATGGTGGCCCTCACAGGGATAGTAGCTTGCTGGAGACAGCAGACCACCATGTCTGTGACTGCTTCTCAATAAAGCAGATCTTTTTTTGTAATGCAGCCCGTTTTCCTTAAAGGAAAATGAGATGCATTACAAAAACAAAAAATGAAACGTTTTCGATTCATTTTTACAAAGCAGGCAGTGGTCCGTAGGATCAGGAAAAAATGTTTACAGTGGCATTCACAACGGGGACCCCTTCCCTTTTGCGAATGGGTTAGCACCCATTTGAAATGGGTGCAAACTGCGATTGTTTTGCGACTGGGTTCACGGTCACAAAAAAATCCTACATTGCACTGCGAGTCGCAAATACGAAGGGAACACCCCTTCCTAATTGCGAGTCGCAGACCCGTTTTGCGATTCGGTAACCAGGTTACCGAATCACAAAACGGGGTTTGTGCATCGCGATGTGCTTTTTGCATGTCACAAACAGCCAAATCCGCTGTTTGCGACATTCAAAAAGCTTAGTACATGTGGCCCTTGTTTTTTTTAAATTTCACAGAATCCGCCGACCTGCTGCAATTCACGGTGAAAAATGTTTAAAAAAATGCTTTTTAGCTCTGGGGGTCCCTCTGGGGCCCCAGCACCAGAGCTAAGGGGTCAGGGTAACTCTACCCTGGCCCGTTTGTTTTTTTTTTACACTTTTTTCTGGGACTCGGTTGAAGCCGAGTCCCAACATGGCTGCCAACATTTCATTGTTGAAGAGTTAACAGCCAATCAAATCTCAGCACAAGATCAAGAGGGTTCACATCTCTATATTTAAATTCGGATTTTCTTTAGTTTCTCTAAAACTACTGAATGGATTTACACCAAATAACTAAAAAGGGCTCTTTCTGGACCAAGGTCTACCTTTCCGCCAAATTTGGTGCCATTCCGTCCAGTGGTTTGGGCGCTATTGCTGTTCAAATTCCCATGGAAAAATGAATGGAGAAAAGGCATTTTGAAACCCCCCTTTTTCTCAGCCCCTGCTTGATGGATCACCCAGAAACTTTCCAGACATCAGCTGAAGTGACCACCGTTTTCCTTGGAAAAGTTCGTGAAGATTCATCAAACGGTGCCACAGTTATGAGCAAAACAAAAAACACTCTCTATGGAAACTGTCATAACTATACCAACCTAGTAGCGAGCGCCACTAGGTAAAGTGTGTGTGTATATATATATATATATATATATATATATATATATATATATATATATATATATATGTGTGTGTATAGCCACTCTGTAGTTAGTATTCCCAGGTATAGGAATTTCTCTGAATTTTGGTTGCTTATCATTTTGATTTTGGCCCCTTATCACGATTCTCCACTAAAATTTCCAGACCTATAACAATTTCTACATTGGTGGAGGATGGAATGTTTCGCAATGATTGGTCAAGGTGGTGCAAAGATAAAAAAAATTCCACCAATGTATCTTCCATCAACTTTTGTATCTCACACAGCATTGAAACAGCTGAGTGGATTTACATGAAGTTTGGTAGGATTAGACACTATGGCCCAGACACCCTTCTGGGTACTACATATGAGTAGGGCAAATTTTTCCTGTATTATAAAGGTGTTTAAACTGAGTGATGACTGTTGTTGATGTATCTTCAGGAAATTTCTTGGTATTTCACGGAAGTAACGTGGCACATATCGATGGCAAGGCATTATGTGATTAACTGAAGACTGCCTTTACAAATGTTAAAGGCAGCCATGTTATTTTTAGGTATACTTTGACTGTGATCTGCGTTTCAGCCTTAGATATAGGTAAGTATTAGGTTTTATATTTTTACCTACCTGTTACCACTTACTAAAGTGGTAATAGCTATTGAAAAATATTTATAAGTTCTTATACATTTTAAAAAAGTGTACTGAGTACTGCAGTGCTATTTCAGGAGCACCGTGACACCAAACATAAAGAAAAAAATGAAGAGAAAATAAAGAAATGTGTTAAAAAAATTTAAAATACACTGTACTAGCCTATATTTTACAAATATAGCGTACTGCAGTGTAGTTTCTACTTTTAACATAATTAAATCTTCAAAAAAGTCTACACAGTACTGCTGTAATACCTACAAATTAATGCTCTACTTAAAATAAATTTCTCCAGCTATTAACACTTTAAGAAATTGGTAATAGGTAGGGAACAACACTAAAACCTACTACTTCCCAGTATATAAGACCCCGAGACAGAACACAAGAAAACACAGAACACAGACAAACTGTGCAGAAAACTACATGGCTGTTTTTTACATTTGGTAAACACAGCCATTAGCCAATCACATACTGCCTTAACACGCACATGAACTGCGATATACCGTGAACTTACAGTGGTATACCCCGGCACAAAATATAACTACGTTTTTAAAAAGTATATATACTTTTTTTTAAGAAAGTATTTTTTATTTTAGTAGAGTTAAAGTTGCAGTACATCCAAAACATTGTACCATAAACAACCTTGCACATATAGGCCAGTCTAAAACTTATAATTTGAACACTACTTAAACTATTCACACATACTACAAAGAATTATAATTTTAACCTAATAATGTACTTTCCTGTCACATTGAATTTACTCCCATTGACACACTTTCCTGCTAGGTCTATTTAAAATATCACTCTCCACTCTATGCCGTTCCACTCTATGCCACTGCACTCTACACCAATCTATGCTATAACAGTATAAGCCACTTTACTCTTCATCACTCCACTCTATGCCACTCAACGGTAATCGGCTGTGCATCACTCCACTCCACTCAACTCCACTTCACTGTACACCTCTACACTGTATGCTATTAAACCCTACGTCATACTATTTTATGGCACTTCAGCGCACTCTACTGTATGCCACTCCATTCTATGCTACTCCTCTGTATGCTGTTCCACTGTTCACAACTTCATTCTACAGCACTACACTCTATGCTATTCCACTCAAAGCCACTCCACTGCACACCTCTTCAGTGTACAACCCTGTACTGTACGCTATTGAACTGTATGTCACTCCACTCTATGCAATCCACAGTGCTCCACACCACCATATGCCACTTCACGGCAATCCTCTGTATTACATGCTATTACTCTGTACATCGCTTCATTCTATGTCACTTCACTACACTCTACAGCATTCCACATTATGGTATTCCACTCCACTCTATGCCACTACACTGTATTCTACTCCACTCTATGCCACTCCAGTCTATGCTATTCCACTGTATGTCACTACACTGCATACCTCACTCTATTCTATGCTACCCTACAATATGCTACTCCACTGTATGCCACTCCACTCTACGATATTCCACTCTACACCACTCCATTCTACCTCATTCCAGTGTACACTATTCCACTGTATGCCACTCCAGTGTACTCCACTCCACACCAGTACACTCTATGCTTTTCCACTGTACACCACTCCACTCTACCTCACTCCACTCTATGCCAGTTCACTCCACAACACTACACTCTATGCTACCCCACTATGATGTGCCACTCCACTCTAACACACTCCACTGTATGCCACTGCACTGTACACTACTCCAATATACTGTGCCAGTGCTCTGTACCCTAAACATAGTAACCTTGGCTTCATCACAATTGGCACATTTAATTTACTTGTAAGTCTCTAGTATAGCACACTGTACCTCAGTGCCCAGTTCCTGTAAATTAAATGCTTCTAGTCTGCCTACAGCAGTGATTATGCCGCCCACTGCAGTAGCCTTCAAATATGTCTCAGACCTGCCACTGTAGAGCCTGTGTGGGCAGTTTTAAAATGCCATTTTGACCTGCAAGTGCACCCACTTGCCAAGCCCAAACCTTCCTTTTATTGCATGTAAATCACTGCTAAGGTAGGCCCTAGTTAGCCCCAAGGGCAGGGTACAGTTTATTTAAAAAGTTGGACATGTACTTTTAAGTTTAACATGCCCTGGTAGTGAAAACTATTAAATTAGTTTTTCACTACTGCAAGGCCTATCTCTCCAATAGGTTATCATTGGGGTTACCTTGAATCGGCCTTTAAGTGTAACTTTGATTTGAGAAAAGACATAAATTGGGAGTTTGGTGTCTCTGGACTCACAATTTAAAGTCACAACTGATGGTGAAGTTAGATTTTAAATTGTAAATCTGAAAATTCCACATTTAGAAAGTTGACATTTCTTACTGTAACCATTCAGTGTCCCTGCCTGTCCCTGAGTACACATCTGGGGTTGGTGACAGCTAGACTTTGTGTATTCCCTCTAGGCAGTCACACACAATTGGAGCTTAGGTGTGACTTAATGGGCCTTAAGAGGCCATTAACTGGCTTGATGAGGGAGTGGAGCTTAGCACTGCCTCACTCACACTTTATTCGGGTTGTGCCTCTCCCCACACAAAGGGCTGCCTAACCCCCTCTAGGGTGCCTGTAGCCAGGGAAGGAAGGGCAGGGACCTTATGATCTCCAAATGCCTATTTGAAGTCTCCCCCACTTCAAAGCCACATCTGCGTATAACTATTTGACCCCAAACCTCACCAAATCAGAACTCTACGGGAATCAAGGACATTCTGACAGGAAGAAGGACTACTGTGCTGCTAGGAGGGACTGACACTCTGCAACTGCATTGCTGTGTTGGCCTACTGCTTGCTGTGTGCTGTGTTGTAGGAGGGACTGGCACTTTGCTATGTGTTTTGCTCTGTTCGCCTGCTTCCTGCTACTTCTTGCCTGCAGTGAGAAGGATGGGTCCTCTTCTTTACATCCTTGAATCCAAGATTCTCCGAGGATTTGTTGGCTTGTTTCCTGTTCTCTACAGTTTCATGAACATCAAACACTGCCTGCAATTCTCAATGGTGCTGCTGGACTCTGCCATTTGTGATTGCTACCCTTATCTAAGGTTCCCGTCCAGTCCTGGGCTGCCAAAGTGGGATCTACAGCTGATTTCTGCAAAAACTGATGCATCGCATCGGGTGTGGGAGAAATTCTGACACATCGCTCCCTCAAAGTCAATGCAGAGGCTGCTCAACTCCAGCAGATTCGCAGCCTGCGCAGCTCGGCAATGACTCTCTGCGCGGCTCAATGACAACTTATCGCATTCACTTCAGTGGAGCACAGCGACAACGCTGTGGTCTGACTGTGTGGAAACTACAGATGCGGTGTGCCCGCGACGTCAATGCTTTGCTCCATTGAAGGTACTGTTTCAGCAGGGACTGCACGGTTTCTCTAGCTGGCCTAACGTCCCCTTCAATTGCGGTCGGCCTGCATTTTGGATTTGCACCAGTCCCTCACAACCTCAAATACCCTTTTGACCGCTATTGACTTTTTATCATTGTTTTACATATAATTTTTAAAAATTCATATCATGACTTCTACTTATTCATTTTTTGTCATTTTTGTCTTCTTTTACTCAGATAAATATTCTGTATTTTTATAAACTGGTGTGGAGTCTTTATGTGGTGTCTTTCACTATGTTACTGTAATTAAGTGTTGCACAAATACTTTGCACATTCCCTCTTAAGGTAAGCCTGACAGCTCTGTGCAAAGGTACCAGAGGGTGAGGACAGGTAAATTTAATGTGTGCATCTGACTCATCCTGACTAGGATTGTGGTCCCTACTTGCCAGGGTGCATACCTCTGCCAATTAGAGACCCAGGGCCTCATTTACGAGGCCCTAGCGGCACACTGCGCCATTGGAGCATAATATTTTTTACGCTCTGGTGGCGCAGTGTGCCGGCCTTGTGTTGCTTTTCATGGCCTTGTAAATATGAACCCCTTTCGCACATAACACTGCAAGAAAGGGGCGTTCCATGGGTGCTGCTGTGGCTGTTCCCACACAACACTCATGGAATCAAATGGAATCGGATGCATTAACAGATTTACAAGTCTGGGAATGCATTAGATTCTTATGCCACCTCAGGGGTGGCGGTAAAGTGGCACAATGGGGAGAAATAACAATATTTCTCCCCGTTTTTTCCTCTTTCTGTGTGTGCTGCATTCTACAGCATACATAGAAAGAGGAAAACTCCTTTAATGATTGTTTATGTGCAGGAAGGTGTTATTCCACTGTATGTAACTCCACTCTCACCACTCCACTCTACATTATTCCATCCTATGCCACTCTATTCTATGCCACTCCACTCAATGCCACTCAACTACACGCTATTCCACTTTATGCAACTACATCCTACGCTACTCCACTGTACACCACTGCACTCTATGCTATTCCACTCTATGCCACTCCATTCTATGCCGCTCAAGTGTACGCTATTGCAATGTATGCCACTACACTGTACCTCACTCCACTGTATGCCACTCCACTCTCTGCCACTGCACTCTACGCCGCTCCCCATACATCACTAAACTCTACCATGCTACACTTTATTCTACTCCACTCTTTGCAACTCCACTGTATGGTACTCTACTATCTACCACTCTGCTCTGCACCACTCCACTCTACACCACTCCATGGTATGCTATTCTACTCTACTCCACTCAACTGTACCCACTCCACTAAGCACCACTCCACTATGAGCTTTTCCACTGTAAGCATCTACACTCTATGCCACTCAACTCAGTGCTATTTGACTGTATGCCACTCCACTCTACAACACTCCAAACTACGCGACTCCACTGAAGGTGATTCCACTGTATGCTACTGCACTATATCCTACTCCACTCGATGCCACTCCACTGATTGCCAGTCCACACTATGACACTCCAATGTTGGCTATTTCAATCTAAGCCACTCCACTTTATGCTACTCCACTGGACCCTATTTCAGTGTATACTACTATACTGTATAATATTTCACTATATGTCACTACACTTGACACCACTCCACTCTCCTCCACACCACTCCACTGTATGCTACTCCACTCTACCACACTCCACTCTATGCTTCTCCACTGTACAACACTCTGCTGAATGGCCTTCCACTGTACTGCACTCCACTGCAGTTAACACCACTGCACTGTGGTCCGCTACACTCTACAACACTATACTCTATGCTATTCCACTGTATGTTACTCCATTCTACCTCACTACACTATGGGGGTGATTCCGACCCTGGCGGTAAATACCGCCAGGGCTGGGGTCCGCGGGAGCACCGCCAACAGGCTGGCGGTGCTCCTTTGGGCATTCTGACCGCGGCGGTACAGCCGCGGTCAGAAACGGAAAGTCGGCGGTGTACCGCCGACTTTCCGCTGCCCAGGGGAATCCCCCATGACGGTGCAGCTTGCTGCGCCGCCATGGGGGATTCCGACCCCCTCACCGCCATCCTGTTCCTGGCGGTTCCGACCGCCAGGAACAGGATGGCGGTGAGGGGTGTCGTGGGGCCCCTGGGGGCCCCTGCAGTGCCCATGCCAATGGCATGGGCACTGCAGGGGCCCCCGTAAGCGGGCCCCACTTTGAATTTCAGTGTCTGCATAGCAGACACTGAAATTCGCGACGGGTGCTACTGCACCCGTCGCACCCTTCCCACTCCGCCGGCTCCATTCGGAGCCGGCTTCCTCGTGGGAAGGGGTTTCCCGCTGGGCTGGCGGGCGGCCTTCTGGCGGTCGCCCGCCAGCCCAGCGGGAAACACAGAATGGCCGCCACGGTCTTTTGACCGCGGTGCTGTCATTCGGCGGTTCCCGCCGCCCGCCGGGGTCTGAATGACCCCCTATATGTATGACACTTTATGACTTTATGACACTTTATGACTTGTATGCTTATGCACTGTACGCCACTCCACTCTATGCTACTTCACTCCACAACATTCAACTGTATGCTATTTTCACTTTTTTGCGACTGCACTGTATGCCAGTCCACTCTATGCCACTTCACTGTACCCCACTCTACACCACTCCACTATATGCCATTACACTGAATACAGCTACACTCTATGCCACTCAACTCTACTGTCTCAACTCTATGCCATTCCAAACTACCACACTCCACAGTATGTTACTCAACTCTATGCTATTCCAAATCTACGTCACTGCACTCTGTGGCACTCCAGTGCACAGCACTCCAATCTACACTATTCCACTGTACGCTATTTCAGTGTATGCTATTATACTGTATGCTATTCCACTGTATGCCCCTCCACTCTACACCACTACCCTCTACATCATTCCAGTGTACGATAATCCATTGTATGCCACTCCACTCTACCCCACTCCATGCCACTCTCTTCTATGCCACTCCCCTGTATGCTACACCACTTTACGCTATTCCACTGTATGCCACTCTGCTCTACCCATTCCACTCTACAACACTGAACTCTACACTATTCCACTGTGGATAACTCCACTACACCCCACTCAACTCTATGCTGTTCCACTCTATGCCACTCCACTGTATGTCACTTCACTCTACTCCACTCCACTGTATGCTATTGCACTGTACACAGTTAATATACTCCATTCTATGAGACACTACTCCACTGTACTCTACTACTTCACTCTACGTCACTCCATTCTGTGCCACTGCAGTCAACGCCACTCCACTGTGTGCCACTATACTGTACAAAACTGTATTCTACACTACTCCACTGCATGTAACTCCATTCCACCCCACCCAACTCTAAGCTGTTTCACTCTATGCCACTCTATTGTGCACCACTCCACTGTGTGCTACTCTATACCACTCAAGTCTATGACAGCCTATCCCTCTCCATGCCACTTCACCCTACTATACTGCACTCTACTTCTAGCCACTCCACTGTAAAACACTTTAATCTGCTCTTTTACACTCTATTCCACTCTATAACACTTTCAGACACTCTGCAACACAGGTCAACTCCACTGTACCACACACCACTCCACACCACTTTACTCCACCGCTACTCTGTCACTCAACTCTACGACAGTCTATCCCACTACACTCCACCATACTGTACTGAACTCTACTCAAATTCACACTACTCCACTGTACAATACTTTAATCCACTCTGTGACACTGTACTCTTCTCCACTCTAAGACAATTTCAGACACTGTACAACACACAAGTCCACTCCACTGTACCACACACCACTCCACTCTGCACCACTTTACTTTACTGTATACTGTTTTATACCATTCTACTTGACTCCATGCCACTGTACTCTGGAACATGCCACTCCACTCTATGCTATGCCACTCCACTGGACTCTGATACACTCTACTCCACTACACAACACTTTACCCAACAGTACAGTCTATGCATCCCCACTCTGCAAGACTCTGCTCCACTCTGTGCCACTATACAACACTGTACTCCACTCTGTGTCCCTGCACTATACTGTACAACCGTCTACTCCACTCTGTTCCCTGGCACCCCCTGTACAGCACTAGATTACACACTACAACAATTTGAAATACTCAATGACACACCACTCCACTGTACTGTACAAAACGCCAATCCAATTTTATATCTGTATTCTTGACTTTACACTATGCTTTTCCACTCTAGTGCACTCAACACCACTGTACTATACAAAATGCCACTACACTATATAACAATTTCACTTTGTTTCTTCAACTGCAAGGAATTTCCAACACGCCTCAAAAGAGTCAAAACCGGCAAAAGTTTTTGAGCGTAAATCACAAGGAGGTCCTAGTTGTGGTTCCCTATATTCTCCATCAAAATGCGGACCTAGCTGTGGTACAGTATTCAAAGTGGTTATACTCTGCCTCAGACACAGTAGCTCCAGTGAAATCAGCCAAGGCTTGTAGAAATAGACCTTGTGCTCCTTGGTTTTTTGAGAAAAATAAGCTTGTGCAGCAGAAATGCAGGACAGCAGGTGACATTTGATACTGGATCAGCAAGAAAAAAGGGAACATAGTTCTTTAATCCAAGAGTATAAGCGTGCTATCTTTGAGGTTTAATCTGGACACTTTATTCTGAATATCAAGATCGCTGATAAGTCTTCAAAGGAGCTTTTTAACATTGTGAATTCTCTGTTTAGCCCTACCAACTTGATGCACTTAGATAGCTCCCAATCCTTCAGTGACATCTTAGCGCCCTTTTTTCAAACTAAAATCATCAACATACATGCAGAATGCTCTTGCCTTTCTGACCAGGTACAACAGATTGTTAAGTCCAGTGGTATCTCTTGTGCTGGCACAGCTGACCTCTCTTGCTTTCCTCAGCTCTCATGGCACAAGTCAAGAAGGTTCTTCTTGGAAATAAATCTGGGTCTCCTCTAGACTGTGCCCTCCCCAAACTCTCCAACTAGCCTCTGATTTAGTGGCTGATCACCTTACCCAGACTTGTAACTTTGTTATAGAGGTGGTGCGCTTCCTAGTTCCTGGAAAGAAGCGATAATCATTCCGCTACTGAAGAAATACAGTCTCAACCCCAAAGACTTCAAAGACTACTGGCTCATATCACTGCTGCCCACTCCAGCTAAGATTATGGAAAAACATCTGAATCAGCATCCTATGCAGTATTTTGATAGTCATGAACTCCTGGATCCATCTCAGGCAGGCTTCAGAAGTGGGCTTCAGAAGTGAGCATAGTAGGGCCCCTGAAGTGATTTCAGCAGTAGATGGCATAAGATCTAGGGTGGATGGTGGGGAGGCGGCAGTATTGGTCATGCTTTACTTGTCTACTGCCTTTGACACATTCTTTCTCACACGTTTGACAACATGCCTTTCTCAGTAACCTTTTAGTCTACCATCCGGCTTTCCCCAGGTCACTTCATTGAATCTAACTCTTTTTAATCTGTACTTTTCATCCTTAGCCATACTGATTCAATCCTTTGGCTTTCGGGTCTTATTGTATGCTGATGAGACCTAGATTTGTTCTACTATCACTGATGATGTTACCTTAGTTGCTGCGAACTTTAAGATATGCATGTTGGAAATCCGTAAGTGGATGAAGAACAACTGCCTAAACCTTAATGTAGACAAAAACAAGTTCCTAGTTTTTGGCACACACCACTTGATGTGGTCTCCTGTGTGGTGCCCTGAAGCCCTCGGACACCCTTCCCCTTTGGTTAGCTCTGCCAAAAATCTTGGGGTGATTTTAGACGAAAAACTCTTCTTTGATAAACAAGTCAGCTTGACTACCAGCTCTTGCTTTCATATTACTAGATATATTTAAAAGGTCTTTCTTTTTATTCCTGTGGACCTGTATAAATCTGTTGTCCTCCCATTGATGTCCTCCTGGCTGGACTACTGAAATGCTCTGTGTCTTAATATTAATCATACTTCCCTCAATAAACTTCAGATGACCCAGAATGTTGTTGCTCGACTTATCCTTTACATTCCACGATATCAGTCAGTTTTATACGAGCAGAGGGGTCTGCACTGGCTCCCTATGAGGGACAGAATTATGTTTAAAACCCTATGCATAGCACATAAGGCAATTAATAATCTCAGCCCTCGGGTCCTTAGACCTAAGTTTCAATGGTATGTACCCAGAAGGGTGCTGCGATCAGCCAATAATAAGTCAGTAGCGGTGCTCAGAACCTGCAGAGCCAGATGGGTGGCAGGTCTTTGCCAATTGCCTCATCTAGGCTGTAGATTATCCTGCCACACCATATCACAGAATTTGACGATGACTAATTATTTAGAAGATATCCCAAGACTATGCTTTTCTGTCTTAGAATTGTTGAAGGCATTTCCTCTTAGGGCTTCCTTTTTGTGCTGTGGTGTTTTTAGGGCCTGATAACAACTTTGGCGGGGGGGTTAATCCGTCCCAAATGTGACGGATATCCCACCCGCCGTATTACAAGTCCATTATATCCTATGGAACTCGTAATAAGGTGGACCGGATATCGGTCACATTTGGGACGGATTAACCCCCTGCACCAAAGTTGTAATCAGGCCCTTAGGCCCTCATTACAACCTTGGCGGTAAATGCCGCCTACAGCCGTGCTGACGGCCAGCAACATACCGTGACCGTTGCGGTATACTGATACGAGTATTATGACCCACACAGAGAAATCCGCCACTATACAGACACCCACACGAGTCCGCCAGACCAAAGGTCAGTGATAAACTGGCAGTACCAAAACCTACACCGTTACGCCAACAGGAATACGCTCACAGTATCAGGACCCACGAATCACTGCGGCGGTCTTTCAACCGCGGTAAACCATTGGCGGTACACACCGCTCATAATACATACACACGAGCAAAACTCCACCACATTGGACAACTCAAACAACACACACCTGACACATACACACAACACACCCAACACTATAAAACACCCACCCACATCACCCACAACCCTTTCTACGAAAAAAAAGATAGCAAACAGAGGAGACAAGCCAGGAGCACCCACTCAATTAAAGCCACAAAACACCATCACCCATACACCATCCACTCACCTCTCGGCACACACCCCAACACATCACCCCACACATACCACTTACACCACATCCATGGCACCCCAAAGACACCCCAGGTTTTCAGAGGAGGAACTAAGGGTCATGGTGGAGGAAATCATCCAGGTAGAGCCACAGCTATTCAGATCACAGGTGCAGGGCTATCTCAACCATACAGGGAAACACACACATGCACAAGATGGCACACACAGATACAATAACACTGCATTTACATCCCCACAGGTCCGCCAAACACACCATCTGCACATTCAGAGAGTGATAGCTTTTTCTATTCCTGAACACTTGTTCATTTCTCCGGGGGGGGGGACAACAAATGCTACATGTGTACCATCAATGGCACCAATGATGTTGGGGATATGTCCCAGGGCATAAAAGTCAGCTTTCACTGTGGCCAAATCCTCCACCTGGGGGAATACTATGTAGCTAGTACAAGCAGGGCAGACAACACTCTGGTCAACAGGTTGGAGAACATTGGTTGAGACATCCCTGATGCTATGGCCACTGTCGCTTGGAAGGAACCACTTGCCAGGAAATGGAGCACTGACAGGACCTGCACTAGAGGGGGGATACCTGTGGGCTGGCGGATAGCTGACATCAGGTCTGGCTCCAATTGGGCACACAGTTCTTGGATTGTGGCCTGATCAAGTCTGTATGTATGTATAATGTGTCTGTCCTCCATTGTCGCAAGGTCCACCAGGGGTCTGTACACCGGAGGATGTCTCTATCTCATAGTCATCCTCAGCGGGTGAAGCCTATGGAGGAAAACGGTGAGCAGAGGGTCATATTCGCACATCTATTGCAATAATGATGCATTTCTTCATTTACAGAACCAGTATGTGAATCCGAGAGTCAGTTGCTGTGGCAATGTCTGCTGTGAAGCAGTTAGGTTCCCCCCTGAAATGGCAGCTGCCTGACCTGTGAGGAGGGACAAGCGGAAATGAGGTAATTCCGCTGGCGTGCACCGCTGCGGTAGGCGGTCGACAACTGTAGCGCAACTTCGCAATGGTTATCATTAGGCCCTATGGGTTCCAGGAGCCAATGGCGATGTACACCGGCGGTGACGTACGCACCGCCGCAGACGGGACCACCATTTTCTGTCTATTCACTCACTTGCTACCTGACCTTCAACAGGAGAGGACCTACACAGAAAGTGCTGCTGTGACCTCTGTCTGGAAGCGACAATGGCTCATGTGTCTGGGGAAAGGACCCATGCCTTCACAGCGGAGGAGTTGGAGAGACTGGTGGATGGGGTCCTACCCCAGCACACTTTACTCTACGGGCCTCCAGACAAACAGGTGAGTGCACTGCGAGCATGATATGTGGGCCATGAATGTATGGAGTGCTGTGTGTGTAAGCCACATGTAGGGGGGGCTGAGGCATCCTGGCCAGAGTGCTGCATGTATGGTGGTCAATGTATGTGCGTCAGGGGATGGGAGGGATGTGGTGGGCCATGAGTGTGACGGTCCGGACGGTTAATAAATCCCTTTTCTGCTGTATCTTTCCTGCAGGTCAGCGCCCATCAGAAAAAGGGTATTTGGTGTGCCAATCGCCAAGGAGGTGCGGACCCTGGGGGTCTTTGACAGGCGGAGCACCCACTGCCGCAAACGGTGGGAGGACCTGCGCCACTGGGCAAGGAAGACGGCGGAGGCCCAGCTGGGGCTGGCCTCCCAATGAGGAAGGGGTGCCCGTCGTACCCTGACCCCCCTGATGTTCTGCATCCTGGTGGTGACCTATCCGGAGTTGGATGGGCGCTTGAGGGCATCACAGCAGCCATAAGGGGGTGAGTACAAATTCAGATTCATGACATAGCACGCGTTAAGGTTTTACCTGGGTGGAGATGTGGACTGTGGGTGCCCCTAGGCCAGGGCGAACATGCCAGGGTAGGGCCCTTGTTGGGCAGGATCTGAAGCAATCCAACCCCAATAGTGTTAGTGGGCATCTACTAGTGCGTAGGGCCCTGTTTGTTTCAGGTGTACAGCTGATGGTGTTAGGCATTGAACCCCATGGGCTGGTGACTAGCATTGTAACTGGTAGTGCATAGGGCTGTTCCCTGTGAGTTGTGTACGATACTGTAGTGTTGTTGCTGGCATTGACCAAGTGTATCCTCTGTCTCCCCCCCTTCTTGTTTTGTCACCCTGTCCTTGTGTGCATTAGCTAAAGAAAAAAGTGGACAACGGAGGGGACAAATTGTCAATAATATTACCATAGATAGAGGGTTACAATTACTCTCTAGGGAGTCTCATTTCTTTACATGATTTATTTTGTTTTGTAAGGTAGGACGACAAATCACAAACTAAACACCAAAATACTAAAAAAGCATCTCAATCACACTCCAAGCAAACCCAATACAGAACAAATACAAAGAAATGTAACACAATGATAATGTGAAAACTCAAAATATAATGTGAAAAATCAAAAAGCCAAATTGTCTTACACTCTTCTCCTCTCTTTGAGGAGTAAGTGGTTACTTAGCTAATTTACAGTCGTAATCCACTGGACTGCGATGGGTGGATATTGTTTTGCACGCAATTGTCGGTAGCCTGTCAATTTCTTCTCAGGAATCGTTACATTGCGTGAAGTAACTCTCAAAGGTCCACTCAATTTTTTATGGCCCAACCCCTCTTGGTCTGAAAGTGTTGACACGTTTCGGCCCCATAATTATGGGCCTCATCAGGACTAAATGGAGACAATGTTACCTTACTTATGCCTAATTTCTAAATCTGAAAGGACACTTCTCATCAATTGAAGCAATCGGGCCCAAAACAATTGGCAACTACTGTGTAATCTGAAATATCTTGATCCAAGGAGCGGGCGTGGCAGTGGGTCTAAGTCATTCGTGCCGCGACCCCTGGAGCACTTGGACACGTGAAAACACTGCCGTCTTGTGTGCATTAGCATCATCTAGCGGAGGAGCAGAGGCACCAGCGACGGAGGGAACTGCATCCCACATGGGCCTGGAGGCCGAATCCACCGGCAGCGAGGACACTAGTGGGACGCAGGGCGAGGGGAGCACCACGACGGGGACAGGAGGGGACACCACAGACAGCGACTCCTCCTCCGAAGGAAGCTCCCTGTCGGTAGCGAACACCTCTGTGCCCACCCCAACAACAGGTACAGCCTCCATGCCCCCACCAGCCCCGCCCTCCCAGCAGCCCATCAGCGTGTTTCCCGTGCCCGCTCACCCAGGAGGGTGGGCATCTCCTTCGCCCCAGGCACCTCAGGCCCTGCCCCAGTCAGCCCTACTGCCCTCAGTGAGGAGGCTATTGACCTCATTAGATCCCTCACTGTTGGGCAGTCAACCATTCTGAATGCCATCCAGGGTGTCGAGAGACATTTGCAACAAACAAATGCATACCTGGAGGGCATCCACTCTGGCGTAGCAGCTCAACAGAGAGAATTTCAGGCTCTGGCCTCAGCAGTGATGGCAGCCATTGTCCCTGTCTCTAGCCTCCCCCCTCCAAATTCCTCTACCCAGTCCCAATCCCCTCAACCCCAGCCTATCCCAAGCACACCTTCAGACCAGCATTCACCCAAATGAACACACAGAAGTGGCTCAGGCAAACACAAGCACCACACTTCATCTCACAGGCACTCACTCAAGCACCATCCCCATGCAGACACACCAACATCCACTGCCTCCACTGTGTCCCCCTCCTCCTCATCCTCTACCTCCCTCCCAGTAGCTTCTCCACTCACACCTGCATGCACTACATTCTCATCTACTACATCCATCACCAGCACACCTATCACTACAAGCCCCTCACTGGCAGTCACCACCCCCCACATCCATGCACACTTCCCCTGTGTCCTATCCCACAGTGTCTGTGACCTCCCAAATTACACAAACGCAAGCACACACCCACCCAACAGACATCCACCGCACAACAGCATCTAGCCCATGCACCTGCACCCAAACACAGCAGACTGACACCTCCTACAACCACTCCCTCTTCCTCCATTCCCACACCTTCACCCTCTTACCACCTCAATGTCCCTAAGAAGCTTTTACTGGCAAACATTGACCTCTTCCATACCCCTTCCCCTCCCCCGTTTGTCCCCTCGGGCCAGGGTGGACAAAACTCAGCCCAGCACCTCAGCCACCAAATCCACTTCCGCTGTGGTTCCTGCAGCTGCCAGAGGCTCAAAGGGGGCACCCGTCAGCCCACCCAGTGTGGTACCAACACCTGCCAGGCCAAAGAACATTCCGTCACCTGGCAAGGTAAAGAAGGGGACAGCATCCAGCAAGGGGAAGGAGCCACAGCCACCCAGCAAAGCCACCTCAAAGACTCCAGCTGCCAGACCCAAGGTCACACCACCATCTGCCAAGGGCAGGAAGGGGCACAAACCACCAGCTAAGGGACTTCAGCTGTCCGAGCCTGTAGGTGAAGGCCTGGTGGCTACCAGCACAACCGCCAACACCGCCAACTGCACCCCGGCCAGCACTGCCACCTGCACCGTCGCAAGCACCATTACAGTCATCAGCAGCAGCCCCAGTGGGCAGACGTTTGAGGCTGCAGGAGAAGGGCTGGAGCCTCCCCCCACCACTGGCAGCACCGACACCTGCACCGCAGCCAGCACCGCCACCTGCCCCGCCGCAAGCTCCACCACCTGCACCGCTGACAGTAGCACCACTGCCAGCAGCAGCAGCCCCAGTGGGCAGCCGTCCGAGGCTGCAGGAGAAGGGCTGGATCCCCCCACACCACTTGCAGCACCAGCACTGGCACTACCACCACTGTGCAGACATAGCCGCCGGCGGATGGACTGTAGCCCTGCCTCCATGGACTATCATGCATCCTGGTCACTGCAATTCTTGTGACTCTGACACCCAGGTGAGGGACCCCAAGTGCTGTATCACTGGGCACAAAGCCCCCTCCAGAACTAGAGGAGAAAGCATCCACTATCCCTATCCTTGGCAGGATGAAGCACACTGGGCACAAAGCCCCCTCCAGAACCAGTGGAGAAAGGCATCCACTATCCCTATCCTTGGCAGGATGAACTCACTGGGCACAAAGCCCCCTCTAGAACCAGAGGACAAGGCATCCACTTGAGAGACTGTGGCTTTGCACTCCCCAGGACCAAGCAGTGGACAAACCACCCACTTGAGAGACTGCAGCTTTGCACTACCCAGGACCAAGCAGTGGGAAACCCACCCACTTGAGAGACTTGAGAGACTGTGGCTTTACACTCCCCATGACCAAGCCATGGGCCTGGAGCCTCCTCCAGGAGCAGTGGCGTTGTCCCATCTTCCGGCTGAGGTGCCCCCCTTCCCAGTCCCCCTAAGGTACCAGTGTGTTTTCGACCTGATGCCTCTGCAGTGTTCTCTCCGTATTGAGGCAGGAGTCAAGTGTGGGCTTGGCCTATGTGTTTTGGCCCAGTGGGCCACGGACATTTGTGAGTGGACATTGTCCCGCATTTTGTACATTTTGTATATTTTGCAAATACTGGTTTTTTTTTTAAATATTGACGTATTTTGAAGTCTTACTACTATTACACTCATTTGACTCCATTCCTTCTGTTCTTGTGTTATTCCAGAGGGTTACGGGGTGTATATGTGATGTTGTTGCATGCGTTTGTGTGTATGGTGTTGGGGGTGAGGTTGGGGGTGTTTCGTGTGTGTGTCACTCTCTTTTTCCTACCCCCATGTGTTAAGTGCAGTACTCACCATGGTCGTTGCCGCCGCCTTTGGTACTCCTGGTAGATGAGAAAGTACACCAGCATGGGGAGGACCTGGAGCTCGGGCTCCATGACATCCTGGTTCTTCTTTGAGTGTCGAGAGGTGAGTGGTTTCCCTTCCAAGTACTGTTTCCGATGTGCTTTTGATGGCGTTGTTACCGCCTCGGAAAAGCTGGTGGATGGGCGGGTTGTAATGGGGTGGACGGTACATTGTCTTCCGCCTGGCTGTTGGCAGTTACCGCGGCAGCGTTTGTTGCTTCCGCCGTGGCGGTCGGAGTGTTAAAGTGGCTGTATGTGTTGGCGGTTTCCGCCGTGGTCATGATTCCATTTTTATTACCGCCGGCCTGTTGGCGGTATTACCGATGCCTTAACACCGACCGCCAGGGTTGTAAGGAGGGCCTTAGTCTTTTTGGTGCTTTGACAACTTTGGGTATCATGCGCTTGATAAATATACTCTCTTCTTCTGTCTTGTTCGGCTATTTTGTTCACTAATTTCCTGCCCATCGCCCTTGCCCCTTACTTTGTTCACAGTTTTCTCCTCCCTTCTCCTCTCCCTTGTCCCGCTTTTGCACCCTACGTCCATTTACCTTCTTTCTCCTTTCTATCCCTGTATCATTTAAAAGGGACTGAAAGAGGCCCTGCCAAATGCACAGACAGCTGAGCCAGATCTTCCGTCAATCACTGTCACCTTCGCACATATAACTATGCGTAATTGCATACAGATCATAAGCCTGACAGGGCTACCTGCTATAGGACCCGGTGACAGGCTGTGCTGGTCTGGGCCCAGGGACCAAAACGCATTCTTCGTGCATTGAAGGGCATTGGTTTCTAACCAGGTATCACATAAAATCATTAAATAAAACTTGGGTTTTCCCAGGGTCAAACCAGCGATGCAGACTTAAATGCAGCAAGCTATGGCAGTACTAGATTAAAGCATGAGCGTAGCTCTCTCAGTATGCCATGAAGTTATGCTTAGAAAGTTAAAAAAGGCTAAACAAAAATTTTAAAAAACAGGGTGCTGCATGAGGTCTCATGGATACATCACACAGATTTATCAGGGATTTTCAATAGTGTCTAATAACGGGTCACACATTCCATTACTAGACCCATTTATATCTCTGAGGTAGCTCCTTGGCCTAACATGTCTATTCTCTGCCTGACATTCGCCAGATGTTCATGCAAAAAAGAAAAAAAATGTAATAAGTATATTTTTCTATATGTCCTTTGCCTAAATGGGCTGCCGTGTACAACAGAATAGAAAGAAGGTACAATGAAACAAGCATTTGCAAACCCATTAGGTTTCGGCTTGCCTGGTCTTTTCTTCAACACCTTTGCTTCTACAAGGATGAAATCTACTCTGGGTTTTGAAAATAAGTTTGACTAAGAGAGTACACATTATGAATGTTCACTTCCACCAGTTTCTCTGTTCTCTGACCCAGCTGGAACTTTATGTTAATGACCATTGTAACATTGGCTGACCATAATGTGCCATAAAGAAGCCATTAACCCAGGACTTGCATTATGCCATGGTGGCTACCATTATCCATGCTCACAATGCCATGAATAGCTGCTATAGTGGAAGGTGCTGCATTAGAAAAGCAATTGCTACCCATGATGTACCAAGAATTATCACTATAGTGCCTTGATCAACAGTATGCCAAGGATGAACATCGCTATTCAGCAGATACCCACAATAAGAAAGGAATGAATTACTCCAATACTGCCATAATCACTAAACTAGCAATAGATGTCTACAGAATGTCAAGAATTACCACCGTTGCACAAGGGTCAAATTATGACAGGGTTGGGCATCTTTGTGCGATGATTACCCACAATATGCCAAGAATTACCACCATGCTACCAGGGCCGCCACTATGCAGGCTTGACATGGACTGCGGAGTAAGCTTGAACAGCACACCCTATCCTTTTCATAACACAGTGTCTACTTCGTTTGTTTCTATCCTATGCACCTGTCGTCACGGACTCTCCATACCCACTGGCAGGCTCACATGACAGTGGAGGAGCAGCAAGAGTGTTGGGCAGCCTGTAGTACAGAAGAGGATTGGACTTTTGCTTTAGTGGGGCTCTAGCAGATAATACTGGGGTTTGGGGCCAGACAATGTAGAATTATAAACTAAGCCTTGCATGCCACAGCCTCCGGTCACATTACTGGATTTAATCTATATTAATAGTGTGTGAACTAGGAGGATTGGATAGCAGTGTGTCCCTGGCTTTACTCACAGGATCATTATCTCCTGACCCCACTCCTTATGAACAGCCATAAGATATCTTGTTTAGCATAGTTCTTGCTACCAGAGTTGTTCGTTTCATGTACTTGAAGTCTGATGTTTTTGGCAGATTCTCCATGAATATTTCCTTTAAAGGAGGACCATTGTGTCGTTCATTCTCAGTCGCTTGATTTTATCTACTGCTCATTGTTAGGGAGAGTCATTTTCAAGCAATTTGAAAAACATACCTATCATACGCTTCTGAATCTCTGGGGGATCTCCGACTTCCTGTTTTGTGTCATATTTGCAAATAATCTCTTGTACGAGTCACTCTTATTTAGATCCAGCTTTTTAGCCAACATCGTGCTACTTTCTGGAATGTGCAGTGATGTTTTACCTATTATTTGCACAGGTCTATGAGCTCCAAAATCGTATTACATCTCTAGTTAGAAAGTCGCCACCATATTAGGGTGGCCCATGGGTTAGGTTGTATGACAATATATTTCTTCAGGATATTTTTCTGCATGCTATTTTGACAATGTGTGTAGATGTGGAATTAAGAATAGTACATCTATATTTATAAATACTTCGCAATAAACGAGCCAATTTTTTGGACAACTATATTTTTGTAGTTAAAATCTGATATTCTAGTACTCTTAAGTTTATTTTGAAAGTGTCTTTCTACTCTCCAGTTTCCAGGAAGAATAAAAAGGAGACCTATGTTACACCCACTGCAGGGGCATGCACAAGAGGTTATGCCTGCACCAAACAGAAGTGCCTACTTACTGTCTGTCACAGTTCCAACTTTCGTTGATCCAAGGAGCTCTGAATGCAGTCTTGTACAAAAAGGGTGGATCTTCCAAGTCCATAAAGTCAATTTAACAACCTTTTTTCCAAAGAGCCTATTCCTCTTTCTCCCACGGACATTTTTCTAAATTACATTTTCTAAAGAATTATATGTATATTTTTGTTTTTGAGTTGCAATTCTTTATTTAAAAGCAAAGAGGAGTATACCATGAATACAGTAGGGGACAGGGTAGGGAACAGGAGAGCGCACACGACAATGGAGTCACTACACATCGGTAATGAGCGAATGTAGAACAATTGTAGATCCAGATGGTGTGAGGGAAACAACAAGGCAGAACACAAGGCATTCACTAAGGTCATAGCTTTCCAAAAAGGTAACCCTATGATGCAGACCATAAGTAGAGGGTACACTAGGGTTATAGCAACGTCGCTTGGGGGAGGGAGGAGAGAACGTAGAAGAGGAGGAAGGGGGAGGAGGAAGAAAGAATAAAGTGGAGGACCAGAGGGAGAAATGAGGATGGGAAAGGTGAGAAATTACCACAGGGGCAGTGTAGCACCTGGAAGAAGCCATACAGGCTAAAGCAAGGGGTGAGTTTTGGTGAGGGATTAATGCTCAGGTTCTAGAGGGAAGGGTGCCCACATCTGGAGGAAAATCTCCAGTCTATCCTGGAGGTTGTGGATGAATCAATCGTGGGAAGCCGCTTGGTACATCGCTGCTAGACACTCCTCGTGGGAGGGGTGGTGTAGGGGAACCCCAGTGCCAAAGGATGCAGATCTTGGCAATAGCAAGGGCCATGTGTAAGAGGCGACACTGGGGGTGGTAAAGGTCCTGGGTGTCCCCCGGGTCATGCAAATAGATCAAAGGGATGGAAACAGTGGTCTTGAGCCCCCACTGCATCCCAAAAAGACTGAACTGAGCTACAGTCACAAAGGAAGTGCAGTCAATCACAGAGCGTGTTTGGGCAATGCCAACAGGCAACTCTCCTGCCGCTCGCAGTTTCACTGGAGTCCAGAGCCAATCATGTAGTGTCTTGAAGAGGCAGAACATCAAACGGGCCTTCCTTGTCCCAAGGTCGAGCGACTCCAGGAGTTTAGCTCAACCTTCTGCCTCGTATTTTGTCTGCAGTCTACTTTTCTATTTGATGCACAGGTTATTGAGGAGAGGAAGGGAAAAAAGGTGATGGTTCAGGAGGCTATAGAAAACAGACATAACTCAGCAGAAGCGTCCCTATAGTTGGAGGGTCCAGGGTCACATGCCTAGGCTACTTTTGCAGTGCTGCAATTGGAGGAGCCTCCACGATTGCTGGAGCAGCAGGTTGAACTCCTCACAGAGTGCTACAAAGGACTTAAGGGCTCCGTCTTCAATGACCTGGTCTAAGCTATTGATGCTTGCTGCCAGCCATGGCTGCCAGTCCAACATCTCCCTCTCCACCCAATGCACTGGTCGGTATTTCCCCATAAGGGTGCATGTTCATGGAGAAGGGTTTCCACCCCAAGAAGGCGATTGGCTTGGCGCCAGGATTTCCTCATGGCCTGTAGGATCGGGTTGACAGGACACGATGGTGGTATGATGGTGGCACACACCCCTATAAAAGGGATTGAGGCCATGCTGACATGTCAGTAATGTGCGCTCTGCCATGATCCATTGTGGCAGGACTGGTGGCCCGGGGAACATGTAGGTCAGCTGAGAAAAGTGCAGGGCCACAGCCTAGTGCTTGACCGAAGGGAGGCCCAGGCCACCACACAAGCGACGTGCCAAGAGTTTGTTGTTGGCCAAGAGGGGTGAGGACCCCCAGACAAAGGAACACAATCCTGCAACCATGGAGTGTAGGGTAGGCAATGAGACCAATAGAGGCAGCATGCCAAGGACATATGTAAACCGCAGAAGCATTACCATTCTCACAGCCTTTACCTTTCTTCATATGGATGGGAGGGGGTAGGACATTTTGCAAAATCTAATTTCATGCAGGCAATCAAAGGGTCGAGGTTGTCTGCCACCTTGTGGTCCAGCCCCCTACTGACATGTACCCTCAGGTAGTTGAGTCCCCCATTTTGGGGAGGACCACTATCACCGCTCTGTTAGAAATGGAGCCAAATGAAACTGCTTGGCAAGCCTCACAGAAGGCATTATATAGGGAACCAATTGCATCCCCTCCTGCTCATTTGTAGAATTCACAGGAAGCCGTTCCTCACCGGGAGCCTTGTGGTAGGGAAGTGTGGAGATGGCTTGCGCTATCTCGGTCTTACTGATTTCCCCATCTACTAAGGCCCCGCCAGTCTTACTAAGGCTAGGAAGGTGCACACTATCTAAGAAGGCATCCAGGCGGGCAGTGTCAGCCGCCATCTCTGGGGTATAGACATTCTGGTAGAAGTTACGAAATCATTGACTACGTTTTGTGGATGGGTAAGAACAGCACCGCCCGCTTTGGCAAGGATGGCTAACGCAGCCTCCTGTTGGCGCAGTTGAGCCGCCAGAAAGCAACCTGCCTTTTTGCAATGTTCATAATGGCGACCTTTGGCCTTATAGGTGAACAAGGTGTTAAGGCCCATATGTGCCTTCTCCAGGAGACGGCGAGAGGGTGGAGAGGGCATTGAAGTATAGAGGCATGTAAGAGTTCCAGTCCCTTTTTCCAGGTCCTTTTGGCGAGTCACTCTCCATGCTCTGGTCATCCCTCATATGTGAGCCATGGATAGATTTCTTTGCAGCTGCCCACAAAACCCTGAGGGTGGAAAATGTGGAGATGTGGGAGGGAAGTTGGGACTTACCCTGGGGGGTGCGATAGCATGATATATTCCAGTGCCATGGTTTGTGGACCGGAGAAGCAACACTGAAGTCCAGGGAAAGCAAGACTGGGGCATGGTTGGAGAGTGCGGCTTCCATGATCTGGGATTCCCGAGTGATGGCCACTACCCGGTGGCCATCACCCAGTAGTCCAGTGTGGATTGGGTACCATGAACAGGTGAGAAGAAGGTATACTCTTGGTCCACCAGATAGTAGAAGCACCAATGGTTCACCATACAGTGATCAGAGATCATGTTCCCCCAGAAGGGCCCTCTCTGTATTGTTTCCGGTGTCCAAGGGACCAGTGCGATCCAGCACTGTGTCCCTCCCCAAGTTCCAGTTGTTCCCAATCAAATATTGGGAGGCCCCGATTACTGTGAGGAGGTGGTTGAATTGGAGGAAAAAGAGACATAGCAACCATTCGAATCGGACCAGGATTTGAGAATAGTGATGGGCAGAAATCTGCGTAAGAGAACTGCAATGCCGCATTTCTTGGAGGGGCCAGAGCCCGACTCCATTGCCGCTGAGCAGCTACAATGGACCACTCGTCCCACTCAGTCCCCCCGCAGATTCTCAGACTCAAGGCTTGAGAGGTGGTCTCCCATAACAGGGCCACGTCCATCCATTTGGACTGCAAGTAGAATAACACCTTCTTGCGTTTTATATAGTGTGTTAGCCCTTTGACATTCTATGAGATGGTGCACAGGGAGGGGGATGAGGCGAGTGCAGCAGCGGCCACCAGGGCAGCATGAGGGCTGTGGAATAACAATGAGCAATGGCAACCCTAAGGGTTAGGGTGGAAATGGAGTTGAGTGGCATAGAGAGGAGGGGAAAGCCAGGGGAAGGGTGGCGGGGGAAAAGGGAGAGAAAGGGAGGAGAGAAGGCGAGGAAGGAAGGAAGAGAAAAGGAGGGAGGGAAGGTCAAGACAAGAGTCCAGTGGATGCGGCGTGGAGTGGGGTGCCAAATATGGAGGGATGGTTGAGGTGGGTGGGAAAAAGGGAAATAATCAAGCTGGCACTGGGCCAAGGACAAGCCTTGTAAAATGCTGGGGACTGTAGGCCACGGGTCTAGACTCATTACGCCAACGCACCAGATGGCTCACAGTGAGGGGCAAGGCAGTCTACATGCTATGGGAAAACCAGGATGAAGATGTAGCAATGGGAGGAGGGGGGCCGACTGGTGATGGGTCAGGGTTTTGCCCAAGTGGTCCACCCCAGTGGCGATGGATAGACATGGAGGTGGCCCTACCAAAATCAGGCAGTCAGCATGCACCAAGTAGGCGTGTCATTGAAACCATAGGTTAGAAGGTCTTGGGAGGCGGGCAGGGAAGGTGAGGCCGGTGTGTGGGGGGGAGGGGGGTGGGGACTTGACCTGGTGAGTGGTTAAAAGCCACAAGGAGGAGGAATGAAGGAAAGGGCGACAGGGGTGAGGGGATGGGAGGAGGCAGTGAGGTCAGGCCTCGAGAGGTTGGCCACCAACCTGAGAGGGCATGCTCACTGGGATGCCCTAGCCACAACAAATAATTCTGATGATGTGAAGCATCAAAGAATATCTCAAGGTAGATTGATAAATTGGCATGCGGATACCTAGCAGGGAAAGCAATGCAACTGAGCGTTGAACAAATTACAGACGTACATAACAATTAGCAAATGGCCCAACAATGTAAATAGCACTAAAGGTGGATACATGATACTCATCCATCCGTTGCTGGGAGTCAGTGGACCCCAGCTCCCACCAGGCAGTATGGCGGGCAGCGAACCAAGTAGTCACAAGTGTGTCTCAGCCATTGGAGGTGGGAGGGCTTCAGTGGTGACCAGGATTTGTCACTGTCCTGGTCCTGTGTGAGGGCAGCCACCACCTTGAGAGCCAGATCCCTGTTGTCCTGGGATCAAGCTGATCTCTCTAGGTCTCTGCCCCAGTCACGGGCCCCGCCGGTACACCAACGACCACCAGGTGCAGCAGGACGGGGTGACATGGCAATGGGGGGCTAGAGTGCAAGTCCAGGGGTCAACGTCCATTGCATGAGCAGTGAGTCCTCTTCCTTCCAGGAAGAAGGGTAGGGCTGACGGGATGAAAAAGCCCTTGGACCTGTGTCTTTCATGATCCACATGCAGGCACGTTTGAACAGTCTGAACTTGATGTACAGTTTGCCAGCTCGGGCCAGAGGGCCAGAAATGCTTTCCTTCTGTCTTTGGTCTCTCTTTGGATCTCCAGGGGAGAGTAGAGGTAAGGCCTGTTCTGGGAAGCAAAAGAATGCTGACATTTTCCCTGCAGCTTCTGTCCTCCAGGTCAGTGAGCTTGTTCCATAGGTCTGAGAGCTCCTGGCCCCTATCAGGTAGGGCCTTGAAATGCCCCTCCACTGCCACAAGCTGCTGCGCCATCCCAACCACTTGGTCCTGAAACACCGCAAAATCAGTGCGGATGAATTTTGTTTTGCCCGTTAGGTCAGAGATTTTGGAGTCCACACCATCAAGGCAATGGCCGACTGCTGTGACCTCCTGCAGGATGTGCTCCCTAGTAGGATCCTGTTATGGGCAGGGGATAACTGTGGCAGGCCCAGAAGCGGACAAACACTGCAGGGAAGCCAAAGGGAGGTGTTGGTCAACAGCCTCTGAGAAGAGTAGCTGACCAGAGGGCTTGCAGGTGGACTTGCCGTAGAGCATCTCCAGGACAGGGGCCCAAATAGGAGGGGGAAGAGCACTGTCCCCTGGATGGGGGGCAGGCACCCTGCAGTCCTCTAGGAGGGACTGGTGGCTTCCCTATATAATTTCTAGTCAACGTGATACTCCTTGAGATAGGGGATCAGTGGCGGAGTAGGTCCCCCAGTGGGGTCCAGTCAAACTAGTTGGGCTGCCCAAGGAGGTGGAGGGCAGCCCTTATTGGAAAGTTGGGCCTTCAACTTAGACCGGTGCAGTGGGCGTAGTTGCACTGTGCGGGGGACAACCCCAAAGTCTGGAAAAGGGGTAGCACAGCCAGGGAGGCAGCTGATGGTCAGTAGCTCCCCGTGTCCTTGAGGTCAGCGCAGGCCATGGGGGTGTTGTGGGTCTGGAGGAGCACTCCGTCTAGTATGAAGAAACCAGCATCTGCTGGGAAAGGACCAGTGTCTGTGGCACGTCCCTGTAGGGGACACCAGCTGAGGAGTCCTGGGTGTCCTGCTGGGTGACCGAAAGCCAGGCCAAAAATGGTGGGCTGTACATTCCCTGGGGTGAGTGGTATTGAGAGAGAGGGTCTAAGCAGGCAGTGGGCCATCTCAAGGCCAGGTGTTCCGAAAGAGGCCCCCGGCAGTCTTACATATCTCAGATGTGAAGGAGGGGCAGTCGGTGAGGGACCACCCCCTGTTTTCAGGCAGCAGAGTCCAGCAGAGTTCAGCACGGGCCCAGTGGCCTGAGGGGTGGAGCAGGACTCTAGATGGTTGCAGACCCAGGGCTGAAGCAGGGTGGAAGTGTGAGGCCTTTCACACTGGATCAACACCCCAGTATTAGTTTGCACTAGGCCCAATGCATATTGAGTGTAGAGGAGGAGGGTGGATGTCGCCCACACCAGGGCTACACACCTGGCTTTGTAGTGCATGACAGCACAAGTTTGGACAGTCTGCTGCGATGGCTGGTGGTGGGGTCTGTGTCGCAGCACTGACTGGGCTGCTTGGAGCCTGGAATGCATGTAGGCCAATCTGCACTATCATGTGCCAAAGTAGTCTGTGTTTGATGGTGGAAAGCGGAGCGGGCTGTGGGGCTTTCATGCAGCTGGGGTCTGTGCCATACTACTACCCTGAGAAGTCATCTGTAACACGGGGATCAAAAGGCCAACCCATGTGGGTCCAGAGTGGGCAGCCAGTAACCCCCAGTACGGATCAGTTCCCATGCCTTGTGTGTGAGGGTTCTCACCACTTAATACAGAAAAGAGGAGAAAGGCCTTCCCCTGTAGCCCCTGGTGCTTGCAGTGCTGCTGTTGGCGTCCCCCAGAGGCCGACGCGGTAACAGGATGGAGGATTTGTGGCCCGCAGTGCTAATCTGGGCCACCGCTACAAGTTTTCCAGTAGGCCTCACTGTGAAGCGTTGGGCAGAGCAGACAGATCTTCAAAGTCCATGCTGCAGAGCACAGAAGTGGAGGCTGAGATCTCTCCCTGAGACGCTGGGGCACTAGGGGCAAAGGTCGCTGATGCCCCGTGACTTTCAATTATCTGAACCTTCATTTGCGCCACCCCAGCTTGTGGAGCCGACCGCTCATGCGGCCATCTCTGTGCATGGCCAGACAACGCCTCGTTATATTTTATTTAAAGTGTACATAATAAACTGTTTAGCCAAATCCAACCAAGGTAACAAGTACTAGTATACAAAGGAGAAAAGAACAGGGGACCTAATCAAAGTTTTAAAAAAATCAAAACTTGGGATCTGTAACGTAATTTTAATCATAACAACATTCATGAAAATATCATCCTACTCAAAGAAGGAGGTACCATTCCTTTTGTCCGAGAACATGGGGTGACATTATGACGAACAGTATTAAAGGAGAAGCCCAAATGTGTGAGAAGGGCATTTCCTTACCTTCTGTATTGTCTCGTTCCTCTGATGTTTCCAGAGAGTCAGAAGAGGTATGTCTGTGCTCATTAAATGGTTGGCTCAGATTCTGTATCATATGTGAAAGAATGTGGACAGTGCTTATGCAGATGAACTCGTACCTTCATCACATTCGGAAAAGAAACAATATCAGAACCCTAAGCAATCTGACTTCCCATAATTGCTAGACTATTTACTGGCATCGTAAGTAGTCTGGCATAATCTCGCTACTCAAGATCATGGCAAGGATCTGTGCTTTCTCCCTCAGTGATCTTGACAATAATGTGAGGTCACGGATGAACCGTCTGCCTTTTTTCAAAGAAATATTATTGTGTTTTTTGGAATTGTATATATTATAAGTGGGGGAACAGAAAAGTTCACAAGACTCAAGTTCAGTAGTTAATCAGTAGTTATTGCATATGAGCGAGGTAAGTAATCACATCGATCTATGTATGTCATGCATTAAACTAAAATTGACAAACTGAAGGTTGCTCAACTAGCACTTTGTCTCTTGTTGATGTCTTGCGTCAATGCAGTACTATCTAAATTGTCCATCATTAAAAATGGCAAGAGTGAGGACTGTGATTACCGTGAAACTGGAAAGAATGAATAAAGCGGACATGTGAGACAGGGGAGCAAAGAGGACCCTGCTCTCTGGTGTCCTAAGTGAGGCTGGGAATGGTGGTCAAACATGATAGTCTGCTGTGCAAGGAACCTGGCAGACAGGGTGGATTCAGGCAAGTGTAACACGTTTCTCCTATGATGTGCTAAGAGAGGAGGAGGAGACTCATGACAGTAGCAGGTGATATGTAAAGAACTGTATATTGGGGAGCCTATTGGGATACAGTGGTTTTGATTACATTTTCCTTTAAAGATTCTAAAAGTACGCCCTGTGACCCAGCTAGCAGGCATCAATGAAGGTCTCTGGCCTCCTCCCTGTGCAATGTTTTGATTTCAAACTAGGCCCAGTAACAAAGGGCGTGTTTCCATGCCATAGATGAAGGAGGTGTTTTTGCCTTCCAGTGAATAGAGATTGCATGTTCCGCAATGAGGATAGCAAAGCTGGTTGGATGTTTGGCCTTTTTGTCATTCTTTGATCGTTTTTGGGTGCCCAAGGCTATAGTTGTCCCGTCATGTGGAGGAGATTTACCTTTGAATGTAGGAATAGTGTTCGTTATATGAGACCAGAATGTGCCCGGGTTTGGAAAGGCACATACACTGATGATTCTTTTTGTTACTAACTAGAAGACGCCAGCCACAGTCTCTTAGGTTGATGCAACACCAAAAGAGGACACCTCTATTAGAGAAAATCTTCTGTCCTCGCTGTCTCGATTATGAGAGGCTGGGAGGTGGTAGCAGCGTAATTCAAGTGAAGGGATAGGCCTTTTAATCGGTACCCTCTTAGGGGGATGTCCATTGCCTTCCCTTATAAAATGTCGACCATAACCAAGGTCCTAGCTCCATTTTCTCTGGGGTTTAAGCATGGAGGGTCACTGTATAGGAGTGTGTAAGGTTGTGATTGATTGTGAGATCTACACGCTGCCAAGGGACCACGTTGGAGACTTCACATTCATATTCCTTTGTCGCCCTCTCCATATATGTTTTTCCTCATATTGGGGAGTTGCAACTGTAGTCGTTGAAGTTTATGCTGTCCCTCTGCCAGAATGCTACCATCCCCTCTCGTCTTTCTGCCTCAATATGCATCCCTTTAGCATTTGGTCTGATGTCTGGCATCAACATACATTCCTCCTGGTCCAACCAAGCTGGCCCAAGAGGGTACAGTGATATCACTGGAGTGCAGTAACATTGCAAATGAACCAAACTTGAGCAGCTACTGTTTTAAAACTGTGTACTGAGAATGAATATCATCATAATAAATACCCTTCATTTCAAGTTGTATTTTTACCTGAGTGGAGCTTTCAGGGAAACTTTTTTTTATTATGAAATGCACGTTTTCCAGTTTTGTTCATTTAGTTCTTCATGTATTTACGGGGAAGGGCCATAGGGAGTTAATGTATTGTACATAAAATATAATCTTTTTCCTGCGCTTTGTTGAGTCCTTGGTTATTTTAGACTTCAGCTCATGCAACACTCATTCATTGTCTAAAATCTCTGTTGCATCATCCACCCCTGGGATTTCTTTGCAGAAAATCAATTAATTTCAGTGTAGCACTTAAGAAATTGTTTGATGTTTTTTCTTTTACTTTGTTTTCATTTGGTTTGGTGCTGAATGACTTGGAATTTAGAATAAGGTGTCCAAGGTAGTCCCAATGTGGGATTAAGGGACAAGAGTGTAAGGCAATGGACATTTTGGGATTGAGTTATAAATATATTTCCTCCTTTTTTACCAGATGTCTGATTATACTGTGGTGTTTTACTGTTTGAGGCATAGTCTGCTGTAGGCTATTGACGTTTCTTAATGAATGTTCCACATTCTAACTGCCTCTGTGCTACAGATATTTTAGACGCTCGTTGATGGCCTTGAGTTCAGGGTATATTCAGGTTATTTTTAACATTATGTACCTATCGGTGGCTGGAGCAGTGCAGGCTCATTCAGCCAGGTGTTTCCTTTGTTCTGCCACCTTCTTCCCCTTTGGCTTGCTCACCATTTTGTGTGTGTATGATGGTTGATTGATGTACCTTTTAGCAACTTTTGAATGTTGTTGGCTGGTATTAATGTGTTTAGGGCTGTTTGTGTGGTGTTGTTGGTGGAGAGGGGTGGGTGCGGGCATGTGGTCATGTTCTTTTTCTCCACCATGCCTCCTCCTTCCTTGCCATGTGCTTACTCACCTTTATGTGAAGCCAGCGTGTGCTTCATAAATACTCATCTTGTCTTTGTTCTCCATGCCTTTGCCTTGTCAAGCAATTTGCTTGTCCATTTTTAAGGAAGTAATGTGTATCTGATTTAGAATGTGTAGCCCTTTAGAATAAGGTGTACAAGGTAGTCCCAAGGTGGGATTAAGGGATAAAAGTGTAAGGCAATGGACATTTTGGGATGGAGTTATAAATATATTTTTTCCTTGCCTTGGCCTGACAATAAACCGGGTACCTCAACAAACATTTCATCTGTTCCGGAGCCTTGCCTGGTGTTTGTGTTTTCTTTGCGTCACCCTGAGGAGGGTTGGAAAAGTAGTTTCCCTAAGAATAATCGTCTCTTGAAACATAGCAGCCAGCAACAAGGCTCCTACCTTTGCCAGCCCTGGTAAAAACCTTGGTTCCAACTTTTTTTCACAGGGATAGTTGTGCCTTATCCATTGAGGCAAAGGTGGCCACATATTTGCAGAGATCCTTAATAGAGCATTTGCTAAACAGGAGATAATCTGCATCCTCCCCATGTTTGTGTCTATAGCAGGCGTAGCAATTACATTATGAGGCAATGACAGGTGTGGAATCTGAACGTAGCCTGCAAAAGGATAACTTTGCAGGGGTATTTTCAATTTGTCTAAAACATATTCTACAACATCATCATAAGGAGCCCCCTCCATAGAATTTTGGTGACAAAACAACATTGGATTAAGCATTGGTTGACTTTTAAAAATCAAGAATAGAATTATTAATGAAGCCATTTAACCTTCCCAGTTCATTTAGAGAAAGTCTATGCCTCTTCTATAGAGGCCCTAACCAGATCATTATGTCTAGATCATCCTTATCATTACCATTGTCTAAATCAGCCATATCATCATCTGTATCATATAACTGGAAACATGTATACCTATACTATTATTAGTTGCATTGCCAACCTCATTAGGAGGATCAGGATTCAAAGAGTTGGCAGGGTTCATACTTTGAACATTAGTGTGAGGATATATTGTCTTTAGTGTAAGACTCATGTGGCAACACTTTGTGCATAGATGCCTTAATAGATTTTGGAATAGTATTCATAGACGTAGAGACAGCCTGTTAAACCGATTCTTTGACAAAATGATATAATTTACCTTTAAACACTTAGGGCCATATTTATACTTTTTGACGCAAAACTGCGCTAACGCAGTTTTGCGTCAAAAAAATTAGCGCCGGCTAACGCCATTCTGAAGCGCCATGCTGGCGCCGTATTTAATCAATGACGTTAGCCGGCGTTAGCCGCCGGCGCTGCCTGGTGTGCGTGGAAAAAAACGACGTACACCAGGCAGCTCCGGCGTAGGGGGATATGGAGCTTGGGCGCCCAAAAATGGGGCAAGTCAGGTTGAGGCAAATTTTTCACCTCAACCCGATTTGCGCCATTTTTTTCAACTCCCAACCCCCATTGAAATGACTCCTGTCTTAGCAAAGACAGGAGTCATACCCCCTTGCCCAATGGCCATGCCCAGGGGACTTCTGTCTCCTGGGCATGGTCATTGGGCATAGTGGCATGTAGGGGGGCACAAATCAGGCCCCCCTATGCCACAAAAAAAAATAAAAAATGACTTACCTGAACTTACCTTAATGTCCCTGGGATGGGTCCCTCCAGCCTTGGGTGTCCTCCTGGGGTGGGCAAGGGTGACAGGGGGTGTCCCTGGGGGCATGGGAGGGCACCTCTGGGCTCCTTCAGAGCCCACAGGTCCCTTAACGCCTGCCTTTTCCAGGCGCTAAAAAACGGCGCAAAAGTGGCCGTACGTCATTTTTTGAGACCCGCCCACTCCCGGGCATGAATTTTGCCCGGGAGTGTAAATACGACGCACATGCCTCGGAGTCAATTTTTTAGACGGGAACGCCTACCTTGCATATCATTAACGCAAAGTAGGTGTCCACGCTAAAAAATGACGCAAACTCCATGGACTTTGGCGCTAGACGCGTCTAACGCCAAAGTATAAATATGGAGTTAGGTTTGCGTCGGAATTGCTTAAAAAAAAACGACGCAATTCCGGCGCAAACGGAGTATAAATATGCCCCTTAGGCTTCCTCTTCCTCACTATAAAATTGTTTTCTGAGTAGAAAAGAAAAGAGGTGATGGCAACAAGTAAAATATGTGTATAAAATAACGTCCAAATTAATTATTTTTTCTGGGAGCTTTTTCTAAAAAATAATTTTCAAACGTGAAAGCAAATGTCCATAGCAGTCTTGAACCACTGTAACAGAAGAGAGGAAACTCAGAAAGTGGGAGAAGGCAAGACTAAAGACGTGGCTCCAAATGTGGCCTATCGCAGAAGTGAACACCCACTAAGGAGAACAAAAGTGTTTTGTGGCTTTCCAGAACCATAGCAGTCAGGGTCAGGACAGCCCTCTGTTGTCCAGTCAGATAAAGAGAACACCCACAGAGAAGAAGAGCATTCAGAGGCTTTTACAGAGCCCAGAGGTGAGCCTGTGGATGTGTTGCGAGGTCATGGGTTGCCCTTCACAGTGAAGGAATGCCCACCGAGGGAGAAACCTTGAAGAAATAACGTATCACATCAGCCCGTGAGGAAACTAACAATTGCGTTTAGCAAGGCGGGCACTGGCAAGACTGGCACCACCTGGAAAACTCCTGAGGAGAACCAATACCTACACAAGGGTGTGACAGCGGGACAATTGAAATGGAAGCAGAGACTAATGAAATAAATACATATCATAAGAACACAATAATGAAAATTACAATATCTAAAAAGAGAGTTAATATGGAATACTTTTCTAGACTGCAAGCAGCAAGGCAAGAGAAGTTGTTGCTCTCAGTTAAGATGTCTGTACTATTCCTAGGACTTGATTGGTTGGTGCCATTGCAATCTCATGTGGTAGTTTTATTTCTAGGCACCATGGGTAATGTAATTTGTTCTTGAGTGCTATTTACTGAAAGCAAGAAAAGAAGGCATAATACTCGCTTCCATGTATTTAACATAAATCAAAACTTTCTTTCACTAAAGCTAAAATCTTCATTTGTGTCTAAGTCAAGCCCATTCTAACAATCCAGTTAGTTTAGAGGTTGTAATATAATTGTTATGATGATTATTTGTTTTGCATTAACTAGAATGACCAAGTCTGACTGCCTTCCTTCTTCGTTTTTCTTTACTGTGTGCAGGTGGACGTGACTGAGTCTGAGATCGAGAGGGGTCCATGAACTACCAGACATCTGGGTGGAGACCTCTCTGCTTATGCTACTGCTTGTTCTGACCAACAAGAAGTGAAGAATATGGCACCTAAGAACAGACTCCTACTCAGAAAGCTGCAAGTGAAGAACAGTCTGCTTTCACCAAAGCATCAGGCCCTCATCCTTTTTTCTACCAAAGTGCTCCCATGTGAAGTACCTGTGCATATTCCTCTGTAGAGGAAGACATTGGGAAGATCACACTTGGATCCACAATGGTGCAACCACCACCAAAACCAAAGCAGATGTCTCTCAGTGCTGCAGTGACAGCAGTAATGGATGATACCAGGGAGTCCAAAACAGAACTGTCCCAGCAAACCGAATCTGCCCTTGAAACTGAGCAGCAACAAGAGCCTGCTTTATGTCATCTTCCTGGGGTAGGAGCAGAGCAGGACGTTAAGTTTGCTACACAGCAAGTTGTTGTGACTGCTTTTACATCAGACACAATGTTTTTATCATCTTCTTCGTGGAAAAGAAAGGCCACTCCTCCATCTTCTCCATGTCTCCTTCAGATAAAGGTGACATGGAGTGAATCCCCAACTTGTGTGTGTAGACAAGGGAAAAAGAAGGTTCCAGAAAGCCTAGTTGGCAGGGACAAAGATGAACCACTGAAGAAGTGTAGATCACTGCTATTCCACCTGTGCGAGAACCACTACCAGCTGCTTCCATCTTTAAAAAAAACAAAAACCAGCACCAACAATGTCTACTGCAGTCACAGCCCCCACCTAAGGAAAAGAAAACACACTCCACCACAACATTTGATTTTGTTTCTATAAAAAAGATCTCCTCCTCAGTTTGGGACTTTTTACTTTTAGGGTGAATGAGGCCCAGATTGCATATGGTGCAATTTGCTGCAGAACAGTCCATTGTGGGAAGCCAGATTTATATTGACTGTAGGGTACATTGAGCGGTACAACTGCTGCAGTCTACGGATGGATGAGAACCCACAAGGTAGTGATTGCTGTATATCTGCACAGATGTATAAATGCACCAGTCTAATGATGATGAAGGCCAACGCATTAGTAGTGATCTGAGTTGGTGGTAGAGGATTGTAGTACTGTAGGAGAAATTTCTGATTTAGGGAAATGAAGCGCAGGATTCGAAGATGCCCCTGAAATGCACTCTAAACTTTGCCACCCTTTTGGGGAGGAGAAGATATTTAGGGAAGGTGTCAGACACTTGTAAGGGGGCAGGTGGGGACCGTGACAAGATCCAGATCATGTGACCCCTACGTGCACCGTTTAGAAAAGGCTTGTCTGGAGCTAGTGAGGTGGGAAGGGAATAAAACTAAATCAAGAAACATAGCTGCAGAAGAAATTACCCCTCAAAAATGTTTGCAGAACAGTAAAAACTACTTTACCCAGAGAAAGGGGCTGTTTTCTTTTAGCAAGTAATATATCACAAATGTTTGACACTGGTCTTAGTTCAAGGTAGTTTGTATGCATGCTTATTGGTATTAATTTATAAGAGGAAATGTTCATCTTCCATGCAACCAGATTTTGTATTGTGTTTATTTCCACAGACTTGAGTAGCAAATGGATATGTTCTATCACACAAGTGTAAAATGCTGAAAATATTCCTGAGGATGCAAGTAAGGAGGGGGGATTCGTTTTAATGGCTTTATTTCAGGCTATAAACAATGGCCGTTATTTCAAGCAATGAATGGTTTGCTGCTCCTATGTCATTGGTGTTTGCCAGAAGGCAGGTGAAAGCCTTCTCTATTCCTCCTCAGTCCTTTTCGGTATCTAGTTTTTGTTTCACTGACTCTTTCATCGGTTCTGCGAACATGCAAAGGCATAGAAAAAAATTAAAGAAGGCATTTCCAGGTAAGAACATTTCTGTCATCCTATTGACCATTTACACTTTTTTAATTGGGTTTTAAACCTTCTGTTTTTTTAAGTGTGTCTATTATGATGTTGTAGGGTGTGTACTAATGAAACTGTGTTACTTTGATTTCATGTCTACCTGTTCAACAAATCACAATGTATCAACACTGAAAACTACCTATCAGACTCATTACTATTCCCAAGAAGTCCCCAGAGCTCTATTTCAGCTTCAATTTGAGCTTCTGGCTTATGTTCTCTGGTGCCACAACCTTCCACCAACATAAAGACAATACATGACTATGTGTAAAGATTAGTACTATTTAAAGATTTGATCTACTTGCTACTTTCCTCTCAGATATCAGCTTTTGGACATCACAAATACATCTCAAACTCAGCACCCACAACACTGAGTTTCTCTTGTAGATGCCTAACAATTAGATTTACCACCTCCCTATGAGTCATTACGAACACTGCCTCCAGATTTGAACTTTTCACCTACGAATCATTGATTTCAGGTGTTTCCTAATTAGCTCAATGGAGGCAAATCAAGGCTACAAACCCCAGAATGCATAAGGAAATCTCCCAAAGCCCAGGGTTGAAAACAGTGTCCATAATGACCATAATGAAGAAGGGCTGCAGTTACCCTACTAATAGCCAGGCCCCAAGGTAACAGAATGGTAAACCAGAGGAACTAGACATCCCCTGAAAGACTGCAACCTCAGCTAAGTCTGTTGTGCACTTATGTATTGTATTTGTATTTGAATTTATAAAGCGCATTCCGTCCGTGGCATCGAAGCGCTGAGAGATGAGTAAAGCAAGTGATTCCCTAAGATACCCATCGATCAGCAGGGCAGGCAGGTGAAGCCTGCCCTAGCTAGAAAAGAGCCAGGTTTTTAGCTGCTTCCGAAAAGGCAGGTGAGTGTCTTCTATCCTGATTGGCAGCAGAAGTGTGTTCCAGAGTTTCGTTGCCGCCACCGAAAAGGCTGTTTCTCCCCATCTGGACTTTCGATAGCGGGGAACTGAGATTAAATTGAGACTAGATGATCTGAGCGGACGACTAAGCGCATACTGCTGCAGAGATGAACAAATGTGTTTACAGCCTTCCGAGTGAAGAGCCTTATGTGTGAGGCAAAGTGTCTTAAAAATAATGCGATTTTCCACAGGTAGCCAGTGCAGCTGCCTCAAACTGCTACTGGCAGAGGCTGAGCAAGGGAGATCCAATGCAAGGCACGTCACGGCATTCTGAATCAGTTGTAACTTGTAGGGCCTGTATGCACAGGCAGGTGGCAAATAGTGGGTATAATACCACGCAACCTTTTGTGACATATCTGTTATTTTCCGATACAACCTATATATTAATAGGATGCATCACAGAATACCTAAGTGTTACGGAATGACCTGCCTAGTAAAGATATATTAGGCAGGATATGATTGACTACCAAATCAGCATATGCCACTTAAAGGGACAGCTACTTCTTAAAAATATTCTATTTTGGAAGACATTTGTGAAGCATGCAGTGGTCCCTGCACCATTCTCTGCTACCACTGATGCCACCCAATACAATTCACAAAGGGGAGGATGTCTCAAAGAGAAAGCTTCCCATCTGCTAAACATTTTCCAGTCCAGCTCGGGTGTCAGTATCTGATGATAGGCTTGTGACTGCATCTGTGTCAGGCACAGACCATTAATACATGTCATTGCAACTCGCAATAGGGAAGGGATGCAACTCTCAAGCCCCCTCCAAAATACTATTTCACAAAGAGTCACATAGCCAGTTTGGCGAGCCAGAAAGATGTTTTCAATTTGCAAAATAGGTTTTGTACCTTGCAAAATACTCTTTTGTGGTCGCAAGCCCCGTGATTTTGAAAATTGCTTGGTTTTCAACCGCAAAGGACTGTGGTTTCTGATTAGATAAAATCTTACAACTTGAACTCCACAGCAAGGAAAACACTAAAAATGCAAGATACTACCGAAATTGTAATGAAGCAATAAATCTATTGTCTCTACACAGATTCTCAAGGCAGCTGATCAAGCCTTGATGATATCTTAGATTGGATACGGCAATGCTTCACATGAGAACCTTTCTAAAAATCCACTGTTCTACACTCCACAGCCAGGATGGTCACCAACAACTGAAAAGTTGACAAGTTCTCTGCTGTCCTTGAACCTCTGCATTGGCTATCTATTGGATCTTGCTGCATTTCCAAAACAGTATGCCTCATGACTACTGCCCCCATCATGCTTCCCGTTCATAGCTTTCAGAAGGTCAGATATCTGGTTCCATTAGAATTCTATGAAATCACTCCTTCTTAAAACGTAAGGCCCCTCATTTTGGGAAACATCAACTTTCAAAAGAATTTAGAATGTGCTCCCCATTCAGATAAGGCGGGCAACCTCATTCCACATCTTCAAGTCCCACTTCATATTTACACTCCTTTATTCATAAAATGGAAACATACTCATAGTATCTTATTCCTGGTCACATGTAACCGCTGATGAGCCAATCTATCAGGCCCTGCATTTTAGCTACTTGTATTCTAAATGCTGGGTTTTGTAGGGTACACTTGTATATTTAAAAATAAAAATACAACCACCAGTCCCAGAATGCAATGTGATTATATGCCATCATTTAAAAGCTAAAAGTTGGTGAAGGTGCCACATATGACATTTGGGTAGGGTGACCATGCAACCTCGATATGCTTTGACAGACCCAGTTTATCACGATCTGTCCTGGCAGATTTAATTACATTTAGCAAATGGACGGTTTTCAGAGGGTTGACTAATCACAGAGGTAGGCAAGTTTTTGTGTGTTGCAGTGCATGGTCAGTTAGCAGCCCTTATCAAAAAGCAGTTGCAATAACACAACCTCATTGTCTATGTTTTAATGTTTGTTAGCATCGTCAACGAAAATTGTTCTCAACTCTTATCTGGAGCGATCAGTTCCCATGGACAATATCTTTTTTCTCAGAAGAGATAGAGCCCTACTGGTGGATTAAGTTGTCCAGACAGGCTTTATCGCCATTGCTACCAAGCAAGAGATGGTGAGCTAGCAGGCCCATGATCATGCCCAGTATCCGGAACGAGCAGGACCTGAGTGCGTTGGAATTGCTGGTAGATTGAGAATTCCCTGTGAGAACTTAATTTTTCTGCGCGGATCTAGCAAGGAAGGGATTCTTTTGTATTCATCTTTGGGTTGGGTTCGCTTGCACAAGCCATCATAACAATATGTGAAGGGGTTACTGAAAGGCAAAGGGGTAAATATGAATACAGCCCCGTTCCAAAATCCAACTTGTTAGTGCACATTGGGCAGCACATAACTTGATTTTTAAAACAGATTAATACTACTGCAGTCTGGGGGCTGTTTTGAGGGTACAAACTTTACCCAGACGGCAGAGTCTTTGTCTTATGTTTTCCTGCTTGATGTTAAATGTAGTTGTTTATTGAGTCCCCATTAAGGGGTCGGAATCTGCATTGCAGCTTAATTATTCATTCTGCTTTGGCAGCCATGATACCCACAGGCATTTCAATAAACATGTTTTAGGAAAGGAGATAACTGCTTACAAAAAATAACTGTGATATACGTCCACATACTTGAGCCAGAACAACTACGACTCCATAAGACACTAGGGCGTGGAGACTTTATCACACATATCAGCGGGACCATTTACATCCAGACGCTCCTTAAAGAGAAAACTCCATACTGAAAATACACAATTATAGGATAGCAGTCAGCTAAGTAAGGACAGCAAGACGTTTGACAGGACATCCAGTTTCATTGGTTCTCCCCTTACACTCCACCCTCTGCATGCCTCAGTACCTCTGAGTAAGCCGTTTTCTATTACATGTGTGCCACCTTACTATAATTCAGTAAACTAATCATATCCCTCCTTATAAATCATATACTTTCTGAGTAATAATTCCTATACCAAACACTTTCTAACCTATCTACTCATTCAGCGTCCAAATATCACAATGTCTCATTCTATGTGGCCTCTCCTTGTTATTTCACAATATCTAACCTCCTCCACACTATTTCCTCATCCCTCTTTTCCTATTCCATTAACTCAGTCTCATAATTACAGCTAATCTAACAGTTACACCTCTTACTAAAGTAATACATCCCCAGCTACAAAAGGAGGAGACATATGGCTCAGTACCATTGAGGCCTTCCACACCCTAGAGTCAGCCTCCCCCATTTCTCATAACCACCATATTCAAACAGCAATGGATTGCATTTGTCTGTGTTGATAAATATTTATAATCTGATTCTGTGTATATTCTAGATATGTATAGTTCTTTAATAAATATGTATAGTTACAATTTCATAATAATAACTTAAACACACACCCTTAAAGCCTGTTTAACAAATGTATATTTACTCCGGTTAAATATATATATGTTTGTGTATGCCTGTGTGTGTGTGTATATATATATATATATATATGTATATATATATATGTGTGTGTGTGTGTGTATACCCATATGTGTTTTATTCTATGCTTAACATGTTCATAGGTCATTGCATAGCTCCAAGTTAAGTTGTTATATTAGATTCTTATGAATCCCTGCTTTCTTTTTTATACCACAATGAGCAAATGTTATCTTAACTATTTTACTATAAACAAGGATAAGGCAGAGCACTTATAGCATATCTAATCTCATATAACATTTGTAACAGTCAGAGGACCACCTGCTGATCCTTTGCATAGCTGCACCTGAGAGCCCTATTGCAACAGCTGCAGTGGCCACCCTGATTCGAAAGGAATGGTTCCAAAACAGTCAAACCCGCCAATGACAGAGCAGCCTTCAGTATTCTAGAGAACCTGTACCTGGTCAGCAGGGTGCAGCCAGCATGTACTAGCACATAGCCCCCACCCTTTGGGGTCAATGTGTCATAAACACCTCCAAATAATGGACAAGGCAGCACTCATTACTGGAGGCCCTAAGCAATAAGACGTGGTCATCCCTCAACCTAATCAACCTTAGAACAAGGGATGTTAATCGCCAGGGCCTATGCCCCATCCAACCACTGGATGTCTTCCAGCTGTAGCCCCCCCATGTCCTTCTTGCTCCTGTCCACCAGCTCACTCAGCCTAAGAGCGCCATAAAAGACAAGGGTAAACACCACCTTGAATAGGCTGACATCCCCGGGTAGCTACATGTGCCCCTAAGAGACTCAAAAATTGCAGCCAACTTGACCGCATCAATGGGGCACGTAGAGTGCGTTCTGGGTGCCTTCAAGCCACTGCCAAGCCTTTAGGGCATTCCTCACCAAGAAAGGTTTTTGTTCCATCAGTGCACCCTAGCATTTGCTCAGAGAAGGAGATTGCTGCAGCATGACGTTGCCCTAAGTGCCCCCAGGATTGCCATAAATAGGTATGGAGCATACCAATCAGAATTCCCAGTGTGCCCCAAGAATTCTGAATAAGTGCTAAATAGCCACTCGTAGGCCAGCCTGGTTCTGGACGTTAAACTGGCAGCCACGAGGTCTGGCAATCTTAGGCACCAATCCTCCAAAGATGGTCCGGGAAAGGCATGGGGAATTTTTCTACTCCTAGATGGTGGGACCTGAAAAGCTGCATCTTAAAAAGAGACAAGGCATCAGCGACATTATTCAACACACTGGGTACATGTATGGCTCTGAAGAGCACATTCAATCTCAGACACAGAAGTACAATTCCTTCAGAACCCTCAGAATCATCTTGCATTGCGCGGCTTGCTGGTTGATGCACTCCACCATCATCATATTATCAGACCAGAAGACCACTGACTGATTGCAAAACTGCTCAGGCCAAATTGACAGAGCCACGAGGATTGGGAACAACTCAAGAAAAACAATACTAGTCAGCAACCCAGACTGCACCCATTTCTTGGACCACCGTTGCACACACCATGCTGCCCCAAATGTGGCTTTAATCCTCCTGAACACCTTATAATCCTTCCAGGCTGCCCCTCCATATTTATCATGAGCACCCACAATCCTAGTCTGGTAACAAGTCAACTGCGCCCCTAAGTCACTGAAACGCTCTGCCATTATGGCCTGATAGGTCGAGAAACCCCTGATCAAAACACAAGAGTCTCAACAACTTTCTTCTTGCGTGCCCAATAGCCACAGTACCTAGGAATGCAAGGCTTACAATGCTTAGCCTCCTATTTCTCAGATTTATCCACCAGCATGTCAAAAATGTCCACATAGGCCCCCTTACATATCTTCTCCTTCACCTCTATTGACACATGCAAACCCAGTTGCTCAAATTCAGAGCAAATATCACCCAAACCCATTGGCGATAAAGAAGGCCCACTACCTGTAGTCGCTGCTCCCTGAGCAGGGGGCCACGTCATCGTAGTTGCCGCTCCACCAGGGGTGCTGATGCCCACTGTGATACTCAACGCAGCAGGTGTTTGGCTCAATGGTTGCGAATGAACCCCCCCCCCAGCCTATGGTACCAGACTCCCTGTCAGAGCTGAAGAGGTGGCTGGGAGCTCCCATTGACCCCCCTTGGTGGGCCTAAGTCCCACCACGATCCCTTGTAACCCTTGACTGCCTTTTGTGCTACCCAAGTGAGTCTCCAGGCATCTTGCCTTCTGCACCATGTCACCCATGCCAATCCCAGCCAAGGTGCCCCCCATTAGGGGGGCAGACAGCATTCCCACCTCCGAGAGCCAAGGCAACATAGATGCTAAACTAACCATCAGATCCTGCTGAACAGACCATCCTGTGGAGGTCACCCCTATAGCCATACCGGCACCAAAGCTCTGCACAATGCCACCAGCTGCCGGTGATCTACTTACTGCTGCCGTAGTACCCTTTACTGACTCCTGGCCAAAATTACCTGCAGCTGGAGCCAGGTCCTCCAGGTGGACCCAAAGGATGGGATAAGTACATTTGCGGCAATGGACTCCACTGTTGCATGGACAGAAGCATCTGTGGCCAGGGTCACATCCAGCGATGCTGCCACCAAATAAATAGTGCCCTGATTCCATTGCACACCTGGGTCACCTGCTCCCCTCCCTTGCAGGTCCTTCTTACGCCTACCCTGCCCACAGGCTCTTTTCAAGACCGGGGAAAATGCTTCCCTAAGAGGCACTCCTGCTCTCCCGGGCCTCTATACCTGCTCCATGGGCACCCCACAATGCTCTGACCTCAATGATGTGAAGGCCTGGTCCATAGCACCCATCCTGAGCATTAACGCCTCTAGCAAGGCCTCAGTCCACAATCATTTGGCGCTGCTACATCTAGAACTCCAGCAACAGACTGGCCCAATATTATCGAATGCATGTGGCTTCCTTTAGACTGATTTGCTTCTTGCCCTCTTTCTCTCTTTTTTTCTGCATCAGAGCTACACCTCTTCCCCTGGCAGAAAGGAGGGGCTTGGGGGAACTTAATTTGTAGATAAAAGGCGAATGGAATCAGCATTTTATTACTATCCTCAGGAAAAATAGGACTGTGAAAGGGGCGAAGGAAACATAGGTTGGCGCAATGAAAGTTAATTAAGGCGAGGTTATTTGACAGGAAATTACAAAACACAAACAGGCTGGACCAAACGCATCCTAAAACAGGGCCTTGAATCTCGCCTTACACCTCCGCCTGCGTTTAACACAACCCGGAGGATGAGCAAAGAAAGAGGCGTTCAAACAGCCCAGGCCCATCTCATTTTATAAACAGGCTGATTGCAGGCATCACAGGATGATTTGTAAATTAGACTGGCAATCCCTAGATAAATTGATTGTCTTGATAACGATACGGCTATAATTGTGGCTAAAACGGTTTCACATGAAGGAGCCAATCATACATGTTGCAAATTAGCTCGCTGCTCCTTATTTTAATTTTTTTCACTTATTTGTTTTTATATTGCGTTAAATGTATTTTCTTCACGCTTGAGGCAAATAGATGTTTTACGGATGGCCCCGCTTGTTGTACAATTAGCATTCTTGGATCGACAAAGCACAGAGGAGGCGGGGCACGAGTCTGAACGCGATTCCATTGCTGCCAGGTTGCGCCAGAACCTCTGCAACGCTGTAAGCCAGTCAGGGCTTGCAAGCCACCAAATTTTGTATTCTGGGTTTTTAAGCCTGTGATTGGAATAGTATTTTGAAAGCTATTACTCGAAGGCTGCATAATTTTTTGGCAAAACCACAGCTTTTAAATTACCCAGACCCATGCTTGAGTAGCTCATCCACTCCAAGTTATTGCTTTGCATTCTGGGACTTGTAGTCCTGATTTTATGTTGGAGACACAGAGCTGTAGGTTCCAGAATGGGAAGGAAAAAAACTGAACATGATGAACTGCTCTTGAATAGACATGGGAACCTTGAGAGATCTGGTAAAAACCAGACCTGACTGAAAGGATGGGGCATCTTTGCATGGGGCCACTTTGCAGCTGTGGTATTATGGCAAACCCTACATGCATGGGTTTGTGCCATAGCTGCAAAGAGTCCCAAGTCATGGGTGACACATTCAGCTGATAAGACGTTCCATGTCAAGATGAGTACATTTATGTTAAATGTCAAACTTCAAATTTCAGAATGTTACCTCAAGTTGGTATACTGACCGAAGATAACATTTATGATATGGAGCCACTTGAAAAACTATGCTGAGTGTATATAATTATTTTTTGTATATTAAGCATGACATTTTGTTGTGCTGTGTGTACCTAAATTGTGGTGTTCTCCTAATTGCCAACCGGTTTCAGGACATAAGGGTGACCTGTAGCTAGTCCTGACTTTTATTTCCAATACCATTTTGCAGTTTTGCCTGACAATTCGGAGCACACAGAATAGCCAGGAATTTTCCGATGATGTGATATAGACTAAAAAATATAGCAACGCTTTATTCTAGGAGAACTGTAGACTTGCCACCGTGTGTAACACTGTATCAGCTTTATCTACACGGTCTCCTGGAGTAGAACTGATAACTCTAAGTGAGAACTCCTTGAGCTGGAAACCCCGCCATAGAGTGGGTTTCTGGTTCATGCATGGGGGCTCTGCATTGCTGATGTCCACCAGAGGTTTTGCAACCTCTCATGACATGGGCAGCGTTGGAAACCTTAGTTGTGTTTTGGGGAGGGTAGGAGTGTTTCCTCAAGCAGTGCTGGGGTCTAAGCAACAGACATCACCTTGCCTTCCCCTCCAATATCCCCACTCGGACTGCAAAGGTAGTTATGGGCTTAAAGACCCACCCCTTCTCCAGGCTCCACCCCTCCAAGGCCCCTCCTTCTGTCCTCAAACAGTAAAAATATTTTCAAGGTTGGCAAGTCTGAATTGGTGGAAGTATAGTAAGGTTAAGTCCCTGGGCCTGATTTACAAAGCTTTTGCTATGAGTAGTTGTAAAATATCCTTGTATAATATTTAAGGCGTAAACATGGAATCTAGGACCCCGGGAGTAAGCCATGAGAAGTTCAAGAGTAAATCACAGCACAATCTTTGTGAATCAAGCCCTGTTTATGCATCCAAAAATAGTGTGGAATCAACGTATGTATTTTATTACAAGCTGTTTACATTTTATTATGTTTTGTAACTTGTCTACCATTTTGCATTACCATATGGTGACTGGGAAAAGGAAGATGAGGGTAGAAGGGTGGAAAAAAGAAGAGAAGAGCAGAAAGAAGAAATCAAGATAGAGACAATGAGTGAGGAGTCTTGATGAAGGAATGGTCTTCTCCAAAATGATAGCGCATTGTCAGTCAGTGAAATATTCTGCAAATATTTCGTGGTTTGCTGGGGGTTTACCAGCAGCCTTTCAGCTCTTTTTTTCCAGGGCAGGCAGTAGTGGGTCAAAGAAAATTGCAGATATGAGCCACAATTTACTTTGGCTTACATTGAATTAAACAAAACATTTTGATCACTCTGAATTGCAAGTAGCTGGTCATAGGCACGTGACCTGTAGGTCCTAGAGGAAATAGTAGTGGCAGTGGGGAAAAGAAAGCAAGTGAGTCCAGAAGGGAAGAAGGAAAGAAAGTAGTAGATGGAGGTAGGAGTGAGGGGACCGCATGAAATTAAATAAACCAAGGAAGGACGGGATTTAAAAAGCATGGTATATTACCTCTTTGAACTGTGCTAGAATAGTTAGAGATGCAAACTTATTTACAGTGTGCATACAGTCTACAAATTTGTTTTGATATTTTAATTTCACGATACCGAATCACATAGCTAAATCAGGAGCTGCGCTATAGAATATCCAAGTTAATAAGCAAACATGAAAAGTGATGCAAGGTAAATGGATGTCACAGAAGCATATCTAGTGTGGTGGGTGAATACCAATTTGATTCTTTTGCAGAACAGATACCACAGCACAATGTAGGAGGCACTGATAAGTAATGTTTGTGCTACCTCTATATTCAACGACGTTTTGCTCACTGAGTCTTACATCCTGAAATACAGTATGGAAAAAGCATACGTACAAGTTCCAGAATGAAGGTTCATATATGAAATGGAGGCACATAGCAGCTATGCAAAACAAAGGGCCTGATTTAGAAGTCGGTGGAGGGGAATACTCATCACAAATGTGATGGCTATCCTGTCTGACATATTAGCATCCCATTCTGTCCTAGGGGCATTGTAATGTGGCAGGTGGGATATATGTCCAATTTGTGATGAGTTTTCCCTGCCCTGGCTTCTAAATCAGGCCAAAGTCTTATTAGTAGAACATTAGTTTTATATAGTGTTCCTGGCTACATGGGATTCAAGCTGCATTTTCTTATTTGGTCATGGGTGAGAGTTGATCTAAGCCTAAAGAACAGATAAATACATCAGTGGCAATATGTACCCCCAAGCTTACCATCTTCAGGGCCACATGAAATACTCTGCCATATTCCAGAGTCAGTGCTACAATAGCCACAAAAGAGCCATAAAGGCCCATCTCATATTTTCTTTTTATAGACCAACACTAGGTAGGGAAAGTTTTCCTCATAATTGAGTTTATTTTCTTAGGGGCATATTTAAGAGCCCCTTGAGCCGCCTTAGCGCCGCCTTAGTGTACTTTTTTGACACTAAGGTGGCCTTTTCCCTGCGCCATATTTACAAAATGGTGCAATGCATGCATTGTAACTCTTTGTGCCACATTATGCCTTCACCAGGCATAATGTATGCAAGCAGGGCGTCCTGGAGCTAGGAGGCCTGCAAAAATGGCACAGTGAAATTGAAAAGATTTCACTGTACCATTTTTGGTGTCATTTTTAATGCCTGCTCAGATCAGGCAGTAAAATGACGCAAACATATAAACCTATAGGCCTCCTTGCACTTTGCTACACTAGTGTCAACATTTTTGATGCTAGTGTAGAAAAGCGCCACTGTAGCATCAAAAGGTTTTATGCTATTGTGCTAACGACCGCCATGGTGCGCCGTACTATAAATACAGCGCAACCATGGCATCATTAGGTGCCGGTAGGGGGGCGCAGAAAAAGTGGTGCATCAGCTCTGATGCATCACTTTTTCATAAATATGGGCCTTAGTGTTCTGAAATGACCCCCAGGTTAGGGTGGCAGATGTTCAAGCAAAACCAGCACCCCTCCCCCTGCAGAAGAAGAACCACCCCGCAAACGTTCCCTGTGACTCAGGCAGAAGCCAGAGACTATTGCCAAGACCCCGGCCAGGAAACAAGACTCTCCTGATTGTCACCCTTGTGTCCCACTCATTCACCCTGTCCACCTTGAACTGCCATTGCTCCACTTCCTATGTCCCCTTGTACAATGCACCTGTGCCACAAATAGACTGGAACAATACCTCCATTATCACTCCATCCCCTTGCACTTGCCCCTCTTCTTCTTAGCACTTCAATAAACACCCTTGGAAAAAAAAACAGGTATGGAGTATGTTACATTTCAAAGTATGTATTCGCTTAACCAGGTTCAAACATTGCAATTCAACTGTACAGTAATTGTCCACATAGAAAAGACCTGTATTTGGCTACAGTGATCACACCAGGAGAGATAGTGGGGCACCAACATCTGTAAAATGAATTGCCAAAGGGTACAGTAACTGGGCAAAGAAGTAGGAAATAACAGCATGCCAGTGCCAAAGATATACAAAATATAGACAATGAAATGTGAAGTAACACTGTCTTATCTGTGTGTCATTGGAAGTATTGTTGTATCACTGCTGTTCTGTTGTCCTCATCCTCATCCTCTGCCTCCTCATGCTCACTGTCCACAGGGTCCACTGCTGCCACACGGCCATCTCCAGCCTCCTCCTCCTGCAGAAAAGGCACATAGCGTCTGAAGACAAGGTTGTGCAACATGCAGCATGGCACGATTATCTGCCAGACCTTCTTGAGTGAGTAGCACAGGGATCCACCTGTTAGATCGAGGCACCTGAACCTGGCCTTCAGGAGGCCAAAGGTTCTTTCGATTATCCTTCTTGTTCACCCATGTGCCTCATTGTAATGTTCTTCTACCCTTGTCCTGGCATTCCTCGCAGGGGTCAGTAACCATGATAGGTTGGGGTATCCAGAGTCACCTGCAAATATCGAGGGACATCATTTAGCCACACATTATCCCATATGGCCCACACCATACCTAAACACCAACACTTACTGGGTGGGAACCAGGGCTCACCTATTAGCCACACCCTGTGCCTCTGTAGTTGGGCCATCACTTTTGGAATGCTGCTATTCCTCAGGATAAAGGCATCATGCACCGACCCAGAATACTTAGCATTCACATGGGAGATGTACTGGTCTGCCAAGCACACCATCTGTACATTCATGGAGTGAAAACTCTTCCGATTTCGGTACACCTGTTCATTGTGACGGGGGGCACAAATGCAATATGAGTTCCATCAATAGCCCCAATTATGTTGGGGATATGTCCTTTTGCATAGAAGTCAGCCTTCACTGTTGCCAAATCCTCCACCTAGGGAAAAACAATGTAGCTGCACATGTGTTTAATCAGGGCAGACAACACTCTGGTCAGCACTATTGAGAACATTGGCTGTGATATTCCTGCTGCGAAGCCCACTGTCACTTGGAAAGATCCAGTTGCCAGGAAATGGAGCAGTGATAGAACTTGCACAAGCGGTGGATTCCAGTGGGGAAACGGATAGCAGATATCAGGTCAGGCTTTAATTGGGCACACAGCTCTGTGATTGTGCCCCTGTCAAGTCTATACGTGAGGATGATGTGCCTGTCCTCCATTGTTGCCAAGTCCACCAGGGGTCTGTACACAGGGGTATGTTTCCATCTCCTATTCATCCGCAGCGTTAACAATCTAATGGACAAAGGAGTAAGGATCCAATCACAAACTGAAAATTGGAGCCACAACAGTACAATGCATGATGTCAATTTGTATTGGGTAAGTGGGATTTGTCCTGTATGTCCAAATTTTATTTGTGACACAGTAATTATCCAGGGCCTGCCCCCTCCTGAAATGGCGTCTGCCTGTCCTGTGTGGAGGGACAGGTGGAAGTGAGGTAATTCCACTGATGTTGTGCGCCGTAACGGGCTAGCACAATAACTGGTAGTGCAATGCATAGTGCATAGGGCTGTTCACTGTGTGTGAGAGTGGTGTGTACGCCAACGGTGGTGTTGGTGCAGCCATTGACCAGGTGTATCCTTCGTCTCCCGCCCTTTTTGTTTTGTCACCCTGTCCTTATGTGCATTAGCATCATCTAGCGGAGGAGCAGAGGCACCGTGACGGAGGGAGCTGCATCCCATAGGACCTAGGAGGCAGAGTCCACCGATGGTGAGGGCTCCAGTGGGATGGAGGGCAAGGGGAGCACTAGGGCAGAGACTGGAGGGGACAGTTCAGACTCTGATACCTCCTCCGATGGAAGCTCCCTAGTGGTGGCGGACACCTCTGTGACCACCCTAGCTACAGGTAACACCGCCACCACCCGTACCAGCACCGTCCTCCCAGCAGTCCCTCATCGAGTTGCCCATGCCTGCTCACCCAGGAGGGTGGGCATCTCCTTCACCCCAGGCACCTCAGGCCCTGCCCCAGTGAGCCCTGCTGCCCTGAGTGAGGAGGCTATTGACCTCCTGAGATCCATCTCTGTAGGGCAACCATTGTGAATGCCATCCAGGGGCTGGCATCCCAAATGCAACAAACTTATGTATTTCTGGAGTTCATTCACTTTGGCTTGGCGGTTCAACAGAGATCGATCCAGGCTCTGGCCTCCTCTCTGATGATAGCCATTGTCCCTGTTTCTACCCTCCCCCATCCAACTTCCTCTTCCCAATCCCATTCCCCTCAACTCCAACCTATCCCAAGCACACAGGCAGACGAGCATGCACACAAGACAACACACAAGAGTGGCACTGGCAAACACAAGCACCACACATCATCCCACAGGCACTCACACAAACACCATCCAGATGCAGACATACCAACATCTACAATTACCACTGTCTCCCCCTCCTCTTCCTCCTCCGCCTCCATCGCAGTTGCGCCTACTCTCACACCTGCATGCACTACATCCTCATCCACTACCAGCATCACCACCACACCTAGCAGAACACACACCTCACTGGCAGACACCTCCACAAAAGCCATGCACACGTCCCCTGTGTCCTTTCCCACTGTGTCTGCCCCCCTCCTTAAGTACACAAACGCAAGCACTCAGACACCCATCACACATCCACCTCACTACAGCATCCAGCCCATGCACCTGCACCCAAACTCAGCAGACAGGCACTGCCTACAACCACTCCCACTTCCTCCACTCCCGAACCTTCTCCCTCTTCCTGCCCCAATGTCCCTAAGAAGCTTTTTCTCTTCACCATTGACCTCTTCTCTATCCCCCCGCTTCCTTCATGTCTGGCCAGGGAGGCAGAAATCCAAGCAAGCACCTCAGCCACCCAGTCCACGGGCCCAGTAGTATCCACACCCACTCATGGTGGGAAAGGATCCAGGGCACTTGTGCAGAGGGTGAAGGAGCCTGCACCAGGCAGCCTCAAGGAAAGGGTGCCTGCCCCAGCTGCTGCCCGGAAGGTCAAGGAGCCAGCCCCAGCTGCTGCCAGGAAGGGCAAGGAGCCAGCCCCAGCTGCTGCCAGGAAGGGCACGGAGCCAGGGTCAGGGACTCAGACGGAGCCCCCACCACCAACCACCACTGAGCGCCTGTCCGGGGCTGCAGGGGATGGGCAGGAGCTTCCTCCCACCAGCAGTAGCAGCAGCAGCACCAGCACCACTACCAGTGGGCAGCCGCCGAGGCTGCAGGGGATGGGCAGGAGCTTCCCCCCACCAGCTGCAGCACCACCACTGAGAAGCTGTCTGATGCTGCAGGGGATGGGCAGGAACTTCCCCCCACGACCACCACCAGCAGCACCACCACCACTGAGCAACCATCACCGCCGGGAGGCGGTATGTAGTGCTGCTTACATGGGCTGCTGTGCGGCCTGCACCCTCCAGAGCATGTGGCCAGGTCACCCACTTGAGAGACTGTGGCCTTGCACTCCCTAGGACCAAACACAGGGCATGTTGCCTCTTCCAGTACCAGTGGTCTTGTTCAATCTGCTGGCTGATGCGCCCCCTGCTCCCCGTCCCCCTGATGTGCCTGCCTATTTTCCAACTGATGCCCCTGCAGTGTTCTCTCCGTGTTGGTGCAGGTGACAAGTGGGGCCTTGGACTTTGGCCTGTGGCCCTGTGGCCCATGCACACTGAGGACTGGGCAGTGTCCCTTGAACTGTACATTTGTATATACCAGTTACATTGCATATCTCTTATTTATACTGTGTTGATCTTATTACACTCACTTTGGTAAATTCATGTTGTCCTTGGATTTTTCATCTGAGGTACGGGGTGTATATGTTTTATTACTGCAGCTGATTGTGTGTATGGTGTTGGGGGTGGGGGAGTGTGTTGTGCGTGTGTGTATGTCACTCTCTTTTTCCTCCCTCCCTCCCTTGTGTGCTAGGCGTCTGTACTCACCATCGTCGTTTTCGCCATTGCCCTGTAGGGTAAAGGATCTTATGATACCCCCTATAGGATCCCTTAACCCCACCACAAAAAGAAATTTTGGCTAGGTGTCTTGTAAAGCATACGTTTTCACAAAGACAAAGCTCTCTTCACACTACAGCACTGTTCCAATGTACCTTTCCCTTCAATCCTCACATACTCTGCCTCAGCCAAAGCTGTCGCTGACTTGCGCACAGACATGTACCTCCAGATGGTGAAGGTGAGGCTGCTCTAGCACAGACAAAGGGGAGGCCGTTGACTTTGATTTTGTTCAGGTGGGTCTTCACTTGGGGCTCTTTTGCAGCTCCAAACACAAACCCACTACTCTAACAAAGCTAAGAGCCCACCATCAGTGACTGTTGTTTCAATATGCATATAGTGCCAATCTTCAAAGACATTTGGGTTCTGCTGATAAGACTGCCAAATATGGGTGCAGTCTTTCTACTGAACTGTGCTATCACAGATGCTTTGGCTTCTTTTGCATGAACTGCCGAATGGCTGAATGCAGTTATGATTCTTGATGAGCAACAGGCTGTCAATGGAGCTTCTGCATCTCGACATGCTGCAGGGCCCCAGGGTCCCAAGGCTTCACCAAAAGGCCTAATAGGCATATCCTTCCCTGAGTTGCAGATAGCTGTTTTCTGTTCTTCCTGTCTCAGATCTCCATTGGTCTCCTTTCCTAGCTAGCCTCCCCTTCATTTAAGGGTACCCCCAGCTCCTCCCTTTAGCAGTCAGTCAGTTGCTCTTATCAAGGAAGGCTTATGGCTACCCTTCTTCTGACAGGTTGCAGACTTTTCTTGTCCTTGAAATCTGGCAAGGGAGAGCTGGAAGTGAGGTACTGCAAACCTGGATCACAAAAAGCTTTCTCAGTCTTCACTGAGGTGGGAACATGGATCCTGACTGATGAGAAATCTCGGCTCCTCAACTGGTTGTTTTTGTCCCATACTTATACCAAGCTGTGCAGCCAGAACTTGTGTAATTCCACAAGTCTGATACTACTAGTGTCGAATGAACCAGAAAGGGGGAAAGGGTTTTCCATATATTTCAAAAGGAACCACTGGCTTCAACTTCCAGACCCAGAGTCTAGGCCCCTACAAAGAACCTCAGGACTGCTTTGGTGGAGTCCTACAGTTCACACTACTGTCTGAAGGCTTTCTCCAGCCTCCATTTATGTTCCACTCAGGTGCACGGAATCAGAATTGGTTCCTTGCCTGCCACAGTCATACATAGCACATATATTCCACAAACATATTATCACAGAAACACAGTAAACATACGCGAAGCATAAGATTTAGTTGAATGGGACTGAATCAACTGAAGAACATAGAAGGTAAGTGGGCACCTTCCCAAGCCATATTACAGATAAAAAGGCCTCTACTTTCGCTAAAATCTTTTACTGCCCCCAGTCAGTCGTCTACCTTTTCAGCTGATGGTAGTTACACTCCATAAAGGAAGTTGCACATGATGTGCCCCACAAGACAATAGACACCTGCTCTACATCGCATTGCATGACACAGCGGGCCTTCAGCGCACATGCCTGGCTGTTGTGTGCGCTAATGATTTAAAAAAATCCAAGAACCATCAGAGATTTGGTATGGAAAATGCAAGACACAACGTAGGTCCCAACACCTCTTTCAATTTACTTTTTGTTTCTATCGCTACTACTTCTGATATGAAGCAGTTATTATTATTTTTTGCCTTATCTATAAACAAATATTTTCTTATGCTGCATGTGATACGACCTCATATGCCGCTCTGTAGTTTTGGGGTTACCCGTTTAAAGGAAATGCTTGTACGCTTGTAATAGTTAATCATTTTACTCATGTAAATAGCAATATAATGTTCCTCTACCACCCCCTTTCTTATTGTTTCCTCTCTCACTGCATTGTATATACAGAAGCTTCAGTCCCCTGTGGATGCATTTCATGTTTCCAACTTATCACAATTTGTGCTTTGGATAGAAATCTGCTGGAGTATTGGCAAATGGCATTAGAGCAGTTCTTGCTGTGGCCTGGTGAGCACTGCACTGTGATTGGATGACTCTTCATTGAACACAGGCTCTAAAAACCCTGACACTGGCCCCACGCGTGAGCAGCTCATTGAAGAGCTGTCCTTGTCAATCGTTGAAAAGCAATCAAACGTTTCAAAGACAAGATTGGACAGAGCATCAGTGCCGTCCCCAGAAGTGACTTTTAGGGGGCACACATTGAGCCCAGCACAGATAAAACAGGTAGTGGTGGGTCATCCACACAGGCTATGTGTGTGTGTTTGCTTAAATGTTTAACTCTGACTCTCTCTCTCTATATATATATATATATATTCGACTATGATACCGTCACTTTTGGAATGTTGTTGCCATCCCAGTCATGTATCTCAAGTGCTCCAAGTCATGCTGACACTTCCAACAATTCGGACTTTTTCAAAACATTTTTATAATTGTGGTTTCCTATTTCCCATTGAAAGTCCAAACTTGCAAAATACTGTTTAAAAGATTTGCTGGCTGCATGTTTCACACATGACACCAGCCGTCTGTTTTACCCCATTCGCCAGGTATAAATAGTTCATTTCAAAGGTCTGCAATCCTTGTGTTAGTGGTGTCCTGCGTAAAAACACGCATCGTGTTTGTTGTTATCCGGATTTTTACTTTGCACTCTTATTTTTTTGTATTGCTTTTCAAATGACAAGTAGAAATTCAAAGAAAATGAATATATCATTGCAAGTGGTACTCGAATTTGACGCGTACCGCTGTGACATTTATGCACCTGTGTAATCGAAAAGCGGGGCACCTCTCCTGACCCCTTTACCTTGCACGTCATGGGGTTGAACAAATATAAAACCGGAGCCACAACCCCTACCTTGCACAGTAATTATACAGAAACTGCTCAACAACCTGCTATTTAAATGAATATAAGAATGGCGGGCGGCTTGGAAGGGAGAGCGAGGGAGAGAAGGAATGAATATGACACCACTCATGCTGGTCCCCAAACGCAGAAAGGGGAGATAATGAGGTCGTGTAAACATCTTCGCCCTCATACCCCCAGGCACACTGCAGGTGCTCGTTAGCTATTTTAAAACGTGTCCTATGGGCATGGAATTTGTAGGGATTCTGGCGGTTACCTGATGCTGTAGCTGCTGTCATTATTCCCATGCTGTTTGACCCCAGGTGGGCAGCTTTTAACCCTTATGCAGATAATGACACCCGATCGCTGTATCTCATTTTTTATAGTTCTCAGAGTGCTCTAAATCAAAGGTACTGAAGGAGACAAGTGTCTGGCCAGAAGTTTGACCTCACTACGTGTCTGTTGGGTGCCATGTTTCCAGACATGTGCTCTTCAGTGGTAGATGACTACATCGTTTGGCATATGTCGGGAATTCTTACTGCATTCACGTGTTTCCTGCTCGCTGTAATGGCAAAGTGAACAAAACGTATGTTTTCACAAAACCAAAGTAAACCTGAAGAAACATTTTTATGTTGTTAACCAAACTGTATGACGGCTACATCACTGCCTCTTTGCTTCTTCCTTTTTGTTGCTCATGCAGAAGTTATTACAATTTGCTGCACCAAGTTATGAGGGAATTTCAGTTCCATTCTTTTAAATCTGGATTGACAACACATGTATCCGCTTGACTTATTGTTACCAATGTTTTTAATATACACACAGTTGGTTTTGGCTTCTCCCAGACAACGATCCCTCTCACCCCATGCTATTCCAGCTTAGTGTATCAATCCGTCTTCTAAGAAATGCTTCAATTCGTGCTCATGAGGGGCGATTTTATGTCTGAAACGTATATTAATAATCACACTGTTTCCTCTCCAATTCTTTGATTCCTATATGTGTTCTATACAGTGTTATTTTTAGATCTGGATTAATAGTGCAGCGGTCTGAAAGAGCAGATGTTATCAATGCTTTAAATGTATGCATATAGGGAGATTGGCTCCTTCCAGATGAAAATTTCTGTCTCACCTCATGCTATTGGCTGTTTGGTGTATCATTTCGCCTCCTATGTAATTTGTGCTTTATAAAGCATGAGGGACAATTTCAGGTCTTCAAGTGCACTGAACAAACATACATTACAATTGTCATCTCACAGATGTGTTGCATAGTGCAATCATTTTAATTTTACTTTTCTGTCTTTTTTTATTTTAATGGTTTATTAAAGATACAAAAAGCAAACCAGACCTGTTGGCTTTGATCAGGCCTTTTTTCAAGCTTTGGCCAAACAAATAAGGTGACTTAAATGTGCTATACATCATGTGTGCATACAACACATGCAAATACCATTTGTGAATACCTTTATTTACAGACAATAGCACATTAAAGTCAGCTATGTTGGCTTTGCCAATGCGCATTTAATGTTAATGGCACCCTTTGTATCCTGATATCTATGTCAGTCAAAATTTAGTTTATTAGTTAATAAAAACCATAAAACCATAGAATCTGTCCCTCACCATGGAAAGATGCAAAAACATTATAACCTTTGATAATACATAATACATACACTCATCATTTGATTTACACATATAAAACATAGATTACAATTATAATTAAATAATAAGAGGGCAAAGTCTATACCATGGATGCATAAACCCCTCTGGTGGCTGTTTATGAGTGCGAACATCATTTCAATCTTAATTACAACAACATATACGCCCTGTGAGCCCCTCATATGACTGTTTGTAGATGTACAGATGGATAACCTGTTTTATATTTTAAAAGCATGGCTGGATACTTCTGTATGTGATTCCTAGCCCCGGCCCTTCAAAGAGCCATTGATAAAATTGTGCTAGCACACGATCCCTACACCGTTCTTAAGATTCTGGAGGATACAGAGGTGAGTGAGGTAAAAGTCTCCAAAAATTGGACTACTCTAATGTTTAGAATATTGTTTCTGAGATCAAGCGCTTCAATTAATGCATATCTACATGTTCTGACTCCTAGATTGTTAAATTCATTCTTCAACTTTTTTTCCTTTGAATCACCAGGGCTGGGCAGATACAAACCACATGCTTCAATGTCTCTACAGCAAAGTGGCATAGACATTCCTGGTTGTCTCATTCTTCCATTTGGGTAGAAAATCTAGTGTGGGCATATCCCCTAACCTTAATTTTAAAAAACATTGTTTAATTCTCAGGGCATATGGTGCGGCCCGTAATAATGATTCCCTGTGTATTGTATACAATTTAAGGACTAACCAGCCATGCAACCTTTTGGCCAGTTCCTCCCTGTCTTCTAGCCAGCTGAGCAATTTGCTTGATTTGTTCACCACCTTCTTAAATGCTGTACAGGACAGTGACAGATCCCAGGCATCTGCCAGATCTAGCCACTTAAGGCCTATTTCCAGGTATTCCTTATAGATACTGTTGCCTTTTTATAGGTTGATTTCCTGCCATACTAGTTTGGTCAGCGTCCCATCAGGGGCTTACCGTAACTTATGACAGCACTTGACAAATGCCTCTGGTCTCTCTACAGTCTGCTTTACTAGGGAGAATTCTAATCTGACCTGGGCTGGTGAAGCAACTCTGGGTAGATGGAAAATGTGGTTATATGATTTTACCAGGAGTCTATCCAAAAGTGTTGTTTCTGTCCCTCTCATCATCTCCGTACCATAAGCCAGTGATGGCAGTAGTTTTACTCTCATTACTGCTGTTAAAGGCTTAGGGGAGTGCCCACGAAAGGTATTAGCTAGGGTTCCAAACCCGTGAATAGGTGAGTGTACCTTGTTCGTTATTCCTTCTCTGTGACATGCATAGTTTCCCCTCAAATCTATTGTGATCCCTAGGTACCTATAGGTGACTACCTCCTCTATTGTCTTGCCATTTAGGTACCATTTGCATTGATTAGAGGGCCTGAGATTGAGGGCAATAATTTTAGCTTTGTTCTGATTTATCTCCAACTCATTTATTTTAGTATACTCCCCTAGGCTATCCATCAGTTTACGCATCCCTACTTCGGTATTACTTAAAAGGAGCAGGTTGTCCGCGTAGAGTATGTTGGATAGCTGATGTCCCCCTATGGTGGGCGAGTGGTCAGATAGACTATTTAGCCGTGTGGAGAGATCTGCAATATAAAGATTAAAAAGTAGCAGAGCTAGAACACCTGCCCTGTTTCAGACCGGCTGCTACTTTAATAGCCCTGGATAAATGTGTGCCATCTGTGAGTTTTACCTTTACCCATGTGTCCGAATACAATAGTTTTATAGCATTTAAAATGTTTGGGGGTAGCCCCCATAGCTGTAGTTTTGTCCATAGGTTACTACGGGGTACACAAAAAAATGCTGATTTAAAGTCAACAAAGCACATAAATAGTGGAGTCCCAGTTGCCTTTGCCCTATTGATGATCAGACCCAGAGCCAGGAGGTTCGTTATTGTTCCTTGGTTTTTGACAAAGCCCGCTTGATTTATTGGAAGCTTACCATTTTCCGCTGCCTATGATTCAAGGTGCTGCAACACGCACGTAGAGAAGTATTTAAGATCCACATCTTGGAGGCCCATTAGTCAATAATTATTTGGGGAGGCTGCTGTTCCCCCTTTGTATATCAGGTGGATTATTGAGCCCTTCCAACTTGCCTGAGCTTTTCCAGTTAACAAAACATAGTTAAATAATGCTGCCAGAAACACTACCCATCTTTTCGTTGATTCTTTGATATTACTTGTGGTAAACCATTTTGGCCAGGCGCACAATCAGATCTGGAATTCCCAATGATCTATGTTATCTGTGACACGGTGACCTCCAGAGTATTCATGTCATCTTTCTCCCATTGAGTTTGCTTTCCCTGAAGTGAGTTTTCAAGAAACTGGCCCCAACTTCTTCAGTTTTATTCGCGTTATATGCGGCGGCTTTTGGACCTTTTTTGATGTCATTAATCAGCCTCCAAAAGCGCCTTGGTCCAATAAACCTGCTGCATAATGTAATTTAGCCCAAAGTATTTCCTGCTGGAGATTTTTAAAGCACCATTTTTCCTTTTTTAGGAGTTTCCTTTGATCTCTGAGTGGGCTGATGAGTGCTCCGTCCTCGGGGGCTCTACGCAATTGCCTGAGCAGCTTACATATAGCTGCTGTTTTATACGGATTACACGTGGCCACTGTGCGTCCTTCCAATACCCCAATTTAACTCCCTTTCTGGTTTATACTGAAGGGTGCTCGCTAGTGAGATCCTTAGTAAAGGCCTCCCAGGCCAAGGTCAGATTTACAGTCCCCATATTCATAAGTTCCAGTCTCTGCTGGGCCTCTTCCACTTGGTTTTTAATGGAGTTGGCGGACCATTTTAGTCGTTTAAGGTTTTCAGTGCCAGCTTCCCCGTAAGGCATTCCACTTTTTCCAACTTACTCCCTGAGAGCTGTATCTGAATTATCTGTGGGTCATGGTCGCTTTCTGGCCACTCCAGGATTTTGAAATCCCTCACCTAGTTATACAGTGTAAAATTAACCAGCATGTAATCCAGATACGATACCTTTTTCCCATCTGATCTTGTCCATGCCGGTGGCGTGTTGGCCGGAATCCGTACATTTAGGGAGAGATCTCACATCTCCTTATTAAATTCTCTCCCAATTTGCCCTTCTTTATATTCAATTGGATGATTTGACTTGGTACTTCTACCATTTGACTGTGTTCATCTGGACTATGGAATGAATTGAGGTTGAAGTCACCCGAGATCAACCATCAATGCTTTTTATGTACAGTAGTTGTTTTATCAACTTGTTAGATTCACTTTTCTTCTTTTTTGGGTTAATGTATATATTAACTAATATTAACGGTACCTGAGTGTTTTTCCCCCAGCCGTCCAATCTTACCAGCAAGAAAGGTGAATCCTACCTAATAGGTTATGATAATTTCGCAAGGAGGTTAGTACTAATATAAGTCACTAGACCCCCCTTTGCCCTTCCAGATCTACTGTTTTTCTCTGCTGGCTTTATGTATTTTTTGTATCCAATAAGAGGGATAGACACTTGGGCCCAAGATTCCTGTATCATTATACTGTCATGGGAGCCTAGAAATTGTGTTACCTCAGAGTCTTCCAATTTTGTTTTCAGGCCACCTATGTTCCACGAGCAAACATTCAGTATGTCATTTTGCTTGTCAGTTCTTGTTCAGCTTTTGCGGTCCCTTCCTGTGACTAGAACGGAGGGGAGCCAGTTCCATTCATATGAACGGTTACGGTTTGTTAGTATTTTTCTCCGCCCCTCTAATTTCTATATTTGGACTCTGGGCTACGGATCTTTCAGTCATTTTGCCCTCCGTATTTTCATATCTATTAGATGCACTACTTGCCCCTCGCAGGACAGACCATGGCCTGATGTTTTAGTTTGGCTGTTGTCCTCTAGTAATGGATTGAGCTATATGTCCCCTTGATATGTAGACACCTCAATGCCCCAAGCTCTCAGTTGAGCTCTTCTTTTAAGGATCTGGTTTGGTAATTCAGGGCCCGAAAAGATGACCAATGTGTGGTCAGTGTGCTGTTTCCCTCTTGCTTGCATGAATTTTATCGCAACAATGTCATCTGTTGTGACATGGTTGAGATCCGGGAGCACTCTTATGAGCCTTAAGACAGTAGACCGGTTAAGCACATCTGCTGAGGTTCTCAATATAAATTCTGGGATCCAGAGCAGCTGGGGAATTTGTTCCTGTAGATCCGGGTTTTGTTTTGGCTGCTGTATGGCCTGGGGCTCGTTTCTCGAGATTACTACGTGGCTTGGGTTTGGCAAGCCGTCCCCTTCTGCGGTGCCAATCCCCGGCTCCAGGTTTAGGTTTTGTCTATCCTTGGAGGTGGTACCCCTCTCCTCCACAGCGCCTTTCAACTTGGAAACGTGTTTTGCCGCTAGATTCTTTATGTATTTCTTCAGGGTTAGTAGGTGCGTCTTCTTTACTTGTTTCTTCTTCAGGATTAGTAAGTATGTCTTCTTTACTTGTTTCTTCTGGGCCAGATACCGTGACCATTGTAATGTTTGTACGACTTGCACAGTTCCTGCCCTTTCTTCCGTGCTTTCTCTTTCTTTTTATTAAGGGCAGGGGCGTGGTCTTTCCAGGGCTGCCAGTGTTCCTTTCGTCCTGCAAGTGGGACGCGTCCTTACCTGTTTCCTTGACAGATTTAGCCACATTGTGGTGGGTGCTGTTTCCTGCTGGGTTTGTTTTTCCAGACAGCTCCCTGGGTCGGGCCATAGTTTGGCCCACAGATTGCTCAAATTGAGGCATATGCTGACTATACTGCTTGTCCTTATTGTTCTCTGCGTGTGGAACAGGTTTGTCATATAATGGAGTTGCATGTAGTTGCTCCTTGATCTGAGAAGAGCAAACCTCTTTTAAAATTCCTTCCATTGTTTTCAGTAGTTGAGGCAGTCTATCCACTACCTCCTTGCATGTGCAGATAGTGAAGTCATTGAGTTGTTTTGTTTGGGCTCATATTATCAGGGTGTTTAGTTCTTCAAGTTTGCCGTCAATCCCGGAGACGAACACTGCCAGTGTGTTTAATAGGTCTACCTGGACATCCATTTTATTTGAATGATACTGGAGCACCATTACAGTTGCCTGCATTAAGTTCAAAATGGCAGCCCACATTTCGTTCGAGCCAATCGTGCTTCCTGTTGCCACTGCCTGGGAGATGTCTCTGGGGGGATCCCTTAGGTCTTCTGATTTTGCATCCATAGTATATGTCTCTACAGGTGGAGTACGCCCAGTCACAGACATCCTACTTGATGTGGCTGGCTCTTGAATTTGGTTGAACCGCTTCTCTGCTTCCTAGCCTGTAGTCTGTGAAGAACTGGAGCTTTGTACCTGGTGATTTGTGTGAGACTTTCTGGGGGCTGGATCATCCTCAAGTCCCTCCAGCTCCATTGTTTCCGCTATTGTGGCCAACTCCAACTCCAAGTTTGGTATTGGATATGTTGAATGGGCTAAAGGTCTCATGGGGATTAACCATTGCAGGAGTTGGAATGGGGAAGCCCTGAGGAGAACAGGTTACCTTCTCAGTTTTTGTCAGTTTGGTGATTTTGCTGATACCTGGCGGTGGCAACCCACTCACTCCAGCTTTTCTTGTTACAGTGCTGGCATCTACAGGGGCATCCATGGGGGCAGCATCAGCCGGAACCCCAATAGATAGATGGTTCTCCACAATCACTATTGTCGGAGACAGGGGAATTGATGATGAGAATGGTAATGGTACTCCTCTGACGTTGTTCCCCTCTCTGGGCTTTTTTGGTTTGGTTGCCTGCAGTGGAAGACTGACCTTGAGAACTTGGTGATTGTGGCCCAGGACGCCCCTTTTTGATCTTCCGGGGCTACTACTACTCCTCACAGCCGTGTAATAGTCGGTGATTTTGTGATAGTCAGATTGAAATGAGCCTTCTCCCCCCTTGCCTTCCTCCTCCTGGGTATTACCAATTGCCGCTTGACTTGCCCCTTTAACATATGCCCTCTCCCAGCCGCCTTCCTTCATTACTAGACTCCCTTCTATTGTGGCAATTGCAGTTGTGCCCAAAATCCGGCATGGGCAGGGGGTCTGTGCAATACCACTCGCTCTCTTTTTTATCACGCCGTCATCGGCATCCGGATCTCCTTTTCTTTTCCTCTTGGTGGGCTGGGGGAACGGGAGGCATTACTTCTTGATTTGCCCGGTCTCATCCTCCCTACCTACACTTCACTCCTCCCAAGACTGTGAGGTGGGACGGGCTAGGATGCCCTCTGATGTTTTTTTCAGGAGAGTTTCTGGGAGTTCCTATCTGTAATGGTTTTTGTTGGAATTAGTTGACTTGGATAAAGGTCCTGGGGCTGAGGTGTCCACAGGCCATATGTTGCGTGTTACATGTGGTGCTCCTGGCACTTCCTGGAGCTCCTAGCTCTGTCCGGTGCAGTGGGGTGCTGTGCTGTATGTGATTTGTTCTTCGCTTGCCCAGCGGGATCAGTTAAGTGATGAGCTGGGCACTTCCAACCTCTCGCAAGCCGCCTCTAACCTAGTCGGACCGCTTCCGCGAGGGGCTGTCTGCACGGACTTCGCAATAGTCACCTACTGCTATCGCGCTCGAGTTACCTTATGGGGTGGTTCTGCTCAGCACGGCGCTCGCTGTCCATGCCATCCTCCTCTGAACCCCTGGTCTGCCACAACTCGCCCAGCACATCCTTGGGGAACCCCCCGGGCTGGCAGGGTCGGGGTAGATGGAAAGGCAGACTCTGGATCACGGTACCACGAGGCCGGTGATGGTCGGAGTTGAGTCAGAGAACTGGTGCGGGATCAAATTGGCCCGGTCGGCCTGATCGGTGAGGTGCTCTTGCCCCTAGGCCACGTCGTGCTGACCACAGTGCCGGTGGTTGGGGTTGAGGCAGAGAGCTGGTGCGGTGCAGTGCTGGACGGGAGCAGATTGGCCTGATCTGGCCGATCGCGGAAGAGCCATTGCCGCTATACCGCGTCGTGCTGTGTATCTTTCTTGTTTCCTCATTTCCGCTTCCGGACCACCGTAGCTGCTCCACTGCGATCCGAGTTGGAGTGGCTTATTCACCTTCCTACACCCTCTGAAGACAGATCCTCGGCCACAACTCAGGGTTACATGGGTAACAGGTACAACTGGTCAACATCTCCCAGAACCTCGAGGGTCAGTGCAAGTAGCTTTGGTCTCCAGCAGTAGACAGATGAGCGAGCCTTGGGTATCTGCTGTCACCTTGTTATCTTCAAAACTGCGAGGGGCTCACCAATGACTTCTCCTCACACGGCAGTGTTAAGAAAGATTTCCTTTTACCCACAGCTGATACTTTTCTCCATGGAGTGAGGAGAAAGTCTATTACGGGTGCAGGTCTTCACCCTGGCATGAGTCAGGGCATGTCCTGCACCATGTAGTTTGTGGGCTTCCTATACATGCCCGACGGTGGCAAGATAAGATATCTATGTAGACTTTGTTTCACTGCATATGCACTAACCTACCCTAGGGATTCATATCTTGTGCTAACAGGTTCTGCTTAAAGTCCTTGTCTGATGTGCCCATTTGCTAAGTGCTGTATCTACCAAAAACATTCATAGTGCCTCTATCCTTGCAAGCAGTCCCATGAGATACCCCATTTTAGTAAACACCAGTGGAATCACCTCACAGTGTCACATGCCCCTGTTGCAGAAGAGCAGATATACATAACTATTGACATCCATTGCCCTGCAGAATGCCAAAGAACAATGATGCTCATGGAGAAACATAAACAAACAAAAAGTGCACCTGATGCTTACTTTTCTTCCCTCCACCACCATGGCAAGAGCACCTCCTCTCACCTGGGGCGGTATATTTTGAGAAGTATTGTATGCTTATTCTTTTGTTGTAGCTCAATAAACGGGGAAGTAGCAACTTGTACATGTAAACAGGTGTGCAATCCATTCTCCCTAATCCCTATTTGATCCTACCCAAATGTCTAGCTATGTCTAAAGTTCCTTATTGGAAAAAAAAGGATTGCATGAATATGTGTCAGTCAAAGTTGCGCTTGCCATGGCTTCTACTGTACACTGCACCTGCTGCACCTGCTCACCTGCTGCCCTCAAACAGCATTCTGCAGTCTGTCTCCCACTCATAGGGAAGGTGGTACTACATTTATATGTGTATATATTATATGACCTCTGGTTGGTCTGGCACTCTGTTGTTGTCAATGTGTGCCTAGAACTCCTTTCTAAAAGGAGCTTGTGCTCTTTTGTAAAAGGCCTTTAATTTAAGGCCAGGTGGCTCAGAATTCTCAGATTTGACAGGCGACGTAGGGATTGGTATTGGCATTCTCCATTTTTCTCACTCTTTTTCTCCTAGCAAGGTCATGTCACGCATGTGCAGTCCTGCTGCAGTGTGAACAATATTTCTCTTCAAGGCTCAGTCCCACCTTAGGCTCTCACCTGCACTAAGTCTTCTCACCTTGCCCTCTCTGTTAGAAAGGGCTTCTGTTGGATCTGGGTCTGTTGTGTCACACATGGAACTGGGAAATATGAGAGCTCTCTAGACGTGAAAGCAAAGAGAGTGTAGGAAACAATTATTCTTAATGGAGTTGTTTTGTATTCCTACTGATTTCGAATATATAAGGATCAAGAGGGCTAAAGACAACCAAAGGTCAATTAACTTAATTGTAAATGGTGATTACTTTTCTGCTAAGGTATTATAGACGTTTTTGCACTAATCTACTCACCATTTAATATATTCTATCTCATTAGTAGAGCAGGGGGTTCAGCATTATCAGACATGTTAGTCACAGGTTCAAAGACAACGTATCTCAGAATGCACTCATTTCTTCGCTAATTCTACCATTATCGCCTATTTGGAGGTTAGCATCTATTTTACAACTTCTACAGAAGGGTAGCACAGTCCTTTCTATCAATGACTCGTTAAAAAGTCAAATAAATGTAAAAATTTAAAAAATGTGTATGGCCCACAAGTGTGGGAGGTGGGAGGTGGAGGGTATGCTTTTTACATCAAAGGGCCGTACCCTACAAATATATCTTGGAGTTTGGGTTATCACAGAAGAAGGGATGAAAAAGTGACCACGACTGCAGCAGATTTCTATATATACCAGACCTAGCAATGACTCAGCAGTGCATCGGCATGCTTCACTGGGGCTCCAGGGAGCTCCAATTTACAATTAAGGTAATTGGTCTTGCTTTGCCTTAAGCCCTCAGGATCTCTGTATTTTCCTAATTAGAAGGGATGCACCAAAGACAGGAAATCTATAATAAAACATTTAGGCGTGCATTTGTACCATACACAAAAGTGAAGTCCGGCGGGATAAGAATGCAAGCTAAGTTTGATGGGGGAAGAAATGTTTTTTGCACACGGCTAACTGGCGGCCATTTTGTATAATTTGTAAACTGGTTTAAAAAAGTCCTGTCACACATCAAGATTCCACAAATAATGTGCCTTATCCCATTGCTGCATTTAGCTCTCTGGTGGTCTTTGGCTTGAGGTCTGGTTTACTATTTTCCAAATGTGATTTTGGTTTCTACATTCTACCCATTTTTTTATGAAATTAAACAAGTGTATAGCGTTTGCTTGACTTCAGCTTCAGTAATTAAACCGCCAATCCACTGGTGTTTTTGATTTATTAATACTTTAGAAACGGTGTCTTAAATACGAGTCTGAACATGGTTACAAAAGTACGAAGGTGTTAAGGAAACTCCGTGTCAATGTCTCTTAGTGACATGTTGCTCGTGTTTGCAAAGCTTGCATTTTCCTTTAACCTGGCCTCTCAGCACAATGCGATGTTTGAAACCTCCATTCCCGTGTATATTTTGCTTGTGAATTTCAACCTGGTTCAGGCATGTCGGAATTCTGCGTTGTAGCATTACTCTAGCTGTTTGGGTTCTGTATTGTTGTATTGGTATTTGGTGTTTTGATTGTGCATTGCTGCAATACTCTTGGGTGCATGGACTGTGGTTTGTCACTTGCTTCTAGGTTTCCTGGATTCTGTTTTGCTGTCTAATTTCTTGGTTTCTGGGTTGTGCATTATCACTTGGGTGTTAGCGGCCTGTATTCTGCATAGCCATGTGGTTTACTGGTGTCGTGATTGTGCTTTTCTGCAGAGCTCTAGACTTTGAAAACTCACTGTTGCAACCACGGACTTTCACGTCGCTATTGTGCATTGCTGCATGGCACGTCTGATTTGTGCATTGTCACATGTTTTGTGCTGCGTGGATTGTGCAGCTCTGATAAACTGTGCTCTGCTGCATGTTTCTAGGTTTTTGGGACTGAGTGTTGTAGCTCTCGGGAGTTTGGTTTGTGTATGGTTATAAGGCGCTTGGGCGTCTAGATTATACATTGCCACATTGCTCTTGGGTGTCTGGATTGTCCATTGCAGCAGGTGATTTTTGGTGTCAAAACTGTGCTTTGGGCTTTAAAAATTCTATACTGGCACATAGCTCTTGGGTGTGTCTATTGGGCATTGCGTCTTTGCTGGTGAAGACAGATTATTCTCGCTCTGTGAGGCCCAAGACTGATTTGAATATGGCTGGTCATCTTTAACAACACAGACAAGAAAACATGCTATGGAATGGGATGCCTAGAACATTTCCAGTGATTACGAATTTTGGCTCAAGCTTTTCAACACATTACCAATGTTGTTGTTTTACAGGCAGCTACTCAGAAGCATTTTGCATCCAGATATTTTTTTCGATAGGATAAGGCGAATTTTCTAAAAAAATAAAGCGCAGGTGTTCTTCTGCCACCACTAATTCAGACTCTTCCAATGATGACTCCAGTTTACATTTCTCAGAAAGCACGTTCCCTGGTAATCCTGCAGCTCACGAACTGCAAGTGGAGTGCACATCTGCTTGCGTTCAAAAACTTCACATTAGCAAGGCCTGGTTTAGAGTTACTGCTCTTAGCCCTGCCCCCACCCCTGGTAATCTGATAAAGATGTCAGCTATTGATGTGCGCTCAGAAGGGTTGTACAGCACTGCTCGACACCCTGATACACAATACCGAAAGGCTGTGAAGATTGGGTTGCAACATAAACAGCGTAATGTGGATTTGATTGCTTTTCCTGACTTTTATTTTTAAAGCTTCAGGGAGCACCTGCTGAAGAGCCCAAGCTGTGTCCAGTTTCTTTTTAAGGTTTGAACTAAACACCGTGGTTGTGAAAAGCAACCCCGTGTCCTCGCTTCAGAGTAACTCTTGTTATCTGCAGATACGTGTAGAAAATATCACTACAGCAATTGTGGAAGTCAGGGGCGTAACAGAGGCCCCTGCAGTCCGTATTACCCCCGTCCTCTATACTTCAGGGGACCCCCAATTCTTCTGTACGAGGACTTTCAGCTCACTGCCAAAGAATACCTGTGAGCTGTGAAAGATTTTTTGGGGGGAGGGGGGAGCGGGGGTGCTCATATTCTGCAGGGGTCCTTTCGTTTTGCGTCACACCACAGCTGGCACCGAACTTGGCCTCTGTGTAGTTGCCGTGCCCAGACAGAGCTGGGAATGGAAGTGACAGAGGCGACAGAAAGGCGCACACTCGAGGTGTGAGAGGATTAAGAGGGGGGCCGGCACTTAGGCCTCTCTGTTCAGGATTTATAATGACACAGCGCCAGTAATTAGCCTCTAGTAGTTGAGGGCGGGAGGAGGGAGAGATGGGGGACCAGCATAATGAATGTTTCTTTCGAGAGACCCATGCGCACATGTAATCCATGGCTTAAACGGTTTCTGTGCACCAAAAACAATAAACATTGTGAACGGGGTGGCTCGAAGCCCTCTTGTTTGTCTTGAAGTGAAGGCCCGTTGTCAGTTCGCAAGGCATTAATGTTCTTACGTCTTGAGTGATAGTGGTTCCTTTTTCCCACAAGGTCTGCTGAAGCGCATCTGTATTTGGGTGCGGAAGACTTCTACTTCACGAATGTGCTGGAATTCGTGACTAGAAAAACAATATCTTACTTTCACAGTGCCCGCGATGCGCGCTTAAATCCACGAGCATTGTGTTGGCTTTTTGCAAGGGCCGCACTTAGGGCCACGTGCACAAACCTTTTTTCTATTCGTAAACGTTTGCGACTAGAAAAACGCATTTTGCGATGTACAGACCCTTGTTTGAGATTCGGTAATCTATTTACCGAATAGCAAAAATGGTTTGCAAGTCACAATTAGGAAGGGGCGTTCCCTTCCTAACTGCGAGTCGCAGTGCAATTGTTTTGTGACCGTGAATGCGGTCACAAAACAATCGCAGTTATCACCAATTTTAAATTGGTGCTAACCCATTCGCCAACGAGAAGGGGTCCATAGGGACCCCTTCCCCTTTGTGAATGGTAGCAAAAATACTTTTTCAGAGCAGGCAGTGGTCCTACGGACCACTGCCTGCTCTGAAAAAATGAAAAGAAAAAATGTTGTTTTTGAAATGCATCCCGTTTTCCTTTAACCCCTTTTGCCTCTCAGGTGGCAGGCTTTTTTTTGGGTCAGTTCGCACTTAGGCCCTCATAACCTGTTGTCCACATAAGCTACCCACGCCAAATTTGCGTCCTTTATTTCCAACATCCTAGGGCTTCTAGAGGTACCCAGAGTTTGTGGGTTCCCCTGGAGAAGACCAAGAAATTAGCCAAAATACAGCTAAAATTTTGTTTAAAAAAACGGGAAAAAGGGCTGCAGAAGAAAGCTTGTGGTTTTTTCCCTGAAAATGTCATCAACAAATGGTTTGCTCTGCTAAAATCACCATCTTCCGGGCTTTCAGGAATAGGCAGGCTTGAATCAGAAAATCCAATTTTTCAACACAATTTTGGCATTTTACTGGGACATACCACATTTTTACTACTTTTTGTGCTTTCAGCTTGTTTCCAGTTAGTGACAGAAATGGGCATGAAACCAATGCTAGATCCTGGACACCTAAACATTTCTGAAAGTAGACCAAATTCTGAATTCAGCAAGGGGTAATTTGTGTAGATCCTTCAAGGTTTTCCTACAGACTGTAACAGCTAAAATAAAACAATATTGAAATTGAGGTGAAAAAAGAGCCATTTCTGTCCACATTTTCTTCAATAACTTTATCCAGCTATGACAGATTTTTTAAAGCAATATACCGTTATGTCTGCTGGACTCTTCTATTTGCGGGGATATATAGGGCTTGTAGGTTCATCAAGAACCCTAGATACCCAGAGCCAATAAAGGAACTGCACCTTGCGAAGGGTTTTCATTGTATACAGTGAATACAGCAATTCATTTGGCGAAATATAAAGAGTGAAAAATAGGTATCAAGGAAACCTTTGTATTTCCAAAATGGGCACAAGATAAGGTGTTGAAAAGCAGTTGTTATTTGCAGATCTCTGAATTCCGGGGTCCCCATACTAGCATGTGAATTACAGGGCATTTGTCAAAATGACGTCTTTTTTACACACTGTCTTACATTTGGAAGGAAAAAATGTAGAGAAAGACAAGGGGTAATAACAGTCTCCCGATAAAAATGGTACCTCACTTGTGTGAGTAGGCCTAGTGCCTGTGATAAGAAATGCAACATGGACACCACATTTTTACATAGAAATCTGACGCGTTTTTTGGAAAGTGTCCTCAGTGGATTTTGGCTTCTAGCTCAGCCGGCACCTAGAGAAACCTACCAAACTTGTGCATTTTTCAAAACTAGACACCTAGGGGAATCCAGGATGGGTGACTTATGGTGCTCTCACCAGGTTCTGTTAACCAGAATCCTTTGCAAACCTCAAAATTTGGCAAAAAAACTATTTGGCCTCAGATTTCAGTGACAGAAAGTTCTGGAATCTGACAGGAGCCACACATTTCCCTCCACCCAGCAATCCCGCAAGTCTCTCGATAAAAATGGTACCTCACTTGTGTGGGTAGGCCTAGTGCCCATGACAGGAAATGCCCCAAAACTCAATGTGGACACATCACATTTTCCCAAGAAAAAGTAACTGTTTTTTGCAAAGTGCCTAGCTCTGGATTTTGGCCTCAAGCTCAGCCGCCACCTTGGGAAACCTAGCAAACCTATACATTTTTTAAAACTAGACATTTAGGGGAATTCAGAATGTGATGACTTGTGGGGCTCTCACCAGGTTCTGTTACTCAGAATTCTTTGCAAACCTCAAAATTTGGCAAAAAAACCACTTTTGCCTCACATTTCGGTGATAGAAAGTTCTGGAATCTGAGAGGAGCCACACAATTCCTTCCTCCCAGCATTCCCCCATGTCTCCCAATAAAAATGGTACCTCACTGGGGTTGGTAGGCCTAGTGCCCGCGACAGGAAACGCTCCAAAACGCAACATGAACACATCACATTTTTACATTGAAATCTGACGTGTTTTTTGGAAAGTGCCTAGCTGTGACTTTTGGTCTCTAGCTCAGCCGGCACATAGGAAAACCTACCAAACCTGTGTATTTTTGAAAACTAGACACCTGGGGAAACCCAGGATGGAGTAACTTATGCACTCTCACCCGGTTCTGTTACCCAGAGTCCTTTGCAAACCTCAAAATTTGGCAAAAAAACCACTTTTTCCTCAAATTTCGATGATAGAAAGTTCTGGAATCTAAGAGGATCCACAAAGTTCCTTCTACCCAGCATTTCCCCAAGTCTACCAATACAAATGGTATCTCACTTGTGTGGGTAGGCCTAGTCCCTGTGACAGGAAATGCCCCAAAACACAACATTGACACATCACATGTTCCCAAAGAAAACTGGCCTGTATTTTGGAAAGTGCCTAGCTGTGGATTTTGGCATCTAGCTCATCCGGCACCTAGGAAAACCTAGCAAACCTGGACATTTAGGAAAACTAGACACCTAGGGGAACTCAGGATGGGGTAAATTGTGGCACTCTCACCAGGTTCTGTTACCCAGAATTCTTAGCAAACCTAAAAATTTGGCAAAAAAAACACTTTTTCCTCACATTTCGGTGCTGCAAAGTTCTGGAATCCGAGGGGAGCCACAAAGTCCCTTCTACCCAGTGTTCCCACAGGTCTCCCTATGAAAATGGTACCTCACTTTGTGGGTAGGCCTAGTGCCAGCAACAGGAAGTGCCCTCAAAACACTACGTGGACACATCAAAATTATCAAATACAAACAACCTGTTTTTGTGGAGGGGACCTGCGTTTTTGGTCCTGGGCTCTTTTTGCAGCGTGGGGGAACCTACATTTTTGGTCCTGGGCTCAGTAGCCATTTAGGGAACCCTACCAGACATTTCTGAAAACTAGACACCCAAGGGTGTCCAGGGAGGTGTGACTTGCTTGGATCCCCCAGTGTTTTCCTACCCAGAATATTAAGCAAACCTCAAATTTAGCTAAAAAATCACATTTTCCCACATTTCTGTGTGGGATCACCGCCCTGGCACAAATTTCTTTCCACCCAATGTTCCCTTCAGTCTCCCAATAAAAATGATACCTCATTTGTGTAGGTGGGCCAAGTGCCTGTGACAGGGAAGAGCCAAAAACATGTCAAAATTGAGGGGGAACCAAAGCGGGTCCATAAGGGCAGTTTGAAAAAAATACATTTTTAGGCTGACAAGTGGGGCCGAATTTTTCTCTGTATAGATGCGACAATGCTGGGTGGTAGGAATTTTGTGGATTCCTGCAGATTACTGAAGGTTCCATCTCAAAAACATTGGGAAAATGTGAGATTCAAGCAAAGTTGGAGGTTTGCAGGGCATTGTGGGTAAGAATATGGTGCGGGTGCATGTAAAGTACATCCTGGACTCACCCAGATGTTTAGTTTTCGGATGTGTCTAGTTCTCGTAGATTTTTCTACATGGCACCACCCCAAAGTCCAAAAAGTGCAGCCCTCACCATTGCAAGTAGGATGATTTTGAGAGTTAAACAGGCTCTCATGGCCCAAATGTAAAACCAAAACCCAAAATAATCAAATGTCCTCTTGCTTGCCGTTGGGATAAGATCTTTTAGTCTGCCGGGGTAGAGCTGAAAGACTGTTACCCCCTTCGGTTGGGGTGGGGGCATAACCATACCCATACTGGTTGGTGGCCACCACCCCACTGTTTTTTTTTTATTCCCTGGCATCTAGTCCACTTTCTGCCCCCCCGGGGAGTGGATCGGGGGTAATTGCCCCATCTGCCCACTGGCGGGAAGAACAACTTTGTCCCAATTTAATTGGGGCACCCTCTTTTAAAAAAAAAAAATATTTCCTGGTCTCTGCTGGGCTTTCCGCCTCCATGGGGACAGATGGGCCTTCCAAAATTAGGTCGATCTGCCCCCAAAGGGGCCAGAAATGGCCAACCGCAATGCGACCCATGGGGAGCAACCCTGGCCCCATTGGTTCCCCCCACACAAAACACACACACACCAATCCCTGGTGCCTAAGTTGTTTCTGCCCCCCAGGGGCAGATCAACCTAATAGAAATAGACTGATCTGCACCCAAGGTGGGCAGAAATTTCCTAAAATAAATTTAACCCACAGAGGAGCGGCCCTTGCCTAAGGGGTCGCTCCGCCTCTGTAAAAAGAATAAAATCCCCGGTGGCTGGTGGTTTCTGCCCCCCCTTGGGGGCAGATCGGCCTAATTAAAATAGGCCGAAGGGGGCAGAAATGGCCTAAAATAAATTTGCCCCCAAGGGGAGCGACCCTTGCGTGAAATTGGTGCAACAAAAAAAAAAACTGGTGTCTACTAGTTTCTGCCCCCCTTGTGGGCAGAAGGGCCTAGGAAAAGTAGGCCGATCTGCCCCTAAGGTGGGCAGAAATGTAATAAAATAAAATTGCCCCCCCAGGAGAGCAACCCTCGGCTAAGGGGGTCACTCCCCATCTGTAAAAATAAAAATTTTAAATCCCTGGTGCCTAGTGGTTTCAGCCCCCCTTGGGGGTAGATCGACCTAATTAAAATAGACTGATCTAGCCCCACGGGGGCAGAAATGGCCTAAAATAAACCCCCCCCCAGGAGAGTAACCTTTGCCTAAGGGGTCACTCCCCTTGTGTGAAATTGATGTGAAAAAAAATCCCTGGTGGTTTCTGCCCCCCTTAGAGGCAGATTGGCCTAATAAAAATAGACCGATCTGACCCCCAGGGGGGCAGAAATGGCCTAAAAACAATGTGCTTCCCCCAGGGGAGCGACCCTTACCTAAGAGGTCGCTTCCCTCATGTAAAAAAAAGAAAGATACCTGGTGTCTAGAGGTTTCAGCCCCCCCTCCCCAGGGAGCAGATCGTCCTAATTATAATAGGTCGATCTGCCCCTGGGGGAGGGCAGAAAAGGCCTTAAAAAAATGCCCCCCCCAGAGAGCAACGTTTGCTCAAGGGGTCGCTCCCCTTTATTGTTTATAATAAAATAACAAACTACCTGGTGTCTAGTGGGCATATCTGCAGCCCGATTGCTTCAAGATCGGGCTGCAGAAATGCTCAGAGAGACATCAAAGGAAAGGAAAGGCCTTTGCTTTCCTTTGATGCCTGTCTTGCTGCCCCCACCCCCTGATTGGAAGAGAAATGCTTTAATTTATCTTCCGATCGCGCAATGGGGGGACCTCTGATGAGGTCAGCGTGCGATCACGCACTGACTTCATCATATGTCACTGTGGGGGGAACGGTGGGAGGGGGTTCGGGGGGTGGACAGGTAAGCGATTCTCCTTCCATCCCTGCCCATGGCAATCGTGGCCGAGTGCGAGACCAGCTCGTCCAGGGCACCCAAGGGATTAAGGAAAATATGCTGCATTTAAAAAAAAAAAAAACTGCTTTATTTAGAAGAAATCACATACATGATGGTCTGCTGTCCTCAGCAGGCCACCATCCCTGTGAGTGCAGCCATTCCCAATGGGGTCGCAAATTGCGACCTACCTCATGAATATTAATGAGGTAGGTCATTTGCGATCCCATTGGGAATCGCAAATAGTGTGAAGAACATTGTTGTACATTAGGATTTGCGAGTCGCAAATTTAAAGTCGCAAAACTCGGGGTCGCACACCTGGCCTTTAGTCACGTAACATTTGCTGGACCTATTACACCCCATCACTTCGACGTATATTTACAGACCACCACAATATTCCACTGGTATTATTGGTTTCTTAATTCAGTTAATTGACTGATACTGCTTTGTAAAATAAATGTTTGTCAAATCCGATGTCCAGTCTCTGGTATGGCCCTTATACATTAGCATAATTGTATAACTTGTTTTGGAGAAAAACAGGCTAGAACTTTGGGTGCCCAAAAAAGCTCAGGGGTGGGGGCAAACATGTTTTTTTTAAATGACACATTTCCATAGCGTGTTTTGGCACATGTATAGGGCTAAGAATAGGTTTTTTCATTGGAGAGCCCTCACTGTCTAGTCACTAATGTATTCAGGTGAGGCACCCAATCGGTCAGCGGGTTAGATGGCTGGAGAGTCGAGACCTGATTTTGATATGTGTCTATGTTAACGTCCTAAAGCTCTTGAGTATTCTGCCACATTAAAAATGTGTTCTCTAGTATTCAGCTGGCCGTGGCAGACATAGCTATCATGCTGGGAGTTTGGTAGCTAAGTCACATTTCTAACACTTTTTCCTCCAAAGAGGCTCAACAAGTGTAGCATAAGGTTATTATAGTAAGTACAGGACTTTGATGAGGCCTCTAAGTAACCTTTCGAAGTGAGAAAGAGGCCAGAAAGGAGAAAAAACTAAAACAAAACACAACAAAAAGGTTTGAGGAACTGCTCAGAAGACTTATTAGCATCTTTGCAGGACACAGCAACATTGCAAAAGAATATTCAGTGATAATGGCATGGCATTCACAGTCTTAAATATCTGTGCCATATCTATTGATATTTCAGGCTACACAGCAAGTGAAGTTGCTGGGCTGCACTGCATGAACGGAAGAGAGCAGAAGTGCACAACATTTTCAGAGCTACGGGGTAGTTTGGTCTCCCCTAGGATTGGTGCACTTGTGGCTGCCTTGCACCAACACCGGCACTCTTACTTCATATGGCTAGGGTGCTTGAATTATGGTCAAGATTAAGTTTTCTGTGCAGGAACGGCTACCTTCCTGCAAAAAAAAATTATCCTCTGAGGCTATTTCCTCTTTGCACCTGTGCTGCAGTATGCAGCACACGTGAAAAGAGGAAACAAAACGAGTAGATATAAAGATATTTTTTCTTACTACACCAGCCTCAGGTAAGTGCATTATTTAGGCACAAACCCATGTTTATAAGTTGGGATTTGCATGACATTTTAAAATCACAAAATGGGATTTGCTTCAGGGCTGCATCAAAAAACCCTGATGCAAAATGTTAGTAAATCTTGGCTTAGGTATCAGAACAAGACCTAAAAATGTTGGCCTGATCCCTAGATATCTCTGCATGGCACTGTAGAATAGCCTTGCTCACATACCTTCCAAAATCTTGACTGATTCTCTGAAAAGCAGCTCTAAACTCAGCTGCTGGACCACTTATAAATGGTTAGGCCCATATCTCAATAGTATAAATGTCTCTGATCTCACTGGCGAGGTATTCCATATTCTGGATTAAGTGCATAATTTATAAAGCCCCACATTATAATACTCTCACCTTCAACTTTCTAGGGCAAAATAGAAGCTCTAGAAACAAAGAAGGGTTGGTGTTAGAAATTCCAAAATTTGACAAAATAAAATTTCTCAATCAAACCTTCTACAGGGCATTGCCCAGAATCTGATTCAACACCCATCTGTTGTGTTGCTGAAATTCCCCCTCACGCTAGAAGTATGCAGGTGCTGCCACTTCAATAACATACGTGACACACTGCTGGCAGTCTAGTTTGACTTTCTGGTGGGAAGTCCAACATACTTATTCAACTGTGCCTGACATCATGTTCAGGGCCAAATGAGTACAGTGGGGCAGGGGTCACACTCGAGAAACACCTGTGGTGCACAGGGTGCTGGGACTGGCTCAACACAGGCTGACAATAAAACATGCCTCCAAACCAGAACAAAAGAACAGAAACTAAAGAATGAGAAATTTCAAAAGAATAAAAAGGCAAACAACAAACAGTGATGGACATCAGAATATCTTTGGATGATTGTGACAGCAACTGGGTGTCTCCACAGATGTCACTTGGGGACAAAGTCTCTGAGTCAAGAGGACCCCACTGAGTTGGGACGAAAATGGTATCCAGGATTAAAGGATCTTTGGCTTTGTTGACTGGCCCCTGGAGTAGGCCTGACAGTCTTGGAGTCAGTTTTGGAGTTGTCAGGGGGCGTGTCATCAGTTTATTCGATCTGGCTACCTGTGGCTGTGGTATGAACTGTGCTCTGATCTCGACTTCTGCGTTTGGTAGGGTGCTTGTGCTCACCAGTTCTTTTAATCGAGCATAGAATGCATCGACCGATTCATCCTGTTGTTACCTGGCTTGGTAGAAATCGCTCATAATCGGGATTGGCATGTGGTTCAAAGTGTGTTGTCAGTGCTTGTCTTAGTGTGTTATAGGTATGCGGTGGTCCTGCTTTGGTGAGGGACTTTGTGATTTTATGTATTGCAGTGCCTCCCAAGTGTAGGCGTAAGGGCAGTTTCCTATCATTTTCAACAGCCATTGCTGCAAAATACGTCTCAAGGCAGTCTAGCCAATCCTTCCACCTTGCTGCGAGGGAAGATGGGAGTCTGTCAGATATGAAAGGTACCAGCGTGGGAATCGATGCCATCTTTGCGTGGGGTTGGTCTGGGTGTGACAAAGGACTGCTGGGCTGTGCTGATGTTGAAGAATGCCTATATAGTTCTCCTTTGTTGTTTTGTTTTGCTTTTTTTATTTTTTTGATTGTCAAGAATGGTGAACAGTCTATTGATTCCTAAGTCTATATGTCTCCCAGAGCCCTCAGGACAAAATGGCTGCTAACACAACCTCCCAGGCGAGAAACACAACCCAATGAGCCAGTGGGTCTGTACTCACAGCAATGGCGAGTCGTGGTGGATGCTGCGTGTTGAGGTAACAGGTGGAGGATCAGGTTTCCTCTGCTTGATGTTAAGGAGCAGTCTGGGAAGTCAGGCATCTTAGATATTTTGAAGGGATTAACAAAAACCTTTCTCCCATTTATTTTTATATGGGTGCTCCTGTTTTTCCCTTCGCCACCCTGCAACCCTGTACTTTGTCATGCACCTGTATCAGCCATGCTCCTCCTGGAATGTGGCAGGTCCAAGGGCCACTCTGTGGTGTCCTGCTTTTCAAAGTCTCTTGGGAATTGGTTTCAGCTGATTTGGACTCATGCTTGTCTCCTGCCGCACTACTTGGGAACTTGTTGGCGTCCGGTGCTTCCAGTGGGTCTTCTCCTTCCTTGTCGCCATACAAGACTCGCGATTCCTTCTTGTCTGCTGTTCCTGGTTCTTCAACAATAGACCATTTTAATACTCCTCACTCTCTTGGTTGTTTTTGCGTTTTGCTCTGAACTCCACGTTGTCCATGATGCGCGCTTCTTTTCTGGCTGCTAGCCATGCCCATGTCAACTCTCTGTTTTCTCCTCCTCCTGCCTGTAAAAAGAAAAGTCCTCCTTTGTTTTCCTCTGTTCCACTTTCACTTTCTCTCATCCTTCTTCTGTTTTAATATTGTCTTTTCTTTCCTTTTAGGTGTTGGGGTACCGCAGACCAGTGGAGGGTCTCTGGTAAATCGTCCATTTTAATTTCCCCAGTTAAGCAGTCTCTTTTGTGACATGGTCCCATGCAAGAAAATCAAATAACAGCCCAGAGGCTTTCGAAGGGCAGGACTTTGTTGTTGAAAAACAAAAAATATTTCCAAGTAAGTCCAGAACAGCATGTTTAGAACAACTGCTGCATGGGTGGTTGTTTGGAAGATAGCAAGATATCCACACCAGGCAGACAGGGATCTCAAACTATGACAGGGAGTTCTCCAACAGAGGAACAGAGATCAAAGTCTCTATTGACCATTTGGTCTCACTCGCCACCGGTTTTCGTAGCTGAAAATAGATAATCTTAATTGGCCAGGTGGTTTAGGGACAGATGTAGGAAGCTTTTGGTTTGCAAATTCCTAATAGGGAATTTTTCCGATTTGCTATTAGGAAATCGCAAACTGCTATGTACAACCATGTGTTTAACACTGTTTGTGATTCCCAAATGGGCCGCAAAAGACCTGCCTCATTAAAATTCATGAGGCAGTTCACAATTTGTGACCCATTTGGGAATTACCACAATCACAGGGATGGTGGCCACAGGTCGTTTTCCTTGAAAACTGAAAAGTTTTCTTTTTATTTTTTAAGAGTAGGCTGTGGTCCATAGGACCCCTTCCCATTTGTAAATGGCTTATTACCAACTTGAAGTTAGTGGTAACTGCGAAGGTTTTGGAAACTGCATTCCTGGTCACAAAACATTCCTACATACCAGTGCGACTCGCTATCAAGAAGGGATGCCCTTGGCCCTTGGTAATAGGTTACAGACTCACAAAATAGGGTTGATACATGCCAAAAAGAGCTTTACTGCCCACAAACAGCCCAAAGGGCCATTTGTGAGCAGTAAAAGTGCTTCATACAGCTGGCCCTTAGTTGGCAATGGTTTCTCCAAGTGTTCAGTGCAGATCCACACAATTTATAATTAGAAAAAAAGATAAATCAGCTCTACAATCATCTAACACAGTTTTTTCTCAAAGGATTTACAACAATTGTAAATGCTTCATAAATAGTCTTTATACAGTCCAGACCCACTGCCAACTATATTCAAATAGGTTTTTACTTTGAGAACCCCCATCGGTTGAACTCTGATCTCCCTGATGAAATAATTATTTCTTCTACTGAAATAAGGTTGTCAAAGAGCTCACTAACAGGGTCAATTTACTTTTGGTGCTCCCTGATACATCTACCCTTCTGAAAAATAAACCAATACTTGCTGTAGTAGTCATAGAGGAGGACGGATCAGATTTTCTGTTTTCAGGTAAGACTTCTCCTTATCTCTAAAGATTAACATCTCCACAAAACTAATATGACTGCATGCAATTCACGATAAAAAAATAATGATAATAAATAAAAGTTAAATTCAAAGTGCTTTAGACTGCAAGCTTTGTATTCGCATATTTTGTATTCACTCAAAAGAAATACTTTTATACTCATCCTTGGATAGAAGAATGGTTGATTTTATTTACGTGGGGATTACAACCCATGATCCTGAGGTTTGCATAGTTCCAACTACAAGTGATCTAACCAAAGAAGGAATCCTCCAAGCTTTAGATAAAGTAATTTTTGCTGCAAGGCAACATTTCCGAGCCAGTCATGGAGGACACATGGACAACCCCTTGTGAACAGGAGCCCTTAAAAGCAGCATTGGAGTAGCAGCACACCTTGTTGTCATAGAGACACAAATTACATGAACACCTACTCTAGGGAAGCGTATAAAAATACTAATAAGTAAAGCGTTTCATACTCTAAATATTTCAATTCTGCTGTGTTTAAACGCTGTAAAGAACAGATATTTCATAACCCCGTTTTTGGCTGTCAATTTACCCACCTTAAAAGGATGGAAGGTTGAGTCTAGAGGGCCAGGGATCATTTATCAGTGGTGAACATTCAGCTCATTGAGCCATCGTGCCTGCATAATTGTGTTACATAGTGCTTTATACCTTGAGAGTCTGGGTGGACTTGGTTCTTCGGGGACGCGCGCATTACCATGCAGCAACGTGTAGTACATGAGACAGGGCTGAATCATCCTACAGGACGTCAGGATGCACCATGAGGAGTGAGGGCGAGGGGGTGCCGAGGGACTGCTAAACGCGATTTCGGGACGGACTTCCAAGGCAAGGCATATAGTCTGCTTTGCCTGGATTCAAACTCATGACCTCCAGTTCACTGTATTTGTCAGCTGCTAAAATCTAGCTCACTGAGTCACCCTCCCAGCATGAAGCACCTACTGTGCTAGACCCTGCAGTATTTGCTATTTCACACGGTTACTTTTCAAAGTGCCTTTAAAACATGTGGTAGTTTAGCCACGACATTTGCAAAATCAATTTTGGTCCATTTTTTTAGAAATAAATGTTGGCTTGCGAACACCTTAAATCCACTGGAGAGGGTCTGACTCGCTTGAGGTGCTCACTTGAGCGGTGCAATATGTGGCTAGTAATAAACACTTTTCCAGGGCTGCTTTTGGCTCTCAGTCCAGGCTTATTCCTTTGCAGGAAATTTTAACACTTACACATCTGCAGAAAACGTCTGTGCTATTACATAACATGCCACTAAGTGCACAGCCTGTCCTTGTGCGCCGAGGACTTATTCAGTAAAGCATGTCACTAATGAATGATGCCCTACATCTGCTAACCCCGTCAGCTTTTCGCTTGCATTACTGGCCTAAGAGGTAGTGCACTTGTGATCTGCAGAGACTTGTTACAGGGACTCAGGAAGTTGTGGGTGATTTCCTTTAAATCCTGCCTTTAGCCCTGGAGCAAACCCATGATCAATTATCAAATTAATCATCTGTGCTTCACATACACAAAGCATGCCGTCTTCCTCCTTCTAAGAAGAGTTTTTAGTTTTGCCTGAACTGGGTTCACTCCCAGTTCAAAGTTATTCACTTGGGGCCACATGTACAAAGGTAATAGCTTGCAATTATCAATAGCAAATTTTTGCAATTCGCTATTTGGTAATCGCAAACACCAATGTACAAATGTGTCTTTGACACATTTTGCAATTCCTAGCGAGACGCAAATAGACCTGCCTCATGAATATTAATAAGATAGGTCTTGGTTTGCAACCCATTGGGAATTCCTAAAATCACAGGCATGGTGGCCTGCTGGGGTCAGCAGAGCACCATGTCTGTGATTACTTTTAAAGGAAATATATTTTAAGAGTATGTAGTGGTCCGTAGGACCACTGCCTGCTCTTAAAAATATTTTTACAAACATTCACGAAGGAGGAGAGGCCCCTTGAGGACCACCTTTCTATTTGTGAATGGGTTATCATTTACTTGAAGTAGGCGGTAAAATGAGAATGTTTAGTGACCGCATTTCTGTAGCAAAACATTCATACAGACCACCGTGATTCGGTATTTGTAAGGGACGCCCTAAACATGCCCCTTCCTGAAACTGAATCACAATCTCAATTTGCGATTCGGTAATAGGTTACTTAAATACAAATAGGTGTTTGTACATGTAAAAAATATTTTTTGCGTTCACAAACGGCCTTTGCAACCACTAAAAGCTTTTGTACATGTGGCCCTTATTTCCTAATGTTGGCGATTACTATTCTCAAAGTACTAGTTAGTATTCTAGGTTTTTGAAGTGGTACATAAATATACCACCAGCCATACCCTTTGTGAGTCGTTGGGTGCATTTTTCAATCGTCGAGTAAGTAGCTACTAGACATGCACCGCATACCTTTCTCATAAACAAAAGGTATCAATTGGTATCCTTGCTTCTCATCTGGGTTATGTATGCTTTTTGTCCCTCCTAAACAAGAATCATGTAAATTTAGAGCTACTTTCTGGAATTCATGTGAATGAGTTGCTGTCTCTCTAGCGGGTTCTTTCTTCCTACTCTACATTGAAACGCGAGTCTCTTCTGCGCAAGGCACACATTTGCCAATTAAGCCAAATCAAATGCTGGATTTAGCTTTTCAGTTGATATGGAAATGTTAATCTTTGCCCACAGTGCTTAGCTTAAGTACATTGTAGTCACACTAGATTTGTAAAGCAAAATAAAATGTACTTAAAAAAACATAAGTGCAGAGGTCTAAAGTGTATCTTAGGAGCAGGTTGATGCACTACTGATTGCTGTAGTTGGTAGACACCCCCAAGCCTTCATTCCATCTCATGCCTCTTTCCTCCGTCTTCCAAAACTTTTTTGTTCTTGATTTAACGTGCAGGTTCTTTGTCATCCCCACTTGCTCCCTTTGCCTTTACATTCTTATCTTTCTCTTCCTCCTTTTCCAATTTTCTACCTCTTTCTCTTTCTCTCTCTTGCTCTTGTTAAATGTTTAATAATAGAAAAATAAGTCCTGGTCCTCGAAAGTGGTGCTCTCCACCTTTAAGCATTGGCATAATATAAAATCTTATTGTAGCAGTAATAGACAAATCAGCTAGTTTCTTTTGTAAGGAGAGAAAATTAGGGACGTGTTAAGCTGTAAAAGGCTCCCCTCTGCAAACTTCGTGGTCTTTTTTCAGTTTCAGTCTAAAGTATTTTCCCCCACTGAAACCATAATGTAATGTAGAAAAGCGCCATTCAAGCATCCCAAATCAATTAGAAAAAGACCATATATGTTTTGCCACTGCAAGCACATGGAGTGACAACCTCACCTCACCCATGACACCACTGCCAGATGGCATTGCTCACATGGGCTCTCAGGATCTATAATCTATCATCAAGGCCTCGAAGCTGCCAAATACTCAGTCCTTTCTTTCTTCTTTCGCAATATAGAACAGCGAGTACTCCGCCAAAGAGATCTTTGCCATTGTGAAGAAATTCTCATGCGCCCCCCCCACCCCCCAGCTCCCTGGTGATCACCCCTTCACCAGACCTATGGAATGAACGCTCCACCCACTTCGCAGAGAAAATCAGGACTATCTATAACATCACCCTACCAGCAAGTCTAAGCATCCCTCAAACTCCTCAACTCAACCACCAATACCACGCCTGGCCCCAAACTATCATGCTGGGAAGACTTTCCACTACTGAGCAGCCAACACCAGATGATCCATCAAACCTGGAGCTCCTGTTGACCCCTGCCCTCCTTGCATCTTCTTGCATCTTCTTAAGAGGACTAGAACTCATCTTCTCTGTACTCACCTCTATAATCAAACTCTCACTTACTGCTGCTACCTCCCTAGACACCTAGAAACATGCCACCATGCTACTTCTCTTCAAGAAACGGCCGACCTGATGAACCTGTCTAACTAGAGGCCCATCTCTCTTCTAACCTACCCCACCAAATTCTGGAAAAACTGCTCAACACCCGCCTCACTCGCTACCTTCAGACTAACCTCATCAAAAGCTCTAATCAGGTTTCAGAGCCAACCACACCACAAGACGGTCCACATTGCCACCTTGGACCATTACAGACAAGGGAGACACAGCAGCCCTCATCCTTCCATTGTCTTCACAACTTTGGCCACCATCTCCACCCTATCTTCATCCAGAGGCTCTACAAGACTGTTGTCTGAGTGCCACCATGCAATGGACCTGCTCTTTCATAAACGGACACTCTTAGATGGTCAATTGTGCTCCACTCCAGTTGAACGCTACCAAGCTCATCTGATGAGTTCCTCAGAGTTCCTCTTTGAACCCACCCTTTTCAAAGCCTACATGGCCCATTTGCCTCCTTAATTCATCTCAATGGCCTCAGCATTGTCCCACACACAGATTACATGCAACATATAGGCCCTCATTACAACCCTGGCGGTCGGTGTATAAGTGACAGTAATACCACCAACAGGCTGGCAGTAATTATCGCCAAATTATGACCGTGGAGGTGAGAACTCAGATAGACAGCCACTTTACCACACCGACCGCCAGGGCGGAAATAACAACCACCACGGCGGTAGTCGCCTACAGCCAGGTGGAAGTCAATGTTCTGTCCACCGTATGAAGACACAGGAAACCACCACCTTTTCCGGGGCGGTACCAACAACATCAAAAGCCTGGCGGGAACACTGCACAGAAGTGAAAGGACTCACCAATGGAGACACAGGGAACAACCAGACCGCCATGGAGCCCGAGCTGCATACCTTCCCTATGATTTTCTACGTGCTGCTCCACCACGAACACCAACAACAGCGAAGACGAAAACGGTGAGTACAGACGCCTAGCACACAGGGGATGGGGGAGGAAAAAGAGAGTGACACACACACGCACCACACACCCCCAACACCATACACACAAACAGCTGCAGTAATAAAACATAATTACTCTGTACCTCAGTTGAATAATGCAAGGACAACAGGAATTTACTAAAGTGAGTGTAATAAGATCAACACAGTACACATAAGAAATATGCAATCTAACTGGAATACACAATTGTACAGTTCAAGGGACACTGCCCAGTCCTCAGTGTGCATGGGCCACAGGCCAAAGTCCAAGGCCCCACTTGTCATGTGCATCAACACAGAGAGAACACTGCAGGGGCATCAGTTAGAAAATAGGCAGGCACCTCAGGGGGACGGTGGGTACCTCAGGCAGCAGATGGAACAAGACCACTGGTTCTGGAGGGGGCAACATGCCCTGTGTCTGGTCCTGGGGAGTGATAGGTCACAGTCTCTCGAGTGGTTGTCTGACCCCCTGGTTCTGGAGGGGGCATTGTGCCCTGTGCTCTTGATCTTGGGGAGGCTGGGGTTGGTGGGTGTCTGACCCACTGGTTCTGGAGCCGGCATTGTGCCCTGTGCTCTTGATCATGGGGAGGCTGGGGCTGGTGGGTGTCTGACCCACTGGTTCTGGAGGGGGCAGCATGCCCTGTGCTTCTGTTCCTGGGGAGTGCAAGGTCACAGTCTCTCAGGTGGGTGTCATTCCCACTGAATTTGCAGGGTCCAGGCCACTTAGCAGCCCATGGAGGCAGGACTACATACCGTCCACCGGTGGTGACGGCTGCTCTGTGGTGGTGGTGGTGCTACTGCTGCTGGTGGGGGGAGGATCCAGCCATCCCCTGCAGTCTCGGACGGCTGCCCACTGGTCGTGGTGGTGCTGCTGCTGCTGGTGGGGGGAGGCTCCTGCCCCAGGCCCCTTGTCTTTCCTGCCTGCTGGTGCTGGCTCCTTGCCCTTCCTGGCAGCAGCTGGGGCTGGCTCCTTACCCTTCCTGGCAGCAGCTGGGGCTGGCTCCTTGCCCTTCCTCACAGCAGCTCGGGCTGGTTCCTTGCCCTTCCTGGCAGCAGCTGGGGCAGGCACCCTTTCCTTGAGACTGCCTGGTGCAGGCTCCTTCACCCTCTGGACATGTGCCCTGGATCCTTTCCCACCATGAGTGGGTGTGGAGACTACTGGGCCGAGGACTGGTTGGCTGAGGTGGTTGCCTGGGTTTTTGGCACCCTGGGCAGACGTGAAGGACGGAGGTAGGGGTAGGGGTGGGGAAGAGGTCAGTGGTGGATAGGAAAAGCTTCTTAGGGACATTGGGGCGGCAAGAGGGAGAAGGTTTTGAGTGGAAGAAGAGAGAGTGGTTGTAGGAGGTGTCTGCTGAGTTTGGGTGCAGGTGCATGGGATGGATGCTGTTATGAGGTGGATGGCTGTTGGGTGTCTGAGTGCTTGCGTTTGTGTACTTTAGGAGGGGGGACAGATACAGTGGGAGAGGATGCAGGGGACGTGTGCATGGCTGTTGTGGAGGTGTCTGAGAGTGAGGTGTGTGTTCTTCTAGATGCAGTGGTGATGCTGGTAGTGGATGAAGATGTAGTACATGCAGGTGTGAGTGTAGATGGAACTGGGAGGGAGGTGGAGTATAAGGAGGAGGGGGAGACAGTGGAAATTGTGGATGTTAGTATGTCTGCATCTGTATGGTGTTTGTGTGAGTGCCTGTGGGATGATGTGTGGTGCTTGTGTTTGCCTGTGACACTCTTGTGTGTTGTCTTGTGTGCATGCTCGTCTGCCTGTGTGATTGGGATAGGTTGGGTTTGAGGGGAATGGGATTGGGAAGAGGAAGTTGGAGGGTGGAAACAGGGACAATGGCTGCCATCAGAGAGGAGGCCAGAGCCTGGATCGATCTCCGTTGGGCCGCCAAGCCAGTGTGAATGCCCTCCAGAAATGCATTAGTCTGTTGCAACTGGGCTGCCAGCCCCTGGATGGGATTCACAATGGTTGACTGCCCTACAGAGATGGATGTCAGGAGGTCAATAGCCTCCTCACTCAGGGCAGCAGGGCTCACTGGGGCAGGGCCTGAGGTGCCTGGGGTGAAGGAGATGCCCACGCTCCTGGCTGAGTTGGCACGGGCAACACGATGAGGGGCTGCTGGGAGGGTGGTGCTGGTACGGGGGTGGTGGCTGTACCTGTAGCTGGGGTGGTCACAGAGGTGTCCGCCACCACTAGGAAGCTTCTATCTGAGGAGCTGTCCCCTCCAGTCTCTGCCGTGGTGCTCCCCTCACCCTCCGTCCCACTGGTGGCCTCACCGTCGGTGGACTCTGCCTTCTGGGGCCTGTGGGATGCAGCTCCCTCTGTCGCCGGTGCCTCTGCTCCTCCACCAGATGATACAAATGCACATAAGGGCAGGGTGACAAAACAAAAATGGGGGAAGAAACAAAAGGATACACTTGGTTAATGGCTGCACCAACACCACTGTTGGTGTACACACCACTCTCACACACAGAAAACAGCCCTATGCACTATGCATTGCACTACCAGTTATATTGCTAGCCACCAAGGCTTGGAGATGGGCACACACTGCCAAACGCAGCACACCTGGGACTCATGCATCCTTGACCAGTTGTGGATGCCTACGAGCTAGGTAGCAAGATTTTCCTTTCTGAACCCTAGCCATCAGGGGACCTACGCTGCAATGTCAGGCCTGGCCTAGGGGCACCCACTGACACACATCCCCACCTGGATACCACCCTACCATGCATAAGTTGTAATGATGGGAACTGTACTCACCCCCTTGTGGCTGCTGTGATGCCCTCATGCGCCCATCCAGCTCCGGATAGGCCACCACCAGTATGCGGGCTATCAGGGGGGTCAGGGTTCGACGGGCACCCCTTCCTCGTTGGGAGGCCATCCCCAGCTGGGCCTCTGCCGTCTTCCGCACCCAGCTTCTCAGGTCCTCGCACTGTTTCCGACAGTGGGTGCTCTGCCTGCCTTAGACCCCCAGGGTCCGCACGTCCTTGGCAATGGCACGCCATATATCCTTCACATCACCATTTACAGACACACAGCAAAATAGTATCAATCAGACAGTACTGCCTTTTACACATATGGCCCACCATATCCCTTCACATCACCATTTACAGACACATGGCCCAGCGCATAACCAATATGCCGCCCAGAGGACATCCACCCACCCCCTACATGAGGCCTTCACACACACCACCCCATGCATTCCTGCCACATGCATCGTGCCCACAGTGTACTCACCTGTTGGTCTGAAGGCCCATACAGCAGTCCGTACTGGGGTTGGACTCCATCCACCTGTCACTCCAACTCCATAGAGGTGAAGGCAGGGGCCCTTTCCCCAGTCACACGGGCCATGGTCACAGCAGCACATGCAGTGTAGGTCCCCTCCTGCTGAAGGTCAGGTAACAAGTGAGTGGTCAGATAGAAAAGGCAGTCATGCCCGCAGCGGTGCATACTGTCACCGCCGGCGTACATCACCATTGGCCACTGTACCCCATAGGGCCCAATGTTAACCAATGAGGAGTTGCACGGCGGTTCCCAACTGCCTCTCGCAATCGCGCACAACATCAGCGGAATTACCTCACTTCCACCTGTCCCTCCACACAGGACAGGCGGATGCCATTTCAGGGGGGCAGGCCCTGGATAATAACTGTGTCACAGTTAAAATGTCAGCATACAGGACAAATCTCACTGACTCATTACAAATTAACATCATGCATTGTACTGTTGTATGCCCATTGCTCAGCCTGTGACCGGCTCCTCACCCTCTTGTCCATTAGATTGATACCGCTGCGGATGAATAGGAGGTGGAGACATACCCACATGTTCAGACCCCTGGTGAACTTGGCAACTATGGAGGACAGGCACATTATCCTCACCTATAGATTGGATAGGGCCACAATCACAGAGCTGTGTGCCCAATTGGAGCCTGACCTGATATCTGCTATCCGTCAACCCATTGGGATCCCCCCTCTTGTTAAAGTTCTATCAGTGCTCCATTTCCTGGCAACTGGTTCTTTCCAAGTGACAGTGGGCTTGGCAGCAGGAATGTCACAGCCAATGTTCTCAATAGTGGTGACAAGAGTGTTGTCTGCCCTGATTAAACACATATGCATCTACATTGTTTTCGCCCAGGTGGAGGATATGGCCACAATGAAGGCTGACTACTATGCAATGGGACATATCCCCAACATAATTGGTGCAATTGATGGAACACATATTGCATTTGTCCCCCGTCAAAATGAACAGGTATTCAGAAATCGTAAGAGTTTCCACTAAATGAATGTACAGATGGTGTGCTTGGCGGACCAGTACATCTCCCATGTCAATGCGAAGTATCCTGGGTCGGTGCATGATGCCTTTATCCTGAGGAATGGCAGCATCCCAAATGTGATGGCCCAACTGCAGGGGCACAGGGTGTGGCTAACAGGTGAGCTCTGGCTCACACCCAGTAAATGTTGGTGTATGGGTATGGTGTGGGCCATAAGGGATAGTGTGTGACTAAATGTTGTCCCTCGATATTTGCAGGCAACTCTGGTTACCGCAACCTATCATGGCTACTGACCCCTGTGAGGAATGCCAGGACAAGGGCAGAAGAACGTTACAATGAGGCATATGGGCAAACAAGAAGGATAATCAAAAGAACCTTTGGCCTCCTGAAAGGCAGGTTCGGGTGCCTCCATCTAACAGGTGGATCCCTGTGCTACTCACCCAGAAAGGTCTGCCAGATATTAGTGGCATGCTGCATGGGGCACAACCTTGCCCTGAGATGCCATGTGCCTTCTAGGCAGGGGGAGGGGGCTGGAGATGCCTGTGTGGCAACAGTGGACCCTGTGGACAGTGAGGATGAAGAGGCAGAGGATAAGGATGAGGACAACAGAACAGCAGTGATATGACAATACTTCCAATGACACACAGGTAAGACAGTGTTACTTCACATTTCACTGTCATGATTTTGAAATTCCTTGGCACTGACATGCTGTTATTTCCCACTTCTATGCCCACTTACTGTACCTTTTGGCAATTCCTTTTACAGATGTTGATGCCCCACTATAGCTCCTGGTGTGACCACTGCAGCCAACTACAGGTCTTTCCCATGTGCACATTTACTGTACAGTTGAATTGCAATGTTTCAAACTGGTTAAACTAATACATACATTAAAAATGTGACATACTCCATTCTTGTATTTTTTTCAAGAGTGTTTATTGAAGTGCTAAGAAGAAGAGTGGCAAGTGCATTGGGATGGGGTGACGATGGAGGAAAGTCCAGAGTATTGTTTCAGTGTATTTGTAGCACAGGTGCATTATCCAAGGGAACATAAGAAGGGGAGCAATGACAGTTCAAGGTGGACAGGGTGTCAGGGTGGGACACAAGGGTGACAATCAGGAGAGTCTAATTTCATGGTTGGGGTCTTGGCAATAGTCTTTGGCTTCTGCCTTGATCGCAGGGAACGTTTGCGGAATGGTTCTCCTTCTGCAGGGGTAGGGGTGCTGGTGGCCTGTGAGTCCTGTGGTGAGGCCTCCTGTCCACTAGCGGCCGCGGAGGTGGAAGGCAGTTCAGATGTCTGGCTAGTGGCAGGGGCCCACTGGTGTGAGACTGCCTCCCTCATAATGTTGGCCATGTCTGCTAGCACCAATGCAATGGAGACCAGGGTGGTCTTGATGGCCTGCACGTCCTCCTTGATCCCCTAGTACTGTCCCTCCTGCAGCCCCGTGTTCTCCTGCACATTGTCCAGGATCTGGTCCATTGTGCCCTGGGAATGTTGGTAGGCTCCCAGGATCTTGGTGAGTGCCTCCTGGAGAGTCAGTTCCCTGGGCCTGTCCTACCCGGGCGCACAGCATTCCTCCCAGTGTCCCTGTTGTCCTGTGCCTCTGTCCCCTGAACCGTGTGCCCACTGCCACTGACCCCAGGTCCCTGATTGTCTTGGGTATGAGGTGTGCCCTGGGGTCCCTGTAGAAGTGGACACACTGCTGGTTGACGTGTCCTGGGGACAGAGGTATGGGTACGCTGGGAGGATGCTGTGGTGGTGTTTCCAGATTGGGGAGGCTCTGTGATGGTGTGTGACTGGGCCTGGGTAACCAACTGTTCAGAGGTCCCTGATGGACCAGGTTGGTCATCCAGATCCAGGCGACCAGAGTTGCTGTCATCACTGTGGGCCTCTTCAGCTGGGGGACTGGATAGTGCTGGCACCTCTTCTAAAGTGACATTGGTTGGGATACCTGTGGGGATGTAAATGATGTGTTATTGTTTCTGTGTGTGACATATTTTGCATCAGTGGGTTGCTGTATTTGGTTGTATTTGCCCTGGCAGCTTTCACTTGTTTAATTTGGAATATGGTGGGCTAGCTGATTTTCTCTAGTGTGCATGCTTTGGTGATAGGTGTCCATGCAGGGCTGTGAGTGATGTCCATGCATTGGTAGTGCATGCATGGCTTGGCATTGGAATGAATGGGATGTGATGATGGGGTGTGTGGGAGGTGGTGGAGTAATGGGAGTGAGGGTGGGGGTGGGGGTATGTGATGGCATGCAGGTAGGGTGGTGATAGTAGTATAGAGTTGACTTACTAGAGTCCAGTCCTCCTCCTGCTCTGGCTAGGCCCTCAAGATGCATGATTGCCAAGACTTGCTCCTCCCATATTGTTAGTTGTGGGGAGGAGGTGGGGGTCCACCACCAGTCCTCTGTAAAATGAGTTGGTTTCTTGTTGCAATGGAATGTACCTTCCCCCTAGGTCGTTCCACCGCTTCCTGATGTCATCCCTAGTTCTTGGATGCTGTCCCACGGCGTTGACCCGGTCCACGATTCTCCGCAATAGCTCCATCTTCATATCTATCGATATCTGCTGCACCTGTGCTCCAAATAGCTGAGGCTCTACCCTGATGATTTTCTCCACCATGACCCTTAGCTCCTCCTCTGAGAATCAGGGGTGTCTTTGTGGTGCCATGGTTGTTGTGTGAGGTGTGTTGGTGAGGGTGTGTAGGGTAATGTGTTGGGGTGTGCGATGTGGGGTGCATGAGTGGTGTATAGGTGTGAGTGGTATGTGGCTGTGGTTGTGCCAGTGGTCTTGCTGTCTCTCTCAGGTGGCAATTATTTGTAATGGTAAAGGGTTGTGGGTAATGTGGGAGTGTGTTTTATAGTGGTGTGAGTGGGTGTGTGTGGTGTGTGTATGTGTGTCAGGTGTGTGCTGTTTGAATTGTCCAATGTTATGTTGTTTTGTTTGTGTGTGTATTTTGAGCATGCGGTATGTACCACCAATGGTTTACCACGGTTGAATGTTCGCCATCGTGATTCATGGGTCATAATGTGGTAGGCGTTCTGTTGGTGTAACGGTGTGGGTTTGGATACCGCCAGTTTATCACTGACCTTTGGTTTGGCGGACTTGTGTCTGTGGCTGAATAGTGACGGATTTGTGTTTGTGTGTGTCATAATATGGTGAACGGATATCCGCGGCGGTGGTATGTTGACAGCAGTCAGCATGGCGGTAAGTGGGATTTACCACCAATGTCATAATGAGGGCCATAGTCTCCATCTCAGAACACACTCCTACCAACTTCTCAATGCGCATGTCCAAAATAGACCAAATGATCAGGTGCTGCCTCAAGCTCAATGGCCACAACGAGAAGTGGTAATGTTCAGCATGGTTACTTCTCTATAGACCCCGGGCTGGTTGGCGGACACTATAGGACCTGCACCAACCCCCACCAAAGCCACCTGGATGCTGGGTATCATAGTTGCCAGCCAAATCTCCACAGCCATCAAGCCAACATGGTAGTTGCAATGTGCTTTAGCACCCTTTGAATGCTCAGAAAATCTTCAAATGGGTCTGGAACACAACCACTCACTACCAGTCGACTAGACTACGACAATTCCCTCTACGTAGGGATCTCTACCGAGCTCACTGATAGACTAAAGGTAGTTCAGAGTACTCAGCCACCCTCCTCAAGTTCACATCTCCACACACCTCGGAGACTTTCACTGGCTCCCCATACAGAAATACACTACCTTCAAATGCCTCATCCTCACCTACAAGGCACTTCACAGCTCAGGCTCTGCCTACTTCTACAATCGCACCAACTTTCATATCCCTACCAGGCACCTCAGATCGACCGGACGTCTCCTTGCTCACATCCCCCACAACCAATGCATGAAAATGGGATTTCACCTCTTCATCCACATTGTCCCCAAGACCTGGAATGAGCTCTCTTTCCCCTTCAGAGCAGCCAGCTCCCTCCTTGTTTCAAGAAGGACACTAAAAACCTAGATTCGGAACTAGACACCTCTGAGACCGCAAACTTCACTCCTTCTATGCACCTGGATACCCTCCTAGGTGATTAGCGAGCCACACAAATCCTTACAACATGACGTGATGTGATAAGACATGACATTCACAAAATATTTACCACCAAAACAAAATAATCAAAAGGCCAGGGATGTTCATATAATGCTGGATTCAGGTGACTCTTTCCTTATGATGTAATGTGAAGTTTTGGTTAGTCAGAAGACTTAAAGCATGTTTCCAGCTCAAGGCGCTTATCCAAAAATTGTACTGGTTGTAGCAAATAACCGTTTCTCTTCAGATAACAAAAACAACAAAGCTGTGGTTTTGTCTGTAATCATGTATTTTCATAATATTTGCGGAAAAGCATAACCCTAGGTCTCCTGAATACTATCTTGAAAAATACATGTGTAGCAAAGTGTGGTCTACTATTTTCTGATGCACCAGCTGCTGAGATAATCTTATTTCATGAAATCTAACGGCTATGAACTTTTTCCAAACCTTTGGCTTTTATATGATGGTATGTTATTTTATGTTAAGTTATGTTATGTTATGCTGAGAGGAGAGGGACCGTAAGGTCTGGTGGGAGTTCATCCCAGGCCTTATGAGCAATGTATTAGAAGGCACAACCTCTGCTTCTGCATTTGTGGATGTGTGGAATACATGCTTGTAGGTGTCCGGCTGAGCAGATGTATCAGGAGAGCTCGTAGATGTGTATGCAGCTGTTGAGGTAGGCAGGACAAACGTTGTGGAGCACCTTGTATTTGTGATTGAGTGGTTTGAACTGTGCATGTTTGTAGATAGTGATCTAGTGTAGCTCTCCCAAGTGTAGTATAATGTGTGCATGGCGTGGGATACTGAGAATGAGTCTGGCAGCCACGTTTTGGATGGTCTGTAGTCGCTTCATGAGATGAGCATGATCTGCATAGAGGCAGTTACCATAGTCCAATTCGCTGGTAATAATGCCTGGTTGATGGTGTGAATTGTGTTGTACAGTAGCCACTTGAAGATCTGATTGAACATCCTCAGGGTGTGGAAGCAGGTTTAGGTGACTGATCTAAGCTTATATGTCCAATTTGCTGTCTAGGATGATTCCCAGATTTCTTTCCTGGGGGGAGGGTGTTAGTAAAGGGCTGAGTTTTTCAGCCACCAGATTGAATTCGAAGCTGAGTTGTCTTGGCCGAAAATAACACCCTCTACTTTGTCCAAGTAGAGTTTGAGCCAATTGGATTTTATCCAGAAGACCACTTCTGCCATGCAGGCCATGAACTTCTCTCTTGTGTTGGGGGATTTGTCTGAGAGGGCCAGAATGAATTAAGTGCTGTCTGCATATGATATGATGTTGATGTCATGTGCACAAATGGTGTTTAGAAGTGGGGTCGTGCATATGTTAAATAAGGTGGGGCTGAGAGAAGAGCCCTGTGGAACACTGCAGATTTATGTCCAGGCCAAGGAGGAGTAGGGTGATAAGTTGATGGTGTGTGTTCTTTTAGTTAGGAAGACGAAGAGCTATTGGAGAGCAGGCCCCTGTATGCCAGCTTTCTGAAGTCTTCTTATTAAGATGAGGTGTGAGACCGTGTCAAATTCTTTCAAATGATCGAGCAGGATGAGGGCTGTGGTATCTCCTCTTTCAAGGATCACCATTCTCTCATCTGTGGCTATGATTATAGTGGTCTAAGTACTTTGGTTTGGTCTGAAGCAAGATTTTGTGAGATCTGGTGCTTGGCTAGGTGTTTGTTAAGGTGCTTGTGACTTTTTCCCTGACCTTGGCTGGGTAGGGCAGCGGGGAGACTGACCAGCAGTTGAAGAGTAGGGTAGGATCTTCTGGGAGTTTTTAAAGTATGGTTCTGACTGTAGCATGCTTCCATTCTTCTGGGAAAGTGGCTGTGTTGATTGACGTTTTAAGCATGGGCATGAGAGCTTTTCTAAGGGTGGGAGTCCCTTGATGATTATGTGGTGGGAGCATGGATCGGAAGGAGAACCAGAGCAGATGGTGTTGTAATAGTGGTGGCTTCTTCTGTGGACATGGTGTTCAAGGTAGTCAGGGTGTGTTCAGCATCCAAGTTTGGCAATGTAGTTGCAAGGTTACTGTGGTCTGGTTGTGGGTCAAAATGCTTGTATATGACAGTGATATTCTCACTGAAGAACGTTTAAAGGTTGCACCACAGTTGTTGGGATGCAGTGATCTTGCTTGCAATGGTTGTGGACGTGGAAAAGTCTTTGATGATGGAGAATATCTCCTTGCTATTGTTCGAGCTGGTTTCAATTTGTTCTGCAAAGGCCTTTCTCTTGGTGCTTCTGTTGAGTTGGTGGTAGCACCTCACAATGTAGTTATAGGTGTCTTTATCCATCAGTTCATGGCTGAGTCTCTACCAGCAGTATCGTTTGGATGCTCTGCGTGTACCAGCTGGCTTGGGTTCTGGCTCTTGTGGTGTGGTTCTGTTTATATGGGCCCGTGACTTCAGGGCATGCTGATTGTGCTTATGCAAAAGCAGATTGTGCTTGCTCCTGAAGGCATTTAATCTCTCTCTCATAATTTTAAAATCCATGTAATATCTGTTATATTCTGCTAGTTACTTGATGCAGTTATTCCTCACCCTGATATATAACTGCAACATCTTTTGATACTTTCATTAAACCTTTTCATTTTTTGGAAGTACCAGCCCACCTAGGGAGGAGGTTCTTTATTTCCACAGTAAGTCTCTCAAGTTTGCCATGCATCTTGAGGCATTCATACTTCTCACTCTATCCCAGTCAAGGATAGCGGTAGGCATCAGTCTACTAAGGGTGCTGATAATCTTCCTTTGTTTGGCTTAACAACCCACTGGTAGTTGCTAGAGCAGTTTGTTGCTAAATGCTTCTTTGGGGTAACTATTATCTGAAGGTATGGTTAGTATAGTTTGTCTCAATCTCGCCCAGTCTTGGATATCAGTTATCTAATTGAAGCCACACACATCCGCAAGACTGACATCAACAAAACCATTCTAGCAGTCTGACATGGGATCACTTTTTGAGATGCATCAGGCCCCTTCTGACCCACGCATCATACGCACAATAGTGAACACTGTCTGTCACCAATGCCACTGCAGAGAATGCCTGCTTAACTGGTCTTGAAGATCATGCTGTTTCTTCAATGCAGCACTCCAGGACACTGCCAAGCTCTTCAATTCCCATTGTAAATTAAACTAAATCACCCACATAATGAAGAAGCTACATTGACATCTCTCTGTGGCCAGTGTTGGGTGATAATGCTCTGTGTTAACTATACAACAGATAAGTCACATTACTGTGTCAGTATAGCATGGAGGCACATGCCTCAGAAGTTTATTTTTACTGCAGGCTATTGTCAAGATTATAAATTGTTTGAACAGAGATCCCAAATATTACATTGTCCTTTTTTGGCTTCTAGGTCACTCTCTGACAAACAGTTGATGACGGTTCAAAATGTGAAGCATGAACTCCAGTATCAAGTGGTTTGGAAGGGAATGCTGATTGTTTCTGTCAAGACAAGGCCACTCACCTGAAAAGCAGGATGTATGCAGGGGCGATGGTATGCTCCCCGACCTCCTGGAATGCACTTGTCTCTTCAAGATAAGCACTCTGCCAAAATACGAGGTCTGAAATACACCAGCTGTTCTAGGAAAGCGCGGCACTCAAAGAACAAACTCCCTGGAGAATACTAGTCACTTAGCTGCAGTCTTTTCCGGATTGCTGGAGGAATGCCTGGTGTCAGCTGGAAAAGGAACGAAGAAAATAATTGCCTCAAAAGTCCTGAATACGAGGATGACAGCAGGGGCTGGACTGCCAAATCAGATGCTGAGATGAGGAAGCAAAACAAAGCCAAGCAGGGAGGCATGCTTCACTCTGCTATTTATAGCCAATCAGGAAAGCAGTTGAGTGTCCACATGTGGATGAGTCAACACACCCAATTAGAAGCACATATCTACACCACACCCAATTAGAAGCACATGTCTACACCTGCTCACATTAGCAAACAAGCATTGGTAAAACAAACATTGATAAAACCAATTGTGTAACACAGCACATTGGGGGTCATTCTGACCCCGGCGGTCATGGACCGCCGGGGCCAGGCTTGGCGGGAGCACCGCCAACAGGCTGGCGGTGCCCCGCAGGGCATTCTGACCGCGGCGGTTTCGCCGCGGTCAGAAGTGGAAAACCGGCGGTCTCCCGCCGGTTTTCTGCTGCCCATTAGAATCCGCTGCGCCGCCATGGGGATTCTGACAGCCCATACCGCCATCCTGTTCCTGGCGGTTCTCCCGCCAGGAACAGGATGGCGGTATGGGTTGTCGTGGGGCCACTGGGGGCCCCTGCAGTGCCCATGCCAATGGCATGGGCACTGCAGGGGCCCCCGTAAGAGGGCCCCACAAGGAATTTCACTGTCTGCATTGCAGACAGTGAAATTCGCGACGGGTGCAACTGCACCCGTCGCACCTTCCCACTCCGCCGGCTCAATTCCTCGTGGGAAGGTTGTTTTCCACTGGGCTGCCGGGCGGCCTTTTGGCGGTCGCCCGCCAGCCCAGTGGAAAACCCAGAATCACCGCAGCGGTCTTATGACCGCGGAGCGGTGTTCTGGAGGGGGGAACTCTGGCGGGCGGCCTCTGCCGCCCGTCAGGGTTAGAATCACCCCCATTATGTTTACTTAGAAACATGAAGGTTTAACCAAGAACAGAGATATGATTTAACCCTAATCCCTGGGGATTCTGACAGGTAAAGCAGGAGGCACCTTGGGGATTCCTGACAGTGTCGGTGTGGCAACATCACCCTACTTTCTATGAGTACTAATGTGGAAACACACATTTCCATGTTCAGCAGGGAAATACATTGTCACATACAGGAGAACATTACAAACATTTTCTGGTCCTATACAATTCATGTACTCTCTAAGATTTTGTGCCCCAGCCTGCAAAGAGGACAGAACTTGTCATGACCTCATGCAAATGAAGGCACCCTGAACAGTATGCACATGAGGGTATGTAGGCCTCTCCAAGAATCTACTTATGTGTGCATTATGTCATCCACTGTTTTGAACACAACTGCAGCCTGAACCACTGAACGGAATGACACCAAATTTGGCAGAATTGTAGATCTTGATACAGAAAGATCTCTTTTTGTGATTTTGTGTAAATCCATTCAGTAGTTTTTTTTATATTAAAGGAAAAAATATGTAGATATCTAGGGATTCAGATCCTCTGCGGAATGGACAGATCTCATGCTTCAACTAGGAAGTGCTGGCAGCCATTTTGGGACTCAGACTCAGCCGAGTCCCAAAAAAGGTTAAAAATAAATAAAGAGAGAATGAGGCAAGGTAGGATCCCCTAGGCCTGGTGGTGGGGTCCCCCAATGACCCTGCTGAGCCAAAAAGCTTTTTCTTTTTCATTTTTAAGGTGAAAATCATGAAGGATCAGCAAACCTCTACACATTTTTTTTTAAAACACAAGCATGGTCTAATGCACTTGTTTATATTTCAGCCTCCTGGTGGGACTGATCCAATAGGCAAAAGACAATCATAATTTTGAAGAGGGGGTGCCCGTGCCGCCCTCCCTATGGCCAATTTCGGCCTTGGGGTCCGCCATCTCCCCGGCCAGGTCAATGTTAACTTAATAGGAGGGGGCCATGGGACCCCTCTCCTGAAGGCCGTTTACAGCCCCAGTGACAGGCAGCTCCTGGGCGAAGACCAATCTATTAAAGTGTGGGGCTGCATGGGCCCCCCTCCTCAGGCTGCCACCTCCCTGGGGCCAGGCCAATGTTACTGTAAGAGGAGGGGGGCTTGGCAACACCCCTCCTGGGTGATTTTCAGCTCCTAGGACCACCACCTCCCTGAGGCCTGCACATAGAAATAAGGGGGGTCATGCTGCCCCCCTCGTGGAGCCATTAATGGCTCTGGGGACCTCCAGGCCCCAGGGCCTGCTCCCTATGTCTCAAGGTGCTTACCCTCGGGACTTGGTTGTCTGCTTTCACTTGGCAGGTGCTTTGACAGAATTGGCCCCAGGGAGGGGGGCTGTATCACCCCCTCATCGTTTGCTAATTGTCAGGTTCCTGGCAGATGGAGTCCCCAGGGCCACAATCAGCCTGTGAAGAAGGGCTGCATGAACCCCCTATCTTTTGCTACATTGGCTGGGCCCTAGGGGATGAAGTCCCCAGGCCAAAATTTGCCCAGGGAGGGGGGTCACAGAACCTTCTTTCCCATTGATAGATGGGCCAAACCCCAGGGGATGGGGTCTGCAGTGCAAAACTTGGCCTAGGGGTGGGAGCCGCACCCCTCACCCCTTTTAATAAGTTGCTGGACCCCAGGTGATGGGGTCCCTAGGGAGGAAATCAGCCTGGGGAAGGGTGCGGGAGGGGTACCATATGGCCCCCCTCCCATTACAGTAAATGGCTGGGCCCCAGGGTATGTGTGTCCCTGGGGCCAAAATAGGCCCAAGCAAAGGAGCTGCATGACCCCCTCCCCTTTTACTAATTGGGTGGACCCCTGGGGATGAGGGCCCCAGGGCTGTAATATGTTATACTTATATTTCAAATAGTATTTCTTGCAACTTTTTCAGGTACAGGATACGAAACAAGATATAATAGCTCTCCTGCTTTCATCGTACAGGGCAACCGTCACAAATCGCTCTGTAAATAAAATACAACATTTAAATAATTTTTAGTATTACATGCATACTATACTATAGCTCATGTCATATATATGCTATTAATCCTCCCATTGAACTATGAGCTCATTAAAATTCAACTGTAAATTATACCTGTTCCATAATACTACTGTTGCTTCCGAATACTACCTTAACCTAAATGGACTGCCAATTCTTCATCCATATTCAATCCTTTCAGTTGAAGTGTCCTATACTTGATAATAAGTTTTGATTCTAGTCTACGTAATTCTTGTTCTCTATTACCACCTCTTATGCTTACAGGAATACTATCCAAAACACAGAATTTCAGCAAATTTATATTCTTATCATGGTACCTAGCAAAATGTCTGGCCACTGGATGTTGTTTGTCCTATTCTTAACCACCCGAAAATGTTCTAGTATCCGTTTCTTCGCTTTATAGATTGTACTGCCTATGTAAACTAAATCACATGGGCAACGCAACGCATAAATTGAATATTCCGTATTACAGGTTAGGAGTTTCCTTATTACAAATGGTTTCATTTCTTTATTTAATACTATTTCTCGGCAATTCGTGCTATATCTGCATGCTTTGCAAGTCCCACAGGTGTAAAAACGCTGATTTGACCTCTGATAATCCTTTCGAGATTGGACTAAATTTCTACACAACTGATCTTTCAATGAGGGGCTTCTTCTAAAGGTCATTTGAGCTTTTTCGTCCACAAAATTTCTAACTACTTCATCTACCCATAATATATTCCAATATTTGTTTAAACTTCTTCTTAATTCCCATGATTGATTATGGAAATCCATGACAAATCTAACTGATTGCTGTCTATCACAACTTTTTTTAGTATGTGGAATTAGTGCTTCTTCTCGATTGGTTGCTAAAACCTTTTCACATGCACTGTCAATGGTTTTGTTGGAATAACCCTTTTCTAAAAATCTACTTCTCATAATCTTGATTTCCTCCAAAAAATCTTCCTGTTCACTACAATTTCTCCTTGCTCTTAATAACTCTCCATATGGTATGCTCTCTATGAGCTTTTTTGGATGACAACTTCTAGCATGCAGTAAGCTATTGCCAGCTGTTTTCTTCCGAAACAGCATACTCACCAACTTCGAACCTCGTACCTCTAATTTAAGATCTAAAAACTCTATCTAAGTGGCATGAACATATGCTGTAAATCGTGCATTCAAATGATTTTGATTCAACTCTTTTGTAAATGCCATAGCTTGCACTTTACTTCCATTCCAAATACAGAATATATCATCAATAAATCGTACCCACAGGACCACATGTTCGTCAAATTGATGACCATTGTGCAACACCTGTTCCTCCCACCAGCCTCAGTATAAACCTGCGCAGCTGGGAGCGAAACAGGTTCCCATTGCTGTTCCTTGGGTTTGTCTATAAATCTGGTTATCAAAGATGAAAAATTATTCGCCAAACAAATATCCATCATGCTCAATAACATTTCTGTTTGTTGTAAGTATGACAATGATCTAGCTCTCAAAAAATATTGACTAGCTTGAACTCCTAGCTTGTGTGGAATGGAGGTATACCAACTTTCAACATCTAAACTTACTAATAAATATTGTTTCTCCCATGTTATGCCTTCAATTCTAGTTAGAACATCACTAGTATCTCTAATGTATAATGACAGTGACTGCACAAAAGGTCGAGGAAAATAATCCACATATCTAGAGGTATTCTCAAGGGCACTGTCTCTTGAAGACAAAATCGGTCTCCCTGGAGGATTCTTAGAGTCTTTATGCAATTTAGGTAATAAATAAAGTACAGGTATTTTCGGAAAATCACACTTTAAGAAATAATATTCTTCATTAGTGATTAATGTCATCTCTTTTCATTCCCCCAATCTCTCTCAGTAACTATTCTGAGCTTGTATGTAATGCTGCCTGGTAGTAACCTCGTATTGACCACTACCTCTCAATTGTCTTAAACCTTCCTCTAAATACTTGTCAAGGGGCCAGATTATTACATTACCCCCTTTGTCTGATTGTTTTATAACAATGTTTTTCATGTTACTTAACTCCTTAATAGCTTGTATTTGCTCCTTCTTAACATTTTTATGACCAACATTTTTCTTTTTATCTATTCTCTGAAACTCAAGTAACATACATTTCTCAAACGATTCTATAGATCCTTGTGACACCTATGGACAAAACTTTGATTTAGGTTGAAAATTGACAATGGTGTCACACATCAGATCTGTTCTCAATCCTTCCTTGTAAAGACTCTTTACAGGATCATCACTTCACCCATAGTCACCCTCTAACTCTCCCATTGTTTGCAAAACATCCAAATCACTTATTAGTAAATTGGATGGTTCCAGATTCACATTTTCCAATTCTCTGGGTGACTTGGTGGCATACTAATATCTAAGTTTCAATTTTCTTATAAAATGAAATAAATCAATTCTACTTTGAGTATAATCAAAATTAGCCGTAGGGCTAAATGACAAACCTAGTGACAAAACTTCTTCTTGATTTTTTGTGAGAGTTATATCTGATAAATTAACAACTGTCCATTTGTTCCTTGATTGGATGCATTCTGTCCTCGTGTACGCATTCCCATGAAACTTGTGATCTCTCCTTGTTTTCTTACACCTCTTTTGTTTTTGTTTCCTCCTTTTTCTCCTCTTCCTTGACCTCTGTAACCTTGTGCACCTCGGCCCCAATATCGAATTTAATTGGATTGAGCAGTAGTACAATAATGGCAAGAGTATGAGGAAAGATGTTTAAACATATCATTTAAAAATGGCCGACACAGTTTATGTGGGAATATACTCTGTTTGAAATTGTAGTCCTTCTACTATTGTTATGTATTGGTTTGTTAGGGAAGTATTAGAAAAAGGATTATTGTAATAGGTTGATGTTCTAAACTCGTGAACAAGGAGCAGGAGCTCCGAAACGCGTTGAGTTGTTCTGCCGTTTGTAACAATAAAAGAACAGATATATATATATATACATACTAATGGCAGTTGCCCGTAGGTAGTTATAGTTAGGACCATTTGTTCCATAGACAGACTTTGTCGCCGTTTGATGAATCTTCACAAAATTTTCAAAACTTATGCTTCATTTGGTTCAGCTGCTTTGTTGAAAGTTACGGGGTGCTGCATCAAGCAGGGACTGAAAAAAAGAGGGATCCCAAAACACTTTCCCCCCATTCTACATCAATGGGATTGTTCACACTTTTTAACACAACTACAGCCCGAACCACTGAACGGAATTGGACAGAAAGCTAGCTCTTGGTCCGGAAAGCACCATTTTTGTAATTTGGTGTGAACTCCTTCAGTAGTTTTGGAGATATTAGAGTTTAAAATGTGTAGATACCTAGGGACGTGGATCCTCCGCAGACCCAACTGTCCTCATGCTGATATCTGAATGGCTGCCAACACTTCAACAAGGAAGTGTTGGCAGTCATCTTGGGACTTGTCTTCAACTGAGTCCCACAAAAAATATTTTAAAAAAAGAAAAGAGGCTAGGGTAGGGTAACCCTTAGCCCCTAGCCGTGGTCTAGGGGTTCCTCAAGTTCCCCCCTGGGGCTAAAAAGCATTTTTTTTAAATGTTGGCAAAATACGGATCCACAGATTTTCCCGACATAAAAAAAAATAGGGCTGTCTCCCGCCCTTTTTTTGTATTTTGTCCCCATGTGGGCCAGGTCACGGGAGCATTGGGGGATTGAATGAGGAGGGGGCGCACAGGCCCCTTTCCTAAGACTTTTATTAGCCCCGGGGACCACCACCTCCATGGGGCAAAACATTAATTTCTAATGGGGGGAGGCCCATACAGCCTAACGCACAGCCCTGGGAACTGCCACCTCCAGGGCGAAATGTGAAATAAATGCAGGGAGGCCCACGCAGCCCCCACAGCCCCAGGGACCATAACCTCCCTGAGGCAATTGTAATTAATTAACGGGAGGCCATGCAGTGCCACCCGCAGCCCCGGGCCGCTACCTCTCCAAGGCTGAACTAAACTAATGAAGGGGTCTGTCACCTCTCCAGGGCTCTTTAAGGATGGGGGGGACTGCACAGCCCCCCCACCTATATCCAATAATGGCCCAATTCCTGCTTTGTACCGGAGTGCCCACACCCCGGACATAGCTGTTTGCTCTGACTTGACTGGAGATTTGAAAGCAAACACTCTGCTTCCAGCGGGCAAGAGCTGTGAAAGCTGTGGAAGCAGAGGTTTCATCTCTTTCCCTGCTTACAGAGATGCAGGCAAGAAAAGAGATGAAACAATTGCATTTGCAGACAGGGAGCTGCATGTTTAGCAGTTCCCTGTTTTGAAAAGCAATGACGGCTCCCGATGGAGGTGGGGAGCGGGCAGGAACTGCGGAGGCCTTGAGGCTCCCCCTGCAGTCCTAGAAGAGCCTGGAGGAAGTAGTGAGAAAGAGGGAGAGGCAGGCAGCAGGCACACACAAAACTGGGCTGAGCACAAGCAGAAAGCAGTGAGAAGGAAGGAAAGGAGGAGAGTAGGCACTCACAAAACGGAGCTGAGGACAAGGAGAAAGCAATGAGAAAGAGGGAGAGGCAGGCAGCAGACGTGCACAAAACCCGGCAGAGAGCAAGAAGAAAGCAGTGAGAAGAAAGGAAAGGAGGACAGGAGGCATTTACAAAACCGGGCTGAGCACAAGGAAAAAAACTGTGAGAAGGAGAGAGAAGCAGGTATGCACAAAACCAATCTGAGAGCAATGAAAAAGCAGAGAGAAGGAGGGAGAGTCATGCAGCAGGCATGTACAAAACTGGGCTGAGCACAAGCAGAAAGCAGTGAGAAGGAGTGAAAGGAGGACAATAGGAACTTACAAAACCAAGCTGAGAACCAGGAGAAAGCAGTGAGAAGGAGGAAAAAGCAAGCAACAGGCACGTACAAAACCAGGCTGAGAGCAAGCAGAAAGCAGTGACAAGGAGGGAAAGGCAGGCAGCAGGCACTCGCAAAACGGGACAGAGAGCGAAGAGAAAGTAGTGAGAGGGAAGGAATGGCAGGCAGCAGGCATGGACACAACCGGGCCAAGCTCAAGCAGAAATCAGTGAAAAGGAGGGGGAGGCAGGCATGCATAAAACCTGGCTGATCGCAAGCAGAAAGCAGTGGAAAGGAGGGAAAGGATGACAGCAGACACAAACAAAACCGGGCTTAGTGCATTCTGAAAGCAATGAGGAGAGAAAGGCAAGGAGCAGTCATGCACAAAACCTGGCTGAGCGCAAAAGAAAACAATGAGAAGGAGGGAGAGGCAGGCGGCAGGCACACAAAAAACTAGGCTGAGTGCAAGCAGAAAGCAGTGAGAAGGAGGGAAAGGAGAGCAGCAGGCATGCACAAATCCAGGCTGAGAGCAAGGAGAAAGCAGTGGAAAGGAGGGAAAAGAGTGCAGGAGGTACACACAAACCCAGGCTGAGAGAAAGCGGAAAACAGTGAGAAGGACGGAGAGGCAGGCAGCAGGCATGCACAAAACTGAGCTGATAGCAAGGAGAAAGCAGTGAGAAAGAGTGAGAGTCAAGGAACAGTCATGCACAAAACTGGTCTGACACCAAGGAGAAAGCAGTGAGAACGAGTAAGAGTCAAGGACCAGGCATGCATAAGACTGGGCTAAGCGCAAACGGAAAGCAATGAGAAGGAGAGAGAGAGGGAGGCATGCAGAGAACCAGACTGAGGACAAGGAGAAAGCAGTGAGACGGAGAGAAATGAGGACAGCAGGGAGGCACAAAATCAGTCTGGGCACAAGAAGAAAGCTGTGAGAAGGAGGTAGAGGCAGGCACACACAAAAACTCGGCTGAGCACCAGGAAAAAGCTGTGAGAAGGAGGGAGACGGAGGCAGCAGGCGTGCATAAAATTGGGCTTAGAGCAAGGAGAAAGCAGTGAGAAGGAGGAAGAGGCAGACAGCAGGTACACAGAAAACCAGGCTGAGCACAAGTAGAAAGCAGTGAGGAGGAGGGAAGAGAAGGCACCAGGAACACACAAAACCAGGATGAGCATAAGCAGAAAGCAGTGAGAAGGAGAGAGATGCAGACACACACAAAAACTGGGCTGAGCGCAAGGAAGAAGCAGTGAGAAGGAGGGAAAGGCAGGCAGTAGGCACACACAAAACAGGGTTGAGCGCAAGCAGAAAACAGTGAGTTGGTGGGAAAGGAGGGCATCAGGCACACACAAAACAGGACTGAGCGCAAGCAGAAAGCAGTGAGGAAGAGGGAGAGGCAGGCAGCAGGCACGGACAAAACTGGGCTGAGTGCAAAGACAAAGCAGTGAGAAGGAGAGAAAGCAGGGCAGCAAGTGAATGCATCATTGATCTATTCAAGCACAATCTAAAACTGACTGTGATTAGTGGGTGCTTTCTAGTTCTCTCCTGGTGAAAACAGAGTCCATGGCTCTCCTTTTGATTGCTATGACAATGCAAATCTACAAATCACCTGCTACCTTCGCCTGTCTCGACCTGCTCTGCCCATCTTAGTAGCATTCAAAGGTCTTCCTTCTTTTTGCCAGGATGATGGAGAGCATAACAGGCACCACTCCCAGCGCGTTACCTGCTGATTTTGTTGAGGAGTTATTGATTCTGAGGAATATGAGGACATCTCCACCAAACAAAGATGCCCTTACTTCATAACGTTAAGAGGAAGGACCCTTGTTTGGTGTAGATTTACCTCTTTGTAGTTTTGTTGTCTTCTGAATAGTAGGAGTCACGTTATCCCATATTTCTGGAAAAGGTGCACAAGGAACAATCATATTGCCAAAATGCACACAAGGTCACTATTGACAGTTCCTTGTACTGCGGTACGCAGCTATAGTGTAGAATATGTACTGGACATTTACCCAAAGAGGCAGAAAGAACTCCGCTTGGATATATATATTTTGTGCAAAACTGTGGACTCTTGTTGTATAAAAGGGCAGGTGAGGTTCCTTTGTGGCCAAGTCACTCACACATCTACTGACACACCCACACAGACACTCACACATCCACTCACAGATCCACTCAGACACTCATGCACCCTCTCATAGACCCACTTAGACACTCATTCACCCACTCACAGACCCACTCAGACATTCAAACATCCACTCACAGACCCTGTCAGACATTCATGTACCCACTCACAGAACCACTTACGCTCACACACCCACTCACAGACCAACTCAGAGACTCATACACTCTCTCACAGACACACTCAGAAACCCATGCTCACTCACAGGTGCACTCAGAGACTCATGCACTCACTCAGAGAGTCACACACCCACTCTCAGACCCACTAAGAGATTCATGCACTCACTCAGAGTGCCACTTAGACACTGATGTACCCTCTCACAGACCCATTCAGACATTCACACACCCACTCACAGACCCACTCACACATGCATGCACTCACTCACAGACCCACTTAGGCTCGTGCACCCACTCACAGACCCACTCAGACACTCACGCACCAACTAACAGACCCACTCAGACACTCATGCACCCACTTACAGACCCACTCAGAGTCTCACGTACCCACTTACAGACCTACTCAGACACTCACGGACCCACTCACAGACCTACCCAGACAGTCACACACCCAGTGACAGACCCACTCAGACACTTTTGCACCCATTCACAGACCGACTGAGATACTTATACACACACTCACTGTCAAAAGTTAGCGATTACAGTTAGGCAATACATTTCAGAAAACCTTAGAAATTCACTTTAAAAAAACACTGGTTACAGAGATGTTATGGTTAGGAAACACAATTTTATAATCCATAGAAATTTCCTGAGAAAAACATGTTACAGGGACGTTAGAGTTAGGCTCACATGTCACTCGTACAAAACCAGTGAAATTCAGATGTTATATTTGCCTGAGCTAACTATAACGTATGCCCCAGCATTTACTGCCCATTTAGTAATTTCTGCACAAGACAACCTAGTAGCTGCAGTTACTACGAAGATGGTTGTGCTACCTTTGGCCTGATTCACAGAGGTGAACTTATACTCCTGTGTAAGTGTACGTTTGTTTTGGAATTCACAAAACTGCAATATAATAGTAAGTTTACCAGTGTGGAGACTCTGCAGTGTCGGGACGGAGAACTCTGCACATAAAAAGATACAATGGGCCAGATGTAGGTAGCGTTTTGTATGGGGCAAACTGCGAAAATCGCAGTTTGCGCCATGCAAAGCGTGCATCGCGATGCTCATTCCCATATTCCGAGTCGGTACCGACTCGCAAAATGGGAATGCGACTCGCAAATAGGAAGGGGTGTCCCCTTCCTATTTGCGACTTGCACTGCGATGCTAAATTGCTTTGTGACCGCAAACGCGGTCACAAAGCAATTCGCAGTTACCACCAGTGTCACACTGGTGGTAACCCATTCGCAAAAGGGAAGGGGTCCCCATGGAACCCCTTACCCTTTGTGAATGTTGCCATAAATGTTTTTTCAGAGCAGGCAGTGGTCCAATGGACCACTGCCTACTCTGAAAATACGAAACCAAATGGTATCGTTATTTTTTTCGATTGCAACTCGTTTTCCTTTAAGGAAAACGGGCTGCAATACAAAAAAAAACAGCTTTATTTAAAAAGCAGTCACAGACATGGAGGTCTGCTGTCTCCAGCAGGCCACCATCCCTGTGAGTGCAGGAAATCGCAATGGGGTTGCAAAATGTGACCCACCTCATTAATATTAATGAGGTTGATCTTTGCGACCCCATTGCGATTCGCAGACGGTGTCTGAGATACCATTCTGCATCCGATTTTGCAATTCAGAAATTAATGGCACTGACTCGCAATTTCCGAATCACAAAATCGGACATTGCTACATCTGGCCCAATATTCCTGTCTTTTTATGTGCAGCGTTCTCCGCCCAGACTGGCCAGTTTCCATGTTAACTTACTATTAAAATGCAGTCTTGTCAGTGCTTTAAATGGGCAGGTACTCTCCAGTGCTGAGTACCTGCACTTTTTTTAATTTGAAAGGGAGTGCGCCTGCGCTTTTCAGCGCTGCTACAACACAGTCAATGGAGAGTACCAACACGTGCAGGTACTCTAAAGAGTACCTCCACTTTTATATTTCCATTTAAAACACTGAGTTTTGTGAATTTTAAAACAAACATAAACTTGGACAGAAGTGTAGGTTTACCTTTGTGACTCAAGCGTCTTGTGTTTACTGAGGCATGTGCACATAGCTGTTTTGTTAAAATGCAACTTATGTCTTCATTGACCATTCTGTCAGACACTTAACAGTAGACATAGGCTTTGGAGTGATATTCGTGGGAGGAGGATTCCATAGCCCATGCATGTGCAGCCTTCTCTTTAACTGCATATATGTGCACTCTCTGCTAGCATCCCTCTACCGTACATGCACAACCTCACCATATATATCCTTACTGCGGGTGCAGGGGTTGTGTTGTGATACATGCCCCAGCATATGCATCTTGTTAACAACAGGTCAAAGATGTGACTTAATACCCACTGATCAAAGTTGTACACACTATTCATTACCCAACTATGGTATTAATTCTGCCTGAAAAGCATTGAATCAAATGTCCTACGAGTTAAATTAAGTATCTCGTTTAAATCTTTCTGTGAAATATATTAAAGCTCATTAATCCAATACTCTAACAAATTTTTCTAATTGTAAAGTGCAGTCACAAATTCTAGGGGGGTCTAGCAATTACTGCTGAAAGCAACTGACTCAAGCTCACACTATGTTCTGATTTTCCCCTACTGGCTCGAAATTATTTGGTTTACTTTCATGTGGTTATTTTTTATTGTGGGCGGCACTGGTTAAGAAAATGACTATTTCCTCTAAGGTAATAACATATCTTTGGTCGGGGCCATGCAGCACTGTTTTAGTTTAAGCTCACATTTATATGCGTATTCGAAAAACAAGTTATTATTTTGCATGACACAGTATGTTATTTGTAAATACTAAAAACATGCGTGGTAAAATATAAGATAAAACCTCAATCAGCAGTCAAGGATAGCAGCAAAGTTGATCTACACAGAATCCCCGGGGGCTGTACAGACCAGCTTAAATAAAATCATAAAAGCACCACCAGATCAATTAGGTTGACAACTTTATCCCAAGATTTTGAGTACAACACATTCAATAAATGTTTTTCACAATATAATGCAATCCCGTTGGATCGACCTTGGAGAGTTATAAAATAAGCAGTTTCAACAGCAAATATCAAGTGCGAATTCGGCATAGGTTTCAAATAATACTCTCTATATTCAGTCAATCCAGGACAGTAGCAGCTCTGCGTTCAACAGCAAAAATTTCTAAATTGAGATATATAATATTCCCAGAACCTCAAAGAGCTTTTAGACCCTCACAAAGATCTCACTCTTACAAATGCACCTCAGGTCCTGTTGCTGAAAGAAGCATAACTGAATCTCTATAACATGTTTGCCCACTGTTTTTTTGCAATGCTGCTATTTTCTCCGATTAACTCCAACCTGTTTGGATAATTTCTTTGAAACTCTAAGGCTTACTGTGCGCATTTTCCCTATTTGACTGCTTTAGTAAACATTTCCATTCATTAGGTGACAGATCGCAATAGTATAACATTAATAGATTGATGCTTTCACCAAACGATAGTCCATACATAGAGTCTTACATGGAAACAATGATTGGTTAAGAATCTAGCCCCCTCAGAGCAACCTCTCAAGAACTGCGCATACCCATAGATTGTCTACATGTACACAGTCCAGAAGATCTGTCCTAACTTGAGGACACACGAACAAGCACACTAATTGAGACCTTCGTGGATGAGGGGGTTCCCAAGAAGAGCACAATACTCACTAGCTTCCTCCATGCTCAGCACATGAAAACATTTCTGAACACACTCAAAATAAACACACACACTCTCTCTCTCCTGCCAGATGCCCTCTGTACAACCTCATCACAATAATTCACTTATTGTGAATTCAACACCAGCGCCATGAGTCACTCGTTGCAAATTCAGTTTCGGAGGAAGGTCGCAAGCCTGCCCCACTTCTGCAGCATCCACCCCTCTGGGACAACGCACAATATATACACTGCCTGAGCAAACACACTTACAGGGTAGAAAGAAGGTTGCAAGGTGTCTGCTCCAGTGTTCAAAAAGATCACTTGCAACCATACTCAATGAGGACCACCAACAGGGTCAAGATTTTATTAACTGGGAAATGCTGTACTGCACTAAAAGATCTAAGACAAGATAATGTTATCCATGTTCCTTGGGTCCTTCTTGACTCTTCGCAAATATGTCTGAGCCAGAAGTATTTATACTGACTTTGTCTTCCATATCATCTCAAATCCTACCTACTAGAATCTAAGTTTGCCACTTCTCTAACCCATGTTTCCCATCCGAACTACCTATTTACCATGACAATGACACACCCTTCTAGTGGCATTGTCAGCTGAACCCAGTCAAACACAGTCGAGGTTCTGGTGCTGAAAAGACCTACCTAAATCTCTACTGCATAGGTTTGCATAGCACCACATAACCTCCAATAATACATTTTTTACCACTGAACTCCTTATTTCTAAGATGGTTTGCCACCTGAAATGTAATTTTTAAGTAATACATATTTTTCCTGTGTGCTGAATGAAAGCCTACTTCCATAAAGGTACTATATCTTAGGGCCTCATTACGAGTTTGGCAGTCCGACTGTTGGACCGCCAATACGGAGGTCTCCAGACCGCCGTATTATGATGTTCCTGCAGGGCTGGTAGGACAGTCAGTGTGGCGGCATTGGCTTCGGATGCAAAAGAGAGCCAAGGCCAATGCCAGCTGCACTGATTGTGCTGACAAGGGGGCCTCGGCACTGCGCATGACACAGGGATGGCCAGTGGAGGGAGGGCCCCCCTGTGGCCCTATCTTTGTCTTTACACCAGCCTTTTCATGGTGAGGTCCCATTCATGAAAAGGCCAGCAGAAAGATCAGTTGTGATAAACGCAGCAGTGCTACCATCAACAATGTTCTGCTTGAACACAGCTTTCACCACTGCCAATGCATCAGGATCCACAATCCTGGTGGTGGCAGCGGTCTTGTGGGGTTCTGACTGCCAGCATCGTAACCTGGCGTTTAGACCGCCCAGGTTATGGCGGTAGGACCGCCACTGCGCATACAGCGCTCTTAGGAACACTGTACTCGTAATAAGGCCCTTAGTTTGGAATCCTGACTTCTTATGAAAAAGCAGCTTTTACAGATAGAGCTATTTCAAGGTCTTATAACCTCACAAAAATTCAATGACTGTACAAAAAGTCTTCCTCTAACACTACGGGCAGAACTATGAAGGTCTGGTTCCAAACGACTCCACAACATAGACTTTGTTCCCCATTTTATCCAATGTACTCTCTCGACTTCAACCAACTTGTGGTCACATTTCAGAGACGTTAGGTTTATTGGAACCTGGATTTCTTCCCTGCATGTAATTTCACTGTGGACTAGTTAAGTTATGTAAATTCACAGACACCCTAAGTGACAGAGGACACAAAGAAGGAGAACAAGAATTAGTGCCAAAACTGGCCAATTCGGAGAACCTTCCCCAGTACTATTGACAGGCCACAGACTCAGCAACAACGCATAGAAAGGGCTGAAGACAGATTTCGACAGGGAGACTTGCATAAATCAAAACACACATTTGTGTCACGGGAGGGAGAGAAGTCAGGAACACACTGTCCATGAAGTACCCACAAGACACACTTCTTGCTAATCCCTCTCTGCATTTCTCTCTCTTTCTCTCACACACATGCACACAAACTCCCTATCTCTCTTTAGAGCGCTGCAGCCCAATGACTCACAGACTGCGGACTCCAGTTCAGAAGGTCTCAAAGGCCACCCCACAGTTCAGAGTACTCACCACTGGGCCGACAGAGTACACTCCCAAACCACACGCCGCAGTGGCAGACATTGGGGCATGCATGGACCACCGACAACGTTCTCCGATACACATGAGTTTATCAGGTGGCTGAGAGACCGTCACCATCCGTGCCAAAACCGGGGTACGGTGGGTTTTAGTAGTTCAGTGCTTTAAATTGAAAAATAGAAGTGCAGGTAATCTGTATCAGAGTACCTGCTTGTTTCTGAGAAGTGCCGGTACTCTCCAATTAAAAGTATTACGTTTTTCTTGAGATGCGCCGGTACTCTCCCTCTCAAAATAAAAAAGTGCCGGTACTCAGTACCGGAGAGTACCGGTCCATTTAAAGCACTGGTAAGTGTATCACTAAACTCTTAATGCAATCTAAGTTTGTGAATTTTTATCTAGGCCTTTCACTTTTTGAGAAAACCACTGTGCAAAAAAACACTGGCAGAAGACAAATACATGTTTAGCAGAAAATGCTGAGTTGGTGAAATTTACTCGCATGTAATAAAGAGGTACAGTGCTAGCTAGCTGTGCAATAACAACAGTACATTGTTACAGTTGGTAAGCTATTTAAATAATTTTGGAGCACTCTATCGCACCTGTGATTGAATCAATGTTAAACAAAAGGAAGTATTCCAAAGTCGTAGACTGGCGACCAGAAAGGCTGTGTGCGTGCTTTTGTGTGAATGGGCTGTGAAGGGGGGTCTTTTCTGCCTGCGTGCATGCGCCTAAAAGTGCGTGCGTGGCGCGTGTCTATGCTTGTCTACATTGATGTGTGTTCGTGCGTTTGTGGTGGCTCGTTTCCTACCCCGAGAAAACCGTTGGCATACATGGATTTATCACTTAGTGTATTAACTTCAGCGCTGCCTTACCTCACCCCTCCCAGTCTTGCCAAGGCCTCAGACGTTAGGCCTCCGGGGATTTTTAGTGAGATGTGGATTTGTTTTTCCCTTCCTCTTTTTCCTACCTCAGCAGGGACGGGTCTTGGGTTCTGGTTTCTCGGTTTAATTGCTGCAGCTGTGCTATCGGGCCTTGCCAGCTGTGCCGACTGCATTCTAGCTTTTGACTTGAAAAATGAAGAGGGCAAATTGGTTCGTGTAACATATTGCCGTAATCTACTTTTAAAGCACTATGGGTCTAGTTTCAAAGCCCTGGTAAAGTCATAAAGTCGTTAATAGATTTCTCATGGCAAATGTTGAACTGAGGGCTGCGCTGGAAAGGTTCAAATAGTTTGGATTTTTATGGGTATTAGATTACCTGAGGTGCAACGTTTTTTCCTCTCTGGGATTTCTGAAAGCTGAACGGAACCTGTGTTTTTTCCCTGTTTTCTGTCATAACTTGCAGAAGAATCTTATGAACAACTTCTCTCTCTCTCTGCCAGCTAGTATGTTTCTTTCAGTACTGCTTCATTCCGTTGCTTGGTATCCCACAGTGCTTGCACTGGAAATAAACGTCCAGGTACCAGTATCCTAGAGTGCCTATTTACAGTGAGAAGTGCTTGTCTCTCCCATTAACCCGTTGGCACCCCCGCCGAGGAGTACTGGCGCCCCTCGTGAAAAAAAATGAAAAAATGCAGGTAGTCAGCACCTGAGAAACCTTCCGAATTAAAACACGCTTTTAGATTGTTTTGAAAGGAGTGTAGCAGTGTCTATTTCAGTTGCCATAACTTTTAAATCAATAAAAAGGAAAATCAAAGTACCGCCAGTTTTGTAAAGGGAAACTTGCAATAGTCACTAGTTCTTTGGTCACACAATGACTTTCTGAGATTGTTATATTCTGCCATCAAATACCAGCATGCCTGGTAACAAAACCATTGAGTTATTCATATGCCATGGAATGTCTGAAACGGATTACGTTGTGGGGGGTCTTTTCTTGCTGTAACCTTAATTTGTTGTTCCGCTAGAGAGATCTTTGAAGTTCAGTCAGCTCCTTCTAAGTCATGCTTCCCTCGAAATCCTTCAAGTCCTATGGTTAGAGGTGACTGTTTTGCCCACATTTACTCTTGCCCCACACTTTATTTTTTTAACCACACATGCAGGTTATATCTGATTAAGGCGATTGATCAAATAATTAATCACTACTACTTATTATGTATAATTCTTCATAAATATATGTTAGGTCTTGCTAGTTCCATGTTCTCCAAAAATGCATAATACAAATAAATGCACATGTGCATACATGCAGGGTCTTTTGATCCGTTTTCATTTGTTGCTCACTTCAGTCATTCTCATTTCACTCCTGCCCACCACAGAATGGAGCAATGGATCAGTCCCTTGGCTCTCACCACTGTGAGAGATGGCATTTTGCTTGAGTACATGTTCACCTAGCAAGTATTCTAATGCCAGCGCTGGAAAATCAGTCTCAGTTTTTCTACTTTCATTTCATGTTTTTTCTTTATTTTGCGATGGGTCGTTTTTAGTCATTTTATTTGCATGCATATTAACACCACCTTTAGTTTGTGTCATTTTTATTTTTTATTACATTGACAATTGTAATCCCAATCACACATGTTTGCAAAAGGAAAAGCATTGGATGCTTGCCAAGGTAGTGTTTCTTGGCTTTGTCATTGCATATTTTGTTTTATTAAATACTGTGATTTTAATGTATTATTTATCCGCCTCCTGACCAGGCACTATAAATGAGTTGTGTGCATTGGATGTAACCTTAAGGATATCTGCAAAGTTAGATTGTTAAGCACTGTTTTGGCCAGCCTTTCTGGTTTTTTTGTACAGAGCAGTCCCAGTACGATTATTGAGCATTTATTGGTTATGTTAAGTATTTGTTAGTGCACCTAAGTGACTTCAGGGGGCAGCAGGGAGCTTTAAAAATAACATAATAAAATATTTTAGAACAGGAGCATTTCAAACGTGAGGCATTGTACATAAGTCTGTGTGGTGTGTTGGCTATAATTTAGACTACAATACTCAAACCAAAGGGAGTAAACGGAACACTAAGACATGTATTTGGGCCATTCAGTACTAGATGGTATATTGCACACTTTTTTCAACATCCTGAATCCTTTTTTCAAACAAAATAATAGCCACAAAATGCAGAACTGAGTATTTCCATTTATCTCTTATCTCGACTGCATAACTGTAATCATTTGGCCAATACTGCAGGTGTTGACTTTCTTTTGATCCCTACTGATTGTAGAGCCTTAAACCTCAGCATGATCTTGAATTCCAGAATGTGATTGGAGTTCTTTATCTTCACCACCATCTGATTGCAGCTCTTAAACGTATACAAATTGCCCAACATTATATGTTCCATGTAGCTATGCCCAAACTCATCATACCAGTCATGATCATAATCAACACCTTTGATAGTTTTTTAGTTGGCCTACTCGCATGCCGTCTTTGGGAAGAGCGTTAGACTTTTGCAACACAAAACCCCTTCAACTGACCTACATTAAAATCACAGTGTGGCCTAGCTTACCACCAAATACCGAAACTACTATCCTTGGTCTTTAAAATAGACCATGTTACTACTGTGGTATGGCCTCCCCTTTACAAGTCCTAGCCCCAGAAACTCATCTTTGCAATCTGTGTTCCTCTAAGGAGGACCTCCTTTCTACCACTAAACCAGCCTGTGCCAAGCTGAGATTCCAGACCTTCAGCCTACTGACCCTGCACACTGGCCTGTATGCTGTTACCTCTCTCCTATCATATATGATGTTCTTGCAAACCCACCTGTCGATAAACCACTATCTACCTCTTATACATTGCCTCAGTGAAATCAAAGACCCAATCAACTGTTTTGTAATGTGTAATATTTGGATATGTAATATAATCACTGTATGTACTATCAAACTTTTGTTAGGGCCATATGTATGAACACATTTTCCCATAGACATAGAATGGGTAAAAACCTTTTGGATACATCTGGCCCTTAGTCCTGCATTGCCGATACTGCTCTTTTGCCGCATGTTTCTATGTAGAGCTTTTCTAAAAACAAATCAAATACATTTCAGTCTTCAAAGGAACTGATAAAGGTTAAAAGTCTACCATCAACTTTTATTTTCTCTTGTCTAAAACAATCATTGGGCATTATTTAGCATTTGGCGGATGACATACGCCATCAAAACTTCACAGATATCCTCTATGCCATATAGTGCGTGCCATAGACCATGATGCGCTTGTAATACATCCGTCATGTTTGGAATGGAGAGTCCACTTACCTCTAAATAAGGCCCATAATATTAACTAAGAAAGGTTTCATTTAAAGTTCTTTCTTTCAGAAGGGAAGAAATGAGCTTGATAGATGTACTAATGCCTTTTGTAACTTGATTACTAACAGAGCATCATCTGCGCAAGAAGGATCAGAGTTAGGGAGCCTGCAATCCTTGCAATATAATACTCTAAAAGTCTTAGTACTGAAAGAGTTTCTGAATGAGACTTGCCAAACTCTGCTTGAAACTTTTGTGGATATTATGCACATTGGAGTGAGGCAGTGCATGTATTTCATTCAGTAGTTGATTCTGTAGAATTACCTTTTTGGGCTCTAGAATGACAATCCTCTGTGAAAACTCTTGGAGAAAGGTGGAGTCCATTCAAGGATTCCATCACCAAAGCCTCATGGCGATTCTGCCTGCAGCCTTAGCACCACGTCTTTCTTTGATTATACAAACTCAGTTGAGGTCTGTGGCATTGACTCTACTTTCCTGCTGTTGACAGGGCCCATTAACACCCTGAAACACCAAAGTTGACATCATGATACAAAAGGGTGCGGTTCCATCACATCTGAGTAGAGAGCTAGTGCTATTAGGGAAATGTCCATTGTATCTACGTACAGGTTAGAATGTGAAAATAATCATCCCTATTGCAAAAAAGTGCGTCAAACACAGATCTACTTTCTTGCATCCTTAACTAGGCGGCTAGAGGACTAAAATAGAGGACATGCATATATAAACACATTTTCAGCTCCTCCTTTTCTACAGAGCACTTGGGCCTGAGTGCTTTTTACAGCGATACATTTATGCATTGCTACCTTCCTCAGAGAAATGTGTGGAATAGCAGAAGATCTTAATATATAGAAATGTAGTGAACCCAAAAGAATTCTAAATATCTGTATGACTATCAAAAGTATTTGCAACTGCCACAACACTTGGGAATCGGCCGCCATACACCCCAGGAAGCAAACAAGGAAGGAAGGAAAGAGAAAAAAACATTAAAAGCAACTTTAAAGGGCCGGATGCATGTTGCAGATATATTTTTCTAGTGAATTATGAAGGAAAAACTTACATTTATTAAAGACATGGAAACGAGTATTATGCATTCTCTTGTCTTGCCTTATTGAATGACAGTAGCATTGAAAGTAAACATACCTACATATCCCGTGAGACCAAGGAACAGCAGGCCAATGGGAATGAAAGACAGCAGTAACATGGTGCACCAATCAAGAACAAGGTGCATCCTAATACACCTAATGACTGCAAGCAGCCATCTTCTCTTGTGCGAGAAGTTATGAATAAGTAGTGAACAGAGGGGCTATGCATAAAAACAATGGAAATACCTAAGACCAAAGTAAAAGCATCTTGACCATAGTCTATCCAATAATGTCCAGATTGCAGAAAAGGAATAGAGGAAGGGCAGGCCCCTGGAAGATCTTATAACTTCCGGAGGATCACTGAACAAAGATTTGAGGCGGGCCAGGAACTTCAGAAGTGGAAGGAGTTGTTTGAATAGATGAGACTCTTAGGGAGGGAAAACACAGAAATAATGCAGTGTTGCGGCGGGCTAATACTCACCTCTGTGTCTTTAGTAAAATTAAAGGTTTCCTTCATAATTTACTGGGAAAATCTATTTTTTATGGTAAGATCAGAGACTCATAATATGCTTGCTCAAAGCATATTAACTACTGCAGAGATACAGTATTGACAGGTTTACAATGGAAAGTGTGAAATGTAAAATAATTAGACCAGTCAGTTAATCTCAGAATAGCCTCTAAACGGGAACCCGCCCTAAAGGCTTGGAAGCTATGGCACCACAAAAAGAGTGCACCACAAAAATGGAGGCATCAATACCAGCAAGGGATATAATCCATTTAACTCAGCTGGCAAGAGTGGGAAAGGTTTCGGGTCTATGGATTTTTCTGAAGAATATTAGTAATTGGGTGTCAGAGGATGTTCTGAGAGGGATGCTTTTTTGTGAGTAAATTTTGAGACAATTCCCCAACATTACTTGGGTTGATTGGGTAAATGAGGGTAAAAAACAGAAGTCAGGCTAGTTTTTGTACATTTTCTGATGTTGAAGAGAATACCTGTGGGAGTGAAGTGATAAGCTTAAATATCTAGTGCTTTTACATCAGCTAGGCGTTTGATGAAAATTAATCTCAATAACATTGTCATCTTGGTGGAAAGCATTTTTCAGGGAGAGAGAAACATTTTCAGGCCAAGAAAAGGAATAGCTGCAAAATAACATGGATGTCCCATAACTCACTGTACTTTTGAATAGGAGGATTACAACATTTTACTCCCTTTAACAGAGGACAAAGGAGATGATGTTCTCCAACAGGTTTTCCATTGACATCTGGATGGCCATGATGATTGCAGAACGATAGATATTTTCCATTTGTTAAATTTTGCCAGCGGCAGTTTGAGATAGTAAAACATTGCTAATAGGGTGATGTCCGCTGAAATGGAACCAATAGATTTTCCCACACACCAGCTCGACGAAACAGACCAGGCTGATTTTTAAGCTTTGGTTATACCTGGGGCCCAGGATTTGCTGATATAGTCAAAATGCTTGGAGAAGTTTGGGCAGATAGGGAAAGACTGTTGTTCAGAATTAGATTGTGGTTGTGGCCCTCCGGATTGAGGAGGTCAGGAAAGGAGGGTAGGAAAATAGGGAATTCTATTGCAAGCTCTAGGAGGGGAGGGTACATACCTATGATTGCCAGAAGGGGACAACTAGTACTGGGATGGCATTCTGAATACAGACTTGGGTCAGGGCTCTGTTGATCACGAGGAAGGGGGAAGGCATAGTTGGTTGACTGGGACAAATCCTGAAGAAAAGCATATGTGACTAATGCTAAAGTATCCAGATGCCAGCTGAAGAGCTGATGAAGATGAGAGTTTAATCAGGACACAAAGAGGTCTATCTGAAAAGGTCCCCATTTGTGATATAGTACATCGAAAACTGAGGGATGGAGTTTCCAATCATTGTAACATTGAAGATAAGGAGAGTACCAGTCTGCTACTGTGTTGAGATCCCTTGGTAAATATTCTGCACGAACAGAGAGGTTGTGAAGGAAGCAAAACTCTTAGAAGTTTTTGACTAGTTCTGTAGAAGTTTTTACCTGGTGCTGCCAAGGTGGTTTATGTATTTCACTGTTGAAAGATTGTCCACCCGAAGAATGATGGAACATTGAACTCTGTCTTTTGTGAAGTTTTTGATCACAAAGGAGCCTGCAAGCATCTCTAAACTGTGGATATGCAATGAGGACTCCTATGGAGCCCATATACCCTCAGACAAAATTTGACATACCGGGCACCCCATCCTGTCAGGCTTGCATCGGATTCCAATACAAGATCTGTGGCTGAAGCAAAGATAGTCCTGCCATTCTAGATGTCTAAATAGTCTATTCACTATTGAAGCTCTAGTTGGGATTTGTGGTCTAGGGGAATGGAGTCGAAATAAGCGAGTTCTATGCATAGGTGGCAAATTTTCAGTCTCTGGAGAGCTCACTAATAAAGCAGCCCCAAACAATTGGCCTGAATTGATGAGGAAAGGAGACTGACAAACACTGCAAGAGATCTGATGGAGATGGTAGAAAACTGTATGGCGTGGGCAAATTCTGATTGTATTGCTTATACCTTGGATTGGGGTAAGTGGATAGTTGCATCTGTTAAGATTCTGAGTAAACCTAGGAATTCCATGTGATTGGCTGGGGTTAAGACTGATTTTCTTTATTTATGAAGAAACCAAGGTCTGAAAGGAGAGAGCAGGTATTGTGACTTTGGGCATGAAGTGCTTGAAGATTGTGACACATTAGAAGGCTCTCATCCAGACAGATAATTAATCTGGTACCCTGAGCCCTGAGGTGGGACACAACTGGTTTCATTAGTTTGATAAAGCACCATGGTGTGAAGTAAAGTCCAAAAGGAAGAGAACTAATAGGTTTTGCCCTGACATTGAAATTGAATGGCCCAACCAGGGAATGGTGAGGTATGCATCCTGCAGATCCAAACATACCATCCAGTCGTTTTGTAGTAAAGCATCTCTGAGATGTAAAGTGGTCTCCATTTTGAAATGGCGATACATGATAAACTGGTTGAAGTGTTTTGGTTTACGACTGTTCTCATTTTCTTGTTTTTCTTTTGAACTAAGAAAGGTGAGATTAAGAAACCTGTAGGATGAGGGTAAGAGAGTTGGATGGCTTGTTTGTATGAGAGTGTGAGGATTTCATGGGAAGTTAATGTTGACATTTCGATTAAGAATTTTAGAGGAGGAGGGAAACAAGTTTGAAAAGGAATTTCATAAAGTTCTATAGAATAACTCTGAATGGTGTTTAATACCCAAAAGTTGGGAGTGATAGACTGCCATTTGTTCAGGAATAACCTTAATTGACGCCTTACTTTAAGTGGGCCAGAAGGAAAACTTGCTTGCTGGGTATTATGTCCAAAGACTTCTTTGGCGCATCCGTGATAACTTCTTGACCTTTGAGAATAGAATTGCGGCCAGGATTCTTGAAAATTGGAATTATAGGAGCCTCTGTATCCTTGATTTCTGAGGGGTTGGCGGCCAGTAAAGTGACTCCTTCCTCCTTGGCCCCTGGCAAAAAACCTGGTTGGAAAACACCTTTTTAAGGGATTGTTGCGCCTTTTCTAAGGAGGCGAAGCTGGTGACATTTTCTGAGCTCCTTGCTGAAGGAATTCCCAAATAGTGCTCCAGTGCCTTGATGCCAGGGTCCATCAGGGCAAGATTTGCCAACTTAGAATCTAGTTTGAGCAACAAAACCTTGCCTCTTTCATGGGTAATTGCATAATTGGCATGTCCCAGAAGACAGAATGTTCTCTGTATCCACATAGATAACTCTTAATCATCAATGAAGAATTAACCAATCTGACCGTTTCAGTGATATCAAAACATATGTGATAATGGACAAATGATGTCTAGCATTTTATCCTGGCAGGTAGACCGGGCTTTGTCGACTCATTCAGAAGGATCCTTGCTGAATTTGGTAAAAAAGGTTAACATATTGGGATCTATGGTTGGAGTGGCGGCAATCTGAAAAGGACGGGAAGGTCTGGGGCATTCAGACTTGAGTTTTGCTCTTGTTTGCTTGTCTAGGGGTAAATGTAGTTTGGCAGCAATGTATTCCCCTGCATGGTTTGATGGGAGCCACTCCATGGAGTTGGGGTAGTGAATTAATTTGGGATCAAACATGGGTTGACCTTTGGCATATAATAGTGTTTTAGAATAAAAGGGATCTTGAGAGGAGGAGGGCAGTTTCACGTTCTTTTCTTTCAAGCCAGACCTGGAATCAGTTATCCACCCCATTAGGGTCATTATCAGCATTGGGGTCCCCCATGTCATCATCTGTATCCTGGATATTGGATATAACAATCTTTTGAGAACAATTACCTAAATGTTTTGATTAATTTTTGTGTTTAGTGGCAGAAATATTTTCCTTCTTAAAAGGAGGCCTTGGAGGGACTTTGTCCTCAAACCCATGTGAGGAAGCCTCACCATTTGATAGTGCAGTGTTATTCTCAGATGTGCTCATGTTGAAACTAAGTTGATGAAAGGACCTCCATGGCCTTACGCTTTCTGCTTTCCCCCACAGATAGGGCCAAATTAGACTGGGACATTAAATTTAGAACAGTATTTTCAAATGTTTTTGTTAGTTTGGTCATGGAAGCCGAAACAGTTTGGCTACAGAGGACTGAATAAAGTAATTTCAGTTATTTTCAAAATCCCCTTCATTATCATTATTATATTCCAAAAATTAAGAGTTGCCCATTTCCATTATGAAGGAAAAGGAGCAAACGAGTCAAAATATTTAGTAAGTAAGGGGTTACCATTAGCTAAGATACAGGCCAGAAGATTGCCTCACAGAGGGAGGAAATAGCGTAGTGTTGAGTTTGAGGTAAAGACGGGGCCGGGAGCAAGGTTGTGCCACCCCAGTGCATGCCAGAAACTTGGCCAGTGTGAGAAGAACAGGCTTGGCCAAGACACTCAGAAAGAAAGGCTCTTCGGCCGAAGAGTTGGCAAAAAGAACACGGTGGCTGAGGAGTGGAGGCGGCAGTGAGGCAAAGGTATGTTTGGCATCGCTGCGTCTCAGAATTGCAGGCGTGACCAAGGGAGCGGAGGAAGAGAGGGCAGTGCACTCAAGTAAGTGCACCTAAATAAAAAGTAAAAGAGCGGTGGTACAAGGAAAGAAAAAGCAGCATTTAATAAACAAACAATGCAACAAAAGTAATAACAATACCAATATTACACAGTATTACGTAACCAGTAAGAAAATATACTTATCGTGACTGCGAGCAGCAAGAAAAAAGGACTGCTTGCAGTCAAGTTAAGTAAATTAGGGTGCCCTTCCTTCCTGATTGGTGCACAGTGTTAGTGCTGCCTTTCATTCCCATTGGCATTCTCTTCTTTGGTCTCATGGGATATGTAGTTCTATTTACTTCTTGACTGCTGCTATTTAATAAAACAAGACAAGAGAAAGCATTATATGATCCTCCAGTCTTGCCACAAAATCAGTGCTTTTTCACAGTGACTTTATTGGGACCTGCCCTTGCAACTGATGTTCCACCCTGTCACATCACAAAATATATATGAGGGAGGAGGCATTTTCCGGCTCCTTGTGACTACAAGGATTGAAGAATCAGCGGGACATCAAACTTCAACCCGTGCATTTGCATTACCAGTAAGGTGACTTTTTTTTTTTAAGTAACCTCTACAGCTTCCAGTTTGAGGATGGATTACCACCTTACTTCGGGTGAAGAAAACCTCAATGGTTTAACTGATATTTTGTTTGCAAGGCAGTGATACATATCATTGCGGCTTGCAATGAGGAGGATGCCACTTTCACGCCACCTCCTCTTTGTGATTTTGAAATAAGCAGCAAGAGCCACTTTGCGAGTCTGAAAGAACTTTCCTGCTCATAAATTAACTTTAATACAAAACTTATAATTTTGCGGTCGCAGAGCCTGTTATTTTGCAAATCGCAAGCTTTGCAGCCGCAAAACCACTTTGTACTTCGGGCCTTTAAAAACACACAAATGCTGACAGGATTCTCTACACTTGTACTTTTGTGGGTTGAATTAGCACTGCACATTATTGCCACGGTTTAAATAAAGGATTTGAAGACAGTCTTCTTGGTATTTATTTCTTATTCAGGAATGTGTTTTAATTTTTTATTGTAGTGAAGTTCAAGGATACATTTTGTAGCCAGGCAGCAGAGATACTGCAGACATATGGTACAGCCCAATATTTGGATTAGGTTGCTGTGGGGTGCAATGTTTGATGTCTGGAATCCTGTGCTACAGAATAATTAGATCTTGGGGCACAGCACAGTTAGTGTCTATAGGAAGAGAGATGAAGGGCCGACATTGAACCGCAGGTGGAATTGAAAGCTGGTCAGAACGAAGAGTGTAAATAAATCCCTTTGGTTTGATATTTTCCAAGAAAGGCTATCTTCTCACAAATCCTTCCGCACTGAAATGTTTATGAACAGAGGACACAGGAGGACTAGCTGTGCTACTGAAGATCGACAAAAGCTTGTGCTGGGCTTAGTCTGACCAAAGTAGCTTTTGTTAAATGAATGTTTTTTTTTTTATTCTACAAATTAGTTCGAGGAGTATATAAATTATTTATCACTGTAAGTCTTATTCTCAGGATTTGAAACTTGTGAACCAAAGTGTGTTTCGTTCTGCGAGTCATCGTACAGTGGATGTTGGTGATGTGAGAATAGTGTGCTCAAACTGTGAGGCTACAAACTCCCATGAAGCCACACCCATCAGCAGACAACACATCTGTGAGTAAGCATGCACTTGGAGGGTGAGCTGTCGATATTCAGAGCCACCAACGAATGCACAGAAGGTTTTGGGAATACCACCATGAGGGTGTCAGAAAGGGCTGTGTGCACAAGCTAAATGCAAACGTGGTCTCTGAGGATGGTCCACACTGAGTACAGGCAGACCAGCAAAACAATAGTGGATGTACACTAATTTAATCCCCCCACTAGACCAGCAAAAACAATGATGCAGGTACACTAATGAAATTCCCCCAATACACCAGCAAAAACAATAGCGGACGTACACCAATGAAATCCTTCCATTAAACACGAGGACTGCACGTGGCACATGTGTCAGACTGAGTGAACAGATACCTCATGTGACAATTAAGTAACAAGTGGAGGCCATATTACCACCGTACAGTTTGCCTAAAACCAACAGACCCAAAATGGAGCTTTAACACACTAACAAACCGCAAAGAATTTACCCAGTGGAATGTCCTGCTTCACCAAATACTCACAGCTTGCTGTCAAACATGCATGAAGTCAACTCTTTTTAATAGCAGTCAAAATGCACGTGTTCAAAAGATGTGTACACATTCTGTAGCTGTAGGCACATCTCATGCTTAAGGCCGTATGAGCACTCCAAGTATATCCACAGAACTCCGGCCTACATGTGCACCACATAATAGACGTTCAGTTGATGCTAACATGTAGGGCTTGTAGGGCACATGGGAACATACAAATGAAAGGGTACCTGGACCCACATTATGTCTTGGGCACAACCAAGAAGTAGGTGTCGAATACATTATTAGAAGATTGGAAGTTGCGTTGTTGCCACACCATAAAATGTCCATGCTAGACAGTGGCCTTGCAGGTGCCATGCACTCCACAGCCTCAAGAAAGACCTAACTCCCACTCATGCCTCAACATGTGCTCATATTACTGGAATTCGTTTTTGCAATGCATTGGTGCAACTTCATGCATTGCCATGCTAACTACTACTTCATTTCCACATGCTTATTTCTCTCACACTTTTAGAGCATTATTTGTATGGTTCCACTTATTGATTAGGTGAACGAATTAGATAAAGAGCCAGGAAAACTAGCTTGTTGGAAGAAAGAAGCATGATAAGGGCTCATTACTAACCGACCCTGAATTTTGGTAGACCTGTCATGCGGCAGTCCTGGCCGCAGATTCCTAAGAATTGCTTGTGGTTCCAACATCTATTAATTAATGAATGTATTTTTAAAAAAATATATATTTGAACAAATAAAGCTCTACTGGCAACACCATAAATAATTTGCCTGGTGAAGCTGTGTGGAAGGTGAATGTTAGTGTACAAAAATTGCAGTATTTCGCCAAAAAGTTTATGTTTGCTACAGTTCACCAATACCTGTGGTCATGGAAGCTTTTATAAATGTGCTTTTATGTGAATTTGATTTATTTCACCTTCCTACATTGCATCCCATTGCCCTGATGTCCAAACTAGGAACCATTTTGCTCTGCAGATCACAATTTTGTAGTCCTGCCTGAGGTGCGTTTCTTCAGTTGTAATTTACTTTGTCTGACTCTGCTTGACTTATCGGTAGCATTGTTGTTCGTTTTCCATCCTTGCTGACTCAGTATTGTGTCTGGCGACTCCATAGACCAAGGCTGGGACTCCAGAATGGTAGCATTCATAGAAGACAAAACACTGCTGCTGCTGAGGTTCTCTGCATCATGCAATGGGCGTATTGCAGTATATTGTTAGAACATTTTTAATTAAAAGTTCAACTTCTGCATTTGGAGCTATGGGAATCCGTATGGTCTTATTACGTGTCCATATCATCTTTTATCCTCTTAGCTGCTGGGCCTTTCCCCCCCCCAGTGCTGAGCCCTTTTTTGGCTATTTGGGGTAGTTCGCACTTAGGCCTTCATAACTTTTTGTCCACATAAGCTATCCACGCCAACTTTGCGTCCTTTTTTTCCAACATCCTAGGGATTCTAATGGTACAGAGTTTGTGGTTGCCCCTGGAGGAGACCAAGAAATTAGCCAAAATACAGTGAAAATTTCGTTTTTTTTCCAAAAAATTGGAAAAAAGTGCTGCTGAAGAAGGCTTGTGGTTTTTTCCCTGTAAATGGCATCAACAAAGAGTTGCTGGTGCTAAAATCACCATCTTCCCACCTTTCAGGAACAGGCAGACTTGGATCAGAAAACCACATTTTTCAACACAATTTTGGCATTTTACTGGGACATAACACATTTTTACTATCTTTGGTGCTTTCAGCCTCCTTTCAGTTAGTGACAGGCATGGGTGTTAAACCAATGCTGAATCCCAGAAAGCTAAACATTTCTGAAAAGTAGACACAATTCTGAATTCCGCAAGGGGTCATTTGTGTAGATCCTACAAGGTTTTCCTACAGAAAATAACAGCTGAAATAAAAAAATATTGAAAGTGATCTGAAAAAAACAGCAATTTTTCTCCACGTTTTACTCTGTAACTTTTTCCTGCAATGTCAGATTTTTTAAAGCAATATACCGTTACGTGTGCTGGACTCTTCCGGTTGCGAGGACAAATAGGGCTTGTAGGTTCATCAAGATCCCTAGGTACCCAGAGCCAATAAATGAGGTGCACCTTGCAATGGGTTTTCATTCTATACCGGGTATACAGCAATTCATTTGCTGAAATATAAAGAGTGAAAAATAGGTATCAAGAAAACCTTTGTATTTCCAAAATGGGCATAAGATAAGGTGTTGAGAAGCAGTGCTTATTTGCACACCTCTGAATTCCAGGGTGCCCATACTAGCATGTGAATTACAGGCCATTTCTCACATAGACGTCTTTTTTACACACTGTCTTACATTTGGAAGGAAAAAATGTAGAAAAGACAAGGGGCAATAACACTTGTTTTGCTATTCTGTGTTCCCCCAAGTCTCCCGATAAAAATGGTACCTCACTTGCATGGGTAGGCCTAATGCTCGCGACAGGAAACGCAACATGGACACATCACATTTTTACATTGAAATCTGACGTGTTTTTTGCAAAGTGCCTAGCTGTAGATTTTGGCCTCTAGCTCAGCCTAGGGAAACCTAGCAAACCTTGGCATTTTTTAAAACTAGACACCTAGGGGAATCCAAGATGGGGTGACTTGTGGAGCTCTGACCAGGTTCTGTTACCCAGAATCATTTGCAAACCTCAAAATTTGGCTAAAAAAACACATTTTCCTCACATTTCGGTGACAGAAAGTTCTGGAATCTGAGAGGAGCCACAAATTTCCTTCCACCCAGCGTTCCCCCAAGTCTCCGATAGAATTGATACCTCATTTGTGTGGGTAGGCCTTGCGCCCGCTACAGGAAATGCCCCAAAACACAACGTGGACACATCCCATTTTTTGACAGAAAACAGAGGTGTTTTTTGCAAAGTGCCTACCTGTAGATTTTGGCCTCTAGCTCAGCCAGCACCTAGGGAAACCTACCACACCTGTGCATTTTTTAAACTAGAGACCTAGGGGAATCCAAGATGGGGTGACTTTTCGGTGACAGAAAGTTCTGAAATCTGAGAGGAGCGACAAATTTCCCAGCGTTCCCCCAAGTCTCCCGATAAAAATGGTACCTCACTTGTGTGGGTAGACCTGGTGCCCGCGACAGGAATAGATCACACAACGGTCAATGTGATATATATATATATACATATAGATCTATCTATAGATATACCCATGTAGATAGATCTATATAGATCTATATTTGTTTTAGTTGTTGTATGGTTTCCTTGGGGGCCAAAATGGCCCCCAGGGAAACCCTACAACAACTAAAAAAAATATTGCCCCCACAGGGGGTCGCCATGCCCACGGTCGACCCCCTGTCCATTTCTTTTTTTTATTTTTTTAAATTTTTGTTTTAAATCAAATTTAGCCCCTGAGGGGCGCGATCGATTGCGATCGCTTCCCCCCCCCTAATCTCCCCCTCCCCCCCCCCCCCCCCGGGGACACCTACCTTTTTTTTTTTTAAATATGTTTTCCGAGGGGGCCGACCCCCCAAGTGAAATCCCTGGTGTCTAGTGGTGTTTCCTGGGCCAGGAAACACTTTCAGGAAGGCCTCGTAAGAAAGGGGAGAGTCTCCCCTTTCTTACGAGGCCTTCCCGAACGTGGGGAAGGCCGTTTGTGGCCGTTTTCCCCTTCGGAGCAAGAAGCGGCCGCAAGGCCACTTCAGCTCCGATCAGGAAATCCACAAAGTGACGGTGGTGCGCTGACGTCACAAAGGGGCAGGTGGGGGGCGGGGGAGACACGGAAAAGCTTCTGTGTCTCCCGGGGAGTGAAAAAAAAAAAAAAAAACAGGTGCGACCACCCGAGGATTCATTAACCCCCTCCCTGGTGTCGGCCACTGGTCGTGACCCGCACCAGGGAGGTAGTGTGGGCGTCGGCCAGTGTCCGACGCCCGCACCCAAGGGGTTAAACTCTCCCCATTTGCTTGTGGCCACCTCGGAGTGGGCTTCGATGCTGTAGGGATCTGAAATTGTTCTGCAACTCCATCCCTTGAACTGGTGGGATACGTATTTTTTCAACCAAGGCGTGTACCTGTTTGAAAGCCTTTGTGACTAATGCTTCCCATTTGGGAGGGTAGCTAAATCAGTACTTCTTTTCCACAGCACTGTGCCATGCTTCGGTGATCATGATTGCTGGATGTTTGTGCGATCATGTGACTTACTACCATGGGCATTCCCCTACCACTAGGTACACCAGCACATCCATTTAAGGCAGTGCACCTTTACATGTAGGTGGACTATCATCTTTGCTACATTAGGATGCCCTCGGTGCACCAACTGGACCATCTGGTATCGGAGAGATTGTGTTCCCACAATGTGATCTCCTCATAGAAGGCAGATACTGTCTCTTGTATTCAGATCACTGTGAACCTTTCAGAACAACCACAGATTTTACGAACTCAATTCATCCCTATGCTGGGTATCTGCAAGAAATGATTACTATGCCTTGAACCTTGTTTAACTAAGGTGCTTTTGCAAATACTCATCCCTTTTGTTGTGTTTTACGGTTCCAGTGATAGTGCCTTAAGGCAGACCATGTGAGCAATATGTTTGATGTGCTCCAGTGACAGGGTTGGGTCTTTTTGGCTTGTTGTTGTTGTAAGGATGCCCTGATATGTAATGTGCTGAGATGTAATATCTTGGCATGTAGGACGATGAAAATGCATATTATTTAAGCTGCAATGTAAATTTTTCTATGCAAGACAGCAGGTGAGAAGCTGTTCCTCCAAAAAGAGAATGAGCAGTTTGTGATAAGTGACTAATTTGAAATGCTGATTATAAATATAGAGGAGGAAGTGGGTGCAGATCCTTTGGATGGCAAGGACCTTCTTATCCACTTGTGAGTAAGTCCGCTCCACTACGTTGAGGTGAAGGGCAGGCACATGCAATGGGTTTCCATTAGTCACACTTTGCTCCAACACTAGGACTACTCTGATTCCCAGTGAGCTGGCATCCATGGGTCAAAGTAGTTCATAATTGTCTTATGCAGCAAAGAGTTGCTGATGAATTGAAAAGCTCGCCTCTCCTCATTTCCCCACTTCCATATGCTGTGTTCGCTTTTGTCAGCATTCTTAGGGATTTGACTCTGTTTTTAAGTTAGGCATGAAATCCCCAATACATATCCAAGACACTTTTCACGTCTTCTGCTGACTGGGGTGGCATGGCAGGCCAAGTAGCCGATACTTTTTATGAGTTGGGCCTATGCCTTCTCAGGAGAATATAATGCATAAACTTGCACCTCCCTTTTTAAGAAGTCACTTTTTAGCTCTGTGTAGTTAGGTCAATGTCTGTGAGGAGCTGTAAAGTCTCCCACAGGAAATGGCAGTGTTTGGGAATGCTCTTGCCTACTTTAGAATATTGTCATTCACATTCAGGACATGTTCCAGCCTCAATAGTGTTAGTTTTATGGTGTTTTGAAACACCTCCACTGATAAAATAATGAACCTCAGCCAGCGGTACCTTCTCAGGCCTGTATGCATTGGAAAAGTTATGATGCGTCGAGATTGTTCATCCAGCCTGAGGTAGTGATAGACAGCATTAAGGTGAAGCTTAGAAAACTGGCAGGCCCCATTTGAAGACACTGATAATGCCATCCAGCTTGGGGTAAAAGTGCCTTTCAGTTTGATTGACTTCTTAGGGTGTCTCAAGTTGACACATGGTCTAATTGGTCCTGGTTGTAGTGGCGTGTGAATAACTACCATCAGTGGCTTTCATTAGGTAGAGATCTAACCCCTTTTGATGACCCCCATTTCTTCAAGCTTCTCTAATTTTGCTTCAACTAATGAACACAAGTGAAATTCTATATTTCTGTGTTGTAATGCCCTGGGCTCCACAAAGAATTTGCCAGGCGTGTGGTAGTGTCATGACTGACATCAGCCTGAAGTGTAAACACTAGCCTCTGAACGAAAATATGTTAGTGTTCCTCTCGGTTTATTTTGGGTAGTTTTTAGATGATAGCTCTGTCAAGACCCATGATGTTCACTTAGACCCTTGTGCCAATCAGCACCATGATAGTTAGTCCTTGCACTTTAATTATACCTGCTGGCCGACTTTGCTTTTGCTTTGTGTTATCAGTGGTGATAGAAATAAAAAAAATGTTCCCTTCATCCTCCTCTTCATATTGCTGTGACTCTGCTTGTGTTGTCCATGCTTAGAGGGTCCCTCATCATTCCTGTCAGTGACCATTCACCGTTCTCAGGTCAGGACACATCTCTTCATGTGGTGTCTCCATCCACAACATACTGTGGTGTAGTGGTTGGATTGACCACATCTGAAAAAAGTCTTCCCCTGGGCAAGACATTATCTGATGGGGTGTGCTGACAGTTCACAATAACCACAGTCTTTCTTGTCATCTCTGGTATATTTGATGATTTTTCCTTCCCTTGTGTCTTTTCTCCTTTCTGATTCTCTCAGCTGTCTTAAACTTGACTGTGTACTAGTGGTCTGTTTCCTCTCTGATTGTTGCCTTTGAAACATTGGTTCCATCTGTTCTGCTCAAGTGTTTCCTAGCTCATGAAGTCTTGCCAAGATGAGTATCTGATTAATGGACGTGCAGTATGGCAGACCAGCTGTACTGTATTTTTTGCGCTCATATCCCCATATTTGGGTCATCCCGTGTGCACATGCTTGCCACCTCTCGGGTGTTTGTATAGAGGCCATCACAGGACTTTCCTTCCATTTGCCTGGCTTGTCACAATTTGAATCTCTCATAGTCAGGAATCAATTGGGAATCAAAATGGTCGTTCAGGACCCTTACCACTTTCTCATAATCACATCACACCTCATTAGGCAGGTTGCAAAAAAGCTTATGGATTTCTTTGGCTGTATAATGGAACTGATGGCACCTTTTTATTTACTCTCTGGTCTCCTATATTGCCTTAAAATTATTGTTAAGGCGAGCAAACTCAAACAAGCCTTCTGTGCATTGCCATCCTGGGATCATCCATTTACAGTCACTAAATAGTGGGAGTGGATTGATGTGACCCCTCTACGTGGTGCACTGGAAAAAACAAGGACCTAAGGTTTTTACTCAACAGGCCTTCCGTCATGTTGTTCAGTGAAAGTTGCAGCATCAGGTGCAAAGCCATCATTGCATTCGTTCCCCCCTTCATCATCGGTAGTGTCATCTATTGCATATGTCTTGGGTGGTGGGAGGGCTGTCACCCACAAGGTCTTGTTCACCTGGCTCAGTTGTGAAAAGCTTCCTTACAGTGTAATTGTTGTACCTGGGAATACATAAGCTTTAAGTACTGTCACATGTGCTTTTTTAAAGTTTCTTGGTCTGTACTTGGGCCCGCTGATGGTTCTTTGTGGACCTGGTGTAACCACCATAACACCTGACTCGGCAAATCCTTCCTACAGTGCATGCACACTTTTCATTCTTCCTATAGTCCCTGAATCAGCCCATTTTGTCAGTGAACCAGATGGGGTGCAGGCTCAATAACCATCATCATGCAGTATGAGCCAATCTCACCAGTGCAGAGTGTGCACAGAAAGTATGCACCCCTCCACACACAGTCAGTGCACATGGAGTCGGTGTATATGAGGCAGCGTCACACATGATTTACAGTTGGTAGCTTGCATGCTTCCTAAAATGTAACAAATGGGACAGGGCTTGGGGCCGCATAACACCAGGCCCATGGCCAATGCTAGCTCAGGCAGTGAGGCACAGACATGATGGTTGGGTTCTAATATCATCTAAGACAGTGCAACATGATGTTCATATGCAAAATTGTTGGTCACCATTGGCTCACCACAATGGTCACCCAATTCTAATTATGTATGATGGTCACCCAGTATGAACCAGAGCCTGGAAGATTGTACCGGCGTACAGTGTTTCGGATAGCTTACGGAACTGGTGACCCGTAGCCACTGAGTTTAAATCAGGACAGAACAAGATGACTGAATGACTTCACCCAGAAAATGCTACAGGAACAGAAGAGCCTAACTTCATCTCAACACTTCGGCCTGCAGCCACGGCGGTGAGTGCCTTTCACTCGTTCTCCCCGGGTGGCTGCCACTAATCCCCCTAGCATTGTAGGTGACTGCCTGACCCGAGGGGTCTACTCCGTCTCATGTCCATGTGGTATCCCAAACTATGGCATAGTTGCTCCTGCCCCACTCACCTGGATTGCAGTCCCAACCTAGCAGCGGGGGGGGTGTGAGTATTGGACTTGGAGCTGAGTGGTCCCAACTTGCTTCCAACAGCAGCAGCGGAAAACCCTTTCCAAGTGGAGAAACCCTGTCCAAGATGGCCATCTGAATCTACCACTCTGTGTGACTGAGCACTCCTGCTTCCTGCTACACATCCGGTCGCCAACCTGGATGATCCCTGAGGGACTACTAAGGTTTCACCTCTTCCATTTCACAGTGTGAACCTGGAGCTGCCACAGATTCAGCAAGTTTCCTTGATCACAGTATGCTTCGCAAGGTTGTGGATCATCTTTTGATGACTATCTTTAACCTCGCAAAAGTTGCATTGATTAATATCTATAATAATGTCCCAACTGGCATCAGCCTCCATGATATTGTTGGCACCCGCTGCCATGCCCCTTTTCAAATACAGTGCAAATGTTTTCAAGATCAAACATCCCCCAAATCTCTCCAAACACACAATGAAACACAGGACTTTGAGAGACTTGCCGGAAACTCTCTTCACAGACCATTACTACTACCATTGCTAAGACTCTCTTAAAACTGACACCCTCTTCTTCACACACAACACTGACGTTTGGATTAAGTCCTTACACAGTTTTCTCCTATCCTCTTCTCTCTCTAACATCCCTTTGAATACAAACTCAAATGCTGTTCCCCCTTTACCTTCTTCGGCAACTTTTCTACATCCGTTTACAACAATGCAAAGACCATGTTCCAAGTCAATGTCACAATTCTGGGCACAATCAACTTATCTCAGCCTCAGGCCCTCCTATGATCTTCTACAGTCTCCCCCTCTGTAAGCCAAGAACACGCTCCACCCACTGTTCCCCCTTCCGGTCCACCAGACAGCTTCTATCACCCCAGACTCTCCTACAGTCTGTTATGCCCCCACAACCCATAGCTCACCACCAATTATAGACCTTCAATATCCCTCCCACAAACCATTTACGCACCATTCCTGTACAACCTTCCACAAACCATTATCTCCTACTCCGGCTGCTGTATCCACCCCTCCTTCATCCCCACAGTCGGAGCATATGTCCCCACCTTCCTCCCTTCGTTTCTCACCTTCTGCCCCAAAATGCCCAAACACCAGACACCAACGACTAGCCCCTTCCCCCTCTTGTACCGCAACCCCTCAGAGTCCATTCTTGACAGTCCATCCCAAACCTCCCACAATTACTGAGCACAGTTGTCTCTTTTCAGCAATCTCCTTTCCTCATTCTCACACTTCCCTTGTAGAATGGACATCCTCACTTCGGGTCTATTTTAGTGTAGTGACTCTCTGTCTTCCCGCTACTCCTATCCTCATCACCCTTCACCCATACCTTTCCAGCATACTGAAAGACAGCCATCTACCCAGACCCAAATGAACACAATGTTCCCTAGACAACTTAGACCTACTCCATCACCCAAAGAGTTACGCAGTGTCCGGTTCCGCTACCCCCTCCTCCAATCTTCTCGCTACCCCCAGCTACTATCTTCCTGTAGAGGGCTGCCAGATTTTCACCATCATCTCTGACTGCATTAAAACTCGCACACACCATCCCGGTGCACGCTCATCCCCTTGTTACTTCATACATATCCCAAGTACTCTCCAAGAGCAGCCAAGTCAGAAAGACAACAGCTTCTCCCTGAACTGCATGCCACATAATTGTTGGTCTGCAGTTAAACATGGTCTGGAGTTATCATACTCGATCCTGACCCATAATCGTGACATCCTGATCCTCACGGAAACTAGGCTCAATGTCGCATCTAACCACACTCTAAACCTTATTCTTCTTCCTAACTGCTTATTTTGCTCCACGACTGGGAACGTAGACATGGTGGAGGGCTCGCACTCATTCACTGAAACTCCCTGAGATGCTGAACCCTCCCAATGGCTCACTTACAGTCTTTCAAAAGCTTGTTGGTGGAACTGTCCACATCTACTACCTCCAACCTCAGATTGAATGTGATCTACCAACCACCGGGTCAAAACAACACCTTCATTGAGGAATGCATGGATTTCTTCACCTCTCAACTTGTCAGCTCTGACAACAGTATCTTCCTTGGTGACGTCAACATCCACTGGGAGGACGTGGTCAACAGTTATGTGGACTCTTTTACTTCCTTTTTCAGTGCCAATGATCTCCAACAACACTGCCATAAACCTACACACCACAAATGCGCCATTCTCCATCTGATAATCTCCAATTTCCCCTACCTAAAAACATATGACCTCATCCTAGTTGAGTGGTCTGAACACATGCTAATCCCTTTCTCTCTAGCTGGCACTTACACCAAAATATAGAGGAAACTGAAGAAAGAGAAAATATGGTTTAGGGACACATTCAACCTTGACACAGAAGCCATGGCCATCATGGCCTTTTCCACCCTAATTGCGAACACACCTCATCTTGACATCAACAAGGACACTGACAAGTTCACATCCTGCATGGAATCCCTTATTGACAAATGTGCACCCCTGAAGTGAAAATTATGCAGATCAAAACCTTATAGGCCCTGGTTCTTTAGTGAGCTTTATGAAGAACGAAAGCTTGCCAGAAAGTATGAGAAAGAATGGAGAAAAGCACCATCTTTCCTGAGTATGACTAAGCTTTCTGAAGCAGGAAAACAATACAAAGACCAAATCCTCAGGGACAAATCCTCCCATACCGGAGCCCTTGAAAATTCTGCAAAGGATAGACCAAAGCAAGTGTTCAAGATTATTGCAGTCTATTAACCCCTCTCTCACTTTGACTCCTAAGCCATCAGTGGCCCTTTGCAACACATTTATGGATTGCTTTGATAAAAAAATTAGAGACATCCAAATTTCGCTTCCCATCAATGACTCCCTTGAAACGGTTGAGTCTCTATCGTGCAAAGCATAAAAGTCATAGTCATCTTTCTTTTCAATCTCTGAGCAGAACCTACAATGAACTATTTCCAAAGTAAATCTCTCAAACGATCATCAGAGGAGACTCCTCAAGACCTGGCTCTTCGACCAATAGCAGCCCCCTATCCCCCTCAGCGCCTTGAAACCCTAACGGGTACGTAGCGTGCTTTATAAGTATCATGATTGATTGATTGATTGATCAGGACTCTATTCCAGGCTCTATCAGCAATTCTCTTGCCTTACACCTACTTCCCATAAAGACCACCATGGTCAATTCCTCTCTCAAACAGGACCTCTTTGATGAATGATTAAACATGGGCCAAATCACTCTGCTCTTACAAAAACAGCCTCTTGATCCAGCGAACCTGAACAACTACCGCCCTGTTTCCACAATCCAACTCTGGGATTCTCTTCCACCTCTATGCTGACGATACCCAAATATACTTGAAAATCTTATCCCCGGAAGGCATTGCTCTGCTTTCAATACACTCTTAAAGATTCAAAACTGGATGTTCAACTACCATTTAAAACTCAACCCAGTTAAAACAGAATTTATTTTGATCTCACCTCCAAAAGAAAAATGGCAGTACAGGAATGTATGGCCAACATTCTCGCCTTCGATGACTGCCCCGCCATTGTCATGAGTGCCAGATCACGCGGCATTACCTCAACCCTCACACCCACCTAGCACCCATGGCCAACAGTGCACAACACCAGCTTAGGCTGCTTTGGGGCATCAGAAAAATGATTCCGGAACAAGACCTCTAAACAGTGGTGCAGCCTCTCGTTCTCTCTATTGGAATTGGAAGGGAGACTATGGAATTGCCCTTCTCTCAGGCATTCCCAAAGTTCACTTAGGCCCATTGACAGCAACACTTTATGCTGCAACACACTTCGTCTTAGATCTCAAGAAATCTGACCACATTTTCCCTGCCCTGCAAACCTTCGAATGGCATCCATTGAAGGGTGGGCCGACTTAAAAATTGATTGCATTACAATCCGAGCGCTGCACTCCACCTCACCCTCCTATCTAAATGAGAAACTGAAAATCTCTGGAGCAAATAACTGTTACAGATATGCCCAATCCCTGCTCCTGGAACCCCCCCACTTTCAGACGAGAATGAAACATGAACCAGTCTTTCTCTGGTAGCGCCACCAACCTCTGGAATTTGCGGCCTCCCTCGCTTCATCTAATCACATGCTTAGCAACCTTCAAAAAGGACTTAAAGCTCCTGTTTGACAGACATCTTGGTTAATTCACCCTCGACCAGACGTATTTACTTTCTCCACCATGCCCTGATCTGCCTTCATTTAACTGTTCATGTCCTCAGCCCTATTGTTGTAATAGTTTTTTATGGAAACTCCTGTAAACATAGACTGATGTAAAAGTCTGAGTTTAACTAATATTAATGTAACCCACTGCAACCCTGTATGCTGTAAAGCACCCTGATGCCTTCGGGCCATGTAAATAAATAAATGTAGTTTATAGTAAATTGTTCACTTCTGCCATTGTTTTCAAAGACAGTTATGAATCAGTTTGTCTAAAACATGAACACGGGTGGACCATATAAAAATGAATCCAGTAAAAAAGCTGAAATCACTATTTTGCAAACACTTGTAATTGACGCCGGGATCCGCCCTTTGTTCAAGAATAGAGGTTGTCATTAAATAGATCCCTTATGTGGCATGTCACTTGGAGTGGCTGTTTATAAATATGCAGAAGTACACCATGCAAATGACTGTCAAGCATTTGCATGTTAATGAAGTGTCACTCTGCTTGGCAGTGGGAAGCACGGCCTCGTGGAGAGAGGCTTCCTCTCAAGAATCTGAAGGATGTCATTGTAGTCAGGACTCGGTGGCGGTCGGCTGGCCATGGCTGAGTTTATTAGTGACACTTGGGCCTGCAATAAATGCGCTTTTTTCTCTATTGTGCTTCAACGCGCAACGAAAAACAATTGATAAATTGGTCTGTGAGGCCTTATCCTTTCTATGGACAGAACTATAAATCTGTTTAGACTGGCTTATCAGTCTTCCCAGCCACACACACTGCACTTCTGCTGTCCTTTAAGTCACGTCTATCACAGTACACACTTCTCTTTTCCCCCCGCAGAAGTCACAAGACAATAATTACTTGATAAATTGGATACATTCATGTTTGACATAAGTTAAGCAGCTTTGGTGTCCCTTTTGGGCTCTTAGTGAAGACAAGCCAGTAAACTTGATTCAGGAGCAAAGATGCATTTGCGCCAAGACCGGAATTGCAACTGGTGCAGTAATATCGCAGTTTTGTTCTCCTGCAAACTTCGCCAGGTATGACCTAACGGAACTTGTGCAGATAAAATACCGCACGTTCCGAGTTTTGTCGTTTGTATTAGTGGAAAACATGCAGTGTTAATGCTTTAGCCTCCATTCTGAGGTGCAGAATTCAGGAAGTGGAGGTAATATTACACCAGGTAAAAAAAAAAACTGTTCCCTGTGGGATTCCTTTTACAGATAGCATTACACTTGCCCCTAGCTTTACATTTTCTTGCTATGAGTTCTGGCTTCTCGCTGAGATGGTCATCAAGGAGATGGATAGGCAATCCCTCACCCTCTACACCCTCTATCCCTTCTGTGTTGGACCCATGTGGGTCACTTGCTCATGCCTAGAACACTGCACACCCATGAAGCCGCATTTCTGAGCACTCTGCGCCTCAGTTACAAGGACTGTGCACTAACATTGCGTACATTTTTGTAACGCAGTGGTGGCGCTAAGCAATGCTTAACACTGCTCCAGATTTACAAACTGGCACATTGGGCCCAATGCATCAGTTTGTAAACCTTTGCATCACATTATACCTGTGCCAGGTATAATGTGTGCAAGGTAGGTGTTCCCAGGCAAAAAGCCATGCAGAACTGATGCAGTGAAAATTACACTATTTCACTGCATTATTCTGTGACTTCACTGAGTCAAAATGTTAACACCTGCTAAAGCAGACGTTTAACTGATGCAGGGCTTTTCTCAATGGGACCCTTCCTCACATTGCTGGAGTGGCAACATTTTTGACACTAGTCCAAAAATGCATAAGTGGAGCACCACAGATGAGTCAGAATTTCTGATGCCCTCGTGAAATTATGTAACATGGCGCTCTGTATAGAAAATACAATGTATCCATGGCGTTGTTAGGAAATCGTTAGGCAGGCGCAAGAAATCTGAGGCCTTCAGTGTTGGCAGGTTGGCTACCATGAATGGCAGACAAATCCCAGTTCTTAACTACATTTTTCAGAGGATGATTGGAAGTGGGTGAGAGAACGAGGAAAGATGAGAGCAGGGAGATCATGTTGCAATATCCCATTGTGGTTTGGCTGTATATGTAGATGTATGTGTTGTTTTGCGGCTGTGTAGTTAACATTTTGAACACATGTAAGAAAACCATTTCAGGCAAAATGTTACTTTCTTTCTGGAGGATTGATTTAGAGGTGGTGAGGCTCAAGCCAGAGGCCTGGCTCTCATTCAAGATTTATATGGTTCATCCTCTTACCTAAGTCACCAAGGGGGTCATTCTGACCCTGGCGGTCATTGACCGCCAGGATCAACGACCGCGGGAGCACCGCCAACAGGCTGGCGGTGCTCCCAAGGGCATTCTGACCGCGGCGGTATGGCCGCGGTCAGAAACGGAAAACCGGCGGTCTCCCGCCGGTTTTCCGCTGCCCTGAGGAATCCTCCCTGCGCCGCCATGGGGATTCCGACCCCCTCACCGCCATCCTGTTCCTGGCGGTCGTGACCGCCAGGAACAGGATGGCGGTGAGGGGTGTCCTGGGGCCCCTGGGGGCCCCTGCAATGCCCATGCCAATGGCATGGGCACTGCAGGGGCCCCCGTAAGAGGGCCCCTAAAAGATTTTCAGTGTCTGCATAGCAGACACTGAAAATCGCGACGGGTGCTACTGCACCCGTCGCACCCTTCCCACTCCGCCGGCTCCATTCGGAGCCTGCTTCCTCGTGGGAAGGGGTTTCCCGCTGGGCTGGCGGGCGGCCTTCTGGCGGTCGCCCGCCAGCCCAGCGGGAAACACAGAATAACCGCGGCGGTCTTCTGACCGCGTAGCGGTATTCTGTTGGGGGAACTTTGGCGGGCGGCCTCCGCCGCCCGCCAAAGTTAGAATCACCCCCCAAGTCCCTATTCCCCATGCCTCTCTTACAATAAAGGAGATACTTCCCAGTGCTGTACCTAGTTCATTTTCCAGATGGACACTGTGAAAGTGCTAGGAGAGGGATGTTATGGTAATGATTTTTGCCTGAGCACTTTCACAGCACTCAGCAGGGTCTTGACGGCAACCCCATCTGAAATGATGCCACTACCCAAGTGGTAATGGAAAGTGTCCTCATGTGGGAGTCTCTGTGTTAAGTCTACTGACTGCTGAGTTCTGCACTTCACCGGTGTCATATGAACACTGTGGGCTCTCCCAAACCTTTGTTTTGTTAGTGTGTGTACTTACCTTGACTAAAGTGGTTGAGCCTGTGCTTAAATCCCCTGAAACCAGTCTTTTTGTTAGGTTGGGGAAAGCAGGTTATACCAACATTAAAATAGAGTATGTGCTTTGCCTTAACAGGGTTGTTTTGTACTGGAAAGCTTTCTTTTACCTTGATTTACATTCCATATGTGTGTTTACCTAACACCATGTACTGATGTATCGCCTCAAAGAATTAAAGACACAACATTAACTTTTGATGTAAAATATGAGAAAGAAATAGCTTCCTTGTGTCCGAGGTACACATTGTGAAGTCAGGAAACCTGGAATCATTTCCAGTTTTACTGCATGGCAGAATTTTGGGAGCCTACACCATTACATCATTGCAGTGTGCTTCTTTTTCCTTTATCATCAAATTTGAGAGCATCAGTTTAGTATGTGCCTTGTACAAAAATCAAATTTGTTTACGTTTACAAGCAGTTAGAGTAGAAAAAAAAACACATGATAAGTTACAATGCACGTGGCTACAGCAGTGTGTACAGTTCTTAGCTACATTGGTTAATAACACAATATTAAATTATGGATATCAATATTGGATAATATTGGATAAACTGGGCAATACTGGATAAAAAAACAAAGCCTGTAGTCACAGGCATCTGCTGAAGAGGATGCAGAGCAAATATGGTGAGAAGTGAGGGGTGTCACAGATTTAGAGAGGCATAGTATCATCGTTTATCTTGCCTCGAACCACCAGGGTAACATCATCGTATTGTCTATTAGGTTTTTTTTCTTATGCCTCTGACTTTTCCACTATGCAGTGCAGTGCACTCATCCTCTGTTTACTGAAGAACTGAGAGAAGCCAACTTTATGGGGAAGTGGCAGATTTCCATTTGGAGGTGATGGCCCCTTTGGCCAGGAGGACAACTAAGCTCAGGAATTTGGTTACCACTTTATTATGCTCAGTACATTTGAAAATGCCAAGATTGAATTATTCACAACAAAACATGATGCTGCGTCCCAATATGGTTGAAAGAGTTGTGCAGATTTCATAGGGGTTTTAATTTCGTAAAGCCTTACTGGGTATACATGATGACTGATATGCCCCTTGGTTCACCAACAGCATCGTTGCCAGAGCATTGGAGGGAGAAATATTAATGTTTATGTTTGAAAACTAATAAATTAATCTTAATGGTGTTATACAATCTAGTGTACTTAATTGAAACACTTCCATATATTGAATAAATACGCTTTTTGAATTTTGAAGACACTTTACTATAACTTTACATGACGTTTGTTGCATGATATACTTGGCAAATATGTTGGTGACTTGACCCGTGTCATAGCCAATCCTTCTTTTCTATAAGAAATATTTCTTGCCTCTCTCGGATTGTTCCATACTACATCCAGGACTGATATATGAAACTAAGGTCAAACAAACTTAAGCCAAAGTATTCTGCAGTGGACACCAAGAGCATATCTTCAAGAGTCATTCTATATGAGATCAGTTCCTCTGGGTATCAAATTCTTTGACAGCATAGCAATGGTCTAATATTTGCTCTCTGTGCAACATGTTTAATTCTCATATCCATATCCATATAGAATGTCAACAGTGAGGTACTCTGTGGCAGCATGACCAATGATCTGAGTAAGTGATTTTCTATTTTGGCCAAACTAGTGACTTTAAGATGACCTCATAGTTCTGATCCTTAAAAGACATCCCTAGAGTTTGAGAGTTATAAATCTTAAGTCCTGGGGTGACTGTTCTTATCAATGTCAATTTATGTGGTTTTAGTATACCAAAATTATAATGTTGCAACTTAACTGCCCTTTTACTTATCTGCATATCCCATGACATGTTCTCTGCCGGCCGGTTTTAAAAAACATAAATTTGGTCTTGGTAGAATTCAGTTCCATCCTCGCTGTTTGCAGAAGTCAGCAAAACGATCTCAAAGCACCTGTAGGCCATCAGAGACTTAAATAGGCCTGGGTGGCGTTTGCATAGTCGGGCTACACTGAACTCTGCAAAGTGGAAAAAAATCTGGACCATTCTGCAATTTTAAAACTTATTTCCCCCTAATTTCTGTTTATTATCTTACCTTTCCTCTTTGTGTTTTTATATTTTATATTTTTTTCCTAATTATTTTGAATCTTTTTAAATTTTTACGTTTTTTGTTTCCTTTCTTATTTTTTTCTTCCTTCCTTTTTTTCTTACTTATATCTCCCTCCCCAGAGCCCAGCACCTTGGCAGAGCAGTGGAGCGGCAGCACTAGGCCCCCATGAACCACCACCGACAGCCACCTTCCTTGTGTGAGGAGCCACCACGAAGGGATGCAGCCTGCGCCATTTTTTTAGAGGTGGACGTGGCAGCATTAGCCTTTTATGTTCAACACCACCTCCCCTCCACCTTGCAGCAGGAGGCAGGCCGGGGAGTGGGCATGGCCATCGGGAGCTCCAGCAAAGCTGGGAGAGAATGCACCGGGCTGTGCGCCACAGCCCTGGGGTCCGGCGCACCCAGCAACAACTTACTCACCAGTGGGCCGATAGCCTGGTCCGTGAAACAGACCTGCTGGACCTGCTAAGTGTGGAGGTTGTGGAGCTCGATGAGTAATAATTAATTATTAGTTGTGATATGTGTTAATATTTTCTTCCCAAATAGCAAACATGCTTCTCACATACAGGTAAGTTAGCTTTATGTTACAAATATTATGCGATCGTCATCTAGACAGGTGCTCGGTGCTTCCTAATCGTACTTGTTGTTGGTGCTGGCTTGGTCTGGTTAAGAAGTAATGTAGAGACTCCTCCTGTGCCCTGTCCTGTCACTAAGATAGTGATAGTTGTTATTAGTATTAGTGAGTAAGCACATTCTCTCACTGCTCTGTGTCTTTATTTTTTGTAGCTCATATAATGCCAACTGACAAGCAATTTCCCAGTGATGTGTAGTTATGCATGCATCCATCCATCCATCTATACTTTGAGAGATTAGATGAGAAGTAGAAATCATTCATTACAATTTATTAGTAATGCCAAAATGTAGTTTAGGAATTTTGAAATAGGGTTAGGCAATTTGGAATAGGATGGTCCACAATTATAGTATTATTATTATTATACAGGCACTCTGATTTAGAAAAGTTCAATGTTACAGCGTTTGTCTTTTCATTTAAAAAAAAAAAAAATTGAGAGATTATTATTAACTGTACCACTAATACATTTTATTTTTTTTCTTACATCATTCAGCATCCAGGGGCAAGAAGAGGGCTGGTCAGGCAGGTCAGGCGGGTGAGGGAGCTGAAGGTGCCCCCTCCACAAGTGCCGGGGCAGGTGGCTCTGCTGGCTCCAGTAAGTCCTCCTGTTGTTAATATTAATGTTTGTTTCCCTAACTTTTACTGCTCCACATTTAGATTTATTTTACCTTTTTACTGTGCCTGTCTCTTAATTTTTTTCCAACTCCTCTTCCATTTATGTGTTTCGTAAATTCTTCTTAACCCTGTATTATCCTATTTAATTATTTTCTATGTTTCAAGTTTCTTTACTTCAAACTGTCTGTCTGTACTAGCCTGTCTGTCGCTTCCTTTCTTCTGCTTTGACAGTGAGCTTTCAATCTCCTGTTAAATTTCTTGTGGACTGGTGGTGCTGTAAGGCTCAGAGAACCCATGTACTCTAATGTGAAGATTGTATGCCCAAGTAAGGTATTCTACACATGTTTGTTGAGAAGGCTTCCTTTTTCCTGTTCCAGCTGAAACAGTAACAAAAAAAGAAAAAAAAGTGTTTTTGAACATGGTCATGTAATTGGACACTCCAATGTTGTATATGTATTATATTATTATTATAGTATACAAGCAGTTGATGACCGTGCACCCTGATTGGAAGTATGAGGAGCATAACCCCATTACATTTGCCAACCAAGGCCACATGTCCTTCATTGATCAATTCTTGCATCATTTTATTTCTCTTGAAAAACCTAGGTTTATCAATAGCTCTGCACCTCCATTACAAAAGTTTTTGTTTGACTTGACTACCTGACTTTTCAAAAATTGCCAACCAACAGAATGCTCACCTGACATTTTGATAGAAAATAAGTCTGCAACTGAAATGTTGTGATGTACTATGATTGTATTTTTGCTCTAAAAAACAATAGGAGGAGATGTATCTGACATCAGAAATGTGGAATTTTCTTTCTAGCTGCAACCACCACCAGTGCCGGGTCAGCAGCAACATTGCCAGCACAAATGCAGCAGCGAATGAAGGGGGCAGTGGCGGACAGTGGTAAGTCATATTGCTTACCTATTGACAATTAGTAATATCCTAACTGCAAGGGTGTACTAGTGTTGTTGACTCACTCATGAACACCCTGCTTTAGCAGATACAGCGGGAGTTAAGTATTACTATTAATGGCCTCTTCTATCTGCAACTCAGCAGACAAAGGTTCATAATTGCACTTTAACTATGATGTGTTTTGTTTATGGAAAATTGAAAGAAGGATGGAAGGAGAAATGATGGGTTAAATATAATATGAGTGAAGGGGTGCATAATAATCATATGGGTTGGCAATGATAGGATGCATGAGTGGTCACCGAAAGGGGTGTGTTTATGAGGGGGAAAAAAAAGGGGCACTTAAGGACAAAAAGGCCACAATGTGTCTATAATGGACAACACCCAATCCCTCCAAATGTTTACCAAGTAAACCAAAGACCAAAAAAGAACCTACGTGAGGCACTCAGATACTTGTAATACAAAAAACATATTCACATAATCACAATGAAGTATTTCACAGTCCAAATAATCGACAAAAGTTTTGAATTTTTTGGTTTTGAACATGTCCCCAGGGATCCTAGAGGTGGTAATAGGGAACTTTCCTTACGCAAAAAAGGAGCATTGTGGATAATGAGACTAAGGGCGGTGGAGTTGGGCCTTAACTCTGATAGAGAGTTAGAATATTTCCTGGGAGATTGAATGGTGACTTTATCTTGTAATATAATGGAGTAACTGATGTTATTTACAAACAATGTATGTATATTTTTGTGTTTGATGATTTGTCTTGTACTACCAATAAGGGCTTATTTCTTCTTGTAACACTTGAGGGGAAAACCAAAATCTCCATTAGAGATGTATATATATATATATATATATATATATATATTTTTTTTTTTTGTGATTGAATTTCAGTATCATTGTAGTTATTTTCTTCATTCATTTTTTTAATTTTTTATTTTTATTGCTCATTTTGATTTATTTACTTTTCTCTTTTTCTCTCCCCTTCTGCTTCTTTATTTCCACCCCCTCTATGATCTTGTTGGTGATAGTTGGTTTTTGTATGATTGTTTTGTTATTTGTGGGGATAAAACAGATATTTTGGATTATAAGATAAGGTAAATCGAGGCGGTTTCTATTTTATATTTATCATACTAATTCGTTTTTACGTTTTTATTTATGACGCATGTAATTCATATAGGGATTTCTGTTTGTAACAACCGTGTCTTACACACTAACGGCGTTTACGGTATTTGGTAATTATGGTGGTATAACATTTGTTTTTGGGCCTGCAGGAGAGGAAGAGCTTTTGTGGTCCCATCTTTGTGTTTATGATATTGGTCTCTTTTTTGTTTCTATGCCGCTCGTAGTACTCATAGGGACTTCCGCGTTCAGTAACCACGGTCAGCGTACTCGCGGCTCTGTTGCGTGTTGATAGGAGACGTCTGTGAGGATTTATATTGGTTAAGGGTAAGTTAGTTATTACTAGGTTGTTCATATAACAGGCACATTTTGACCTGTTAGTGCCTATAATTAAAAGCATTGGGGTTTTGTTTCTCAAAGTTCAATTGATTTGGGTTTTCCTTTTACAGTTATTCTGGGTCAGCTCTTGGTGTATTTTGGAGGACACCAGAATTCATTTACAGATGATGCTTGGATGTGTTTACATTGAACTTAAGTGAGGTATTGCTGATTACATATTAGTATAATTGATCAAGGATTGATTGATTGTGTGATCGCTTGTGGTGTTCTTTTCTTTTTGGTGCTTGATGGTGTCACATTTAATTTGTGGGTGTTTAATATTTGGCCAAACTTGGGCCTTGTTGGTTTTAAACAACAGACGGTACCGGAGGATTATTTTCATGAATATTGGTCTACGAATGTTTTGCACTTTAAATCTTAAATGAGGTAATTATGATTTGTTTTGGTTTTATCACATGTGGTTAGTCACTTTTTTCATGATTTCTTGGTAATTATTTTTTACATGAGATTACTTATTCTGTAGTTTTACTTACTATCACACTTCACATGGGGTTCGTTGCATGCTATTGTGGAATGGTTCACTTTAGATATTACGTTACAAATTCCCGACCATTTGGTCATTGGATTGGGATAGGGATTTCTACTTTTTTTCACTTTTGTTGGTGGGGTTCAAAGTTTTAAGTATTTGCATGTTAGCTTTTCCCTTGTGTGGCGTGTAGGTATGTGTATTGGTGCCTCTATTCTCTCCCCTTTTCTTTTTCTCCATTTCTTTCTCTTGTTTTATTTATTGAATATGGGTGTTATTACCCATCTAATTACTGTAGTATTTTGTTTCTCAACTCAAGTGATTTATTTGGTAAATTTTCAGCCCTGAAGAAGTCGATGGGGTTATTTCCCCGTGACAAAACACGTGTTGGCTTGGCTTTGGTTAAAAAAAACTGGCTGAATCTCTGAGGAATGGACTGGTGGGATTCTAGCATCTGGAGAATTTTCTTCAATTAATCATCAGAGTTGGACTACACGTTAAGGACTGATCCGTGGTCGATTATTTGGACTGTGAAATACTTCATTGTGATTATGTGAATATGTTTTTTATATTACAAGTATCTGAGTGCCTCACGTAGGTTCTTTTTTAGGATGCATGAGTGGGTGAAGGATGGGTGAAAGGGTATACTGGTGAAAGGATGTTTGCCCAGGTGGGAGAAAGGGTATGGGTCAAAGGATGCCTGCCTGGATGGGTGAAGGGAATCCTCAGGTCAGTTGGATGTCTTGGATGGGTGAATGGGTGAAAGGATGCATGGGTGGGTATTGTGTAAATGGATGTTGGTGAAAGGTTCGTTGAGAGCCATGTTTGGACTTTGGATGGTTTTAAATGTCAAAGGACTAGATGAGAGAATGTAAAGCTTAAATGGTGTGTATCAAGCACAATAGTGAAGAATAAGAGTACCAGAAGAACAAAATTGCATTGATGAATGGATACATGCTTGGAATAAAGAAACAAGGGGGCTCTTCTAGATAGGGGTGTTCTTCTCACCTATTTTACTTGCTTGGAATGGTTTTATCAAAGGTTTGATCCAAAGGGTTGGGTGGTTTTCTGACTATTCCCTTGACTCAGAGTATTTTTCAAGTGAGGCTTCAAATTTTTCCCTTTCAACATTTACTAGCAAAACCTTAGACACATGATGATGATGATGAATTGATCAGTAAAGCGTCTACTCTACCTACCCAGCCTAAACTCCTCTTCCTTATCCTGCAGTCGAGTAAGTTAAGAATCCTTTCCTTACTGCAAAGCAAATATATTTTGCTAGAAAAAAGTAATTTTTACAAAGTGTGGTGGAGGAGGGTGATGAGGACAGTAAGTAAAGTGGGACTAGGTAAGTGCCTTGACTTTCTCGGATGGGATAGTCTGTGACGAACGTGCCAAATACAATCTATAGATATTCCATTCTTTAATCCTTTGCCTGTACTGCAGTACATCGCTTTCCCAATGTCTACTTGCAGTAGACAGGATGTCTGCATGATTGATTTTATTATAGTATATGGCGTGTATAATTCTCAGTATCCATCTGCTTTATAGTCAGGGTAAAACTAAAAGGCATTTTGAAGAGGAGCAGGGCCATTGGAATAAGATAATTTTCTAGTACAGTTGCCCCAGCTACAGACAGTAACCAGTACGACTATGGTGCCAGCTGAGCTAGCATGCCTCCATTAATTTAGCAGAACAGGAGAGCGAAGAATACTTGTACTCCATAATACATAATGGCTGTGACTCTAATCACCTCAAAATCGAATGGCCTGAGTTGACCAGCAAATGTACTGCTACTGTGTCACTACATGATTATAAACAAATGTTTTGCACAAAGCATTGTTCACAACTTCTCTTTTTTTCTTTCTTGATATAGCTATTCCTGCTGGTCCACCATCATGGCAGGAAATGGCAGCCCAGCTGCGGCAGCAGAAGCTGGAGGCCATCAGGGCAGAATATTGGTGGCTGGTGTCCTTGAGGAGGAGTAGACAGCAGCAGCTGCTGCCAATGCAGAGGGCCGCAGCCAGCCCCCAGCACTTCCAGCCCATGCTCAACACCAGTGCCGCAGTTCCAGGGCAGGCGCCCACCACCATTCATTCTCTGCAGTTCCCCCTCAGACACTGCTTTCCAACGCCACACCTTCAATGGCTGGTGCAAATAGAAGCCAGGCAGGCACTCTTGGAGGGGCTCCTTAAACAACTCCTGGCCCACCATTAGTGCCCTCTTCTGCCCCTTTTTTAACCTTTGTTTTGGAGGGTGGGACTTGTTGTGGGTGGAGAGGGTGGGATTGGGTTTTTGGGACCAGGACTTTTGGTCTTTGCTTTCTTCTATTCATGAGCATTACAATTTTTGGGGGCATTGTTTGGGGACAGGGAGATTTTTTGGGGGGAGGGGTGGGCCAGTTGTGGGTGGAAGGGGTGGGTTTATATTCTTGATGTTAGGGATGTGGGTTAATAAATATTTATTTAATGTTAAGTATGCCTAAAATCTTTTTTGGGATGTTTTGCTTCACACTGCTGCCTTCTAATGCCATGTGTTTTTAAAATCTGCTGATAGTGTATAAGAATTACTTATACGGTTAGGTATCCATGTCCTACTACTCTCCTAGTCTCTGCACTGCATTCTGCAACTATATTTGACCCAGAAGGAGTTGAGGGGGGGAGATTTGCCATTGCCTATTATATTAAAAAATTTACAAAAATGTTCTAAAGTTCTCTTGCCTGAATAGATGAAGTGAGGGCTGCATGCTTTTCCAAAGTTCCATGGTGGTATAGTAGTAGCATGGTAGTGCACTAATAGTGAAAGCATCGGAAACAAGGTCCCACTCCACCTAGGTGAACTCAAATAAAGGTGCGGCACAGTGAGTTGGTGTTGCCTTCAGCACATCCGCCCCACTAAGTGTGTTTTTAATCAATGGTGTAAATTATTAAGTCACACCTCAATAAATCACACAGCCTGGGGAAAGAGGTTTAGGGATTTGATGAATAGATGGGAAAGGGATTTAGGAAAAAGTGTTGCAAAAAGACAAACACTACACAAACACAATATTCATCTGGGCAATGATCAGCAGCTTGTTGTGAGAGGAAGAAAATAAAAAAAATGAGTGTGGCATAATTAACTTAACTTTCTATCAGCCACACAGAGACCCAAGTTATAATATTTCTAAAAATGTTCTGTCACCTAGGTTTGCAAAATAGTAAATATAATTAATTTCAGAGTGAAACTAACACATACAGGTCTAAAAAAAGATTATTAAAAGAAAAATGATGCTAGTCCGTATTGCCAAATTGGGTGGTGCATCTGCATTCTTCTTGGATTGCCCCGTCAATCTAGAGTGCCTGCCTGAAGGGGTCCAGTAAGGTAAGCATGAGTGTTATGATGCAGGAGAAGATATTAGAAGGCTTTCGGGTTGTAAAACGGTTGTAAAGTATTTATCATGATATTTCAGAATCAAGAAGGATAGTATGCAAGGGCAACTTCAGGAGGAGTAGTTTACTAAGAAGACTCAGAGGTGGCAGAGCAAGAGCGAAGTCCTTTGCAATCATTCATTTTATGACTAATGTGCAATAAATTAAGTGAGAGCAAGTGCAACCAATGATCACAGACAAGTGGGTGCCTGTATCGAGATGATCAAACTCGCAACTGTCATGATCATTATAATATTTAGCCTAGAGAACGTGCATAATGTGACATCATCCATCACATGTCTGTCTCTTCAGTTACCTACAACAACAGCTCCTCCCCACTACAATCAAATAGATTCAAATTTGAGCCAGCCAGCACACACACAGCAGCATTGCATTTCCCCAATCAAATAATCAACATGCCTTTCACTAGTACACAGACTGGCGTAGATGTCTTAACCTCATCATCATCCATGTTGATTTCCATGAAGTTGATTACTTCCTTCTTATGTCAGTTGTTTAAGTTGTCAATTCATGCTCTGAGTCCTTCCATCATCCTCCTGTCTCTGATTAAAGATTATGTCCAACTATGTACTAACTCCTCCCGAAAGTCCGGTCTCCTCCCAACCCAAATGATTTAGAGCGACCTGTAATGCACAGCTGTATTCAACAACAAGAGAAACATTGAGTAGTTTTTTGTGTAGACTAGATTTATTATTGTTAGCTAAATGGACTGGTTGGGTCTTTGCGCAAGGTGAACCAGAAAACAGAGCCCAGGAAAACAAAGCAGTGTGAAACTGCTGGCAAACAAATCTTGCTAAGTGTCAAAGGGGAAGGAAAAAAATCACCTTCAGGTAAAAAAATGATCACTCATTAGTCCACCAACATAGTAAATCAATCACAACACAAACACAATCAAGAGTAATAGTTATAGTTAAACAATAAACACCCACTCTCACTATCTGCCGCCACTAGACATGAGCCACATGAACCATCTCAACATTGAAACAAGAATCCCTCATATCACTCGGGCATAGCATTAATTACCTTTTCCAGTCAAGCATGGTAGTACATTGCAGCTCCTCTCTAATTCACAAAACAAATCACACATTGGGCAGTAAGTTGTAAATCAAATATCTGGGGTAGTCCTAGTAGGGGATAAAAGAAAGGACAGGCACAGGATGGAGGGAGGCATTGTCTCTCCATTGTCCTTGCAGTGATTTTGGGGGTGGGGGAGCTTTTTCACTGCACACTGGTCCAACCCCAATTCAGCCATACATGTGAGTTTAAGGGTTGCGGTACATTAGTCATTGAGACAGAAACAAACAAAATATAAAATAATACTGTTCTCCCATATAGCTAAATCCTTTTTTGTTGTTTCTCAAAGCAGTTCATCAATAGAAAAAAGAAGAAAGTTCTGTGGTAGCCCAGGTCTACTCAGTAGTCAGGGAAATAGAGTTCATCCTCAAACTCAGGTGGTTCACCCAGAAGTTGGTCAGCTAACCCATTAAAATTACCTGAGTCTAACTAATCACCCTCATCCACCTCCTGTTGTACTTTAGGTATGCTGTTATTCAGGGTATAAAGTGCTGATTCATTCTGATCATGGTCAACCTCTCGATGTTTTAGGGTGAGAGACTGGTCTTTCTCACTGTGACAACTGCACCAGCTGCACTGAACACACGCTCAGCAGGCACCCTGGCTACATGGCAAGCCAGATAATTTATTGCCAGCCTGCTAAGCACTGGCCATTGGCGTCTCTTCCCATATCAATACACCAATATGTTTTGATCCGGATATACCTCCGTTGGGTCATCCAGGTAGGCCTGGAACATCCTCTTAATAGTCATTGGTGCTTCACCTTGCTCAACCTCTTTTGCCTTCGTCTCTGCAGTTGACTCAAGCCCTGCCTTTAGAAACCAATCAAACGCAGATTTTGGGGCTGCTGTTCCTATTGTTTTTGCTGGTATTGGGTTTGGCTGCTATGAGCCAACAGCATCTTTCCGCCAGCTCTATGGAAGTTGTAGGCTGCTCCCAGAACTTCTTCTTGTAAGTGGACTTCTACTTCCCAGTCATTCTTTTTCTAGGTCGCTAGCTTGCTCAGCAATCCACGTTTTGTAGGTTAAAACATCACTGTCTGAAAAAGGAATGAAAGTGGCCAGTAATTGTTTGTTTCATGGGTCAAGAATTGTGGCACCGATGTAATGTTTGGATGACACTATGGGCCTGATAATGACCCTGGCGGTCTTAAGACTGCCAGGGCTGCAGTGGCAGCTGGACCACTGCCAATGTGTCGGTCCGACAGCCACATTATGAGCATGGCAGTTGTGCCACGGTTGGATCGTTGACACTGCCAGTTTTCCTCCACAGGAGAGACTGGTGGTGCTGGCGGTCCTAATATGCCAGAGCAGCACTGCAAGCAGCGCTGCCCTGGGGATTACTAGTCCCTTCTCTGTCTGAGATTACATTGGGGTAGCCCCACCAATTAAAGGCTGGGGAGATGGGGTGCAGGGCTCCCCAGAGGGGGCCCAGAACTGCCCATGCACTTGGCATGGGCTGTGCAGGCCCCCCCGGCCAGCCCCGTTGCGATATTCACTGTCTCCTTTGCAGACAGTGAACATTGTGACAGGTGCTGGTGCACCCTTTGCACAACAGCATTGCTGCTGGCTTTATTATGCACCAGAGACAATGCTGTTGGTGCATCCACTTCTTCTTCATCCATAACTCTAAGGCTTTCAGGATCTTTCCTTTTCACTTCTTGCCTCTCCAGACGTGTCTCAGACTGAGGTTGCATCCAAGTGGAGTCTTGATCATGAGAAGGGGAGCTTGAAGAAGAAGATGGCGGAGAGCTGTTAGACTGTGAAAGAGGGACTTATTTGACTTGCTCAGCATGAATCTCAATATTCTACTGATGTGCTTCTGCTTTGGGAGGAACTGCTAGTGCTGGCTGCAGCTGTTGTTTTCACTGAGCTGAGTTTCCAGCAACAATTGGGTAGTACTTTGAGAAAGAGATAAGTCCAATTCAACATCACTGCTTGTCGGAGTTGCTGTGATTGGAGAGGGTGCTTCTGTCCAAGACATGGACTTGGGCACCTTCCTGCATGTAAAGAATCCTGATAAGCTTTTTCCTCTTTCCATGTGTTCTGTAGAATTCAGCACACTTAGAAAGAGGGATAAACTAGATTAAATAAAGATATTCGTCCTTGTTACACTTCACCTGAGATGGCTTAGGAGTTTGAGACATTCCCAGGCTTACCATCAAAAACATAGGAGTTGAGTGGAAACACCCACCCAATGCCCATGAAACGCCTCACTAGCACAGAGTAATGCAACGCTGCAATTTTGTAGAGTGTCTTTTAGTGGAGGGGCATAGAGTGAAATGGCATGTTGTAAAGGGGAGTGTTGTGTCATAATGTAGAGTACAGTAGAGTAGCATATAATGGAATGGAGTGTTGCAGAGTAGAGTGGAGTGGTGTATCATAGAGTGGCATGCTATAGAGTGTCTTAGATACAGGGGCAACAATTAGAGTGTTATAGAGTGGAGTGACATGCTGTAAAGTGGAGTGACCTGTTGTAGAGTAGTGTGACATGTCATAGAGTGGAGTAGCATGTCATAGAGTGGAGTGGTGTGGAATGTCATAGCATATTATAGAGTGGAGTGGCATGTCATAGAGTGAAGTGGAGTGGCGTGTCGTACAGTGTCTTGGACTGGAGGCATGTGGAGTGAAGGAGCATAGAGTGGAGTGGTGTAAAGTAAAGAAGAATGTTGTAGAATGGAGTGGCATGTCATAGTGTGGCGCACCCTGTCACAGATTGGAGAGGCATGGAGTCCCATAGCATGGAGTAAAATGTTGTAGAGTGGAGAGGAATGTTGTAGAGTAGAGTGGAGGGTGGTGCAGTCAAGTGACATGTTGTATAGTAAAGTGGACTGGCATGTCATAGAGTGGCATGTCATAAAGTGTGTTAGGGTGGAGGGGGTGGAGTGGTGGAGAGTGTAGTGACCTGTCATATAGTGGAGTGGCATGTTATACAATGAAATGGCATGTCATAGAGTGGAATGGCATGTTATAGAGTGGAATAGTGTTGAGTATCCTAGAGTGGAGTGGAGTGTCATAAAGTGGAGTTGCATGTTGTAGATTAGAGTGGCATGTCATAGAGTGGAGTAGAGTGGCGTGGAGGGGCATAGAGAGGAGTGGAGGGGCATAGAGTGGAGTACGGTGGTGCAGAGTAAAGTGGTGTTGAGTGGAGTGGCTTGTCAAAAAGTAGAAGGAGTGTGGTGTCTGAATGGCATGTCGTAGAGTGTTTTAAATGGGAAGGGCCTAAAGTGAAGTGGCATATCACAGAGTGAGGCTGCATGTCGCAAAATGGAGTGTCATGTTTGCAGAGTGGAGTGTTGTGTCACAGAGTGGAGTGTCGTAGAGTGGTGTGGCGTGGGGTGGAGTGTCATAATGTGGAATGCAGTGTTGTACAGTATAGTGGCATGTCATAGTGTGGAGTGATGTGTTGTAGAGTAGAGTGGAGTAGTTTTGAGTGGAGTGCATGCCATTCAGTATAGTGGAGTGGAGTGGTGTGTCATAGAGTGCCCTAGATTGGAGTGGTGTAGAATGGCAGAGTGAAGTGGAATGTTGTAGGGTAGGGTGACCTGTCATAAAGTGGAGTGGCTTGTCATAGAGTGGAGTGGCATATAGTAGATTGAAGTGTCATGGATTGTTGTGGCATATCATATAGTTAAATAATGTGCCCTAGAGCAGAGTGGAGTGGCATGATTTAGAGGTTTATAGAGTGGAGTTGAGTGGCATAGAGTGGTGGAGCATAGATTGGAGTAAAGTGTTGCACAGTGGAGTGGGGTAGAGTGGCCTGGCATGTCATAGAGTAGAGTGGAATGGCATGTCATAAAGTGTTGTGTCTTAATGTGGAGGGGCCTAGAGTGGAGTGGCATGTCTTAGAGTGGAGAGAGCGTTGTAGAGTGGAATGGCATTTTTGTATAATAGTATGGTGTAGTGTGTCATAAAGTAGAGTGGCATGTCCTGGAGTGGAGAGGCATGGAATGGAATGGCATGGCCTAGACTGGAGTGGTGCACCATAGAGTGGCATGTTGTAGAGTTTCTTAGACTGGAGGTATGCACCACAGAGTGGCATGTTGTAGATTTTCTTAGACTGGAGGGGTGTACAGTTGTGGAGCAAAGATTGGAGCAGCGTGGAGTGGAATGTTGCAGAGTGGAGTGGCCTGTGGTAGAGTGGAGTGGCATGATGTGTCAAAGTGGTGTTCCACCCAGTGTCTTAGGGTGGAGGGGTGTAGAGTGGAGTGGCATAGAGTAGAGTGGCATGTGGTAGAATGGAGTGCCCTTTCACAGAGTGGAGTGGCATGTCATAGAGTACACTGGAGTTGCATAGAGTGGGGTGAGGTGTTATGTCATAGAGAGGAGTGTGTGTCATAGAATGGGGTGTCATAGAGTATTTCAGAGTGGAGGGACATAGAGTGAAGTGGTGTAGAGTAGAGTGGCCTGTCATACAGTGGAGTGGTATGGCACAGAGTGGAGTGGTGTGTCATAGAGTGGAGTGGTGTATCATAGAGTGGAGTAGAGCGGAGAAGAGTGGTGAGGCAAAGAGTGGATAAAGTGTTGTAGAGTTTAGGCATGGAGTGGAGTAGTGTGTCCCAAAGAAGAGTGGAGTGGTGTGTCATAGAGTGGCATGTCGTAGAGTGTCTTAGAGTAAAGGGTTGTAGAGTACAGTAGTGTAAAGTGGAGTGGTATGTCATAGACTAAACTGGCATGTCGTAGGGTGGAGTGGCATGTCGTACAGTGGAGTAGTGTGTCATACAGTAGAGTGGTGTGTTGTACGGTGTAATTGAGTGGTGTGCTGTAGTGTCTTTTGTCTTATATTATATTTGTTTAGATTTTAATATGTACAGCAGTATTACCAAGATAATTTTGCAAAAGTATCACAGTACCTTGTAAACCTTTGAAAAAATGTAAAGATCAACAATACTTTTTCCTAACTCTACAGAATTTCCTAAACTGCCACCTTTCTTTCTATGCATGACAAAAGCAGTAGTAAGCTATAGTTCATGTAAAAACCTAGAACACATAGAAAGTGTGATTTAAACAATATTGCTGCTTTTCATTTTACAAGGCCTTTCTTTAACCAATGAGATTGTGTTTCATCATAGCCATGTAATGTGGTTTACTGTTAAGGTACTGCAGCATTCTGTGACCCAATATATCACTAAGGACTATATTTATACATTTTTAGCGCCGCATGTGCGTCGTTTTTTTTAATGTTTTTTTTATACAATTGTATTTTGGAAGTTTGCGCTGCTTTTGCGTCAAACAATGACGCACATGCAGTGCTAAAAAAGTATAAATATGGGCTTAAGTGTTTGTCCCTTCTAACTTAAAGAGTGCTGAACCAATTCACATCAAATAACATAAAGGATCTTTTCCACACAATAGTCTACATTCCTGCCAAATTTCATTTAAATCTGTTCAGCCATTTTCTTGCTATGTCTGTGTAAAACGTCTACTCAAAGGCATTGGTGGAAAGCCATGTTTTAGGACCCCCTTTCTTCTTTGTTTTTTTTTCACACCTAAACAATCACAACAAAACTTTGCATCATCAGCCAACATAGAAAAAAGAATACATCTGCAAGGATTTGTGGAGAATCATCAAACAATGATAAAGTTATTAGCAGGCAAAAATCAAAGGAATTTCAATCTCTGGGAATCCTTACTATAACTAAAGAGCAGCTACTGCGGTTACTCTGTAATATATTTTTTTAACTGCATGTTGTACAAAAATTGAAGGTTCTTACTGTATAATTTCTTTAAAGTGAACCCAATACCAGATAATTGGAGCATAACATCCTGGGATATATTCCATATACTTGAAGATTACTTTAAGGTATGAACATGAACTATTAACATTCCTTTGACATTAAAAGAATATGTCTTTCGAAACTCTACAGTTTAACTTACATTGCTGTTCTTTAATAAGCTACATTTCTAAACCATTGAAGAATGGGATGGATTGAATTGCAAGTGAACTCAATATAATATAAGATATTAACGTTAAGGTAACTAGAGATGTAATTTAATCTTCCATCAGAGCTAGTTTTAATTGTGAATGTCTGATTTAGACCTATGAAATGGCCAGGGGCTCACAAGTGTCCAAGGATGAGAAGATGACTGCTTGTGTATTATCACTTTTTACTTGCAATTAAGGTATTGATGTGATAAATTACAGCTGAATAATGTTTATGTAATTTCAAAGATGTATTGATTCATGATCTGTGTTCAAAGAAGTCTGAATATCAATGGTGGGAAATATAATATTTAGCATGATCTCTGAGAGACTTGGCATTCAAGTGTTGTTTATCCTGGAAGATCCCCGATTGACTAAACATCTCAGGAAGAAACACATGTTGGCTAGAGAAATCTTTCAAAACTGTGGTTGACTCTGGAAAATTACATATGAAAAAATTAGACTATATCTGTGATTTTGATGGACCACTAGTCAAGCAAATAAACAATTTAAGGACTTAAAAGTACTGCTAGTGCATGTGTCAAACTGAGTTGTGCATTTTGACTTGTAAAGACTGTGTTGGTTTGCTGTTGGGAAACTGTGGGCCCTTTTTGGCAGCAGATGCACTTTTTTCAATTATCACCAATTCCATGGATGTTATGTTTTGTTTAACTTCATTATATACTTCTTGAGGTATGCATTACTTAACTTCCTTTTCTTGCATTTCTTTGTGATATGCAGAAATAAAATGTATTTGTGATAAAGGTAAAGTAATTGTCTCCCCTAAGGGGAGCTGAGCTTTGCTGTGTACTGCTTCTCACCATGGCACGGCATTCAAAGCTGCAGTCATGATGTTCATTGAGTAGGTTTTTCTTAAGCAAGCTCACTTCTGCTTTGCTGTTCCTCTCAAACAAGGGCTTGATCCTGTCACAACTTTGTTTTAATACTTATATGCACCTCTGACCATGGCCTGATACTGGCATGAGGCCTGTCAGTCATGCAATATTAGAAATTTAGCCTTGTCTCAGAATTAGAAATTTGGAGGGTGTCAGCCATTTAGCTAAATGTGTCAGCCAAATCTGGAGCTGGGTTTTAGAAATGTACTGTACTTGGTGAACCACAGAATAATAAAGGCTTCCCCAACTTGGTGGTGTGGTCCTGGGTCATGGCGCCAGTCGCCGTAGCCTTCAGGAAGGGCTCGGTGAGATTGGCTGATGTGGGTGTGACTCAGAAGCACTACAATGCTTCCAGGGGTTGTTGGGGGCTGCCAAATAGGTCCCGCCCATAAGATGTGGCACAAGGAGGTGAGTGGGTCTCTTCCCGGACGCTTCCCCAGACCAAGAATGCCACCCAGAACCCCTACTCTGCCGCAGTGTGTTTTGGCTGGAGCCAAATTTTCTTTCTTTTTTCTTTTCTGTCTCCCCTCCTGCAGGTCATGGACTTGCCCGGACCTGGGGTTATGGCATGCACACTTTGCTCAGCTCTCTGCAAAGCAGCTTACAGCTCGAGCCACCAGAAGATGCACGGGCTGGAGAATTTGTCTTGCCCAACCCGAGTTAGCACTCGTTGGTGGCTCTGGTGGTGTGCTGTGAGCTGCAGGGCGAGAGGGTCAAAAGGGGGCCACAGGGGGGCAGTTTCTCTTTGTAGGGTGTGCCAGGATTAGACTGGTTTATCTGGATATGTGTTTCTCGCACTTACTTACTGGGATGATAGTGTCCAAAAGGGGTCTGGGGCCATTTTTAGAGAGTTGTAACATGTTTAGTATTGCTTTTGAGCAAAAGCAAAGAACTTCACATTTGGTCACTTGTATCAATACCCAAAGTGATTGTCCAGGGATAGTGTTTTAGTGTTTGAGTGGACTGCGCACATGGTAGGATTGGTTGGTGAATTAAGAGCAATTTAGAAGCAAGCTGCTGAGCACCCAGTGTTTGATGTGGTATTAGGCTCATTAGTGGTTGTTTGTCTTTTACAACGTTGGATTAGGGATTGTGGTTGGTTGTTTCATGCAACTCTTTCATTGTCTAACTAGCATAGGAGAGATGGGGGTTAAGCCCGAGCCCGCAACCTTTTAAGAGATGCATTTTTGGTGGGCAGGTCCATTGTTTTGTCTGCTTTAGACCTGTGACTAGGATGTTGGGTTGTGCAAAGAAGGGCTCCAAGCGTATAATGGCAGAAGTTGACTTTGAGGCTTTGGTGCGCAGGATGGATGCCATGGATGAGATTTTGGCACATCTGCATCCACAGTCATTTGGAGCCCAGACTAGTGAATCAGGGCTACACCTGAAAGGGTGAGGCAAACCGGAGTGGCATCTTGGACAGAATTTCCCCCTGTGAAGAAGTAGGCTAGGGGTCAGGGACATGCTAGGGGAAGAAGGGTAAAGGACTCACAGGGGATGAAGGTGCAACTTTGGGGAACCCTTCATAGTTCACAACAGCGGTCAGCATGGGCAATGTGGTCACGCAGGAGTGTGTTTCGGCTCTGATGGTGCTGGCAGCGAGTGGTAGCATTGTTCAGAATGGGAAGAGTAGTATGGAGATTGGGTTTACGCCTACAGGGGCCGTGGCGCAGCCTGATTTGGTGGCAAATTTGGTAACTGTCCTGCCATGGCTGTCCAAGGTAAGGATGTTGTCCCCTTCTATGAAGGATGGGGCCTTTGTGGGTGTGGCTGAGTGTGATCATGTTGAAAAGACCAGGAGATTGGTAGCTCACCACGATCATTCTGGTGAGGTGAGTGCGCAGGCTCGGGCAGGCATTACTCCCGCAATAGGGGCCACCGGTCCATCCCAAGTTGTTCATGCAACACAGGCGGCACAGGGGACGGCTGTGGTGGCTAACGGTGTTACCCCAGTGGCCAGCTTCATGCCCCCAATGGTTCCAGTGGTGTTGAGGGCCACACCCCAACTCCAGAGATGGCACTGACAGCTACAGGGGCATCATTGCCAAGTATTGGGCTGGATGATGTTTGCTCTGAGCATGACCAGTTAGGCAAGCACATGCCTTTGGGGAGTAAAGATGAAATTTTGAAGGGAGTTATGTGAACTTGTGTGAGTTGACTGTGGCTAGGCCCATGCAAGAGGAGGGCAAGCAGTGCAAGGACTGCTCTCACACTAGTAAATGGGGGGCACTGGCCTTACAAAAAGAGGGTGGAGAAGACATTCATAAACTGGGTGAAGGGCTTCATAATTGTTCAAGCGATCACAGTGGAGTGTTTCCTAAACATTGGGGTGCAAGTGGCCTGTTCCCAGAACAGGATCTTCTGCTCTCATGATGAGTTTGGGGGATGGCCTGGAGGGATAATGATAAGGAGTTTCAAGTAGATTCAAGACCACTGGGCCCACATCGGCATGGAACCAGATAGCCATGAACACCTAGCTGCGTGTTATGAAGCCACAGCTCTTGGGTGCCACCCCTAGCCAACCCTTTTAGGCTTGTGCTGCTGTATGCAACAGCCTGGAGTGGAGTGGGGGGTGGTGGGGCTCTTGTTGGGATTTCAAAAACAGATCTTGCACCAGACCCCCGGGGACATGCAAGTTTCAGCATTGCTGTTCCTTCTGTGGCTTGCCATGCCGCTCTGAGTCCAAATGTTTCATCAAATCAAAAGACAGAAGTGCTAAAAAACAGGAATGACCACACCATTATGATTGAGGCTCACTCCCTGGTCAATTGGCAGGCAATAGTGGCATGGCTGAATACTTATACTAACTACAAGCAGCCCAGGTGCTGTACAAGAGCTTTATGGATGGTTTTAGGATCCCAGTGGAGGGTTGTGTAGGAGTTTCATATTGCAAGAACCAAAAATCTCTCAGGTCCAATCATGGTGTTGCCAGGGCTAAAATCCTCAAGGAAGTCAACCTGGGAAAGATGGATGGCCCATTCGCTGCTGTCCCATTTTGAGAATTGTGTATGCTCTCCCCTAGGGTGGTCTCTAAGAAAGAGCCAGGGCAGTACAAGCTAATACACAACCTCTCTGCCCCCAAATGACACATTTTGAATGAAGCCATTGACAGGGCTCTGTGTTCTATTAGGTGTGCCTCTCTTGATCAGGCAATTTAAGAGCTGGGGCCTGGGACACTGTTGGTGAAGTTTGATATAGAATTTACTATCTGGTTCCTTCCCATCCACCCAGATCATTTCCATTTCCTGGGTTTTCAGTTTTGAGCGCTCCTCTTAATTCCACAAATGTATGCCCATGGACTGTTTGGTCTCCTGTGCATATTTTAAAATGTTTACCACTTTCTTGGAATGGGTCTTTAGACAGAAGTCTGGGCATCTGTGGGTGTTGCATTATTTGGATGGCTTTTTGTTTTTGGGCCCTTCCAGAACAGGGGAGTGTGCAGGAGCGATACAGGCATTTCAGGAGTTGATGGGAATTTTTGCCATACCCCTAGTAAGACCCATGGGCTAGCTAAAACTATCTAATTCCTCAGGATTGGGATGGACTCATTTGGTGGGGAATCTAGGCTCCCCAAGGAAAAGTTACCACTTTTTCCTGGGCCCTAAGGAATTGTTTGTGTCTGAGAAAGTGATGCTGCACCAGCTACATGTAGTGGTCGGCAGCCAAATTTTGCCCTTTGGATTATCCCAATGAGGCACCCATTTTCAAGGTCAATTTTGCAAGCCATGTCTGAATTGAGGGAGAAGCACCACCATACTAGTTTATCATCAGAGGTGTACCATGAGGACTTGGGAGGCATTTCTGTGAGACTTCAATCGTACAATGGTGTGGCCTAGCCCCACTAGCTCTAGTGACAAGATAGGTCTGTTCACAGATGCAGGGTTTCAGCACCATCCTTGGTCCCGAGTGGTGTGCTCAACACTGGCCAAAGAAGTGGGTGGATTCGAACTTATTGGCCAACTATGGTTTTCTTAAGCTTTTCTCCATCATGGTTGCCCTTACGGTCTGGTTGGATCAATTCCGCAACCAGTCCATAGTTTTCTGGTCTGTCGTGGAATGCACCAATCAGCAGGCAGCTAGGTACAAAATGATCCTTCACTTATTGAAAGAAATTGTATTGCTGTGCCTAAGACTGAATGTCTTTTTTAAAGCTAAACATGTGCTGATTGTACTGATAAAATGCAGCCAATCCTTGAATGGCGAGGTTCCCCACACCATTCCTGGAGTGTCCGTGGAGGCTTGGTGCTTCCTTTTTTGTCACATTTCAAGGCAGCCAGTTTAGCACCTAGGACGAGGTGTGCCTTCGATGGGGCATTCAGCACATACTGCAATTTCTTAGGGAGTATGAGACGGAAGGCTGGTTTAGCACAAAAAGAAGTCTTAGCATTTGTTGGGTCCCTAAGGGAGGTGGAGCGGATGGTCTCATACACTAGGCAACACATCACAGCAATATCCTTCTTCGCGAAGTTGCTGGGGCACACTGATAGGACAAAGACCTTTCTGGTACGGAGGGCATTGAAGGGCTGGCAATGATTGGACAGAGTCAAACCGGATGCTGGGTGCCCCATTGTCATGCTGCAGCTGAGGGCTCTTATGGCTAGCCTTGGGGACATTTGTACATCCCGGGATGAGGTCAATCTCTTCAGAGTTCTTTTGCCCTTCTATTTTATGGCACTTTTCTTGGGCTATTATCAGAATCATGGCTTGCCACCTCAAATCAGAATCTTGGAAAACAAACATACATTTCCTACATTACGACTTTAGTAGATCAGTGTTTCTAAATAAGGTGGCTCCACCAATGAAACAATATTGATGAGGCATATACAATAAAAGATGGAAGGCAGGCACACTTAAATTAATATTTAGATTTACTATTTTTCTCAACTAGAGACATTTGATTTCAGGTCTTTGCAAGTTCATAATCAGTAAATAAACGTTCAATTACTGTTTGCAATGTTCAGCACAACCTCTTGAATTCTGTTAAATATTTAAGTTGTATGAGGTGGGTACTTGACATTAAAAAAAATATAGTTAAAAAGATAAATCAATGGCAAATGTTTTAGGCATCTCAGTGAAAAGGAAAAAGGAAATCTGTAATCTACTGAGTGTCACACCAACCTTTTTAAAATGAATATTTCCACATTTTGGAGATCTCATTTTGACACACTCTAATTGTTGAAAATTTCCTTCAATGAGTCATAAATTGTGTATCAACATTTGAAGTACTTATTGCCCAGGAATATTAAAATCTGACTCTGACGCCTCTTGCCGCTGTTAACGGTTTGTGGTCTTTATTATGAATACGATTTTAATTTAAATATGCGGGTGCTGTATGGATTGCTTTCGATTTGCCGATCAAAAATGAAACTAGAGGACGCTTCTGACTGGAAACCCAGTGCACATAAACTTGATAGCATAAAAGCAAGTCCCCTTTTTCTCCATGTACTTATAATTTGTGATTTTACTGCCAAGATCAGAAAAGCTCCTTTTATTGATATGAATTCCATTTGTAACGCATTTTGAAATTTTGAAAAAAGAATTTACTACTGCTTAGTCTGTTTAAATTGGAAATCTGAGAAAGGGAATAATGCAGTACTCTCTAGAGGTGGGAGAGCTTTCAAATTAACAGGGAGAGCTGAGCTGGATGGGGGGCCAAGGCTCTGGCTCGGATTTTAGAGCCGGTGCACAAGCCGGGCCCTGAAAATGTTTGCTATGTAACCATATAACAAACAACACCTAAAATATGACATGCGTTTCAACATGAACCATTATTCAACTAAGAGGTAAGGCAGTTGTCATGTAAACCCTGTACATGGCCCAGATTAGTTTAGAGCAAAGTTACAGAGTGTTTGAAAGTGCCTCATTAACCGTTAATGAAATTACTGACATAAAACTATATGCCAAAGATCACACAATTTAAGAGGAAAGGCAAGGTTTACCCGGTTTTCTGGACCCACTTTGTAAAAGTTAGCCACTAAATAGGTATCATTTTGTATTTCTTTATGTAAACACTTTGTTTACCCTCTTTGCACAGTTTAAACAGTTTTAATATAGCTCGAACTCGGGGCAAAGTTTTGCAGTGGTTTACATGAGCACCAGTTACATTATACCAAGTCACTTTTGTATTTTAAAGGCTTGGGGAGATTAAGGCCCTCATTATAACATTGGCGGCGGCTTACCGCCACACTGACGGCCTCCAATTTACAGCGGATATCCGTTCACCATATTATGACACACACAAACCAATCTGATAGAATTCATTCACATTCACAAATCTACCAGACCGAAGGTCAGTGATTAAGTGGTGGTATCAAAACCACACTGTTACGCCAACAGAACAACGCTCATCACATTATCACCCACGAATCACCATGGCGGACATTCAATGGCGGTAAACCATTGGTGGTACTTACCGCCGCGCTCAGAATGGACACAAAACACCACATTGGACCATTTAAACAACACACACCGGACACCCATACACACACCACACCCACACAACCACACCACTATAAAACACACACCCATATTACCCACAACCCTTTACGATTACAATTCATTGCCACCAGATAGTCAACAAGACCACTGGGAGAACTAGAGCCACACACTACGCACATCTATATACCACTTGCGCACACCACATCACACACCCGAACACATTACCCAACACACCCTCACCAACACACCTCACATAGCACCCATGGCACCACAAAGACACCCCGTTTCATAGAGGAGGAGCTCAGGGTCATGGTGGAAGAAATTGTCAGGGTGGAGCCACAGCTATTTGGAGCACAGGTGCAGCAGATATCAATAGCCAGGAAGATGGAGCTATGGCGGAGACTTGTGGACACGGTTAATGCCGTGGAACAGCACCCCAGAACTAGGGATGACATCAGGAAGAGGTGGAACGACCTAAGGGGGAACGTACATTCCATAGCAGCAAGGCACCAGCTTGCTATCAAGAGGACTGGTGGTGGACTCCCACCTCCTCCCCCACAACTCACAGCATGGGAGGAGCAAGTCTTGGCAATACTGCATCCTGAGGGCCTGGCCGGAGTCAGAGGAGGACTAGACTCTGGTAAGTCAACTTTCAACAATTATCACCCCCCACCTGCATGCCATAGCATACCCTCACTCCCATCACTCCACTACATCCCACACACCCCACCATCACATCTCACGTATCCCAATGCCAAGCCCAGCATGCTGTACCAATGCATGGACACCCATCACAGCCCTGCATGGACACTCATCACTAAAGCATGCACAGCATAGAGAACTAACAATCCCACCATGCACGAACATACAAAAGTGAAAGCTGGCAGGGCAAATCCAACCATAGAGGGGAAGCCAGGGATGTACAATATGTCATACACATCAACCATAACACATCATTTAGATCCCCACAGGTACCCCAGCCAGCCAATATCACCGGAGAGGAGGTGCTAGCACTATCCAGTCCCCCATCAGAAGAGGCCCACAGTGATGACAGTAACTCTGGCCTTCAGGATCTGGACAATTTACCTGGCCCATCAGGGACCACTGGACAGCCGGTTACCCAACCCCAGTCACACACCATCACAGAGCCTACCACATCAAGAAACAACACATTAGCACCCACCCAGCGTACCCACACCTCTGTCCCCAGGACACTTCAATCAGCAGTGTGTCCACCTCTTCAGGCACCTAGGGTCAGTGGCAGTGGCCACACGGTTCAGGGGACAGAGGCACAGGCCAACAGGGAAACTGGAACGCGTGCTGGGCGCCAGGGGAAGGACGGGCCCAGGGAACCAACTCTCCAGGAGGCACTCACCAAGATACTGGGAGCCTACCAACATTCCCAGGACACGATGGGCCAGATCCTGGACAATGTGCAGGAGAGCAGGCAGCTGCAGGAGGCACAGTACCAGGGGATCAGGGAGGACCTGCAGGCCATCAACAACACCCTGATCTCCATAGCAGGGGTACTGGCAGGCATGGCCATCATTATGAGGGAGGCCGTCTCACACCAGAGGGCCCCTGCTATTAGCCAGACATCTGAACAGCCTTCCGCTGCCGCTAGTGGCCCGGAGGCTCTGCCACATGACTCACATGCCACCAGCACCCCTCCCCCTGCAGAAGGTGAACCACCCTGCAAACGTTCCCTGCGATCCAGACAGAAGACAGAGACACATGCCAAGACCACCTCCAGGAAATGAGACTCTTCTGATTGTCCCCCTTGTGTCCCATTCAGTCACCCTGTCCACCTTGAACTGCCATTGTTCCCCTTCCTATCTCCCCTTGGACAATGCACCGGTGCTACAAACAGACTGGAACAATACCCTGGACTTTCCTCCATCATCACCTCATCCCATTGCAATTTCCCCCTATTTGTTAGCACTTCAATAAACACCCTTTGAAAAATAAATCCATTTGGAGTATGCCATGTATATCAAATGTGTATTTTTTTAAACAGGTAAAAACATTGAAAATGAACTGTACATAGAATGAGCATAGATTAATGACCTGTAGCTGGCTGCAGTGATCACACCAGGAGTATTTGTCAAATCACCCGCATCTGCAAAATGAATTGCCAGAGGGAACAGTAAGTGGGCATAGAAGTGGGAAATATCAGCATGCCATTGCCACACAGATTACAACCAAAGTAATTGAAATGTAAAGTTACACTGTCCTACCTTTGTGTCATTGGAAGTATTGACAGATCACAGATGTTCTGTTGTCCTCATCCTCATCCTCTGTCTCCTCTTCCTCACTGTCCACAGGGTCTATTGCTGCCACAGGGGCATCTCCATTTTCCTCCTCCTGCAGAAAAGGGACATGGCATCTGAGGACCAGGTTGTGCAACATGCAGCATGCCACTACTATCTTCTTGGGTGAGTAGCACAGGGATCCACCTGTTAAATGGAGGCACCGGAACCTAGCCTTCAGGAGGCCAAAGGTTCTCTCAATGATCCTTCTGGTTCACCCATGTGCCTCATTATAACGTTCTTCTGCCCTTGTCCTGTCATTCCTCACAGGGTGTAGCAGCCATGATAGGTTTGGGTAACCAGAGTCACCTGCAGATATTGATGGACAACATTTAGCCACACACTTTCCTATATGGCCCACACCATACCCATACACCATCATATACTGGGTGGGAACCAGGGCTCGCCTATTAGCCACACCCTGTGCCTCTGTAGTTGAGACATCACATTTGGGATGCTGCTGTTCCTCAGGACAAAGGGATCATGCACCGACCCAGGATACTTAACACTGATGTAGGAGATGTACTGGCTCACCAAGCACACCATCTGAACATTCATGGAGTGGAAAGTCTTACGAACCCTGAACACCTGTTTATTCTGCCGGGGGGGGGGAGCAAATGCAATATGTGTACCATCAATCATCCCAATTATGTTGGGGATATGTCCCATTGCGTAAAACTCGGACTTCACTGTGGCCAAATCCTCAACCTGCGGGAAAACAATGTAGCTGCACATGTGTTTTATCAGGGCAGACAACACTCTTGTCAGCACGTTTGAGAACATTGGCTGTGACATTCCTGCTGCCAAGCACACTGACACTTGGAAAGAACCAGTTGCCAGGAAATGAAGTACAGATAGCACTTACACAAGAGGGGGGATCCCAATGGGGTGACGGATAGCAGATATCAGGTCAGGCTCCAATTGGGCACACAGCTCTGTGATTGTGGCCCTGTCCAGTCTACAGGTGAGTATTATGTGCCTGTGCTTTGTACACAGGGGTATGTGTCCATCTCCTATTCATCGCAGCGGTAGGTATCTAAGGGAAAAAAGAGTGAGGAGGCTGTCACAAACTGAACAATGGAGCCACAACAGAAGTTTGCATTCTGTAAACATGCAACGGCTCAGTGTGATTTGTCCAGTATTTGCCTATTTCTCCTGTGACACAGAATTATTCCACAGGGCTTCCCCCAATGAAATGGCATCCGCCTGTCCTGTGTGGAGGGACAGGTGGAAGTGAGGTAATTTTGCTGATGTTGTGTGCCATGGCGGTAGGCGGTCGGGAACCACCGTGGAAATCCTCATTGGTTAATATTGGGCCCTATGGGTTACAGTGGCCGATGGTGATCCGCGCCAGCAGGAACAGTATGCACTGCTGCGGACGTGACCACCATATTCCTCACTTGTTACCTAACCTTCCATACGAGAGGACCTACACTGCATATGCTGCTACGGGGAAAGGGCCCCAGCCTTCACCTTGGAGGAGTTGGAGAGACTGGTGGATGGGGTTCTACCCCAGTACGGACTGCTGTATGGGCCTCCAGACCAACAGGTGAGTACACTGTGTGCACAATGCATGTGGCATGGATGCATGGGGATGTGTGTGAAGGCATTGTGTAAGAGGGGATTATCTGTTGGTGGTGTACATGTCGTGCGCTGACTAATATGTGTGCCAATGGTGATGGAAACGGGCATGGTGGGCCATGTGTGTGACAGCCTGGACTGTTTGTCTAATGGTGTTTTCCTGTCTGTATTGCCTCTGCAGGTCAGCGCCCATCAGGGTATATTGCGTGCCATGGCCAAGGACATGTGGACCCTAGGGGTCAATGGCAGGAGGAGCACCCACTGTCGGAAACGGTGGGAGGACCTGAGATGCTGAGCATGGAAGACGGCGGAGGCCCAGCTGCGGATGGCCTCCCAACGAGGACTGGGTGCTTAATGGACCCTGACCCCCCTGATGACCCTCATACTGGCGGTGGCCTATCCAGAGCTGGATCGGCGCTTGAGGGCATCACAGCAGCCACAAGGGGATGAGTACAGTGGCTAACATTACAACTTACGGCTGGTGGGGTGCTATCCAGGTGGTGGATGTGTGTTAGTGGGTGCCCCGAGGCCAGGCCTGACATAGCAGCGTAGGTCCTCTGGTGGCTAGGGTTCTGGAGGGATAATCCTGCCTACCTAGCTTATAAGCGTCCACTACTGGTCAGGGCTGCGTGGATCCCAGGTGTGCTGCAGTTGGTGGTTTGTGCCCCTCCTCATGCCTTGGTGGCAAGCAATATCTCTGGTGGTGCAATGCACAGTGCGTAGGCCTGTTTCCTGTGTGTGAGGGTGGTGTGTATGCCAACAGTGGTGTTGGTGCAGCCACTGACCCAGTGTATCCTTTGTCTCTCTCCCCCTTTCTTGTTTTATCATCCTGTCCTTTTGTGCATTAGGATCATCTGGCGGAGGAGCAGAGGCACCGGTGATGGAGGGAGCTGCATCCCACAGGATCCAGGAGGCAGAGTCCACTGACGCTGAGGGCACAAGTGGGACGGAGGGGACAATTCAGGCTCCGATACCTCCTCCGATGGAAGCTCCCTGGTGGTGGCGGACACTTTTGTGACCACCTCAGCTACAGGTACAGCCGCCACCCCCATACCAGCACCACCCTCCCAGCAGCCCCTCAGCGAGTTGCCCGTGCCCACTCACCCAGGAGGATGGGCATCTCCTTCGCCCCCAGGCACCTCAGGCCCTGCCCCAGTGAGCCCTGCTGCCCTGAGTGAGGAGGCTATTGACCTCCTGAGATCATCTCTGTAGGGCAGTCAACCATTGTGAATGCCATCCAGGGGCTGGCAGCCCAGATGCAACAATCTTATGCATTCCTGGAGGGCATTCACACTGGATTGGCAGCCCAACAGAGATCAATCCAGGCTCTGACCTCCTCTCTGATGGCAGCAATTGTCGCTGTTTCTACTATCTCCCCTCCAACTACCACTTCCCAGTCCGATTCCCCTCAACCCCAACCCATCCCAAGCACACAGCCCGACGAGCATACACACAGGACAACACCCCAGAGTGTCACAGGCAAACACAAGCACCACTCTTCATCCCACAGGCACTCACACAAACACCATCCAGTTGCAGACACAACAACATCCAATATTTCCACTGTCTCACCATCTTCCTCCTCCACCTTCCACCCAGTTACGTCTACACTCACACCTGCATGCACTACATAATCATCCACTACTTGCATCATGAGAACACCAAACAGAACACACACCTCACTGGCAGACACCTCCACAACAGCCATGCACATGTCCCCTGTGCCCTCTCCCACTGTGTCTGTCCCCTCTGCTAAAGTACACAAACGCAAGCAGTCAGACACCCAACAGCCATCCACCTCACAGCAGCATACAGCCCATGCTCCTGCACCCAAATCCAGCAGACAGACACCTCCAACAACCACTCCCTCATCCTCCACTCCCATTACCTCTCCCTCTCCCGCCCCCAATGTCCCTAAAAAGCTTTTCCTTTCCACCATTGACCACTTCCCTACCCTTCTACCCCCATCCTGCACGTATGGCCAGGGTATCACAAACCCAGCCAAGTACCTCAGCCACACGGTCCACGGGCCCAGTCCCATTCACACCTATCAGGGTGGAAAGGATTCCAGGCCACATATACTGAAGGGGAAGGAGCCTGCACCAGCCAGCCAAAAGGGGAAGGAGCCTGCACCTGCCATCCAAAAGGGGAAGGAGCCTGCAGCAGCATTCAAGAAGGGGAAGGAGCCTGCACCTACCACCCGAAAGGGGGAGGAGCCTGCATCAGCAGGCAAGAAGGGGAAGAAGCCTGTACCAGCAGGCAAGAAGGGCAAGGAGCCTGCATCACCAGGCAAGAAGGGCAAGGAGCCTGCAACAGCATGCAAGAAGGGGAAGGAGCCTGCACCAGCAGTCAAGAAGGGGAAGGAGCCTGCTCCAGCAGCTGTCATGGAGCCCCCACCACCAACCGTCATTGTGCAGCCATTGCAGGGTACAGAGGCTGTGCAGGATCCTACCACCACCACCATAGTGCAGCCATCCGAAGGTGCAGAGGCTGTGCAGGAGCCTCCCACCACAACCACAAGCACCACCACAGTGCAGCCATTAGAGGGTGCAGGGGCTGTGCAGGAGCCTTCCACCACCAGCACTACCACAGTACAGCCGTCACCGCCAGCGGACGCAATGTGATCCAGCCTCCAAGGGCTGCTGTGCAGCCTGGTCCCTCCAGAACTAGTGGGGTATTCACCCACTTGAGAGACTGTGGCCTTGCACTCCCCAGGACCAAGCACAGGGCATGTTGCCCCCTCCATATCTAGTGTGAAAGCCACCCACTCGAGAGACTGTGGCCTTGTACTCACCCGGACCAAGCACAGGGCATGTTGCCCCCTCCAGAACCAGTGGGGAAGACACCCACTCCAGAGACTGGGGCCTGTCACTCCCCCTGGACAAAGCACAGGGCATGTTGCCCCCTCCAGAACCAATGGTCTTTTTTCTGCTTCCGGCTGAGGTGCCCCCCACCCCTCCCCCTGAGGTGCCTGCCTATTTGCCAACTGATGCCCCTGCAGTGTTCTCTCCGTATTGATGCAGGTGACAAGTGGGGCTTGGACTTTGCCCCGTGGGTATGTGGCCCATGCGAAAGGAGGACTGGGCAGTGTTCCTTTTTCTGTACATTTGTAAATATCTGTAGCATTGGCTTAAATATTATTTATACTGTGTTGATCTTATTACAATCACTTTGGTACATTCCTGTTGTCCTCCCATCATTCAGACGATTTAGGGTGATTAACTTGTTTTCTTGTGCAGCTGGTTGTGTGTATGTGTGTGTGTGTGGGGTGTGTGCTGTGCGTGTGTGTGTCACTCTCGTTTTCCTCCCTCCCTCCCTTGTGTGCTAGGCAGCTGTACTCACCGTCTTCGCCGGCGTTGATGTTTGTGGTGGAGCAGAACATAGAATATCATCAGAAATACTTACAGTTCTGGTTCCATGGCAGCGTGGTTTTTCCCTGTGTTGCAAATGGTGAATCCTTTGACTTCTGTTCAGTGATTCCGCCAGGCTTTTGATGTTGTTGGTACCGCCCTGGAAAAGGTTGCGGATTATCTGGTCATAATATGGTGGGCAGAACTTTGACCTCGGCCTGGCTGTAGGCGGCTACCGCCGTGGTGCCTGTTGTTTCCGCCCTGGTGGTCGGTGTGGTACATTGTCTGTCTTTCGGAGATCTTTCTGCCATGGTCATAATTTGGCGGTAGTTACCACCGGCCTGTTGGCGGTATTATTGCCTCTTTGTCACTGGCTGCCAGGGTCGTAATGAGGGCCTAAGTGATTTGCCCAGAATCCAACTATTCTGAGCCAATGCAGAGTTCCAAACTTGGTACACCAGTTCTAAAGTAATGGAAAGATCTGCCCATAATGCCACATTCTGGGTAGAGGTAGGTTGGCAGACATAAGCCAGTTGAGAGCTCAGCTCATTATAGGCTTGTGGTTCCTAAAATATCTGTAAAACTGAGATAGAGCTTTCAGTGGATCGTCCACCTCTAGTACTTCCTCCCTGTCCCTCCTATGAGATTGTCCTCCTCAGGATCCTTTGTTCTTTTTGGGAGAGTGCAAGGAAAATCCATTTAGATCAACAGTTGCAATGGACAGAGAACAAGCTTCCTTTAATTTCCAGAGTGATGTTCCCCAGGAGCTGTGTACCCACCATATGCCATCAAAGAGAGACCAGGGGAGGGAGTGCATTGAAGAGTCCAGCCCTCTACTACCAACACCTGCTTTTTGTGGCGCTGTCCTATGAAGTCTTCTGTAAAAGCCACTATAAAAGTCAGATGAGAGTATTGAAAAGGGCAGCTGTTTGTTAAGTTTATTCTTTGCCTGATCTCAGACACATAAATGAAACATTATTTGAGAGAGAGTGCACATGCGAAGGAGTTTTTAAAAAAATGCACGAGTGCCCCTGTAAGTGCATACTTTATCCGTCTCAATAGCTGTTAGAATCCAACTGAGGTACTCAGCAAGGTTTTGTCTCTGACATTAACCCTGAGTGCTTTAACCATAGAGCGGTCCAGGCATAGTACAATAGGCCAGAGGCAGCACGTGGATGGACAGGAGCAGCAGACGTATTGCTAGAAACCCGTAAACTACATGTCTTCTCCAACACCCCACCAAAGTTCCAGTACTAGATGACGCTGTGCAATATTTACAGAGTTGGAATGTCAGTGGTTCTCTAAAAGGTAGGTTTACTTCCTGTTCCTGTCCCTCCGCAGCCTCCAGTTTGCTTCTGAAGGGTTTGTTGAGGCACAGAGGACATGAACTCTTCTCTCCAGCCACACCACCTCACATTGCTGTGTGAGAGGGAAGAAGGCAAGGATAGAGGGAGAGAAACTGTGTTTCTGTGTTTCTCCAGCACTGTGAGCCTGCCTGCTGACGACTACCCACTACATTTGCAGATCTTTCTGATATAAATGTGACACATGCATATAAGCCATCACACCCAATTAAGCCAAAGATGCCTTTATTTTAGCTGTTTCCCGAGTACAATTGCCTCTGCTTTAATATAAGGCAATAAGGAAAATATATACCCCAATTTATTTTCAAAATCTCCTACTTTCCTATTCTAAAATGTCGGCATGTGTGCACATGAATAAACTGGGCGAATAAAGTTGTACTCAGGCTTATGATACTTGTACCTGGGATTGTTGTGTCCTCACCTCTCGCATATTCACTGCTGTCATTTCATTGTGGTCTCAGCTTGGTAACTAAGAAAACTATCTGAATTATTATTACTATGTTGTCAATCTTACACTTATTGTAGCCTTGCTTTCACTTCAGTGCTATGCATCCTCTGAAGTCACAGAGGTCCAAAGGTCAAATAATGTCAGTTTTATTCTATTTCACTTTTTGTGGAATAAGTGTCCTTGAGCTTTCCACTTGGATATTCATTCAACAAAATTTCAGGAATAGCATAAGTGTCATCACATGAAGTCAAGAAGTCACAGCAAATATCACTTCAAATGTAAACTGAAGTTTTAATATAGACTAAATGAAAGAATAAATAACTAAAACCACACCGAACAGGTTCAATTGTAATTTATCCCCAGCTAGAGCGCTGTCATGAAATGGTAAATGTAAAGCTGTACTATGCCAGTTGTGTAGCCAAGATTGCCAGTAACACGTTAATCACATGCAGCTCATCACATGCAGTCATCATATGGTCAAGTGGAATCTCACCTGATCACTACCCCCCATAAACATCTTTAATGTGCAGGCACTATCATGATGTGCCATGGCACATATTCAAAGAGTAACTTCACACGAGCAGGCACAGAAACACAGAGCTAAATTATGTGTCAAGAGTATTAAAATGTCCTCAAATGTCTATGCAGAGTATGAAAAAGCAGTCCCACCATTTAATCTTAAGAGAAAAACTAGTCACAGAATAAAGTGCCCAAGCACAGCAATCAAGCATCAACATTTCAACTATTGTTACAGTATTTAATTATAGAACTATACTTTGTTAAAGAATAATTGACAGGCCAATAAGGTCATCCAGTCCAAACCAGTCTGCCTTCTGTGACTAAGAGTGTGCAAAGTAGCAAAGTTGTCTCACTTGTAACTTTGCCTATTATCTAAACTTTGCGAGCTTTGCAATATGACGTGATTGTAAAGTTTGTTTGTTAAGAAAAGAGAAAACTAGTCAAATTGGCAAGTTGTCATGGAAGGTAAGAAGCGGGCTGGGGTTCCTTCCTCCTGATCTGTGCCCCAATTCCCCATTCAAATATTCTATAACAGCCGTCAGCCACAACACCATACCTCTCAAACACTCCCTCTCCCTTGCGACCCTCTATTGTGGGGTGCTTCTCAGCTAAGCTCTAGTTAAAGTTCTAGCAATTAGAAGGATCCCTGGAAAAGGGCCTCGTGTGTTTCTGGCCCACACTCCAACCTGGGAAACCAAGATGAACACAGGCATGTAACAAAAATCAGGGGCCCAACGGCATAACATGCCTGCTGCCAGTCCGGACCAAATGCAGGCATGAGTAGGTGGTCATCCCGTAAGTGCAACTTGTGCTGTCAGCTCCTACAATAGGGGCAGCTGAATATATGGAGGTGTCAGAGGGCTGACTCTTTGCGGCTTTCAGTTACTGGTCAATACCCTCTTCAAATTTTGCAAGGAACAAATGAATACTGATCCACAACCTACAGCCCTTGAGAGGGTTCAAGATGGGTATGGAGCTTTATTACAGAGGGGAGGATACCAACCCTCACCTTTCCACTGCTCAGGTCTTATACCAGCACATTAAAAAATGTTACCTAGGTCTAGAGTCCAGTGAGATGACGAAATGTTCTTCGGGTAGAGGGCCTAACACAGGGAAAGTTCTTTAAAGTAGCTTCCTGCTGTCAGTCAGTGAGAAAGCTCAAGGCTTGAAGACTACTGATGTATCCTTTTTTCATCTCCAGGCACGTGAAGATTTAATTTTAAAAGGGTAGGAGCTTTGACAAACATAATTGGTACTTAGGAGGAGGAGGAGAAGATTTGAGGCTGACAGAAGTGCCACCAATGTGTCCTTTTTATTCTTTCGGGGTGGTTGGAAATGCTCCAGAGAGCACGATTGTCTACTTTGAGGTAAAATGTTAGCTCAAAAGACTGGATATGAAACATTACTCTGGAGTCCCACTGCTTTTGTTGGGACTGTGGAACAGATATTGACACAACATAATCAAGACACCCAGCAACCTATATATTTGTCGGAGACCATTTCTGCCTAAGCATAATTAAGAGGCTATAATTCTTCTGTCTTTTCAATATTTCATTTGCATTTGGAAAGTGAGATGGCCTTTGTGAACATCAGTGTCAAAATGAGAGAAGTAAGGAAATAAGAACATTGTGATATAAAAGTTAAAGAAAAGGGGAAAAGGAAACACAACTTGTTTAGGAAAGGTTTTAAAATTCAGAGCCTGTACAAAGAAGAGACGGTTTTTATGTTATTTGGTCTTAAGAGTCCTTATTTTCCAACATGCTTGGTACTAAGGAGTTTAGAGCAACCTGAAATAAGAAATTCAACTTGGTCACGTAGCTTTCATCTAACAGAGCTATCAGAATCAATAGTAAACCAAAAGCAGAGTCCTATATTCCCGGCAGTTGTATGACATCCTCCTTGACTCCTCTTACCTGGTGACCACGAGGAGGTCTGAAAAATGCCTTAACTTCCTGCTCCAGCATGTCCTGCCCATGGGCATAAAGAAGAAGCAAATTGTTAGAAGAGGTTTAGATTTGCTCCCCTGTTGACATCTAAGGAGTTCTTCCGAAAGCACTGAGTATTTAAGGCCTGATTCACAAATCTATTTGCTTGTATAGGATCAGTTTAGCAAAAGCTGAAGTTGCACTCATTAATTGTGATACTCTGGACTTCTGATTACACCACATATTGTAACATTACCCCTGAGTAAATCACCTACTAGTGGCGGGAACAGATATTCCATGGCAATGATGCTCTGGAAAGAGTAAGAGCACCAACAAACTCAGTTACTTGTGTGTATTCATTGACGTATTTTACAACCCATTTACACCCTTGAAAGAGTTGGAGATTTACTCCTATGAGGGATGAGAGAGTCAATACTTCTCTGGGTTGGCAATGAGACAGGACATCTTCGAATTCTTAGTGAGGGATGAAAAGGGTTTATGCATGGAATTTTTTTTTTCCCTGAGTAGAAAACAAAAATAAAAAAAACAAATGTGCAACCGCACTCAATGAGAGAATTGTTGGACGTGTTAAGGTACACTATGTACAATTGTGCCTGAACAACTTACTGAATGTTCACGGCAAAAGAAATTCACAAAACGTTGCCATGAGTACTCATGGAAACCTGTGACTGTTACCTGTAGGCTTCGAATCCTCTGTGTACGTAAACAAGTGTAAATCTGCGGCCATTTGAGTGAGTAAACCTCCGGTGCACTTTTTCGGTTGTTTTTCGAAAATGTGGCACTTTTGACGCCTCTGACAACAGTTGTACTGTTTGAGTAATGTGAAGAGATCCCCACGGATGTACGTGTGCTAATGTGTATGTGTGTGTGTGTGTGTGCGTGTGTTAGTGTCGCTGTATACAATATAGCACCACTCAGCTAAGAAGTTACACTGTTTCTCCAAAGCACAAAGCAATTCAATGCAAAATAACATTTCATTTTGTACAAACATCAGACAGTGCTAGGAGAAGGCTGCAGCAATATAATGTGAAACTCCATACAACCTGTGCGGCTCCTAGGGACTCGTTTATCTATCAGCGATCCTGCTGTGTTTACAGCTTAATTAAATGTCAAACAGAAAGGCAGGCAACTTGCCAGGTGGAAGTGTGAAAACGCGTTTTACATCTAACAGCACACGCATAATTTTATGCTTAACAGTTAGCAAAATAATACAAATTGAAAAGTGCCAGATAACTACATTTCCTGCTGATGTTAATGAAATTATCAGGAACTATTTTACAATACTGACGATGAGCACACAAATAACTGCTTATTGGTCTATTGCTTTCACAATAAAACAAGTAGAATGTTTAAGAGACTGGAAATGATATCATAACCACTCGAAATGACGCTTGAATTCATATTAAAAATGCATTAACAAAATCAGCAAAGTGATTGTTTTTCAGATTTTAATTCTATGTAGCAAAGGGACGAACTGACCAGCAGGTGGGATGCCACTTGACTGCCCCAGGTTCCCATCTCCTGCCCAATCCCGAGCAAAAATCTTTGGCCTGGTTCACTGCCAGTACACTGCTCCTTACTCCTGTGGCTAATCCCACCGCCTGCTGTCACCCCCCAAACTGTTCCCTCCTTTCCAGACTCCCACACTATTCACCCCACCCGGGGGTTACGGTGGCCTTTGTTACGCCACTGTGCTGACCTGTCATGGAAACGATCAAACACCAGCACTGAATGATTCAAAAACATGTTGCCCACAATGCATTGCTTTGCGCTAGAGTTACGTTTGATAGTGATGTCTGTGCTAAACAGGAAAATGCAATTCCACCTCCTCGCAGCAGGGTGCCCCAGTCTCTGAATTTGAGTAATCAAATTTGTGAAGCAATTTACCTTTGATAAAAAGGACATTTCATGCATACCTTTTGTTTGATATAGTGCATTAAAACGTTACTCCGGTTCCCACAATGGAGATTAGACAAATGTACTCCTTAACTGGTTTCTATGTATCTATCTCCCCTTGCACTTTAAACTGCCCTGCGATCCTGCTCCTTCCCATAACCTAACTGCTACTGTAGCTTTCTATTAACAGTCTTGAGGCCTCTGAGATCCCCTCTTGGGAGGCGGTCTCAGACCCCCTTTGGGATTTGTGCATAGAGGCATTTCAAGCTTCTCTGTCCCAACTCCCCTGTCTCTGCTTTCTGTGATGATAGACTAAGGTTGATGTTGCACTTACCGTCAGTTGTGCTTCAGTTTTCCTACTGCTGATATACGTCACCCAACCCCTTCACATGTACATACCAGCTGTGCTGCTACCACCGATTACCTCTGTAGTAATCGTGACACATTGTTTATGTGCTGTAGGCACTATAACGTTGCATATTTATGTGCTACTGATGTCAGTATATGGCAGGCGGTTGGTTTTTTAAGTATGTATTGCAGACGCTCTGAAACCTGTTCTGGTGGAGATAGCGCTATGTAAGAAAATGAATAAATAGATGAATATGCCTAGGAATTTTGCAGTAATGCTCAAAACAGTGCTTAATTTGCGTGTATGGATGCAGGTGCTGGAATCGGGGACTCATTTTTGAGGACTGGAATTTATTTCTCATCATCAGACTTTGACCTAGAGCAAGAGAGAGAAAGGATGACAGCGGAGTAAGAAGAAGTTGGAGAAAGTCAGAAAAACAATGACAGAAAGTGAAAGCAAGGGAAAAATCAGTACTTGCAAGAGTAGAGACAGGACGTTTCGGGCGGAGAAGAGACATGAATTGAAATCAGTACCAGGAAGGCTTGGTATTCACCATTCAGCATCCCCAGCATTTGGCAACACCGCCCTCCTCCCCCCGTTTTTTTTGCAGATTAGGCCATGGTGAAATGCACTGGTTAATTGACCCACTTTAAAAGGTGAGAAACATCGGAGGCAGTAAAAAGAAACTCAACAACCTCAGCCTGATAATCTGGTATCAAAGATGCTCACATATACTGAGATAAAAGTAAGCTGGTTTAGTGTAGGAAGAGCAGCCAACATTTGGAGGTGATCTGATCAGGCAGCCAAGAACTTGCAAGGTCCTAGTGCTAAAGGCCTACGAGGGGTTGTGACAGGAGCCTGTTTGGGACAAATATTACATGTATCTGCAGCTGTGCAAGGTTCAGAAGGTGGTGACTCATACAAAACTCTTGCTATTTCTATTTTACTATGTTTCACATTTTTTGGACAATTCTGCTTGCAACACCCCACAAATCGTATGACTTATGTAGTCTGAATCCAATATCTCCATATTAAACCTTACTTTAACTTTTCTGATAAACTTTCCAGTAGCATTCATGGTCCAATTTAAGAGCACACTAATCTGTCACAAGGCAATTTTTTCAAATATCCCTTAATATTTGAATATACATTTTGTGCTCTATTATCTGGCGTAGGCTTTGGGATTGGATGATATGAAACTGCTTCTGCCCTCCAAAAGTTCGCAAAGTAGACGAGTGGTAGAACATTATGAAATATATTTTCTTCTGGAGCCCCTCATGCATTGTAACCAGCTCTTTCCGTTTAGGAAGCCTTGAAAACGTAATTTGATTTCAAACTTGGTGCTTCTAACATGTTGCCCTGAATAAGGGCTACCCCAGTTGCTGTAGTGTTTTGTCACTCTCAGGGGTCATTAGCGCTTTATGGATATTATGGTTAATTGAAATTGCTGATTCTGACAGAATTGTATTTAGCTGCTTCAAATGATGACAATATCCAGCAATTGTTTCTTTCACTGGTCACAATGCAACACCACATGTGAAACTATGGCATTAGAATACAGCTGAAATTCAGACCAAGGGGAGTATTACTCTTCCTAGAGTAGTAATATATCACCCCAGAATGTATTCTGGAAATTGCAATTTGTCTTATTGATCAAAGCAAAAAAATGGACAAATAGGGATTCATGACAAAACAAAGTGAAACTTTCACAATGCATTTTGTTAAAAGTGCAAGGTTTGGTGTTCTTCGTGCAAAGGGTAAGGCACAGCGACTGTGGCGATTGACACTCATTTACATGTGATCTTCCACCACTTAATATCAATACAACAGTGAGTTGAAGGAATGCATCGGTACACAAACAACAAAATCGCAATCCGCTCTGAGCTAGTCTTAAAAAGTCTTTAAGAGCTCTGTTTTATTTTTGACCCCTTACCACAAATAAACTACATTCAGATGAAAAATTACCCTGTGCTATGTATGAAAATGACTTTCCATGTGCACAACTTTGTACTTTAATAAAGATGAAGAATGTGGAAAGTTGGAAATTAGCAAACTGGATATGTGCAACGTACACATCTGAAGAGTTTCATGGGGTATTCTAGACACAATCAAGATTACCCGCAACAATGATCACACAGACTGGATCATCAATGCCAGGTGCAACTTGTGGCCGACCTTTATCATGTAGACCACAAAATGGATCTATTACAACTCTGCAACATCTAAAGGGGAAAAAAATGACTGCACATTATAGACGCCCGCAGATTGATTTGGATGAGATTAGGGAGACATAATATTGGATATTCTGTGTTTTATTGAATCTTACATCAAGCTTCTAATGGGAACTTTTGTGCCTATAGCTCCGGATGTGTGTTCCCAGTGCTTTTAAACTATTGGCTCCTTTTAGAGTCCACCAGAAAAATCATCTGAACTCCATAGTCATCTGTTTGTCAGGTAAAAAATACAATGTATCCTACCCTCTCCACCCCCACGCCCCCACCGACCCTTCCCACTCCACCCACAAGACATGGAATTAGGCCTTCCTACACCTTCCAACAATTCCCACAAGAAATGACTGGCACCAAAAGGGGGTTCTTTGATATGTCTGATATGAGATTACTGCATGGAATTAAAAAGTTACTTAGGCACCCTTTCAAATATTACAGTGGTTTTCGCCAGCTGGTGTGATATGGCAACATATGTTTCTTTAATTGACGCTGCCAATTTTTAATCATGTCACCTCCAAATGTATGCACAGAAAAAAACGATCTAATGGTATGGGGGAGGAGTATCACTGCTTCACTGAAAAAGTTGGAGCACGTTTGCCCAGTAGGAGGCAATGACTTCTCAAGAAAGCAGTTTGTATTGCATTTTGACACACTCCCACCACCAGGGTGGAAAAGAACTATAGTCATGCATTCAGTCTAAAATCCTTCTTCTTCAAGATGGCCATTAGCATAACAAAGTGGTGCTTCATCTGGGAATCTTTATGAGACAAGTAAATCCATGGAGGGGGGCAGCATATGTGGTGCAGGTTTGTATTATACTGCATAAACAAGTTATGCACCCTAGTCAGTACTGGGGAAGAAAGATAGTATATAAACAAAAGGAGTGCAGCTCATCAGAATGTAAGATGCTGCCAGAAAAAAATAGAACTTTACTGCCGGAAGGATGGTTTAGTGAGACAAATGTGGTTCTCTGGATGCCATGAGTTTGATTACTGGCAAGGCAGACTCAGCTTTCCATCCGCTGAGGGAGGTGAACTGAGAATCATAAATTGGGTAACAGTAGCGTTTGTTAATTACATCTCGTAGGAACAGCAGAAGCAGTTTATTTGGTGCTTAATAAACATTCCTATTCTTATTATAACACTCCAATGAATCAGAGGGATTAAATTACCAGAAATGTGCCCAGGATACAAAAGAATGAATAACTCCCAATTCGTAATTATATTTTTACTTATTGCGTTGCTGGCTAGTTTGCTTTAGTCTTATCTGCTGCACTCGCATGCTATTAATGTGTCAGAAATCCACATCGGTACAAAAGAGAGGGATGTCTGTACATTCCGGGCATGTGAGAATTTGAAAAACAACTCAGATACCCAAGTAAAAGAATAACATCGTTCCATTGTGGGTTTATATGCTCATCAACATCATATCTTTTCCTATGTTAAGGTTTAATCCTGTCCTTAATAAGCATCCCACTTTTGAAAGGTGAAGAGATGTGCACAGCACACTCACTTGACTTATGTTATGTCATGTTATGTTATGTGAATTTGCAGAGAGTGGCTAATCACCCGTGAGGGTATCCAGGCACTAAGTAGGGCAAGCCCAAGGGGGAAGGAGGAGATCATGTCTGTTTAATCTGGAAGAGCTATGTCTTAAGGTACCTTTGGAAGTCCATGAGGGAGGGGGAGATTCTGAGGTGTTGCAGGAGGTCATTCTAGGTCTTGGCTGCAAGGTGGTAGAAAAAGAATCCTCCGCTTCTGGCCTTCTTAATTTGAGCTGCAGATCGAAGGTGTCGGGTGGGTTGGTAGAAGTTGAGGTGGTGGTCAGGGTACATTGGAATGGTGTTGTGGAGAACCTTGTATGTGTGGGTGAGCAGCTTAAACTTACATCTTTCCTGGACAGGGAGCCAGTGGAAATTGTTGAGGTGTGGAGAGATGTGGTTCTTTTGCAGGATATTCAGGATGAGTCTAGCGGCGGCATTCTGGGGGGTTTGGAGCCAGCATAAAACATATGGCTAGGATTCAGAATTAGAGGGTGTTTCCGTAGTCAAGTTTACTCGTGATTAGAACCTGGGTAACTGTTCATCTGGTGTTAAGTGGGATCCACCTGGAAATCTTCTAAGATTTGCAGGATGTGGAAACATGAAGAGGTGACAGTGTCGATCTATCTGCTCATGGAGAGATTGTTGTCCAGGATGATCCTGAGGCTCTTGGTGTGGTCTGCAGGGGTGGGTTTGGGCTGAAGTTCAGAGGGCCACCAAGAGGCATCCCAGGGGAAGTGGTTATTGCAAAAGATGAGGACTTCAGTTTTGTCTGTGTTGAGATAGAGGTAGTTGTTTTTCATCCAAACAGTGATGTTGCTCATGCAGTTGGCGAAGTTTGCCTTTGCAGTGCAGGTTGAGACAGTAAGGGAGATGATGAGCTGTGTGTCATTGGTGTAGAATACTATGTTAATGCTGTGGGGTCTGACGATGTCTGCGAAGGGGTCATGTGGATGTTGAAGAGTGTTGAGCTGAACGAAGATCTTTGAGGGACCCTGCAGATGAGTTTCTTGGGTTCTGAGGTGTAGGGGAGAAGTCTAAATCATTGTGTTCTGTCCTCGAGGAAAGAGGAAATCCACTTGAGTGCCAGTCAGCAGATACCCAATTGGTGTAGCTTTCTAATGAATGAGTTGTGGGAGACAGTATTGAAAGTTGTGGAGAAGGTGAGGAGGATAAGTGCTCCTGCTTCTCCACTGTCAAGGAACAACTACCTATAGAGTAAATGCTGAAATCACGCTGTGGGACGATGAATATAGTAGAGTTTATTTGCAACGGAGGTTCATTAGTCCTGAATCCCCTCTGATTTCGTCCACAGCAGTTTCTTGTTGATGGTTAGTAAATAGATGGGGAATTGTAATCTGTAGAGATGCACAGTATGTGCCAAACCAGTGTCAGTATGGTTGATGTGCATGATTTCTGCTGCCCCTATTACCTTTATTTGTTTTACCTTATGTTGAAGTGGCAGGGTTGCCTTCCAGGCATGTCCATCTCCCTGTATTGATACGCACTGATGCAGGTAGATAGCACTTTTCCTGTTCACAAGCTCTCCACACTACAAACCTATTCAGTTGAGAGGCCTGATGCAATAATTGTCTTCCGATTGAATCAGTTTACTTGAGACGGACAAATTCACGGATCAAGTTCGATGAGTAGTTGCCCCTCACTCCTTTTTAGGGATGACTTACTCCTGAATTTACATGCCTGAGTCAAAAGTGTTTCTTTGAGTATTTATTCTTACACCAAACTTGAGGTTATTTCTGCAAATTTCCAGATTTAAGACATGCTGCCTCATGTCACAAAGTGTCTTCTCCTGTAAGCATGAAGGTATTTGCACACATATGTCAAAGGTAAGAGGTTAAGGGCCATACTTACACAGAAGTGGTGCAGCACAGTGCTGCTCCAAAATTGACAGCTCCACGTCACTTCTGAAACGCAGAGATGTGCTGTATAAACACTAATAAGGCGCACCCCTCTGTTTCCCCTAAAGTAACAATAGCATCCTGGCAGGCCTCCTTGCACCATAGTGCAAGAGTATCTGCGTTAAAGGGAATAATTGTTTATGTGCAGGAAGTATTTCTCCTTGTTGCACCATGCTAGCGCCTACCCTTGGTGGTGTTAATTTTTGGCACTGCCACAGATTTACGAATTCTTGTAAATCTGGGGCAGCATCAAAAGCATTGGGTGTTGCTGTGGAATGCCCAACGCAACACCCATTGCATGCCCCTCTGCTGCAGCAAACTGCATCGGGGGGCATATTTGCAAGGCAGCGTTAAGCCACAAAAAGTGGCTTAGCAATGTCTTTGAAATATGGCACAGTGCACAGCACCACCCTAGTGTCACAAAAAGTGATGCTCCGGTGTCGCTAGGGGCATATAAAAAAGCCTGTAAATGTCTTTAGAACTGAGTCCTATATGACTATAATTTTTGTTTAGAAAACTAGCAGTTCATGACATTTTTGACCTGAAAACGGCCAACATAAGAAAAGTAAATGCTTGCACAGATATATGTCAGCTATCTGCATCTCACAGTTGATTAAAGGCAGTCTTTATTTCTGCTCCAATAATTCAGAAACTCTCCTGAGAGGAAAGGCTAAACGGTCAAAATACATAATTTCAGAAAAAAACTCCAGTAGTACAATATTCACACCCTGTGACAAATAGAATTCCAGCTGTGAGCCAACATTAAAGTATTCCATGTAGCCCAGTCAAAACCTAGTTTCTGTCTTCAAAGAGCTCCAGAAGGGTCACAAATAACTTTCCAAACAGGACCTGTTACCACACATTTTCTGTTTCCTATGATACCCCAGCATGTTTACATTTCCTTTTTCCATAATAGTGTGCACTAGAAGCACAAATTACTATTTTGCATAATAATCAAGTTTCTCAACCTCATAATTCCCCATAATGTCCCAGTGTGTCCACATGGAGATCTTACAAAACCTCACAGTGTGACTCATTACCTGCTTTCATAAAGTTCCAGCATACCAAAATGCTAGTTTCCATCATGCCCACAACAACTGCACTGCCAATTTGCATAATATCACTGTCTTAACACATTTCAAGTTTAAAAAATGCACTTCAATGCCTATGTTACCTTGTTCTATAAGGCGACAATAGTCCACATTATCACTTCCTATAATACTGATGTGTGTCTACTTAAGCAGTATACAATTTGGCTCAATATTCCCAGAAAACCAGTTTCCACATTTTACAAATACACCCAAATGACAAGTGCCTACAAATACCCGTGTATGCCTACATTACCATTCTTCATAATGATTCAGTGTGCTTTTGTCAGCATTTTCCAGAATAACTCTGTAGGTCCAATTGAATAGTTTCCACAGTGTCACAATAAGCATAAACAACCAGTTTATATATATTGCTTAAAGCAGTGATTCCCAACCTGTAGTCTGGGGACCCGTGGGGGTCTTCAAAGCCTCCTCAGGGGGTCCGTGACTGCTTAGAAATTTAATAATATTAACAGATTAGGTCCCTAGCTTTCAGTAATGACTTATTGGGGGGTGGGGACAGATTCCAATAATGATTTAGTGGGGGTCCCGGGGTTCTAGTACTGATAAAGTGGGGGTCCACAGAAGTCAAAAGGTTGGGAGCCACTGGCATAAAGGACTGGCTTTATATTTCTGCCCGATGTCCCACTTATCACGGCTCCTCAATCCTCCTACTGCTCCACCAGAGTATTCCTACATTACCATTTTCTACAAGTCCATGAATATACCTTCATTACCAGTTTCAAGAATGCCTCTCAATGCCATACTGCCAGCTGTAGTAATGCTAAAGAATGTCCTCATCGCCCATTTACAAAATATCCCAGCCTGCCCATGTTACAAGTTTCCATAACACCCAAGAGCACGAACATGACCAGTTCCCATCTTAGACCATCCACGTAACTAGTTTCCAAATGCTCAGCTTCTACATCATTGCCTATAACAATAATGTCCCAACATACTAAAATAATCAGTCTCCCCCATGTCTCATCTTTGATAACATTCCAGAGTGATCATAAACCTACTTTAAATAATACCCCAATACTTCCTACATTGCAAGTTTCCAAAATGCCCTTGTGCATTCACGTTATCTGGTGCTATCCATTTCACTAGACCCAGATTAGTAGTTTCTTCTATAGCCCAATATATCCATGTAGGGAGTTTACCTATTTACCAACATACTGACGGTAAGTTTCTATACTTGCTAGAATTTTGAAATGACCAGTTCCTACCTTCCCCTGTATCCTGATTTCACCATTTCTTGGAATGTCTCAGAATGTTCACATTGCTATTTTATAGAATATCAAAGGGTGCTTAAACATCTAGTTTTTACATTACCAAATATGCCAAGCAAGAATTGGTGTCCCCACCAGCTTTCACAATGCCCCCATGATATAGGCAATTTCCATATTGGCCAAAATACAGATATACATACGCACGCACACACACACATACACACTCTCACGCATGCACACACCCATTCACTGACACACACATACACACACACGCACCACACACTGTACATTTATTTGGTACCTCTATTCAGTTCACACTCTCATTCCTTTATCATTATGTTTCACTCACTTCTAATACTACCTCCTTCATCTTTCTCTTCATCGTTCAAGGTACCATCGATTCCCAGAAACTGGACAGTGACGGCCAGTGTCGTCCTGCTGGCGACCTCCCATGTCTCAAGTAGAAGTTCATATGACTACCTTTTGGACATGTCTCAGCATGCCCATCATTATACTCGTTCAGTAAGACCTGAATATTTTTGGTTTCCTGTGTTAAAAATCCTATTAGATGCTGGTTATCAGCATTTCGCTACCAATCATTCATCCCGAGTTATACCAACTGTAATTTCATTTATCGATCATTCACATGTCCTAATCCTCTTTCATAAGATGCTATTTAATTTTAATTGTGTCCTGATGGTGAGCCTATGACTTTATCACTGGGTCAAAAACGTTGGCTCTGTGTCAGAGGCTCTGCTATTTGTACCATGCTTATTTCTACTAGTGTATCAAGTTCTTGGCCCCAAATAATACTTGCCACTTGTATTCATGCATCACTCATGGGCTGAAAATGTTTTCGCTAATGACTGCTTTTCTACAGGGTTTGTTTACATACATGTTTTGAACTGAGCACCTCACCCACCTGCCTCTTTGCACTTTCCTTTTGGCAACTTATTTGTTTATATGACTGTGAAATTCAGTACCAATGACTGGCTCTGTATTAGTGTCCCATCACTGTGTTCGTTACTCCTTTGGAATGTTTTCAACGGAACTAGAATTATTTTATTTCTTGGAGGGATCACGCGTCTTCATTACATGTTCAACCCAAGGACATGGCAATGACTCTCGCCCTATCAAAACTTGTAACAAACAACTGTTATGTTTTCCAAAGTATTTCTTTTGTGTCTATTCTATTTTTATCATCTATAACAACTGTAGCGATGTGTAAAGATGTGAAGTAAACTCTAATTTTTGCCATTTCTTTTTACAACATTCTGAATTTTTTGCCCCTCGAAAGGTGCAAAGTTTAATATAAGCAAGGTCTACTTCAGCAGTCCTTGACAGGAGCGTAACTAGGCACCGGGAGCCCTTGTGGTGAAGGGGGACCCACTACTTAGATGGGCCCCAACCCTCCAAGGGGCCTCCATTCAGTCCTAGGCCAATTAATTTCTCTGAGAAACGGGAGACTGAGGGGCGACCCATCATATCCTGCAAAGGGGGCAGGGTATTATTTTGCATAATACAATTGGTCCTTGCTGGCTGTATGTAATAGGAAACTATTCCCACTGCAGCAAATGCCAATGGATGCATTTCTTCAGTTTGGTGGAAATCTCCTATCTGCTGCGCCTAGCGCCACATTAGCGTAATTCTTTTTAGGCTAATGTGGCCTGAGGTTGGCAAAACTGCCACAAATGCATTGCACCACTTTGTAAATCCTTGCTCCACATTATGCCTGCACCAAGAATTTGCTTGCAAGGGGGGCGTTCCTCCGTTAGGAGGCCCAGAAAAATGGCGCAGTGGATCTATGAGATTTCACTGTGCCATTTTTCTGATCATTTTTAATTCCTGCCTAGTGCAGGCGTTAAATTGAGGCACATCATTGTTAATAAGGAAAAGTCCTGAACAACGCATTGTAAACAACGCAGATATTTCCCATGCAAGCATAACCATGCTTGCCGGAACAACGACTGCCTTTTATATGCATATGCATGGTTAAGGCAGCAAAAAAGGCATAGTGGACCAGGAGAAGACACGATGAGGTAAGTGGGACTGGGACAGGGGTGTGGGGAGTTTTTATGGGTGGGTGGATTAAGAGATTGGGGTGGGTGGGAAAATGGCCTTTTTTTAGGGGTGGGGTGGGGAGTTTGGGTATTTCGTTTTTTTAGGGCTTATGGTGGGGGCTTGGGGTAGTTTATTTTTTTAGGAGCGGGGGTTTAGGGGTTTGGGTATTTTTATTAAGGGCTTAGTGTGGCATAGTTTATTTTTAAAGGGGTGGGGAAGATTTAAGAAAGGGTGGGAGAAGGGAGGAGAGAAGAGGAGGAAAGATCGGGAGAGGACACGGTGAGGTAAGTGGGACTGGGGCAGGGGTGTGGGGTAGTTTTTAGGGGTGAGGGTGAATTTAGGGCTCAGGGTTAGTGGGAGGGTAGAGGTAGGTAGTTTACTTAAGGGGAAGATTTTAGGGGTCAGGGTGGGGGTAGTTTTCTTGGGGGAAGGTTTTAAGGCTCAGGGTGGGTGGGGTGTCAGGGTAGTTTTTTTTTTATGGGGCAGGGGTGGGGGTCAGGGTAGGTTTTTTATTAGGGTACAGGGCTGGTGGGGGTTTGGGGTAGTTTACTTAGGGGGAAGGCTTTAGAGCTCAGGGCAGGTGGGGGGCTTTGGGGTAGTTTCTTTGGGGGAAGGTTTTAGGGCTCAGGGGATGGGGTGTTGGGGTAGTTTTGTTTTATTGTGCATGGGTGGGGTTCAGGATAGGTTTTTCTATTAGGTTTCAGGGTTGGTTGGGGGGTTGAGGTACTTTAGTTCATAAGGAAGGGAGTGGGGGATCAGGATAGTATTTTCTTTTAAGGCTCATGGCAGGTGGGGAGGTCGGTATAGTTTAAGTATTAGGGGCGGGGGTTGTTTTGGGCCTTAGGGAGGGTGGGCCTTTTGTATGATAGAGCCATGAATGCCATTTTACATGCCATTTCCACACATGTCTTTACAGGCATGATTTTACAACAAAATTAGTTATAAAGGCTTGGTAAAGGCATGCGTTGAAACTATGTGGTTGTGGTTCCGACCGTGTTGTTAAGGCATGCGTTGTTCGTGCATGTGTAGTTCCATCGTACAATCTTGTTTACAATGGGCCTCTGAGGGGCAAATATATGAAAAGTGGTGCATCATGTGATGATGCACCACTTTTCTGGTGCCCCATTGTATTTATGATACGGGGCACCCTGTCGCACGTTAGGGAACTAGCGTCCAAAATGTTGATGCTAGTTTGGCACTTTGCAAGGTTATTGCCAAAAATATTGGTGATAATCTGCAAAGTAAAAGGAGACCCATTGAAAACAATGGGAGCCTCATTTTAACACCTGCCTTAGGCAGGCATTAAAAATGATGCCAGAAATGGTGCAATGCATCTCATAGATGCTATTATGCCAATTTTCTGGGCTTCCTAATGGGGGAATGCCCCTCTAGCATACATTATGCCTGGCCCAGGCATAATGTGGCTCAGGCGTTTACAAAGTGGGGCAATGTGTGCAAATATGGTGCAGCGTTTTTGCCGACCTAATGCCACATTGGAGTAAAAAAATGTGGCACAAGGTGAGGCTAGGGCTTTCCTAAATCTGGCCCTACGTACTTTACAGGATTAGCGCCAGAATTTTTGGCGCTAATCCTGTTAAGTACCACAATAGCATCAGAAATTATGACGCTATTGATTGTAACATGTGCCATTGTTGGCCGTATCATTCATGGATACACATGGTGGCTTTTGGGGGAGGGCACAATGAGGCTATGAAGCGCCACTTTTTTTTTTCATCTGGGCCCAAGTATGGATGAATGGATCACATCAAGGGTCGTTTGGGCAAGGACTGTGCAGGGGAGGCCTTAGACTCAAGGCAATGGTGTATTTACAGGTTTATTGCACTCTTGCAAAATAGGCTGCATTTTATACAAGACTAAGTAAGCAGAAACAACTGTTTTTTCAATAATAAACATCTCTTTAGAAGGCTAACATACACTGAATAATACTGTTACACCATCCAGTGCAGACCGCTGCTAATCGCTGGAGGAGGTCTAACATTAGCTAAGAAAAGCTATGGCACACAGCGGGTAAATTACACTGTTGCTTGGTTTGCTAATCCATTAAATCTAGCCAGCCCTTTATTTGGGAACGTCTTGGACACATGCTCAGACGCTAGTCGAAGGCCACGGAGAGGCGGGAGCTGACTGAGCGCTCTAAAGAATCCTAAAGTGGGTGGCCAGATAGCTGGAACCGAACAGCTGCTATAAACCAGCTGAACTTTGTCATATATAAATTATGTGTGTCATCTGGAGCAAAACATGTGACCAAGGTTTTATGGGAGTTATCGCGGAGGTTCACGAAGAACAGAATGAGTTCATACTGCAGAATTGTGCTACGGTCCCTATTGCCCTTGTCGGAAAAGCTTTTTTGTCTGAAGTGGCTCGGCCTGGCGTTTTCCTTGACTTCCAATCGCTTTGATAAACTCTAGATGTGAAGTACCTAGCAATGAGGCAGTAGGTGCAGTGGCCCCGGGGCTCAGGGCTGTGATTATGACACCTGAACTCCAAATATTGTTTTTTTTTACCCTTCAGAGTGTCAGCGGGTCCTAGTTTTCTTGGTTGTATTGAAGCACCCTTGTTACGCCATTAAACTCTAGCCCCCTAATATACAAATGAGGAGTCCTGATTAATAAAATAAAAAATATAGTAGAAAGATGGTTCAGGCTTTCATCCAAACGGAGGAACAGCGCCACATTACCAGAGTTGTCACTAGGCACATTTCCTGAGGGGTACCCTCGGTCCGGTTAGGGATTTTTTTTTATCATTGGCATATTGAATTCTGGGACTTCTTGTTTCATATTTCCTTCTACAAGTATGATTACCAGAAACCAATGAAAGTTGGTATATCTAAATGACACACAAAATACCCATAGCTAAATGCAGAGGAAGGACAATACTACACTTACAACTGTGTCACTGCAGTAACATGGGCTAGCACATCTTTCTATGCTTTGTATGTGCAAATACTAGAGCGATAGAACACCACCAACAAAAACCCACGTTTCACGATGCAGGTGCAAAAGTTGGTTGCACCAACCTATGCTGCTCATCACCACGGACTAGTAAGAGTACCAAGCAAAAAGTGTTCTTGTGCCTTAACATGTTGTGCAAATGAGAATTCTTTGGTGACTAAATATATCAGTTGGCAATGCTGTGTTATTGCTATTCCTGTTAGAGTTTGTGTGGAAGAGGCAGTGTGTGGTAATGTCTTTGCGTGGTAATGGATGCATGGTAAAGGTATTGTGTGGTAATGACTGTGTTGTAAAGGTTGCTTCCCCTGTTATTGTTGCTGTGCACTGAGAATACTAAGGCTATACTGCTATCTGGTAACACAACTATACAATAATATGCATTAATATGCCTACAGCAATTGTTTCTGCCAGTTACAGTGCCTCAGAATATTTATCCGACCATTTACTTTGTAAATACTATAAGGCATGTCTACCAGTTGGTATGCACATAATGCCTGCCCATCATTCGAGCCACAGAAATGCCTAATAGTCATTTATTCGTTATGTAGTGTGTATCCATTCGTTACTTTGTACCTAATGCTTGTCTCGTTACTTTGTACATAATGGTTGTCCATGAGTTACTCTGCAGTGAATGCCAGCATTTCAATACACCTGCCAAAGAAATGCCTTTTTATTAGTTATTCCATCACGATGCTTCCACATAAGTCATCTGAACTGATGGTCTGCCCTTCATATATTGTGCCACTATAGAGCAGATTTAGTAAGGACTTGCATTGCCCTTGTGTGACACAAGTAGTCACAAGGCACCACATGTCCTTAAAATGAATTTAGTGGGCCACACAAAGCCACATTGACTGGTTTAGTAAATACGAAGTAAAGAAACCCAGGGGCATATTTACAACACTCCTGCAGCACAATAATGCCCCCAGAGTGTCACTTTTCTCATGCTCTGGCGGCACAGGTTGCCCGCACATACTACCTCGAGTGGCTTTTCATTGCCATGTAAATATGGCCCCCTTTCAAGCATAACTCTCTGTGAAAGGGTTATTCCATGGGTGTTGCTGTGGGTTTTCCCATGCAACACCAATGGAACCAGATGTATTCCTGGATTTACCAGGTTTCGTCATATTCCTACGCCCCCCAGGGTGGCATAAAAGTGGTGCAACAAGGAGAAATACCTTTTTCTCTCCTCATGTTTTGCTCTTTGTATGTGTGCTGCATTCTGGCCTTCTATTTCTGAATCCCGTCCTCATTCCAATGTTTTGTAAATAATCCACAATTGCCCATATATTGCAATTGTCCTTATATAAAAAAAACGGTGCCACCCTACTGAGTCTTTTCCAGCTTGCGTGAAAGTGTAAAATAAATAAAAGTGGACTAATATCATTTAGAAAGTAGAGTTCCTGTAAAGGCATCTAATGGATGACCACCTTTCATATGTTTAGAAATTGTTTTACAAAACTACATGGTACATGCATTTGACTAACACATGTATACTTTTGTAAAATAGGCCTGGTTGTGAAATAATAACTTTTGTATTTAAAATTTTAAAATACGATTCCTTGTATTGTAGTTTGTTTTAGCCATAATCCAATTAAAGATAGTTAACTGACATTAAATTGGTATAATAAGCGCTATATCAAAATATAGTCAAAGTGGTAGTGTGGAATGCAAGTTTTTTTAATGGATTGCATTGGCCTCACTTGCCAATGGCATGCTAATTGCTTTTTAATAAAACATTTTTTGACACACCTTTACTTTAGAACTAGCCTGGAAAAAGAAGATAGTGACAATTTCATTGCTTTTGGTGTAAATACTAAATGAATGAATGTCAATTGAACACTCTGTAGACCTATCAATAGTTTTGCCTGACCAACTCTGCTGGAAACATCTGCAGATGTGTTCGAGTATTACATTTTGACATGCAAACTTTGTTCTTCAATGCATTGATTTGATTTTCAGGAAAAAGCTCCAAATCCAAAAGACTATGATGAGTCAGGAACATCCATCCAGCCAATCCATAACAGCTGCAAACACTTGTCTGCTTAGGACCTATCTTTTCCAAAAAAAGCTCTTCAATGTGGTCTCCTGAGAAGCCATAGCAACATTTTGAAACCATCGGCCAATACAACTTTCAAATTGACTGAAAATCCTTCTACCACCCAGAGCTAAATATCTTTTACAAAAATATTGTCTTATTGATATCCCGGTAAGATAACTTTTTCCACATCAGAGCCAGCATTTACATAAGGTGTCCATTTTTTGTACCAAGCCTGAGACGAGCCCAGTATATTAACAGACTCCAGACATGAGTTTGAATTTTTCTTCTCTAAAAGTATTTCTAAAAGTGACGATAGAGTTCTAGACCAGACTCAACCACTATGTTCACCAGGAGAATTCACTGGTCATCTGCTTGAGGTCACTTGAACCCAGATAGCCAACCTGAGGACACTTGAAGATTTTTTGAGTATGCGTTCACTAGTCACCAAATTTCAACCCTACAACGTTGCCACTAATTTCCAATAAGACACTTTTTCCTTTTGAACCATTTTTGATCTCCCGTCAGAATTTCCTTGTTTTTGGTGAACAATTCTAATGAAAATATGCTCATTTTATTGTTAATTTGATGTTAAACCTTAAATCTCTATTTTGCAACTATATTGCTGTTTGGTTGCGTTGCTAAACGGCACACACATTCAACCTACCTTTGTGCTTAGTCCAAGCTGCCAAAGAAGTGTTAAGATTTGCCCTATTAAAATAAGTTAACCTCTTAAAATTCCTCTGGTTGACAAAGTGCGCGCTCAGACACAGCTCACATAAAGATGGTAGCCTCTAGAATTAGATGTCAGTTAGCTTCTCTGTATTAATCATATTCATATTCCAGAGGAACAGAGGCTTAAAATGTGGGTGTGCAGTTAATAGACAATTGTACATCACAACATCAACAACAAAAATATCAGGATAAAAAAATACTGTTGCAAAAACACAGATTACAAAAATATCACCTTTTTGTTCACCCTATGTAAGCTATAATAATATTAGCAATAAAATACTTGTCATAAAAATGCAATTTAAATAACATCAACTACAAAACTAAGGATATCAAAAAGATTGAGAAAACTCAAAATGGTTACAAATACTCAAAATGTTGTCAAGAAGCATATCGTACAGAAAACTGTTTCTAAAACATACCAAACAATTATAAAGCACATAAATAAAAATGTGTAACTTCCCAACTAAATTTTAATAAAAAACAAAACAAACTTTTTAACATAAAGCAATTGCAAAGGTAACGTAGAATAATTAACAAACAGAAAACCTAAATTAATTAGTAATGGGTATAAATAGAAGAGATGCTCAACAGTCAAACTGCTGCACAGCTGCCTGAGGTGAGAGGAGAGGGCCACCCTGCCCATCAGAATCAATTTATATATAAACATGTACCGTAAGGTAACTATAACTAGCATCCTCAACATGCACTGCTAATTACTCCACAAATTGTGCTACCCATGACACCTTTGATAACATCATTGGTAGCATCAATGTAATATTTGCAGTAAACGTTTGGACAAAAAAGCTGTGCATGGTGAGAGCGTGAGTTATAGTTACCTTAGGGCACGAGTTATAATTACTTGAGCTAACTGTGTATATATATATATATATATATACAGATATATATATATATATAAAACTCAGTGGCACTTGGCACAGTGTAGTTATACGTCAGTCAGAGCTTCTATAGGAACAGTGGTTTTTGATTTGCTAACAACTTAGGTGCTATTTGATAAATCTTTACAAACCTTTCCCAAAAAATAAATCCCATCAGCTCCTTCCAACAAAGGTTTGGGGTGATCTATCAAGTGGTAGAGATAGAAAAAGGGTGGGTCCCAAAACAGTTTTTTCCTATGAAATTTCCAAAGAGAAAATTAGATAATGCAGGAAAAATGGCTGAACAGAATCATACCAAATTTGGCAAAAAGGTGTGGACTCGGGACCCCAAGTCCTCAAAACGTCATTACAAATACATAGAAGGGACTAAGGAATGGATACTCTGACCTCCTAGCTCTCGTATGTGTGTGTGTGTGTGGGGGGGGGGGCAAAGTGACTCCTCATGGGGCAAAAAAACTAAATACAACTTTTTGTTGAGGGGTCTCTGTGATCATGTGGGTGTCTGTTAGTGCAGACTCTGATAAATAAAAAAAGAAGAATGTGGGGTGGGATGGTTCATGGGCGGTTGTCCAATAACAGGGAGTTGATGGTCCATGGGGGGTTTGGCTCAGAGCTGGCTTCATACAGGCCATGCAGTCGAACCCCATCTGTGCACATCCTTTAGCCGTGGGTGGCCTATAGTTGTTCACAGACATATAATAATGAGATATTACTTCATCTATTAAAAAAACAGAAATTTACTGAAAAAAACAAAGGTTTAAGTGGAAGTATACATAAGTAAGGTAGTATAATTTGAACTTATATTAAGCAAATGTTAGAAATCCACTAAAAAAAAACAAGGTTAAAAGGAAGTTATGCGCAGGTCTACTAATAACAGTGTAAAAAACAAAAGAACACAGTGAAATTCACCAGTTATACGTGAGTGACTTAATTATAACTTGCACAGCTGTGGTGCATTGCTTATGACTTAACATATTACATCACTGATGATGGCGTCATCGATGGCAGTGCAAGTTACACATAGATGAGTTATATATAACGGGTAAATTTAAGTAACCATTAGAGTTTAAAAGTGTAGTTTTTATTAGTAAAATATCTACTTATAACTCCCCTTTATTTCTTTGTTTTTGTATCAGTGAATCTATCTATCTATCTATCTATCTATCTATCTATCTATCTATCTATCTATCTATCTATCTATCTATCTATCTATCTATCTATCTATCTATCTGTTTACCTATTCACACAACCATACACGTAGTGGAAATGGATTTTGTGGTTTGCTAATAACTGTGTTGCAGTTTGACAAATCTTCATACAACTTTCCAAATAAAGTCTCATCTACCTCATTGTCTTCCTGAAAAGTTTTGGGGTGGTTTGTCAAGCAGGATAGAGAACAAAAGGGGGCGGGGGAGCCCTAAAATGCATTTTCCCCAAGTAAGGTTCCGTAGGAAGTTTAGACTCAGGTACATCCAAAACTAATGAAAATATCATGAAAGCGTGTTTTTGTGATTTGGTGTAAATCTGTTCAGTCATATTAGAAACATTAAGGCCCAAATGTATGTATATTTCATGCAGCGGCTGCACCGCAGATATTGGCTAGAACCAAAAACATTTTTGGTCTTATAAAAAGCAGTAGTAGTCCCTCTCACTGAATTGTACTACTTTGTGAGTAGATGTGCTCCTTCTGAAAGAGGAGATGTCATCTTTCCAAGTGAAGTTAGCCAATGGCTAGAATGGGTCTGGTTGATTGCCCCATGATGTTTGCTGTAGTGAGCTGAAGAAATATGTGAATGATAGACCAATGGATGGAAAGAGGAGGCTGAAAGCCCCCATAAGTAACGTTTTATATTTATAGATTAATGCCAGACCTAACTGAAAATACCCTGAAACTCCCAAGCAAGGTTCAGCAGTTTCACATTGAAAACTCAAAGACTACAACTAGAAAAGATGTTCAGTGTACCTCCTTACATGTCTTTAAGACTGTAAAAATAAAATAGTTTTTCTGTTCTATATATAATTCACAGATCTGAAGCAACCTCTACATCATTTCAAAAAGGCAAACCCTTACTAAAGTGTATGAAATATGGCTACATCAAAGAAAGCAGAACAAATGAGCCCACCCAATGGAAGGGCACTAACAACTACTCCAGTGGACACTATTGTCATGCCACACCAGTGAATGGTAACATAGAAAATATGCTAGAGCCAACCATCCATCTTAAGTGACAAAAATAGAAATTAGAAATATTTTCCAAGTCTTAAAGGAGTCATCTACAAGTTCCACTGTTCCTACTGGGACAATTATTAAAGACTGGGTCCCTTCATAAAAGTAAATATATGGGTAAATTTACTCATGTGTAGATCTACTCCTACAACTAGATGTCATTCTCCACATTTATGCTATTCACTATTTCTGAGTGGAGAGTAACCCCTGGGGGCAGACTTAGACGTTTCCACAAACTCAAGTGAGGGATTAGAGCCTTCTAAAACACAATTTATGAGTGCTAAATTACTGCTAGTAACTTTGCACTTGTTGAAGATCTCTGTCGCCATGGTGGAGCTCTTCTGGTGAGAAGGTAGAGGAACATTTAACAAAGTTTATTATATTAAACAAAAATATATTAAAAAATATTCAATAAAAATGATAATAATAAATACAAAATATATTCCAATGTAAACAATTTAAAATATTTAATATCAACCTAAAACTAATAAAAAGTTGCAGCACATTAGGCAGCATGTTGAATGTGTAGTAAATTAAAAAATAAGTTCATTATATTAATTTGGAAATATTAATTTTAAGCAATTATAATTATTAGACATTAATATTTCTATTTAATTTGTAGTAAACTAGGTTGAACGTTATGTATTAAATTAATGTAAATACTTTTTAGAAGTTTTTAAAATAAGTTAAATGTATTGATTTTTTTTAAATTGAGTAATGTTACATTTTTAATTACAAATAATTATTCTACTTAATTGTTCTCACACATACCTCCCCCCCCACACACACATACACACATACCTCCCACACACACATATATTTAGACATATTTATATGATTTAATTTCTATGGGGTGTTAGTTTAATTCCCTGTCTCCACTGTTTTCTGGGTCAGCGTCTCACAGTATGAGTGGTTGGCAATGTGCGGGTGATGCTTGACTTACTCTAAGGTAGGCTGCAGCATATGTACACCTGTTTTTATACTTTTAAGTCAGTAGCACACTTGGAAGTGTTACTCTCTTGTGGGCGTGTGTTTTGTATTAGCATGCTCCTCTCTAAGGAGTCCTTAAATTTAATTTCCATGAATCCCACCTATTTTTAAGTAATTATTACCCATTTTCCAACCGACTTCCCCTTTAGTCTATCCCACATCTACTTCAAAAACATATACCTGCATGTGTGGAGCTCTCCAGTACCATGGCGGAGATCTTCATACAGAAAACACTAAAGCCAGAGATCAAGATTTCTTGCTGTAGGGTATGATCTGCATTCTGTATTAAGGTAACAGGACAACTGGATTACTACTTACCTTAGTTTAAAATCTATTTTGTGAGTCAAGCCCCTAGTCTTGCATAAAGTATGAGATGGAAGGAGCATGTTATGGATAATGTACCCTGGCTACACTCACAGATCTGGAGTGTTTATTGCAGATCCTCAGCCCTCTGATCCCACAATATATTCTTGCATTGTGATTTGTCATCAGGGCCTCAAGGTCCTCACGTCTCCCGAGTAACTCACTTCACCATGGCAGCCTCCATGCAGCCTTCATTGTGCTTGCACTTTATTGTCATGGAAAGGACCTGCTTCCCTCTACTCGTTTGGCAGTACACCATTCTTTACTTCCATAAAAGTTTTCTGTAGCTAGATTTCCTCCAGATCCTAGGCCTGGCTTTGAGGGTGTGGAGCACCATGGTAAGTTAAATCTTATCCAAGGTAGATGTCTCTCTGGTCCAGTACACAGAGCCTGTTTGGGAGTATAGAGAAAGTACAATTACTGGTGAAAAAGGGCAAATAATAATTCTGTATCACTGCAGTTGTGACAAGCTAGAGCCACTACGAAGACAAAGTTTTTTTCAAGATGTCAACAATTCCCCATTTTAGACAGACTGCATCTTTCCAGGATACAGAGTGGGTTATCTCAAAGTAGTCACTCTCAGCCAAGGTCCCTGTTTGCTGAGCAACGGCATGGACTACACCTTTGGGGCAAGGGTGTTCTAGTGCTACAGCAGGAGAGATGCTGGCTGGCAGGATTCAGATGTATATTCACCAAGCCCACTAGATAGCTATATGATCAATGATGTCAGATTTGGGGAGAGGCAACATGCAAGATGTCACAATCGCAGACTGACACAGAGACCCCAAGAGTGACTCAACATTTAATGAACACACTCTGATGGCCTCTACAGGACACAATTCGCCTTTCACATCACCTTCCAGTTACACAACACTTGTGTCCATTGCCATCTAAAAAAAGACTGTACACATGATATGGTGGAAAGCAAGGACTGCAGTTATATGGCTTTCACATGAGGTAAAGGGTTTTGGCAAAGCTTAAAAGGCATACACATCTGATAAAGATTCAGCTGTTACAAACCAACACTCCTTGTAGCCCACTTTGAAGGGGCAGTATCCATGCTGGTATATTTTGCTTCAGGAATGTACTCTGCTGGTGACAGTTGTCAAAACATCATGGAGCACTTCCACTATTCTTACAGATTGACAGACTGAGAGATGCATGGAAAAATGAAAGTGTCTAATATGGCCAAAGATGAGATCCCATTTTTGGGACTCCATTCCTCAAAGCAGTAATTTAGTGCTGAGGACCAATCAGAGGTGTAACATAACCAACTAAGAGGCAATAGTACTTCGAATTGGTAATTTGCTATAAAGGAGTTTAGGTTTGACTTAGAGTTAGGCAGATAGGATTTACTCTGACACAAATGTGACAGATATCCCATATGTCATATTACGATTCTATTATATATGTATGGTGAGATATTTATCAGATGCGATAAGTATCCCATAATGAAGAAATTACGAATAAAATGTGGGAATTACATGTAGAATACATTCTTTCCAATGCAATTCCTGCATGTACTGAAAAAGACAAGTTTATTTTTCCTTTAGTGAATTTCATCAGGTTTGACCTTCCGAAATTTATGGGGGGAAATTGTGGGTGGTGCAGATTTTACTGCATAATTTATAGTTCTAATCTCTGCTCAAACAGAGGCTTTTGTAGGGAGCAGAATTCACAGCCTACCTTGTAATCAGAGCTTAGTGATTGCTATTAATTATAGACCTCAGAAAGGTGCTCCTGCATATTGCACATGATAGTCACTAGATTGGTGTAGGTACGCTGAACTGCCCCCCTAGCTGCAGGGATGTGTTAGGTGGGCATCCTGTTAAGTGGCCTTAAATGGTGGATGTTCATTACCCATAAGCAGCCTTGTGAGGCCTATTGAGAGGGTCGGCCATGGCTGGAGTGCTAATCTTTTAACATGTCACTGTTGGAGGAGGGATGGATTGGCAAACTTAACCCTTTCAAAATCACAACAAAAGGGTCACAGCCTGATACTCAGAGAGCGGAATATATTTGGATTGCTACTTGAACTCTCCCTATTTTGAAGTTACTAAAACGCTGTTATTATGTCAAGAGCACTGGGTTTTTGAGCTTTCATTGGCATGTTCAGAAAAAAAAACGAAGGCCTTCCTCAATGGAAATGAACGCCTTTGTCAATTCTTAGTTAATTCCCAAGACTTTGCTGTAATTATTTACAAATCAATTAATAGACCTTTTACTCTAACACCTAATCAGTCAGTCAGTAGCTGGTTGTCACACACCAACCATTGATAAACCTACCCCGTGAATAGAAATCAATTCTCTTTGTCACCCTGAGAGAAACAAGATCTGCATGGCAATCAAAACATGTCCACAGGGCGGAAGATAACCACATTTTATTAAATAAAGTTTGCCATCACAACCCTTCGTAGTTAATGACATGATTAAGGGGTGGCTTGTATGCCAATAATCAATGGGTAATCAGTTCTTAGACAGCACCTGAGCTAGATTAGGCATAATTCGTTTTCATAGCTCTGTCTAGGTTCCACAGAATTGCCTCCTGCAATTGAAAGATTAATCGGCTAAACTGTGACGTTTATTGGAGGAATCCGTGAAATTAAAACCCATTATATATAAGCAAGTAGAAATATTCCAGGAGTGACAAGGATTGTTTTGATGACGGCTTGTTATGGTCACCTTTAGATTTGACCAATGTGGCTTGAGTCAGACCTGCAAAATTTACCGAAAACACTGGCCCTGATTGCCTTAACCTTGAAACACAGGGGCGAAAACTATTGTTAATGAAAAGTCAGGCATAATCTATTTTAATCACCACACGGCGGACATCATGCCAGAATAGTTATTCCTTTAATTACTCTCTAAGTGTTGAATCTAAAAAGGTCTCCATTTTAATCCACACAATTGTGAACAGGCAGGTGCTTAATGGTGTACACCAAAATACAAACGTATTCGTCAAAAATCTGCAGCTGTGGAAACTGTTAGGGTGCGACCACCCTGGCTGTGGCGAGTCTGGCTTTTGCTCTCTGTTTTTATTTGTTCAGTATTCCTCCTTAACTCTGTAGGATGATCTAACAGTCAACAATGACTGGTAAAATATGACAGTCTGTTAATTCTTCTACTACAAAATCACGGGCCTGATTCGCAAAGATTAGTGTTCTGCCTGCTAGTTGTTGAGCTGAGAAGGGGGGTGTCTCAGGAGATTTTGGGGAAAAAGACTTGTGGCCTGATTACCACCTTGGCAAAGGCGATTACTAAGTCACAAACATGACGGTTATCCCATCCGCCGTATTACAAATTTCGTAGGATATAATGGAACTTGTAATATAGCAGGCGGGATATCCGTCACGTTTGTGATGGACTATCCCAACCAAAAAGAACAGAATCAGGCCCTAAATTCCCTCTCCTTATTCATTTTGGGCCTCATTAGGAGTTTGGCAGACAGTTTTCGCGATCTGCTGAACTTCCAAAAGGGAGGTTGCTGCCACAGTGACTACCGCCCCGCCGGACCCATTAAGAATTTCCTGGTAGGCTGGTGGGCGGAAACCTAGGCCACCTCCAGACCGCCAGACCCAAGATCCTGGTGGAGCTGGCAGTCGGACCTCACAGTTGTTATATGCCGGTCAGACCGCAGCATAGGCGGCAGTCCAGAACGCCACTGCGAGTGTGGCAGTCTTAAGACCGCCACACTCGTAATGAGGCCCTTTTGTTTTAGAATGTTCCTAATTGCCTCCTAGGCTCTGGCTATATCCATTGTACCCCTAACACTCATGCTCTTTCAATAACAGCACTCCTTTGTATTTTTAGCAGCTACTTTTTTCAGCATCTAATATTAGGAGGTGCAGCTATGTTCTACCTTGTGGATATTTGATGTTTGGCCACCACCAATAGTAGGGCTATAAATTTACTTATCAGTTTATTCTTCTTGGAACAAGGGAATATTCCCATTATACAACTATAATTAGGGCAGGACTAAACCATATGAAGCAGGCCTGCTCCTTCCTCAATACACCTAAGGCAGTGAACCTGGGCACCGTGAAAGCATCTATTGATTAAATGGGGTGTGACGCAATCTCTGTGTATATGGTAAAAGTGAATCCGTTTAAATCGGGCATTCCTAGATCGCTGTAACATGCTCTTAGAATATGCCTGAGTTACTTAGACATTCCAGAAGTAAGCTAGTAGTACTAATATAGTAAGTCACATTTACTCACAGAAACTGTGTTTTACGACAAAAGAGGAGCATATACAGGGTCACAAAATGTCCTATTAAATTGCACAGTATGATTTATGTGTTCTCTGGCACAGTATGGTTTATTCTCAGGTAGAAAATGGTGTATCCTTTGACACAATACGGTTCATTCAGTGGTATTGAATAGCTATCGTGCTAGGCAGCTGGAGTGTTCTTTAGCACAATGTTAGCTTTTCTGGAGTAGAGATTGGCAGAGTCCGCAGCTAACTGACGAGAATATTCAGTGGCACTTCTTTACTAGATATCAGTTCAACATAATCAGGAAAGGTACAGAGATTGTGATGTATTCAAAGGACTTCTCCACGCTGCACATCTTCCAAAGCAAACTGAGCTCAACATAAATTTCACAGATTACAACAAAAAACATTCACTACATAAAATATGACCCAACTTATTTTAATAATCAGTGTTTGTTTATAATGAGGCGACATAAGCAGCAATTTAAATGTGAGTAGAAAGTTCGAATTCTTGTGGTCTTCTTAGATGCCTCTTTCAAACACATTAATACCGGTTTAATACTGTTTTAGTTTTCTTTGCACACAATAATCTGGACTGCCTACTACTCATGTGAATGCATGGAAATCCTTTGCTGCAAGTACATAGGGATCTTTTTTTGTTACTAAAGTCCATTTGTCCGCTGCCAACCATGCATCTATAATTCATTCTTTTATGCCATAGGTGAATAATTTAACATTTTTCTTGCTGCATCTTGAGGTAGTCCATTTATTATCTTGTGGTAGCATACCAAACTCAACAGCCATTGAAATGCACGTCTTGACGTGTTATTGATTAAAATTCATAGGCACACAGTGACTGAAACATCCACCTCTGTCAAGCTTGCCACAAAGAACCCAAATGATAAAGAAAATTCAAAGTGTTTGGATGTGCGGCATATGCATTATGGATATTTATGACTGGTTCAATAATTGACAAACCACCCTGATGTGCAGGAGCAGCCTCACGATGTGGTATCTTTCTGCATGCAGGTGCATGTGAATCGCACACAATCTTGATAGAAGCATGATGTACAATGTTTTCGCCAACCCTGTGGTTGTGGAATCTCTGCGTTGCAGAGCTCCCAAGTATGTAGGGTTATGAATTCAACAAGATTCCAAAGTATCGTTTCTTGGAAAGTGATTTTTCTTGAAATGTGTTTCATCCTGTACCTACCACTCTGTGGAAGTTCCCAAAAAGCTACATATTTGCCGATAAAATACCTGCAACCATAATTTAGACGATTCTAACACTGTGACTCACTACTAACTCTCATATATGGGATTTACTTTTTTATATTTTGTAAACTGGTTCCAAACTGACTCCTCACAAGGACCCACAAACAGTGGTACTGGAATTATGTTCTGAGTAGGAGTGCTAACCGAGAATTTCCAGGGATGGTTAGTTGGGAAAATGCTCTGAAAAAGGGAGTCAGAAGGTCCAGGTTATAGATTATTTTTCCAAACACACTTCTTAAAATGTTACAGGTTATATCAATAGTTCTGAAGGAAATGCACATTTGTGTGCCACAAAAGCAAGTGCGTTGACTCTTCAAAACTATGGGGCACATTTATGAGCCCCTAGGGTCATCTTTAGCGTCGACATAGGGTTATTTTTTTTAGGCTATTGCGGGCCAAAGCTTCATTTTCTGCGTGCCATATTTACAAAGTGACGCAATGCATGCATTGCACCACTTTGTAAACCCTTGCGCCACATTATGCCTGTGCCAGGCATAATGTATGCAAGGGGTCGATCCCCCATTAGGGGGGCTGAAAAAATGGCACAAGGACATCTAAGAGATTTGCTTGCAACATTTTATTCGGCACTTTTAACGCCTGCTCGGAGCAGGCATTAAAAAGGGCCATACCACTATGCCTAATGGGCCCCTAGGTGCTCTGCAGGAGTAGCACCAAAATTGTGGCACAACACCTGCAGAGTACATCAATAGCATAAAACAATGATGCTATTGCCCCCTACCCTGCACCATGGTGTGATGTATTTTGAATGCAGCGCACACATGCTGGCAGTGGGGGGGGCGCTAAGGGCCTCAAGGAAAGTGGCACTGCACTACGTGCAGAGCCACTTTTCTTATATCTACCCCTATGTATATAATAATTGGACACATCATGTGCCCTTTTGAAAACCTAGATATACAATAGCACAATATTTGCCAGCAGAAAGTGTGAAACCGAAACACTGTGCAACAAGAGAAGTATTGCATATCGAGAGTAGTAAACACCATAAGGAATACTGTGCCCAGCTGAATACTGTTGACCATCTACATTATTGTACTCACTATAATTTCAAGGTTTCTGTTTGATTTTAACAAGTGTTTTAGGACCTCATTACGAGTGTGGCGGTTTGAGGACCACCACACTTGCATTGATGGTCGGACTGCCACACTCCGAGCGGTTTGACCACCCAGTTACAACCCTGGTGGGAGGACCTGCCAGGGGACCGCTGTCCCTGCCGGGAACATAGTTTCCAACATGGTGACGGAGGTCTGAGTTGTACTCAGGCAGGGTGGCACTGAACGCAGCGCCCCCTGATTACAACTCCCCTCACCACCATCCTTTCCATGGCAATTTCACCGGGATGGAAAGGCTGGTGTTGAGGGTGTGCTGGGGGCCACAGGGGGGCCCCTACACTGCCCATGGCATGGGCAGTGGTGTCCTCCCAGTGAGTTTATCTGTCCCGCGATGTGACCGCCAAACTCATAATGAGACCATTCGTCTATGTTTTCTAATAACCGTCATGCGCCCTATGGGTTTATTTCAAAGTCTAGTCATAGTGCAAGAATGAAGAAAGAAAGCAGCTGGTTGTCAGGACAGGAATGCACCATATCACGTAAATATGGTGCATTCCTGCCCTTTTGATTTGGTGTAGGGCAGCACAGCTAAAAGGCTTGTGGCACTGTCCTACGCCAAATGTTTGTAAATGAGGCCCTCAGTTGTCGCACTGTGTTGCTATAGTTGCTGTGCTGTGTTCCATGACTTTGGTCCTTATTCTGCTTAATAGAAAATCAGGAGCTCTTCCTCATACACAAAAAGACAAAAAATGTTGAACAATAACATGATAAAAAGGTGGATATGGACAATCAACACAGCACTGATATGACTAGAATCATTCTTGATAAACTGAAGCCAGAAAATTAAAATCAATGCATAATCTTCAGCAAATAAGCCCATCTCATGTCAGGTCAGCAGAGATCGCTTTACTATACAACACAATATTTGCATGATATCACTGGCTCAGATGTTAGCACAGCATAATCTTCAATTTGAAAAGTATGCAGATAACATTCAACTACACATATGGCTGCATACTTCAAAAGACCAGAATATAAAATCACGACGTGCTTAACGGATGTAGATCATTGGTAGAAAGACAGCTACCTGCGATGTTTCAAAGACAAAGATCAGTAGGTTAAGTTTCCTACCAAATAACAGCTTTCCATTCATTTGTTGGAAAGAACTTGAAGCCAAACCAACTACTACCCAGACCGCAAACAGCATAGGTGTATGACTCATTGAGGATCTGCTTTTCAATCAACAAATTACAACAGCGGTGACAAACATTATCTTTCATCTCATGTTCTGGGAAATATCTTCCTGCTGCTACAGAATGTGTACCACATTGACCTGAATGTGGCTTAGGAGTTTTTGAGACGTGATTACTGTATCATTGTATACGTAGAAGCTCCGAAGAAACGGCATACTAAGCTTCAGCGCATAAGAAATCAAGCAGCAAATTTGAGCATCATTTTAATGAAATCAGACCACATTTATCAGCCCTAAAATAACCTCCTAATCTGCCAATGTTGCAAAGAAGCAAATTTAAAGTTCTAAGCAGCATTTCTCCTTTGTAAATTGGTACCTATTTTTTTCCTGCATCTATTCAGGGTAAGGTTTGCTTGTGAAATACAACACATTTTAGTTTAATATTTTGATGGATATTTCTGAGCAATCAGCGGTGGCTCCTCCGCTATGGCGGAGGAGTGTCCCACCCCGCCAGCAGCAGCCACTGCAACTCTTTAACAATGAAAGGATAATAAACTGTGTTTGTTATCCTTTTGTTGTTCATGGGGCGGGGCCAATGGGTATGATGGGGATGAGGGAAGTGCATTGTACTCTCCCCTCAGCGCACAAGTGTGCCTGGGAGCGACGTGGCTGGGTGCTCCCAGCCAATCTTAACACTGCTCTGAGCAGCTTCAGGATTGGCCACGGGGCAGGCTGGGAGCCTGTGCCTGCTAAGAGGATGGAGAAGCGGCGGAATAGCGCTCAGATAGGTTTAAAAAAAATCTATTTTATATTAATAAATTCCCCCCTGCCGCGCTGCCCCTTGTAGCCCCCGAGAGCCATGACTGTGAGCAATCAACACTTTTTACTTTTTAAGTCAAAAAAATGGTGAATTTGGAATGTTTGGTCGACACTGTTTAATAAGGCTTTAATTAGACAACTGGCATCTCATGATAAAAATTGTAACTAAATATACAAAAAACGTGGTGCAGCTTGCAGTTCTTAAATCGAAATGTCATTCACAGCGATATTGAAAAAGCAAACCTTCTCTACGCATTTCTAAGTTAGACAAACTATTTTATATGCCTGGCAAACGGTGTGTTTCTATTTATTTTACTTTTAGCAATTGAGGACACCCAATTTACCCTTGGTCACTGTTTAAAATCATTTGGATAGAGTTATTTTATTTATGGCACTGCTCCCTAGACATGAGGAGTGGTCTATGTTTATGCTTGGCTTTAATCATCTAAAATACCCCCAGGTTACATGCCTTGGAACAGACTGAAGTTCTTTGCTGAACAACACCACTTCTCCTGCAGTAAGAAGCATATGATGAATTTCTAAAAGATTGTTCTGGGAAAGCTCCCCTTGAAAGTTAACCTTCTCCCCTTCTCTCAAAGAGATCTTTCAGGCAGAAAGAATATCGAACCTCAGGTCGCAAAGCTATAGTTGAATACGTAAAGTAGCATTAGTTTATGTACTGCAAAATGCAATTTACAAACCTTCAGCAGATCTCTGCTTCCCCTTCACCTATCTTTTCTCTGCTGAGATTACTGCCTCTGTGGCAGAGACCTCCACACACATAAGTATAAGATTTAGTAGTAAATGCGAGAGAGACAAAGTGGGGAATAATCACTGCAAAAAGGGTTCGGGACTAGGGGAATTTAAGGAAGGATTTAAGAAGGCACATTCAAATGCTTACAAAATAGTACAACAATTGCTATTAACAAAATGTACGTCTATGTTTCCTACAGCTTTACTTCTGAAAAAACAGCCTTAAATTTACTCCAGTCAAGGCTTAAAGTAGGACAACTGCCATACATATCCAGTCACTGGTATTGCACTCCATTCTCAGAGAACACAATGGAGGCAAGGAATAACTGAAATAGCACACAGAGAAAATAAGAAAAAAAAATGGAAAACATTTCTAAATGCATTTACCAATTTCATTTTTACAATTATTTTTCTTACAAAATATATTGTCACGCAGTGCACAATACAAGCAACACAAATAGTAAAACAAAGGGGGATAGGAGTGGACAGTTAAGATTGCACCACTCATCTATAGGTATAATTTATTATAACTAATTGTCACAACTCAGTTTAGTAAAGAGGCAGTAAGGGAGGAAGTAGACTGGGTTTTGTTTTGTATATGCTTCGTTTTACACATGGATATCAGTTCAGTGTTTGGAGAACTGTCCAGTGGAAAATAGGAAGACAGACTACAGAAGTAAGTGACGAGGATTCATCCACTTCTGAATTTGGTCTTCCCTTGTGGGTTGGCAATGTCAGCAGAAGAAATTCAACTTTTCAGCCCTATAGCTAAGTGCTTGGCAATTAATCATATAGTTATACTGCTCCTACGTAGCTAATGAGCTTGTTGACCTGGTCTCCATTCCTTCACCTTTGTTTTTTTGTCTTGGGGCCAGATGTACAAAACGTTTTGCATGGTGCAAACAGTGAATTTCGCTATTTGCGCCATGCAAAACGCGCATCGCGATGCTCATTCCCATTTTGCGAGTCGGTAACCTGGTTACCAACTCGCAAAATGGGAATGCAACTCGCAGATAGGAAGGGGTGTTCCCCTTCCTATCTGCGATTCGCATCGCGATGTAGAATTGCTTTGTGTCCGCGAACACGCTCGCAAAGCAATTAGCAGTTAGCACACATTTCAAGTGGGTGCTAACCCATTCGCAAAAGGGAAGGGGTCCCTGTGGGACCCCTTCCCCTTAGTAAGTGGCTCTAAAAACAATTTTCAGAGCAGGCAGTGGTCCTGTGGACCACTGCCTGCTCTGAAAAAATGAAACAAAAACGTTTCATTTTCTCGAGTGTATTGCAACTCGTTTTCTTTTAAGGAAAACGGGCTGCAACAGAAAAAAAAAAGTGCTTTATTAAGAATCAGTCGCAGACATGGTGGTCTGCTGTCTCCAGCAGGCCACCATCCCTGTGAGTGCAGCGAATCGCAAGGAGGTCGCAAATTGCAACCCACCTCATTAATATTAATGAGGTGGGTCTTTGCAACCCCCTTGCGATTCGCAGATGGTGTCAGGGACACCATCCTGCATATGGGTTTGCAACTCACAAATTGCGAGTCTCTCAGACTTGCAATTTCCGAGTCGCAAACCCATTTCTTGGTACATCTAGCCCTTGGTTTCCTAAAGTTCATCTATCAGCTATTTAGTACATACCACTCTGTGTTTGTCTGCGCTGGCATCTGTACCATCAAGACTCTGGTTTACTACTCCTTAGCATTCCTGGGGTTCTCCACCAGTTCTTGGTTGTTGTGAGGGCTTATGATAGTATTGTTCACCTTAAAGTTTAGCAAATTGTCATTCTTTTAATCTGGCACTGTTCCTTGTCTCTCGTCCTAACCTTGCTCTCCCTTTTCCCTTCTTGTGCTCATGCTGATTTCAAAGACACCAAAAGCCCTCAATATTGATCTGGGTCACGTTGATGGGCAACGTCTGTGTCTTTCTCTGTCCATCTTTTTCCCCTTCTTCCTTTATAGGTTGTGCTACTGCCACAATAGCTGCTTGTTCAAGAATAGGGATTAATATCCTTCAGACCAACTTAACAGCAATCAAATACAGGCTGATCAAATAAGAAAGGAAGTCATCCAGCAAAAAAACGTTTTTCGTTCACTATGTCAGTGATTGTTATTGTTACTTTGGCCTTCATTTTGAGAAACAATTATTTGAAGAGGAGGGCGGAAATTTGCAGGTAAATATCTCTGCCAAGTCTATGGAAGCCTTTATTGACAGACACTATCATCTGGAGTGATCCTGCGCATAGTTGAAGACTGTTAGCAAGAGCTCAGTACACCTACAGCCTGCTCACAGGCCATTTCTGACTATATTAAAATACAGGCCGCACTCTATTTCCCAATCATTACATATTTCTAGAGGTTCAATGTTGACGCTGTGGACATCTCACAGTCAAGCGATATGAATAATTGCAACATGTACTGAGATGCATCACCAGAAGATTGCACTATTTATTACCATGCCACTGTCATGGTGGAAAGGCAACGAGTGCCATTTATTTTAACCATGTATCACTTTAGACACCCCACCACAGAGAACATCATTTTTGTAACAGAAACCTATGCCACACCAACAATGTTACGTTATGTTAAGGAATACTTGCATGTGTATAGCGGAATGTACACCGTAAAGGTATCTTGCTGTTGAGAAGCAAGGCACAAAAAGATGAATGAAAATTCAAATCAAGAGGAAAATATTGGCTTTAAGTTATTTTTTCCTGAAAAGAATGTGGGAGGAGGCGTTTTTAATTCTAAAGGGGGATAATTCTGCAGGTGGGGTTCCATTGTGGAAAAAGCTTTACCTCCCCCCACATAGATAGCATTTTTAATAAGAGGTTGAAAAAGAGTTGCAGATGAAGAGCAAAGGGCATAATCAGGAATGCATTTGTAGAATCTGTTTTTTAAGAGAATTATTTGTGGATTAAACATAGAATTTCAAAGGAAATTCTGCACTTTAAGATGATCTAATAGAGGTAAAACGAGATGAAAGAGTAACAAGTCTGGCAGCATGATTTTGGATTGACTGAAGTCTTTGAAGAAGATAATTGTAAACCCACAGATACATACAATTAAACTAATCTGGTCTTGATACAATTTTTATTTTAATTACAAATTCACATCAATCAAGAGAAAGTGAGAGCATTTTCACTCTGAGTTTAGGAATGCAAAAGAATCAGGATGAAACAATAGCAGAGGTTTGACCTTTTATAATTTATTTACTGTTTGGTGTCATTCACAGACTTTGCAAACAGGCTTAGGGATAGGGAATGGACCAGTGGTATCAGGTCAAAGAGAAGATAACCATAATAAACATTATTTGATAATTGTTAGTCTCTGCTATTTCAATGTTTATTTGTTCAACCAGTACTGGTCCATCCACCAATGCACAATCACAACAGACTTTGTGAGAGATCACTGAGGTTAAAAGATTAAAAATTACTGGTATTTGGACAAAATATCAGGTTTTAAATCTCGAGTTTCACAAATATCAGAAAACAATATCGTAATACAAAACTATTGTGATGTGGAAATACAATTGTCAAGAATATAGTTTTTTTTTAGGTAAGTAATGTTGCTGTCAAGAATAGGATTGTTGTTAACATCGTTTTCAATTATATTTTTATAAAAATATTGTTTTTAATTATTTTTATGTGTTTTAGTTCAAGTATTAATTTGATGTGTTATTATATTTTTGTATCATTGTTAATAATATTTTTAAATACAATTCGTAATTTTAAATGATTTGACATTTTTAACTTAATTGCTAATAGTAATAATATATAGTGTTGCAGCATGTTGCTGGGATTGTAGGGGTATAGGGTAGAAAGTAAATTAAGTAATACCCAATTAACAATTAATTATTATTAAAATTTAATTGACAACTAATTAGGAAAACTGTAATAATCGTATTTTTAAGTTATATATTAGGTACGGGCTGAAGTTAATTAAGTAAAAAGTAATTAACAAATAATTACTATTTTAGTCTTAATTCTTTAATTGATGATGAATTTTTTTAACTGTGTCATAATTATGTTTTATAGTTATATCTTAGGTGCAGGCTGCTGGGTTTGTAGGAGTTAGGGTGGGAAGTTAATTAAGTAATAATTAATTAACATTTCATTATTAATTAATTAATAATTATTGAATTGATTATTAATCACATAAATTCTGCAATAATTCTATTTTCAAGTTATATGTTAGGTGTGGGCAGCTGAGTTGGTAGGGGAATAGCGCGGGAAGTTGAGTAATAATTAACAATTCCTTATTAATGTATTAATAATTAGTTAATTGATAATTAATAATGTTAAGTGTGTTATACTTATTTATTTTAGTTATATTTTAAGTATACACTGCTAGGTTTGTGGGGGTATAGAGTGCAAAGTTAATTAAGTAATAAATAAATGGCAACATTTTTAATTAAGAATTAATTATTATATAGGTTATTATTCATGTAATTTTTTTAATTTTATATATATATATATATATATATATATATATATACTTTATTGGTTACTTAATAATGTTCATATTAGGAGTTTTACATTTGTTGTAAATTAATAGGGTTATTTAATATGTGATATATTTGAAGTGAAGTACTTTTCCTAGTGTTGCACAGACTGGAGTGGAAATAGTAAATTTAATCCCTCTGAAGTCCAATGCTTTCCTTACAGCTGGGCAGACTGGAGTAAGAATAGTAAGTTTAATCCGTCTAAAGTCCAACGCTTTCCTTACTGCTGCACAGACTAGAGTGAGAACATTTTTTTAAACCTTCCAAAGTCCAATGCTTTCCTTACTGCACACAGGCTAGAGTGGGAATAGTAAAATTGAACCTCTCAAAGTTCAATGCCTTTCTTACTGTTGCACAGACTGGAGAGGGAATAGTACATTTAATTCCTACGTAGTCCAGCTCTTTCCCTACTGATGCACAGGCTTGCTTGGGAATCTAAAAGTTTGCCCCTCCGAAGTCCAACGCTTTTCCTACTGTTGCAGAGACTGGAGTGGGAATAGTAAATTCTATCCCTCCGATGTCCAGCGCTTTCTCTACAAAGTGGAGTGGGACTAGTTAATTAAATCCTTCTGAAGTCCAATATTTTCTTTACTGTTGCACAGACTGGAGTGGGAATGGTAAATCTTACCCTTCCGAAGACCAACAGTATCTTGCTGTTGCACAGACTGGAGTGGGAATAGTAAAACTCACACCTCCGAAGTCTAATGCGTTCAATACTTTTCTTAATATTGTTAAAAAATCTATTTCATTATTATTTGTTTATTTGTTTAGTTTTTAAGGTTTCTCTATGAATGTATATATTTTGAATTTTTATAATACTTTTAGTAAATTTATTTTTTGTTTTTTATAGATTTTATGTTCAATTAATTTGATACTATATTTAATAGTGTTCATATTTGTGCATTTAAACATAGACATATATATATATATATATATATATATATATATATATATATATATATGTGTGTGTGTGTTTACATAAGCATACATGTATATATATATATATATATATATATATAGTAGTCAATATTATTTAAAAGTATTGGATTTACCTAATATTAATGTTATATATTAAAATATTTAAGATTTACTATTCGAGATATATATATATATATATATATGTATATGTATATATACATATAATACTTTTAAATGATATTAGTTTGAAATTATTTCAATATTTTTGTGGGTGCCAATATAAGTATAGGGAAATTATATTTTCGACACAATATTTCTGCATTTTGATATTGTTGGTTTTGATATTCTCTCAGTGATCCAGAATTACCTGAGTATCGTCTGCATGAGCATTGTACCTACAACAGAAAGAACTGATCAATTTCATGAGTGGAATCATATAAATGTTAAACAGAAAAGGAGAGAGGATAGAACTCTGTGGAACCTGAGTGGTTATTTGAGCATATGAAAACATATTGAGCAGGACTCCTTGTGATCTCTTCTCTAGATAACATGAGAATCAGGTAAGATCAGTGCTGTTAAAGCCGCACCATATTAGTTGGGAGAGCAGCACAGTGTGATCCACAGTGTCAAAAGCTCTGGACAGATCTACTAAAATGACTTCAAGGGTGATTTTGCAGTTTGCTGCTGTCCTGGCCATCTAGAATTGACACCAATGGAGACTCAGGGCCTGATTACGGGTTTGGCGGTCAGATCACTAGACCACCTTGTTGGCGGTCCTAAAAAGACCACCACACTGCTTGTCCCAAGACCGCTGTATTACAAGTTATACAGGCAGGACCACTGTCTGCCAAGCAAAAAAGGCAGACCTCCAGTGGTGCAGCAGCTTGTATCTAGGCTGTCTGACCTCTAGTGCGATCAGTGCCACAGCCACCACTGAGCCTATTACAAACACACAGTCGCTGTGGCAGCCTCCTCACAGCAGTCAGCCAATTGCAGTCAGATGCCATGGTCCCCATCCACCAAAGTAACAGACAAGTGCACATTGGATTAATTAACAAACAACACCGCTGACACACATTGGCCACGTGGACACTCCTGCAAAGCATATTATTAAACACACACCTCCACAGACCACAATCCTTTGCATTTCCACTGCAAGACAGACAACACATCTTGTCATCCATTTTTCAACAGCCCTTTTTTCCACCATCACATTTTCCACCCTTCACACACATCATCTATTTTCACTGTCACCCACTTTATTTGTCAGGCATTTCACAGGTCCAAAAATCCACGTTTTACAGAAGGCATGGCAGATGAGTGTGTGAATCTTTATTGTTTAGTTAATGAAAACCATAACAATCAGTGCATTGTATACAATATATAAAATTCTATAAAAGAAAGGACAAACAAAAGGAGAAAATTCTATAAAATGTTTGAAATAAATACACTTGCAATTCTAGAGCAGTCGAGGGGCGGGGTGACCATTAAACTAACTTTGCAGACACTTGATGCCCGTGGTGCGGTTGATGTTACATGCTAACTCAATGTGTACAGTCTGAGAACCTGCTGTTGCGCCTACGGGCTTTTCTTTTACCTTTTTAACTGAGTCATCTTAAAATGTGTCCTTCCACATGCTATAACGTTGTCAAAACTTTAATACGCGACTAATAAAATAAATGAACACTTAAAAGTTAGGCAACTGTCAGCTAAGGTGTGTCCTAAATAGTAAGTTTACGCTTGCAGTGTGGACAGTCAAAAAGTTGATGAATCTGCAGATTGACTGCGGATCATGAGGGTCAAACATTGACATCACTGCTGGCCGACAGGAACGAGTCCCATTCCTCTCGAAGACTGGTTTTAACAGTTGTCGTCGTGCTTCCTTTAAGGCCGGGCAAATACAAACCAGATGGACCATGTCTTCCTTGGGACCTTTACATAACCTACAGGAAGATTCTCCTCCATTCTTCCAAGATGGTTGGTCCGCTCTGGATGGTAGAGCGCCTAGACGAAGAGCCAGCAAACGACGCTTGATATGTAGTGCGAAAGTTGAAATCAAATATTGTGATGGTGCCAAGGTGGTATAAGTGTGCATAAGAAGCCAGGCGTGCAAGTGTTGTGCAAATTTAGATTTATCAGCTAGAAAGGACTGCAATCCCATTTCCTTTTTTAACGCTCGACACAACAGTGGATATGAGATGTTGGGGTCCCACAGATGCATCATTTCTGTCTCTTGCAGAGAATTATACAGATACCTTTTATATACTGATTTTGGATTGTTGCTCACTGAATACCATAAAGCCATGACTAGGGGGCTAGTCATATTTCTACTTATTTTGTGCCAGGACATTATTGTATGCGCTTTCCTGCCCAACTGCTGTTGTATTAGGCCAAATTCTAGCCTGACCTGTGCGGGAGAAGCGGAGCCAGGAAGTTTAAAGACCTGCTTATAGATTTTTATTTGTTGTTGGTCCAGTAGCGGTGCGTCTTTCCCATATAAAGCCTTGCTTCCGTATGTAGTGGCTGGGAGGAATTTGGCCGACATAACACAGAGTAACGGCTTATACGACGGGCCATTTAATCTTTTTGCTAGGGTACAAAAAGTAAACGTTAAGGCTTTTTTCACTTCGGTGCAATGTAGCGCTTCTGCGGCGCGAGATTGGCCTTATTATCGATAATGATGCTAAGGTATTTATAGCAGCGAGTTGTTTCAAGGTTAATGCCATTCAACTTTATATTGTTGGCTAGATTCAGAGGACATCCCATGGACATGGTTTTGGTCTTTGAGGTGTTAACTTCTAATTTGTTTGTCTTTGCGTATTCACCTAAAGTAGTGACCAACCGCTGCAGCCCTATTTTCGTGTGGCTTAGCAGAACAATATTGTCAGCTTATGAATGGTGTGATAGGGTCAAACTTCCCATCCTTGGAGAGTGCGAGTTGGTTGCATTCAGCATCAAGGAGAGATCTGCAGTGAAAAGGTTGATGAGGTGCGGGGCCAAAGCACAACCCTGTTTTAGTCCTATATTTGTCGGTATCCTCCTAGAAATTTTTGAGCCATCTGCTACCTTGACCTGTACCCAAGTTTTATCGTATAGCATTTCTATGCATCTAAGAGTTCGCTCTTGCAGAACCCACCTTCGCAATTTGCTCCAAAGAAGTGCTCTATCGATTCGGTCAAAAGCACTTTTGAAGTCCACAAAACATAAATATAGTTTTTTCTTTAAGCTTTTTGCTCGGTTGGCAATGTCTCCTAGTGTAAGGATGTTAATCACTGTACCATATCCTTTCCTAAAACCAGTTTTATTCAAAGGAACCAGGTTATTTGAGTTTGACCAATTGAGCAGGTCGGCCAGGACTAAGGTGGCGAAGTATTTGGCCTCACTGTCAATTAACGCTATCAACCTGTAACTGGCTGGGTTTGCTCTACAGCCCCCTTTGAATATTGGGTTAATGATGGATCCTCTCCAACTTTCTGGAATGATTGTGTTGCACTCAACTTCAGTATACAGGATTGACAGTGTTGTTGACCAATATACACGGTCAGCCTTAAAGACAGATTGCGGAAGACCATTCGGACCAGGGGCCCCGCCCCTGGGACCCTTCCTGATGGCTAGGGCGACGTTCTTGGCGCTAAATGCTGTCCCGCTCTGACTGACGTCTGTGAGTTTTATTGACTCCTTCGGTGGCTGATTTACTTCAGATGAGGGTGGTTTAAAGAAAATGTTGGCAAGGTATTCCACCCATTTTCCTTCTGGGATTGATGTGAAGTTTATTGTTCTTACCTGCAGGCCGATTCCATTCACTGTTGTCCAAAAGGCCCTTGAATTAGCCTTCCTTGAATTATGAAGTGATTTGAGCCAGAAGTCGTCCTCCATTTTGGTTTGCATTTGCCATATCTGATTCTTGTAATTTTTCTGTAGGGTTTTTATTTGGGCGTATTGGGTTGCTGTGGGAGAGCTATCTTTTATTAGTCTAAGGTTGCGCCTCAGTTCCTTCCTTAGTTCTAAAAATTTTACTGGTAGGTTTGAAGACCTTGCCTGATTATTGTGTGGCAATTGACGCTTGGCGAGGCCAAGAGAGGGTACCGACTGAAGAAAAGTGGCCCACGCTTTCACTGTTGGTAGGTCCTGGCATATTGCCAAATGGCAGATGAAATCATTAGAGTAGAGCCTCAATTGTTTGGAGTCCAAGTCCAGCACACTCCTCTTAGTAAGAAAATGGAAATGTGGGACAGGATAGTCAACAGAGTGAATGCTGTTGGCAGAAGCCGGCGCACAAAGGAGGACATCAGGAAGAGGTGGAACGACCTCATGGGCAAGGTGTGGTCACTGGCAGTGGCCCTCCCAGTGCCCCAGTAATAGTGTTTCCCTGGGAGGAGAAGGTCTTGGCTATCCTGCATCCTGAGGGCTTGACAGGAATACCTGGGGGAGTGGAGTCTGGCAAGTCACAACACAAACACCGTCACAAAATGCAATGCCATGCATGCTTACAGCTCAGCTTTTGCCACTGTCTTGTTCATGTACTTAACCAACATTGAATACCCAAAGTGTCTCAGTGTTACCATTGTCAATCTGTATTGTTGGACCCAACATCACAGCATCACATGCCAGATGTCCAAATGGTACCTTTAAGTCTTTCAATATCAAAAAATCATCCCAGGACTCGTGGTATGTCTCAACCTGTAAATGTATGCCCAACCCTAAATGCAGGCTGCATACAGATGTGTAATACCCAAAAAGTGTTGAGTGCGTAGTAGAGAGAGTTATATGAGTGCAACTCCCAGGAGGTCTTGTGTCTGTAACTCCAAACACCAGGCTAGCGGTCACTTGCCCAAAGACACCTGTTTGCTATCTCTCAAATGCTGTTTACTCACCTGCGAGGATACTATTTGTATAGTGTGTGAAGTAGAGGGAGTGACCTGACAACACATCCCAGGAGGCAGTGTTCCTGTAACTCCAACCACCAACACAGTGTTCACTTGCCAAAATACAGCTGTCTGTCAAGTCTCAATTTAAGTGTCCTCATCTGGGAGTAATCAAGCTACAGAACATGCTTAGCTCAGAGACATGTCTTTCTACCTATCTCCATCTTGAATTGCTAATCCAAGACTGAACTATTAAGAATAGGAATGGCACCTTACCAAGTGTGTGCAACAAGTATTCCTAAGGCCTCAAGATGCATCACCAGATTGGTATCGGCAGCAGACTCATTGAAACAGCACTGTGCGCTTGACTCCAGTCACATATAACACAAAGTCCACGGGTTTGCCTGCATCCCACTCAATAAGCATCCAAACGGTCCAAGTCATATCTTGCTTCTCTACTGTGTTGCCTGCACTGGTGGTAAAATGTCATTTTCAGGTCATCTTCCAAAGTGCAACTGCTCTGCACTTCTCATCAGCTGCTTGAGTCAAATTGGGTTGGCATGCTTCACACATGTTATGTCAAATCACCCTATACTATGGTTAACTGTCACAATTGGATTGCCTACAACTTAACTTTGTCTAAGGCCTCTGCTTACTGTAACACAAAACCCTTGGAGGTAGGTGTCACAATTCAACCAGTAACAATGTACGTTTTCCATCAACAGGTCGAGCTGCCGCTGGGCACACAGAGGCCACAGAACAGACTACCACTACCCTCCTGGAAGAAGCCCTCAGAGACTACAACACTCCTAGACTTCTGGACGTGAAAGACAGTTCTGACCCATCTGGTCAACCTGGTCAGGTGGCAGCAAAGAGTCTCATTGTGGCCACAATATCACCTCCCAACCCCCTTCTATCAACATCACAGGAAATCATGCGCCCCCAACCTCTGTCTCTAGCACAGTGTCCACCATCTTGTGCCCCAACAGGTTCCCTGATCCTGATGTGTTGCATAATAATTCGGACAATGAGGGTTCAGGAACAAGTTGGAAAGGGCACTGTGTGGCAAAGGCACAGGCCCATGGGGTAGGCTGCGTAGGAGGGATGCTGCGGGCCAGCACGGTGAGGCCACTGGGGCTGCTCCTGGCCAGGACACAATCAGCCACATCTTGGGGTCTATCAGGAGTCCCGAAGCATGATGGGCCAGGTGTTGATCGAACCCCTGGGAAATCAAGCAGCTATAGAGGGACATGCATAGGGACATGCGTGAACAGATAGGGGCTCACAAATCCAACATGGCCTCCCTAACGGTGGTGTTGAGGGACATACATACCACACGGAGCAGGGCTTTTCCAAACCAGTCTATCCCTTCCTTTGGCTCATCAACAGCAGGCCCATCAACATCGGCCCCAACCATAGGAAGGGACCCCATGCCAGAGGAAGATACAGACACCGCTGCCTCTGTAGCATCTGATCACCAACCCTGCAAGCGGGGATGCCCAGCAAAGAATGCAGCAGGTGCGGATGGCAAGACACCCACCACTGCCAGCAACAACCCTCTTTCTTAATGTCCTCCTTTGTGTGCCACACATTAACTTTATGAACTGATCCTGAGCCATATTCCAGTTCCAATGGGAGAAGTAATCCAGGCTTTAAACTTCCAATAGTGTGGCATCTACTCCAATGAGTTCATTCACCATGACTGACCCCTTAACATATTTTGTTGTTGTTGATGCACAACATGTATATTTTCTTTTCTTCCTAGCTTCACAATAAAATCACCTATCACTGATTCATTGCTCATTTTGTCTTCATATTGAGCCATGTACATATGTCATAGCATGTGAACCATACGAGGATGATCTCAGGTACTTGCTCAAGATGGGGTATTTGGCAGGTACACAGTTTCCAGCTCAGGATTACAACCATCCCACACAAACACATATATACAATTATCTTGTCAAACTGAAAACTTTATTACAGTGTTCAGCACTGGGCTTTCAATATATCTGAACTATTGGAAACTTAAATGATTGTCTCATACAGAGTAAATGAAACTATTTACAGGTACAGACCTCCAGTCCACAGAAGTAAAGGATTTGTCACACATTGTCCTGTAAAATAGGCAAACACTGTAGTGGTTGATATTGTCTGCTTGAGCCTTATTACATGCCACACCAAAATAATCCAACATCACATTATCCAAGATTCAGAAAGATGGCAGTGCAACGGCTTTTGATCACAGGGCCATCATAATCCAGTGCTCATGCATCAGGTGGTATGACACAAACATAAGTCAGTGGTCTGGTACAGGTTCTGTGGCCTATAATGATTAAACATATCTACAGGTATATACAGGTCATACAAAAAGAGTGTTTAGCCAATGTGAATGGAAAAATGACTTGGTATTTCGCAAGGGCTAAATATTTTATGACCACATGATGACACAAATGATGCATCAGGCCCACTGCAGTACACAAAACAAGTCCAATGGGCACTTCTGAACTTCCATCCAAGCAGTGTGCAAGCTGTTTTGGCACATGTCTCATACACCCAAACTATGTGACCTACATGTACACCCCATATGGCAAAACAGTATCACATACCTACAAATGTCACAACTCTGAAATGCCCACATTAACATGTCATGGTGAAGGTACCTGTACAATGAACAAAACAAGGCATATAGGCTTCAAAGCACACATATGACACGTCATACACCACGCATCTTGAAAAAAAAGTACATTGCTATAATTCTGACACAAACAAAGCAACATCATTAAGGTGGGAAAGTGTCAAAAGCTATCTTATCAATCAGCCTTTGGCTGATTTTTGCAGTTTATCAGCTCTCTCGTTGTTTTTTAAAACACTAAACTATACACATTCTCACACCTACAGTTCATTGTACAGTCACAGTCATGAAATTACATGACATACTCATACTCATGAGACATAGCTGTGGATAATTTCTTCTCGCACGTCAGCTTCTTCCTCTTCACCACTGTCATCTTCAGTTGGCATTTCAGGATTCTCACTGGTGGCACTGCAAACTCCCCCTCTTCTGGGATGTATGGGACATTGCTCCGCAGGGCGATGTTCTGGAGCATGCAGCATGCCACAGTGATCTGACACACTTTCCCGGGTCAGTAGAGGAGGGCTCCACCAGTCCTGTCCAGACAGCAAAATCTGGCCTTCAGGAGCCCAGAAAGCCCTCTCCACTGCCAGCCATGTTTTTCCACGTGAGCAGACTTCCCCTGGCACAGTTCCTTAGCAGAGTCAATAACCAAGGATGGTTTGGAAATGCTGAATCACCTGTTAGGGAATGGGACATAAATACAACAGTGAGTCACTCACGTAATGATTGCAGCACTAGACATTGCTCACACACAATCAGGACAGACATGACTTACCAACAGCCAGGCCCTCTCTGGTTGCAGTTGTGACATTAGCTTGGGTATGGTGCTATTTTGAGTTATGAAGTAATCATGGGCTGATCCTGGATAACAGGCACACACATTTGAGATGTGGAGATCCCCCAAACAGACAACTTGCACGTTGATGGAATGGAAGTTTTTTCTGTTGTGATAGACTTGTTCAGTGGCCTGTGGTGGCACCCAGCCAACATATATGCCATCAATGGCCCCCACAACATGTGGGAGGGGGCAAAACCAAAGAAGTCAGCCTTCACAGTGGCTATATCCTCATATTGGGGGGAACCTGATATAGCTGTCAATGTATTTCAACATTGCTGAGAGGAAATTCTTCAACACCAGACTGAACATAGATTGGGACATACCACCAGCTAGGGCCACTGTATGTTGGAAAGACCCTGTCTGCAGGAAGTGCAATACTGTAATGACTTCTACAATAGGTGATATGCAGTATGGATTGCTGTCAGCTGGCATCAGATCTGGGTCCAACTGATGGCATAAATCCACTATTGTTTGCCTATTCAGATGGTACAATTGGATGACGTGGTGTTCCTCCATGGTCTGAAGGTCTGGCAATGGCCGGTAGACAGGAGGTTGCCGCATCCTCCCTCTCCCAGGATACCTATGTGTGAAAAGACATGATTTGTAACATTCTTCACTGTGTCCACAGCAACATACATGATGCATGCCAACAATATCATGTGACAAAGCATTTCTTACTGGATTGACATGACACCCAGTACAGATCACAGCTGGCAACTACGTAAGTGTCAAATGCAACCCCATGGTTGTCAACACATGTGTCACAACATGGATTCATGTGCCACAACATCGATTCAGGCGATACATAGCTTTCTGCTAGACAATTGTCCCTCAAAATGTGACAGTATTTTCCAACCACTAAAAATACTATCAGCAGTGGTGGACCAAGCACCGCCCTCATATGCCATCTGTGCCATGCAACACACTGCACTGGTGGTTGTGTGGTCGGACCTACACAACAAGACAGATTGGGGATGTTTGTGATGCTAATAAACTTATATTGTTGTTGTGATGCATTTTACAGGGCCATGTACAGCATTTAAACCTACCAAAATGGCGAATGCCTGGCCTACTCCCCTGGACATCTGAAGCCACCTGCATCCAGCAGCAGAATTCATCCGAGTGGTAGGCGGTTCGAACCATGGTGGACACAGCCATAGGATAACGTTGTTGCCTGTGGCGGTCATGGCACAATGGCTGTGTCCATTGGCGGTGATGACTGCGTACATGGTGTACGTGCACGCCGCATTGTGCTAAATCAGTCACTCTACTCCTAATACTGCTGCCATCAACATCCCCACGAGTTCAGTTGCTTTGTGCTGCCTCTGGAAGAACCATGCCACTTCCAGGTGGTGAAAGGGCCCCTGCATTCTCTCAAGAGGAACTAGGGAGGTTTGTGGGTGAAATCCTTCCCCTGTATTGACAGCTCTATGGCTCACCAGAGGAGCATGTAAGTACTTCAATGGCACATTTGTCTCTGCTTAACCCCATTTTTTCCCTCCTCACGTGCCACAAGGTGCCCCTGTGTGCCAGTTAGACTGCTTGTGCGCCTGTTGTTGCAGTCTGTGTGGTATCAATGGAATGTACATGGTGCAGGTATTGGGGACCAATACTATATGTCATTCACATTATGTTTTGAGATGTTTTTGGGGTCCTATGTCGTCCTTGTTTTAGATGCACATAACTGGGCAATTGCATTTCTTTGTTCATGATGGTTGTACATGTTGGACAACATGTATGTGCATGACAGCATGAGCTGTGTATGCATCCTGTCTGAGTCATTTGAGGATTTTGAAAACAATGTGTATTGTGCCACAGATCTTTCAGCCCACATCTGTCCTTGCCAACCTGTTGTCTGGAAGGGATATCATGACTCACTTTGCCCTTCAGGTTGCCACACAAGCCACATTGCTGATTGCCACATGATGTACTGTCATGCATGGAAGTGATGGAAATGTGAATGTCATGTAGGTAGGTTCTACATGCTCACCCTGCAGTGACCAGGGCCTGTCAAATGTATCTCCTAGAATGGGACATAGTCCAGGCTGTGGGAGAGTCACTTTGGCACTGTACTCACTCCCTGTAGACCCACAGATCCTTTCATGTGGCAATATGAGGCTCTAGTTGCAATACTTGCCCTGAATGTCTCCGTCCATTGACTAGATTAGGAATGGTACAGAGGTAAATCCCAGAACTTGTCCATATGTGCATTTTTCATAATTGTCAATGTGTGTCTTTGACTCATGACAGGTGCCTTACTCCCACAGCTCTGTTGTCGCCTTCACAGAATTCATATTTGTCCTGTACAGGCTTATTGCACAAATTACAGACAAACAGGGTAGACAGTGTGTAGATTCCTGTGAGGTCATGACATATGACTCAGTAGTGTCCTTACATTGCTTAAATTGTACAATGCATACCTTTGCATGTTGGATGCCATCTCTGTAGTTTAGATACAATTGTCCAAAGGAGTGTTCTGTGGTAGAAGTACATACCACAGAAACCCACCCAGAAGTGACATGAGTCTGCAATTTGAAGGCCACAAGTCCACACATGCACAGGGAAGACACTTTCTGTATCCACCATTGTCACTCAAATGTGAGGGTGATCCCTGTATTATGGTAATTTCCTCTAGGGATTGTATGCAGTGAGTCAATCTTGCAGAGTGTAAATGTGTTGGTCCAATCAGGCCCAAGGAGTTTACCCTTCAGAAACCACATTGGTGTGTAGTGTTTCACTGTGGCTCACATCACAGTACATGTTGCTGGAGCATGGGCTACCTGATGTCAGTAGGCATGCTTAGTCATTGTAGGCCATGAGCAGGGTAGTGGGTTGGTCTGCAGATAACTCCAAAAGTGTGTAGTCATGTCCCTGTACTTATTGACATGTTTTACTCTTGTGGTGTGTTGACAAATTGACAATTTTTTACTTGGTGTTTCTGAGATGTGTGTGACACAACCATTTGGGCAAGGACTTATGACTGTAATCGCTTGATTTGTCTTTTGCACCCATACAGGTAAACACCCATCAGAAGAAGAAAATTTGGAAAGCTGTCGCCCGGAAGACCCCTAGGGATCCACAGTCGGCAGAGCACCCACTGTCCCAAGAGGTGGGAGGACCTGAGACATTGGGCCAGGAAGATCGCAGAGGTTTAAGCTGGGGCTGTCCTACCAATATGGATGGGGCGCATGTCGGACCATGACCCCCCCATTGGCCCATATTCTGGCAGTGGCATACCCTGCCCTTGATGGGCATTTGAGGGAAGTACAGCAGTCATAAGGGGGTGAGTACAGGGCAAATTCCTGCTTGGCACATAGCCAAGTTTATGTGTTGAGTTCGGATATCACCCCCTGATGATTTGGGATGGGCCATGTGTGAGACACTAGATGAGTAACTGTTTGTTTAGATATGTAATGTGGTACATACTGCTATGCCTTTCCTATTAGCCCAGGGACCTAGGGCACAACTGGGTACAATCCACAATCAATTTCCTCTCCAGAGACAACACATGGCTGTGTACATTGATCAATAATGTAATGCTTGTTGTTGTAGTGGTGTAAATTCTACGCTACATATCATTACTCTTCAGTGTTAAAGGCCAAAGAAAAAGAAGTGATGGATCACTGTCCTCAGCCATGTGTCTGGTCAAGTGAGTAAATTGCCATCTGCCCCCCAGAGGCCACTTGTCTTCAGTGTGTGACGAATGCTGGTGCTTGTCATGTGAAAGTGGCCATCATACATATGACAGAGCATAACTTGTACTTTGGGTGCAGCTACAGATCAAAACTTTCCCTTGGTAAGTGGGAAATGTCCATTGACATGATTTATGTGGCATCACTGTTGCCAACATTCCTTGTGGCTGCATGTTAGCATGTGTCCCTCTCTCTTTTGACAAAATGTGTACACCGCTGTTTCATGCTTGGTCTACCTTTGTTCATGGGATTCTTTCTGTGTTCCCTCACATATATCTGCATGCCAACCTGTGTTTAGAATTGGACATATACAAAGGGCTACGTTTTATGTGGTGCCACAGACAGGAGTGTGTCACCATTGATTGTTGGCTCACACATACCCCCACCCATCATTGAAAGCTATTTGGCATGTACAAATGCAGTAGCAACTAGTGTTGACAGGTAGAATTAGACTTTTTACACACAAAGTGCATTTCCATGCCATTGATGTGGTATCATGTAGAAATGTGCAATGCACATGTGTAATGGGGAAGGTCCATTCCCTGACTTTTGGCATGCATCATGGAGTGATTTGCAGTTATGTTGGAATCACATGTGGTTGGGTAGAATCATTCATCTACTGACTTCTGGATTTGCAGGACCAAATGGAGACAGTGATGTAGCTTCCCATTAGGCAACATGTAGAGGGCCTTCTAGAAGTACGTGCAAATCTCTGGGGCTCTCCAACATACAAAGAACTAATGGCTTCTACTGATGTAATCAGAGTATGTTATTGAAAGGGGTGCCAGACTGTAGTGGTGATTTCGCTAGGGTTTGCTGATTGATTGCATTGTGGATTTCAGAGATATATCTCCCTGACAATTTGCACATTTTGTTGACAGTGTAAATTTCCATGGCAAATGTATAGGACATCTGAGCAATATTAGAACTACCTCTATGACTCCATTAGGACAAATTACACATGGTGATGTGGGCATTGTTGATATGTTTCCAGTGTGACATAAGTATTTCCATTTCACCTTCTTCGGGCTACTTTACTGCTCTCAGCAACATGTCAGGTTTTTGGAGCATCATTTCTTATTGATTGTTGTGTTATTGTGTATGTGACAACTAGATGTGTGCAAGACCTTGTGTGGGATCTGTAGTAATGAATTGGGCATTGTATGACAACAGGTAGCTGCAGTATGCTCCATGAGGCAAAGCATTGAAGATGATGTGGTCTCCCACTTGTTCAATGGCTATTGCACAACTTCAGCCATGCAATTGGAGTTGTCTGAGATCCTTATTTTCCTGTGGGCAACTGTTGAAAGTTCAGATGGCATGCGTGCATATGGTATGGTACATGTAGTAGCCACTTTGATGTAGTTTGTTTCTGGGGCCTACTTAGCATAGTAATGTTTGCTAATCACAGCTGTTGTTCAAGTGTGATCATGAACATGTGGTGACCTGTTTCCTCTTTGTATTTGCAGCATCATCCCAGGCAAGTGAAGTGGGTAACCAGTCATGACACCACTGACAAGGAGAAACCTAGTGGTCCAGAGGGTGAGGGAAGTGTCACGGAGGAGACAGGATCAACCTTGTCATCTTCGGATTCTACCTCCAGTGGCCACTTCCTAGTGGTGGTGGACCAATCAGGACCTGTTCCTGTTCCATCCTTGTCCACAACACCCAGTTCTGTTGCCACCCTTACTGTTTCTTCCCCCACCCAGTTGGCCATGCCCACTCACCCAAGAGGCTGAGCGTCTCCTTTGCCACAGACACCTCCGCCCAGCCCCTGTTACTCCCACTGCCCTGAGTGAGAAGGCTATTGACCTCCTGATGAATATCTTTGTGGGGCAGCTTGCCATTGTGAATGCCATCCAGTGGTTGGGGAGCCAAATTCAGCAGACAAATGCTTTCCATGTCTAGCCTACAGAGATCTTTTTAGGCCCTGGCCTCCTCCTTGACAGCAGCAATCCACCTCCGACATTCCTCCCCACCTCCACCTTCCTTTTCCCAATCCAAATTCCCTTTTCCCCTACCTGTCCCAAGCACATAGACACATCCGCATGCACCCACCTCAACACACACAAGCAGCACAGATCGACACAAACATCACAAGACACACAGGCATGCAGGCACTCAACATTCACCCACAGCCACCACATCAGCCACCACTTCACCCGACATTACCACCACCCCTACTGACCCCCACACCACATTTAGCATACACACAGACAGCACCACAATACCCAGTGACACTTCCACCACACCCACCATACGCCCAGCCAACAGCTTACAACCCACTGACCCATACACCTAAGACACAACACCCCCAGACACCAGCACAGCACTCACAGACACATCCACTGCATCAGCAATATCTGCAGACACCACAGCAACACACACAGACACATCCACCATACCCACAGACACCACCCCAATACACACAGACACATCCACAACATCAACCATACCCACAGGCAGAACCCCAGCAGACACACACATCCACCACTCTCACATCACCCAGCACCTCCACCTGCCAGTCCCCAAGACACGCAAATGCCCAAACTCACACACAACAGGCACCACCCAAACACTTGTGTAGAATACACACACCCAAGGCATCTACAGTCACACACAAGATGACCACTCCCTCAATCTCCAAATCCCCAACCGATTCTGATGACCCTACCTATTTTCTTGAGGAGAGTTTCCTTTTTGTGCTTGCCTTTTCTCCTGTTAAATCCAAACACCCTCCCAACGCAAAAGGTCCCCACCGACACCCCAACCCACCCCTTCCACATCCAAGCCCTCCTCTGTCATGCCTACCCCCCTGCAAGAAGCCATACTCCTTCCCTGAAGAAGAAGCCCACCCCTCCACAGGAAAAGACCCCCCCAAAGCCAACGCCAAACCCATCCATCCCAAATCTGACCCCACCCAAGGATGATCCCTGAGGTGCCTGCCTGCCCACTTGATGCCCCTTCATGTTGAGGTTCCCTGGCAGTGATTGGAGTCAAGTGTGGGTACAGTGCATTAACTGATGTGGCCTGGCCAATGACCTTTGATTGAAATCATTTGGATTGAATAAACTCAAGCGGTTGTTTTGTTCAGTACACATTTGCCCTGCAATTACCTTTCAACCTTTATGTTGTTCCTGAGTAACTTGTGTTGTATGCCTACAGTTGGGTGTGTTTCACCTTGATTGCTGATCCATTTGCTTTTGTTTGCAATGTCTGACTTTGTGGGCAGTGCTGGTGACACCAAAGGCAAAGGTATTTGTTCAATGTATGGATATGTGGGTGTCAATCCAATCGGGGTGTCTTTGAATTGTGTTATGTTTGGTATGGTAAGTATTTCATGTTGTGTTGGCCAATATCATCATGTATAGTGTTAGACTTGTCCCCCCTGATATGGATTGTACTTTCGTCTTAAGTGTGGAAGCCAGAGTTTTGTTTGTCTAGCTTCCTTTGCGTTTGAGTGAGTATTTGTCCATTTTGATGTGTGTACCTTGGTGCTACTTCATCAAGATGTATGGTCATGCTATTTCTGTTGTATGTGCTTTGATTTGCAGTTACACATTATGCAGATACGCATGTCACTTGGCTCTACTGTTGTTTGTCTCTGAGATACATGAAGGGTCAGTTCCTGTGCAAATGTTGTTTTAGGGGCATGTGCAAAGTATAATGTGTCCCAGGGCAGAATCCTTCCATGAGTGCTCCTGATGTCGCCATCCCTATTGTGCAAGTATTGTTTGCATTCTGAGCTTTGGATATTTATCTCACAAACTATTGTGCATCCCATTGACCTTCTATTGTGTGTGATGTGTGGGTCCAATGCAGGGCTGTTTAATGGGAGAGGTATTTGTGTTCCATGACACATCCATACATGTCTTCAATCTGACGACTGCCCATGGCATGTGTGTAATGTGAGGGTGGCATTTGAATTATGTGTGATGTTGCTGTGGTGTTCCTGTTGTGTGACAATGTTCTGTATACTTCACTGTCCCTGTGACTTAGATGAACAGACGTGTGTTCTTGTGGAGTGTGGCTGTGCAGTTGAGGTGACCTGCCAAAGGGGGCGTTTAATGGCTGTCAATGTGTAATTCTTTGTGAATTACTCTGATTGAGGACACAATGATATGTGTACTTAGTGCCCGTAGCATGAGCCCCATATCATGTGGATGACAGCACGATGATCTCTTGTTGAGTTCAATGACAAAGGTAGGTGTGTGTTCTTACAGTTGGTTGTGTCCACAGTGGCACAGATTTTGTGCTCCATTGATGAGCAGCAGCGGCAGGCCGTGTGTGATGGGCTCCATGGTGGCACAAGACTTATAAAGCTGCCTGCAGGTGAGTTGCTCCCTTTGTACTCTCCGTTTCTGCCTTCTGGAACATGGTGGTTGTACTGCCATGGTTACGCTGGGTGTGTGCAACACCATAATGTGTCCGGGGGAAACACTGGCTCTGTTGGCCTGTTTGGCCTGCCTTGTCTCTGCGGCTGTCAGCATTGCCTGGAGGTGCTGGCGGGACTGCAGTGGTCTTTGCTCTATGGGACCAGCAACATCGTAATAATTGGTCCGACCGCCAAGCCGGAGGCAGTCAGACCGCCACTAAGGCAGTGTACAGACCGCCAAACTTGTAATACGGGCCTCATTGTTTTCATCCAGGTAATATCCTACTTGGGAGTCATTTAGAAGGTAATTGGTTTCCAAGAAAGTTGGCATTTGCTAAGCAGCTGCAGTTTTTAGGGATTTTCACTCTTGTAGGCAACAGAGTGACTGAGTGATAATTGGAAGGCACCTGGGATGAAGATTAGTTTTTTTCAGGATACTTTCTTTTTCTTTTTTTCAAACAAATGTTATTGTTTTGCAGAAAGAAGATATTGGTAAACTGTTAGGGCATATAATTCACAGTAATCACACAACATTTAGCAGATACTGAATTCAATCCAACTGTCTACTCTTGGTAAACCCAGCATCCCCAGTCTACCCCAACTCACCCCACATCCCTCTCCCTGTGTGCAGTGTAGAACTGTAACATACAATTTGTACCCAGCCTGTGTCTGACCCTAGGACAGCTAAGCTCCGCTGACATTTCAGCACGACCCAGCCCTATATGGAACGGGATGGGGAGTTTTCAGAGGGAGCGATTGCCTGTTCTTCTACTAACACTGCCCAAGCCATAGCCCCGTCTGACGACTGACAATCCAGGGGGCTCCCGTTTGGTCAGGATAAAGCCCATGTCTATGAATTTGCTGAATATTTTTGTTCTTGAAGTGTGGGGAAAATCATTTAATAAGCAATATGCAGGGTCCCTGAGTACTTCCCTTTCAACTAATTTTGAGAGGATGTTCACCACCTCCTGTCATAAGTTGACAAGTAGAGGACAACTCCAAACCATATGAAAGAAATTGGCCCTCACCTGGTCACATTTTTGGCATCTGCTTTTGGTCAAGATAAGCATTCTGTTCAGCTTGTGGGGGGTTAAATAGGCTCTTTGTAAGATATAAAAATTAACAAATTTGAATCTGGCATTGCATGATATTTTAGGTATTTTATCTAGTACCATGTCCCTTCAATCATCAGTGAAAGTTTTGCCTATATAAGCTTCCCATTTCAGGCGTATGAGTAATGTATGTGCAACCATTATGTGTGGGTGGTTCTTTCCAGCCCGCCACCCAGTGTTGTCTTATTGTTGCTACTAAAGCTCCATGCACCAAGAAGTGATGGGGGTATAAATCGAATTCTGATTGCAATTCGTTGAATAGGAGTAACATGTCATCCCTGAACAGATCCCCCCCAGTATTTATTCCAGCCTCTTTGAGTCAGGAGAACCCTTGCCAGTTATTTCCACGCAGGCGAATCGTTAAATAATCAAGTGGGAGATCAGGAGAGTATGAGCATTTGGTTCTGGTTTTCAACAGGTATCTACGCCAGCAGTACGCCACCACCTCATGTTCCATTGTGGCATATTTTCGCAGATCCCTCATCCCCAAAAGGAGACAGAGCAACTGTAGGCCATCTGGCGTTCCGAGTCTCCTGTCTTTTGCTGGGCTCTGGCGATTCCTCACCCACTGCGTAGTGTATTGCAACTGAGCCGCTATGTAGTAATCTTAGAAATTAGGTGCTGCTAGGCCCCCCCAGAGCTGTGGGACGCTGCAACATGGAAAGCACCACTCCCTTGCTGCCTGATCCCCAAATAAAGGATATGGTCAGAGAGTGCAACTCCTTAAAGAGAGCACGAGGAATTTCAAGGGGCAACGTCATGAAATAATAGAGGAGCCGGGTTAGCACGACCTTTTTAACAGCGCTACTCTCCCCATCACTGACAGAGGGAGAGTGCTCCTAAAATCCATGTATTGTTTCAGGGAGTTAAGTGGTCGTCTAATGTTTCCCTCCAACACATCCGAGGAGGCATTGTAAATTCTCGCCTTAGGTATGGTATGCAATTTGGCTCCCAGTGTAAGTTTCCCAACTCTGAAGGAGGATGTATGCCCCGGTAAGGTGGGAATAGACTGGTTTTCGTCTAATACTTCCTGCAACTGCTGGGCTCCCCGAAGGTGTTTGTTTCTATCCCAGAGGAACACCTGGAGATCATCAACATAAAGAGCAATATATTGACATTCATTCAACACCTTGGAGTCCCGATAATCACAGCCCTGGTGGGCTCAGAGTGGAATGGGTTCCATTGCGAGAGCAAACAGTAACGGGAGAGAGGGCATCCTTGGCGGGGGCCGCGCTCTATAACATAGCTTGGTGAAATGTGCTTGCCCGTCCTAATTCTAATGCCAGAAGATGCATAGAGCAATTGGACCCAGTGTAAGAACCCGTCTCCCAGCCTGAAACGCTTAATCACCTCAGACAGTTTCGTTCCAGGCTGTCAAAAGCCTTTTTGACATCTACTGACAAGATCACGGCATATGGTGCAGTAATGGGAGCTTTGTTCAGGATACTTCTAACAATGCCTTGGTTGAATTCCTTGGGACCTACACTAGAAAAAAGGGCCTGATTGCAAATTTGACAATTAATATCATTAGTGACCAGAATTTCATGATCACTGATGTGAAGATGAATCGGACCAATGCCACTTCCCAATTTACAATTCCTTATCAATATAGATATATCAGCCACATGTAATGCACAGTAATTCAAATGAGTTATAGAAAAGGGGTCATTTCTGCGTATGATGCCAGGGTGTCCTTTGGAAGCACCTACACAGGTACATCTGCTCATAGTCACCCCTTGCATGTCAGATGGTTGCAGGGGTTTGTCAGTGGAGCTATTGCTGCATTATTTTGGTTGTCAGTGATGAATGCTGAATTATTAATTTGTTCACATCTAATATCCTGAGACAATATGATGGAGTACCATGTTGTTACAATCAAACATGCAATGCTTAATTTATATATGTATACTTGCACTCCACTTTTTCACCCAATCAATCAGATGTATATAGTTTGTCAATTATAAACTTACTCACATAGTTTTCACAAGTATGAGCATATACATATTTTAACTTTTAACTGTTGTTCCAGTGCAGAACAGAAATATAATTTAAAAAAATGTGTCTGATACAAATAGCATAACAAAAATATTATGGAGACAAGAATGTCATGGCTCAGAATATTGCAAGTACGAATATTGTGTTTATAAGTTTTCTATTGTCTGTTAAAATAGTTCCACATAATATCGATTTTGTACTATTTTGTGATGTTTTATAATTTTTGGGGTATATTTATGATAGGGGTTGCATCGCTCTTGCACCACACAATGTGGTGCATGTGCGACGCGAGCCCAAAGTTCAATTTATCAAGCCACGCATGCCACACTGCATGTCCCGAGTGGCTTAATAAATCCAGAGTAATGCAACACACTGCTGTGTTGCATTAATCATCCCCACTAAGGTGTTCCATGGGTGTTGTGTTGGTTTTCCCATGCAGCACTGATTAATTTTGATTGATTCTCAGATTTACCAAAAGTGGTAGACCTGAAAAAGCGCCAAAATGCTATGCCTTCCCAGTTGAGGCGTAACAAAGAGAAATATATTTCTTTCTCCTTGTTACTTTCTCTTTCTACGTGTGCTTCATTCTGCAGCACCATGGTGCAAGGATGCCTGCATTGGGACTAAGCAGTCAAAATGGTGCCAGCACAGGGACAAGGGTAGGAATGTACTATATTCTTTTAAATATGGTGCTTTCCTGCCCTTTCCCGGTCACGCAGCACAGCACAGCACAGCAAGGTGACTTTCTGTGCTGCATGACTTTGTTACCAATATGGCCCTAATTGTTTTAAGTTATTGATATGCTATTTTAAATGTATGTACATTTTTAGTAGTTTTATAGTTTGGGTAATTTGTGTAAAGATGTGTTTTCAGATCGATTTTTTAAGTATTTGCAGGTTGTTTGTTTTGTTCTCAAATCAGGTGAGAAGATATTTTGGTACATACTTTTCTATACATTGTTTTACAATTTGATAAGTTTAATAGCGTTATTGGACTAAGAACTGTGTAAATTACCCCCCTATTATATTATTTATTTAATATTTTATAAAGTGCTTTTTATTTTTTTCAATTAGTTTATTAGTTATGTAATAGAGTCCTAATTCATTAATTATTTAATGACTTTTTGTAAATTGTTAAAAAACATTTTTTAGGTAATTGTGCAAATTATTTAGTTGGTTAAGTTAACTAATGTACTTTATTTTAAGGTGTTATGTTTTAGTTTTTAAAACAAATTATTTCATTTATTTTGTTTTCAATTTTCGAATTTAGTTTTTGTTGTAATTTATTTATTTTGGTTCCTATTTTAAAATGGGTTTTTGGGACTATAACTCAGAAGGGTGGGAAGTATTCTTTCTGTAAATCTGTAAATTTTGTTGGTGGTTTAATTGGTAAATGTTGTTTAAACTTATTTGCAATATATAAATTGTTTTAAATCATTCATAAGTTTTTTGGGTGATTGTAGAAATTGTTTAAAAAAAATATTTGATTCTTTAAGAATATTTTGATTTATACTAATCTTTATATACATTTTATGGTGATTTGTTTAAATAACTATTATGTATGTTTCCCTACACTTGTTCTAGTTCTATTGTTGCTTACTTTTTTTTCAGCAGGAATATGAAATTTGACCCCCCCACCACCAAAGTCCAATGCTTTCCCTACTGTTGTTTAGGCTGGAGTCTCAATAGTCAATCTCATTAATCCAAAGTCCAGTGCTTTCCCTACTATTGCTTAGGTTGGAGTGGCAATAATTAATATCACCTCTTTAAAGTCAAACAATTTCATCAGTGTTGCTTGGAGTGGGAATAGTGACTCTGATACCACCGTCACCAAAGTCCAATGCTTTCCCTACTGTTACTTGTGTTGGAGTAGGAATAGTAAAGCTGACACCCCCACCCAAGTCCAACATTAACCCTATTATTGCCTAGGTTGGAGTAGTAAATCTGACTGCCCTCGTTCACCAAAGTCCACTTCTTTTTGCTCTGTTACATAGGTTGGAGAGGTAGTAGTAATCCTGACCCCACCAAGGTCCAATGCTATTCCTACTATTGCTGAAATTGGAGAGGAAAAAGTGAATCTGACCACTCCAAAGTCCAAAATTTCTATCAATGTTGCTTAGATTGCAGTGGATATAGTAAATATGACCCCTCAAAAACTAATGGTTTCAGTATTGTTGCTTAGGTTGTAATGGTATTAGTAAACCTGACACCTCCAAAGCCCAATGCTTTACCTACTGTTGTTTAGGTTGGAGAGACTTTGGAGGAAGGATGTGGCCTTCTGTGAGTGTTTTTGATGATGGTTTTTGGATGGACCCAACAATGTTCTCGTCCTCCTCCTGTTCCTCTTCTGTGTTAGTGGCTACTGAGACAATTGTGTGGTGGAGGACAGGATTTTCTTTTGGGATTACCCACAATATTTCGCTTTTGAATGATGCAGAGTCATTGTCTCTCCATCTTTGTACTCCATGTTAAAAGAAAGGCAAGCACACTTGCACAGTAACCATATCCAGAAAGCACTGTTTGCTGTGTACTCCTTTGTGTACTATCTACTGGAAACTGTGCTTTCTTGTAGTGTGCCAGCTGGTGAATATGTGTACTACCTTATGTAGTCTGTACTATTTAATTTGACAGGATTTTCTTTTGGGGTTGCCCTCTATCTTTCGTTTTTTAATGGTGCAGCATCAATGTTAGGCTCAAGCTGACCAAACGGCCATAGTTGAGTGGTAAATGACTTTTGTTTGTTTTAGAAAATGGCCTGTCCGTCACTGTTAATGCCATTGCAATATTGTCGTTTTGCAAATTATGAGATTTTTAGAGTCCGGACATATTAGTCTTGGCAATATAATTTGAACACTAACTCAGATTGGCTTGTCCTTCTCAGCCACCCTCCTCAGCTTTCAGAAAAATCTGAATGTTGACAATGCTAAAATGTATGAATGACCCTTGCATCCCACCACAATTTCTCTAGAATGTGTATGTGCTGCAAGAAGACCATACACATAATACAGCCAGGAAGGTAAAGCCTTTGTTAATTAAACTGCAACTTCAATCAGCCATTAATTGTTGTGTGTTGTGAGAAAAGCAGATTGTTAAAGTGGTCACTAACTCACCTTTCTCTTTCAATGTACCTGACCCAGATAATAAATTATTTGGTTGTTTTTTTGACTCCAAAGATTGAAAGCGCAGAGCATCCTTGGTTTATCTCTCTAGATTTGAATGCTCAAAAAAATCCATGAAATCGATTAAAACTGGTCTTGCTTACAGGAAGCATCTGAATGTGACCTTTTTGCACAATGCCCAATTTCAAGTCCCTCAACCATATAGATGATACTCTGCCATCAAACATGACTGAAAGTATTTGCTCAACTTTTGTGCCTTATTGGTCCAATCACATCAATATGTTTACTCAATGAATGATTTCAGTGTCCTGAGACTAGTGATTTCAGAGGTCTCACCTCTCTTAAAAAAAACTTCTACTCACCCAAATGTTATTAACAACTTACTCCCATTTACTGGGCTACCATTTCTAGACACAAGTTTGGAAACTTGTGTGAACAGTCCATTACAACAGGTTGTGAAGGAGAATAACATATAAGACGATTCACAGTTTGGTTTTAGAGCTGTTACGGAGGTTCATGTCAATGTTGTAATTGTTTGACGAACAGTTCCATTAAACATGACGGCTGCCCGTCAGACTTTTATAACATTTTACTTTTTCCAAGAACAAACTCCAAAAGCAAGACGACTAATGCCCCCACCCCATAGCAGTTGTGTTGCATAATGGCAGGAGTATAAGTTTTATTTTACTGTCCCTCACAGCCAGGTTTTAACCTCATTAGCAATGAAACACATTTAACACCATCCAATCTAAGTAATCAGACGGTGTTATGTGAACCTCTGAGTAGGTTTGTCGATGGCATACTTCAGGTCCACTCTATTGTAAATCAGGAGGCATGACCTTAAGTTTGATGGAAAGGGTAGTGACAGAGTACCCTCTCAACAAATTCTGAATCAGCCCCTAAGTATTTGCCTGTTTATGCAGAGCTACAATGTACGGAAAAAGAATGACTCATCCTTTCTAGTGCTGTCTGACTGTAGTTTCACAGACAATAATCAATTTGTTTTGTCAATGTGGTGCCCTATCTTGGAGAAGACAGAGGTAAAATAGAGTCATGCTAGAAACACATGCTTTGCCACCAGACTCAGGAGCCCATTAGGGAAGTTAAAGAAACACTTGGGCCCATATTTCGAGCGCAGTTGTACATAATTTTTGTAATGCAAGCTGATGCCATTACCTAACGCAATCTGTGCACTATATGTATAAAATTATGCACGGTGGCACTAAAGGATGGCTAGAGTCTCAAAAAAATACACTACTCGCTGACGGATGGCGTTAGGGGAAATGGCGCTAGTGGGTCAAAAATGACATTAGGCTGATTAGTGGCAAAATTTCTGCTGCCAGTCAGGCTAGCGTAATTTTTTGATGCACAAGCATCCAAAAAATGCCTCCGGTATAAAAATGGAAGAGTCATTACCACCACCCCAATGCCCACCACAAGGGACCAGTGTCCCAAGCTCAAGCCCAACATACCCAGTGCCAGCCAGGAGGCCCTACTTAAGGGGTCCCCAGTGGCACATCACACATAGAAATACACTTACCTGCAACTTACCTGGGATGGGCTCCCTCCTCTTGTAGTGTCTCCGTTGTGTGTGTGGTCATGTTGGGGGTTGGGGTGGGCATCTCTGTGCCCATTCCATGGTGTTTCCCCATGGAAATGGGCATACCAGCACATTAACGCCTGGTCTGACCAGGGGTTAAATAATGACGCTAATCAGACTTAGCGCCATTTTTCAGGCCCTCCTCCTAGTTGCATGTCATTACTGCGTTGGTGTTAAATATGGCGCTGGGGGGCTAGCGGCATTCTTAGGAAGGGAAAGCCTACCTTGCATCTCATTGACGCAAGGCGGGTTGGCGCTTCCTAGAAATGGTGCTAACTCCAACATTTTGATGCTAGACAGGTCTAGTGTCAAAATATAAATATGGAGTTTAGTTAGCGCCGCTTTAGCGTAGGCAACACTAACTCTCCTTAATTATGGGTCTATTCATTTGTGACTAATAATGTAATTTAGAACAGCTTTACTTTAACATTTCCGTGCTGCGAATTTTCTTGGAGGCAGAGTTTTTTTAAATAGTGAACAGCCTTACTCTCATGGACTTTGCTCCTCGTGATGCCACCCCTCATGCTTCAGCCCCTTTTCTTCTGACACCCCTCAATTGCCAGAATACATTTTCACTATTTCCAGCATTACTAATTTGACTACTAATTTTTAATAGTAAGAAACTTTTACTAGTTTTACTGGTTGTGCTCAGAGCTTTTCCTCCTCAGTTTTTCACTGAAGCCTGTTTAAAACAGTAGGCGCTCAGGGTCTAAGGTAGTTTGACGTCACTTCCTGTGATATCATAGGATGGGCCTCATCGAGCATCTGACCTAACATACTATCCTTGTGCTTAAGCACATATTAGGTTAAAGCAATGGTGGGTGAGAGTGCATTTGAGGCTGGGCCCACCCAGCAGAGATCCACTGTCCTTGAGGGTGCAAGCATTCAGTGGCTCATCCACTCACAAACATTTTATTGCAAAAGCATATGTTTAAAATATTTTCAAAGTTTCTGTGCTCTAAATGATCCCTGTATTCCTCTTGAGTACAGTTGATGAAAATTACTGTACAATTCAAATAAACACCACTTTCTGCAGCGCTGAATATAATCTGTAACTTTATCTGCATTAAAGTACTTTTATTCCATTTGAACATTTTTTATCGGCATGTGTCCACTTTAGTGTTCACTAGAAACCTAGGCAAACATAAATTCCCACAGCTGTTTAGTATTACTGGGCGGCATTAGAACACATACAAAGAAATGAAAGCTTATGCCCCTTTTCCGTACAGGCTGAGACTTCATACAGAACATGAAATATATATCTCCACCAGAAAGAACATATTTTCGAAAGAACAACAAATTTCCTTTTCTTTGGGGCACACAAAATTATGTTTACTTTTCAAGACTGCAATTTTCAAATCAGTTGAGTGAGATAAAATGGTGTTTACTGTCATTTATGTTCCACTGGAGTTTTAGTGCTTAGCATTTTTTGTTATATTTCTCTAGACTACATATTTATGGTGCAAGAGTTACACAAATCCATAACAGTAACTAAACATTTCTTCGTGATGCAAAGCTTACACTGCTTCTGATGCTTACAGAGCTTACATAGATACTCATAGTTGGAGCGGATGATTTTTCACACCCATGTCGCCTGCTCATTGTAATGCTTATTGGAATACTGGTGCCTATAGATGCTCCCAATCTCTGGGCCTCATTACAACATTGGTGGTGGGACCAGCCGACTGCCAATGCTGCGGGGAGGACACCACCGTCATACCGGTGGCACCCCTCCACCGTATTACAATGCTCCCTCTGGGCTGACTGGTGGAAACATTGTAATAGAGCGTTCTCACCGGTCAATCCGGCGGGAACAGTGCTAAGATATAAGGGAGCCGAGTCCTATACCATAGCACAGAGGGGGCCGACCAGCACTGTCAGAATGCGCACTGTCTGACCAGCAGACAGTGCTCATTCTGATGGTGCTGGACAGGGGGGTTCCCCAGCACACCCTTACCACCAGCCTTTCCATGGCAGGTAGACCACCATGGAAAGGCTGGCGGTAAGGGGAGTTGTAATCAGCCAGGCGGCACTGAGTTCAGTGCTTCCCTGGCTGACTACAACTCAGACCGCTGTTATGCTGTCAGGAACCATGTTCCCACCGGGGACAGCGGTCCCACCACCAGGGTTGTAAGATGGCAGTCGGTCTGTCAAAGTTGCGGTGGTCCAATCATCACCACGAGTATGGCAGTCCTTGCACACCACAATCCTAATAATTCCCTTTGTCTTCACTCTTGCTATATGAGTCCTGTTATGCATCTGTCTCATGCCTTTTTTAATCTTGTCAGGGTCGTTCACTGGACTCTACAGTCACACGGGCAACCGATCAAAGGTAAGAGTGCTAGCATTCTCCACTTAGGCTCTCATTATGAGTTGCCAGGTTTTACATGTGACACTTTTAATTAGCACATGTGATATAATCTGACACAAGGTGCTCAGAATTTATAAAGTGCAATGTTTATCGCCCATTTGTCCATCAAATGGGACACTAAATGAAGATTTTGTTGCTTAGGGCGGATGATCACTTACTTATCTTGCATCTAAGGCCTGGAATGAACTTTCCCTTTTTCTGAGACGCATAACGGAAGAACTTGAGTTCAGGAAGGAATTGAAGACCTGGCTTAACAGCACTTTAGCCCTGGTGACACGCCTGTCTGCTTCTAGCCCTGAGACGCCTGTTTTTGGCAGCTGAGGGCCTCATTAAGACATTGGCAGCCCTAGGACCGCCAATGCCATAGTGGCAGTCCACGTCAGCACATGGTTCCTGACTGACTGATGACAGTCGGAGTCGTGGTTAGCCACATTGGTGCTGAGTCTAGCACTGTCACGCTGATCACAAGTCCAATTTCTGCCAGCCTTTTCATGGCCGAATCACAGTGCAGGGGGTCACCCTGCCCAGCAGCCTCACAATGTGCACATACAGTTCATCATAACACAAGCTTACCTAAATATCTTAACATTCCCAAAAAGTGACCAGAAGACAAAAATTCATGTTTAAACAATCATAGAGGTCCTCAGCCTAATGAACAGTGCCTAACCTGAGCCTGATCAACAGAAACCTATGATGCCGATTCCACACCCACATTAAGTATGGTGCCATGCCTAGGTCAGTTGGAATCTCTGCGTAAGCTTGGACACTGAGCTTGGTAGCCTCTCTCTGCAGTCTTTGGTTCCCATGGTGAGCTAAAAAACTTACTCTGCAGTTTGGCAGCAAAGCTAGCTTTGAGACTATCAGGGATACTAAAGAAGTCGTCAAACCCCAGTCTATGGACAGTATGGTAGATATACTTTATCCAAGGAATCTCCAAGCGGTAGTCCAAGTGCAGGCAAACATTAAGGATGGCCCTGTTAAAAGCGGTATGCTCCCTTTTCCAAATTCAAAGCCACAGCAATATGGGTAGCTTTTTTATAACATCTTCAATGTAGCCAACCTACACCTTTGAGTGGCAAATAAAAGAACTTGCACTGGTGGTAACGGACAGTAATCTTTTAAGGAAACCATTCTCTACAGTTTCCCTTCCCCTTTGGATGATAATGCCCACACTTTCAGATCATTAAAATAAACGTAAACCACCCCTAAAAATATTATACACTTCAGTAATCTAAATATTATTATAAAATATGTTTAGAACAAGTACTAAAATGATTAAACAATTTTGTAACATACACATAAATAATGCATTCAAAGTGTAAAAAAAGTATTCATATTCAACATTAGAAAAGAAACACTAATTAGCATTCACCATAAAAGGCAATAACTTGAAAACTAAAAACTAAATGGACACTAACCAATAAAAAGAAACCATGGAGCAAAGTAACTGATAAACGTATATTACCAATGTAATTAACAAGGTAAACAGCACACAAAATGTATTTTATATATTGTAATAATTATATTTAAACTCTGCTGGATTTGTCAAAGACAATCTTAAAACAGAAGTAGAAGAATATGTACAACTACCTTCTAAAGTAAGTATAACACTTATTTAAACTAACTTATAAATTAATTAATGAATACAATGTAAAATATTAAATAACTAACAAAACACTCTACTTCTTTTATCTCTTAAACTATAGACACTACAGAGAAATTACTACACCATCCAGAAACTTCTAATCTACCACAAAACTACAGCAATCACATACCTGGAAAAAAAATCACACAAAAAGTTAGTAAATAAAAAATATTTCTAAAGACCATCTCAACCTAAAACTATAAAACTAAAATTAAAGTCTTTCATCCCCCACTAGCTACCAACAAATGCAAGTTTAAAATAAAAAATAAGCTTTTTCCCCAGCCAACAGAAAAGGCACACATTATACCACATCAATGCCAGATAATAAAAATAAAAATTGCCAGCAAGAACACGTATGGAAATATAAAATAGAAAGCGAGAATCATAACTTTGTATGTCAATAACAAAGGTTTTATAATTTTTTTAACATTTAATTATTTGTATTATTAGATCATTTTCAGACATAAGGAAATAGCAAAATACATCACATCAGAGGAACAGAGGAACAGATACTCTCTCTTGAGCTACACTTACAGCCAGCAAGTACAAGCATGAAAACTGTGATTTTGAAATGTACAAAATATTAGTCTGATGCTCGCTTTGGGAGGGGGACCACAAAGATGATCTCATTAATGTAAAGGAATTCAAATACCCCACAAATGTCATGGAAATTGAAGTAAGGCATATAGTACAAGATTTAAGAGGGATAAGTACTAGCACCCAAGATCCCACAGCTAAAATACTAAAATATAAACTCCCAAGCAGTCTGGTAAGTAACAACACTAACAATGTCACCAAAATGCAATGTCCTGCATGCTCACAGCTCAACCTTTGCCTGTGTCTTGTTTATGTACCCCACCAACATGTAATACCAAGAGTATCTGAGTCTAAACACTGTCAATCTGCATTGTTGTACCCAACAGCTACCAAGGCCCATCACATGTCATATGTTGAAATGGGGCCTCTAAGTCTTTCAATATCGAAAAATAATAACATGACTCATTGTATGTCTCAACAGGTAAATGTATGCCCAAACTCACATTCAGACTGCAAACAGATATTTAATACAAAATGGCCAATATTTATACTCTTTTTGCACCAAATGTGCGTCATTTTTTATGCAAGTTCAGTGCAAACTTAGCTCCATCTTTATATTTTGGCGTTAGACATGTCTAACGTCAAAATATAGGAGTATGCACCATTTTTTGGATGAGTGAACCTACCTTGCGTCAATGAGATACAAGGTAGGGGTTCCCATCCAAAAAATTGTACTATCCCCAAAGCTCTATATTTATCCCCTGTGCAAAAATGACGCCTTGGTGGGAGGTAGGGCTTCAAAATTGTGCTAATCTTGCTTAGCACCATTATTTAATGCCTGGGTCAGACCAGGCATTAGGGGACCTGTGGAGCCATTTCAATGGTCAGACACCATGGAATGGGTCCACCGGTGCCCTCCTCAAGCCTCAGGAACACCCCCACCAGAGGGACACCAGAGGTTGGGGGACCCCATCCTAGGTAAGTCCAGGTAAGTATTGTTAATTATTATTTTTTTTTCCATCGGGGGGCCTAACTTGGGGCCCCCTGCATTGGCACAGGGTGCAATGGCCATGCCCATTGGACAATTGTCCCCTGTGTTGGTCATTGGGGTGGTGGACATGACTCCTGTCTTTCCTAAGACAGGAGTCATGTTTTTGGTGGTTGTGCACCAGGAAATGGCGCTAGACTGGTTAGAGGTATTTTTTTTGCCTCTAACCAGGCTAGCGCCATTTTTTGAGGCACAACCTCCTCCTTCCTTACTGCCAACCCCACCTGGCTTGCATCGCTTTTCAGGACGCTACCCGGTCCTTACGGCCGGCTTGCACCATTCAATAAATATGAGGCCTGGCATGCGTCTGAGAATGACGCAAGCCGACTGTAAAGTTTTTAATCTAAAACTGCGTTAGCGCAGTTTTGCACCAAAATCTATAAATATGGGCCAACATGTGTGTAGTAAGGAGACTTACTTTACTGCAACTCCCAGGGGGCACTGTTTTTATAACTTCAAACACCAGACCTGTGGCGACTTGTCCACATACCCCTGTTTGGCAAATCACAAATGAACTTCTCTCATATGGAAGGATACTATTTGTCAAGTGTGAGAAGCAGAGAGAGTAACTTGACTGCAACTCCCAGGAGGCACTGTTTCAGTAACCCCAAATACCAGATCAGTGTTCACTTGTACACATACCCCTGTTTGGTAACTCTCAATTGATGTATACTCATGTGGGACTGATCAACACCGATCATGCCCAAATCACAGATATATCTGTCAACGTAGCTCCATCTTGACTTGCTAACCCAAGATGAACTTCTTGAGAACAGAAATGGCACCTTACCCAGTGTGTATAACAAGTATTCATAAGGCCTCAAGATGCATCACCAGATTGGTATTGACAGCAGACATATTGACACAGTACTGTGCACATGATAATCTCAGTCACATATACAACAAAGTACTGGGTGTGCCTGCATCACACTCAACTAGGCCTCCTAATGGGCAGAGCCACATCTTGCCTAGCCACTGTTTTGCCTGCACAGGTGACAAGATGTCATTTTTAGGCCATCCTCCCAAGTACAACTGATCTGCACATTTCAGCAGCAGCTTAAGTCAAAATTATTTTTCATGCTTCACATGTCGTGCCAATACACCCAATACCATGTTTACTTGCCACAATAGGATTAACTGCAACTTAACTTTGTACAAGGTCTCTGCTTACTGTAACACTAAACCGCTGGAGGTAGGCGTCACAATACAATCAATAACATTGTATGTTTTACATCAACAGATGGATCTGCTGCTGAGCACATAGAGACCACAGAACAGACTGCCACTACCCCCCTGGACGAAGCCCTCAGTGAAGAAGACACTCCTGGATGTCTGGGCTTGGAGGACAGTTCTGGCCCATCTGGGTAACCTTATCAGATGGAAAAAGTGAGTCTACTGGTGGCTACTACTTCACCTCCCATCGTGGTTGCCTCAACATCACAGGCAGCAATTTTCTCCTCCCAACCAGTGTCCTGAGCACAGTGTATACCATCTTATGCCCCAGTTCTGGATCCTGAGTTGCAGCACAACATTTCTGACAGTGAGGATCCAGGAACAAGTTAGAGAGGGCACCCTGTGGCAAGGTCACAAACCTGTGGGGGTAGGGTGCGTAGGAGGATGCTGTGGGCCAGCGGGTTGAGGCCATTGGGGCTGATCTTGGCCAGGACACCATCAGCCACACAGTAGGGTCTACCAGGAGTCACAAGGAGTGATGGGAGGAGTACTCTGGACTTTGTACTCCCAGTGGTGTGACCTCTACTCCAATGATTTCCTTCACCATGACTGACCCCTTCACTTTACATCTTTTGTTTCTTTCTTTCCAAAATGTATTTTCTGAATTAACATTATAATAAATACACCCATCACAAACTCATTGTCTGCTTGCTTATTTTTCACATTTTGCTATGTAGAGATGTAAGACTATGTGAACCATAAGATGAAGGCACAAGTTACTTGTGCAAGCAGGGATATGTTGCAGACACACAGTGTTCAGCTCAGGAATACATCTATTACACACCAACACATTAGTACAAGTGTCTGGTCAAACCAAACATACAGAGTCAAGGTACATATTTCAAGGTACAGACACCCAGACCACAGAAAGAAGGGCTTTGTCAGACATTGTCCTGTCAAAAAGACAAACATTAAAGTGGTTGATGTCAGCAGCTTGAGCCTTATCACCTACCACACCAAAGTAATCCAACATCACAACAGTCCCTGATCACAGGTCCATCATAATCCAATTGCCATGCATTTAGTGGCATGACACAAACATATGTCAGTATTGTGGCACAGACACGGTGGCCTGCAATGGTGAGACACCTCTACAGCTTTATACAGGCCATACAAAAAGAGTGTTTAGCCAATGTGGAGGAAAAATGACCTGATTAAAAGCTAGGACTACATATTTTCAGACCACATGAAGACACAAATGATGCATCAGGCCCACCACAAGACACAAAACAAGTGCAATGTGCTCTTCTGTAACTCCACCAAAACACTGTGCAAACTTTCTTGGTACAGCTCTCATACATCCAAAATTTGTGACCTACATTACCTGGAACAGTCGATGCCCACTTTGTATGTCAGAACAGCATCAGACACCTGCCAATGTCAGTACCTGTACAAAAAACAAACAAGGAGTATAGGCTTGATACCATACCTATGACACACGTAACATAGGAAGTAAATGGAAAACAAAGTATATTGCTTGGAAAATGACACAAACAATGCAACATCATCAAGGTGTGGATATGTCAAAAGCTATCTCATCAAGCAGCTTTTGGCTGAATATTGCAGAGTATCAGCTCCCTAGCTGTTTCTAAAACACTGAACTCCACACATTCTCACAACTACAGTTCATCATACAGTCACAGTCCTAACATCACATGGCATACTTACACTCATGAAAAGTAGTTGTTGGTGTGATCTTCCCACAAGCCAGCTACTTCCTCTTCACCGTTGTCATCCTTACTTTGCATTTCAAGGTTCTCACCCTGTGGCACTGCAGGCTCCCCCTCCTCTGGCATGTACAGGATATTCCTCCGCAGGGCAATGTTGTGGAGCATGCAGCAGGCCACAGAGATCTGACACACTTTCCCAAATGAGTAGAGGAGGGCTCCACCAGCCCAGTCCAGACAGTGGAATCTGTCCTTCAGAAGCCAAAAAGCCTGCTCCACTGACAGCTGTGTTCTTCCATGGGCCCCATGAAATGGGCTTCACCCGGTGTAGTTGGATTCCACAGCGGCATCAATAACCAAGGAAGGTTTGGCTATGCAGAGTCTCCTGTCAAGGAATGGAACAGAAGTGCAAAAATGTGTCACTCACTTCATGATTGTAGCACCTGACATTGCACACACACAATCAAGAAAGACATGACTTACCAACCAGCCAGGCCCTCTCTGGATGCAGTTGTGACATTAGCTGGGGGATGGTGCTGTTCTGCATTATGAAGGAATCATGGGCTTAACCCAGAGAATGGGCATAGACATGTGAGTTGTAGAGATTTGCCAAACAGACAACTTTCACGTTGATGGAATAGAAATGCTTTCTGTTGAGATAGACTTTTTCAGTGACCTGCAGTGGCACCAAGCCAACATGTGTGCCATCAATGGCCCCCGCCACATGTGGGAGCTGACCAAAAGCATAAAAGTCAACCTTCACATTGCCTAAATCCTCAGGGGAACCTGACATAGCTGTCAATGTGTTTCAACATTGTTGAGAGGAAATCCTTCAAAACCAGACTGAACATAGGTTGGGACATACCAGCAGCTAGGGCCACTGTTTGTTGGAAGAACCCTGTGGCTAGAAAGTGTAATACTGACATGACTTGCACAATGGGTGGTATGCTGGTTGGATTACTAATAGCTGGCATCAGATCTGGTTCCAACTGACGGCATAAGTCCACTATTGTTTGCCTATTCAAATGGTTGGGCTGGATGACGTGGCATTCTTCCATGGTCTGAAGGTCTAGAAGTGGACAGTAGCCAGTAGGTTGTCACATCTTCTCTCTCCCAGGGTACAGGGTACCTATGTGTGACAAGTCATGATTTGTAACATTAGTCAGTGTGTTCCCAGCAACATCCATGATGCATGCCAACAATATCAGGTGACAAATCATTTCTGACCGGATAGACACGACACCCAGTACACATCCCAGCTGGCAACTACACAAGTGTCACATGTGACCCCATGGTATTCAAAACATGTGTCCACAACATGGATTTGAATGAAACTCAAAGAGGTGCTACACAATTGCCTTTCAAAATGTGACTGTATATTCTGACTATCAAAAAGATCGGTGGTGGCAGTGGCCCGTGCACCTCTGTTAAATGCCATTTGTGCCCTGCAACAAACTATACTGGTGGTTGAGTAGAAGGAACTACATGACAAAACAGAATAAAAATGTTTGTGATGCAACTAAACATATATTATAGGTGTGACACAGTTTATAAAGCCAAGTACAGCATATTAGGCCCCGTAATGGCAGATGCCTGACCTACTCCACTGGAGATTAGGAGCCGCAACTGCGGCAGACACTGCCATAGGCTAACATTGTTGCCTGTGGCAGTCACAGTCCACTGGCTGTGTTCACTGGTGGTGACGACCAAGTACATGGCGGACGTGACCGACATGTTGTGCACATTCACTCACTTGACTCCTGACACTGCTGCCAGCAACACCTGCGTGACCTGAGCTGCTGTGTGCCGCCTCTGGGAGCAATCAAGCCACATTCAGCAGGTGTTAGGGCCCCTACCTCCTCTCCAGAGGAGCTAGAGAGGCTTGTAAATGAGGTCCTACTCCTGTGTGAACAGCTCTTTGCTCACCAGAGGAGTAGGTAAGAATCTCATAGGCACAGTTGATACTGTTCAACACCATCCTTTCCCTCCTCACAGGCTACAGTGTGCCCCTTTGGCCCAGTTAGACTTCGTGTATGCCTGTTGTTGCAGTCTGGGTGGCATCAATGGGAAGTACATGGTGCAGGTGTTGGTGGCCAGTACTAGAAGTTACATTGTGCTGTGTGAGGTTTTGGGGGTCCTAGATCTTCCTTGTGTTGGATGCATATAACTAGTTATGGAGACTTTATTGCCATCCACTGACATATTTTTTTTACGATGTTTGTAAATGTTAGACAACACATATATGCATGACAGCATGGGTGGTGTATGCATTTTGGGTGAGTCATTTGAGGATCTTGTATGCAATGAGCATAGTACCACAGAACCTTCACCCCACATCTGGACTTGCCAAACTGTAGTCTGAAAGACATATCCTGGCTCACTCTCCTCTTTAGAGTGCCACACACACCACAAGCCAGATTGCTGATGGCCACAAGATGTACTATCATCCATGGAAGTGATGGAAATTGAGAGTCATGTAGGTTCTATATGCTCAGCCTGCAGAGACCAGGGCCTGTCAAATGTAACTCCCAGTATGGGACATAGTCCAGGCTGTAGTAGAGTCACTGTGGCTATGCAACAGTGCCACTGCGCCCACTCCCTGAACACCAGCAGATCCTGCCAAGCAGCCAATATGAGGCTCTTGTGACCAACCTACCCTGAATGCCTCAGACCATTGACTAGAATACAAATGGGTACTGAGGTTAATCCATGAACTAGTCCATATGTGCATTTAGCACCATTGTCAATGTGTGTCTTTGACTCATGACAGGTCCCTTACTCCCACAGCTCTGCTGTCACCTTCACAGAAGTCATATTTGTCCTATACAGGCTTATTACACTGATGGCAGTCCCACAGTGCAGACAGTGTGTTAATTCCAGGGAGGCCATGACATCTGACTGAATAGCCTGGTTACATAACAAACATTGTATAATGCATACCTTTGCATGTTGGATGCCATCTCTGTGGGATAGACACATATGTCCAAATGCATGTTCTGTGATACAGGTACACACCACAGAACCCACCCCCTAAAGTGGCATGAGTCTGCATTTGGTAGGCCACATGTTCACCCTTTTGAGAAGGAAGACATTTACTGTATCCACCATGCCAGGCCCTTCATTGTTACTCAAGTGTAGGAGTGAAGTATGTAGTATGGCAGTTGCCTGTAGGCACTGTATGCAGTGAGTCAATCTCACAGAGTGTACAATTGATGGTCAAATCAGGCCTCAAGAGTTTACCGTTCAGAAGCCACATATGTGTGTAGTGTTTCATTGTGGATCACATCACAGTACATGTTGCCGGAACATGGGCTACCTAATGTGAGTAGGCTTTCTTTGTCATTGTAGGCCATGAGCAGAGTAGTGGGTTAGTCTGCAGATGGATACAAAAGTGTGTTGTCATGTCCCTGTACTTGAGTGCTTTACACTTGTGGTGTGTTAATAAATTGAAAATGTCTAGCTTGGTGTTTCTGACATGTGTGTGACTCAGCCATGTGTCTGACAACTTGTGACTGTAATCTCTTGATTTGTCCCTTGCAACCATGCAGGTAAACGCCCATCTAAAGAAGTAGATACGGAGAGCCATTGCCTGGAAGGTGCGGACCCTGGTGGTCCACAGACAGCAGAGCGCCCACTGTCGCAAGAGGTGGGAGGACCTGAGATGCTGGTTCCGGAAGATTGCAGAGGTCCAGCTAGGGATGTCCTCCAGTGTGGGCGGCAAACATATCAAACCATGACCTCCCTAATGTCACGCATCCTGGTGGTGGCGTACCCAGACCTTGATGGGCATTTGAGGAGAGCACAGCAGCCACAAGGGGGTAAGTACAGGGCATAATCCTGCCTGTCACATTGCCATGTTAATGTGGTAGGTTCTGACATCTCCCCCTGACTGTTGGAGTAGTTATGTAATATGGTGCATACTAATATGGGACCTAGGACGCAACTGGGTACAATCCACAAACAATTTGCTCTCCAGGGACAACATATGACTGTGTACATTGATCTATCTAGTAACATTTGTTGTTGTAGTAGTTGCAAATACTACGCAACAGACCACAACTTTCAATGCTATAGGCCAGAGGAAAGGAAGTGACAGATGACTGTCCTCAGCCATGTGTCTGGCTAAATGAGTATATTGGCATCTGCCACCCAGAGGCTACTTGTCTTCAGTGTGAGACGGGTGCTGGTGCCTCACTGCAATCTGTAACGTGAAGATGGCCATCATACATGTGACAGAGCATACATTGTTCTTTGGGTGCAGCTACAAATCAATACTTTCCCTTGGTAATTGGGGAATGTTCATGGACATGATTTGTGTGCATCACTGTTGCCAACATTCCTTGTGCCCACATGTTGGCATCTGCCCCTTGGTCTTTTGACAAACTGCGTACGCTGCTGTTTCATGCATAGTCTACCTGTGTTCATGAGATTGTCGCGTGGGCTCTCATTATCCTAAATGAGACTACTGGATTTCTAGGTAGCAGGATCGTTCCTGGTGTGGGGGACTGAGTCTGACCCACTTGGAAGAACCTCTGTCACCTTCAATCCGGTTTTGCTCCGGCTAACTAGCAGTGCCTCATCTCTCCCAAGGGGGAGGGATGATTGGGCAGCCGAGCGCATGACATCTTTAGAACTTCTCAGGGAAGTCGTGGTCACTCAGGTCCCAACAAGCTCTCTCATTTACAGTATGATCTCATACACAAATGACAGAGACAGTTTAAGTTTTATAAATTGTTTTTAATAAAATGACTGCATTTTAGATATTAAGCTATGAGCCGCAATAACCAGAACTATACAACACAGTAGGATTGAAATAGTCACGATGAGAGTGAAACATAAAAACAACGCTATCATGGTGTTAATAGATTCTATTCTCTCTCAGTAAGTTATATTTCGAGCACAGCATGTTAAGCTATTAACTTGACTTTCAGATTCCCTGGGAAGACATCAACCCTCATACCTGAGCAAAGGCCTGTGATCTGGTTCAGCATCTGCAACAAGGCAGTTGGCGTCTAGTTGTGGTTCCCTGGTCGGAATCTCCCTCTTGCGTGTATTAGGACAAGGAAGTGTTTTTATAACTAATATGTCAGTATGATCACAAAATGTCCCTACGCAAGTAATCCAAAGACTAAATTCCTACCACGTCTATCGGCAATGTACCAGACTGTATCCTTGACTGAAGCACAGAGTGAACAAGAATGTGTTATTGAGAACTCCAGTGCTGAAGTAGGCTAAACAGTGTGATATAAAAAATAAAACAAGACCGTAGAACTGGCTATTTGTAAAATAACAGTACGAAGCTGAATAAAATGCATTTAGAGCAAAGTGCACAGGGGCTCTATGCTGCAAGCAAAGGAATAAAATACATCCAGGGCAAAGTGCACAAAGGCCTAACGCCTGAAGCAAACGCGCAAAGGATACATAAAAATGACCACACTACAAGATGATTCATATATTCCCTCACATATATGGGCATGCCAACCTGTGTTTGGAATAGGACATTTGCAATGGGAGCACATTTCATGTGGTGCCACAGACAGGAGTGTGTCACCATTGATTCTTGGCTCGCACATACCATCAGCCATTATTGCATGTCAATTGGCATGTACAACTGCAGTAGCAATGAGGAACAAGATGTGTATGACTAGATTTTTTTAGCCACAATGTGCATTTCCAGGTCATTGATGTGGCATCATGTGGCAAAGTGCACTGCACATGTGTGAGGGGGGAGGTTTTATACCCGACTGTTGGCATGCATCATGGAATGTCTTGCAGTTATGTTGAAATCACGTGTTTTGGTACAACCATTTATCCACAGGCATCTGGGTTTGCAGGACCAAAATGGAGACAGTGATGTAGCTTCCCATTGGGAAACATGCTGAGGACCTTCTACAGGTACTTGCAAATCTCTATGCCTCTCCAACATACAAAGGACTAATGGCTCCTACTGATGGAATCCGAATATGTCATTGAAAGGGGTGATTTTCCTGGGGCTTGCTGATTCATTGTGTTTTAGAGACATATCTCCCTGCTAATTTGCACATGATGTCTACAGTGTACCTTTCCATGCCAAACTTGTGGCCTATCAGTGTAACATTTGTACTACCTCCACTCCATGACTCCATTGGGACAAATTTCACTCCTCCTAAGAAAGAGTCCACCCCTCCCAAGCCCACCCATCCCATATTCAACCCCCTGGATGATCCCAGAGGTGCCTGCCTGCCCAATTGATGCTCCTTCACTGGCAGTAATAGGAGTCAAGTGATGGCACATTACTGTGTACTAACAAACTGCTGGACTGGCCAATGGCCTTTTTACATTTTGCATTTGGTGAAAAATAAACCCAAACAGTTGCTTTTTGGATATACATGTGTCCTGCAATCTACCTTTATGTTGTTCCTGAGTAATTTATGTTGTCTGCCTACAGTTGTGTGTGTTTCACCCTGCTTACTGATCCATTTGCTGTTTTTTGCAATATCTGACTTAGTGGGTAGTGCTGGTGTCACTCAAGACAAAGGCAGATGTTGACTGTATGTTTATGTGTTTTAATGCAATTGGGGTGTCATTGCATTGTGTTCCATTTGGTATGGTAAGTATTTCATCTTGTGTTGTCCAATTTCAGCATGCATAGTGTTAGACTTGTCTCCCTGATGTGGTTTGTATATTTGTCTCATATGTGGGAGCTCAAGTGTTGTTTGTGCAGACAGGAGGGTGTTTAATTGTGCTGTCTTCCTTTGTATTTGACTGTGCATGTGCCCATTTTGCTGTGTGTACCTTGCATCTACTTCACCTATTTGTATCTCCCATGCTGTTGCTTTTGTATGTGCTTTCTTGACTTGCACTCCCACATTCTACAGATAGGCATGTCAATTGGCTCTAGTATTGTTTGTCCCTGAGATACCTGAAGGGCCACTTCCTGTAGACATGTTGCTTTAGGGGCTTGTGTCCAGGTGCAGCATTCCTCCCTGAGTGCTTCTGATGTCTCCATCTCCATTGTGCAGGTATTGTTTGCATACTGAGCTTTGTATATCTGTCTCTCTGACTAATGTGTAACCCGTTATCCTTCCACTGTGTTGCAATGTGGGTGATATGTGGGTCCATTGCAGGGCTGTTTAATGGAAGTGGTGTTTGTGATCCATGACACATCCATACATATGTGTGTTGAATCTGATGTCATGACTCCGACTGTGTACACGATGACAAGTGTACTTAGTGCCCGTAGCATGACCCCCATATCATGTGGATGATAGTACGATCATCTGTTGTTAAGGTAAATGGCACTGTTAGGTGTGTGTACTTATGGTTCGCTGCGTCCACGGCAGTGTGGATTTTGTGCACCTTTGATGAGCAGTGTTAGGACATGTGTGATAGGCTTTATGGTGGCACAGGACATGTAACGCTGCCTGCAGGTGATTTGTTCCCTTTATACTCTCAGTTTCCGACTGCCGGGTCTTGGTAGTTGGACCGCCACGGTCATATTGGCAATGTGCAGCCCCATAATGTGTCCAGCGTAACATTGTCTCTGCCGGCCTGTTTGTGCTGCCTCATGACCGCGGTAGCATGCGCTATCTGGTGATGCCGGTTGGACCGGGACGGACTTTGCTCCATAGGCCCGCATGACTTGTAATACAGTAGTCTGACCGCCAACCCGATGGCAGTCAGACAGCCACCATGGGGGTGCACGAACTGCCAAACTCATAATGAGGCCCTATATCCCTACATCTCGCCTCTCCCTAAAACCCTATAGAAAACCTTACAAAAGGCTTACCTGATTTGACAAACAGCAGCATCTTCCTGTGACTCACTTCCAGGAAAATGAGTATATAATGACACATTAAGGCTATAAAAGCTAAATTAGTGGTTAAAAATGGACTCTCAATTAATCAAAAAAAGACTTGACTATCTGCCTATAGAAAAAATGGGGATTTCAATAGCATATAATTAAAAAATGTTTTTAAAAAAGTACAAATATTGAAAGAATGTAAAACATGTGAATAAAAGTTATATGAAAATATGAAACAGTTATGTAAGTTATAATATAAATAATACTATTACAACTTAAAAACATTGTATTATTTAAGATATACTTAAATTTAAAAATGATCACAAATGTATGTGAAACAAGTGTATATCTGTATAAAAATAAATTACTACATGTGAACAAATAAAATAATAATTTATTAATGTACAAGAGTGTTAAAAAATATCTAATGTTTAATATTACGAACGTACTGAAATATTTTTCAAACATAACATTTAAAATGTTATTCTTATGTGTACAAACATATAAAATTAAAATGTATACATATACATTAAAGATATTTTCAAAAACATATAATTACAAAATGAAAAACTGTGTTCAACCTTTATTATTTTAAAACTAAAAATATTAATAATATATGTAAGAAATGAGATACCAACTACTATCTAAACCATTCAGGGAAAGGCGTTGTAGACTAAAGGTGTCACATTGACTACACCCACTTCAATCTAAACCATTTTATAGAATGTGTTGGACACTAAAGAGGTTACACATGCTACTCCCATGTCAATCCAAATCATTTTGGGGAAGGTGTTGGACACCAAAGGAGTTTCATTTACTAGTCCCACTCTATTCTAAAGCATTTGGCGAAGGTGTAGGACACTAAAAGGGTTGCATTTACTATTCCCACTTCAATATAAACCATTTTGGGAAAGGTGTTAGATTAAAGGAGTTACATTTAGTACTCCTACTCCAATATAAACCAATTTGGGGAAGGTATTGGACCCTAAGGGGCTTATTTACAAGGCCCTGTGGCGCTTGGCAGTGAGGCAAGTCTCTTGCTGCACCTTCCTGCACCACCAGGGTGCTGACGCTGCTGCCACTGCCTGGAGCCCCTCAGTGGACAATCATCGCCAAAATCCTGAATTACAAAGATCGGGACGCCATACTGAGAGAGGTGTGTAAGCAAGATGATCTGTCCTATGAGAATCACACCATACAAATGTTTCCAGACTACACCAGAGCCACTCAACTTCAAAGACAATCCTTCAAAGACAAAAATTAAAAGTCCTACGTGCAGGCCGCTCACACTATTTCCAAACACCGGAGAGCGCATAGGACTGTCTGGAACTCAAGGGAGCTGAGGAGATCCTGGTGACACCATAGAGGCGCAACCATTGCGAAGCTCACAAGAATCGCAGAATGACCGCCTCGAGGAGACACAGTGGGGGTGCTCGAGATCCGGCTCCATTGAAAAGGTGGTAGTGAGATCAGATGGCACTCTGAGTCCAGAACAACCTCAGGAGTGAGAGGAGGCTAAAGTACTGGTTGAAATTGTAACATCTGAGAAGTCATCCCGAACTGGCTTGGTCTTGGGAGACAAAACGCTGACTTGAGAGATGGTCAACATCATAATATGAACCATAAGGCGGGGTCAAGCAGCGATAATGAACAGACAGAAAAGACTCCTGCAGTGTTTTGAAGAGCAAACAAATATTCTGGGTGGGGGGAGTAAGATACCAGTGTGAACGTGTCACCCCACCCCCAGGCCCTGCGTGCAGGGCACATGGGAGCACTAAATTGTCCTTAACGCATCAGAGGCCACTCACTGCTCTTTTCCTCCTCCTTCCGGGTGCAGGAAACTAGAGCTGCACAACTGACAGGGCCCTAGACTCGCATCTTTGTTACCCCACATCCTTATTCTCTTTTCTGGATTTCTTACTTTTCTCCATCATTTCCTTCCTACCACGCTTGCTTCCCCAAATCTCTTTGATCTATCTGTTTCTGTCTTATTTAGCTGATTCAGAGGATTAAGTGGACAATAAGTAACTTACACGGTTTGGAGCTTTGAGATGGGTGGAGGTGTATTACTCAGGAAACAGCGAGAAACCCCACTTCAGGACTGAACATTCTAAAGTTTTTGTTGGGGTGTAGAGATGGGAGGGCTACAGACCTAACCGACTGTCTTTGTCATGTAGTTGCCTAATGAGAAGGGCTGCGGGGGGTGTGAGAGGGGCAGGGAGAAGTAGAGAGGGGAGGGGGAAAACTGTATTTCAAATGTTTTTCTTTATTTTTCTTATTGAATCCAGTGATTTCAGGACACGAGTAATGAACCCAGTAGTGTTGGCACACCCAGTCAGATTCCCACTTAGATGGAGCACACAATAATTCCTTAGGGGCCTCCTGGAGGAGAGGAAATCGCATAAGAAGGGACCAACATCCTGTCCTGGAATATAAATTATCTGGGCAATAAAATTAAAAGAGGGTTGGTTATCAACTAGATTAGGATAATGAAGCCAGATGTGGTATTGCTACAAGAGAAGCACCTCCTGGGCTCCCATACTAGACTGCTCAATAAAGGGGCCTACACCACCTTAGCGCAAGCCAATTTCCCTTCTGGTTTCCAAGGGGTAGTGATTCTAATAAGAAAGAACCTCCCTTTCCGAGTAGGGAAACAATGGGTAGACCCAGATGGAAAATATGTCGCAGTGCAGGGCATGAGGAGAAGGAGAGATGTGACTCTCATTAGTATGTATGCCCCTCTGCTCCTACAGAAGGTCACCCTAGAAAAAGTAACTGAAATCCTGATGACCACTGACTCTTCCTTACAGATAGTAGGGGGAGATTTCAATTATGTTATGTGCGTCACTCTAGTTAGATCGGGAGCGACCCTGCACGATATGCGAGAAACACACTTAGCAAGATTCATGGACACATTGGGACTAACAGACCTCTGGCGCAGACAAAATCCTGAGAGTCAAGGGTATTCCTACTACTCCGGTAGTCATGGAGTGTTCTCTCCACTAGATTATATCTTCACCTCAGCGGGAGAAGTATCAGTGATAGACAGCCACCTACATGGCGAGAGCGATATCGAACCATTCACCCCTTATGACCACTGTGGGACTTACAGTCCGAAAGCCAGGGGTGGGATGGAGGCTCAATCAATGGGAAATGAGGGACTCACAAATCAGAATGGAACTGAGAACTGACTCTATACTATATTTTAAAGAAAGTACGACCTCAGTTGGATAAGCCACTGTCTTGTGGGAGGCATACAAAACTTACTCAGGGACAGGGTGCAGAATATCATTGCACATAAACACAAAAAGGAAAAACTAGAAATGTTAAGTAGAGGAAACTGCTGTCTCTAGAAAAGTACCTAGACCCTATAGCTGATCCATAGATGGTGTGCAGTATACCGTTACTTTGAGAAGAATACTGCGCTCTGGCTGATAAGGAAGTGAGAGCCCAAATTCTTGCTATCTAACACAGACTATATGATGCAGGACATAAGGCGGGCAAGATACTAGTCTGGCTAGGAAGAAGAGAGGTGGTGTCCAGGTGGGTCCCCACTATTGTGGTCATGGAGGGCACTGCCCAAACCACGGACATGGCAATAGTACAGGAATTCGCTAGATATTACACTACCTTATACGAAGCACACTCGCTCACAAATTGAATCTTACCTGCCCGATAACCTCTGCCAAGTCTCCAACCAGAGGACAGCAGGTTGTTAGAGGAGGGCATTACTCTATTAGAGATCCAAACCACCAAGGCCAAACTGAAGATAGGAAAGGTCCCCAACCCTAATGGTATACCAGCAGAGCTTTTTAAAAGTAACTCTTCCATCTTGGTGCCGCATTTGTTGAAACTATACAAAGAAGCTAAGAGAGAAGGGAGCCTACCCCGAGATCTTCGCAAAGCCATAATAGTGGTTATACACAAACCAGAGAAACCCCAAGCGAATTGTGGCTCTTACTGCCCAATATTGCTCTGAAATATAGAAACTAAAATACTGGCATCAATACTGGCCGCAAGAGTTAAAAAAAGTCATAAGCCCTCTAATCCCCAATGATCAATCTGGTTTCATGCCACAGAGGTGGACTAGACTTAGGGTCTCATTACGAGTTTGTCAGTCGTAGGACCGTCATGTTGGCGGCGGTGGTCATATCGCCAACAGGCTAGCAGAGAAGACCACCAGATTATTACCATGGCTTTATTTGCAACAGAGTACAGTCAAACCACCACCGGCATTACTGCCACGGACGACGGTAGCCACCTGCAGGCCAGCAAAGACCATGGACAGATTATGAGGCTGCACACCACCAAGGTTTCCACCACGATTGCATCATCACAAAAACTCAGGCAGAAACCAACTGTATAAAAGGAGACACTCACCTTCACGAAGACTGCTGCTCCTGCTTGCTTAATGACTTCGGAACCAGAGACGATGATGACGACAGCAACCATGAGTACACACACTTACCTGTCACTGTTGTAAAAAGTCAAAGTACCTACGCACACATAACATACAAATCGGGAATGTGTGTCGAGGGTGACACACACATGTAACCTCACACTGACACACACACTCAGAGACAACCACATACACACCCTCACAAACATAGTACACACACTTCAGCCATCACACACACGTAGAAAATACACACCACCCGCCAGATACACAGCACCGGCATCGTCACACACATTAATACATAGCACCACCAAACGACACTACTACACCAAAATCTCAACACCAGTAAAGCATTAGCAAGCATTCACAATAGACACTACCCCTTGACAAATCATACATACAACACTATGTACCACAACCAGGAAATGAACACATACCATCACACAACCATACAACGCACCAAACAGCATACCCCGCCAACACAGACCACATCATATCTAACATACTATTTTTCACACACACTCATGCACACAGTCCAACCACACAAAGGCACAAAACACTGCAACTAACACATGTCAACACAAACACCGCTCAATACCATCACAACAACATTTCCCCAACACACATGCCCATCACACAACACACACCCATTACTGGGGGACGAATGCTCTGCACACAACTGGACACACTGCCCAGACAAAACAGATGGCACAAACACTACTGACCCACAGATGCACACATGCAAACAATGTCAGCCAAGACCAAATCTGCCCTAAGAAAAGAAATGCAGGACAAAGATGTAACACTGAAAACTACAACAGGTTGGTCCAAATATATGATATTAGTAGAAATATTGTTAAAATGTCCAAGGCCAGAGGCCAGTCCAATAACATATTGTGCAACATGTGTATGTCCCCAACTTGACTCCTGACTGCCAAGTAACCTCCACAGATAGTGGCATCAAGGGGTCCGGCAGGCACCTCAGGGATTAAGAGGGTGCTTGGGGCGTTTGGGCTTTGGATTGGGAGGGGGACCTTTGGGTTTTAGCTTGGGAGGGGGGCTTAGGTCGAGGCTGTGGGGAGGATTGGGTACTCTTGGGAGGGGTGGACTTCTTGGTGGGGGAGGGGCATGGGTACTTGCAGCAGGGGCAGGGGAGGTCTTGGAGGTGGAAGGACCAGACTTGGGCAGGGACAGAGAACATTTAGGGGTGTCACAGGGTGGGAGAGGAGTAGGGAAAAGGGCAAACTGAGAGAGGAATGTTTTCTTTGACACATGAGGACGGTCATGGCAAAAGGGTTTGGGTGTGGAGGGAGAGGGAATGGTTGTCTGAGGTGTTGTTGTGGATATTTTGGGTGCATGTTTGTGCGAGATATGCTTGTGGGTGTCTGTTGGGTGGGTGAGTGTGGGTGTTTATATGTCTTGGGAGGAGGGGGGTGGAGGTACTGGGAGATGCTGTGGTGGATGGGTGACTCTCTGTTGGTGTGGTGACACCCGGTATGGTGGATGTGCTGCATGTAGGTATGTCTGTGGTTGTGGTGTCTGCGGATGTGGTGACTGAGGTGGATGTCTGAGGGTCTGCCGTTGTGATGTCTGTGAGTAGGATAAGATGGTGGGGGTGTCAGGGCAGGTTGTGACTGTTGATGTGTCTGCAGGTGTATGTTGCTTGTGTGCATGCCGGTGGTGTGTCTTGTGCTGCTTATGTTTGTCTGAGCTACCCTTGGATGTTGAGGTGGATGCATGCTTGTCTGTCTGTGTACTTTGGCTGAAGATTAAGGCGGAGGGGGGACGGAAGACAAAAGGTGATTGGCTGCCGTCAGTGTGGAGGACAGAGTCTGAAAGGATCTCTGTAGGCCAACCAGTGCACCGTGAATGCCCTCCAGAAACGCATTACTCTGTTGGACTTGAGTTGGAAGTTCCTAGATGCATTCACAATGGACGACTGACCCACAAAGATTGACCTCAGGAGGTCAAAAGCCTCCTCACTGAGGGCATCAGGGCTGAGAGGAGCAGGGGCAGAAGGTCCTGTGGCTAAGGGATGCCCACCCTCCTGGGTGAGCAGGCACAGCCACCTGGGTGGGGAGCTATGGGGAGGGCAGTGGTTGAACAGGGGATTGGGGACAATGATGGTGCTGGGGTGGTCCCAGATGGGTCCGACACCACCGGGGAGGGTCCACTGAAGGAGGATTCAGAGGATGATGACGTGGATCCTGTCTCCCCCGTGTCACTCCCTTAACTCTCTGGGCCACTGGGTCCCTCGCTGTCCATGATCTCAGCACTTCAGGTACCATAGTTGGTAGCTTCCCCACTTGACTGTACCCCTTCTTCTTTGCCTGCTGATTCTGAGGCACGCAAACAGAGAGAGAGAGGGAGGGAGAGAGAGGGTCATCACATTCTTCACATACATAAATTACAACATGCACAACAGTAGGTATACATCTTCTGCTAGGAAAGAACCAGTTGAAAAACCCTTCAAAGCCCAAATCATGTCAAAATATGATACTTCCAACTATACCATTTGTCATCTGTCATCATAAGCCAACTAGTTGAGCACTATTTGACCATCCCATCAAATCACCTGGAACTCTAAGGCATTATGCTCATCATGGCATGACTAAAGCAAAGATGTCATTCCAATACAGCTCATCACTGCCCACGATCATATCAGTCCAAGGACATACATGTGACAGACAACGCAATATTATGGCTACTCGACTCCACACCCACCGAGTCCATTAACAACAGTCATGTTCCATGAAAGGAAGGTCATCTCTCTTCACATACGACACAGCACCTTGTATTCCAATCACATGCCTAGCTGATCATTCTGTACATACCTCACACAATGGCAACATTCTCTGATGAATACACAACATGTGTCAGTCCCATCACAGTTTGACATTCCATGTCTGGAAAACAGCTATGTAAATACCAGTAAACGATGTTTCAGGATTTTATGCAGTCACTATTCAGAGACATTGTAAAATACACAACAACTCCATGTACTGCAATTGGGGGCTACCTACCACACATGATACATCCACAGACAATCAAAGAGAGTACAGTTACAGCAACACAACTATGGACAGCATAACTGTGCAAGGAGGGCTCATAACATTCCACCTGACATGCTGATTCAGAGCATCTACATGACAACATGAGTACACCTACATCACTTACAGTACATGGAGTAGGCCACTGCCAAAATGCAGGCCATTAGGCGGGTCGGTGTCCGACGGGCACCCCTCCCTCATTTGGAGGACATCCCCAGCTGGGCCAGGGCCTCAGCAGTCTTCCGGGTCCAGCGTCTCAGGTCCTCACACCGCTTCCTACAGTGGGTACTCCACTGGCTGTGGACCCCCAGGGTCCGCACTTGCTTGGTGATGGCATGCCAAATCCCCTTCTTTTGATGGGCGTTCACCTGCATGGATGACAGACAAAAGGAGAAAGTTATGTCCACATGTACCATACCAATAGGAGTGGACAGTATACAACAGTCACAGTAAGCTGCCTCACAGTCCCATCCTCTCAGCTCACACACCTTCACAATATAACATCTGCATGCATCAACACCTTCACAAGTTTCCATTAACAGAACACTGCCAAACACCACACCTATCACACATTGGTATGACATTGGACTCACCTGCTCCTTTGGTGCATTATATAGCTGTTCATACAGGGGTAGGACCCCCTCTGCTAGCTTTTCTAACTTTTCAGGGATGAAGGCAGGAACCCTATCATCTTCAGGATGTGGCATGATAGCTCCCAGATACAGTACACAGCAGCTCAGGTCGTGGAGGTCTGGCTGGTAACAGTGTCAGGAGTCAAGTGAGCAATACTGGAGAAGATGGTGGTCAAAGCTGCCACATACATGACCACCACTGCTGGTGGACATCGCCATTGGCAGAAGTTCACCAAAGGCAGCAATGTCTTCCAATGGCAAGTAACACAGCGGTTGTGACTGCCTACCACCATGACAACGTCTGCCGGCGCACTTAGGTCCTTTCCACCTTTCCATTACAGTAGGTCAGGCCCCTGCCATTTTAAGCACATTTCATGTATGGAAGTGTTTCATAATCTGCGTCATTAACTTAACCCCCTATTGTGCTATACTTCTGTAAGTACTGCCCTCATGTTTAAGTAACTTTTTGTGCATCTGTGCTGTAAATGCTGTGTTGTTTGTTCAATATGTGGTGATAGCTATGTACAGCTACTCAGAGGTTCCTATTTGTCAGGAACATGTTGATGAAGTTCAACAATATGTGTGAATCACGTATAACAAATTGGTCTCACACACATTGACAGTGACAGTTGATTTCAGAAGTACTATCCCATTGTTATAGTAGGCAATGGGCAGCAGGAAGGTATAACCGAATGCATAGCTGTGTGCAGTACTGTATATGTCAGATGTAGCAGCTGTTTTCTACAGCTGTTTTCTACAGCTGTTAAATGTGAGGAATGCAATTAGCTGTACATGATGTGTGCATTCTGCATTTCTCTTACTATGTTTACATGTTTTCACATAGTTACCCTGCATGAGGAGAATAAAACAACCACCTGTGTACCATCCACTCGTAGTCCTGCACACCATGGAGTAAAGACTTGTTATTCAGACATACCGTCTGAATCGTCGTACCATCATGGATCTTTGTAATCAGTTGGAGCCAGATTTAATGCTTGCCATTCGCAATCCCTATTGCATATCTCCCATTGTATAAGTCTTGTCAGTGCTACTCTTCCTGGCTGCAGGGTCCTTTCAGAATACAGTGGCTCTAACAGCAGGGATGTCTCAGCCCCTGTTCAGTCTGGTTTTGAAGGATGTACTGTGTGCATTGTTGAAACACCTGGACAGCTACATCAGGTTTCCCCACTGAGCTGATTTGTCCTATGTGAAGGCAGACTTTTATGAGATGGGACACATTCCACATGTGGTAGGAGCCATTGATGGCACCCATGTAGTGTTGGCCCCTCCCAGTACCAATGAACACGTATTCAGGAACAGAAAAAACTACCATTCAATCAGTGTTCAGGTGGTGTGTCTGGCAGATCAGTACATCTCACAAGTCACAGCCAAGTACCCAGGTTCAGTGCATGATTCCTTCATCATGCAAAACACCAATGTCCCACTACTGGTGACACGATCCTACACAGAGAGGGGTTGGCTGATTGGTAAGTTACCATTGAAATGTGTATTTGCGATTTATGTCTACTGCTATCACAATATAGCATGTCAAACATACATGTTTGTGTTGTTCTCACATCACATTGTGTTCACAGGTGGCCCTGGTTATCCAAACCGTCCTTGTATGTTGACACCAGTGAGGTACCCAAACACACCAGGGGAAATCTGTTACAAAGTGGTCCACAGGAGGACAAGGCACGTAGCTGAGTGGACTTTTGGGCTCCTGAAGGCAAGATTTAGGTGCTTAGACTTCTCTGGAGGAGCCCTCCTCTATTCGCCCCACAAGGTATGTCACATAATAGTTGCCTACTGATTGCTCCACAGTCTAGCCCTGAGACTTCAGATACCGTTGATAGCAGGTGAGAGGGAGGCAGCTGAACCGGTGGGTGGAAATGCTGATATGCTAAGTGATGAAGAGCCAGAGGAAGATGAAGCAGGAGACTCTAGGGCAGATCTCATCAATCAGTACTTCAACTGACAGACAGGTATGTGAAGTAGACCCATTGTGATATAATAGTACAATCAGATGTAGATGGGTAGCAACACACCTCCTTTCTTGTATACTCTGTGGGGGTTTAGTGATCTCAAATGCCTATGAGTGAGCTGTGAATGCAAACTGAAAGTTTTTATTGTGTACTGGACATAGGGGCTCATTACGACCCTGGCCGCCGGTGGTAAGCTGGCGGTAACACCATCAACAGGCTGGCGGTGTTATTCCAGCTATTATGACCGTGGCGCAATAGCCACGGCCATACTGCCGGCCCCTCCAATATACCGCCAGGCTTTCACCCTGCCCTGGGTATTATGAGTCCCTGACTGCCAGCCTCGCCATGGCGGTAAACACCGCCATTGAAAGGCTGGACTTGGGGTGCCCCTGGGGGTGCCGCCGGCTCTATTACGAGCCGGCAGCAATGTTGATGTGACTTTTCCACTGGGCCAGCGGATGGTAACACTGTTACCGTCCACTGGCCCAGCGGAAAAATCATATTAGGGAGCTAGAAATACCGCCGGAAATTACGTAGAGGTTGTAATGAGGGCCATAGTGTTCTGCAGTCTCATGTATTATTACAGCAGATGCAAATTACACTTCTGAAAATGCCTTCTCTGATGTGAGGAATGTTTTGTGCTATGTCCTATCCTTTGTCCCTTTCACTTAAAGATTTGCCTAGATCCTGTTGGCTCAGCAACCTTAGCTTGAGAAATACTGTGTCAGAAGCAGCTGGGAATTGCTGACAGACATCAGAAGTGTACATGACTGAAACCTGGGAATATTAGTGTTGTTTAAGTGGGGTGTAACCTTGATTGTTATGTCGTCATAACACTGGGGTGGAAGATGCTTTTACTATATCTTTCCCCTGTTGGGTACAGGAGAATGCCAAATGGTGTATTATGTGTATTATGTGGAGAAGTGTTGGGCATATGTGTAAAGCTTGGATCATAGCCTCTTGCTTCACAATGAGTGGAGTACTTTGTGATGTACATTGGACCTAGCTGTCATTGTGTTCTTACTTTGCAGTCCAAGGTGCATGTCACTGTAGACTAACATAGGTGAGCGACAATCCTATAGGTATGGGACCAATGTTAGTGAAAGGTTTCAGTACTGGGTACCTCCGTTTTCATCTTGGTATGGTCCATGGGATATGTGATTTAGAAGCTATGGTATGGGTATGTGATTGAGCCCATATCAGGTGATACAGAGGACCTATCAGTGTGCCCCTGCCTTGTAGGCAGTTTACCATGACCCAGACTTCTGTATCCTGTGTATTTGCATTTTATTACACGTTAGCATACAGCCTGGTGCTACTCTCAATCATGCTCTAAGTGCTGATTGCAATACTAACTATAAATTTGTATAGAACTGGATTACAACCTCTTTGACATCTGTCCTGTAACATTTCTGTTGTAATGAGTCTCCTGCTGATGGAGTCCCCGTTTGATGTCCATTGCAATGAATGTTCAATACAAGGGGACATGACTATTGTAAATGGATTATAAAGGACACATACACAGGACCTGTGTTTGAGTGTGATTTATTGAGCATATCAAAAGAAAATCTGTAACAATGATAGTAAAATAAATGTACATGAAAGTGATAGGTGAAGTCATGGTGAATGATTTCATCAGGGTAGCTGCTACACCAGATGTTAACATGAGCCCAGTGTCCTTGTACCAAGGGAAAATGGAGTTAGGTTTCAGAACAGTCAACAGGGTGTATCCTTGGCACACAAGGGACTAATCAGGAGAGGTTCACTTCCTGGTAGTGGGTTTGGTCTTGGCATCTGCTCCTGCTGGATGTCTGGGTGGACGTCCACATTTAGGGGGTGGGGGTTCTTCAGCTACAGAGAGAGGGGTGTTTGAGGCATGACTTACCCTGGCAGGGCTCCATTCCACTAGTAGCCACAGATGTTGAAGGAGCTGATGATTCATTGCTAGTGGAAGGGGCCATGTGTTGTGTAAAAACACTATTCAGGGTGGAATTGATGTCCCTCAGCACCCCTGCAATGGCAGCCAGGTGGACAATTTGTGCCTGCCACTGCTGCATGACCTCCTGGTGGTGGTCCCTCTGGAGCCTGTGATTTTCCCCAACATAGGGATGACTTGGCCCATCCTGCCTGGGGAACTTTGGTAGGCTCCCAAGACTTGGGAGATGGTTTCCTGGTCAGTTATGTCCCTTTAAGGACCCATCATCTGGCCCCCAGCATCCCTCCCATGCACCGCACCCCCACATGCCTGTGCCCCTGGCCAAGTGTGCCCACTCCCAGTGGTTGCAGGCCCATTGTTGTCAGGCTTGTCAAGGTCAGACTCAGATACTTGTACTGTGGGGCACACAATAGGTGATACAGTCCTTGGGACACAGGTTTGGGGGCGAATGGTTGCCTTTGATGTTGATACAACAGGGTTGGTAGAAGTTGATGTGGGCGGGGTGAGGCTGAGAGTCGACTGACCAGGTGTCCCAGATGGGCCAGGTTGTTCGTTGGTGTCCAGACATCCAAAGGTATTGTCCTCACTGGGGTCTTCATCCAGAGGCGGAGTGACAGTCTCTGGTATCATCTCCATGGTGGCGATGGCAAGGTTACCTATGGAGGGAGTGAGACAGAGAGTTCAGGTTAAAATGGGTGTTTTGTAGCATTTGTGTGAGATGCAGACAGTGCCTCAACATGATTCCCTGCAATGACATTGACAGCTGCAGCACAGCATACCTTAGTTGTACATACAACTCTGTGACTTAATTTCCATACTCCGTGTTAGGAGTTGTTAGACTAGGTTGGTAATGATTGCACTACAGATGGGATCTGATATTGTCTGATTTTTTACATGACAGTTCACCTCTGTTACCTGTTACCTAGTGATGGTCAGGCATGCTAGGTGGCACACATTAGAGCTGCTCAATGCACAATGGTGTCCTTGTAGGAACACAGTATGTGAGTATGCAAGGGACATTGACCAGTATCTGGATGTAGTGTATGTGCATTGACTCAGCCATCTGACTTTCCAACCAAGGTCAGTCTATTACTGGCTTGGGATATTTCATCTGAGACCATTATGAATGGTCACTCAGCCATAGCTGTGTTTTGCTTTGGCTGCTATTGTGAGTGAGCCATTGCATTGCTGTCATTGCCATGTAGTGTTCCACACCAGAACTATCTAGGATCGGTAGAGCATTCAATGATGGCATGCTTCAACAGTGTTTCAGTTCTTTCTCAACAGCTGCTTGTAAGTGAAAAGCGACTCTGCGGTACTGTCAGGTAACCGAGCGAATGTCCCCATTAATATGAAGTTTCACTTTCATCTTTTGGCGATTCCCTAGGCCATGAAACCATGACACGAACTGACTCACAATTCAGCTCGAGCATGGATGTTGTAGTTCAGAAATATAAGTCCCATTTTAGCAGCGGCGCCAAAGCTAAGGAAGCATGCACTAGATGAGGTTCTTTGAAGGACATGAATTGAAACATACAATGGAGTTGTTTTGTGTCGCAAAGTTGCTGTAAATGACCCTTAATTCTGTAATGGTTGTGAAGCAGCCACATGTATAGCTCTGTGTTTGACAGAGTAAGGTGTGGCACAGGAGATAAGTTGTTGAGCTGTTCTACTGGAATGATGTTAGTTGACACCACTGTCTACAGTGAAGGTTATGGGGCTACCATTCACTTTTAATGTGATTTTAGGGCAATGTGGAAATTAATTTTTTCATTTTGTTTTGTAATTTCCTTTGGAATTTTGATCTTCCTCTCAGGCAGCTAACCCTGCGTGTGCATGTTGTTCCTTAGTTGATATGATCAGCGCACATCCATCTTCTTCACTAGTGCTTGATAATGACATTGAAGAGCCTTCATATGATGAATTTGATGATGATCGACTGTGCTTGGTTTCTATTTGTTGTAACTGACGTTGCCTTTTGGCCTTGTGGGTGTGGTGAGAATGCTTCTGGAACCTTCTGGCAAACTTGTTCTCTTCTCCCTGTGACACATTTGGATTCTCTTTCACTTTGCAGACCATTATGAAGTGATTTTCTTTCCTGCAGCCTTTCAATGTCTGTCCTATGGCTGGATATTTGCCTTCATGGGTAAATGAAAAGACACATTGGAAGCATAACCTTTTCTTTTTTGGAAGCGTCGACTTCTGTGCATCTTTTTTGCGCTTTCGTTCATATTTCAGTATCAACGCTGATTCATTACGTGCTGCAGTTTGTTGATCTGCTTGTGCTTCTGGCCTTGCAGCCATTTGCATTTTCTCCAAATTGAGTGACTGTTTCAGCATGAGTCTTCTGAAGGAATCTGAAGCCATCAATGACACGAAGGCGCATGGCTTTGCTGACGCAGATATGCTAATTAGAAATTATTAATGAATGTTTATGCGGTTTAATTAACAGGAAAACTAACGTAGAGAAATTAATGTGCACGTTTAAAAATGTACCCACGGAGAATGACAGCCAATTTACACGAATTGGTACTAAAATGATTAAAAATGTGTGAAATAATGAAAAGAGTAGTAATAACGTAGTAATATGTCATATTGAGATGTATAACGTGTGTTTTGCATTATATTGTAGAGTTAACTTAGGTGAAGTTGTGGTCTAGTTAATAGGCCTCATGCAGAAGCTGAATTTCTAGCCCTACAGAGAAGTTGGTGCGTTGAACTGTCCATGAACTGCGTATGTTGATAAAATCTGCTTAGCTAGAAGTTTCTGCAATGTACGGACAGGAGATGAGGGATTAGAGTATGTAACAATTTTGGTGTAAGACAGGCTCGATGTACTTTTCCAGGACTTGAACAATAGAAGCACTGACTGGAGAAGAAGATGCAACATTTTCGATACCTGATGAGCCAGGTGATGAGGACATCGTACAGTGAACCAATCAACGAACTGAGAACGGCGCCCCTAATTCCTAATTGGTCAGTGCTATTAATGTCGATATATTCATCTTTGTTAGCTTATACTGAAGCATTAGAGTATATGTTTTCTCAAGTTCTGATTAGATTATGCTATTGGTGGTCACTAATGAGCTAACTCTGAACTGATCGAATAAAGTTTGATCTAACCTGATGACTTTGAATTGGAACAAATAGGGAAATAAAATTGTTAAAACATATATTGAGTTGTGGTTATTCATGAAATGTTGATATATTGTCTCTTTTTTAGTGATTCTCTTAGTGGTGATTGATTGATTACATTGATAATTAATGTTCATCGATTACTACATAGCTAGGATACTCCACGCGATCCAAAAGGTTCATCGGCCTATACGCGTCCCCTTGTAAGTTTACCTACTAACGACCAGGCGCGCTAGCAGTTTTTGATAGCAGCTTGATGGTTAGTTTTCTTGGAGAACTAGTTATGTGTTGATTGATAGTTATACTAGTAGTTTAAATTAGGGTTACTTATTCATTTTATGAGGTTTGAATTTTGTTTTTCTGAAATGGCAACTGTAGCAAAGATGATGTCCCCTTAAGACCAGCAATGACTTTCCCAGATCCTGGATCCCGCTAGTAAGTTGGGTATGTTCTCGGAAATTCTAGTGATAGTGTGAAAGTGGTAGGTTGCACTTACAAAGGCTTATGCAAATTGCAGGTGAATTGTGATCTATGTGAGGAAAGGAGGGAGTCTGCGTACTCCAATTGAGGTTTAGTAGGAGCGTGCGTACTCCGCAGTATGAGAGTAGGGAAGTCGTTTAACTTCATATGTGTGTGGCACTTTGTGCTCAAAGGTTGTCCACGTGGCTGTTGGTGATGTACGGACCCTGCGTGGTCTGAGACTCCGGAGTACATTGACAAGTGTAGAAGACACTTGGTTATATGTTGTAATCTGTCTGGTTTAGTAGGTTGATCGGGCGTGGTCAAAAAGTCAGTGTGAGAGTCAAGTGAGTAAGGGAAATTTTCGACTGAGATTTGGCGAGTCCTATGTGCACCAGGAGAGACCCATTGATCAGTTGAGAGTGAAATATGCGGGTAGAATTTTGCTTGCGAATGTGGGAGACTGAGAGAGAGGAATAGCTCCATGAGCGAAAATGGCATCAGTGAAAATCCGTAAGGTCTCTGAAGCGTTTGTGTACCTTCCTGTAGTAAACCAGCTGATTTGCTTTTGGTTATTGGTTTTTGGTTAGTGCTCGCAATATTTTGCATTAGTTTTGTGTGAGTCGAAGATTAGGAGGACATGCCGTAAGACTTTGTCAGCTGCAGTGTGTGAGTGTGACGTCAGAGTGAGTCGTGCTGGGATAGGATGGTTAGTGAGAAGAGTCGCAAGCGGATTGGCAGCCATCCGTAAGAGGCTATTGGTGGAGTAAGCGGGTGAAAGGAATCTTGGGAGTAAAAGTCATTTCCATATTGAATTGAATACACAAAAGATAGAAAAGATTATGTTTTTCAAAGAATTCAAGAGTGCCATGAAGGGTGATACATACATTAAGGCGACAGTGGGGGAGCCGCCCCCACTGGAAAATTCTCCAGCATTTATTGTGATGGAGGAGCGAGCTGTCGCGCCATGTCTGTGGTTAAAGCAGTGGTGCAAATTGACAGAGAAACAGGGATCTTTAGTGTTTCTAGAGCATGGAACGTTTAATTTGAGAATTTTGGATCAGTTGCGAATGACATAATATGAGACGAAGCCACTACCGAGTCCAGCACAGTTTGAGGCTTTAGCGGTTTGGGAGCTCACATCATGACAACAGCAAGAAATGAAATTCCAGAGGAGAATAAGGAAGGTAGAAAAGTCACTAGCAGAGGCAAGATGGGATTGGAAACAGAAAAAGTGGAGAACTGAGACATTGCAAGGTGTAAAGTTATTTCCCTCAATTGCAGAAGAAGACGAGACAGGAGAAACAGAGGGTACTAGCAAGGATGAAAAGAGTTCATCAGCGGGTAAGAAGAAGAAAAAGACTTAAGTAGAAGAAGAAGACTCAGATATTGAGGATCTTATTACTCAGGTATTGAGGGACCGACCTCCACCATGTGCGGTGCGGGCGGGGTCCAAGTATTAGTTCTGCTCCAACTGCCCCAGCCCAAGTGTCGGGGACAGCGGGATCAGTACAGATAGAAAATGTATAGGTACAAGGGGTAGTGCAAAGTACTCCTAATTGAGTGACCACTTCAGTGGTCCAAGCGCAGAAGCACCCACCACCAGTACAGAGAATTTATCCAGAGGTACCAATTCTTGAGACAACTTCGAACTTGGTGGTGCCGACGGAGCAAATGGTTCCGAGGCCAATGTTAGTTCAGACCGAGCCAATTGAGATTGGCAAATTCCAGGGACTGCATAAATTTGAAGTCTGTGACTCGAGTCCAGTATCCCTATTGGGAAGGGACTTAGGGGGACATTCAGACCCTGGCGGTCCATGACCGCCAGGGCGGAGGGCAGCGGAAGCACCGCCAACAGGCTGGCGGTGCTTCCTGGGCGATTCTGACCGCGGCGGTAAAGCCGCGGTCAGAAAAGGGGAACCAGCGGTTTCCCGCCGGTTTCCCGCTGGCCCAGGGAATCCGCCATGGCGGCGCTGCATGCAGCGCCGCCATGGGGATTCCGACCCCCTTCCCGCCATCCTGTTCCTGGCGGTAATTACCGCCAGGAACTGGATGGCGGGAACGGGTGTCGTGGGGCCCCTGGGGGCCCCTGCACTGCCCATGCCATTGGCATGGGCAGTGCAGGGGCCCCCTAACAGGGCCCCATAAAGATTTTCAGTGTCTGCTTTGCAGACACTACAAAATCGCGACGGGTGCCACTGCACCCGTCGCACCCCTTCAACTACGCCGGCTCCATTCGGAGCCGGCTTCATTGTTGAAGGGGCTTTCCCGCTTGGCCGGCCGGCGGTCTTCTGGCGGTCGCCCGCCGGCCCAGCGGGAAAGCCGGAATGGCCGCCGCGGTCTTTTGACCGCGGAGCGGTCTTTTGCGGGAACCGCTTGGCGGGCGGCGGGCGGCGACCGCCGACCGCCACGGTCAGAATGACCCCCTTATTGTGCAAAACCAGATGTTCGATTACTTGTTCGGCTGGAATAGCGGTTCAGACAAATAGTGATAATGAGGAAGAACAAGCTCTTGAAACTGAGAAAGAAAACATTAATGAAGAGTACCTGTTGCTTGAGTTTTTCCCGATGTTTACTGTGAAAGAATTACATGCAGATTTACAAGGAACAGTACAGGAAAATGTGTGGGACCTGACAGGTAAAGGAGTGGGTTTGATCAAGGCAGTGTAGCCGATTAAGATTACTTTGAAGCCAAATGTAGTGTTTCCACAGCTTCCACAGTATAACATTGCACAAGATGTTCTGATGGAAGTGGCACTAATAATTGGAGATTTTCTGAAACAAGGGGTTTTGAAAGAAGTATTAAGCAGTCCATGTAATTCACCGATAATGGGCTTAAAGAAGCTGTGTGGGAAAGTGCGCATTTTGCAGGATTTGCGAAAAGTGAATGAAATGGTTGTCAAGTGTTGTCCTGTTGTGCCGAACCCAGCAGTAATATTGTTTCAGATTCCATGTGATGCTGAGTGGTTCACAGTGGTTGATTTGTCACAAGCTTTCTTTTCTGTGCCTCTCCATGAGGATAGTCAGTTTATTTTTTGTTTCAAATTCATAGACAGAGTCTACAGCTGGTGCAGGCTTCCTCAAGGGTACATGGAGTCACCATCTCTGTTCAATCAGATTTTGAAAAAGAATCTGGAGTCATTGGAACTATCGTACCAATCGACTCTGGTGCAGTACATTGATGATTTGCTAATTGTGTCCAAGACAAGGGACGAGCTTAAGTATGACTCGATTGCCCGGTTGAATCATTTGGGGAAATTTGGAAATAAGGCGTCACCTTTGAAATTGCAGTACTGTCAGATGTCAGTGAAATACTTGGGACACCAAATTGAGAAGGGGTCAAGGAGAATCTCCAGGGAGAGGATTACAATGATATTGCAGAGAAGTCCACCGACTTCACAAAGAGCTGTCAGGATGTTTCTGGGAATGGTAGGCTATTGTCGTCAGTGGATTCCAAATTGTGCTGAGATTGCTAAACCATTGCAGCAGCTGACACATAATGAGGTCACAGATCCGATTACACTAGATCAGGACCAGATGAAAGCATTTACTGAGTTGAGAGAGAGTTTGTGCAGGGCTCCAACGTTGGGAATGCCTGATTACACTAAGCCATTCACATTGTTTTGTCATGAACTTGATGCTTGTTCTTTGGCTGTCTTGACACAGGTCCATGGAGGTGCTTATCGCCCGGTAGCCTATTTTTCAGCTACCTTGGACCCAGTCGCAGCAGCTTTACCAGGTTGTCTGCGTGCTGTTGCTGCAGTTGGTCAAAGCCTTTCTCAATGTGAGGAAGTAGTGATGGGATACCCTCTAACTGTAATGGGAGATCTTACTGACAAGTTGAGATCTTACTGACAAGTGCGAAAACACAGTATTTGACTGGTGCCAGATTGACAAGGCATTCTAGGTGCTCCAAATGTGAAATTGAAAAGATGTACAGTGCTGAATCCGGCAACATTACTTCTGAGTGATACTGTTGAGATTGAAAAAGAGGAAGACATTGAGCATGATTGTCTTGAGGTAACTGAATTGTGCACAAAATCCAGACCTGATATCAGAGATACCCAATAGGAAGAAAATGACAAAATTGTCTTTGTTGATGGCTCATATCTCAGAGATGGTACAGGGAAATTGAGAGCAGGCTATGCTGTATGCACAATCACAGGTACTTTAGAAGCTTCCTGGCTTCAAGGTGTATATTCTGCACAAATGGCAGAATTGGTAGCTCTTACTAGGGCGTGCCATGTTTCTGTGAGACTGAGAGTCACTATCTATACTGACAGCCAATACGGATTTGGAAGTGTTCATGATTTTGGTCAATTATGGGCGCAAAGAGGTTTCCTTACCTCGACTGGTTCTCCAGTAAGAAATGGTGTCAGAATAAAAGAAATGCTATATGCAGTACAGTTACCTGAAGAAATTACCATGGTAAAATGCAGTGCACATCAAAAGACACAGGACTACAGCTCACTGGGAAATGTATATGCAGATCAAGTCGCAAGGTTTTGCGCATTGAACTGTATTTCATTCAAAGACAAGTGGGAACTGATGTCAGAAGAGGATAACCCATGTACAAGTTTTGCATTGAAAGTTATCGATAATTTGGAAGAATTGAAATCATTGCAAGATAATGTTGACAAAGAAGAGAAACGACTCTGGTTCAAATTAAAATGTGTCCAATGTCCTGATGAGATTTGGGTTTCTGAGGAGATTCAGATGGTCCTGCCCAATAGTTTATTGTCGCAAATGGCCTGTTACTACCATGGTCAGGCACACATTGGGAGGGATGCCATGGTTCGATTGTTCAATATTGACAGGTTTAGTCCCAAGTTTAAGCAGGCAGCAGAGGCAGTATGTCATCGCTGTATAATTTGTCAGCAGCTAAACGTGGGAAAAGGGACAGTAGTGAACTTGAGCCACATTGGAAGAGCAGAAGGTCCATTCAGAAGAATGCAATTGGATTTAATTGAAATGCCTGCTTGTGGAGGTTCGAAGTACGTGTTGGTGATTGTGAGTGTTTTTAGTCACTGGATTGAAGCATACCCTACAAGAAGGAATGGCAGTCTCACAGTAGCAAAGTTGTTACTTGGGGAGTTGATACCACGTTTCGGGTTTCCGATCTCTTTAGAATCAGATAGGGGAACTCACTTCAATAATGAGGTGATTAAACTCTTATGTTCAGCACTAAACATTGAGCAAAAGTTGCATTGTAGTTACCGCCCTAAAGCATCAGGACTAGTGGAACAGATGAATGGTACTTTGAAATCAAGAATTGCAAAGATGTGTGCAGCTACGAATCTGAAATGGCGAGATGCATTGCCTTTGGTGTTGATGTTGATGACAAATACACCTGACAAGAAGACAGGGCTGTCTCCCGACGAAATTCTCATGGGCAGATCAATGAGATTGCCAGCAGTTCCAGCCAATGCACTTGTAAACATTACAGATGATATGGTGTTGGACTACTGCAAGGGTCTGGCTGATGTGGTTTGCTCTTTCTCTCAACAGGTGCAGGCCACCACCCTGCCACCCATCCACGATCCAGGGCACAATCTGAGAGCTGGTGACTGGGTCGTTGTCCGGAAACAAGTGCGCAAGACGTGTTTAGAGCCATGCTGGAGAGGACCTTACCAGGTTGTCCTAACAACCACGACAGCTGTGAAGTGTGCAGGACTTCAAAACTGGATACACACGAGGCATACCAAGAGAGTGGTATGTCCACAGGATCACGAACAAGCATTGTTGAGAGCACCAACAAAAGTGAAACAGGTTGCAGCACCTGAACCAGAAAAGGAGCCAAGAGAGCCTGAAGTTGAACCAGAGCTTGTGGAAAATGTTTAAATTACCCCTGTTAGAGACGAGAGTGAAGAATTACAGGAGGGTACAGAAGTATCTATCTCAATAGATACAGCAGGAGAGCCAAGCTCAGCAGAGGTTCTCCCAGAAGCAGACAGTGCTAAAAGGCAGACAGAGCAAGTGCAAGACCAAGAGGGGGAAAGAGTTGAGACGGATCAAAATCAAGGTGATCAGACTCCTCCTGAGCCTGTTGCAGGTCCATCAAGAAAAAACACCATAGAGAAAGAGAAGAAGAGTGCAATCCTGAGAAAAATACTAACAGAAGGATTGAGGAAAGGAGATAATTGTCCTGAGTCGCAAATAGGGAAGAGAAAAGAATTGGTCACAAATGAAACAAAAGAGGAACAAGTCGATACTACGAGAAAAGAAGAATTAAGTGAAGGAGAGATAAGTGGTGATCGAAAGTTGAAAAGAAAGAGAATAGCAAGTCGCCGTTACGCAGGTCCAGAATGGGCGTATACAACTTCTAATGAATGGCAACACGAGGTTATGTCCTTTTGTTTTGATAGAGAAGTTCTGAGTCAGTACTTTGATGTGACCTGAAGGGAAACAAAAAGCTGATTTGTTGAGCTAATCAGAAAAACCTAAAAGAGACTGATGAAAATAAACTGGAAGAGACATTGATAACCTGATTTGACATAAAACCGGATGTGACAAACTGCTAATCGATTTTGACAAATGGAAAGGGTTCCTGGGTGTAAACTGAACTGTGAGAGAATATTTTTTTTCCTTATTTTTGATTTTTACTGCACCTTATAAAAGAGTTACTTCTACTTTCTGATTCTTTACAGATCATGGCTGAGCTAAATAATCAAGGTAGAAATACTAGACGCTGTAGATATATGAGTGTTGGATTGGCAATTATGTGTGGAATCTTGTTTATAGTGGTGACTGTGGGAATATCTGTTCTTGATGTGAAAGGAGCCACTCATACTTCTGCTCCTGAAACTACTACACTAATGGCTTTGGAAAAATCTAAGTTAGATGAGAAGTACATGCATGACTATACTAATGCTCAAGGAGAGCTTTCTTCTAAAATCGTCTATCGCTTGTTGAGTGAGTATGTTGAAACGATGGATGCAAGGGATTGTCTTGTGCGTACGCAAATTCCTTCGTCAGTAGAGGAAGGAGTTACGAACCACAGCTTACCTTTAACAAATGGAATAAGCTGTAGCTTGCTACTAACAAGGTTCTATAATCAAGAGTATATACAGTATTTTTATTCTAACTATGACCTGGTGTTTTCCTTTGTTCCTATAATTAGATATTTGAGTAGAGTAGCTAAAGAGCATGATGTAGTATTAGTTAGAGGGTTCTTTGAGCCTACATTAACATTTGGAACAGCCTACGTGCATAGGAACAATCTAACGTGCTTGCTTACACCTTTAGAGAAGAGCTTTATAGGGCATACTGATGATAGAAGAAAGGCATTAAAAGAAACATTAGAAAAAGGTTTAGAGAACAGAACTTACAAGAATGATTATGCTTACACCGCTATTAAAACACAAGGGAAATTAGCATTAGATGCATTACATGCAGGGAAGCTTTGTATATATAGGCCAAAGTCACGCACTGACACTTTATTTGTGGGAATGAGTGAATGTAGGCATGTGTTTTTGTTTCAGAGTAAGTGGACTTTTATGCTGAATGGTAAGGACCCTGCGATTCCTGGGATTTATTATATTTGTGGACTCAATGCTTATTACCGTCTTCCAAGAGGATGGTATGGGACATGTTATTTGGGGATAGTTTTCCCAAAGATTTATCAGATAGATGAATTGAAGAAATTTCAGAAATTGACTGAATTACATCATAAGCGACAGATGAGGGAAACCTCTTCTGCAATTGTGGGAGATATCTTTGGTGCAATGATTCCTTCAGTGTGGAGTCCTTCTGAATTCCATCGGAATATGCAAGTTGTCTACTATTTTGGATAACATGCTGATAAATTTTACAGGAGGAATACTCCTGGTAGATACTGAATTAGCCACGGATAGAGCTACAACGCTTCAAAATAGGCTTGCTTTAGACATTCTTTTAGCGAAAAACGTCGGAGTTTCAAAGATGATTAATTCTAGGCATTGTTGTTCATATATTCCGGAGAACGATAGGGAGATAAGAGATTTACTCACTAATCTGACTAACTCAAGTAAGGATTTAAAGGAATTTAAAGAACCAAGTGTTTGGGAAAAGGTTGGAAAAGGATATGCTTCAGTAGGGAATTGGCTTAGTCAAATTTGGAATGGGGTATTATTAAAAATTATACAGGGAATATTGATCATGATTGCTTGCATATTAGGATTATGGGGTTCATGTAAATTATGACAAAAGATTAAATTGAAAAGGTCTTAAAACAATCAGAGAAGGGAAGAACGAAACAGGGAAAGAATCTATAGAGAAGACTTGAGGAGGAGACAGAATACAGAAGAAACTGAATTTTGAAATATTATGAAGAATGGTATGATGACATATTTAGTCATTAGAGGAGGGATTGCTGATGCAGATATGCTAATTAGAAGTCATTAATGATGGGTTATGCGTTTTGATTAATAAGAAGACTAAAGGTAGAGAAATAAATGTGCACGTTTAAAAATGTGCCCACAGAGAATGACAGCCAATTTATACAAATTTGTACTAAAATGATAAATAAATGTGTGCAATAATGGAACAGAGTAATAATAACGTAGTAATATGTCATATTGAGATGTATAACGTGTGTTTTACATTATATTGTAGAGTTAACTTAGCCAAAGTTGTGGCCTAGTAGAATAGAAGCTGAATTTCTAGCACTCTACAGAGAAGTTGGTGCGTTGAACTGTCCATGAACTGCGTATGTTAATAAAATCTGCTTAGCTAGAAGTTACTGCAATGTACCGACAGACAGGAGATGTGGGATTAGAGAATGTAACAATTTTGGTGTAAGACAGGCTTGATGTACTTTCCCAGGACTTGAACAATCGAAGCACTGACTGGAGAAGAAGATGCAACATTTTCGATACCTGATGAGCCGGATGATGAGGACATTGCAGAGTAAACAAATCAATGAAATGAGAACGGTGTAATATTAGAATTCATTGATTTAAAAAATTTAAGTTATTGGTTAGAGTAATTTCTGGTGATTGACTGACCAATTAAGAATTAGGGGGATGGACTCGAAAACCCTAATAACAGGTCATGACAAAGGGCAAAAACTTCAGATGAGATGAGATGAAATGAGAGGAGATGCAAGGGGTGAATTGATGATGTCAAAAGACGCAATTCGAGTTTCTGTCATTGGGCTCATGCTCTTGAGAGCCCGATGCGTTGCTGATCGATGGATGACCTGAAGACGAAGACTAACTTTGTTGCTGATCCATTCTGTGGATAGGTAGCAATGACAATGTGACTGTTAACTTTTTGTGCCTTTCTTTCTAGGTACCAACTACGCTGTTTAAATACGTTTTCCTTTTAGCTAGATGTTTCCTAAATTCGTGTTCTAAATAATTTTCGCATGAAGTCCCACATGCTAATGCTAATTTGGGTTAGGTAGGTTCCTTGGGTGACGTTGACAGTGACAAATGATTGACGAACTGATTGCTGAACCCTGCTATTAATGTCGATATATATTCATCTTTGTTAGCTTATACTGAAGCATTATAACATTTGTTTTCTCAAGTTCTAATTAGATTATGCTATTGGTGGTTACTAATGAGCTAACTCTTAACTGATTGAAAAAAATTTAATAGAACCTGACAACTTAGAATTGTAACAAATAGGGAAATAAAATTGTTAAAATGTAAAAATGTATATTGAGTTGTGGTTATTCATGAAATGTTGATATACAGTCTCACGTTTAATAATTCTCTTAGTGGTTTTTGATTGATTACATTGATAGTTAATGTTCATCGATTTCTACATAGCTAGGATACTCCATGCGAGCCAAAAGGTTCATTGGCCTATATGCGTCAGGCACGGTAGCAGCTTCATCATTAAAGTCACAGAACTTACAGTGTTTGAGAAGTGCATCAAGTCTCTCAACAAATTCATACATCGTTTCACCCGCTTGTCGTCGTGCTTGGTTGAAGATGTACCTTTCGTAATCGACATTCAGCATCTAATTCAACTTGGCATTCAATGCTTTTTTTAACTTTTGATATGACGTTACATCAGCTTGTGTGTTTTCTTTAGCACTTCTTTCACTCCACACCGTCAAGGTGTTTTCAAACATATATTTAATGATTTACTTACTGTCTTGTTCTCTTAGCGCATCTATGAAATTACTGAACATTTCAATCTGTGCAGTCCACCTGGCACCAATGCTCAGCTTCATCGCTGTCTCAAACAAAGGTGGTGGCTTCAGGCATGTAGCCGAGTTGTACTTTACATTTTCTTCTGTCACCACTGAGAGCAATGTGCTGTTCAGACAGTGTTTGTCTTGTAAAGAAGGACTGACAATCTCTCCACGGAACCCCTGTTGCTTGGGCCTGGTCGTCATACACAATTTTCAAGGTTGTATAGAACTTCACTCGCTGGTGCCTGTAAGTATTTATTGGAATGTACTCCTCTGCAGAGGCTTCAACTTCTTTCATGGCTGTGTAGAGACTGAAATGGGACTTTGACTCCACATAAGTCAATCACAGACTGCTTTGAGTCGATTTTGAGGCAGACATGGCATACACATGCAGTTTGCTGTACTTTTGCAATCTCTCAGGAAGAGGAACTTTGTTTCTTCAAGCATGTATCCCCTACTTGTCACCAGTTGCAGCATCCTTCCCACCAAGGAGCATGTAAATGAACATGTCACACATAGTGTTCTGTAACAAACATCTTTATTCTTCACCATACTTCTGCGCTCTTCACACATTGTCATAACTTTAATAACCACACCATAACACCTCCTATCCAATTACATAATTCCAATCTAGATTCCACCCAGGACCTCGAGTGTTGTAGAGTGTGATATCAAAGACACTACATCTAATACTGTTTTATGTATGTCAGGTTGTGTTTTTTTAGGTAAATAAAACGTTAATGAAAATACACTTTTAGTTGGCTCAGTAGAGTTCAGTGTTATGCCTTATAAATACTCCTCTGCAAACTTTACTGTGGATGCGTTATAATAGCAGAGCACAGCATTCAGTACTTGAAAGCATTGATGGTGTCAAACTTTGCATTTTCCTCTACTATGTGATTACTATAGCTATTGTTTAACCTGTTTAATTTATGTGTGGATATCAGTCATCAAGTTTTCCTGGAAAATTTGACTAACTGCCTGCATTTTGTGAAGTGGACCTAGCAGGGCCCCAGTCCTCTATAATTTTCCATTTTGGGTTTGAATGCCTAATATTTTACAGGATGGTATTTAATTGATCATTAGGGAGTCTCCAGGTAGCGGTGAGACTGATTTATTGCAGTCTATTGTGTCCAGTGTGCTGTGAGTATTTTTTGCTGGATACAGGATGCTGTGATTATCTGTTTGCTGGTAGGTGCGCTCAAAAGTAGAGTACAGAGGTGTCTTTTTTGTGGGATGGTCCTCAGGTTGAAAACCTTCTGTGTCTTTCTTATATCAGGCTGGATGATTCTCAAGGATGGGCCTCTGCAAAATTGAATGAGGCCAAATTTGCCATTTTATTCATTTTTGTTTGCCTGAATAGGAGACATTTTTGGGAAAAGCATGAAAACCCGCTCAGCAAGAGGACCAGAGAAAAGGACATGCTAAATAGCGGTATTACCCACAACTTTTCTGATTGGCTACACGCAGCTAAAAGAATAGTCCTTCTGTTAGTGGTTAAGAATCCCAGTCACAACTCATGGAACAGCTTGCTGTTTCAGCCATCCGATAGGCGATTTTTTCACCTAATCAGAATAAAGCCCTGTGTAACGACCATTCTGATTGGCTGCTAGCAGAGACTCGAAACAGCCGTGATTCCAACTACCTGCTTGTTGCTTGCGAGCAATCTTGTAGTAGTCTTTTGTTGGTGGAAGGGCAATACCTGCTGTTTTTTCATGTTTTCCAAAACGTGGTCAGCGAAAGTGTATCCCTGAAAAGCCATATCTAGAGCTGAACTCTGCTTCCACTTTAAACAGTTTAAAAATGACAGAAAAGAAGCTTGGGATTGAAAACGCAAAAAATCACAGAGGAAGGTCTGGAACAGGAGTCTGTCATGGAGTGCCGCTGCCAAGCAGATCTCTAAAAACTTGCAAATCTGTACGAAAAGCTAACATCCAGCCAAGCTCGGAAGGTGAAATCAAAACTACGAAGTGTACTGAATCAGGCTGGGAAACTGGGGTGAGTGGCTGAACATAACACACGAAAAAGACTCGCCCGTGTCCTGGTTAAGGGAGAATAAGTCTCACGAGGTGCCTCCCTTCACGCACCAAAGTGCAAAAAAGATAAAGATGCACAACACAGTGGATCAGCGTAGGGAGTTCATTAGTGGGACATGTTGCCTTGCTGATTTCCCATACTGAATTTTCCCCATACCATTTTAGTGCATATGAATTATCATGTGTATAGAGTAATCTTCTTTTTAATGAAATACTACATGAAGACAAAAGTCATTATAACAGCTCAAAGCTTTGAGCCTGTTCCAGGACTTCGAAAAGCATAGGTTCAAATCCTGACAAGGCTGGCCCATAACTTTGTCCTTTAAAATCAATGAAATGAGAACCTTTGGTTAAAACAACATAGTTTAGAGATGCACTTACAGACAACTTAGCTCGTGGTGTGTGCTATGTAGCTAGTCATTAATATTTAATTGCCCTATTGCAGCTTCCTTATAAACCGCAACAGGTACTCGGATGTCTGTGCAGACAAACTGTTTTTTTCTGTGGAAATGACAGTAGCACCAGACATTGCATTTTCTTTGGTATTGTGTACGTTTTTCTATTAATGTATGTAGACTACTAACTATTTATAGTGTCTTCCTGTCAGCTGTAGTATCCACAATCTTGCCTGTCGGTACTGCGAGACACAAGTGCGCATTCATCGCGTGCGCTGGGCTTATTATACGCGAGGGCTGCTGCCCACTCTGTTTTGACAAGGGCTATTAAAATGCAGGTGTTCGAAAAGAGATACCTTTTAATAGACACGCGCTAAAAATTGCTTCGCACGTTGATACGCCATAGGCTGTTTGCACGCGTAAAGGGAGTCAGTGCCCACAAGGTCTAAGGAACTGTTGTTTGGAAAGGAATGATAGAAAATATGTCATCTTTTTTATTTGTGTGCCGTCAGGGATTTGAGAGGCACGAGCGGTCATTTTCAGTTAAGCACCCCTACAGGAAAGCTGTGCATTGCGATTCTGAACTCGCTGTTGCACTCGCTTGGCATGTGCGCACATGAATACCGTTACGAGATAGTCAGTGCTTAACTTGTGGCGATGGATTTATTTTTCATATGGAGAATTTGACCTAGAGCTAGAGTGAGACAGAGAGAAAAGGTAGAAAGAAGGAGTAAGTAATAAGAGAGCAGTGATGCAGAGAGGAAAGAAGCAGAGATGGACTGGACTGGCCCATAAGGCACTCAGGCAGTGTCTGACAGATCAATGCTTGGGCCGGTTTTTAGGCTGTTTGTGGACCTGATTCATGGTCTGCTGGACCTGTTTTTGCTGTAGATTACCTTGTTGTTGAAACAAACATTGCCTGCACCAAAGTCAAATTCATTAATCCTTCCATATTTTGCAAAACACGTATACAGTGTGTCTTTACAAGTTCCAAACTGCCCTGATTTGTAAACCTGAGGCACTTTTTAGCTTCTAATTAACTGAAGGGGTCCGTTTTATTTTGGTGCCCTGGACTATTTTCTGTCCCATTCTGGCCCTGAAAAGAGTGAAAATGAACCTTGAAGACTGTGATGGCATGTGTCGGGTGATTAAAGGAAGAGGCATGCAATTGAATCAGGGCTATGCATCCCAGAGGTGTTTTAAGGTGTGGGCAAATACATAGGCCCCCTTCTTCCAAAGGACCCCTCACTGAGTGAATTTTCTCTCTGTGTCATCTCCATTTCTTAATCTCAACCTCCTTCCCTCTCTCTGGTTAACTCCATCTCTCTGTGCTCTGTGTCATCTTAAAGATTTTTGGACCCCAGCCAGAATATATTTCAGCTTTCATGTGTGACTACTGTACTGAAACTGAAATGTATGATATATTGTCATCATTCATGTTTGAATTAGCAGAAAATTATTTATGAAACTCAAAGTAGTGAGGAGGGCCCACCAAAAATAACTTGCAAGGGGTCCAAAAATCCTTAAAATGACAGTGAGGTAGCCTTAATATCCAGTAACTCGGGCAGCTTCCTGTGTAGGCTTGTTAGAAAAAGTTTGTGCCTCTCACTTATTTTTTAACACATTAGCCAATCCCAATTGTGCGATTGGACATAAGCCAGCCTGCACTCATCGTTGAAAGGTGCACACATCAAGAATTCTCAGGCACACGCTTTTGTTTCATATTGTTCTTGATGATCACTGCTTTTTATTTCGAAGCTTACCAGACAGCACAGCTGTCTGGTTTGCAAAGTCTTCTTCAGGGCATTTGGAAAGCTACACTAGGAATGCATTCTGCCCATTGCTCACCATTGGAATTGTGTTTTTTTTACTCACAGTGGCTTGCTTTCTATTTGCTGGCTATATTTGTTTTAGGCTGTCTAGTATTGTAATCGTATTGTAATCGTATTTATATAGCGCTTACTACCCCTGACGAGGCGTCAATGTTTTTGTGCCACTCATGGAGCATGGTTCCTTGTATTCTTTCACAAGTGCTCGCTTTCTGTGACCAAGCCTTTAAATGTTGTTGTTGTCACAGCATATTTATGTGCATTCAGACACAGAGGTCAAATGTCAGGTTCTGTCTTCCAAGTGAGCCTGGTGTTTACTTTTCTTTTCTGATTTCAAAGTGAGAGAATTTATGTGACAATCATTCTGGTTACCGAGGGTGTGCTGGAGGAAGGTTGTTCAATGTTATTTTTTTCTAGCACACAGCAAAGTGTAAATGTCTGTAAATGAACTGTGCAAAATTTTTGGAATACATCAGAATTAGGTGAGCACAAATGACCACATTTTTTGTAATTCTGACACATGATGGGAACAAATATTTTAATTCGATCAAAGCAAATCAATACACTAGGTGATACCATTTCCACATATTATTGTTTGTGTGCTGTATAGTTTTATCAGTAAAACTGCATGACTGTACAAATATAACAATAATTTCAATTGAAAATGTGTTGTCTGTAATGGCACTGCACTATCGCACAATACATGATCCACTCACCACAACTCCACACTAGATCACTCTATTACATGACACTCTAAAAGACTCTCCTCTCCTCCACGCTATGTCACTCAGCTCTATGCAACTCCATGTCAGTCTACGCCACTCCACAATACTCTACTACACTCTGCCTTACTCTACTCTATACCACTCTAAGCTACTCTATGCCACTCTACACTACTCTATTCTGCTCAACTCTATGCCACACTACTCCACTCTGTTCCATTCCACTCCACTCCACTCTACATTACTCCACTCTCTACCACTTCACTCTATGCCACTCCACTCTGCAACACTCCAGTCCAGTCCATCCCTCTCCACCCTGACACTCTACTCCACTCTATTCTACTCTGTGCCACTCTACTGTATGACACTCATTTACGACACTCCACGATTGTCCACTTTATGACACTCTAGTCCATTTTACTCTACAACACTCTACTCGAAACTACGCTGCTCCACTTATAGCACTCTACTCCACTCTGCACCACTCTATGCCACTCCATTCTACAACACACTACACCACTCTATGACACTCTATGCTACTTCACTGTGGGCCATTCTACTCCACTTTACACTACTCAACCCTATGACACTCCACTCTACTACACTCCGCAGCTCTCTGCCCCATTCACTGTTTGACACTCTGTGCCACTCTACGACACTCAATGCCACTCTATACCACTCTACTCTACAACACTCTGTGCCACTGTATTCTATTCTATTCTACTCTAATAGATGCTACTCCTCTCCACCCTACTCCACTCTGCGGCACACCAACGCTCTATCTGGTGCTCCACTCTACTCCACTTTATGACACTTTACTCCACTCTATGCTATGCCACTCTACATCTCTTCAATCTATGCAACTCCACTCTACAGCACACTACTCTACCCTATGCTAATCTACTCAACCCCACTCCACTTCACTTTATGACACTGGACTGTACAAGACTCTATGACACTCCACTCCATTACTCTCAACTCTACTACACTACACTACCGTCTACACCCCACCACTCTAACCACCTCCACTCTATGCCCCTCAAGTCTATGCCCCTCCACTCTATTGCCTTCCACCTTATGCCTCTCCACCTTTCACCCCTCTAAGCCCACCTACTCAACAACACTTTACTCCACTCCACTACACTACACTCTATGCTACTTTATGCCACTTCACTTTACAGCACTCCACAACACTCTGCGCCCCTCCACCCTATGATACTCCACTTTACAACACTCAACACTATGACCTTCCACTCTATGACCCTCCACTACACTCTATGACACTTCACAACACTCTAACACACTACATTCAACTCTATGTCATTCCACTCTACACCACTCCACTCTACCATACTCTTCTTACCTCCACTCTATGATGCTCTACTCCACTCTACACCACTCCACTATATGCCACTCTACTCAACTCTATGCTACTCCACTCTCCAGTACTCAGTGTCACTCTACTCCATCCTATGACACTCAATGGCACTCTATGACCCTTCACTCTGATACACTCTACTCTACGACCCTCCACTCTGACACCCTATGACACTCTACAACACTCCATCCCACTCCACTCTTTGACGCTTTACTCTACAACACTCCACTCTATGCTTTGCCACTTTATGCCACCCCACAACGCTCTACTCTATGCCACTCCATGCTACTCCACTCTATGCCACTCTGTGCACCACATTCTATGATACTCTGCTCCATTCTACAACACTTTACACCATTCTATGCCTCCCCACTCATCTCCACTCTATGCCACACCACTCTATGACACTCTACTGCACTGTACTCCCCTCCACTCTACGCCCCTCCATCAGCAACACTCCAATCAATGACACTTCACTCTACAACACTCTACTCCACACTATGGCCCGTATTTATACTTTTTTTAGCGCCGCATTTGCGCCGCTTTTTGGCGCAAAACGGCGCAAACCTACAAAATACAATGGTATTTTGCAAGTTTGCGCCGTTTTTGCGTCAAAAAACGACGCAAATGCGGCGCAAAAAAAGTATAAATACGGGCCTATGTCCCTCCACTCCCTGCCTCTTCACTGTATGCCCCTCTGCTCTACACCACTCTATGCTATTCTACACCACTCCACTCTACGCCATTCCATCCTAAACCTCTCCAATCTACGACATTCAACGAAACTCAATACCACTCTACGACAATACACAACACTCCACTCCAATCTATACCACTCGACTTCACTCAACACCACCCCAAACCACTTCACAACACTCCAAGCCATTTCACTCCACTTCACTATATGTCACTCTCTCCCATGCCACTAATGTTTAGCCATGCTGAACAGCAGCCATGGTGGTGAACGATATGGTTGGCTAAAACACATTCAGAAAGCCAATAGTGTAGAAGCCTAATTATTCAGCACCCATTCAGGATACAAACGACCGTTAGCCAGCTCTTCTAGATAAACATAATGAATTTATTAGGGATAGAATAGAAAGACATGTACATGGAGGATGCTCTGTACTAGTGTACACTCGAGCAGCCTAATACAAGGAAGTAATACATGATCTTTTATAGTATTAAACCACAAACATAATTCAACGTCTTATTGGTTCTTTGGCTTTGACGTATGATTGACGCATGACTACTTCTCCATTATGGCTGAGGTCGTTTTTCCTATCATACCATATATAGTAACAAAAAGCATAGAAAAGGATTTTACACAAGGTGGCCTACGTGCCTAATATCACATGGTCCATCTTGTGACAGAACTTGAGAACATCACGTACTCAGACTGGTACTTTCCAGAAGGGAGATTGCTTCAGCTAGCATGCAATGACGAGGATCTTTCATGATGTCTGTTCAGAGGGCAAGCCTTGCAACATAATGCGTTCCTAGCAGTAGCGAATTACATTTGTAGGCCTCTTTACTTAATGATAGGCCTGTGCAGAGATTGTCATTGTGTATCACAGGGGCCACTAGGCATAGCATACCTAAGAACTGTAAAATGCGATTCCACATTCCGCCCTCTGATACTCAATGACAAATCTAAGGGTCATGGTGTATTGCTCTCATTTATACCTCTTGCTTGTCCCTGTTGTCATCCTTATATCTTTTTCTTTGATAATGTGTGTGTTTCTGGTGACAGTTTCTTTTTTTTTTTTTTTCAAGAGTAGGGCCAGGAAGGATGGACAAACTGGTATGAGCACACATATCGTTATCAGTGCCACGATCCCTATCGCTAGTACCTCTACCAACCAGGTACCCCAACCCCTGAACCATGCTGCTACTCGATCCAGCATTCCTCTGACGTCTGTCCCATCTGCCACTTTCCCAGCTCCTTCTTCTTCCTTTTTTATATCCTCTATTTCCTTTCTTATATTCCCCACGTTGGTGTCCTCTTCCTGCGCACCCCGCCAAGTGTTCTCTTTAACCCCTTCTGTAATTCTTTTCTATGTGCCATTTTTGGTAGCACAAATGCTAAGTAGCAGGTACCTTGCCAACCTGCTGGCAATTTAAAAAAATGCAGATGTCCCACATATAATAAATATTCCTTTGGGAGGTGTCAGGCCTATGGACAAGCCTGTTGTGTCATTTCTTTTGTAGTCCAGGCTCAATGTTGTATTGCAAATACTATGTCCCACATCAATTCTGTGTTTGCTAGTGTCTGCGTTACCTCTTGAGCATTTTAAACACCATGGTGCCTTTATTTCTGTATCTATGGCCAGGCATGGTATTCGTTGTTCTGAGCCATGATCCCTTTCAGTGTAACCCTTCCCTCTTTCTGTTGTAAATGCATTCAATAAATTCTCTTCTTCTTTCTTCGGGTTCTAATCTCCTACACTTCTTTCTTCTCCTTCTATCTTTTTCCTTCAATTTATTTTACACTCTTTCTACCAATTTTCCTTGCATATCACCTACATAAGGTTCGTCTTCCAAACCATAGTCATCCCTTTTTCTCCTCATTTCTCCTATCTTTATATTTTCTCTTATTCTCTCCTTTTCCCTTTTCCTTGTTCTCATTTCTTTTAAATTTCCCCCTAACATATTATCTAATATGTTACATGCCACGAATTCTGTGAGGGGCATCTAAGTGTAATTTCTTTTCTCCTGGCTAGTGGTCGGTAGGTGGGTACATATATAACAATCAGACACATTTGCTAGTTCTTTGTACATTGATACCATTTGCACAAATGTATTGTCGTTATAATCTTCTCCATCTTCTTTCCATTTTGTATATTTCACCCATTTTGTTTTATCCTCCACCCTCTCATGTTATTTTGAGATATTGTTGTTCTCACCACCTGTTGTTCTTTCACCTTGGCCATTTTTGGGGATGTAGTGTTCCTGGTCGAGCCATGGAATGTGTATGTCGTCTTTATATACTATCAGGATTGTTGTTATTACTATAGCTGCTAATGGGGTGAGTAATGCTGTGACCACCACAGGCCACTTCTTCTGCTCCTTTTTCTTATGTTGTAATCTTAAATCCATGTCACCTTATAGGGTGTGGTCAGATGTGGCTAGCACTTGAAACCAGTTCTATTGGTATGTAACCTTTGGTACCTCCTTATTCCTGTAGGAGTGCCACACGAGTAGTCTATTCCTTCTGTATATTTTCGGGGCGACGTTGAATGCTATTTGACACTTGTAGTTATGCAGAGTATAAAGGGATGAATCCCAGTGTCCAGTTCTAAGGGAGTTGAATGCGATAGTCCCGAGGGATGGCCCTTTTGTCCTATTTTTGCTATATTCCTAATTGGAAGAGGCACCTCCCAATGGGGCTACAAACCGCACTGATCCTAGTGACCAGCCGCTTCCGTAGGACTGGGATCTGTACCTCTTGGCGCAAATTTTTCTAGCGGACTTTTAGTATTCTGTTCATTTATATCCTGATGTCTTTAATACTTAAGTGGCCTTGCTTGACTCTCCGACTCCTGTGGAGAGTAGCACGAGCAGTTCTGAAAGAATATCCTGGTGTCTTGAGGACCCGCTTGCACCCTCCGACTCCTGTGGGGTTGCAGCACGAGCAGTCCAAGAACAATGCTCTGGTGTACTGGGGAACCCGCTTACACTCTCCGACTCCTGTGGGAGTGTAGCACGAGCAGTTCCGTCAGTGTTGACTGGTGGCGCTTGTCGAACGAAGGTTGTACCGCTGTGGTGAAGGTGGCATTACTCTCATCGGCAACTTTGTTGGCGGCTGGTCGTCCTTTGGTCCAGCGGCCTTCTTGGTGTGTGAGGTATGGACCCAGGATGTGATGCCCTCACACTTGACTGCTGTGGCTGTTGTCAACAGGACTTGGTATGGTCCCCTCCACCGTAGTTGAAGGCAGTGACGTCTGGTGTGGCCTTTACCCACACCCAGTCTCCAGGATGCAGTTGTGTTCCGGTGGTGTACCTTCTTGGTGTAATAGCTGTGGATCCAGGAGGTCATTCCCTCCTACTTTTCAGGAGACCCAAGCCCAATCTCCCTGTTGGAGATCATGTCCAGGTAGTGCTGTCCAGCCAGGAAGGGCCTGCAGCACCTAATGCTGAAGGTAAGGCAAACTGCTGTCAAAATGTCTTATCAGATAATAACTTCTCAGCACCAGACATGTTCATAGGCCAGTCAAACAGTATCTCAGTCGGTGCTCACTTTGACAACTTTGTCAAGGGTGCCTCTCTTGATCAAGGAAGCAAGCGGTAGTGCATCAATCTAGAACCGCTCAGCAGATGCACAAAATCTTATAAAGGGACATATCTGACTTGTTTATGGGGTAACTAGCACACTCTTAAACTCAAATAAACACTCAAAAAATAAATAACAATTACACTCAGTAACTATTTCATCAAACAAATGGTGATCCAAAGGTCAGGAGAAAACACATGTTACACTGGTATACAGCCAGTAAAAAATATGTCAACATAGCATTTTATCCTATTATTCTATTTCAACATCCACAATATCTGCATCAATGCTGGAAGGGTTGGGACTTTGCAGGCATCACCGCCATCAGAAGTCACTTCCCCTTTCTCGTACAAGTGTGATGTTCTGAAATGCTGATGTTCCTTTAAGATATTATATTTATTTTATTTATTTATATTTGGCACCCTCATCATCGGAGGTATATTACTCATAGCTGTATTGCAGTACTACATAGCACATCCTAAGGTAGTAATAACTCTATCCTAATATAGGTATTTTCAATACCCAAAACCAGTTTGGAGAATATTTAGTTGCAATCTACCAACACATGAAGGCAATCCATTTCACTGCGCTCATTTAAGATGTACCACGGAAGACTCCCATTAATTATGAAAACATAAAACGTAACATAGACAGACGGATACAGAAACCACATCTTCTCGTCCATGTTCTGAAACCTAGGGAAAAACATGGATAGAAAAATACTCCTACGTAGATACATACATCCTGCGTCCAGGGTGTATATAAAAAAAAATCCTATTCCATTCAGCTGTACATTTATTTTACATTTCTACTTGGAACGTCATGGTAACATATCGCAACAATCCGTGGCTTTGCCCTTGGAGTCATGCCCAGAGTCTGTGGTTTTCAGAAATGGGGAAGGTAATCTTAACTGCTACAATTTAATATAGGGACGGGACCTGGCAGATAAATGCACAAAATAAAATACCATAAAAATAAAACACATTTGTGACAAATGTGCTGCATTTTTACCCATTCATTGCCCTTTTGACACCCTGGTTGCACTCACATGACTTCAACATACTACATGTACTGCAGATGTTTAAACATCCACTTGTGTTATTTTCTTTTAGCCTCTCATTAAGTGAAATCGATCAGTCACTAACACGTCATGTGTAATCATTATTACTGCACTAATGTGTTTATTTTAAATATCAATACACCTTAGTAGAAGTTTGTTATCACATAATTAACTCACTCTACACCCCAACAATAACCCACATTTTTATATATCTCTTATTTACTTGTATTATTTACAATTCATCACATTTAACACTTCTTTTAATTTCTATATCTCTTCTTTCATTGAACATGACTAAATTATTAGTATGTACTCTATAGAGCTATGAAGAAATACACAACCAGGGGTATGGAACTACCGTAAACAAATGCCCAGCACAATTCTTCCAGAATGCTCTCTCATCAGATGCAAATATCTGCAGAAGCTCGAAAGCAAAATTTTGTTATTCCTTCCTTTCAAAATACCTTCACAAACAATGTAACTAGGAAAGAAACATTCTGCTAAACTACCATGATATTTTAGGTGTCATTTCTTTGAAGCATCATTTAGTAAAATGTGCGGATGCATGGTGGTATTTCCAACATTTATATTCATAACAGGAAAAATCAATGTAACCTTTTCATCAAAGTTACACATTGCCATAGTAGTTCCTGGCATGAACAAAACTACTTTGTGCCAAAACTACTTTGTGCCAATATTCTTCGTATGGAAGAGCAGAATGGTGTCACTACCACTGAAGCCAGCCAATAAACAGAGAGACAGAATTCAAATAACAAAAGATCTGTGATAACCAGTTTATGGCAGAATTCTCAAAGAAAATCACAAAGTACACCCATGGTATCTGTTCCTGCATTAGTGCAAATTTACAGCTTTTATACATGAGCTAGCATTTAATGAAGCAGACCAGGAAATCGAACTCCTAGACAATATTTGTAAACACCATTTTAGCAGGAGGAAAATATGCATGTCTTTTTACAGGACAAGTAGACTGATGACACAAACTGTCCCATGGACAATTTAGACATTTTATAAAATTCCACACTCCTGACAACATATTGTTAACTGCTGCAAATGAATCCTCTGTTCCCTCCAGACTAAATTTGTTCACTGTAAGAATTTTGGCAACCTTTGCATGGGTCAAATATTTTTAAATGTAATCCCTACATAAGAAAGTTCTAATTTGTTGTACACCTGTGGTTCCTAACCTTTTTACTCCTGGGGACCACCAGTGAAACGTTACTGGAAGCCAGGTACCCCCAAGCAATTTGCACAATTTAAATTTCAAACATGAAATCATTCTTTTTATATTGAAAAAATATGCAAAAATCTAAACATTTTATTGGAAATGTTGGTGCTGCATCTTGGCGACCAACTTTTCAATTTTTAACCATAAGTGCCTCTCTTCTCTCCCTATCCTTTTTGTCACATTTAATTAATTTTTATTATAGCATCTCTCATACCAGTGTAGGTGTTGGAGCACTTTACAGCACTTTAAAATGAAAGACTGGGAAAAAACAGCTTTCTAATTTGTGCTATGCAGTTGGCATGCAGCTCCTTAATTGCAGTTCATAGCTCAATGTGCTAGATTACTATTATGAACTGTACAGTAACTAAAGAATCTCTGTGACAAAAGCAGTAACCCACTGTGCCATCCACTGCCACTGTCCAAAACTCTCATTCCTCCCCAGCAGGTACATTAATCACTGGAGTTATCTTGACGCTTTTATTTTTGCTGTACAATGCTCTTTGCAGTACTTTTAAAGCAAATAACAAGTAATAAAGTCTGAATTTTGTGTCTTATTACGTGTCATAACTTAACAATTAAACTTAAATTTTCTACAGTGTGTAAGCATGTTACAGCCATCCCTTGTCTACTTGCAAACCTTTCCCATACTCAGTGTAGTGTCAAATTATAGTGTAGTAATTGGAGTAGTGGCCACATATTTCAGGCCAGTGTATCGCCTTCTTACAATCCTCCCACCAATCTCATGGTACAATAATGCTAAACAATGTATCCAGATCCTTCCAAAGCAGCCCTTCCCATGGCTATTATTCTGTTTAACTCTGTACATTTTTATGTACGTCGAGAGACTGTCTCTTGTGATCTCCAGTTGTGTGTTTGTATTGCTGAGCACCTCCTTCCACATCTTGATGTTATGGATTGTGTGATGTGCATACGTGGACATATCCCATAGTAAATTGTGTGATCCCTCTCGCCCCTTGCCAATACATTTTTCCATTTCATTTGATATCTGTTCGTACTTCTGTTCATTTTTTTCTAATTGCATTAGCCACTTCCTCTTTACCCTGGCTATGGAATAACTGTCTAATTCTTTCACAAGGTCTCTTACGTTTTGCTTTTATTTTTCACTTCCTCATCCATCAAACGCCATTCCAGGGTGCGGCTTTCACGTTCCGTCTCTGCCTGCTGTTGTAGAGGCAGCTCAGAGTGTTTGGTCCCTGCTGTGGTGCCCTCACGCTGTAGTGTATTTCCCAAATGTCTTCAAACAAAATCGATATTTTGTTCCTGTGACTGTGCACTTGTCACAGGAAGAGAGCTTGACAAGCCCCTATTATCTCTCTTTTTTTTTTTTTTTTTTTTTTCGTCCTCCAATCTTCCCTGCCCTTGTCAGCCCCCCCACCATGTGGAGGAAACCATTCTTCAGTTCACTTTATTTATTTCTCTTTTTTTTTTTTATCCTCCACATACAGGACAGCCCCACATTCAATGCACATCCCATATGCAACTAGCATGTAGGCAGCATTGTAAAGCACCACACATGTCCGCAAAGCTACAGAAACACTACTGTCATTTTCCTTGCAAAGTCAAAGTCTAAGTACAGTAGTGCCTATAGGCCTTCTTTCGCCTCTATTTGGTACGCTGGACTGTCCTTGGGGCTATGTTGATGTGTCTCTACTTTGCCTTTACTAAGAGGGTTCCTCGTGACTGTCTTACCCTAGCCTTTTGTTACATAACACGAAGACAATTACAATCGTTCCAGAAAACAGTAGGATGTCGGTGTATTTTTTTTTTTACACCGCTCATACCCCGTGACACAGAAGGGATAACAATGGGTATATTCACACACGCAGCCTCTCTTTGCCAGCTGCAATTATTGATTAGTAAAAGCAGGAAGCAAGCCGGTCTGCATCCATGCCACAATTTCAGCCAGCCATGTCCACCTTAGCTCACACAAAATTTGAAATCAGACAGTACCCAAGGTGCTAGTGATGGCGTCCACACTGGCGTCCTTTGGGGTGAATCAAGAGATGACAGAATAGTCAGGAGGGACAGGGTGCAGCTGTATGATATTGGAAGCTGGACCAGATCCTTGGCCAGTGACACACAGATAACGCAATAGCGGTGAACAAGTCAAGCAACCACACGTGACGGCAGAACCATAGACAAGGGTCACAGTACAATTAGCCCTGTGGGGTGATCCTACTCCCACCCCTTGTATCAATATGTAGCGAGTGCAGGGGGGGTTTGTACTGTGTGATGTTTGCAGATTAAATCAGTCAATTGTCATAAAAATCTGTATTATGTCTCCCAGGAGTCCACCCACCTAGTCTTAAATTTTCTAAAAATTCTTATCCTAAATCGCAAATGCATGAAGTCAAAATAAATCACAGTACACCACCTTGTTGTCAACCCTTCCTTCATCAATCAAAAACCACTTTCGCACACACACTTATTTATATCTCAAAAACCACTTTCAGACACACACACCGATTTATACCTCAAAAACCACTTTCACACACACACACGTAATCAAACCAGCATCTATAGTTTACACCATTTCACATGAGTAGCCGATAGTTCAATATGCCATAAGCATTGTTCAAAGAGCTGCAATATCACAGGAAACAGATAACATAACAATTGTTTAACACGACAAACAGAGCCTGCCTGCTCCACTGGAATGAACCACTATCATCCAGTTACTCGAATGAACCACTATCACTCCTATAAACACAAGGATGCTGACATCACATGCCAGTTCCTCTTAAATGTACACATAGAACCTGGAACGGACCTCTACCATTCCATTTCACATCTGGGCAACGCCCTGTTAACCAGGGGTTGGCTTGGCGCCCACAACACCCTCTCTGGCCAGAGTTATCCGCCCCAGCCCCTCCGGCTGGGGACTGCAAACAGCGACTCGCGCTGTGTTCTGAAGCAACACCGCTAGTTGCCTCTATTCCTCGGACATCTTTTTTTAACAGTAACAAGCTACATGAAATACAGGAAGCTATTCTAAGTATACAGCTGCAGCGCAGGGAGGAAGGAAATGGTGTAGTACAATGGAAGAACCAAATTAACACAGAATGCTAGCAGCCTGCGGACGGTTATAGTTAACTATCTGAATGTTTTCACGAGGTGCATTATCGGAGCCCGCAACAGAGGACAACAGAGGAAGAAATGCCCTTGGCATGCCACCGGAGACAGAGAAATAAAAAGATGTCATTACAAAAAGCTGGCTAAGGGGTACGGCAAATAGAAATATTAACCATAAATGCATAACCACTCTATGCAGGAAACATATTAACGAAACACCCCAGTTACCTCCCTGTTTCGCAATATTTACACCGGAAAAACAGTAGAGCAAACAGCGAGAGCAGGACCACGAAGCAGCAATAGATACTCACGACAGCTCCAGACTCCGTCGCAGGAGGGGCCCTGTCCAATGGGTCAGCTGTCGCCCCAACCGAAACAGGAGCCGGGCTGAAGGAAACTATTCGCTGAACGAGACCGCAATTCTTCCATTCTCCACCAAATGTAGAAGCCTAATTATTCAGCACCCATTCAGGATACAAACGACCGTTAGCCAGCTCTTCTAGATAAACATAATGAATTTATTAGGGATAGAATAGAAAGACATGTACATGGAGGATGCTCTGTACTAGTGTACACTCGAGCAGCCTAATACAAGGAAGTAATACATGATCTTTTATAGTATTAAACCACAAACATAATTCAACGTCTTATTGGTTCTTTGGCTTTGACGTATGATTGACGCATGACTACTTCTCCATTATGGCTGAGGTCGTTTTTCCTATCATACCATATATAGTAACAAAAAGCATAGAAAAGGATTTTACACAAGGTGGCCTACGTGCCTAATATCACATGGTCCATCTTGTGACAGAACTTGAGAACATCAAGTACTCAGACTGGTACTTTCCAGAAGGGAGATTGCTTCAGCTAGCATGCAATGACGAGGATCTTTCATGATGTCTGTTCAGAGGGCAAGCCTTGCAACATAATGCGTTCCTAGCAGTAGCGAATTACATTTGTAGGCCTCTTTACTTAATGATAGGCCTGTGCAGAGATTGTCATTGTGTATCACAGGGGCCACTAGGCATAGCATACCTAAGAACTGTAAAATGCGATTCCACGATTCCACGAAACTCAATACCACTCTACGACAATACACAACACTCCACTCCAATCTATACCACTCGACTTCACTCAACACCACCCCAAACCACTTCACAACACTCCAAGCCATTTCACTCCACTTCACTATATGTCACTCTCTCCCATGCCACTAATGTTTAGCCATGCTGAACAGCAGCCATGGTGGTGAACGATATGGTTGGCTAAAACACATTCAGAAAGCCAATAGCTCTTGCATAGGCGAGACCTATTGGCTTTGCCAATGCCTGTTTCTGTACCTTTTCACATTAGAGAATGGGTTTGAAATGGATAAGTGTAAACCATCCCACAGGAGCTGAGAATGGATGTAAATGGGAAGAAACAAGCCACATTTTGCACGGTAAACCCCAGTAAACAATAATCGATGATCAAATCAATCATTAAAAGGACATGGTTAAAGAAACTCCCAATTCTTTTTAGGAGAGTAAGGTTCAATCTTTGTTCTTAGTCAACTCAATGCCACATTGAGCAGCATCATGAAGAACCCCCATTTGGCAACAAAAAAGGAACAATGTGAGTGTTTTTAGCAGATAAATATGTTTCACTACCTTTACTTTCAAACCAGGCCAACACAAGTGTCTGGCTGAATATTTCACTGCTTGGACATCTGGACATTCTGTCCAGGATCGACTTATTGTAGGTTGTTCTGGATCACACATAAATTGTTATGTTGTTTGGTGTTGATGGTTGCACTTGAGACACTGGATGTAGAGGGCCACATGAGTTTCCCCTTTCCCAAACATCTAAATGATAAACGAAGGGCTGGTAAATTCAGAGTAACAATTTCTCTTGCAGATAAAAATCTTAAAGTTGAAGATCAGCCAAAACATTCCTTCATCTTCCCTGACCCCATACAGAATGAGTGTCCGAAGTAGGTTCCATATGGCCACATCTATATTGTATTTTTAAGGAATCCATGACAGAATATTGGAAACACAAAAATTGTATCGACAGAATATTGCATCAAAAATATCGAGGGCCAAAATCTCGAGTATGTAAGTGCAAATAGGTACATATATATTTGGTATTCTTAACTCCACATCAGTGTACCATGAAGATATATAGTCAAGCTACTTATATGTGGATTTATATATAGTAAAACTCACCTTACCCATAGAAATGTACCTTCACATTATTTTTGTCCTCAATATTCTTGACACAATATTTTGTCCACACAATATTTTTCTGATATATTTTGTCTGCACAGTATTTTTAGGATGTACATTTAAGATAGATTTACATACAGTGAATATGAGCAGAACTAAATTATTTAGCTTTTGGCAGTCCTGAAAATATGGCCTGTAATCAGTCATCATGACCTTAGATGATTGGGACCCATGTCATGAAATTAGGTATGCATAATCTGTCACATGGGATAAAGTGGTATGTGCTAATTTTATTTAATAAATTCTTAAATAATGGAAGAACTACTTCCACAATCTATTACTTGTAAGCATGAACTGTACACAGGGGACTGAAGACAGTCTTTTACTGGGGAAATGGACTCAGAGACGTTTTAGGGCATGGGCAAGGTGGGCGCTGGTCCAGGGCCCCTGCCTTTCAGGCCCCCCAGATGGATCTGTCACTGTTCTTCACCCAGTCCAGATGATCTTGAATGATTCTTAAACATAGATGGTTTTAAATACCTCTTTAATTTTATTTTATTAGGAGTGATGTGTGGCAGTCTATTACAGACATTTTGCAGAGTAATGTTGTTTCAACACTATGCAACATCTATAACATTTTAGGTCGAAAGAGAACCTCACATATAAGAAATGGTAGTCGGTCGCAGAGATTATGTGCAATAATATTAGTGGGCTGTTGGTGTATTAAAATATTGAAAACACACATCACGATCCCTGAATAATAGATAAAAATATATTTAGAATTTGGACCAGTGTGCTTGTCAGTGTGTCAGGGACCTGGCCAAACAGGGCATAAAAAGGCTGAAATTGAATAATAGATTTAAGGCTCTTCCGAAGAAACGCACCCACAATACATGTAATTGTAGGGCCTGAACCTTCCTTTTCTAACACCAGCTTTTCTGCATTGTGTTGCCTTCTCCAAGGGTGACCAGGCGAGATCCGTGAATCACAGCCAAATCAGAAGTCTCTGAAGATAATCTTCAGTAAGTGCTGAGAGCTTCTTATCTTCTTCAAGGCAGCAAAGATTGTGTAAGTCATAGCTGTAGAGTGAAGTTGAGGGCTCCCTCCTCTCACTTCTAGTGGGATTTCCAAGCCACACTTTCCTCTACCTCAAAAGTAGTTATGCTTTGTTTTGTGCATAGCATTTTACCACGTTGCAGCTCCACTGGAAAGCTTCCCAGGGTTTACTGGAAATGATAGGAAGGTAATTTCTCAAGTGGCCGTGGGTGAAGGGAGACACGATTCTTTTCAGACAGGTGTGTAAGGTCCATAGCAAGTCTTGAATTCTAAGTTGAGAAAGCGAGTGAGCAGCCAAGAACTGGTTTTGTAGGATCTCTGTGGAATTTCCAGTGGCATTCGAGAAACCTGAATCAGGGAGGGAGTTATAGCAGACAGAACTTTCTGTATAGGTCTTTCCCAGAGATACTTGGATTTCAGAAGATGGATGGATAGTAGGTTGAGAGGCTGACTGTAGTCATGTGGTATTACTGGTACACCATGGCGAAGCACGTCAGGGACCTTCTGTATGAGTCCTTTGCGACCACAGTTAAGTTTTCGGTGTGTGGTCTTCATCAGTAAACAAGACAATACCTTCAAGGTTTGGGTAATGTGTTCAGAACAAGGCATCCACGGTCTGTATACACAGTGAACAACTGCCATCTAGAAAGAGGTATGTGCACATTTTGCTTGTATATAGCAGTTTTTACTATCAACCCACTAGGGCCTGTGGCACCCTTACTACGCCACAAAGGATAGTGGCAGTGTTTAGAATGAACCTACAGGCAGGTTTTATCGATGGAAACATTCCTCCTCCGAGGCAGCTGTTACTGCACGATAACAGATGTGTAAAGCGTTACTTTAAACAAACCAGTTCACAAACGTTCGATTTCTTATGTCTCTCTACTCCTTGTAAATATGGTATATTTGTAATCCGACCATAGTTTAGAAAATAGTGGTAAAATGTGGAAACTATTGGGCACTACAAGGACGTCATAGAAGCGTATAACTAAAGTCATTGTACATTGGGGTGGCCTCGTGGCAGCAAAAAATGAATTCCATTGCCCCTGGACATGCTTACTGAAGAATAGCTTTGCGGTGCCTTTCTCATGGGCTCAGCTCCTTCAATTTCGCTTGACCTTTGACATTTTCTTCTCCGTCAGCACAACACCTCAGTAAAAGCAGCTCACCTCATTAGAAGGGGCAGCTGTAACTAATCCAGCAACACCAGAAGCCTAGACAGTTTCAGAAAAAAACAATGTTTATGAGCTGCACAAGCAAAACCTACACAGCACAAAAACTGGTAGCTGGGAAACTGTCTCCATCAACTTCCCATTAATCTTGGAGTTTTGAGCGACACCCTAAGGTGATAGAGCATTTGATATTCACAAATCATTGCAACGCTTATTCCCACCATACATACATCGCAGATATACTGCTATCAAGAGCACCATAGACATTGATCATTTATCCACATATCTGCACACAGCTCCAGCGCCTTGAAACCCTCATGGGTGGTTGCTGCGCTCTATAAATGTTTGATTAAATGATTGGTTTGGGTGTATAGAAAGGGGTTTCTCAGAGGGACAAACGATTCTGCCTGAGAAATCAAAGAAAAATAGGAAGTAGAAAGCACTTGTACACATGCAAATGTACACCATGAACATAAAGGCGTGTAAGTGGAAATGACAATACTCTGCACAATTGTAGCTACTTAGTAACCCTTTCATTTTTTGTGAATTCTCCAAAAACATAATTTACTCTAAACACAGAGGAGAAACTCTTACATTTGAAAGAATTATTAGATTGTTTTCTGTGACTCTAAACCAATGTCTGGATTTGTTCAATTAGGGGGGATCCAGAATAGTTTGGATTTTTTTTTAAACAGTTTTATATAGCGCAAACTTGACCCGATGGTATTGTAGCTCTTTACCTGAGTACCAGTCATATTACACAAGGAAGCATTCATTTTCAGTAGGCATGAGGAGATTAATTGATTTCTCCGGACCCACAGGGCGCTGAGCCTATATCAAGACTCGAACCTGGATCCCTGTCTCCAAAGTCAGGAGGTTATGACACATCCTGAAGCCTGCATGGACAAAGGGCAGGATGAGCAACAGCTAGCTTTTGGTCTAGTCTTTTTACAGATCAGGCCATTAGATATCCTACCATGCATACCCCAGAAAAGTACCAGATCAGAGGCATCACAATAAGTAGAGTGAGTTTGTACAAAACCCAAATGCTTGAAAAGTGCAATATTTGCTCCATCATTCATTCCTGAAACAATCTGCTACGAAAAGTCCTCTGCTGCTATGAAACAATAGCCCCACTCTTTTGTGTTTTTTCAAAGCTCACATCACATAATGTCAAGAATAGATTTTGTACTGGAAGAAGACTAAATGTAAGCATTGACAAAATATAACCTTTGCATAACTTTGTATGTATGCTGTACATACAAGTTAGAGAGTTAGAAAGCTTTTGAGAAAAGAAAACTTTTCTCTAACATTAAGCCTGCCTCGAGGAGGCGTACATGTGTGCCACAAACCCCTGTCTACCATTTTTAGTAGCTAGGGAACCCATAGGAGGGTGCATGGGAATGTCCCTTGGAGCAGTGCACTGCAGAGCTGCACAGAGTGCTACTTTGCATTATTTTGTGGCTACTTTCCAAAACAAAATATGCTTTGCGCTGAAAAGTAAATCCCAAATCACCACTTTGTGCTGGCTTGCATTTCTTTTGTGAAGCAACCCCAGTGCAGTGCCGATACATTCGGCCTCTAGACTAACAAAAGACAGGATTCATTTCTTCAGGTCCACTTCTAAGAGAATCTTGGCTCATTCATGGTCATTTCATATGTTTAATGTAAATACAAGACCCCCATCATTCAGTGAATGTGTGCAGCAGTGTAGCTATGTATCAAAGGAGGCACTTTCACAAGAATAAGGTGCACTTTCATATTTGAAATGGCCAGTACATAATTTGTATAAAAAAAAGGGCCAGGGCCCTCTTCAGAAGTTCACTGCAGCTTGAATCACTCATTGCCCCCACTAGTGCTGCTAATAGCAGTACCATAAAATCTAATCATCACACTCATACAAGTTTGACAATTCAGACTTTAAATATACATTAAAATAACTAATACATGCCACCCAAATTATTCTTATAGCTTTGGGTGGCAGGTATTAGTGATTTTAATCTATATTTAGGACCTGATTTAGATATTGCAGTATGGGTTGCTCCGTCACCGTTGTGACTGACTACCCCATCTGCCAATATCTAAATTAGGCCCTTGATCATTAAATAATTGTTACTGTGCTCCTCACAAAAGTAGACAAACAGGGCCACCATGTGGCAGGCTGTAATAAGAACTGGAGTTGACAATAAATTGCTGGTGCTAAGCACTGAGAACCACTGGTTCAAATTAAGCACTGGAAATTCCCTTTCTGACTTTTATGTGTGGAAGTGCAGCAACTAGAAAGTCCTCCCTTCTTCCTATGCTGTTCTCTCTGTCCTGTATACCTTGTGCACTTTCCACAGGGATGCCTCTTACCTAATACATTTTAAAAGGATCCAGATTGGCTGGTTTGGCCAAGTACTGTTTCCGTGGTTACTAGATACAGGGGACACACCGTACCTAGGAATGGCAGATAATACTGTGGTAAAGTAATGGGGGGGAGATGTGACCTAGTTGCTAGAACTAGAGACCTTTGAACATGGGGAACTCTGTTTGAATCCCAGCTTTAGCTTAGGGTTCGTTCATTTATGGCAAACTATTTAGGGCCATATTTACTAACATTTTGCGTTGAGGTTGTGCCACTTTTGTGACACAGCCACATCACAAAATGGTAGCTGATATTTACAAAGCCACACAAGTCGAGTTTTGCGCTGTTTTCCGTACCTTTATATAGAAACGTAACACAATGGAGCACCTTTTGCTGTATTGCGTTACATGTAATTCTAGGAGGCATTCCCTGGGTGATACATTTGCATTCCTGTGCATCCACCCATGGATTTCACGCAATCCCAGATTTCCAAAGATCGCTACCTCCCAGAGGATGGCATGACGACAGGATACACAGGATTTATAATCACCTCTTCACCACCCACTCTAATTGATCAGTGTTATTAATGTGCTTGTTATATGTCTTTTATGTTCTTTTAGCTAGTAAAAGGAAAAGGTATGTATAATCCCTAGTCAGACTCAGATATTGGTGCAGTTATTCAAAAGCTAATGTGGCATTTCCACCAACTAAGCAAACAATACAACAATACTGTTTACAACATATCTGTCAATTTTTGTTTTAAAATAAACTAAAATAAATCATGAGCATCAGAAGAGAACCCTTATCTTTTATGTGCTCCAGTAAGGAGTGTCACGTGTCTGTGTGGAAAAGGCCCAACAGCCTGTCTGAACTCTTTTGGTTTTTGGACAACATTAATTGGAGATTACCAGTAGTCCTTTACAGTGTATCAGGCTGGTAGACCAATGCCTGCATGTTGGGGTAGAGAGGAGCTGTTCTGTATATTGATCTGTTAGTCAAATTTGACATTTAAAATTTGACTGTAACCTGTACCAGAATTCTGTACAGTGCTTCAGAGCCAGCGTAATAAGCATTATTCAGAGTGTATTAGTCACTGGTAGATAGGCTTTATTCTGCAACACCTGCAGCTTTTATTTAGAGGATTACGTTGTTTCTGTTAACAACGCCTTGTCAGTCAATAACTTTGGTACAGTGGAAGGTATTGATGTGCGACTATTGCCTGGCCCCTCAGATGTCCCTTACGAAAACCGACACATTTTTTCTGGGATTGTAACCCCTTTACCATAAGGTTGTAATAAAGACACTTTATGATTGCGAAGGCAAAGTCAGGAATATTTTGTCCTTGTGTGTCTCCATTTCATAGGCAGAATATTGTCTCGTGAATAGTGATAAGGCTAGGTTTCTATGAACGTTTGCAAACTGACTCGCAGTTCTTTGCTGGAGCAAAATATCCAACACAGAACAAACAATTGTCCAGATCACATCGTATTTGGAAGCACAACATCCACGATTCCATTTAGCAAACATTATATCTGCCTCTGTTATGCAATCTTGAGGTCCTATAGGTTGACTCATATTGACCGTCCCTTTGGACACCCTAGTTTCATCTAACATGGGAGTTTCCACCTTCTGAATGGCTGCTGAGTGGGGTGTCTCCATATCTCAGATGGACACTTGGGACCTTTATCCATCCAAAAGCTCAGATTGACTCCGAAAGTAAGTCCACTCCTGCCTGTTTGTTCTTTTAGAAAATCTTGTGTTGGTGGCACTTTTTTCTCTGCACAGATGTCAAAGCTGCGGAGCTCACTTTCACTGATAACGAGGATTGTCCATCGTCACTTTGAATAATTCAGGGGAGTGGTAAAAATGTGGCCATTCCCAAAAAGGTAAAAAAGTAGCCAATCCCCAAAAAGCTTTGGAAAATCAAATAGGTCTTGCCCTAAAATTGCAAGTCTCAATTCTTGGCTTTAGCAACACTTGTTTGTAAAGCAATGTTTAAAAAGATGAAAGAAAAACATTTCAAAGTACTGAAAATACACACACATATATCTTTATGAGATCTCAAAAATTGAATTCAGTGTTTTCTTTAATTATTTAGGACAAGGTTTATTTTTCAAATTTCATGCAGGAGACATTTGCCAGAATTTTAAAAAGCCTTCTACACATGATCCAGCTTCAATATAGCCTGCTACACATGATCCAGCTTTAACATAAGACAGAGGACTGGTTGCAGGTATTAAAAGAACATAACAGCTGTCTAAGAAAGTGTGAGAATGTAAAATAAAATGCTTGTCATTTATTTTGACTAGGAAAAGGAACAAATGCTACAGCTAATTGGCGCTCTGCTGCTCCCGATCAGCCACCTTTTCCGGGGGGGGGTGGGGTACCAACGCCATCGAAAGCCTGGGGGAAACACATTACAGAAGTGAAAGGACTCACCATTGGAGACACAGGGAAGAACCGCTCCACCATGGAACCAGAACTGCAAGTATTTCAGATGGTCTTCAATGTTATGCTCCACCACGAACACCAACGCCGGCGAAGACGACGACGGTGAGTACAGCCGCCTAGCACACAAGGGAGAGGAGGAGGAAAACAAGAGTAAACACAGACACGCACCACACACACCCCATACACACACACCATACACACAACCAGGTGCACAAGAAAACAACGTATCCCCATAAATCGTCTGAATAATGCAAGGACAACAGGAATTGACTAAAGTGATAGTAATAAGATCAACACAAAATTAATATTACAATTTGCCAATGCAACACATATGTACAAATGTACAAAAAAGGGACACTGTCCAGTCCTCAGTTCACAGGGGCCACATGGCCACAGGGCAAAGTCCAAGGCCCCACTTGTTACCTGCACCAATGCGGAGAGAACACTGCAGGGGCATCAGCTGGCAAATAGGCAGGCACCTCAGCCCCCCTCAGGGGGAGGGGGGGCACCTCAGCCGGATGCGGAAACAAGACCACTGGTTCTAGAGGGGGCAACATGCCCTGTGCTTGGTCCTGGGGAGTGCAATGCCACAGTCTCTGGAGTGGGTGACTTGCCCACTGGCTCTGGAGGGGGCAACATGCCCTGTGCTTGGTTCTGGGGAGTGCAAGGCCACAGTCTCTTGAGTGGGTGTCTCCCACACTGGTTCTGGAGGGGGCAAGAAGCCCTGCGCTTGGTCCTGGGGAGTGCAAGGCCACAGTCTCTCAAGTGGGTGTCTCCCACATTGGTTCTGGAGGGGGCAACAAGCCCTGTGCTTGGTCCTGGGGAGTGCAAGGCCACAGTCTCTCAAGTGGGTGACTTGCCCACTGGGTCTGGAGGGGGCAACATGCCCTGTGCTTGGTCCTAGGGAGTGCAAGGCCACTGTCTCTCTAGTGGGTGTCTACCAGACTGGTTCTGGAGGGGTAACATGCCCTGTGCTTGGTCCTGGGGAGTGCAAGGCCACAGTCTCTCAAGTGGGTGAATACCCCACTGGGTCTGGAGGGGACAGGCCGCACAGCAGCCCATGGAGGCTGGATCACATGGCGTCCGCCGGCGGTGATGGCTGCACTGTGGGGGGGGTGGTAGTGGGAGGCTCCTGCTCAGCCCCTGCACCCTGGGATGGCTGCACTGTGGTGTGGGTGGTAGTGTGAGGCTACTGCTCAGCCCCTGCTCTCACCGATGGCTGCACAACCATGGCTGGCGGTGGGAGCTCTGTAACAGATGCAGGTGCAGGTTCCTTCCCCTTCTTGCTTGCTAGTGCAGGCTCCTTCCCATTCTTGCTGGCTGGTGCAGGCTCTTTTCCCTTTTTGATGGCTGATGCAGGCTCCTTCCCCTTCAGTATTTGTGGCCTGGAATCCTTTCCATCACAAGTAGGTGCTGATGTAACTGGGCCCATGGACTGTTTGGCTGAAGTGCTTAGCTGGGTTTTTGATTCCCTACCCATACGTGCAGGATAGGGGGGAGGGGTAGGGAAGAGGTCAATGGTGGAAAGGAAAAGCTTTTTAGGAACATTGGGGCGGGAAGAGGGGGAAGTAATGGGAATGGATGATGAAGGAGTGGTTGTTGGACGTGTTTGTCTGCTGGATTTGGATGCAGGTGCATGGGTTGTATGCTGCTGTGAGGTGGATGGCTGTTGGGTGTCTGAGTGCTTGCGTTTGTGTACCTTAGGAGCGGGGAGACAGACACAGTGGGAGAGGACGCAGGGGACGTGTGCATGGATGTTGTGGAGGTGTCTGCCAGTGAGGTGTGTGTTCTGCTTGGTGTGGTGATGATGCAGGTAGTGGATGATGATGTAGTGCATGCAGGTGTGAGTGTGGAAGTAACTGGGTGGGAGGTGCAGGAGGAGGTGGAGGGGGAGACAGTGGAGACATTGGATTTGGTTGTGTCTGCAACTGGATGGTGTTTGTGTGAGTGCCTGTGGGATGAAGTGTGGTGTTTGTGTTTGCCTGTGACACTCTTGGGTGTTGTCCTGTGCGCATGCTCTTCTGGTTGTGTGCTTGGGATGGGTTGAGGTTGAGAAGAATGGGACTGGAAAGTGGAAGTTGGAGGGGGAACGGTAGAAACAGGGACAATGGCTGCTATCAGAGAGGAGGCCAGAGCCTGAATCAATCTCTGTTGGGCCGCCAATCCAGTGTGAATGCCCTCCAGGAATGCTTTAGATCATTTCATCTGGGCTGCCAGCCCCTGGATGGCATTCACAATGGTTGATTGCCCTACAGAGATGGATCTCAGGAGGTCAATAGCCTCCTCACTCAGGGCAGCAGGGCTCACTGTGGCAGGGCCTGAGGTGCATGGGGCGAAGGAGATGCCCACCCTCCTGGGTGAGCGGGCAGAGGCAACTCGCTGAGGGGCTGCTGGGAAGGTGGTGCTGGTACGGGGTGGCGGCTATACCTGTAGCTGGGGTGGTCACTGAGGTGTCTGCCACCACCATGGAGCTCCCATTCGAGGAGGTATCAGAGTCTGTATTGTCCCCTCCTGTCTCTGCCGTGGTGCTCCCCTCGCCCTTCATCCCACTAGTGCCCTCAGCGTCAGTGGACTCTGCCTCCAGGGTCCTGTGGGATGCAACTCCCTCCGTCGCCGGTGCCTCTGCTCCCCGCCAGATGATGCTAATACACATAAGGACAGGATGACAAAACAAGAAAAGGGGGGGAGAGAGACAAAGGATACACTGGGTCAATGACTCCACCAACACCACCATTGGCGTACACAGCACCCTCACACACGGGGTACAGGCCTACGGACTATGCATTGCACTACCAGTGATATTGCTAGCTACCAAGGCATGAAGAGGAGCACACACCGCCAACTGCAGCACACCTGGGACCCACGCAGCCCTGGCCAGTAGTGGATGCTAACAAGCTAGGTAGGCAGTATTTCCCCTTCAGACCCCTAGCCACCAGAGGACCTATGCTGCAATGTCTGGCCTGGCCTAGGGGCAATCACTGACACACACCCACCACCCGGATACCACCCCACCAGGTGTAAGTTGTAATGATAGCCACTGTACTCACCCCCTTGTGGCTACTGTGTTGCCCTCAAGCGCCCATCCAGCTCTGGATAGGCCACCACCAGTATGCGGGCCATCGGGGGGGGTCAGGGTTCAACATGCACCCCTTCCTCGTTTGGAGGCCATCCCCAGCTGGGCCCCCGCGGTCTTTCGTGCCCAGGGTCTCTGGTCCTCCCACTTTTTGCAACAGAGGGTGCTCTGCCTGCCATAGACCTCCAGGGTCCTCACCTCCATGGCGATGCCATGCCATATACCCTTCTTTTGTTGGGCGCTGATCTGCAGAGGCAATACAGACTAGAAAACAACATTAGACAAACAGTCCAGCCTGTTACACAAATGGTCCACCATACCTATTTACAGCAGTCTAGGCACACACATAGCCCAGCACTCATTGTGTACCCGGCCAGGAGGACATCCCTCCCCACTTACACAATGCCTTCACACACACCTCCATACATGCCTGCGAGATGCATCATGCCCACAGTGTACTAACCTGTTGGTCTGGAGGCCCATACAGCAGTCCGTACAGGGGTAGGACCCCATCCACCAGTCTCTCCAGCTCCTCCGAAGTAAAGCCTGGGGCCCTTTCCCCGATCACATGGGCCATGGTAGGTTCCAGACACAGGTCCCATCAGCACATGCAGTGTAGGTCCTCTCCTATGGAATGTCAGGAAACAAGTGAGGAATGTGATAGAAAATGGCAGTGACATCCGCGGCTGTGCATACCGTCAACGCCGGTGTAGACCACCATTGGCCACTGTACCCCATAGGGCCCAATAATAACCAATGAGGAATTGCACGGCAGTTCCCAACCGCCTCCAGCCACGGTGCACAACGTCAGCGGCATTACCTCACTTCCACCTGTCCTTCCCCATAGGATAGGCAGACGCCATTTCAGGGGGGGAACAGACCTATGGGATAATGCTGCGTCACAGTAGAAATAGGCACACACTGTACAGATCACACTGACCCATTTCATGTATACAGATTGCAAACTACTGTTGTGGCTTCATTGTTCAGTTTGTGATAGGCTCCTCACTCTTGTGTCCCTTCGATTCCTATCACTGCGGATGAATAGGAGATGGAGACATACCCCTGTGTACAGACCCCTGGTGGACTTGGCTACACTGGAGGACAGGCACATAATACTCACCTATAGACTGGACAGGGCCACAATCACAATGCTGTGTGCCCAATTGGAGCCTGGCCTGATATCTGCTATCGGTCACCCCGCTGGGATCCCCACTCTTGTGCAAGTTCTTTCAGTGCTCCATTTCCTGGCAACTGGTTCTTTCCAAGTGACAGTGAGCTTGGCAGCAGGAATGTCACAGCCAATGTTCTCAACAGTGCAGACAAGAGTATTGTCTGCCCTGATATAACACATGTGCAGCTACATTGCATTCCCCCAGGTTGAAGATTTGGCCACTTTGAAGGCCGAGTTTTATGCAATGGAACATATCCCCAATGTAATTGGGGCGATTGAAGAAACACATATTGCATTTGTACCCCCCCACCAGAATGAACAGGTGTTCAGGAATCGTAGGGGTTTCCACTCCATGAATGTGCAGATGGTGTGCTTGGGGGACCAGTACATCTCCCACGTCAATGCTAAGTATCCTGGGTCGGTGCATGATGCCTTTGTCCTGAGGAATAGCAGCATCCCAAATGTGATGGCCCAACTACAGAGGCACAGGGTGTGGCTAATAGGTGAGTCCTGGTTCCCAACCAGTATATGTTGGTGTATGGGTATGGTGTTGGCCATATAGGATAGTGTGTGGCTAAATGTTGTCCCTCAATATTTGCAGGTGACTCTGGTTACCCAAACCTATCACGGCTCCTGACCCCTGTGAGGAATGCCAGGACAAGGGCTGAAGACCGTTATCATGAGGCACATGGGCGAACCAGAAGGATAATTGAGAGAACCTTTGGCCTCCTGAAGGCTTTTATCTAACAGGTGGATCCCTGTGCTACTCACCCATGAAGGTCTGCCAGATAGTAGTGGCATGCTGCATGTTGCACAACCTGGCCCTCAGACACCATGTCCCTTTTCTGCAGGAGGAGGAGATTCTGTGGCAGCAGTTGACCCTGTGGACAGTGAGGATGAGGATGAGTAGGCAGCAGATGAGGATGAGGACAACAGAACAACTGTAATCCGTCAGTACTTCCAATGACACACAGGTGAGACAGTGTAACTTTACATTTCAATGACTTTGGTTGTATTCTGTGTGGCATTGGCATGCTGGTATTTCCCTATCCTATGCCCACTTACTGTTCCCTCTGGATATTCACTTTGCAGATGTTGGTGATATGACACATACTCCTGGTGTGATCACAACAGCCAGCTACAGGTCATTAACTCTATGCTCATTCTGTGATAGAAAATGGCGGTCACATCCGCGGCTGTGCATACCGTCAACGCCGGTGTAGATCACCATTGGCCACTGGACCCCATAGGGCCCAATAATAACCAATGAGGAATTGCACGGCGGTTCCCGACCGCCTCCAGCCACGGTTTACAACGTCAGCGGCATTACCTTACTTCCACCTGTCCCTCCCCATAGGACAGGCGGACGCCATTTCAGGGGTGTAACAGGCCTATGGAATAATGCTGCATCACAGGAGAAATAGGCGCACACTGTACAGATCACACTGACCCGTTTCATGTATACAGATTGCAAACTACTGTTGTGGCTTCATTGTTCAGTTTGTAACAGGCTCCTCACTCTTGTGTCCCTTCGATTCCTATCACTGCGGATGAATAGGAGATGGAGACATACCCCTGTGTACAGACCCCTGGTGAGACAGTGTAACTTTACATTTCAATGACTTTGGTTGCATTCTGTGTGGCATTGACATGCTGGTATTTCCCTATCCTATGCCCACTTACTGTTCCCTCTGGCTATTCACTTTGCAGATGTTAGTGATATGACACATACTCCTGGTGTGATCACAACAGCCAGCAACAGGTCATGAACTCTATGCTCATTCTATGTACAGTTCATTTGCACTGGTTGTACCTGTTTCAATGAATACATATTTGAAATTCATGACATACTCAAAATCGATTTTTATCAAAGGGTGTTTATTGAAGTGCTAACATATAGGGGTAAAGTGCAATGGGATGGGGTGATGATGGAGGAAAGTCCAGGGTTTTGTTCCAGTCTGTTTGCAGCACAGGTGCATTGTCCAAGGGGACATAGGAAGGGGAACAATGGCAGTTCAAGGTGAACATGGTGACTGTATGAGAAACAAGGTGGACAATCAGGAGAGTCTAATTTCCTGGCGGGGGTCTTGGCAAGTGTCTCTGGCTTCTGTCTGGATTGCAGGGAACGTTTGCGGGGTGGTTCACTTCATGCAGGGGGAGGGGTGCTGGTGGCATGTGAGTCATGTGGCGGGCCTCCTGTCCACTAGCAGTAGCGGAAGTGGAAGGCTGTTCAGATGACTGGTTAGTGGCAGAGGCCCACTGGTGTGAGACTGCCTCCCTCATAATGTTGGTCATGTCTGCGAGCACCGCTTCTATGGAGATCAGGGTGTTGTTGATGGCCTGCAATTCCTCCCTGATCCCCTGGTACTGTCCCTCCTGCAGCCGCCTGTTCTCCTGCACGTTGTCCAGGATCTGGCCCACTGTGTCCTGGGAATGTTGGTAGGCTCCCAGGATCTCAGAGAGTGCCTCCTGGAGAGTCGGTTCCCTATGCCTGTCCTCCCCCTGGCACACAGCAATCCTCCCAGTGTTCCTGGTGGCCTCTTTCTCTGTCCCCTGAACCGTGTGCCCACTGCCCTGATCCCAGGTCCCTGATTGTCTTGGGTGCGAAGTGTACCCTGGGGTCCCTGTACAGGAGGGTACACTGCTGATTGACGTGTCCTGAGAACAGAGGTTTGGGGATGCTGGGTGGGTGCTGTGGTGTTGTTTCCTGATGGGTAAGGCTCTGTGGTGGTCTGTGATTGGGCTTGGGTAACCGGCTTTCCAGTGGTCCCTGATGGGCCAGGTAGATCATCCAGATCCTGAAGACCAGAGTTACTGTCATCACTGTGGGCCTCTTCTGTTGGGGTACTGGATAGTGCTGGCACCTCCTCTCTGGTGACATTGGCTGGGGTACCTGTGGGGATGTAAATGATGTGTTATGGTTAATGTGTATGACATATTTTACATCCTTGGCTTCTGCTCTATGGTTGGTGTTGCGCTGCCAGCTTTTACTTGTGTATGTTGGTGTATGGCGGGATTGTTAGTTCTCTCTACTATGCAGGCTTTAGTGAAGAGTGTCCATGCAGGGCTGTGAGGAGTGTCCATGCATTGGTACACCATGCAGGGCTTGGCATTGGGATTGACGAGATGTGATGGTATAGTGTGTGGGATGGAGTGGAGTGATGGGAGTGATGGTATGTGATGGCATGCAGGTATGGGGGTGATAATTGTTAAAAGTTGATTTACCAGTGTCCAGTCCTCCTCCGACTCCAGCCAGACCATCAGGATACAGTATTGCCAAGACTTACGCCTCCCATGCTGTGAGTTGTGGGGGAGGAGGTGAGGGTCCACCGCCAGTCCTCTGGATAGCGAGCTGGTGTCTTGCTGCTATGGAACGTACCTTCCCCTGTAGGTTGTTCCACCTCTTCCTGATGTCGTCCCTTGTTCTTGGGTGCTGTCCCACGGTTTTGACCCTGGGCACGATTCTCCGCCATAGCTCCACATTCCTGGCTATTGATATTTGCTGCACCTGTGCTCCAAATAGCTGTGACTCTACCCTGACAATTTCCTCCACCATGACCCTTAACTCCTCCTCTGTGAAACGGAGGTGTCTTTGTGGTGCCAGGGGTGTGATGTGAGGTGTGTTGGTGAGAGTGTGTTTGGTAATGTTTTGGGGTGTGTGATGTGTAGTGTATGAGTGGTGTATGGGTGTGAGTGGTGTGTGGCTCTCGTTGCCTATGTGGTCTTGGTGTCAGTCTTGTGCCAATGAATTGTAATCGTAAAGGGTTGTGGGTAATGTGGGTGTGTGTTTTATAGTGGTGTGGGTGTGGTGTGTGTATGGGTGTCAGGTGTGTGTTGTTTGAATTGTCCAATGTGGTGTTGTTTTGTCTGTGGGTGTCCATTGTGAGCGCAGCAGTATGTCCCGCCAATGGTTTACCACTGTTGAATGTCCGCTGTGGTGATTTGTGGGTCATAAATGTGATGTGGTGGGCGTTGTTCTGTTGGCGTAACGGTGTGGGTTTTGATACCGCCACTTTAACACTGACCTTTTGGCTGGCGGATTTGTGTATGTGGCTGAATTCTGTCGGCTTGGTGTATGTGTGTGTCTTAATATGGTGAATGGATATCCGCTGCGGTAAGTCGGCGGGCGTCAGTGTGGAGACAAGAGGGATTTACCGCTGATGTCATAATGAGGGCCAGTGTGTTTAAGGTTTAGAAGCACGATACATGTTCTCATGCTGGAAACTGGGCACCAACAGCACCACGCATTTTGCATATGTGTGGCCGTTTTGTTTTCTTCTATTCTGTGCATGGTGCTGGGCCCTGTTTTGAATCGACTGTTAATTTTTTCAATGCTCCATCTACCTGGTACATCATTTTCCTTTATTGTATGTGCATCTTTGTGTTTCTGTATTTTATGTTTTTGTCACTTTTTTGTGTTTTTCATGACTTTTTGTACTTTTTTGGTTTATACATTACTTCTTTAGTTTTTCCTTTCATCCTTCTCCTATTTCTTCCCTTTTTTTACCACCCAGTGCCATGGCATTGCAAGGCAAAAGAGGGAGTGGCAGCGCTAGTGCGGCTGCCAGCCGCACGCCTTACAGTTGTCGGTGCCACCAAGGGGTGCAGCCCTTCCCATTTTGTTTTAGTCAGAAGAGGCAGCACTGGTATTTTTGTGCAGCGCCACCTCCCATCCATACTGGTAGCAGGTGACAGACCTGAGAGTGGCTACGCCCTACGGGAACAACGACTGCTGTGGGGAAGGGGGTACCGATGTAAGTGTCAGCACACAGGGGCCAGCATACCCAGCAACAGTTAACACACCACTGGGCAGACATACTGGACCACGAGCATGACCTGCTGGTCACAGAGATGTCAGGGCTTGGTTAGTAATTATTTATTTGTTGTGTTCTACAATGCTAATTGTTTTTTCAAAGAGCATGCTGCTCACACTCAGAGATAAGTTAAGTTTACATTACAATTAATATTATGTGAACCAGTTTGAGCTAGCCAGGTCCTCGCCACTAACTTATCCTACTCGTCAGCGCTCGCTTGGCCTGATTATTAAAGAAGACATGTAGACTGTTGTACCATGTCACTAAGAGAGTGGTAGTAGTAGTAAGTAGTATTAGTGAGTTATCTTTCTCTGTGCCTTTCTTTATGTAGCTCATACAGTCCCAATTGCAATCTTACAGTGATGTGTAGTATGCATCTATGCATTGAAAAGGGAGACTGAGTTGGCCCTCAAAGGTGGTTGAGAAGCAAAGCTCATTTGTTGCAATGTATCAGCAGTTCCAAATGTAGTTTAGGTTCAGGAAATTTGGAATAGGGCTTATGCTTTAGAAGTTAAGGGTAAATCAACTTGTCTAGTACTGAATTTGATGTGATTAAGAAAAGTACAGTGTTACTACATTTGCCTCTGCCTGTCAAAATATTTTTGGGGAGCTTAATTGTACCACTCATGTATTTTTTTTAATCTTCTTTATTTCTTACCTATGCACCCAAGGGCAAGAAGAGGTCTTTGGAGGCAGGTCAGGGAGACATGGGGTTCCACCACCACTGTAGCAGCTGGCGGATTTGCTGGCTCCAGTAAGTCCTCCTGTTATATTATTACTATTTGTTTAACTTTTAACTCCCCCCATTTAGAATAATCTTAAAATAATCTTTCCTTTTTTACTGTGCCTGTCTCCTTTTTTTCTACTCATTTTTGTTCTACCTAAGGTTTGTTACATTCTTGCTATCCCTGCATTATCCTACTTTTTCTATATTTAATGTTTCCGCAGCTGACTTTGTACTGTCTGTACTAGTCCGTAGCTTTCTTCTTCTTGTCAGTAAGTTTTCCCTCTCCAGTTATATATCTTGTGGACAGGTTTTGTAGGACTAAAATAACAGAATTTAGGACAGATACTCTACTGTGAAGAATGCATGCCCAAGTAAGCTTTTCTGCTCATGCTCAAACAGTAAAGTGAGAGAGTGGCTATGGTCATTGTGGACCCCCCCCAATGTTGTGTCATATGTCGATGACACTGCAGCATGGATGCAAAGTAGTATGAGAAAGGTCCCAATTCATTTGCCAACAAAGACCTCACCATATGATGTAGATTGACAAATTATTCCACCCCTTCATTGCACTTCTGTGATTTAGCTCTGACCCTTCATTACGAAACATTTAAGGTTGGCTTGACTTGATTCCCTGGCTTTTCTAACATAGTTAACTAATACAATTTCAAAGGTGAATGATAGAAAAAGATAGAACCCTAGTGATCTATTGTGGCTGCACATTGTTGAATTTATTGTTAAAATATAGCAAGGGGAGGTGTATCTGGCATCTAAAATGTGTAATGTTTTTTCCAGCTGCTCTGACAATCAGGGCCAGTAGCAGCACCAGTGCACCAGACATGGCAGCGGTTGGATGGGGAGAACTGTCGGAAGCAGGGACGGATGTTGATAAGTCATATTGCTTGCTTATTGACAATTACTAGTACTCCGACAGCAAGGGCATTGCTTGAGAACCCCCTGCTTTAGCAGCTACAGCAGTGGTTGAGTTCTTAATGGCCTCTTCCTTCTGCAACACAGCAGACAAAAGCTCATAATGAATGCCACAACTGATGGGTTGATGGGTAAGGCAAAGAAGATTGGACTGTTTAAAGAAAGAATGGTTGAAATGGTATATCAGTGAAAGGATGTGTGGGTGGGTGAAAGGATGAGGAGGTGGGTGATAGGAGATGCATGGGTGGGTGAAAGGATGCCTTGATGGGTGAATGGGTAATGATGTGTGGGTAAATGGATGGATGGGTGAAAGGTGGCTGAAAGGGTGGATAGGTTCATGTATGGATTGATGAGTGGATACATGGATCGATGGATTGGAATGTTTAAAGACTGGATGAGAGAATGTAAAGCTTAAAAGGTGGGAATCAAAGGGTAAATAGAACAACGAAAGGATGAATGGATAATTGCTTGGATGGAGACATAAGGGAGCTCTTGTCACGAAGGGCCTGTTCACCAACTTTGCTTGACAGTACAATAGTGCATCTGCAGTATTTACAAAGTTTTCAATGCATTGAAAACTGAAAACAAGGTGTGTTTCCCTTCCCTCCCAGTGTCCACTCAATCAACTCCTAGTACTTCAGTCCTTTATTCTTTCCTAAGGTCTGTTTCAGCCAACCCAAAAAAATGAAAAAACACTTTTTGGGATATGCAACATTTTTCTGGACAAGTGATTAATATAGTTAATGGCTTTCATAAAGGGTTCATGCCTGTTGAAAATTTTCACTTTCGACATTCGTCAACCACAGTGAGGCATGTGTGGGTTAAAAAATGGCTCTGTGACTCATAATCAGCCACATCATATTCCAGTGGCCCTAGGGGATCAGCAATATGCTGCTATTGTGTTACTCTAATTTTAAACAAGCGTTTCCAAAGAGCACTGTTTACAATTGCATTTTTTTTCTTGATATAGCTACTCCTGGTGAGCCACCTATACAACAGGAGATAGCAGCGCAGCTGCAGTGGCAGAGGCTGGAGGCCATCCGTTCAGAGAACCAGCAGCTGGTGGGTATGCAGGAGGAGGAGGAGGATGATGAGACAGGTGTCTTACTTGTCCGCCCCAGCTCCTCCAGCCAGCCACCAGTGCCTCCAGTCTCCCAACGGTAACAATACAGGCAGCGCTGCCACCAGCTGACAGTTGCCCATCCATGTCAGACCACTTCTGCCCCCATCCCACTTAGACCGCATCTTCCAGCACCACGTCGTGCAGCATCTGGAGCGCCTGAACCGCAGGGTGGCACACCTTGAAGGACTCTTTGGAGATCTCCAGAACTGCATGGAGAACACCCTCTTTTAGTTCTTTTTACTTTTTTTTAGTGGGTGGCATATTTGTTGTAAGTAAAGACAGAGTGGGAAAGAGAGTCAGGACTGAAGTTTGGACTAGCTTAGACTTCGGACACAACTTTTCTTTGGATTTTGGATGCATACAGGGTGATTTGTTTGGGGAGAGAGCTGGGCCTGTTGTGGGTGGAAAGGGCAGGTTTTATAATTGTTAAAATATAAAAGGAGAATCATTTATTTTACTTTCTTAATGCCTCAAATTTTGATTTTGGGGTTTTACTTTTCCCTTCTGTCTTTTAGTATAGCCTGGTTTTTAAAAATCTGCTTAAAAAATTGCATGCAAGTTAGTTATACCCAATGACATACTACCATCTGTAACTAAATTTGCCTCTAAAGGGGATTTGCCATTGCCTATATTGCCTAAAATAACCTAGATACACATAAACAACATCTCGTGAGTAGAAGCTAGTTACTAACTAAACTATTTAACTTCACTCCATAGTAGTCTGAAGAGTTGAAGTGAGGACTTCTACCTCTCTCAGTTTTCTAACTGAAGGGTTTCCCAAGGTGTGATCTTGGTGGTGGTAGTAGTAGCAGCAGGCTAGCACATTAACAGGGAAGACATAATAAGTGAGGTTCCACGCCACCTAGGTGAACTTCAATTGTAGGATTAATCAAATGATTATCTAACACAGGCAACTAGATTTAAATAAAACTCAGAGTTAGTGGGTTATCTTATTTATATCATAACTTTAGAAAGACTTAGACCGGACTACCACCATGACCCAACAAAGAAGACCTGATATGATAACAAAAACTAGCAAAAAAACATCTTGTGAGTGATGGGGAGTTACCATTTAATTAAACCTAAACTTACAAAAACCTCAATTTAGGTGAATTGGGCTCAGAGTCAGGAGTGGAGTGGAGGGGAGTGGAGTAGGTTAAGCGTTTACGCAACACAACCAAAAGCCAAAATGATTATGTTGATGAATGACGTGTGAGTGGGTGGGTAAATGGGGCCAGTGAGGGCTACTGCTCAGGTAATAAAACATCCTGCAGAGTTGGTGTCGCTTTCATCATATCAGCCCCACCAAGTGTGATTCACTTATGGTGCATAATTAAGTCATATCTCAATAAGTAACACAACCCCGGGGAAGAGGGCTAGGGGGTTTGATGAAAGAATGGGAAAGGGGATTTAAGAAAAGGTGTGACAAAGACTAACACTAAATGACAATATTCATTAGGGCACTCACTGAGCAGCACACCATCTTCACACTATTGTGGAAGGAAATGAAGGAATGAGTATGACACAGTTCAATAAAATGCATTACAAACGGTCCTTTTTACCTCATTAACCCACAATAGCATGTATCTGAATGTGCTGTCATCTAGGTTTGAAAAATTTAAATGATGGAGGAGTGAAGCGAACCCACCCAGTTCTAAAAATTATGATTGTTAAAATAAAATTGAACTCTATTGTCAAAGAGGGTGGTGCATCTACATTTTTCTCAGAATGTCTGGCAGCTCTTGTGTGCCTGGCTGAACCTGTCCGGTAGGTAAGCAGGAGTGCTGAGCTTTCACCTTTCATTCTTGCAGGCGAGGAGAAGGCCTGGGCCCTCACCAAAACAGAAACTGTATTGTAGAGTCAAGGAGAAGGACAGAAGGAAGTTAAGCTTCGTGAGGAGTGTACCAAGAAGACTCAGAGGCAGAGCAAGAACATAAAAGGAGTTTTTCACGTTTGAGCCATCATTGCAGCGCACATACTCAACACATCTCTCTTCAGTCAACAGAGCTGAGTTCTAGGCCTCAGAGTCATCATCATCATCATGGTTTCCCTTCATAGTCGATAACTTATAACTTCCTTCTTCTGATTGTTGAGGTAGTCCAACTCTGAGTCCTTCCATCCTCATCCTGAGTCTGAGTAACTCAGCACCAGTCCCGGCCCGTGCAAGATAGACTTGTAGTGCAGTAAAAAAACTGAATTGGAGTATTTTGTTGTGAAGTAGTCTAGATTTGTGTTTGGTGATTTAAGTGAATGGTCGGGTCTCTGAAACCCCAAAAGAAGGAGTGGAACCTGTAGGTAAATTTCACTAAGTTTGAAAGGGCCAATCACCTTCAGGAAAATTGATCACACATCAGGCATCAAACATTACAAACCATCAAAACAAAGTTCACTAATTAATTGAAGACCCTCCCTCATGTCTGCCAACACGTAAATCATTAATCATCACTCACACCACTCAATAATATATCATCACTTTGGAGCAATACTTAGTAGTTACCACCTCCAATCCAAGCACAGTGGTAGATACACAATTTGATCTCCTATTTGATACAAGCAGCACACTGGAATTTGGCATTTGCAGTCTTGTAAAGCAATGATCTTCTGCTGCAGCCTTCTAAGTGATGCAAAAAAGGATAGGCATGAAAAGGAGGCAGACATTGTCTCCAATGTCCTGAAGGGAATGGGAAGGCTTCTTCACTGCACACTGGTCCCCCTCCAATCCGGCCATACATGTGACTAATAGTGGGGCAACATAAATCAAACACAAACATAATGTTCCACTAGCTATATCTTTTTTGTTGGCTAAGATAGTTCAACTATGTTAGACCTGCCATCCTTGGCGTGGTTTCCCTTAATTTTTTGCCCTCTGACATCCTGTTTTTCAGATTCATTTTTGCTGGCTTTTAGGATTCTGTGCATGGTACCACTGCTGACCAGTGCTAAAGTGCATGTGCTCTGTACATGGTGACATTGGCTTATCCACAATTGGCATTTTTAATTTACTTGCAAGTCCCTTGTAAAGTGCACTGGGTGTGTCCAGGGCCTGTTAATTACTAGAGGACCTGCAACACTGATTGTGCCACCCACTGCAGTAGCCTTCAAATATGTCTCAGGCCGTCCACTGCAGAGCCTGTGTGTGCAATTTTAAACTGCCAAGTCAGCCTGGCACTTGCCAGGCCCAAACCTCCCTCTTTATTACATATAGGTCACCCCTAAGGTAGGCCCGGTTTAGCGCCAAGGGCAGGGTGCTGTTTATTTAAAGATTTGGATGTGTACATTTCAGCTTATCATGTCCGAGTAGTGTAAAACTCTTGAATTTGTTTTCACTGAAACAAAACCTACCTGTCCCCTAGATTGACAGTGGGGTTGCCTTAAAAACACCTTTTAAATGGGAGAAGATAGAAATATGGAGTTTGGTGTTTCTGGACATCACTTTAAAATCACAACTCATGCTGACGTCAGATTTTAAACTATAAGTCTGAAAGTGGCACTTTTAGAAAGTTTATATTTTCTTACTTTAACCATTCTGTGCCTTAACCTGTCTCTCAATACATGTCTGAACTAGGTGACAGCTGCACTTTGTGAATTCTCTCTAGACAGCAACATACACAGGACACTCAGCTGCATTTGCATTCATCTGCATACTGATGGGTCTTCCTGACAGAGGAAAGTGGAGGGATTCATACTTACACTTCAGGGTGGTTTCCTTTCTCTACATAAAGGACTGATTACCTCCTACAGATAGCCTGGCAGACAGGGCTAACATCAAAAGGACTCTTGTACATTTCAGAGAACTCATTTGAGGTCTCCCCTGTATCAACTGCCTTTTTGGGTATGATACTCTAAACACCACGAAACTAGTTCACTTTGGAGTCCTGAGGAGACTGCCAAGGAGAGGAGCTGTGCTGTCTGGAAGGACTACACTTTGCCACTTGCTCTGCTCTGTTGGCTTAATGCATGCTGATTGCTGTGCTGCCAGGAGGAACTGCCACTTTGCACTTTGCTTTCATCTGTTGGTCTGCTGCCTGCTACCTCTGCAGTGAGGGAGGACTGAACCTGCTCTCTACATCCTCTGCCTCACCCCAAAGCTCCAAGGTCTTGTTGGCTTGCTCCCTGTTCTCCCCAAGGGCTCAGGGACAACAAAGGCCTCACCAAATTAAGATCTGCATTACGGTGCTGCCCAATTGCTGTGGGCCCAGAGTGTTGCAACTTTCCCAGCAAAACTCTGTGGGTTCTCTACATTACTGCAGGAACTGTTCCATGCTATTGTGAAGTGCTTCTGAAGACTCATGCTCTGGATCCTGTTTCTTGCTAGAAGCACTTGTTGAGGACACGCTCCGATCCGGCCTCCCTGTTGCCCTGGTGACCGAGACCCACTGGGTGTCTCCCTCTCAGGAAGTCGGACAGACCAGACTGCAGCCGCTGCCCCCCAGCCAGTGATGCCCATGCCAGTTTCACTCACGGGAAGCAGATTAGCCACGCTGACAACGCAGGCTCCCAAATCAGAGGTTCACCGACAGTTTCACCCAAGATATTCTGCCTGTTCCCCGGACGCGGACGGGCCCCAAAGGTACAGTGGCTTGCACCAGTCCCACGGCAGAGTGTACATTTGCTGGAGTAGGTTACCTGTGATCAGACACAAGTGATCCCTGTGTTGTGCTTGGCACTCCCTAGAGCAGTTGCATTGGTCTCATGTCACTTGTGCATTCTCCAACAGGAATGTAAACCTTGAAAGAACAGTGCAATGCCTTTCAAAGTTACAAGGATTAGTGGTATTACTAAGAACCCCCATATACTTCAAAGCACTACTTTGATTGACATAAAACGTGAATATCTCATGACTCACTCATTCAATTTTTGCTGTTTTGGTCAGATTTAATATATATATATATATATATACATGTATGTATAAATATATATATATATATGCACATATATATATATATATATATATATATATATATATATATATATATATAGATTTATACACACACACATATGTGTATGGATATATACAATTCCCCGATTTTACCCAATTTCTTACAGGCGATAAACAATTAAAAAGTACTATGGTGGCATACTCAGTCAGAGAAGTAGAGTTTGTCTTCAATCTCATGTGGTTCACCCAGAAGTTGGTCAGCTAGCATACTTGATTCTGACCAATCATCTTCCTCCTCCTGTCCTGTTTCAGGAATGGTGTAATCATGTTGTATGAAATGTTGATTAATTTTAACCGTGGTCAATCTCTTCACATTTTGAGATGAGAGACTGGTCCTTCTCACTGTGACAACTGCACCAGTTGCACTGAACACATGCTCAGCAAACACACTGGCTACAGATCATGCCTGCACTGGTCCCAAGACCTGCCACTTGAAACCAACCAATGCAGAGGTTGGGGTCAATTCTTCTGTTTCTTTTAGTTGTGGTTTTTGCCGGTGTTCTTGTTGCTGGTGTTTGCTGCTGTGAGACAAGACTGCCCTCTCTGAAAATTGAAGGTGTCACCTCAGAACTTCTGCCTGGGATTGGGACTCTACTAATTTCCAGTCGTTCTTCTTCTATGTCTCTGGCTTGCTCAACAATCTACTTCTTGTATTTTGACACATCGCCTTCAGAAAAAGGAATGAAAGTGGCCAGAATATTTTTGTACTTTGGCTCAATTAGTGTGGCACAGAAGTACTCTTTGGACAACATGATATCAGTTTGAACGCCTTGCATTACATGTGAAGTGAAGGATTAGGCTTTCAACCAATGCATGGACATTTGCGTTTTCTTTCACACCTGTGACTGCAAACCTTTCACACACCGTCTTTAGCTGGTTCTGTAGCAGATGCAACAACAGGATAGCTTGGCCTATCATACTGTCCTCCTTGCTAACTTCCCATGTGGAAACCTCAAAAGGGAGTAGGATCTGTGTCAGGCATTTGACCAGGCCCCATCAGTCCGCATCCATGGTCATAGGTTTCCCAATTTCATCCGCTCCTCTTTGAATGACATAGTCATTGATTTGGCTGTACTGTTCAAACAGACTTAGCAACATGTAATAGGTTGAGTTCCAATGTGTTGGCACCTCCTGTATGAGGGCTTTAACTGATACTCCACTAACACACTGAATAATCATCAACTGCTTCCAGGCTTTAAAAGAATGGCTGAAGTGAGTGCAGATATTTCTGCAGGTGATCAGTATGTTGCTGACTATGTCTGTGCCACACAGAGGACCCTGAAACAGCTACCATTTGCCATGGCCTTGACTATATTACTGCCATTGTCCATGGCAATAAAACCAAATCTGAGACCTCTGGGTGGCTTTCATTCACACTTCTTGCTTTTCAATTAATTCAATATGTTTGCAGCTGTATGGGATTTCTCCATGGTGAACCTGGCTTCTGTTGCATGCCACCTAAAGTTCTTAAAACTTTCTTCACTGCCAAGACCTGTACATAGCCGTTGCCTTACCCCAGCAGAAGAAATCCAGTGTGCAGTGATACACATGTAATCAATCGCTAGACAGCTGGTCCACATGTCTGTCATCAGGTGGATAGTGTGAACCGCACTTTTCTGCAATGCTTGTCCAACCAATTGCAGCACATCATGATGGAGCACTGGAACAACAATACTGGCAAGCTACTTCTGAATTGAAACCTTCCATTTCAAGCAGATGGCCACCACAAATTCAAAAAATGTTACTCCTTCCACAAATGAAAAAGGAAAGAGGTCCAGCGCTAACATTTTTGTGAGCTTTCCATTGTTCAAGCATGCCATTGGTTGATTGCGGTCATAGGGCCCTTCCTGGCCAAACAATCCTGAAATAGTAGCCTGGATTTTCTTCTTTTCTGGGGCAACTGACTAAGGAGATGTCTGAGAAGAAGGAGGTGGTAGACTCAATGTGCATCTTGGGGCAGTCACTGTATGCTGTGGTGTCTCCATCTAACTCTGAGTCTTGGGCCATTTTAAGGTTGCTGAGCTGGGTGATACTGGTGAACTGCTGGGGACAGGTCTGCTTTGTGTAAAGATGCCACCCTCTTCTTCCTCATGACTCCCCACCATGATTGGACCTGTTGTTTCCCAGCTCTCTTCACCTTCACCAACACCACATTCAGCATTTTTTAAAGGAGCTCCTCCCATAGGATTGCATAACGTTTTTTCATATTTGGCTCCAGTACCATAATGTGAACCAGTCTTACCTCGACAAACACTTGTGTGGCAAATGGAGCATACTGCAATTTTCCCCTCCAGCTTAAAAAATCCCAAACTGCGGAGGAGTATTTTCTTAGTGTGCCAGCACCAATGTCAGAAGGAGAACTGGAGGTAGATGGGTGCTTTGTTGCTTGCCTCTTTGCAGTGCATGCTTCTACTGAGGTAGGGGTTGGTGCAGGTCTCAGTTGGAGCTTAACAAATATGGGAGCTAGTGATGTTACCTGTGCCACATCCCTCAGAAGAAGCTGAATAGGAGGGGTAATGTTGGACTACTCTTGCCAGCTTCCTGACTGGCTTGTCGTCATCCTCCTCATCATCCCCTTCCCTAATTCTAGGCTTTCAAGAACTTTTCTTTTCCCTTGCCTCTCCTGGCATTTTGCGTACTCTGTCATATCAATCCATGTCCAAATCATAATCATCATCATCGTCAGAAGGGGTGCTTGGAGAAGATGGTGGAGTACCACTTCCTTTTTCTTGCTGAAGGTCTGGGAGCCAATGATTCTAAAAGAGGATGTTCTTGCTTGGCAGGAAGCTCAACCTCCTGCCCTGCTCCAACTTCAGGAACACCTACTATTGGTGGCTGCAGCTAGTGTCCACTTTGCTCTATTTCCTGAAATGATTGAGTACTACTTTGAAAAATCAACATCAAGGTCACTGCTCATCAGCATTTCCATGACTGCAGTGGCTACCTTGCTGACAGACATGGGCTTAGGTTGGGTTGGTGCTGTTGATGCCTGAGTACTGCTCCCAGTTTCTTCCCCAAAGGCCGATGTGGCAGGCATATGTCTCCAGAAAAAGGTGGTCAACACACCTGTGGAAGAAAGCTGCTTCTTCTCACTGGCCAATTTCTTGGCAGCACCTTTCTTTGGGGCAATCTAAAAGCTGTCAGTTGGCAGTGGCACGAAGCTGCACAAGTGGAAGAGACTGGAGGACTGGAGTCTCATGTTTTTGTACAGGCCTTCTATTTGGCAGTACTGTGTATGATGCATCTTCTTCTCTTGTGCACCTAAAAGCAAACAAGCAAAAAAAACAGTTAGTGAAATGTGGCATTGTTGCTATTTGAATTTGTACAGACAAAGACAATATATTTTAGTGTGGTTGGTTGTTTAGGTAATAATAACAAAAATGTATCCAACCATTTTAAAGTCAAACCATACCACCATAATATGAAATTGAATTTCCAATCAGGATAACACAACATATAGACATAACTCTTTGCCTTATGTGAATCGATTCTAAAGGAGACACCAAGGGTAGTCAGGGAGGTGCATGGGTAAATGGCAGGTAAGTTGTTCCAGGGGGAAATGGAATAATCATTAAAAAATGAATGGTGCTGGTGTGTGTGCAGTGCATCTATTCTATGGCAGGCAGGGGTCTAGGGGGAAATGGAATAATAATAACTAAGAAAAATGAATGCTGTTGTGTGGGGGTGGATGGATCGATTCAAGGCAAAATGCAAAATAATACATTAAATAAATAAAATAAACAATCAAAATAAAAAAATGAAAATGAATTGCTGATGTTTGTACTACAGGAGCATGAAGAAACCTATGGGAGGCAAGAAGTGACATATGAAAAATGCAAAAAAATGCATGTAATATATTAGAAAACACTCTTCATCATAATCATATACTATATTAATCCTGAAACATATTATTAATCTGATATCACATGCAAGCCTATGCCAAATACATACTCTCTGACTGCACAAAATTGCCTCTGGCCACATGGTCAAACAACAAGAGCAAGCAAGGAGGCATGGAGAACAAAGAACATATTCAAGCCTAGGACAAAATCACACTGGCTGAGTAAACAAAATGGTCTCCAGCCACATGGTCAAACCAACAACAGCAAACAAAGAGGCATGGAGAACAAAGAACCCATGCAAGCCTATAGCAAAAGCACAGAGTACACAAAATAGCTTCCAGAAACCAACAACCACAAGCAAGGAGGCTTGGAGAACAAAGAAAACATGCAGGCTTATGGCAATAGCATGCTCACACACACACACACGGCCCGGACAAAGGAAGCATGGTAGCACTGAAGAAAACTCTGCCATTAATTCAGAAATACCAAACATTACATTTAACTGAGCTATAAAAATAATACAACACACATCCTTCTATGGAATCAAATATTACCCCACATAAACACTTCTTGCAGGAAAAAAATTAAATCCAAACAATAAAAAACATTTTTAATTTAAACAAGCCATCCATGCCCTAAATGATGTTTTAAAAAACATATTCCACAGAAATAGTTCTTTCATGCACTTATCTGATGACTGGTTCTAGACCTACTGGCTGGATGGCTCGTTGGCATACTAGGCCACATAGTAAAATAAATAAATATTACAAATGTAACAAACATGGAGAAAAGGTACTAAACCGTGCAACATTTTTCCTTTAAAAAAGGTGAAAAATAAAATGCAAAAAAACCTAAGCCTCTATTGAAACTCCACAATGAAATTTAAAAATCAAATACAAGTATAAAGAAACACTGGTGCATGCCCTGTCAAACAAAAACACCCTTATACAATAGTTTTTTAACATACTTGTGTGATATCACAAAAACAAAGTCCTTAAATCCAAAAGTATATATTTAGCAGACAAAAAGAGTGATCCTCCCACTGTGAAATCCAAGTGAAAAGTGCCCAGGAGATGGACAAAGCACTGGGAGGAGTCTGCTAGACAGGAAGTCTCTAGGGCACTCCCTTCCTGTTGGAATTTTTTTTTAAATAAAAATGCTTCTTGCACTAAAAGTTTTTTTGAACAGTCCATTAGAGTGTAAAATCCATTTGAAACATCTGTACGAATGGATTTAGGAGCTTCTTGAGTAATGAATCTGCTCAAGGAGCACCCGTGGTTGCTTGTGTGCGGTACTATAATGGCGCCGCTGTGACTGGATGCAACATCTCACGCGTCCTCACAAGAAAATTACATTGTTGGTACATTATGGTGCCAAGAGCAAGTAATGTATAGCATGCTCCAGACAAATCAAAATCTCACCAGGATTCTTTACCACTGACATGTTGAAATACAACTAACAAAATTCCTTTTGCATAATTTGATAAATACCTCCTACAAACTACATACCATCAATAGAAATTTGTTTACCTGGTGTGGCCTCGGAACAAGAATTGCTGTGTCACGATCCTGCTTTTTGTTTGAACGCGGAAGGACATTGACCTGTTGTAAGTATTGTGGGCTTTTAACCACACCCATCTCACACCCATCACTTTCATTCATTCCTGGGCTTTCCTTTCAAAATCACTTAATGTCATTGGCAAATTCTTTACATTTGTCCCGGCTTGAGGCAGCTTTTGTCAAGCCTTGCAGACTGCCCAGGTTACATGAATTATTGCACAATTGCCAATATACTTCAATGTGTGAAAAAAAAAAAATTCTGTCTCTCCCCTTCGTGCTGCATGGCAGCCATGGCACTCACAGCACGAACAGGCACAACAGGGTGAACTCGATCAGGGGTATCTGAGCTCTAGTCACATTGTTCACAGTTACCTAATCAGAGTCATTTCTTGTGGCTCTCCCCTTAAAACGCTTGAAATTGGTAAATGCTTTACGTAAAACAGAAATCCTCAAAGCAAAAGTGGCTCTCCCGGCACAGCGGGAGAGCCAATACTACAATATTCACTGCACTCAGGAAATTCACCCCATAATGCTTTGCAGGGCATTACTTTTACAAAACATTTTTGCTCATTAATCAGCTAGTGCTGGTCCTAGGACAATGAGATCACCACCAAAAAGTTCACAACAACAGGTTATTTCTGTCTGCATCATCTCTGGGTCCCCACGCTAAGTTAGTGGGGACCCCAAAATAATAACCACGCCCACCATTCAGTGTCTTTTAAGCTTTATCGTGGCTAGCACTTTTGTTTTATAGGTGGGTGAAGATTTGTTTTAAAGGTCTTGTTTGTACTATTATTGCAGTAGGCCTGCTAGTTCTAAAAACACCTTATAGAGGCTAAGTATATGGTTATATTGCATTACTTTCTTCTGCTTTTTTTCAGGGGGTTCGGCCCTCTAGGGGTTAACAATATGTTTAAATGGCCATGTTTTGTGCAAATTATATTTTTGTTATGGTGCCATCTAGGGGCTGTTTTGAGCATTCAAGTCTAATGCCAGAAGTTTATATCTGATAAAGGTTTATATGATAATTGTATATGTTTTATTAATCTCTCCTTATTACAATTATGACCATGATTCAGGCCAACTCAACATCCTTATCACACTATGACTGTTTGAACACTTTTGATATATTTGGGTGACCCCTCTAGTTTATTTCTCCTCTGTGGCTGTCTTGTGTCTTTTTGGGGGGAATTGTGTTAGCCAGCCAGCAACTCTGATGTGGGGTGGTGAAAGTGGTATTCTATTGGAATTAGCATGGCAGATTTAAATTAGGATGCTAAATGGTAACATTTTAATTTTTTGCTGCAGATAGAGGAAGTAGGTAAATGGAAGTGCTTTAGTTATACGCAGGGTCATTGGAATTATATTTCAGGAAAATAAGAAATTATGAGGCAGAGTTGACGAATTTCTGTGGCAAGAAAAGTCCAGTTATGAATTTACAGTGCCAATAGCTCTAACCCAAACAAATGCGAGACCCATTGCATTGCAAATGCGTGTTTTTGCGCTGCACTGGCACACAAGATTTTTTGCGTTTTGTTTCTCATGTCTTGACGGTATACATAAATCAAAAAATCTCCCAATTAGTGCCGAGGCTGCCTACTGCAGAGCTCGGCCTCACGTGGCAGTAATTGCATTTTTGTGATTTCAATCTGTGCTGTCTGTCTGTAAAACATGCAGTAACTTGGAGTTTGTCGGGCTAGCCTAATCGCTGAAGACGTTAAAAGGAAACGCACAGACCCCTTCCCGGCAGCCAGAAGGCGGGATCGTGATCCGGCCCCAAAGCATGTTTTTTACATGATACTTCAGTGCAGAAGTGTATCCGCTCTGTAACAAGCCACTCACACACACACATACAAGACTGTTAATAAAATCCCATACACCACCACACATAAGCACACACAAAAGCACACACACATTTTTGAGGTCTACTCTGTTTAAATTACTATAACTGTGACGTGCTGGTTTCAATTGAAAAACTGTTTAAAGCTCCTGAAATGAAAGGCCACCCAGTGCTTTGCACCGGCAGCTGCAGAAACAGGCCTTCGATTGGCCCGAGCGGGGCATGTTCTCATTTATCTGCTTTAAACATGGGTGGTCACAGACCCCTTGGGATAATGCAGCTTTTCCCTGTCTGGAAATACAAGTAATTGTCTCTTCATAATGGTTTCATACTGCTTCTTCTTTCTGCTGACTCGTGCACATTGATTCAGTTAGCACGAAAAATGCCCAATACTCGATTCAAGGGAGCCTGCTGCACCCCCGGCCAGACCACCAGCCCACACTGCACTAATTGCCAGTAGGACTCAGATTCAGTCACCCTCGTCCACTTCCTTTCCAACTGTTGAACTTAGTTCCTGGAATACTTCAACAGTGAACTTTCACCACGTGTTGCACTTATTTCCACAGTTTGCCGTATTGAGCTACCACTCCCTGGAATTTGTGCAAAGTCAAATAACTGGCCCTCCTGCAAACTCCCAGGGTACTGTCTCCGTTTCTCATGTTGGATTTGGAGATTTTGCTTCCCAAAAGTAGATAAACCCGTGAAGTGTCCAAGTGAGTTCCACCCTCCCACTTTCATTTTTTCTGCCTCCGCAACATACAGCTTCAGCCCCTATATGTGGTTGCTTATGCCACGCACTCTGTGTGTCACTTCCGACACTCAGGGGACACATTTACTGAAGCTTCACCCAATACAGGATAGTAAGCACAGTTGCTGTGCTTCGTTGGGTGAATGGGAGAGAGGGCAGAAGTGCTCCACATTTACAAATATATGGATCATTTCTGCTCTCTTCCTGCATTGGCACACTGTAGGCAGCCTAGCACCAATGCGGGCAACCTTGCACTATAGTGCAAGGGTGCCTGTGTAACGGGCAGGATTGTTTTTGTGCAAGAAGGGACACCTTCCTCCACAGAAACAATCCTTAGAGGCATTTTCACCTTTCTATGTGGTGTGAAGTGGAATGCAACACATCCGGAAAGAGGAAATAACGAGGGGAAATGCAAATATTTCTCCTTGTTATGACGCACTTGGGAAGGCATAGCGTTTTGCCGTATTACCATGTTTACAAATATTTGGAAATCTGGGAAACTCCAAAATCCATGGGTGGAACGTTACACCCATGGAACGTCTCCTAAGTTGAAATGTAACGTAATGCAGCTCAAGCAGCTGCCTTGCGTTACATTTCTTTTCAAAGTCACACAGGCCACGCAAATCAGCCTTGCGTGGCTTTGGAAATAGTACTGAAGCCTTTTCATTGTTCTTGCACCACCCTGCTTGAGCAAGGACAAAGCAAAGGTTTTTCATAAATTTGGGCCTCAGATGTTGACTTTACAAGCATTTGCAAAGCCAATATTGCTGACACTCCCAATGGAGTGCTAACAAAAGCCAATAAAAAAAACCTCCTGTAGCGCAACACATTTTAAAAAATCACCTCTTGGATGAGTAAAATAATTAAATGTACGCTAAGAGATTGTACTTTTTCTTTTATGTTATAAAATAGCTCCTTTTAAACTTCGATGTAAGTGAAAGAACACACCCAAGCAGCCACTAGAACACGTGTTGGGAAATTTCAACAGGTCTATGAGACAGCTATTGGTTTTCTCCGTGTCTTTTAGTCGTGTTGTACAGCATTGCGGCCGCAGCGCAGCATGGCTGAAGGTTTTAAAAAAACCTATGATGAGTCCAGAACTGCCCACCTCATAGTGCTTTTTTTATTCCTAGTGGGAGGGGGGGGGGGGGGGCAACACTGAGGGAGGGAGAGTGTGTGGTGCGACAACACAGACAACGAGGGGCATAGGAAAATAGCACTATGACTCAACCGCCATTGAGCACTTCATAGCACTTTTTTTTGGTTTATTGCGGGATGGAAGGCAACAAGGATGGAGTGGGCGGGAGGCAACCTGGAGGGACGGAGGGTGAGTCAGGGGGTTACAGGAACAATGAAAGTGGGAGGGAGGGACTGGGATCAAGCACACTGACAATGGAGGAGGAAATGGGGTCAAGCTGACAGGCAATCCAGGGTGGGAGGGACTGGGGTCTGGCAAAATCACGCACAACAGAAGGGAGGAGGGAGGGGGGTTTTGGGTAAACAACAGCACTGATAATAATGGAAGAAGAACAACACTGACACAGTGGAGGAAGGGAGGGTGGTTGAAGGCAATCAACATGGAAATAGGAGGGCAGGAAGGTGGCAATGTGGGGAAAAGCAATACAAATGAAGGGGGAAGGAAAGAACATGGAGGAGGGAAGTACATAATCATAAGGTTGCCTGCTGAAAAACACACACTCTGATAGAGTGCTTAAATGTAAAGAAAAAAGTATCACCTAACAAAATAGGCAGTAGAAGGGCATGCAATGTGTCCATGCTCCAGGGAAGGGCCAGACACACAAAGAGGATGCAAGCCTATGGCAGCTGAACAATTAGAAGCAAGCAAATGAGAGTGACACTGAAGTCAACCAATGGGTGGTCTCCAAGCCCACAAGCAGCTGAACAATAAGAAGCAAGCAAATGAGAGTGACACTGAAGCCAACCAATGGGTGGTCCCTAATCCCACAATTAGAAAACAAAGATCTCAAAGAGCCAGAGCATGCACACTCTAGGCAAAACCTAAAACGGTGAGCCTAAAATTTGCCTGCCTGTTGGTCCAGCATGTTATTAACAATGTCTAAAGCCAGTGGTTGAAGGTTGCTGAGCCTAAAAAGCAAATAGGTGAAGGAAGTTCAACCAAACCCCTTAAAGTGAGTATGTGATACAATATGTCCACCATGAATGGTACTCGTGCCATTGCACGTTAAGCTAAAGAAAAGCATCCATCAGCACAAGTAGCATAAGATCAAATGATGAATCTGGTTGGAGACCTAATGTGCTCTCTCACTAATAAAAAAGAAGGATTTAGTGAAGCACTGCTTGGTCATTACCTGTAATTCACCTTGAGTATCGTCTTGTAGTCCTACTCTGAGTGAAACAGTAAAGTTGAAGTCCAGTATAATTTTGGAGCCCATTTGCAAATCAAAGGTTTTGCAGTATTTGGCTCTTGTTTCCTTAACTGTACCTGTACACTTTTCTGTAGGTGACACCCTAAAGAAATTGGATGGGTAAAAAAGTGCACAAAGGAGAATTGTGAATAGCATGTGTTATCACTAATCATAGGAACTTACTACATAGTATCCTCCTTTGTGTGGGTGGAAAGGTCAGCCACTACCTTAAATACTTTGGGTCAGATTTATGAAAAGTGGTGCCGCACATAGTGCAGCGTTACTTTTCTTGCACCTCTTAGCGCCCCCTAACGACACCATGGTAGCACCGTATTTAAAATACAGCACACCATGGTGGTAGTTAGGGTGCTTAGCACCATAATTTTTTACACTAGTCCGGCGCTTTGCAGGATTAGCGTAAAAAATGATGATGCTAATTGTTGTGGGGTAAACACGGCAACACAAGCTTCAAAGGAATAACGTAGTTTATTCATGAGCTCTTCCATACGCGATGCTCTCTCTTTCCCGATCAGCAAGCCAACTGCCGCGTTGGAAAGCGAACGCCGCACCGCGTTCTAGATGTTTGGCTCAAGGCTAAGCATGCAACCAGCCATGAGCCACATCACAACACATCCCTCTCCGTTAACAACACTAAGGAGAGTAGTAAACCCAAAACAAATAAAACGCCTAATATAAACAATGCATAAGAGAACCAACAAGATGACAATACAAAAAAACAAAACATTACAACCAGAAAATCAAGGTTAATTATACTAAAAAACACATAAAGAAATAAAGGCACTAAGTTACAAAATCATTCAAAAATGTGGGTGGCCTTCTAACCCTAGGAATCCTTTCCTTCATACCACTACAGGATGTACCCATAACACTCGTAGCAACACCACCCCCATCCTGAACACGCTCACCCTCCTGATATCTACAAGGTCCTACAACCTTCATCCCTCATCAGCATATAACCACTACAATCATCACTGCTCAACTCGTTCTTCCCAGACCAATCTGAAGCAAATTTAGCGACCCGTCTGAAACTCCAGCGCTTACCATTATCAAGCAACACATGCCACCTGTAAACATTTCGAACTTTGAAAGGACCTAAAAACTTGCAGACCCCTTTTTTATTCTTCCTGACTTGATTTTCACCCAATCACCCGGCTTAATCTTCGCTTCATTGCACGCTGTCTCACTAACATGCTCACCCTCATACTCAGCACATCCTTTGACCAATTTCTCCATCCATGAAGTTTTGAGTTTACCCACCGGTTTCCTGCCTCTCATGATTTCAAATGGTACCCTCCCAGAAACAAGATTCTCCGTGGACCGATGAGCCCATGCCATATCTGAAATCACCAATTCAACATCCAAGCCATTGACAACAGCCAATTGTAGCCCACCTTTAATCATACAGTTAGCCCATTCAACAATTCCGTTAGCATGAGGATTGTACACCGCTGTACGCATATGCTTCACACCACATGAGTCCAGAAACACTTTCATCTCATAAGACGTCAACTGCGTACCATTATCGGTGATCAACACTACAGGAAACCACTCCTCTGTACAAATCTCCCTCAAAACACTTATGGTCGCAGCAGTTGTAACTTCTGACATAAACTTGACAATGATCCATTTGAAATGGACATCCACCATAACCAGTGCAAAACTCTTACCTCTGCCTACACCGGCCAAAGGTCCAATAAAATCCATGCACACACTATGCCACGGCCTACCTGGGTCAGCTATGTTACCCCCATCAGACTGTCTTCCCACTTTTAACCTTTTCTCACTTCTTAGACACACCGAACACCTCTCAACCCATCTCACAACATCATCATCCATCCCAGGCCACCAAAACTCCATTCTCAAATCTGATCTGGGTAATTGTTTGTCCCAGGTGACCCTCATGCGCAATATAAAAAAAAAATTCCGTACACCTCCTGGTGGAACAATCTTCTCTCCACGCACTATTATCCTCCCATCAACCTCTGAGAGTTCATCTAACACCTTGTTGAACGGCCATACTAACACAGGAAGAGTGCTGTCTCTTCTGCCGCCCTTTCTTACCAACTCAATGACCCTCTCTAAAATCACATCATCCTTCATTGCCATATCCCATTCTGTTTCATTCACTACTCCTTTACTCCATTGCGTAACTTCACACACCGATGCTACCGCACCCTCACACTCACTCTCTAGCACATTCACTTTATCCACCATTTGCCAATCAAGAGCCAAACGAGAAAGGCAATCAGCCTGTACATTCTTCCACCCAGGAATGAACTCAACATTGTAATCATATTCTTGTAGATGTGAAGCTAATCTTGCCAGTCTCGCTGACCCCTTACCAGTCCCACCAGGTGACAAAATTTTAAGCAAAGGCTTATGATCAGTACGCAACGTAATGTTACTACCCCATACATATGTGCGAAAGTATTCCACACCCCATGCTGCAGCTAAAGTCTCTCGTTCAATAACTGCATAACATCTCTCTGCGAGAAGCAAAGGCAACAGTTTTCTCAACAGATCCGTGCCACTGTGACAAGACCGCACCAATGCCCAGCGCGCTTGCGTCAACAGTAACAATGTTTTTTTTTCTTGTGTCGAACGATACTAAGACACCCGCACCACACACCTCATCTTTGATCATTTAGAAACATTGATTCTGTGCCACTCCCCACTCCAAACTTTCTCCCTTGCGTAAGATTACCTTTAAACATTAAGTTTTGCTGGCAAAGTCTTTGACAAACTTGGAGTAATATTCAACAAGCCACAAAATTGACCGTAATTGGTCTTTGTCCTTAGGAGCTGGCGTTGACCTAATGGCATTTAGTAAGTCTTTTTTTGGTTTAACACCCTCCTGCGATATCGAATGTCTGAGATACTCCACCTCCTTCATCAAAAACTGACACTTTTCTTGACGTAATGTCAACCCAGACTCCAAAAGTCTGTCCAACACCCTCTTCAATGTGATATTATGATTTTCAATAGTAATGCCAAAAACAAGAATGTCATCTTGAAAAAAGAGTACATTTTCCAAACCTTTAAAAATATGACTCATCATCCTCTGAAATACACTGGCTGCAGATGCCAATCCAAAAAGCATCCGGGTAAACTGGTACGTGCCCTCCATAATGATGAAAACAGCCTTAGACCACTGAGGAAGTCTTATTTGATGATAAGCGTGCTTGAGGTCTAACTTAGAAAAGTATTTGGCATCTTTCATCAGTAAGATCAACTCATTGATGTTAGGCAAAGGAAAATTGTCAGTTATTATGTTTTGGTTCAAACCTCTCAGGTCCACACAGAGTCTCAAATTTCCATCTTTTTTTTTCAAAATGACAACAGGGGACAACCATTCTGAGGCCTCCACAGGTTCGATGACACCGCTGTCAAGCATTTCATTTAGAAGTTCCTTAACTCCACCCCTTACACTGGTACTTTTCTGACTTTGTGCTGAACAGGAACACACCCGGTTTCAATTTAAATTCATGCATATAGGTGGTCATTACAACCCTGGCGGACGGTGTTAAAGCGGCGGTAATACCGCAAACAGGCCGGCGGAACAAAAATTGGAATTATGACCGTGGCGGAAACCGCCAACATAGACAGCCACTTTAACACTCCGAGCGCCACGGCGGTACAGACAAGCAGCACGGCGGTCACCGCCAACAGACTGGCAGGAGACAAAGTACCGCCCACAGTATTACAACAGGCCAATCCGCCACCTTTACAGCGGTGGATTCACCGTGGATAAAAACACGGCGGAAACAGCTTTTGCAATGGGAAAACGCTCACCTGAACACACTCCACGAGGAAGGAGTACACCATGGAGCCGGAACTCCAAATACTCCCTGCGATTGTGTTCCTGCTCCTCTACGAACATCAGCAACGGCGGCGCAGAAGACAACGGTGAGTACTGCACCTACGACATAGGGGAGGGGGAGGCAAAAGTCAGGGACACACACACGCAACACCCCCACCCCCACCCCCACCCTCGCACACTACAACACACACACCAATGCATTACCAAACATCACAGGAACAACCCCCAACCCCCCCGGAAGAATGCTAAGACAAAAGGAAATTCAGTACAACCATTGTAATGTATCAAAATACAGTAAGCTCATATATACATAAATATATACACATTCCAAAGATATATACATTACGATTAGTAGTGCAGGTATGCACATTTCAATGTCCGTGGACCACTGAGCCCAAAATGCATGGGTGAGGCCCACACACAATACCTGTCCAGAAACAGAGAGAACACTGCAGGGGCATCAGATAGAAATACAACAGGCACCTCAGGGGGGAAGGGAAGGGGGGGCACCTCAGCCGGATGACAGCACCACGCTAGATCCACGACGGGCCTCCATGCCCATTGATGTATCCTGGGGAGTGCAAAGCCACAGTCTCTCAAGTCTCTCCAGTGGGTGGTTTGCCCACTGTACCATCCTGGGGAGTGCAAAGCCACAGTCTCTCAAGTCTCTACAGTGGGTGGTTTGCCCACTGTACATCCTGGGGAGTGCAAAGCCACAGTCTCTCAAGTCTCTCCAGTGGGTGGTTTGCCCACTGCTTTATCCTAGGGAGTACAAAGCCACAGTCTCTCAAGTCTCTCCAGTGGGTGGTTTGCCCACTGTACCATCCTGGGGAGTGCAAAGCCACAGTCTCTCAAGTCTCTCCAGTGGGTGGTTTGCCCACTGTACCATCCTGGGGAGTGCAAAGCCACAGTCTCTCAAGTGGATAACAGTCTCCATTGGTTTTGGAGGGGGACTGGTGCCCAGAGTGCTTCATCCTGTTAAGGACAGACGGAGTGGATGCTGTTCTCCTCTGGTTCTGGAAGGGGACTGGTGCCCAGAGTGCTTCATCCTGTTAAGGAAAGACGGAGTGGATGCAGTTCTCCACTGGTTCTGGAGGGGGACTGGTGCCCAGAGTGTTTCATCCTGTTAAGGACAGACGGAGTGGATGCTGTTCTCCACTGGTTCTGGAGGGGGACTGGTGCCCAGAGTGCATTTCTCTCCCCGTGACGGTCCCAGTTCCGTCACTGCCCCTGCCGCACATGGGCTAACGATGCTTGAGTTGGCGGTGCTTGCCCTGTTCAGTGGTGCTTGCCATGGCGGTCTTTGCCCTGTTCAGCGGTGCTTGCCCTGTTCAGTGGTGCTTGACTTTGCAGTTTCTAACCTGTTCAGCAGTGCTTGCCCTGTTCAGCGGTCCTTGCCCTGTTCAGCAGTGCTTGCCCTGTTCAGCGGTGCTTGGCCTGTTCAGCGGTGCTTGCCATGGCGGTCTTTGCCCTGTTCAGCGGTGCTTGCCCTGTTCAGCGGTGCTTGCCATGGCGGTCTTTGCCCTGTTCAGCGGTGCTTGGCCTGTTCAGCGGTGCTTGCCATGGCGGTCTTTGCCCTGTTCAGCGGTGCTTGCCCTGTTCAGCGGTGCTTGCCATGGCGGTCTTTGCCCTATTCAGCGGTGCTTGGCCTGTTCAACGCTGCTTGCTATGGCGGTCTTTGCCCTGTTCAGCGGTGCTTGTCCTGTTCAGCGGTGCTGCCCTGTTCAGTGGTGCTTGGCCTGTTCAGCGGTGCTTGCCCTGTTCAGCTGTGCTTGCCATGGCGGTCTTTGCCCTGTTCAGTGGTGCTTGCCCTGTTAAGCGGTGCTTGCCATTGCAGTCTTTGCCCTGTTCAGCGGTGCTTGCCCTGTTCAGCGGTGCTTGACTTTGCTGTCTCTGACCTGTTCAGCGGTGCTTGACTTGTTCAGCGGTGGTTGACTTTGCTGTCTCTGACCTGTGCAGCGGTGTGTGCCATGGCGGTCCCTCATTGCCCTGCGGGGCTGTGGCTGCCGGGGCCCTCTTGGGCACTTACTCTGGCGGTGGCCTCCGGACCAGTGACGATTGTGCTGCCCTCCTGGGCACTGACTCTGGCGGTGGTCTCCGGACCAGTGACCATTGTGCTGCCCTCCTGGGCACTGACTCTGGCGGTGGTCTCCGGACCAGTGATGATGGGGCTGGCGGTGGCGTCCTGGGCAGCGGGGAGGATGGCGGCCTTCTCCGCCGTGCTGCTCTTCACAGACTTTGGCGACTTCTTCTGCCCCTTCCCCACCTTGGGAGGAGTCACAGCTGACTCCATACTCCCCCCGGGACCCTTGTGAGCGGCTTTGCCGGCAGGAGTCTTCACCCTCTCTCGTCGGTCACTGTCCAACTTCTGGTGCTTCACAGGTGGTGGACTGGCAGTGCTTTGGCTCCGTGTCACACTGGCTGCCCTGGTGCCCGGTGCACTCCACATACCTCTAACAGGCACCACTGGTACCGGACTTTTTTTGGCTGAGGTGCTAGAACTGGACCTATGAATTGGAGGGGGGTGGTGGGACAGAGGTCAAGGTTGCTCAGGAAAAGTTTCTGACGAACACTGGGATGGGTAGCTGGAGGGGGTCTGGGAGTGGAGGAAGAGGACGTGGTTGTAGGAGGTGTAACTTTTGATGCTTTGGGTGCAGGTGCATGTTCTGGAGGCTGTCGTGAGGTGGATGGATGTTGGGTGTGTGTGTGACCGCGTTTGTGTACTTTGGGAGGGGGCGTCACAGACACACTGGGAGAGTACACAGGGGACGTGTAAATGGTAGTGGGGGTGGTGAGTGCAGGTGAGCAGGGTGTGGTGCTGGGTGTTCTGGTGCGAGTCCTACTGGCTGTAGTGGTAGTGCATGCAAGTGAGAGTGTAGACGAGACTGGGAGGGAGGAGGGAGACGACGAGGAGGGGGACACAGTGGAGGCAGTGGATGTTGCTGTGTCTGTATGTGGGCGATGCTTGTGTGAGTGCCTGTGGGATGTGTGGTGCTTATGTTTGCCTGAGCTGCCCTTGTGTGTTGACGTGTGTGCAGGCTGGTCTGATGGTGTGCTTGGGATAGGCTGAGGTACAGGGGATTTGGTCTGGGTGGAGGAAGTTGGAGGGGGGAGGCTAGACACAGGGACAATGGCTGCCATCAGTGCTGAGGCCAAAGATTGCAGGGTTCGATGATGGGCAGCCTGACCAGAATGAATGCCCTCCAGGAATGCATTAGTGTGTTGCAACTCCCTTTCTACACCCTGGATGGCATTCACAATGGTAGGCTGCCCAACAGTGAGGGACCTGAGGAGGTCAACGGCCTCCTCACTGAGGGCAGCAGGGGTGACAGGGGCAGGGGCTGAGGTGCCTGGGGCGAAGGTGATGCCCACCCTCCTGGGTGAGCGGGCACGGGCGAAGGCTGAGGGGCTGCTGGGAGGGCGGTGCTGGTACGGGGGTGGCGGCTGTACCTGTAGAAGTGGGGGGCACAGATGGTGCCGCCACCACAAGGGAGCTCCCATCGGAGGACGAATCCGTGTCGCTGTTTGCTGATCCAGTGACTGCCGTGAAGCTCCCCTCGCCCTCCGTCCCACTGGTGTATTCAGAGTCCATGGTGAGGCCCTCCATGGCCATGTGGGATGCAGCCCCCTCGTGCTCCGGTGCCACTGTACCTCCGCCTGATGATGCTGATGCACAAGAGAACAGGGAGAGCACAAAAAGGGGTGGGGAAACAGAAGAAAGACAGCTGAGTGCATGGCTTACCGCTACCGTTGGTGGACAATACAGACACAGCAGCCCCCTGCACTATGCCGCGCTCTTGGGCTCTACAGATGCAGTTCCTGGGATATGGCCTACATGGCTATGATAGACATCTGCATGACACAGGGGCATGTATACCTGTACTTGGCACTCTACAGAGGTGGGGTGGAGTGCCACATGGCCTGCATTACGGAGGGGCCTAGCCTACGGAACTCACCCTGGCCTAGGGAAACCCACAGCCCTCCTCCCCCACCAAGACCCCTCCACTGCGCGCAAAGTCCACCGAATGACAGTGTACTCACCCCCTTGTGTCTGCTGTGATGCCCTCAAGCGCCCATCCAACTCAGGGTAGGCCACCGCCAGGATCCGGTACATCAGGGGGATCATGGTGCGACAGACAGCTGAGCCTCCGCCGTCTTCTTGCTCCAGCGGCGAATGTCCTCCCATCTTTTACGGCAGGGGGTGCTCCGTCTCTGGTGGACCCCCGGGGTCCGGACGTCCTTGGCGATGGCACGCCAAATATCCTTCTTCTGGTGGGCGCTGACCCACATGACATGTACAGGGGAAGAAAAGTCATTAGCAACTGCACCGTCGAAGTGAGTGGCCCACATCCCTGCCCTTGCCATGTGGCACATACATTCATACTCCTTCATGCTCGCAGAACTCTGCCCCCTTCCTTCTTACATCCAGCCCTCTCCACCCAGGCATAGCCCATACAACTTGCACCCTATGTACTCACCTGTTGGTCTGGTGGACCGTAGAGTAGAGTGTACTGGGGGAGGACCCCGTCCACGAGCTTCTCCAACTCCTGTGCAGTGAAGGCAGGGGCCATTTCCCCAGACGCACGTGCCATTGTCTCTTCCAGACCGAGGACACAGCAGCACTTGCAGTGTAGGTCCTCATCTGTCGAAGATCAGGTATCGAGTGATTGAACAGATAGAAAATGTCGGTCACGTCTGCGGCGCTGACGTCCGCGGTGGTGCGTATCATCACCGCCGGTGCACTTCGTTATTGGCTCCTGGGACCCATAGGGTCTAATGTTAACCAATGCAGCATTGCGCCGCGGTCTACGACTGCCTACCGCGACGGTGTACAACGCCAGCTCAGTTACCTCACATCCCATTGTCCCACTTTAGAGGTCAGGCATCCGACATTTCAGGGTCCCACATGGCTTCATTTTCAACTGCTTCACACATACTTAGGCCTGGACTCAACACTCTTACACACAACTTTTTGGATTATGTTTTGTGTTCAGTGTAGCTGTGGGTACATACCTCTGAGTTGCTTATCTCTGTGGTCGCTTTTGTCCTTCCTAGGCACCGTCAGCTGGGACATGTGAGGAGATGGTGGAATCCTCCGGTGTACCGACCGCTGGTGGACCTGTTGACAATGGAGGAGCGACATTTAATCATCACCTACAGGTTTGACCGTGCCACAATCCAGGAACTGTGTACCCAGCTGGAGCCAGACCTTATGTCACCAATCCACCATCCCACAGGAATCCCCCCTCAAGTGCAGGTGCTATCAGTGCTCCATTTCCTAGCAAGTGGGTCATTTCAGACAACAGTGGCCATGGCATCAGGGATGTCCCAGCCTATGTTTTCCAACGTGTTGTCCAGAGTGTTGTCTGCCCTGCTGAAACACATGAGGAGCTACATCGTTTTCCCTCAGGTGGAAAATTTGGCTACAGTTAAAGGTGACTTCTATGCCCTGGGACATATCCCTAACATCATAGGTGCCATTGATGGGACCCATGTAGCTTTGGTCCCCCCCCCCACAGGAGTGAAGAGGTGTACAGGAACCGGAAGAGTTATCATTCGATGAATGTACAGATGGTATGTTTGGCAGACCAGTACATCTCCCAGGTAAATGCTATGTTCCCTGGCTCAGTGCATGACACCTACATCCTGCGGAATAGCAGCATCCCTTATGTGATGGGTCAACTCCAGAGGCACCGGGTGTGGCTATTAGGGGACTCTGGTTACCCCAACCTGTCATGGCTATTGACCCCAGTGAGGAATCCCAGGACCAGGGCAGAGGAACGCTACAATGAGGCCCATGGGCGGACTAGGAGGGTGATCGAACGCACCTTCGGCCTCCTGAAGGCCAGATTCAGGTGCCTCCATATGACAGGTGGTTCCCTATTCTACTCAACAAGGAAGATGTGCCAGATCATCATCGCCTGCTCTATGCTTCACAATCTTGCTTTGCGACGCCAGGTGCCTTTTCTGCAGGAGGATGGTCCAGATGATGGTGTTGTGGCAGCTGTGGAGCCTGTGGACGGTGATGAGGAGGAAGAAGAGGAAGAAGACATTGACAACAGGGACTCTGTCATACAGCAATATTTCCAGTGACACACAGGTGAGAACACTTTCTTTAATAATACCTTTACTTTCACACTTCTACCTCTATCCTGTCTGTCAATTTCATGCAGTATTTGGTCACGGAGTTGTACATTTTCATTACGGTTTCACAGGTGTGGTTACCAACGTGTGTCATCTGCTTGCATCCTTCATGGACTTGTGATGTGTGACATAGGTATGTTGACATTACTATTGAGAACGGATTTTGTCATTGTCATAGCTAATACACTTTTTCAAAATCACAGACTGACTCTAGATTGTTTTGTGGTTCAAGGGTGTTTATTGAAGTGCTAATTATTGGAGGGGGTGGTAAAATGGTGATGGGTGATGGTGGAGGAATGTCCATGGCAGAGTCCAGTCTATTAGTCTCACAGGTGCACTGCCCATATGGGCATAGGAAGTGGAGCTGGGCAGTTCCAATATGGACAGGGTTACAAAGTGGGACAGTGGGATGACAATCAGGGTGGTCTCATTTTTTGGCAGCGGTCTTGCCATTGTGCTCTGTCCTGTTCCTGGATCACAGGGACCGATTGCGGGGTGGTTCTCCGTCTGCAGGGGGTGGGGTACTGGTGTGGTGGTCCTGTGGTGGGGCATCCTGTCCACTAGCGCCGGCGGAGGTGGTGGGCAGTTCTTCATCCATGCTAGTGTCAAGGGCCCCTTGGAGTTCCACAGTGTCCCTCATGGTGTTCTGTATGTCATTCAGCACCCCTACGATGGTGCCCAGGGCGGAGCTGATGGTTCTGAGTTCCTCCCTGAACCCCAAATACTGTTCCTCCTGCAGGTGCTGGGTCTCCTGAAACTTGGCCAGGACCGTAGCCATCGTCTCCTGGGAGTGGTGGTATGCTCCCATGATGGAGGAGAGGGCCTCGTGGAGAGTGGGTTCCCTTGGCCTGTCCGCCCCCTGTCGCACAGCAGCCCTCCCAGTTCCCCTGTGTTCTTAAGCCTCCGTCACCTGGACCGTGTGCCCACTACATCTGCCCGCAGGTCCCTGTTGTTGTTGGGGTGGTGGGTTATCATGGGTTCCCTGTAGTGGTGGACACACAGCTGATTGACGTGTCCTGGGGACGGAGGTATGGGCCCGCTTGGTGGGTGCTGTACTGGTGTTCCCAGAGGGGGGAAGGTCAGTGTTGGGCTGTGCCTGTGCGAGGGGAACCGACTGTCCCGAGGCCCACGATGGTCCGGGCTGGTCATCTGGATCCAGTTGGCCAGAGCTGCTGTCATCACTGTGGGCCTCTTCTGTGGGTGGGGTGGAGATGTCTGGACCCTCCTGTCTGGTGACGTTAGGTAGTGGTCCTGCAGGGGTATAAAAGCATGATTATTGCATCTGTGTGTGTGATGGTGTGCAATGGGTGGGTGAGCGTGTACCCCAGTGCTAGCATTCCTCTGTGGGAGCTTGTGTGATGATGGTTTAGGGGGGTGTATGGGTATGTGCAGTGGGCATGCTTTAGTGATGGGTGACCATGCTTTGTTGTTGCATGCAGGGCTTGGTGTTGGGATGGGTGGTTTGTGATGTTGGGACATATGTGAGGAGTTGGGGTGATAGGGGAGGGGGTGAGGGTGGGGGTGTGTGATAGCATGCAGGTAGGGTGGGGGATATGATAGTTAAGATTTGACTTACCAGTGTCCATTCCCCCACCGACTCCTCCGAGGCCCTCAGGATGCATAATGGTCAAGACTTTCTCCTCCCATGTTGTTAGTTGTGGGGGAGGAGGTGGGGGTCCGCCGTTAGTCCGCTGAACCGTGATGTTGTGCCTGTAGACCACGGAACGCACCTTCCCCCGTAGGTCGTTCCACCTCTTCCTGATGTCCTCCCGATTTCTTGGGTGCTGTCCCACTGCATTGACCCTGTCCACGATTCTTCGCCATAGCTCCATCTTCCTAGCTATAGAGGTGTGCTGCACCTGTGAGCCAAATAGCTGTGGCTCTACCCATACGATTTCCTCCACCATGACCCTGAGTTCCTCCTCAGAGAACCTGGGGTGTCTTTGGTGTGCCATGGGGTGGTGTAGGTGATGTGTGGGGTACTGTATGTGGTGATGAGTGTGGTGATGTGTAGTGGTGTGTGGTGTTTTGTGCATGGATGTTGTGTGGGTGATGGTGTTGTGTGCCTCTGTGTGGTGGGATTGTCTATTGCTGTGCTCTCTGTCTGTCGCCTTCGTCTCTAATTTTTGCTCGTAGGGGTTTGTGGGTGATGTGGGTGTGTGTTTTATATTGTGTTGGGTATGTGGGAGTGGTGTTTGTATGTGTATCAGGTGTGTGTATTTGGAATTGTCCAATGTGGCAGTGTTTTGGAGATGTGTGTGTATTTTGAGCGCGACGGTGTGTACCGCCAATCGAATACCGCGGTTGAAAGACCGCTGCGTGGATTCGTGGGTCGTGATAGCATGGGCGTGTTTCTGTTGGCGTGACGGTAGAGGATTTTTTTTCGCCAGTTTATCACTGACCTTTGGTGAGGCGTTGTTGTGTGGGTGTCTGAATTTCGGCGGATTCCGAGATGTGGGTCATAATAGCTGTGGCGGAATTCCGCGGCCGCGGCGGTGTATTGGCGGTCTTCTGCACGGAGGTAAGTGGCTTTTACCGCCAATGTTGTAATGACCCCCATAGTCTCTTAACTCCCCCATTTCATCTCTAAACACCACCCTGGCACCTTCTGGGATATCACCTACTGAAACATCATCAATAACAGTAACCTGGCTAGGAGCACATGGATTGATGACAATGCACAGATCATATTGATTTTGCCAACCCAAAATTGGTGGTCCAGATTCTGCCACATGGACTTTGCCTACAACCTTCCTTCCCTTAAATCTTATTTCTGTGAACATGTATCCAATTATATCTATTTATTCACCCTGATAGCCCCCAGGATTAATGTCTTTCGGCAACAATCTAGTTGACGGCCACTTCTGAAGGAACAAATCTTTAGGAACAATGGTATAAAGTGAACCAGAATCTATCATCAAATTTACAGGAGCGAGCGCCTTGCCGATAATGTCCTTAAACGTCTCTACAGACTGCTCTGACTGTGGGTTAAGCTTTAGGCCTCTGTATCCTCTTCACTCACACTGCAGCATTATCAAACTCAGACACACATAGCACCCTCTCTAGCTTGTCATTCATAGATATACTACCACTAGTATCTGCGACAGTGGCCACTTTTCCCTTTAACATGTTCCCTCTCCCTACACATTCTCGCAATGTGCCCTTTGCATCCACACCTCCGACACTCTTTCCCTTGTGCAAAACAATTTTTGAATTCAGAAGTGTGAAATTTACTACCACACTTGCCACATACCCTGCTGTTAATCTTGCTAGAACTGAAGGAAGTGTTGACAACTTTGTCACGCAGCGATTTATTCAGAACAGCAACATCACCCTCAATCAATAATACCTCCTCAATTTCCTTCACCCCTCTCCTGTCCATCTGCTTCATACACAGCTCTGATTCTTCTACAACTTTTGCAATTTCTATGGCATCTTTCAATTTTGGATCTTTCGCTGCCCAGAACCTTTCTTGCATCTTCTTGCTCCTACACTGTACTATGAGTTGGTCTCTAATTAATTCCTGAGTAATCGCTCCAAACCTACATTTAACAGAAAGTTCTCTTAAACGAGCAACAAATTCATCAATAGACTCGCCCTCTCTCTGAGGTTGCGTGTAAAATGTATACCTTTGCACGACCACATTTTCAGTTCTCTTAAACGAGCAACAAATTCATCAATAGACTCGCCCTCTCTCTGAGGTTGCGTGTAAAATGTATACCTTTGCACGACCACATTTTCCACTTTAGCAAACCTTACTTCCAATCTCCGCCTAGCTTCCAAAAAAACATCGTCTATGGACTGCCCATCCTGATCAACTGCCTTTGGTAGGTATTTGAGAACATGTTGTCCCTCATTACCCAAGGAACTAAGTAAAATGGCTTTCTTCCTGTTGGAAGAGAACCCCAAGCCATCTAAAGCTTCTAGGTAATTGTCAAAAATATCAATCCACTCTTCCCACAGTAAGAACAGAGGTGGCAAATTTATTGCAGAGGTTGTGATCTCCATAGTCTTGATGCAAACAGAAACACAAGAAATGAATCAAATGTACTGAGTGTCCAATAGGGTGATAAATACACAAAATGCCAAAGTAAACAATGTTACTAAAAAACAGATGCATCCATCACCATCAAAATGAAGAAGAAACAGAATAATGTCATTTACAGCGACCGAAGAAAGATCCAGGTGTGCCCATCACCGTAATAGGCACCTTCATTAGAATTATGTTGATTCATTAGCCATCCACACAGCAGACGTGCACTGGGCTCGATTTCCGATCAACGTTTTCTAGCGCTTGTAAATGGCTAGAGTAGGCGTTCACCGAATGTTACTCATGTGCCATTAGTCCTAAGGAGAATTATCCCAACTTCCCAGCAACGCTCACACCAAGGCGTTGCTAAGAAACCGGACCCAGAGACAACTCCGTAAATAAAACACGGCTCATCAGACAATGTACACCAATAAAGTCTAGCGATCAAGTCTTGACCAGCGACGAAGTTTGAGCGAGTGCCTTGCCGATAATGTCCTTAAACGTCTCTACAGACTGCTCTGACTGTGGGTCCCATGCATCTGCGTTGGAAGAGGTGAGACGCTTGCTGACCCTCGTCGCCATAAAAATGTTGTGGGGTAAACACGCCAACACAAGCTTCAAAGGAATTACGTAGTTTATTCATGAGCTCTTCCAAACGCGATGCTCTCTCTTTCCCAATCAGCAAGCCAACTGCCAGGAAAGCGAACGCCGCACCGCATTCTAGAAGTTTGGCTCGAGGCTAAGCATGCAAGCAGCCATGATCCGCATCACAACACTAATCTGCAAAGCACCCAAAGGCCCATTGTATTCAATGGGAGCCTCTGTTTAACACCTGCACTTAGCAGGCGATAAAAGATGCCGATAAAAATTACACAAAGGAATCTCAGAGATTCCTTTGTGCCATTTTTACAGCCCCCTAGTGCCGGAACGCCCCCCCCTTTAATACATTATGCCTGGCGCAGGCAGAAGGTGGTGCAAGGGGTTACAAAGTGGTGCAATGCAAGCACTGTGCCACTTTGTAAATATGGCGTGGCGTTTTTGGCCTCATTGGGCCACATCTGCGTAAAAACAAATGTTGCAAATGTGGTGCAAGGAGGCGCTAGGGCTCTAAAATATGCCCATTCATGCCTTTTCCTAGGGCATGGACAACATCTAATACCCCTGCTAGCCTCTTGTCACTATTGCTTTTGTGCCTCCACTTCCTTCTGCTCCCAACCGATCACATGTTTCGGTCTGGGTCCACCAGTCAGCCCTCTGGAGTGGCAGAGCACCTCACACACCTGTTTCTCCATTCAAGTAATATAATGTGCCAGTTTCTGTCACTGCAGGATTGGGATGAGTGGGACCTGCAGGAATCAAACTTCTTGGCCTCACATTAGGCCACACAGAGTTGCTGTAGTCTGCTCCTGCCTGTCTTGGTCACCTTAGACTTCTACAGGATCTGACCAAAAGCAGGCCCAATCATGGTCTCTAGTCCAGAGACATGCCAAAGGCTCAGCCTGACATGATCCCTGACTCTAGACCATGCTTGCAGACTTTCACAGCATGCTATAGATGATGGGAAAGGGCTCTTGGCAACAGGATTGTTCCCTGCCTGACACCAAGGCCCGGCCAGGCATTATTTGCCACACATTAACTTGGGAGGCGGAGGGAGGAGGATGGAGATTTAGAAAATAGGCCCCAGATGAGGTGTTTCCCTTGCTTGGGGTGGTTCAGTTTTTTGATTGACCACAGGGGAAATAGGGACCCAGCACCCTGCCAATGTAGGCTCTTTTGTGATCTGACAGACTCATTTAGCTCCTGGCTAAAACCTGCATTCAGCCAGGATTATATGTCAGGTCTCTATGTGTAACTAGGCCACATCAAAGGTATAGAAATAGGATACATGCTACTTTGATTAGTTCTCGGATTCTGGTATTCAGGTTCTGAGAGAGACTTAATTGTAACAGTCCATGGAGGCGGTGTGCTATTTCTGAGAGATAAACAACATGACGATATGGGTATTTATATAGTGCTTACAACATCTGAGCAGGTGCTGAAGCACTTTATGGATATGTAGCATGCTACTATGTGGGAGCCCAGTGTTAGTGATTTAGTTATGCATAATGGTTACAGATTGTCATGCTGTTTTCATGCTGTGCCATGAATTTTGCAATATGCATTTCCTGCTAATTTATTTTGCAGTTCTATAGGGGTTGAGGCTCAAGCTGATGTTTTTCTTTGTTTTATAAGGGATGCTTCAAACGAGTAGGGATGTTGACCTTGTGTTCTATAGGAATTTATTTAGCACTCCTAACCCTGAAGGAGGTCTAAGGTGCCGAAGCACGTTGTGGATGGGCAGCACACTACTCTGTGGACTACTAAAAGAAATCTGCCCTGCAAATGATGTTAAAGTTTGCTATGCTGTTTATCTCATAGTTCTCACTAAGTTTCTAGGTAGTTTACCAATCAATTTGGCATGCAATACTTATCTAAATTGTCACAAACTGCCATGTTATCTGACATACCACTTGTCCTTAAAATATTATGCAGCCTATCATATAGGAAATTATACACGTGATTGCGCATGCAGTAAGGTACGGATCATGCATGTGGTCTCGTAAGCATCCATGTAAGCCTATAGCTACTATCTGGCAATAGTGGCAGCAATTAAATACTCTCTACACTCATCCCAGGATCAACAGAATCCCAAACCCTGGTGGCAGTGCTAAATCATCAGGAAAGCATACTATGGAGCCATTCCAGGAGTGGTAGATTTCTAAAACCTGGAGGTAGCACTATTCCACCAGGAAGTACAAGAAGGAATAAATGCAGGAGCTATAGAATCCTAGCCCTTGTAAAACTGCTAAGCCACCAGGAAAAGTAAAATGAGACAGAAACACCACAGTAGATGGTCTGTGGTTCAACCAAAGAATTATTACATTGTTAGGTAGATAAAGTTGTTGGCTAGGATGACATCCTGTATTGCCTGTAGGGGGAATGTCATAGGATAGGTCAAAAGACAGTGAGGGATCAGGCTCAAGGACAGGAGTCAGGACAAAAGAACAGTTGGGCTGCAGCTTAATGCCCAGACTAAATTCCATTCACCACTTTTTCATCAAGAGTTGGCAGTCTCAGGCAGAATTCAAACTTTTCACGGCTCCACCAAGGAGAGACAAAAGAGAAACAAATGACATGCACAAGTTACACGCAGCCGGGGTAACTGTCATTTACAGTCTCCAGGAGAAAAAGAGGAGCAGCGCATGGCATGCATTTGTTAAAGGCAGCTAGGTAAATGCTCATTAGGTCAATCCAGGAGCTACAGTGGAGTCATTGGTTACAAGCATCCATGATAAAAGCAAATAGTCTCCAGGAGTGACAGATGAGCTGCTGAAGGCGTGCACTGGTTACAGGCAGCTAGATTAATGTCAATTCAATCTATCAGGAGGAACAGAGGTGCAACACATGGTAGCACATGGAGTGCCATGATTACATGTACTTAGATAAATGCCAATTGGGTCCACACAAGTCAGAAAGAGGAGTCAACATTGGCAGGTAATCCTTACAATTACCCAGTATAAATGGCTAATATAGAGGCAGACTTAGAAGAAACTGGTGCATCAGCACAGATGCATCAGTTTTCTTGTGTCACCCCTCCCACCTAATGACACCAAGGGTGTGCCGTCTTAAAATACGGCGCACCATGACGGTCATTAGGACAATAGCATCAACATTTTTTACACTATTGTGGCGCTTTGCTGCACTAGCGTCAACAATGTTGACACTAGTGCAACAAAGTGCAGGGAGGCTCATTTATTTCAATGGGTGCGTCATTTTAACACCTGCTCTTAGCAGGCATTAAAAATGATGGAAAAAAATGGTCCAGTAAAATCCATTTTTTTGGGCTTCCCTTCACCGGAACATCCCCTTGCATACACTGTGCCTGGCACAGGCATGATGTGGCACAAGGGGTGTAAAGTGGTACAATGCATGCATTGCGCCACTTTGCAAATCTGGTGCAGCAAAAACGCCTTCCTAACATCACATTAGCATTTAAAAAATGACTCTGGTGGGAAGGGCATGCCTGGATGTGGGTCCTATGCTCACTGCACAACTAAATTCAAGCTAGCCTGGTGGGTGAGGGGTGATACCCTGAAAACGGTCCCAGGATGTTGTTTCTGGTCCTGGGAGGACCTGGCTTGGCAGTTTGGCCTGAACTATTCCCATGGGGAGCATGGTCAAGACTGATTTGCATAAAGCTTGGTCCAAACTGGGGTGGTGTGGTGGGCAAAAAATGATGGATTAAACCCAGATTTGTGACTGGGGGGAGAATGTTTGCATTGTTCAGCATTCCGTCCATCATCTGTTCTATTTTCTTTTGTATTCTTACCTGGATTGGTGTGACTTGCCATTGCTATTTCTGGAGCAGGGATTCTGATTCAAACTCTTCCAAGCCAAACCAAAAGAGTTGCTTCAGGAAGTCATGCTTTACCTCAGACGCCCTTAACCGAAAGACGACAGAGCAACAAAACACCCTTGGGCATGTCAATTTATGTGATTTTGTTCTCTACAGACGAGGAATTATGTGCTCACTGTTGCAAATCCCTTCCAGAACAATCTCTCAGAGGTTGATGATTTGAACTTGACTAAAACTCAATGCATTGCCAAATGGGTGCTTCGTACTACTCCCAGAACTAGTTAAAGAAACTCACTCGATAGTGATTCAGGCAAGTCCAGGTAACATGGTAGTTAGCATTCCTCAACAACCTGGGTCTGTTGTTTGTAAAAAGGAACATGGATGAAACAAGTGCATAATACTGCTTAACTGGTGTGCTTAATAGAAATATGCCTCAGGAGGCAAGTTAGCCCTTAATTTAACTAATATATATTGATGTGCTGCTGTCAGATTCTAATGCAGCTGTCATTTGTTTACAAGAAACTTATGTGATGGATAATTTTCTGATTGAAAATTTCTACTGTATCTGAAGCCCTGCCTGAGGTTCAGAGAGGGGTCACGCAAGTTGTGGCACTGTGGTCCATCTTTAAGTAAATGATTCTTTGACTTAATATTTTTCATTAGCCATATAATGCTTTTCAATGTCTAAGGGCCTGATTTAGATGTTGGTGGTAACGGTCCTGCGGTCGGTTTTCTGACTGAAAACCTGTCTACCGCCATGATGGTCCTCCCGCCGGATTTAGATGTTGGTGGTCCTATAGATGATAACAAACCCTAGTCCCTGCGACTCTGCTGAGGATTTGCATTCACCATGACGGTGCCACAGGAAATTGCGGGACACCAGCCACACTTACCACCAGGCAGCTTTGAATGTGCCTTGCCGCAAAGCAAAAAGTGGCAGTCCGACCTCCATTTCTGACTTTGTGGATTGGGGGAAAGAGGGTGAAAACTCACCTTTTCTCCCAATTCCACTTCTGGACAGAACCGTCCATTGCTGCTGCCACAGAACCATGGAGAAAACACAACCCTTCCATTGCTGGACATGAAGGTAGGCAATTCTTATTGGCTGTATACATTGGTAGGTAACTGCACATGTGCTCGGCTTGGGGGTCACTGCGACATATACATGTCACAGTAATTTTTTTAATTACTGTAACATGCATATGTCGTGGGTCAGACACGAATGGGCACACAATGATGCACAATACATGTCGAGCACATACACAACTGTCATTATGGTGCCAGTAGTCATTACCAAATGAATCCTGGCACCACAATGACGGTACATTCACACTTGTCAACTGTGCCAATGTGTGCACATTACAAGGAGATCTGTACCTGTCACGTTGTGCTTCAAGTTGTGTGTGTTAGTCAACACATGTGTGTATGTGTGTGTGTATGTGTGTGCGATGCGATTGGCTGGATGAGGTGGAGGGAGGTATATTGGGTAATGTGGTTGTGTCAGTATGTGTGCCACTTGCATATGGCATGGATGTTGTCCTGTATGTTGTGTTGTGTTGCTGCATGCAGAATTCAGGTGAGTGTTGTTGTGTGGCATTCACTATCATTATGTGTGCAGTTGTGCTTGTGTTTGTGTGTGTTTGTGTATATGAGTGTGTAGTTGTGTTGGTTGTGTCATGTGTTGTGTCATGTGTGTAGCAGGGGGACACATATGTGAAGGTTAGAGAGAGTGTGTGATTTACCTGTATTCTGCAGCCACTGCCATTGTCCGATGTCCATTGGGTCTATCGATGTCTTCCCTCCATCAGCAAACCGCCAGCAGGATACTGCCTGCCCAACTGTAACACCTAAATTCAGGTGGCAGGAACCTGCCTGGCTGAGGCTAGGAAGAGAACTCCATCATTACCATTTTCGGCTCATCCTCAATACATCTAAAAAAGGCAAGCCGAAAACCGCCTACTTGATGGTCTTCTCGGGCTTGTGCAGACGCAGCATTGAGTTAACACCACCAAGATCTAAATCGGGCCCTAAGATGTGATTTTAATATGACTTTTTTGGGGGGAAAAGTTGCATATTTCTATTATTTAATATATATGTTCCTCCAGGATCACATTATAATTTTATGTTGACATCACTTTTTTTTTAATTTATTGCTATAGCAATTGAAAAGCAGCCAGCTGATTGAGGTCATATTGAGGGGGGCTGTAATGTAAAAATATCAATTCATGCTTTGGATGTACATAGGAATATTGATATTGAGGCAACATGGGTATCTCCGATGACTATTTTTTTATAAGAATTTTAAAGCCAACTATTTATCCTGGAGAAACTGAGGGAGTTGCGTTGTGTAATGATTAATGGCATATTGGAAGTTGACTCAACTGCTAAACCAGCATGTTAGATATTGGGGTGCAATGGGGACGATAGATTCCGATAGCAGTTTTGAAAAATCCTGATCTGTATGGCTTCATTTTCTTTACATTTACATGATCACCCCAGAATATTCACACACTTGCATTGTTTTCCACCAAGGTTCTACTATCGCCGGCTGCCTATTTTATGGTACACAGGCTCCATGATCCTTTTCAACCCTACTTCAGAAGGTTTAAAATCAAGTCCGGATAAAATATTTTACTATTTTCATACACAACTTTCAACTTCCTGAAGATTACCATCTCGAAAAGTAAGATGGTGGCATTTAGAGGAAGGAGGAGAAAATGCAGCCCATACAAAATGCTTGTTGGGACAAGAAGAAAAGTGTAAAGTCCCACTCCTTTTAGGCATAATTTTCTCCTATGATTTAAGCAGCAAACACCACACCATAATCTATGTCCCCGGGGGAGCATGAGCTGTTTTGATAAATCACTTGGTTGAAAGCATGTTAAAAGCATAATTTATATTAAAATTAAAATTAAAAAGTTAAAATTCCTGCCACACTGACTTATGTCCTCTATCACATACCCGGGCGTCCGCAGAAATTTGTTCAGGGAGGTGGGTAATTTTAAGGTCATCCATCCTGAGGCAGCATAACAGTACGGCCGCCAAAGTGTTATGGTGCACTGTGAGCCTGCACACCAGACTGTACTTAAATCCAGGGGGGCATGTTACCCCCTTACCTCCCTGAGGACGTTCATGGCATATACCTTATGAACTGATAGGATGTAACTCTTAGTGGAATGTTTTCTCTAAAACAAGATAAGTTTATCGGGGGCACTGGACGGTCTACCTTATGGTTAATGTATTTCTCCTTTTTGTACTAATCTTATCCAACATTTTAACCATCTAATATTTGTTTGTCCATCTTTAAGACCACAGTGTAGATTGCTTTTACATCTGTTATTTTTCAAATATAAAGTTAACAACGCCGATGTCACTCTTCAAATGAAGCCTGTAACTTTGCAGACCCTCCTGCAGTGAACAAACCTGTTATTGCATTTTTGAATTGAATAACGGCTCCTTATATTTATATTAATTTTACCGTATTGTATGTCCAACTCCATGCCTTTACTGGTGCTTTTCAGATCTCTGTTGAGATCTAAATATGATTAAAATGGTGAACTGAAGTAAGTTACACTTAGGTATTGTGGGGCAGTCGTGATTCTCGGGGATCAGGTACACTGCACTGCCTGTAATAGAACATTCAAAAAGTGGTGGTAAGGTCATTGACTGTATACTTCAATATGGGTACTTCAAGGCCTTGCCAACATTGGGAAAGAGATGCTCCTGATAAACTGACACAGCAATTCATTTGATTGTTACTCTTATTGTGTGCACCGCTATAGATCCTTTGTGCTTAGTACTGTGATCGTACACTAATCTGGAACTAAAGCGCCCCAAAATCTATAATCTAATGTATTGCATAAGAAAGCAGTCAATACAATGCATTAAGTAGGCACTTAATACTGTGGCAGGGGATACACTGTTCAATGCAGCGGCACATAATTGGGTCTTTCAGCTTGCATTTTATAAATGATGACCTCCAATCTTAATGCTGTAGTGCACAGATATCTGAGCAGCTCCATGTGCATGTATCTCGTAGACACATAGATATGGTGCATAGGAATAGTGATTGCCTCAGAAATGTTTAAGGTACTAAAAATGTGTGTGAGTTTATCACTGAATACTGTCTCCAAATTATATTTTCTTTAGCCAAATTTTTGGACATAATGTAAATCTGAAATGCACCATTTGGCAAGAGTTTTATGTTAGTGCTTGCAGTCAGTGAGGTAGTGAGTGGGGGAGTGAAAAAGTGGCTTAAAAAGCACCATTTCTAGATTAATTTATGGCAGAAAACATGGTGCAGGACACCCACAACACATGTATCCAGCTGCTTCTGAGAGGTAGTTGTGACATCAGAGGAACCAGTGCAAATTAGTAATGGGACTTCGAAGCAGCACAGAGGCCTCATTTGAGTTCCAAATCTGCGGAGCAGGCAAGAGCTGGGTGCAGACTCAATTTGCTTGTTAACATGGGCGATCTACAGCAGAACCAGTAGGCTGCAGGGTTTGCCTTTACTATCTCGTTCGTACACTACTGTCATGGGAGCTTTTGTTCGAACTATTCAAGTCCCGGTTTCCAGGGATGCCATCATATGGTCCTGTATCATCAAAAGTCATAGTATGGTAACTTTCGAGTGGAGACTGATGGACACAGTGTGGAAGAAGAGCCTGTCAAAGTGCTGCATACACGCAATGCCTAAACAAATGTATTTTATTCTACTAAACAATATTGCACCCCTCTTTACTTGCTGTTCCTACTTTAAACATATCTGCGACTTAATTACACTGTGTTGTTGTCATCTTCTTGGTTCAGAATGTGTGTCTGAGTTTGAAGTCAGAATCGTGGCTCAGTACTTCCAAATCTTCTTACTTGCCCAGCTTGAGTCAATAGGTCCCTGTCTGGTTATTTGCTCTTCATTTCTTAACCTAATAGTGCTGCTGGTGCTTTTTTTGGGCTAAACTGCACAAGATTTTGGGAAATGTAATGCATGTACTAGTTTTCAGAAAGGCTGGACTGAAAATGGCGGGAAGTGCATTTATATATTTCCAAAGCAGGGATAGTTAGCAGCTGTTACAAGGAAGCAAATTAATTAAAAGGCATGATACTGTCTTTAAAAATTGCATTTTGTTTATGTTCTTAGTGACTCTTCTACAATTCTGTGCTGATGAGCGCTATCTTTCTGTGCGCTCGGTTGTAGTAAAATTGTAGTCCTTCTATTTTTGTGAAATGTCCCGTTTTTTTTATTACTTAAACATTCTGGTCACCCTAACTCTTCGCGCGCACAGTAAGAAATACACCTTGGTTTACTTGGCGGCTGTGCTTTAAATGGGCCAGTACTGTCCGGTATTCAGTACCGGCACTTTTTCTATTTTATGAGGGAGAGTACCTGCACTTCTCAAGAGAAACGCAATAATTTTAATTGGAGAGTGCCGGCACTTCTCAGAAAGAAGCAGGTACTCTGATACAGAGTATCTGCACTTCTATTTTTCCATTTCAAGCAGGGCTTGGCGGGTTTGCAATAACGACATCAACCGCGGAGACCATGTGGATGGAATACCGACTGAACTGCACCAGAAGAGTTGATATTTTTAGGATAGAGTTAACTGAGGGCCACTGTTACCGCAACGTCCTATAGGTCACCCACTTGCCCTGAAGTTTGACTTTGATGCCCAAGGACTGTCAACACGAGGCACAACTCCGAAGGCCCGCAATGCCCGTGAAGACGTGCGTCTGGAGTGCAGAGCTTCGCCGGGGCTTCAGGGTGTGCAGTTGACAACTGCGATTACAATTTTATGAGCCGCGATTGTAAACAGTGCAATAAAAAATGTATGAACAACTAGACTAGTGGCGTGTGTGCACCTGGGTCTATTGTGGAGCCTGGCTTTGTAGTGTCACTTCGGAATATGCTGGTGTTTGATGGATCTCTATAGTGGTGGCTTTTTTACAGTGGGAGATGTGGAAACCGCGCGCGCTCAATAGAGGGGTGCAGGGGGTCGGAGGGATGGGGGGGGGGGGTGGAGGGGCGGGAGTCTTTGAATTGCTAACCTGGAAGACTGTCTCCTTTCTGCAGGCAGGAGCTGAGGGCTAAAGGCGGAAATGTGGAAAGTCAATCGAGGCCTACAGTTCCTTTCAGCAGAGCAGTGAATTCTCAGCCCACAAACAGCAGGAGTTTCTACCGTCGGATTTTCAATGGCCTTTTCCTTAAAAATGCATTGCTGGGTCTGTCATGCATATAATGGCTGGAAGGCTATTTGTAATTAACAGATACAAATTCAGGAGTGGTTTAAGGACCAAATCCGCTTTGCAAATCTCAGCACATTCGAATGTATGCCTCACCCTAGACTAGACGTTATGGCTCCGAGGAATTATGGTCTCTACAGACTATTGAATGTGTAATCAGAAATGACATGAGGATCACAACCGGACATTTTTGTCTGAATAAATAAACATATCTCTGTTGGTACAGGGAGTTAATTTTCCCATCTTGTCCATCACTGATACGAAGAAACAATAAAAACAAAAATAAATACATTTAAAAAAACATAATTATATTTATTTTTTCTTTTCTCAAGATTACAAGTACGTACAACTGGGTCAATTAGGTCTAGGAACATTTCCAGGCCCCTAGTCTGAGGTCCCAGTGCCACTAGGCCGCCGGTATGAAGCAGGCCTGAGGCAAGTTCAGCACCAAGAAGAAGCACATTCCCCGCCCCCCAAGCCCCCAATGCCTTGGGGAATTATTGACAGAATCTTTCTGAGACAGAAAGCAATAAACTGTGCTGCACAAAGGAATGCTTCACCAACAAATAACAGCACAGATAAATGTATATATTAAATAACAACATTTTTTTAAAGTCCCAAAAACTTTTCTAAAACGTTTCGGTTACTTCAAAGTGCTTAGGGGTGCCAGGGGCCTGAATGCAAGCTGAAAATGGGTCCCTTCTCCCTTACCGCAGCTGGGTAGTAAAAGACAAGGGCAATTGGACTTATGTGGACCCCTCATACCCCTTAGACCTTCGCCACTGGACTCCTTTACTGCACCTGCTGCATTATCAGCTATGCCGCTGGTCTATCCCTTTCTCTTTTACTCTTCCTCTACTTATATAATTCCCTTTCTCACTGTCACTCACACTTCTCTCTCACGGTCTTTCTCTCTTTCTCTCCCACCTGGGTCTTCCTAGGCCTTGTGCACTCTCTCAAACCCTGCTGTATTTATTTCTCTCACTTGGTTCTCTATAATCAGGCTTCCCCTCTCTTTCCTATTCTTCAGACTCCCCTCAACTCTCTGCTCCTTTCTTTCTCACTCTCTCTGTCACTCTCTCTCTTTGGCTCTCTCTTTCACTCTCCAGATGCATCACTTTTCTTGCACCGCACCTGCCCCACCTAAAAACACAATGGTTGCACCGTAGGACACACCATGGCGCTTGGTTCTACAATAGCATCAAAATTTATGTTGCTATCATGGTGCTTTGCTGGATTAGTGCAGCAAAGCACTAGGGAGTCCCATAGGCTATTGTGGGACCGTTACTTTAACACCTGCCCCGAGTAGGCGTTAAAAAATGACGGAAAAAATGTTTTCGTGAAATTAGCAGATTTCACTGTGCCATTGTTTGTGGCCTCCCTGGGTGGGAACACCCCCCTTGCATACATTATACCTGGTGCAGGCATAATGTGGCGCAAGGGGTTACAAAGTAGCACAATGCTAGCTTTGCACCACCTTGTAAATATGGCAAAGGAGAATGGTCTCCTTATTGCCACATTAGCGTAAAACAAACTGACATTAGTGTGGCACTAAGAGGAGCTAGGGTGTTGTGTATCTTGCCCTTAGTCTCTTATATTTTGTTGTTCTCCATGAATATCAATACACTGAAATTCCAGGGATAGCGGAAGTGCCATCTCAAGCCCTGTGACCTCCCCTTTTACTCACACACACACATACTTACACATAGACACCAATTCACACTTACTCTTTCACACAAACACACTCTCTTACCTGCAAGAACGCATACATCATACATTTAAACACATTTTTTTTACTTACTTCAGCTGCCATGCACTGGCATATTCCAGTTTATCGTACCGCCTTTTTATTACACTGATAGTGAATAATATATTATTATTCACAATTAGTGTGATAAAAAGATGACAGAAAATAAAGAGAGTGGAGCCCCAACTGGCCCCATAAGGATGAGCTGCCACTGTGTTCATGGCACTAAATTTGCCACCTCTGAGGCCAGGGGTCTCAAAAGCAGTGCCAGGGTTAGTAAAGGGCAAGCCAGGGGTCACAACTGCGACCTTGAAGACTCCTAAATAACTCCATGTCATTCTCTCTCACTTTTGCACTTTCTTTCAAACTATGCTCTCTTTTATACTCTCTGCGATTTATGTCACACTCTGTTTTCTTTTCCCATTCTTCTCTCTCTCACTTCTGTTACCTCTTACTTTTCACACTGTGCTTGCTGTTTTTCTCCCTCCACCACCTCTCCATCTTTGTGAGTCTCCTTTTCTTTCTTCTGCTCTCAGCTTTGTATCACTATGGCTCTCCGTCTTGTTGCATGTTTGAATCTCCGGTTCTCTTATTCTCTATCACACTCCCTCCCCTTTTCTCTAAATGTGTTTCTTAACCCCACCCTAGATGTTGATGTTTCTTTTCTCCTTGTTATACACTTGTTGTTTGTTAGGTTGTCCGAATCATCCTTTGTGTTGTTCCTTTAGGTTGTAAACTGCCCCATTGCATACACATGGGGCCAGATTTAAGAAAAGTGGCGTTGCACACAGTGCAGTGCCACTTTTCTTGCGCCCCTTGGCGCCCCTCTAACTTCACCATATCTAAGATATGGTGCACTATGGCAGTAGCTAGGGGAACTAGCATCACCATTTTTTACGCTAGTTATGAGCTTTGCAGGATTAGCATAAACAATTTTGACACTAATCCTGCAAAGCCCATTGAGGCCCATTTTAAATAATGGTGTACCTCCTTTAAACTCCTGCTCTAAGCAGGCATTAAAAGTGCTGAGAAAAATGATGCAAAGAAACCTCTTAGACTGGCGCAGGCATAATGTAGTGCAAAGGGTTACAAAGTGGCGCAATGCATGCATTGCGCCACTTTGTAAATATGGCGCTGCATTTTTAGCCATCTAATGCCACATTAGCATAAAAAATTATGCTAATGTGTCGTTAGGATGGCACTAGGGGCTCTTAAATCAGCCCCCTTGTCTCTTTTGAGTGCACTGCACAGTTGCCTGAATGATCAGCCAGCCCGTCAGTAATGCAATCCAGCATGCCCTTCCCACTTATAAAATGAATTAAGGGACCATCAGTGCATGTAATGGAAATGACTATGGGGGTGATTCTAACCCTGACAGGCGGCGGAGGCCGCCCGCCAGAGTTCCCCCCTCCAGAACACCGCTCCGCGGTCATAAGACCGCTGCAGTGATTCTGGGTTTTCCACTGGGCTGGCGGGCGACCGCCAAAAGGCCGCCCGCCAGCCCAGTGGAAAACACCCTTCCCACGAGGACGCCGGCTTCGAATGGAGCCGGCGGAGTGGGAAGGTGTGACGGGTGCAGTTGCACCCGTCGCGAATTTCAGTGTCTGCTGAGCAGACACTGAAATTCTTTGTGGGGCCCCCAGGGGCCCCACGACACCCCATACCGCCATCCTGTTCCTGGCGGGAGAACCGCCAGGAACAGGATGGCGGTATGGGGTGTCAGAATCCCCATGGTGGCGCAGCGAGCTGCGCCGCCATGGAGGATTCATTTGGGCAGCGGAAAACCGGCGGGAGACCGCCGGTTTTCCACTTCTGACCGCGGCCAAACCGCTGCGGTCAGAATGCCCTGCGGGGCACCGCCAGCCTGTTGGCGGTGCTCCCGCCAACCCTGGCCGCCGAGGTCAGAATGACCCCCTATACCACAATGCAATGGTGTGTGGTGATCTACAAACAGTGGGGCCAGCGTAAACATACTTTCACTATGCCATATATAAAATAATCTCATTAAAATGGAGGTAGAGGTGGCACTGTCAACTGTGAAAAGTGTCCCTAATTATGGCGGCTTTGTGAGTCGAGTGGGAATGCGGGAACACCTTTCAGCTCCAGAGGTGTGGAAAGTGGGGTTAACTAATATTCAACCTAACTGCAGCTTTTCGGTCATGGTCATGTTTAACACTGACATTGCAGAGACCACATCTAAGACAGCATGCAAAGGAGGCGGGAGGGTGCGTTGAGGAGCAGAGACAGTCCTTTTGTGCAGCTGCATTTCTGTATCCAGGAAAATCGGGCTTGGTATTCCTGCACAGAGTACTTATGAGCGCAGAAACACAGGGTTGCTCTCAATAGGACAGGACTATTTTCCCACAGTAAGGCCACCCCGGCTGAATCGTAATGAGGTTCTTAAAAGGCTGTATTAAAATTGTGGCAATAGCATAGAATCAACAGCTGAAAGACGGGGAGACAGGTCAAATAGGGTACGTTAGCAAGATAAAGATTTCAATTCAGGATTGATGCTAAAAGTACAATTATTAAACTCTGAGGTGCTAGTGGGCACCCGTTATACACCCCTTTATTTGCAGTTATCTCATCTATGGTTTCCCTTACCTTCACAAACATATGACTAAAGGGATAGCGCCCTTGAGTCCTGGGTGACTGAAAAAAGATGAACTATCTATTGAATGCATTGCAGAACTCAAATTCACAAGTTCAAGGTACATCTGTCCTTTTCCTAGTTGTAAACACTCATGTAACATTATCAATAGCCAGGAAGCGTGCTTTACAATTCCTAACAGTGCGCAGAGGGAGTTAATTTTTATTTCTTCACACCAATAAAGCACCCCCGTCAATACAAGGAATCATATGTTTCCCATCACATCGACCAAAGCCATGGAACATGAATTTCAAGGATGATATTCAGGTCCCTTCTTGTGTATCTTTAACAAGTACTGAAGAGTGACAAGCTAAGGGAAGATGAGCAGATACATTTACTCCACTTACTATGAAGAAGGCAGAGTGAACTAAATCAACCAATACACTGCAAGAAAGTACAGACTTGGACCTTTACCAACTTGTACACCTACCTGGTCAAATTATGCTTCTTTTAAGGGCAATTCAGGCACAGTCTGTAATAAATCAATGTTCAATGAAACGTGCTTAAATTGGTAGGCCCTATTGGGTTACTCAAACAAGTCCTCATAGCCAGTCTTTCATGATCCCTTTAAAATAACTTTGTTAACTGAAGTATCCCCGACTTTAGTCCACAAGGCGACCGTGTTCCAGAATTCCTATACATCATTCACTTTAAGTGCCACAGGCACTGCTTTCCAGGGTGTATGATGGAAAGCTTATTTTTTCCTCTTAACACAGGGCCCAAAGTATGAAGAACTTATGCATTTTACAGACCGGCTAACTCACACAATGTCACCCTGTGACACACAATATCAACTCCCTTCACATGGTCTCCTGGTGCGGAGCCAATATCTCACGGTGGCAGGGAAGTCTTTCTTCTGAATCTTCCACAGGTCCAGGAATGTTCAGATGGGAGATTCTTAATGTGCCACTTTAATACCTGGCCCTAGCCTTTGTGTGGAGGAATTCCCCGACTAACCCCTAAAATTGGTTCTGGTCAGTTCTTCCCCTTCTCCTGGTCTTGGGTTCAAACTCTCTATGGTGAGAAAGGCATGTGCAGGTTCCTTTTTTATGTGCCACAGGCAGAGTACTTTGGAGTGTAATAATGGCATGGCACAACTCCTCCCCAGCCATTCAATCATGAAGACCCTATTCCTATTTGTTCCCATGTCTGAAAGCAATACACAAAACACCACCGGAGAGCCATTCACAGCCGTAACCCTGGGCACTAGCACGAAAAACATATATGTGGTTTGGGAAAAAATCTACCAATTTTCTAAAAGTGGCATTTTCAGAATAGTAGCTTAAAAATGACTTTATCATTGGAGAGGATTTAAAATTACATTTCATTTGAGTGTAAACAGCCTATATCTATGTGGTCACAACCTTAGGTTATCCCTTATTAAGTTTACAAAAGGTACCCCACTGTATGTCTATGGGGGGATAGCCTTAAACACACATATCTTCATTTTTAAACCAAGCACCCTCGTCTATGAGTCTCTAGGGCCTACCCTAGGGGTGAGTCCACCTTAGGAAATTTTAGGCTTGGCAAAAAGTTTATTTTGTAAGTTTACAATTGCAGTTTAAAACTGCACTACAGTCTGCAGTGTTAGGCCGAGACATATTTTACAGGGCTACCTTATCAGATGGCACAATGAGAGCTGCTGCCCACTGATAACTTTTAATTTACACACCCTGGGTACATGTAGTACCATTTACCAGGAACATAGAAGTAAAATAAATGTATCAATTTGGTGTAGGCCAATTTTAACATGTTTAAGGGAGAGAGCTAAAGCACTTTACCACTAGTTAGCAGGGAAAAAGTGCACAGATTCCTAAAAGCAAAACAAACACAGGTTCAGCAAAGGAAGGATAGGAAGACCCACATCTGGGGTGAACATGCAATGAGGGCCAGGTTCAACACATGTGTTGCTGTTGTGTATTGGAAGGAAGAAAATCATTTGAAATTAAGAACACATGTAAAACTGAGATAAACTTAAAAGCATTTTACACTGTGTGGATACCTGAAGCTTACCTTTTGCTGTGGTCTCTGGACACAGGCATATAGATGGGAATTTAAAGCAAGTGGGACCAATGCTCTAAATAGCACCCCCATAGTGACATGTTAACACTCAGTCTATAAAACCCTTACATTGTTAGTAATATGCCTCTTGGATTTGTGGTAGGACTCCTTGGACATGTCAAAGATACATTTATATGAATGTCACAGATATATTTGATACAAATGGCTTTCATTCCAGTGACATTTCTGTGAAATGTGGGCTTTCACCAGCATTGAAGAAACTTCCTTGAACATTTCAGTGGAAATTTCCATTTAATTTTCAATAAAATTGCAGTTTCATTCAAGAGAAATGTTACAGAATGCAGAACTTCGAGAAGTTCTGCAAAGTCTTGCATGAAATGTTCAAAGGACTTTCATGCATCCTTGTCCCATCCCCACCTACTTTGCAACCTTTAACTCTTGGAAAAGGGTTGGGGAGGCTAATTCCAAAACATTTTTTCTCAGAGAGCCTTAGAACAGAAAGATTTGAGGACCTCTACTTTAGAGCATAAAATGCATATTATCACAAGGAGGAAAATGTTCATTCCCAACCATGAAAAGCAGATTCTCATACAAACATGTCACAATATACGTAGCTAGGATAATGCTAGTCGCATTGGACGTCCATGACATAAAGGCAATCTTCTTCTTCCCCATGCCTCAATGCAGTTGTGCTATGGAATTCTTGAGCCTCAGCTGGCTTTCTGTCATGGTTTTGTTAATGGTATCTCTATCTTTGCATCCTGCTTGGCTCGCTACTATTCCCCTTCCTCTTTTGACTCACTGTACGAAAGCATTTCCAAGTTTCCAGAGGAATCTCAGCAGTGATGACCTGCCCTGTTCAAAACACTCTGTGTTACTGTTCTGCACTTATTAGTACCAGTCACCTCACACTCTGTGTTGAAGTTCTGCTCTTACTAGCACTAGCCACCTCTACAGCACCACTAAATACAACACCGTACCTCACACGATTGCAGATATCGAGGTGATGGGGTTGAAAATTAGGGATTTGGTGGAGCTGCTACCAATGAGGTCACAGCCTTCCCTACTCAATATCATGGAATGAAAAGGCAAAGGCCTAGAGTGCTGACAAAAGACAGACCTATCTCCAGATTCCCTGTTAGACAATGGGGTTTCTACAGGTACTTTAACAATTATGGACGAGGGCATTTTAACAAAGATGAAGGGCAAGACAAGCTGCCTTTCTGATTTTGTAAATCAATTAATAACTCATTAAAAGCCTGGCAATGAAGAAGGCGTTCTCCATCAAAATGTGGTGGATGTCTTGCCTGACATATTTTGAGGGTCATTGACTACAATGCACTTGCAATAATGCATATGGGACATCCACCATGTTTCTGACAGAGGACCCTGTCCGCCAACTCATCAGGCCCTATTTTGTTGATCAGCAAACTGGGTCATAATCCTTTCCATAGAAGTTGACCAAATCTAAGTGATTCTGGATAAATCCTTTTATCTCTAAAAATCTTCATGTTCTTCAATTTTTATGTATGTAATTTACAGCTATGTACTGTATTTTGTATATGTGGGAAAAAAGAGTGCTCTCTTGAGCCACCCCAATAACTTTTCACCTCCTGATCTCATTCACTGATATCTTGTTTTCTTGTTTGTGTCTTTGGCTCTAGGTTAGTGCGAGTGTGCATGAGGTGATTGTGTGGATATGGATGCAATAGTTAGGGGACTGTTTAAAGTTGTGTCTCAAGCTGGTCACAAAGAAAATGAGAAATTTTTGAGAGAGTGGTTTGATATATTATTGGCTGCAACAAGTTGTGCTGCAAGTCAGTTCAGCTTAAACTGCTGGGCTCCTTGCACCAAAACTTCAGTCTTCCCTGAATTAAAAAATGCCCTTAGGTTTCTAGGTAGGAGAGAGCGCATTCGAGTAACACAATAAACAATTAAGGCTTTCAATCAAGCAGGATTTTTTGGAAAGTCATAGAAAATGTCCTATGCTCATAAACAGAGAAATGGTAATTTTTTTGGGGTCTTGTTGATTACTCTTCAGCTATATTAACGATGTCTGAATACATCAAAGACTTTGAAATGGTCTAGCATACAAGTGACATGATAAACAGGAGCGCTGTGAAGCTGTGAAGACAAGTATTCTCTCAGTGGAAGCCAGTGAGTATGGTGTGGGAGCACTGTTAATTTTGCAAATTGAAAAAGGATTTGTTGGTCGTATTTGCTTCACCTACTTTGAAGGTTGAGTAAAGAAATTGTTCTATAACTGACCCACAGACAGTGGCATGTATGTGGGCCATAGAACACCTGATATTATTTTCAGTACTGAACTTGAACTCAGAAAGACATTAAGGTGGTCATAATGACCCTGTCAGTCTTCAGACCGCCAGAGTCACGGTGGCGGTCTGACCGCCACCGCCACATTATGACCGTGGCAGTTGCACCACCATTGGACTGCCAGCACCAGCGGTTTTCCTCCATTGGTGGGACTGCCGGTGCGGGCGGTCCTAATCCTCCAGGGCAGCGCTGCATGCAGCACAGCCCTAGGGATTAGGACCCCCCCTCTCTGCCAGCTTTTACATGGTGGTTACACCGCCATGGAAAAGCTGGTGGAGACAGGGAGCCGGGGGCTCCATGGGGGCGCCTTCACTGCTCATGCACTTGGCATGGGCAGTGCAGGAGTCCCCATGCAGAGCCCCATCGTGCAGACAGTGAAAAGCTCAAAGGGTGCTGTTGAACCCTATGCGCCACGACATTGCCGCCAGCTCAAATATGAGCCAGCATCAATGTTGAGGGCTGATCCCCGCTGGTGTTTCTTCCCAGTCACCCAGTGGGGAACTCCTAATGGGGCCCGCGGGAAGACGGCCGCACTTGTTGCAACCTGACCGCAGGAGTTTGGCGGGCGGGCCGTTCCATCTGCCAAACTCTTAATGACCCCCTAAGTCATTGAAGCCCATGTGAGAGGAGGAGTAGTGAATATGATGTCCAGGTTAGCACATTTTAAATCAAAAGTATAGTCGTTTCAATATGTGTCTGGATATCTTAATAGGAATGGAATCTTCAACACATATTTTTTGTGAGAGTTACAGAGGATCCAGATGAAGGATGCAGTGTTAATGATTTAGAGTTTGAAGTGGCAGTTGTCTTGTGCAAAATAATGGAATGCTGTTATACATGGTTTATAGTGCATGGACAATTGTGTGAAGTATAATTATGTGCATGGAAATGTAAATTATGAAATTATTAAGAGTGTGAAATTGGGGTTCATGAAAATTATGCTAAATGTGGATTTGTGGTTAGAAAAGTAAAAAGGTTGCGCATCCAAGCCTTTGGCAAATGTTGATCAGTTTAGTTTAAGATGGTCTTTTGTGTGTGTGTGCATTCATGTGTGTATTGAATACAAGAAAATTAAGTATACAAAAAAGGTGATGGGAGGAATGCTTTAATTAATCTCAGTCACTGATAGAAATAGTCCAACCCAAACTGCCATGCCAGGTCCTACCTGACCAGACACAAGCAACCCAAGGCAGGTTTTGCTCTTATTAGGGCTCACCAGACTGTTATAGCTTGGTTCGACTGATATAGTGTGCCCAGGACCTGTGTCTGGGCACACCCGTGCCACTTAGAGTGTCACACTAAAATAGACAAAAAAGTGAAGGATGGAATATTTGAATTAACCTAAATCGCTAATAATTACTCAGATCTGCATCCCAGTCCATCATTATTTTGCACAGCACACCACTTCAGTTTGGACCCAAGCATATGCAAATCAGTCTTTACCTTGTACCAATAGGAACAATCCATGCCAAACTGCAAGGCCAGGTCCTCTCTGAACCAGAACACAAGCAACCCAAGACCAAATTCACACTAATTGGGACTCGTCGGTCAGGAACAGCTTTGTTCCCATGGCAGAGGGCGCACAGAACACACGTCTAGGGATACCGTGCCATTTAGCATGTCACAAAGAAGTATGCAAAAAAGTGATGGATAAAATGCTTGTATTAACCTCAGCCATTAGTAATTACTCTTGACTGCATCATTAATTTGCACAGCATGCTACCTCAGTTTGGACTCAGCGATATGCAAATCAGTCTCGACTCTGCTCCAGGAGGACCTGTCCAGTCCAAACTTCTTGACCAATTCTTCCTGAACCCAGAACACAAGCAATCCAGGACCAGTTTTGCCTAGGGCTCACCAGTCAGATGTTGCTTGTTTCCAATGGGCACCGGACCCACATCTAGGCATACCTGTGCCACGTAGGGTGTCAAACTGAAGTATACAAAAAATTAATGGATGGAATGCTTGAATTGATCTCAGCCACCGGTAATTACTTATGGTTGCATCCCAGGCCATCATTGCTTTGCACACCATGCCACCTCAGTTTGGATACAGTCATATGCAAAATAGTCTTGAACATGGAACAGTCCAGATGGAACTGCCACGCCAGGCCTTCCCTGAACCACAACAAGACCCATGAAAAAATCAATAAACTGGCAGCCATCTTGTGATTTTGGGTTACAGTCTCTGTGTGCCCAACTTTCTTTCAAAATCTCTGTCAAACTCTTGGTGGCCATTGTAAATGGTTGAGATAGAATCCTAACTGCTCTATTTACATAATTCAAGGTCTACGGTCCATTGAAAGCATGTCTTGTAGTGTATTGTGTGGCCATATTAACACTTTGGGATAGTTCATGGCTAGAAGTGTACTTCATGTTTTCAGCTTCACAGTCTTTCTTCAACAAATTATTTACATATTTTTTTTAAATAGTTTGCCTGCTATTGGGTTTCATGGTTTTAGACACACCTCTATCCTCTAATTTTAGCCTGTCTTTTCAAAAGTTGAACTACTGTATATGGCATGCACTGATCCTGGAATTCTGGTTAGAAAGCAAAGCATTTCCAGTGATATGCCCCAGATTTTTTAAGGCTATTATTTGATTTCAACTGATTTCATTTTTGTATATCTTCTGCATTTTCTTCAGCGGTAATACACACACATTCCAGTCTTTCTGTGTTGACTCTGTGTGTTGATTGTATGTTAACTATAACAACAATACACACACCTTCTTTGCATATGTTCTCCAACAGTGATGAGCACACCCTTCTATTCTTTTAACATTTAGGCCCTCATTACGCAGCTAGCGGTCATCAGACCGCCAGCCTCGCCGTGGTGGTCTTACCACTGTGGACCCGGCGTTAAAAACCACCACATCACAAGTTATGGGATTTGGCAAAAGCCAAACCTCCACAACGCTGCCTGGTCCGCTGGTGCAGTCGCACCGACGTGGCCGGTGGTGAGCACTTCCAGCCCGGCAGCAGGCCTCATCCTGCCGGCCAGATTACAACACTTCAGATCACCAGGCTTCGCATGGCTGTCACCCCACCACGAAAACCCTGGCGGTAACGCACCCAGTGACAGGAATCCCCATTTCTGTCGCCCGCGCACACATGTCCCCACACCTCCATGCAAAACCCCCACCTGTCCACACACTTGCAATCCCCCCCACCCCTCTACATGCTTTCAAACACCCCCTCAGCCATACACATCCATCCAAACATCCACATCTGCGCTCACACTGACATACACAACCCCACTCACACCCCCTCTGTTAACATTCACACCTCCCTCCCCCTTTCCCCACACTGCATTCATACACTCACCCACTCTCCCCATTCACTCACACAAACACATGCACACTCGCACTCACAAACACCCTCCACTTCCCCCACCCACAATCATTTACTACCCCACGCCCTTCACGACGCATAAATTCACACACTCCCCTTCCGCATACGCACACTTGCACACATGCACACCACTCACTCACAGACTTGCACACATGCACCCCCACTCACTCGCTGACTTAATATGGCGGGTGGAGTCTTGCTGCCATGGCGGTGCTGGTGATGCAACCGCATCTTCAGAATCATAAATGGGCAGAAGTCCTCCAATGATTCTAAGTATGGCAGTCAGCAGACTCCCAGCACTGGCAGTCTGCTGGCTTCAGCGGCTTCGGCAGTCTTTGAAAAAGACCGCCAAAGTTATAATGAGGGCCTTAGTGTGTGTCATAGTTTGTCAGTAGTTATTTTTACATTTTATTTTATGTTTCACCATGCAGCCAGAAAACCCACCATCAACAGTGTTGTTGATCTACTTCCAAATGTATATAGGTACAATTGTGACTAGTTGTTTTAGCCCTGAAAGAAAATATTTGTGTTACTTCATTCTTTAGGCATAAAAGGTAGAGACATTATTAAACATCTACCTGCTCCAGCAATGGCGGAGGAAGGTGAGTTGGATCTAAGAGGTGGTTAAGAGGTTGGAACTACAATTTTACATTAAACCTAGTTTGATTGCTTTGGGTCAGAAAATCTTCAAATGTTCTCAATCTTAAAGTAAAAATGTGGACACATTATTTGTGTTCTTCTAAAATTAGGATTACAATGCCAATTCTACCATTTCACTAATCAATTAATTAGAGATCAATTTATTGGACACTGTCATAACAAACATACTCAACCGAAATTACTTAAGGTAAAGGTATCAGGCATTCCAACATCTCAATCAAATAATTTAGCGAATCACACAAAGAGACAGTAGCTGTTGTACAAAGTGCTATCCAAAATTCCAAGAAAGAATCTAAATCTACCTACTAAAAACATTTAAAAAAACAGTTATTATATATTTGTTTTAGATGTGGCCATGCTTCCAATATGAAAGGTGGTAAACCAGGTCCAGGCAAAAATGTAGTTTGTAGAAATTGTTCTAAAGTTGGGCATTTTGCTAAAGCGCATCAAAGTTCTTGCAATACTTCTACAAAAGTTGTCAATGTTGGTGATCACTCTAATAACATAACGTCTGATGAACATCTCATACATGAGACTTAGGACATGGTTATGGTTGTCTTGGAGGATAATGTGTTTAAGGGGAATCCTGTAGAGTGTGTTGACCCATATGTTGACATTATCATTGGAGATAGAAGTTTACATCTTTTAGTGAATTCTGGAGCTAGGATTATCATGTTCATCTAAGACACTTTCTGGGAAAAGTTGGGTGATATAAAATTGTTTCCTACTGACCATTCTCAGCTTTTTTATGAAGTAAGAAAAATAGAATTGCATGGCTTCAATGAAGAAGTACTGGAGGTCAAAGAACCTAAAATCTAAGCTAAAATATAAGTGGCAGTGAAAAGTCTCAACATTTTAGGTTGGCATCACCAGGGATTTTTTTGGTAAAGTACTGAGACCTAGAAACAAGGAACAGGTTATAGTTGACATGGATGAAACAGTGATCAATAGTTTGTTACTGGAGGTTTCCTCTGTTTTCGCTGATATGTTGAGGATGATAAAAGGATTTAAATATAGAATTAAATTCAAAGAGGGAGCCACACCTATCTGGCACAAGATGCAAATAGTTCCATTCAGTTGAAGGAGTGATAAATTGTTGAAATTGTTGTTAGACAAGTGTACTATTCAACAAGTTGAATCCTCATTGTTGCTTTCACAGTTAGTTGTGGACCCCAATGGTGATATAAGAGTACTTGTTGATGTACACAGCTTTAATAAAGAAATCTGGTTCTGGGATTCACACCCTCTCCCACAAATTACTGATTTGTTAGGAGAAATTTGGAGTGTTTTTCGAAAATTGATTTAGCCTCAGCATATCGTCAAGTAGCATTGGAGAAGACATTGAAGCATTACACTGCATTCAGTTCAACTATAAGAACATTCCAATACTACTGCATGTCCTTTGATCTGACATCAACGGCATCAGTTTTTTAGATAATGTTGTTGCATATTCTAGAAGATAAAGAAGGTATTGTTGCTTTTGAAGATGATGTTTTGGTGCTTGTTAACAGCTTATCAGACAATGACAATTTTTTACGCAAACCACTGAATATTTTTGAGAACAAGGGCATTGTTGTAAAAAGATTTAATACTGTGAAGAACAAATTGAATTTTTAGGACCTGTTATATCCCAAGAGGGTATAATGCCTAGACTTAGGCCCTGATTTAGAGTTTAGCAGACATAATGGATATCCTGCCATTATATCCTATTGGGATCATACTACATGGGTGGGATAACATCATGTTTGTGGCGAAGTAGCATGTCCGCCAAATTCGAAATCAGGCCCTAAGTCTAAGTGAAGTATCCAGTTCCCAAACATAATTATGTTAATTCCTAGGCCTTTGTGAGATTTATTCTAAGTTTATTCTTGAATAGCTGCCATAATGGAAAGTCTGAATCACAGGGTAGCAAACTTGTTAGTTCCATTTGTAAGGAATGGTTTGTGCCAGGAAACATTTGGTTGTGTGAAGTAGGAGATGATGAAAGTTAGGGCTCTCAGGATGTATGACCCCTACCTTTCATGCATTATTCCAGTGGATGCAAGTATGACTTGGGTGCTGCTCTTACACAAAATGCTGAAGCAGACGATGTCACTGTTAGCTTTGCACCTTGAGTTCTCAAAGACACTGAGTTACGTTATTTAGTAATCGAAGAAGAATTCGTAGCTTGTTTTTCGGTGATGAAAAGTTTCAATAGAATATTGGATAGAAAGATCTCTCTTGAGACAGACCACAAACAGTTGATATATGTACTAGCTGGGAATAATGTTGAGTATACCACTCCATGTATAGCCAAATTAGCTCTTGAAAGAGTAAGGCTGGGACAGATTTTCTTTCCAGTCTGTCGTTAGATGATAAGGAACCAATGTATGAAGAGGATGCTGTTGAAAGCTATTTCATTGCTGCGGTTGATATTTACTGTTCTCCTGTTTGGCCGGAGGGGTTTAGATGAATGCTTGTTAGAGTGATAAACTTCTAAAAATGTTTAAAAATTATGCTGAAGAGGGTTGGCCTTTTGAAAAAAATACATCCCAGTCTTCAATCTTTTGTCAAGTTTGCAGAGGAGTTATCGATTGAAGACAGTGTGGTTTTGAGAGGTTGATTCCTCCTGTCAGGGTCCACAGAGAGTTGCTAATAAGTTATTTATGATCCGCAATGATGAAAAAGACACAGAGCTGTTTTCTGACGCCCTTTTATGGATACAGAAATTGATTTGTCAGTCCCTGATTGTATTGTTTATAATAATTTGAAGAAGAAACGAAAGATGGGCACTCTTGCCCTCAAACTAATTGACTGCCCACCAAGACCGTGGCATAAAGTCAAAACAATTATGGTGGCCCATTTCACTTTTTGTCTCCATCATATTGGTATGCCTTTGTACTGATGTATTATTATCGTAAATGGCCAGGAGTACATTTTTTTTTAAGAACCCTCTGCAAGAAAAGCGTCCTAAATTCCAAGCGATTTAATTACAAGAGAAGGCTTTCTGGAGTCTTTAGTTTCAGACAATGGTGTCCAGTTTAGAGGCTCTGCTACAGTCAATTTACTTACAAAATCAGGTGTTAAACATCTTAGGAGCTCTATATCATCCTCAAACTAATGACCTTGTGCAACGCATGAATGGAGTGTTAAATGACTGTATCATGTTTGCTAGGAGAAACGATTACAGTATTTTTCAAAAATATTTTTATTTGATTTTTCTGCAAAAAGTACATCATGGCCAACAATGCATCAGCAACCACAATTACATAAGAGTTGAAATACATTTGTTCAGACTTTGCAATAATACAGTGCATTAACAATTTAGTCACTACGGTCAATCATGTGTTTAGGAACATACTGCGCTTCCTGGTCATCCATCTTATTCCGTTAAGACTGTGTCGAATGGGGCATATCCTCCCTGCCCCCTCTTTTTATACCATAGTGATTCATCAAATGACTCCATATTTTATGGAACTTCTTCAGGCACCCTCTGGCCTTGTAGGTGACCTTTACAGCACTAATGTAAAGATCCATCCCTCTGCTCCATTCCTGAAGGGTTGGTTTCTCCAGAGCACCCCAGTATTTAACCGTGTCCATTTTTGCCATTATTAGGCCAAAATGACAAAAAATGAATTTTGCTTGTGGGATGTCTACTTCTGTGGGTATACCTAAGAGGATATATTTTGGATCTGCTAGTATATCTTCCCCCAGTACTGTACTTACCTCCTTTAGTATATCATTCCAATAGAGTTGTATTCTGGGGCAGTCCCATAGTGTATGTAGACATGAATCCTTTGCTGTCCCACATCTTAAACAATGTCTGCCCTGCCAAATTTATGTATGCGAACCCGGTCATAATAGGGCCAGTGCAGGATCTTAAAGTGGATCCGTTTAGCCTTTATTTAATTGCTATTTCCTTCAGGTGCATCAACACTGCCACCCAGTCTGTGTCCCCTAGTTCTCCTACCTCACTTTCCCAACTTTCTCTCAATTTCTTTAGTGAATCTGGCATGGTGTTATTTATCATCTAGTGGGTCCAGAAGACTGCCTTTGTTTCTATCTCTCCCTGGAGTAATCTCCTCTTTACTGGAGCGAAGTTGGGGTTGTCTGCAGTATCTACCCACTCAGCCTTCCAGGCATGTTTTAGTTGTATGTATTTAAGGTGCTTTTACTTAATCCCTTCCTTCCATAACGGTAGTGGAGATATGAGCTAGGCTGGAATTGGGTTCTCTCCACTGCATAAGTGGGGTGATCTCCAGCCATGTGGCCCCACTCATTAACCACTATTTAGTGCGCCTCCTAGTAGTATGCTTGTATACCTGAGAGAGCTACTCCGCCATTATATTGATTGCGCTGGAGTGTCTGCAGCGCCACTCTTGGGTGTCCCAGTTCTATAACAGATTCTGGACCTCTCCCTCTATTCTACCAAAGACCTCCTCCGGGATCATATGGTTTGTGTTCTGAAGAATGCACAGTAGCTTTGGTGAAGTTATTATCTTTTACATGGCTCTTTATAACAATGTTAGTATCAGAGTTCTCCACCTTTCCATGCCCTTGTGGAATTCTGTCAGTATTCGATGAACATTTCACTCTAAACTGCTTCCCTATCAGTTGTCATGTAGATCCCAAGTATTGGGACCCCTCCATGTCTATGCACAGATATCCTGAAAAGACCCGTTTGGCAAGGTGGCCCCTGAATTATTACAGTATTAATGAGTCTGTCTGGTCTATGTTATGATTTTACTACTCCACTCTCCATTCTGTGATGAAGGTGTCCCCATTTGAGTTGTTAAGAGGACGTGAGTCTACTTCAGTGTTGTTTCCAGCCTGGTTGGCTAGGTGACTCAGAAAGGGAACTGTAGAATCGAATTAGGTTGATTCTGTATGCAAGAAATCCATTGAGTCACAGAATAAAGAAACAAATATGATATAAATAAACATGTGAAAGAAGTCATGTTTTCTGTGGGTTCTATAATGCACATCAAACAAACAGGTTTTGTAAAAAAAAAAGGGGAGGTCGTGTGTTGGTGATTCCATTTTTATAGAGGAAGTGTATGGCAATGCTGTAAGTTTACAAGAGGGTCAGTGGCTGAATATTGAAAAAGTGGTAAAGACTTCTTCAAATGAAGTTGTCCAGTTGGAGGGCAATCGTAAGGAAGCTTGTGGTGCCTCTCCAGAAAGCATGGTGATTCATGCTCCCTCTCCAGAAATCTACCTGCTTAGATCTTCTCCGGTTCCATGCCTACCATGTAGGTTCAGATGAAGTTTTATCGTCTGTATATTCCATTTGTTTCTCCAGTGTTTTAGGGACACAAACATTTTTGAAGGTTTTTTTAAAATATATTTTCAATTAACTATGTTATACTGTAGTTTATTTTGCTTGCCTCCTTTCTTTTGGTCCAGTGGCAGATTTGCCAGAAGGAAGGTAATGCTACTTTCAACTTCACTGTTAAGGTAAGAAAATGGGCCTCATTATGAGACTGGCTGACTCCAGGCCGTCAGGGTCACGGTCGGACCGCAACCAAAGTGGGGGTCTGACTGCAACATTACGCTACGGTTGGACCACCAACACCACCAGGTTGCCTCCAGCTGACAGCCTGGTGGTCTTGGCAGTTGTAATCCTCCAGGGCAGCGCTGCGCTGGGGATTATGAGTCCCCTTTCCACCAGCCTTTGCATGGCGGTAGCCCCACCATGCAAAGGTTGGCAAAAAGGGAGTGCCGGGGGCCCCATGGGGGCCCCCGCACTGTCCATGCACTTGGTATAAGCAGTGCAGGGGCCCCCATGGACAGCCCCGTCACGCTTTCCACTGCCAGAATTACGGGCAGTGAAAAGCGCAACAGGTGCTGCTGCACACGCCGTGCCACCACATTGGCTGGCGTCAATTTTAAGGCCCTGTTCACCACAGGGCCGGCGGGTGGAAACACTGTTTCCGCCAGCTGGCCCAGAGGTGAACTCCTAATAGGGCCTGTGGTGTTTCTGATGGCGGTACGAGTTTGGCAGGCGGTGGAACTCGTAATGGGGGCCTAAATTTCTTCAGGATGTCAAAAAAGGTTGGTCTTCTAGAAGTTCTGCGATGTAAGCAAGTTCCATTGAGCAGTCACAGCAGAGACAGTGTCTACTTCTGAGCAGTACTGTGGTGACTCTTTGGTCTATAACTCAATACATTTATATGCTTTGTTACCTAACTGGCTTCACACTTCCCTCTCCTCATAACGCATACCCATCCCATTTCATTTAGGGTGTCACACTGAAGTGTGCAAAAAATTGATGGATGGAATGTTTGAATTAATATCAACCACTGGTAATTACTTAGACCGCATCGTTATTTTGCACACCACACAACCTTTGGAGCCAGCGATATGCAGAATAATCTCGACCCTGCTCCACTAGGAACAGTTCAGCCTAACCTACCAAGCCAGGTCTTTCCTGAAATGGAACAGAAGCACCCATGAAGGGTTCACCGTTCTCAGTCAGGTATAACTATAAGAAAACAACATACATTGCATCCACATTACCTGTAGACATCCTGCCAGATCTACAGAGAAAATTAACTGTACATATGGATTCACTAGCTGTGTTGGGATAGGGCCAATAATATAATTATTATCTTTTGAATATAAGGCAGCCCAGTTCATAGTGTTGGTATTGTGGCTGGAAATCTGGTGAGATGTGTCCTGTCTATTGTCATAATAGTCAGAGGCAGAAAAAATCATTGAGATCTGGGATAAATCTGTGTTAGAACGTGTAAGGATTTCCAAAAAAACGTCATGGTTATCTTAGCTATTTGCAGCCCCAGGGGAAATCATATCATGGGAATGATTTTTTTTCTGAGGTTTGCGTGTTGCTATTGCTCAGTGTATGGAGAGCAGTGTTGGTGGTTGTTCTATGGAAGAGGTAATGATGTACTAACCAAAAAATGGAAAGGAAACAGGAGTGACAAATAGGGTACTGAGTGAAGTGTATGCATGTGGTGAGAAGAAGGAGTGAGAATGGCCAAATATGTGATTTTCAAAGACAGAGGAAGAGTGTGAATTTTACCTAATATATAGTTTGATTATTACATGGGTGAATTGCTACATTAACTTTAGTTTCAGGATTGCTGTAAGAGATAGGTATGATGACCTGTGCTTCCATAGATGACTGAATATTAACTTAGCTGTTCATTTATTTGCATTTATATATCATTTATATATATGGAGACTTAATCGGTTTGTGCAAGTGAAAGGCAGCTAATGTTCCTCTGGGTGGACAACAGTGGTGACTAAGGTTGCAGGAGCATTTCCTGAGAAGGCGTTCTTAGGTGAACCAGGGGAACTGCCGTACTCCAGGGGGCATGTTTACAACTTTTTGGTGGAGGGCAATACTGTAAGCCTTCCTGCTGCACTGCTCTGCATCAGTAGAAAAGGAAAGGTATGTGCCATATCTATGAGATACACTGCACTGGTGCATAATTGGCTGCCTTGCACCAATGCAACTATTGGTACCATTGGTAATATAGACATCTTGACTAATGCTACTCTCCCGATAAACATCAGGTGTAGGAGAGACCATCTATCCAATAATTCTTGTGCTTTTCTCCACATGGCAACATAATTTAGCTGAAATAGCTGGGAATCATTACTAGCAACTGTTGAAGCAGATATGCTAATTAAGAAAATTATTAATGATTTATATGTTATTACTAATGAGAAAATGCATAGAGAAATTAATCGTAGAAAAATAATGTGCATGTTTGAAAAATGAAATTGTGCAAAATAATGAAAATATATGAGAAAAATGTAGTAATATGTCAAAATGAGACACATAACCTCTGTTTTGTATTACTAAGTTAGCTGAACTAAAGGCCTAGTTCCACTGGGCCTCGCACACCCCGAACATGGAGAAACCGGACGCCTTGCAAAGGACTGGAAGCCGCTGACTACAACCTTGACCCCTTCGAAGTTCAAGTTACTTAGCTAGAATTTTCTGCAATTTACCGGCGGACAGGAGATGATGAAGACAATTTGATACAATTATGTGTAGAGCAGGCTAAATGTACTTTCCAGGACTGGAACAATAGAGGCACTGACTGGAGAGCCATATGCAACAATTTTGATACCTGAAGGGCCGGATGATGAAGGCATCGCATGAAGAACCAATCCACTTCTTGTGACTTGGAACATATGAAAATTAATAGATTTGGCAGACAAAAACTATAGGTTAAAGTCAGATCTACTGACTGACTGACCAATTAGCAATTAGGGGATGGAAAGGGAGACCCTAACAAAAAGTCATGACAGAGGGCGAGAAATCAGAATTGCGGGGAGAAATTGATGACGTCAGGAGGGGCTGTCCGAGGTGCTGATATTGTGTTCATACTCTGTGAGCCTTGGTCCGTAGCTGATTGATTGATGACCTGAAGACAAAGGCTGACTTGTTGCTGATCCATCCTGGATAGGTAGCTATGAAAATGTGACTGTCGATTTCTATGCCTTTTCTACTAGTTACCAACTGTGCTGTTTATAGAGATTCTCACTTAGGTAGATTTTTCCAAATTAATGCTACTCTAAATTGTTTTCGCATGAAGACACCATGCTAATGCTAATCTTGGTTAGAAAGGCTGTTAGGGGTGAAGTTGACAGTGACAATTGACTGACGAACTTAATTGCTGAACTTCATTATCAATGTTTATGTTGTAGCTTATAAAATTACCTTTTCGCGTATGTCTTCTTAAGTGATGGTGTTTTATTAATGAATTGAATAAAATTTGAACTAACAGATGATTTAGAATTGCAAGCATTAGGGAAATAAAAATTGTTAACTCTTCCCTGAGTAGTGGTTATTCTTGATTAGAATGGTTTAACATTGTTTTTCATCAAATGTTTTCTTGATTATTGATGCTAGTAATTGTTTCAAAGGTCACTGCATGACTAGGATACTCCATGCGATTCAAAAGGTTCATCGACCTACAGGCGTCCCCTTGTAAGTTTACTTACTAAGGACCAGGCGCTCTAGCAGTTTTTGGTAGCAGCTTGATGGTAAGTTTCCTTGTGGAACTAGTTATGTGGTGATTATTGGTTATGGTAGTAGTATAAGTTAGTTGTGTGTATTTTTATGAGGTTTGAATTTTGTTTTTCGGAAATGGCAATTGTAGCAAAGATGATGTCCCCTTAAGCCCAGAAATGACTTTCCCAGATCATGGATCCTGCTAGTGGAGTTGGGTATGTTCTTGGCGTGTTTTGAGACAGTGTGAAAGTGGTAGGTTGCGCTTGCACAGGCTTAAGCAAACCGCAGGTGAATCGTGATGTACGTGAGGTAAGCAGGGAGTCTGCGTACTCCAGTTGAGGATTAGTAGGAGTGTGCCTACTCCGTAGCACGAGAGTAGGGAAGTCTTCGAACTTCACATGTGTGTGGCACTTTGTGCTAAAAAAATTATCCACATGGTTGTTGGTGATGTACGGACCCTGCGTGGTCTAAGACTCTGGAGTGTATTAACAAATGTAGGAGACACTTGGTTATATGTTGTAATCTGTCTGGTTTAGTAGGTTGATCGGGCGTGGTCAACAAGTCGGTGAGGGTGATAAATGAGTAAAAGAAATTTCGACTGAGATTTGGTGAGTTCTATGTGCACCAGGACAGACCCATTGATTATTTGAGAGTAAACATTTGTGGATCGAATTTTGCTTGCAAATGTGGGAGACTGAGAAAGAGGAATAGCTACATGAGCAAAGGAGCCATTAGTGAAAATCCGTAAGGTCTCTGAAGCGATTGTGTCCCTTTGTATAGTAAACCAGCAGGTTTGTTTTAGTTATTGGTATTTGGTTAAAGTGCTTGCAGTAATTCACATTAGTTGTGTGAGTTAAAGTAGGAGGACGAGCCGCAAGACTTTGTCAGCCGCTGTGTGTGAGTGTGACATCAGAGTGTGCCGCACTGGGATAGGTTGGTTAGTGAGAAGAGTTGCGAGCGGATTGGCGGCCATCGGTAAGAGGCAATTGGTTGAGTAAGTGGGTGAAGGGAATTTTGGGAGTAAAAGTAATTTCATTATTGAATTGAAGTAAACAGAGCAGATAAAATGAAGTTTTTCAAGGCGTTTAGAAGTGCAATGAAGGGGTATTCTTACATTAAGGCATCAGTGGGAGAGCCGACCCCACCGGAAAATTCTTTGTCTTACATAGTGATGGAGGAGCGAGGTGTAGCACTGTGTTTGTGGTTGAAGCAGTGGTGTGAGCTAACTAAGAAGCGAGGGTCCTTAGCATTTCCGGAGCATGGAACGTTAAATTTGAGAATACTGGACCAATTGTGAATGGCATTATATGAGATGAAACTGTTACAAAGACAAGCACAGTTTGAGGCTTTAATGGTATGGGAACTGGTGGCTAGACAGCAACAAGAAATTAAGTTTAAAAAGAGAATGAAGTGAGTAGAGAAATGTTTAGCTGAAGCTAGGTGGGTTTGGGAACAGAAGCGATGGAGAGCGGAGACACTACAGTGTGCTAAATTGTTTCCTGCCATTACGGAGGAAGATGAGGCAGAGAAGGAAGATGGCGCTAAAGAGGATGGAAGTGCAGGAAAAAAGAAAAAGAGAAAGTCTTATGTAGATGATGAAGATTCTGATGTTGAGGATCTCATTACGCAGTTGTTAAGAGATCGACCTCCACCTTTAGTGACCTATTCAGGGGGTCCAGGCACTAGTGCCACTATAACTGCTCCAACACAAGTATAGGGAGCTGAGGGAGCAGTCCAGACAGATAGTGGACAAATACCAGCGGTAGTACAGAGTACACCTAATGCAGGAACTACTACTGTGGTCCAAGCGCAGATGCATCCACCTTCGGTACAAAGAATTTATCCAGATGTACTAGTTCTTGAGACAGTTTTGAACATAATGGTGCCAACGGAGCAAGTGCTTCCTAGCCAATGCTGGTTCAAACAGAGCCGACCCCAAAGTTTTTGCCCTCGGCTCAGACAAAGGGTTTGCCGAAGTATACACCAATGACAGGAACACAGTCAGATATTACACCAGTCATGAACCAGGCAATGGGGGTAACATTCCCACAGGGTGCGAGTGTTAGGGCAGCTCCAGATGCAATATCGCTACCAATTACTGTTGGTCCAGCAGTACCCTTATTTGCGGAAAAGAAATCAAATGCAGGAGAGCAGAATTAAATGACACAGAGCCTTGTGAGAAGGGGAACGAGTGATCCTGTGCCGATGATGTCGTCCGCAGGTCAGAATTTCAATGGATCTAGACCTTTAATGGATCTTAGTCCACTTGTAGCGCTTCCAGATGCAGTGAATGGCCGGAATGCGAGTCAGAGTTTGAAACGTTTGACACCGCAAGCTTCAGGTGCAGTGGTGCAACAGCTACCAGTGCCAAATGTGAGTAACATTCCATTACAGGGATTGTCAGCTCAGCAATTGAGTGAATGGTTAGACAGTCTAAACACTCCTCAAAATGCATCCAAAGGTGAAAAGCAGATAAATCGTGTTAGGTTGAATATAGAAGCAACTGAACAATGGGTGTGAACAGATTGGAATCTTACACTGAAGAAGAGCTGAGGTATTTGTGCCCAAAGATTTCAAGGGAAGTGAGTAAAATACAGCACAAATTGGCAGAGCTAGCAGAGAAACATGACATCGAGATTGAGAAAACAAAGCATTGGAAATACAGTTACAGATTAGATTTCGAGGCAAAGGATTTTGAACACATGAGATCAGCAGGAATGAAGGCACATTGGAGAGAATTGTTGCAGAGTGCTCAGATTTGGGGAGCATTAGAGAAGTGGGAAGGTAGATGGACAAAGAAAAAAGATAAGCGGAAGTGGGATTCACAAGAAGGGTTTGAGGAGGTTCAAAAAGAAAGGGAATCAGTAAAGATGCTTCAGATGAGAGAGATTCCAGGAGGGCAGTTTGTTCATGTCCCATGGCACAGGAGTGATATATTGCCATTTACAAATGATTACCCAAAATTGAGAGAGAAGACGTCGAGTAGTATCAGCAGACAGATAGATTTGTAAAACTTTCTAAATGTCTGTGGGAAGACTTGAACACACTATTGGAGATAGTAATACCAGCTGACATGTGGGTTGAGTGTAAGAGAGCAGTGGATTGGCCAACAAGTGAACCAGGAAGGGTTAAGGTCATGGGTGCACCTTCACCTGAGGTAATGAAAAATTATTATAAGGTGATTGAGTTCCTGAAGACAAGAATTTATCCCAAAACTATTGATTGGCAGAGGATTGATAGAACGGTCCAAGAGTCTAAACAGTCAATACGTACTTACTATGAGAGATTACTAAAAGCATTCAAGGAGTACAGTGGCAAGGAGGCAATTGAGCCGAACGACATGTTGCATTTTGTGTTCAGGTTTGTCGAAGGGTTGAGACCTGAAGTAGGGCAGATGATTAAGAGTCATTTGATTTGCTGGCAGGCAAAACCGATTGACGAGTTATTGCAATATGTAAAATACTGTATTGACGAGATTGAATTAAAACAGAAAAAGTTGAAGGAGAAAGCGATGGTGATGCAAATAAAGGCAGCTCAAACAGGAGTGCAAGGAGCTATAGTACCACCTATGCCGCCACAGCAGAGAGCTGTTATGTTTCAGCCTCTAGTGAGGGGTAGAGGACGTGGAGTTGACATGATGCGTAGTCCGGAGTTAGGGACTGTATTTGTTCAGAATGACATGCAGGGGATAAAAAATATGTTGCTGTGTCCTTTGTGTGGAAACATGGGACTCTGGAAGCAGGAGTGTCCGTTGATGGCGCAGGATGGTGTGGTTCAGCAAGGTGATGTCAGTACATTTCAAACTATGAAAGTCCAAAGAATGAAAGGATTTATTCCTAATGCTCAGAATCGAGAACAGAATTTCTTACCAGTACAGCAAATGCAGGTGCCACGCGCACAATTAACCCAATTGCAACCAATACAGCAGCAGGTTCCCATGGTACGTAGGCAGCAAATGCAGATAATTCAAGCCCCGATGGAACAGCAACAGATGATGTTTACTCAGCAGGTCACAGATCAGAGACAAGAAAGTAGTAGTAACACAGTGCACCAATTTCCATTTTATAGCGAGGATGAAATAAACAAAGAATGGATGAGTGACAGTTTGGAAGAAGGAGCTTGTATGTTTGCAGCTTCCCAAGAAGTAGATCAGAGAGGACCTTTTGTGAAGGGAAAAGTGATGGGATACAAGGTCTCATTCTTAGTGAATACAGGAGCTACATGCTCTACAGTGAGAAGTATAGAAGTCCCGAATTTACCTCTTTCAGGCAGGACAGTTCAAGTTGTGGGAGTGGAAAATAGACAGTTGACAAACCCAATCACAGAACCAATGCAGGTTGAAATTGGAAATTACCAGGGACTACATAGATTTGTTGTGTGTGATTCGAGTCCCGTATCTCTACTGGGAAGAGACTTACTGTGTAAGACGAGATGCTCCATTAATTGTTCAGACACTGGAATAGAAGTTCAAACAAGTAGTGATGATGAGGAAGAACAGGTGACTGAAATGATGGTTAACAATGCCAATTAAGAATACCCGTTGATTGAATTTTTCCTGATGTTTACTGTGAAAGAATTGCATGCAGACTTGCAGGGAACAGTGAAGGATGAAGTCTGGGACCTGACGGGGAAAGAAGTAGGTCTGATTAAAGGAGTAGAGCCGATTAAGATCACTCTGAAGCCCCATGCAGTATTTCCGCAGCTTCCACAGTATAACATGACGCAAGATGTTCTAATGAAGGTGGCACAGATAATTGGAGATTTTCTAAAACAAGGAGTTTTGAAAGAAGTGTTAAGTAGCCCAATAATGGGTTTAAAGAAGCCATGTGGGAAAGTGCGTGTAGTACAGGACTTGCGAAAAGTGAATGATTTGGTGGTTAAATGCTGTCCAGTGGTGCCAAATCCAGCAGTGATACTGTTTCAGATTCCTTGCGATGCAGAGTGGTTCACAGTGGTAGATCTGTCACAAGCTTTCTTTTCTGTGCCTCTTCATGAGGATAGTCAGTTTCTTTTTAGTTCCAAATTCTTAGACAGAGTCTACAGCTGGTGCAGGCTTCCACAAGGGTATACGGAGTCACCATCTCTGTTTAATCAGATTTTGAAAAAGAACCGGGAGTCATTGGAATTGCCATACCAATCGACTCTAGTACAGTACATTGATGATTTGTTGATTGCTTCCAGAACAAGGGACAAGTGTAAACATGACTCGATTGTCCTGTTGAACCATTTGGGAGAATTTGGACATAAAGTTTCACCTGTGAAATTGCAGTATTGCCAAAAATCAGTAAAATACCTGGGACATCAGATTGAGAAGGGATTAAGAAGAATCTCTAGGGAGAGAATTACTATGATTCTGCAGAGAAGTCCCCCGACTTCTCAGAGAGATGTTAGGATGTTTCTGGGAATGGTGGGGTACGGCAGACAGTGGATTCCAAATTTTCTGAGATTGATAATCCCTTGCAGCAGTTGACCCATAAGGAAGTTACGGATCCCAGTATCCTATATGAAAAGCAGATTAAAGCATTCACTGAACTGAGAGAGAGTTTGTGCAGAGCTCCAGCATTGGGAATGTCTGATTACACAAAGCCTTTCAGTTTGTTTTGTCATGAACGTGATGCTTGTCCTTTGTCTGTTTTGACACAGGTCCATGGAGGTGCTTATCGCCAAGTAGCTTATTTTTCAGCTACCTTGGACCCTGTCGCAGCAGCTTTACCAGGTTGCCTGCGCGCAGTAGTGCAGTTGGTCAAAGTCTTTCCCAATGTGAGGGTGGAATGGGATACGATTTGACGGTAGTGGTACCACATTCTGTTGAAATTTTACTGACAAGGAAGAAAACGCAATATTTGACGGGTGCAAGACTGACAAGGTATGAGACGAGCAAACCGAGTGCTTCAAATGTAACATTAAAGAGATGTACAGTGCTGAATCCAGCAACATTGCTTCAAAGTGATACTGTTGAAATTGAAAAAGAAAAAGACGTTGAGCATGATTGTCTTGAGGTAACTGAACTGTGTACAAAACTGAGACCTGATATTAGAGGCACACTTTTAGAAGAAAAAGACCAAATTGTATTTGTTGATGGTTTGTGTCTCAGAGATGGAACCGGCACACTAAGAGCAGGATATGCAGTATGCACAATTACAGGCACGTTAGAAGCTTCATGGCTTCCAAGTGTATACTCTGCACAAGTGGCAGAATTAGTAGTTCTTACTAGAGCATGCTATGTTTCTGCAAGATTAAGAGTCACAATCTATACTGATAGTCAATATGGATTTGTTCATGATTTTGGCCAGTTGTGGTCGCAGCGAGGTTTTCTGACCTATACTGGAACACCAGTGAGAAATGGCGACCGAATAAAAGAGTTGTTGTATGCAATACAGTTACCTGAAGAAATTGCTGTGGTAAAATGCATTGCACATCAAAAGACACAGGATTACATTTCATTGTGAAATGGGTATGCAGATCAAGTCGCAAGGTTTTGAGCATTGAACTGTACATCATTTAAAGACAAGTGGGAACTAATGCCTGAAGAAATAAATAATTGTACAAGTTTTGCTTTAAAAGTAATTGATACACTGGAGGAATTGAAAACATTGCAAGAAAATGCAGCTAAGGAAGAGAAATGACTTTGGGTCAGATGAAAGTGCATTCAAAGAGCTGATGAGATTTGAGTTTCTGAGGAGGGTCAGATGGTATTGCCAAACAGTTTGTTGACTCAGATGGCCAGAAATGCCATGGTTAGACTGTTTAACCTCTTGGGTGCCTTGGACGAGATGATCTCGTCCAAGGCTACAGTTCCCCTGTGCCTTGGACGAGATCATCTCGTCCATGGTACAGGGGAACTTGGGGGCGCGCTAGCGCGCCCCCCGTGCATCCCCCTCCCCCCCCAAGTCGGGGATGGAAGGGGAAGACCTTCCCCTTCCACCCCCGACCCCTCCCACCCCCCCCTGTGACGTCAGCGCGCGCGCGCGCGCTGATGTGTCACAGGGGCCTCCCTCGTCGCGCTGGAAGCTCTGCTTCCAGCGCGATTGAAAAAGAAATGCAAAAGCATTTCTTTTTCAATCACTTGGGAGGCCCGGAGGGGCTTCAAAGGGAAGGAAAAGTATTTCCTTCCCTTTGAAGTCCCTCCGAGGGTTTCAAAAGCCGGATTGCTTGCAATCCGGCTTTTGAAACCCCACTAGACACCAGGGATTTTTTTTTTTCTTTGAAATTGACAAAAGGGAGCGACCCCTTGGGCAAGGGTCGCTCCCTGGGGGGGAGGGCAATTTATTTTAGGCCATTTCTGCCCCCCCTGGGGGCAGATCAGCCTATTATTTGGCCGATCTGCCCCCAGGGGGGGAAGAAACCTCTAGGCGCCAGGGCAAATTTTTTTTTTGTGTTTTTTTTTTTTGTTCTTTCTTTTTTTTAGAGATGGGGAGCGACCCATCAGGCAAGGGTCGCTCCCCTGGGGGGCAAATTGTATTTAGACCATTTCTGCCCCCCTGGGGGCAGACTGGCCTATTTTAGGTCAATCTGCCCCCAAGGGGGCCGAAACCACTAGGCACCGGGGATTTGTTTTTTGGCGCCAATGTCACACAGGGGGAGCGACCCCGTAGGCAAGGGTCGCTCCCGGGGGGGGGGGGGGATTGGGGGGGCAAATTTATTTTAGGCCATTTCTGCCCCCCCGGGGGACAGATCGGCCTATTATTAGGCCGAACTGCCCCCAGGGGGGGCAGAACCCTCTAGACGCCAGGGCAATTTTTTTTTTTGTGTTTTTTTTTTTTTGTTGTTTCTTTTTTTAGAGATGGGGAGCGACCCATCAGGCAAGGGTCGCTCCCCTGGGGGGGGGCAAATTGTATTTAGACCATTTCTGCCCCCCTGGGGCGGCAGATTGGCCAATTTTAGGTCAATCTGCCCCCAAGGGGGCAGAAACCACTAGGCACCGGGGATTTGTTTTTTGGCGCCAATGTCACGCAGGGGGAGCGACCCCGTAGGCAAGGGTCGCTCCGGGGGGGGGGGTGGGGGTTGGGGGGGCAAATTTATTTTAGGCCATTTCTGCCCCCCCGGGGGACAGATCGGCCTATCATTAGGCCGAACTGCCCCCGGGGGGGGGGGCAGAACACTCTAGGCGCCAGGGCAATTTTTTTTTTGTGTTTTTTTTTTTTGTTGTTTCTTTTTTTAGAGATGGGGAGCGACCCATCAGGCAAGGGTCGCTCCCCTGGGGGGGCAAATTGTATTTAGACCATTTCTGCCCCCCTGGGGGCAGATTGGCCAATTTTAGGTCAATCTGCCCCCAAGGGGGCAGAAACCACTAGGCACCGGGGATTTGTTTTTTGGCGCCAATGTCACGCAGGGGGAGCGACCCCGTAGGCAAGGGTCGCTCCCGGGGGGGGTGGGGGTTGGAGGGGCAAATTTATTTTAGGCCATTTCTGCCCCCCCGGGGGACAGATTGGCCTATTATTAGGCCGAACTGCCCCCGGGGGGGGGGCAGAACACTCTAGGCACCAGGGCAATTTTTTTTTTGTGTTTTTTTTTTGTTGTTGTTTCTTTTTTTAGAGATGGGGAGCGACCCATCAGGCAAGGGTCGCTCCCCTGGGGGGGCAAATTGTATTTAGACCATTTCTGCCCCCCTGGGGGCAGATTGGCCAATTTTAGGTCAATCTGCCCCCAAGGGGGCAGAAACCACTAGGCACCGGGGATTTGTTTTTTGGCGCCAATGTCACGCAGGGGGAGCGACCCCATAGGCAAGGGTCGCTCCCGGGGGGGGGTGGGGGTTGGGGGGGCAAATTGATTTTAGGCCATTTCTGCCCCCCCGGGGGACAGATCGGCCTATTATTAGGCCGAACTGCCCCCGGGGGGGGGGGGGGCAGAACACTCTAGGCGCCAGGGCAATTTTTTTTTGTGTTTTTTTTGTTGTTGTTTCTTTTTTTAGAGATGGGGAGCGACCCATCAGGCAAGGGTCGCTCCCCTGGGGGGGCAAATTGTATTTAGACCATTTCTGCCCCCCTGGGGGCAGATTGGCCAATTTTAGGTCAATCTGCCCCCAAGGGGGCAGAAACCACTAGGCACCGGGGATTTGTTTTTTGGCGCCAATGTCACGCAGGGGGAGCGACCCCGTAGGCAAGGGTCGCTCCCGGGGGGGGGTGGGGGATGGGGGGGCCCTGGGGCCGGCTGAGCTACAGGCCACACACCACAGGTAGGCACCTTGCAAAAAACACCTCTGTTTTCTGTGAAAAAATATGTTGTGTCCACGTTGTGTTTTGGGCCATTTCCTTTTGTGGGCGCTAGGCCTACCCACAGAAGTGATGTACCATTTTTATCGAGAGACTTAGGGGAACGCTGGGTGGAAGGAAATTTGTGGCTCCTCTCAGATTCCAGAACTTTCTGTCACCGAAATGAGAGGAAAAAGTGTTTTTTGGGCCAAATTTTGATGTTTGCAAAGGATTCTGGGTAACATAACCTGGTCAGAGCCCCGCAAGTCACCCCATCTTGGATTCCCCTGGGTTTCTAGTTTTCAAAAATGCACTGGTTTGCTAGGTTTCCTCAGGTGTCGGCTGAGCTACAGGCCAAAATCCACAGGTAGGCACTGCTTTTTATAAAAAAATGTGATGTGTCCACGTTGTGTTTTGGGCCCTTTCCTTTCGTGGGCGCTAGTCCTACCCACACAACTGAGGTATAATTTTTATCGGGAGACTTGGGGGAACGCTGGGTAGAAGGAAATTTGTGGCTCCTCTCAGATTCCAGAACTTTCTGCCACAGAAATGTGAGGGACATGTGTTTTTTTAGCCAAATTTTGAGGTTTGCAAAGGATTCTGGGTAACAGAACCTGGTCCGAGCCCCGCAAGTAACCCCTCCTTGGATTCCCCTAGGTCTCTAGTTTTCAGAAATGCACAGGTTTGGTAGGTTTCCCTAGGTGCCGGCTGAGCTAGAGGCCAAAATCTACAGGTAGGCACTTCGCAAAAAACACCTCTGTTTTTTTCCAAAATTTAGGATGTGTCCACGTTGCGCTTTGGGGTGTTTCCTGTCGCCGGCGCTAGGCCTACCCATGCAAGTGAGGTATCATTTTTATCGGGAGACTTGGGGGAACGCTGGGTGGAAGGAAATTTGTAGCTCCTCTCAGATTCCAGAACTTTCTGCCACAGAAATGTGAGGGACATGTGTTTTTTTAGCCAAATTTTGAGGTTTGCAAAGGATTCTGGGTAACAGAACCTGGTCCGAGCCCCGCAAGTCACCCCTCCTTGGATTCCCCTAGGTCTCTAGTTTTCAGAAATGCACAGGTTTGGTAGGTTTCCCTAGGTGCCGGCTGAGCTAGAGGCCAAAATCTACAGGTAGGCACTTCGCAAAAAACACCTCTGCTTTTTTCCAAAATTTAGGATGTGTCCACGTTGCGCTTTGGGGTGTTTCCTGTCGCCGGCGCTAGGCCTACCCACGCAAGTGAGGTATCATTTTTATCGGGAGACTTGGGGGAACGCTGGGTGGAAGGAAATTTGTAGCTCCTCTCAGATTCCAGAACTTTCTGCCACAGAAATGTGAGGGACATGTGTTTTTTTAGCCAAATGTTGAGGTTTGCAAAGGATTCTGGGTAACAGAACCTGGTCCGAGCCCCGCAAGTCACCCCTCCTTGGATTCCCCTAGGTCTCTAGTTTTCAGAAATGCACAGGTTTGGTAGGTTTCCCTAGGTGCCGGCTGAGCTAGAGGCCAAAATCTACAGGTAGGCACTTCGCAAAAAACACCTCTGTTTTCTCCCAAAATTGTCGATGTGTCCACGTTGCGCTTTGGGGCGTTTCCTGTCGCGGGCGCTAGGCCTACCCACGCAAGTGAGGTATCATTTTTATCGGGAGACTTGGGGGAACATAGATTAGCAAAACAAGTGCTATTGCCCCTTGTCTTTCTCTACATTTTTTCCTTCCAAATATAGGAGAGTGTGTAAAAAAGACATCTATTTGAGAAATTCCCTATAATTCACATGCTTGTATGGTCACCCCGGAATTCAGAGATGTGCAAATAACCACTGCTCCTCAGCACCTTATCTTGTGCCCTTTTTGGAAATGCAAAGGTTTTCTTGATAGCAATTTTTTACTCTTTATATTTCAGCAAATGAATTGCTGTATACCCGGTATAGAATGAAAACGCACTGCAGGGTGCAGCTCATTATTGGCTCTGGGTTCCTCGGGTTCTTGATGAACCTACAAGCCCTATATATCCCCGCAACCAGAGGAGTCCAGCAGACGTAACGGTATATTGCTTTCCATAATCTGACATTGCAGGGAACAGTTACAGAGTAAAACATAGAGAAAAATTGATGTTTTTTTCACCTCAATTTCAATATTTTTCTTTTTCAGCTGTTATTTTCTGTAGGAAACCCTTGTAGGATCTACACAAATGACCCCTTGCTGAATTCAGAATTTTGTCTACTTTTCAGAAATGGTTAGGTTTCTGGGATCCAGCATTGGTTTCATGCCCATTCCTGTCACTGACTAGAAGGAGGCTGAAAGCACAAAAGTTGTGTTGAAAAATTGGGTTTTCTGATTCAAGTCTGCCTGTTCCTGAAAGCTGGGAAGCTGCTGAGTTTAGCACCGCAACCCCTTTGTTGATGCCATTTTCAGGGGAAAAACCACAAGCCTTCTTCTGCAGCCACTTTTTCCAATTTTTTTGAAAAAAACGAAATCTTCACTGTATTTTGGCCAATTTCTTGGCCTCCTTCAGGGGAACCCACAAAGTCTGGGTACCTCTAGAATCCCTAGGATGTTGGAAAAAAAGGACGCAAATTTGGCTTGGTTAGCTTATGTGGACAAAAAGTTATGAGGGCCTAAGCGCGAACTGCCCCAAATAGGCAAAAAAAGGCCTGGCACAGGAGGGGGAAAAGGCCTGGCAGCGAAGGGGTTAAGGTTGATTAGTTCATTCCGAAATCCAGACAAGCAGCAGAAGCAGTATGTCATCGGTGTGTAATCTGTCAGCAACTAAATGTGGGAAAAAGGACGGTGGTGAATTTGAGCCACATTGTAAGAGCTGGAGGAACATTCAGCAGAATGCAGTTAGATTTCATTGAGATGCCTGCATGTGGTGGATTGAAGTATGTGTTGGTGATTGTGTGTGTGTTTAGTCATTGGATTGAAGCATACCTCACACAAAGCAATGACAGTCTCACAGTAGCAAAGCTGTTGCTTAGAGAGTTAATACCACGGTTCGGATTCCCGATCTCTTTAGAATCAGATAGGGGAACTCACTTCAATAACGAAGTGATCAAACTCTTATGTTCAGCATTTAACATTGAGCAGAAGTTGCATTGCAGCTATCGCCCTGAAGCATCAGGACTAGTGGAACAAATGAATGGTACATTGAAATCAAGAATTGCCAAGATGTGTGCCGCGACTAATCTGAAATGGCCAGATGCTTTACCTTTGGTACTGATGTCAATGCAAAATATACCTGACAGAAAGACAGGACTGTCGCCCCATGAGATCCTCATGGGCAGAGCAATGATTTGCCAGCAATTCCAGCCAATGCACTTGTAAATATTACAGATGATATGGTGTTGGGCTACTGCAAAGTTATGGCTGATGTGGTTTGCTCTTTCTTTGAGCAGGTGCAGGCTGTTACCCTGCCACCCATCCATGACCCAGTTCACAATCTGAAACCTGGAGATTAGATCGTCATCAAAAAGCACGTTTGAAAGATCTGTTTAGAACCGCATTGGAAAGGTCCATACCAGGTGGTGCTAACAACTATGACAGCTGTAAAGTGTGCAGGACTGCCAAACTGGATACATGCAAGCCATACAAAGAGAGTGGTGAGCCCGCAAGAGCATGAAGGAGTGTTACTGAGAGCACCAACAACAGCAAAGTAAGTGACTGTAAATGAGTTAGAACAAGAACAAGCTGATCCTGAAGTTGGTCCTGAGCTTGTGGAAGATGGATCAATCACCCCTGTAAGAAACGAAAGTGAAGAATTACTGGAGGGTGAGCAAGAGTCTAACTCAACGGATACAGCAGGAGAACAGAGCACATCAGGGGTTCTCCCAGAAGCAGACGGTACTGAAAGGCAAGCAGAGCAAGTGCCAGATCAAGAGGGTGAAAGAGTTGAGACAGATCAAAGTCATAGTGGTCCGACTCCTCCTGAACCCGTTGCAGGTCCATCAAGAGAAAACACCATAGAAAGAGAAAAGGAGAAGAGTCCAATTCTGAGGAGAATATTGACTGAAGGAACGAGAAAAGGAGACAATTGGCCTGAGTCGCAAATTGGGAAAAAGAAGGAGTTGGTCATAAATTAACCAATGGAGGAAGAAGTGGATACTACGAGAAAAGAAGAACTGAGTGAAGGAGAATTAATTGGAGAATGAAGGTTGAAAAGAAAGAGAGTAGCAAGTCGAAGATACGCAGGCCCTGAGTGGGCATATGCCGCAACAATTGAATGGCAAAACAAGTTCATGTCCTTTTGTTTTGACAGAGAAGTTCTGAATCAGTACTATGATGCAACCTGAAGGGGATCAATAGACTGAATTGTTGAGCTAATCTTAAGAAACCTGAAAGAGACTGTTGAAATATACCCGGAAAAGACATTGACAACCTGATAAGACATTTGAAAACCTGGATGTGACAGGCTGCTAACCGATTTTTGACAAAGGAGAAAAAGGTTCCTATGTGTGAAACTGAACTGCGAAAATAAATAATTTTCTTCATTTTTGATTTTCTGTTGCACTTTATCTAAGAGTTATTTCTACTTTCTGATTCTTTACAGATCATGGCTGAGTTAAATAACCGCGTTAGAAATATCAGATATTGTAGGTATTTGAGTGTTGGAGTGGCAATTATGTATGGAATAATCTTCATAATAATGATTGTGGGAATGTCTGTTCATGAAATGTAAGAGGCTACTATTACCTCTGTTCCTGTGACTACTACATTAACAACTTTAGAGTTGTTCAAGTTTGATGAAAAATACTTGCATGACTACACTAATGCACAAGGGGATCTTTCTTCTAATGTGTTCTATTGGTTGTTGAGTGAGTATGTTGAGACGATGAATGCAAGGAATTATCTTGTGTGTACGCAAATTCCTTCCTCTGCGGAAGAAGGGGTTACGTACCATAGCCTGCCGCTAACTTATGGCATAACATGTAGTTTGCTACTAACAAGATTCTATAACCAAGAGTATATTCAGTATTTTTATTCTAATCATGACATTGTGTTTTCCTTTGTTCCTATTATTAGATATTTGAGTAAAGTAGCTAAGGAGCATGACATATTATTAGTTAGAGGATTCTTTTAGCCAACACTAACATTCGGTACTGCTTATGCACACAGAAATAATCTAACCTTCTTACTAACTCCATTAGAAAAGAGCTTTATAGGGCATACTGATGATAGAAAGAAGTCATTAAAGGAGAAGTTAGAGAAAGGATTGGAGAAAAGGACCGATAAGAATGATTATGCTTACACTGCTATTAAAACACAAGGGAAGTTAGCTTTAGATGCATTACATGTAGGGAAGCTTTGTGTACATAGGCTGAAATCATGCACTGACACTTTATTTGTGGGAACAAGTAAATGTAGGTATGTGTTTTTGTTTCAGAGTAAATGGACTTTTATGCTGAATGGTCAGGACCCTGCAATTCCTGGAATTTACTATATTTGTGGACTTAATGCTTATTACCGTCTTCCTAGAGGATGGTATGGGACATGCTATTTGGGGATAGTTTTCCCTAAAATTTATCAGATAGATGATTTAAAGAAATTCCCGAAAGTGACTGAATTACATCATGAGCGACAGAGGAGGGAAACCTCTTCTGCAATTGTAGGAGATATTTTTAGTGCAGTAATTCCTTCTGTAGGAGTTATTTTGAATGCAATTAAGATATGAAAGTTGTCTACTATTGTGGATAACATGCTGGCAAACTTTACATGGGCAATACTCCTGTTAGATACTGAATTGGCTGCGGATAGAGCTATGACACTTCAAAATAGGCTTGCTTTAGACATACTTTTAGCGAAAGACGGCGGAGTCTGTAGAATGATTAGTGCTAGGCATTGTTGCTTGTATATACCTGATAGTGATAAGGAGTTAAGAGACTTACTTACTAACTTAACTAATTGAAGCAAGGATTTTAAAGAATTGAAGGAACCAGGAGTTTGGGAAAAGGTTGGAAATGGATTTGCTTCAGTGGGTACTTGGTTTAGTCAAATTTGGAATGGGGTGCTATGGAAAATTGTACAGGGAGTATTAATTGTGATTGTTTCTATATTGGGATTATGGGGTAAATGTGAAGTCCAAGAATGATCAGAGGAGGGAAGAACAGCCTAGGAGAAGAATCTATACAGAAAATTACTAGAGAAGTCAAGGAACATCAGAAACACAAATGTAAAATTAATGATAAGGGAAGGTGTGATGACATATTTAGTCATCAGAGGAGGGACTGTTGAAGCAGGTATGCTAATTAAGAAAATTGTAATGATTTATATGTTATTACTAATGAGAAAATGCATAGAGAAATTAATCGTAGAAAAATAATGTGCATGTTTGAAAAATGTGCCCTCGGGGTATGATCACCATGTGTACTAAAACGACTGAAGATGTGCAAAATAATGAAAATATAGGAGAAAAATTGAGTAATATGTCATAATGAGACGCATAACTTCTGTTTTGTATTACTAAGTTAGCTGAACTAAAGGCCTAGTTCCACTGGGCCTCGCACACCCCAAACATGGAGAAACTGGATGCCTTGCAAAGGACTGGAAGCCGCTGACTACAACTTGACCCGTTCGAAGTTCAAGTTACTTAGCTAGAATTTTCTACAATGTACCGGCAGACAGGAGATGATGAAGACAATTCGATACAATTATGTGTAGAGCAGGCTAAATGTACTTTCCCAGGACTGGAACAATAGAGGCACTGACTGAAGAGCCATATGCAACAATTTTGATACCTGAAGGGCCGGATGATGAGGGCCTCACATGAGGAACCAATCCACTTCTTGTGACTTGGAACATATGAAAATTAGTAGATTTGGTAAACAAAAACTATAGGTTAAAGTCATATCTGCTGACTGACAGACCAATTAGCAATTAGGGGGATGGACTGGGAGACCCTAATAAAAAGTCATGACAATGGGTACAAAATCAGAATGGCGGGGAGAAAATTGTTGACGTCAGGAGACGCTGTCCGAGGTGCTGATATTGAGTTCATACTCTGTGAGCCTGATCTGTAGCTGACTGATTGATGACCTGAAGACAAAGACTGACTTGTTGCTGATCCACCCTGGATAGGTAGCTATGAAAGTGTAACTGACGATTTTTATGCCTTTTCTTCTAGGTACCAACTGCGCTGTTTATAGAGATTCTCACTTAGGTAGATTTTTCCAAATTAATGTTACTTTAAATTGATTTCGCATGAAGACCCCCATGCTAATGCTAATCTTGGTTAGAAAGGCTGTTAGGGGTGACGTGTACAGTGACAATTGACTGACAAACTTAATTGCTGAACTTCATTATCAATGCTAATGTTGTAGCTTATAAAATTACCTTTTTGCATATGTCTTCTTAAGTGATGGTGTTTTATTAATGAATTGATGAATTGAATAAAGATTGAACTAACAGATGATTTAGAATTGTTAGGAATAGGGAAATAAAAATTGTTAACTCTTCCCCAAGTAGTGGTTATTCTTGATTAGAATGGTTTAACGTTGTTTTTCATCAAATGTTTTCTTGATTATTGATGCTAGTTATTGGTTCAATTGTCACTGCATGACAAGGATACTCCATGCGATTCAAAAGGTTCATCGACCTATACACGTCCCCTTGTAAGTTTACTTACTAAGGACCAGGCGCACTAGCACAACACCAATGCCTAAATTCCTGTCTTGGTTTTGAGCCCTACCCTGATATTGTAAGAATCCTCCACTGATGCATTGAAAAGCAAACTTTCCATCTTATTTTGTTTCACCTTGTATCCCCCAATGGCCATATATTCCTCTAACAAAACAAAAGCCCCCTGCACATTTGTTTTATCAGGCTTGCGATACAGAACCATTTTGTCTGCAAACAACTTTATTCTGGACATCCACTCCACCGGTGCTTTCATCCCAGGTACGTTATGTAATTTCTTCTAAGATAGAAAAAATACTTTAGATTTTGTTTAGCCTCCTCGAAACCCATCAGAAGCGATTCCTTACCTGAACAGTTAATATAAGCCCTCCTAGCAGCATCAAGCGCTAATTGTAGCGCCTTTATTTGCCTGGTGCACTCTTTGTTCAGGTTGGCTTTTTAAACAATGATACGTCCACGTGTTGTGGCCTTAAAAGGTTCCCAAACTGAAAAAAGTGAGACTTTATGTCTATTGATTGAGAAAAACTTGGATATGAATGCACGCGTGTCTTGCAGCCATTCCTGATTAGATAATAGAGCCCTATTGAGCTGCCACCTGGGCCTTGTTCTTGTGAAGGTGGCGAGTTCTATTGAAATTGACACCATCGAATGATCTGAACAAAGCATTCAGTCAAGTGCCAGCCCCTACTCTTTTAAGGAGCTGGGGGCCAAGAAAAAATCAAGACGGGAAGAGGTTTGAAAGCATTGCCAGAAGCACCAGAACTGTGCCATACCAGGGGATGGCGGCAGACACAACTGACACGCTCTGCTGCTAGCTCACTCATCCAGCCTCTCCCACGGAAGAACATTCAGATGGGCTGCGAGCGATGCTGATGCTGAGGGAGGACTGTGCTATGGAGCTGGCCATAATGGCGTCAACAGAAACAGAGCAGCGTGATAGCAGCTAATGGGTGATTCCGGCTCCTTCTTTTGGTGAGAAAGGATGCGGACCAGGAGCGTGGACGTGGAGCACTGGGAAAAGCACAACAAATCCTCCTGCCTCTGTGGACAAAGCAATGAGTTGTGACAATGTGTTTTATTCTGGATCTATAGAGGTGAGTGCTGGCCACTGCGAGGGTGTGACTCATCCCCCAGGTAGAATACAGGTGAGGGCAGCAAGTGGGCCTTTTCTAGTATCAGACTGCACCAAATACGGCATTACATAAAGCATTAAAACTTTGCTGCAGAAGCAGTAAGAAAAAGGAACACAGGGGTAATTTTGATGGCTAATACTTCATAGCTTTGGAGATCAATCATCAACTAAAAGGATCTAAAAAGGTGCCATTCACTTGCATCCCATCGTCTGAGGAGGATTTTATAGCTGCAACCAGCTGCAGTATATAAGCTCTTTACACACGAACGGCCGGAGAATGTGTAGAATTGGCACCCCAATACTTAGATTTAGATAAGGGTCAACTCGCCACAGCATGCAAACACTCCACCAAAAAACGGTGAACTCTACTGCCGCAGTGTTCAGTCAATCCACCCAGTTCAGAAATCGAAGTGTAAGGGGGTCCAAGTTAAGGCAGTCCTAATCAGGTGAGCTGCAACGTGCAACAAAGGATAGAGTTACAGTTACTAAGAGCACACTAGGAAATTGCATTATTGCAGTAGAGGCTTGTCCAAACTCAATCGGTTCTATGCAATACCCTCTGTTCTTTAAACAAATGAAGAGCAACACACAGATAGGGGGTGATTCCGACCCTGGCAGTAAAAACCGCCAGGGCCGGGGTCAGCGGGAGCACTGCCAACATGCTGGCGGTGCTCCTTTGGGCATTCTGACCGCGGCGGTACAGCCGTGGCCAGAAACGGAAAGTCGGCGGTGTACCGCCGACTTTCCGCTGCCCAGGGGAATCCTCCATGGCGGCGCAGCTTGCTGCGCCGCCATGAGGATTCTGACCCCCTCACCGCCATCCTGTTCCTGGCGGTTTCGACTGCCAGGAACAGGATGGCGGTGAGGGGTGTCGTGGGGCCCCTGGGGGCCCCACTTTGAATTTCAGTGTCTGCTTAGCAGATGCTGAAATTCGCAACGGGTGCTACTGCACCCGTCGCACCGCTTCCACTCCGCCGGCTCCATTCGGAGCCGGCTTCCTCGTGGAAGGGTGTTTCCCACTGGGCTGGCGGGCGGCCTTTTGGCGGTCGCCCGCCAGCCCAGTGGGAAACCCAGAATGACCGCTGCGGTCTTTTGACCGCGGCACGGTCTTCTGGCGGTTCCCGCTTGGCGGGCGGCTCCCGCCGCCCGCCAAGCTTGGAATCACCCCCATAGTCTCTCCGGTAGCACCTCAAGAAATGGAAAGCAATGGATGATTATTTCCTCTTTCTCAACAGGCATCCCTGGTGGTAGCTGCACCTCAGACTGTGAACATGAGTGATGAAACAATAAAGACGGGACCACAGTGTGGAGATACACCAAGAGCCACAATGTACAGCAGAGAACAGGAGACATTTAGGGTAGTTCTAAGTCATCTGCCAAAAGGTTACTTAAAATAATTCTAATGAGGATTAAAGAGTTAAAAGCGATACAGACCCAGGAAATTGCAGCTCTCCTTGAGTGCCTGGTAGAAATCAAGGAGGGAATGGCCCAGGTTCTGAAACACTAAAGGAGGCAGAAGCCAGGATCTCAGACCTAGAGGAAGTAAACCAGCTGGAAAAGAATAGACTACTATTTGAAGACAAGTTGCTAGACCTAGAGAATTACAATAGGAGATCAAACCTTCAGACAGTAGTGGTACCAGAGGGGAGCGAGGGTCAGCAGGTACCTGAATGGGTGGATGTGTTGCTAAAAAAGGCAAAGCCTGAACTAGTAGGTGACTTGACTATTATGAGGGCTCCGAGAGTGCCAGCTCAACGCCCTGCTAATGCTAAATACCCTCAAACAATTTTGGTGAACTTCATCAACTATTGAGTCAAAGATAGCATCCTGATTAAATCTACTCAAAAGAGAAATTTTTCAACCTTGGAGGTGCCTCAGTTTACAATTTTCTCAGATATGACAGCAACTACGGTGCGGAGACGAAGAGACTTTGGGGGTTATTCCAACTTTGGAGGAGGTGGTAATCCGTCCCAAATGTGACGGATTTACCACCAGCCGTATTACGTGTTCCATAGGATATAATGGACTCGTAATACGGCTGGTGGTATATCCGTCACTTTACTGTCACTTTTGGGACGGATTACCACTTCCTCCAAAGTTGGAATAACCCCCTTTGTCAGGACGATTGATTCTTTAAAAGCCAGGGGCGCTCAGGCATCAACAGGCCAAGCTTAAGGTCTTGGCGAATGGACAATTTTATCTCTTTTCTGATACTGGGGAGGCCCAGGAGCTTCTCCAGGATGTATCCAATTGAGTTCCTAATTTAACTATTCAATTAAACTTAGAATGTATATATGATTGGGCACCTCCACCTTTTTGGGACAGTAGCTGTGTATAATAACTTATATTGATTTTCTCTCTTGCAGGAGTGGCATTGGATATAAGTGATAAATATGATAATTGCACTTGCGTGAATGGCATGCAGTTAAGAAATGGTGAGAGTGGAATGCATAAGCTTTCGCCGGAATGTTTGGGTGTGAACTCCGGCGTTGGGGTGGAGAGCGGCTGCTCCTTCACAATGGTGAAGGAGCATCGGCCCACTGGCTCAGAACCAGCAGCTGAAAAATGACACGAAATGTCATTTTATTTTTCAGCTGCTTGCACTGAGCCAGCATGTGCAGGGAGGGGCAGGGCTAGGCCATGGGAGGGGCGAGGAGGAGTGGAGTGAGTGCACTAAAGTGCGTATGTCTGTTTGGCCAGCCCTTCTTGGTCGGCCAAATAGACATGCGCACTTAGGTTTCTCCAACCTAGCTGTATTTGTCAGCCAGGTTGGAGAAACAGCACAGACTCCCTGTGCTTGAGTGAGGGCTAAACCAGCCCAGTCAGGCCAATCCCCGCACTGCTTTCTTGCTTGATAATAGCATGAGAGCAGTGCTGGGATTGCACAAGGAGTTTGTGAAGCTGTTGGGACCAGGAAGTGGATTGCGAGGTGGCTGGCAGGCTCAGGTAAGTTTACTTTTTTACTACGCTCCCCGTGTACCACCCCCTTCCCTGCATGCCCCACCATCTCCCGGTCCCCCCACCACTTTTAATACCTGTCAGCTGCCCCTGTTGGGGCACTTGACCAATGGGGTGCAATGTCAGGCAGGCAGCTGCTCCTTGCTGCAGCGCCAACATCTAGCTGAGAGTGCGCACTGCAGCCCATTTATGGGCTGCAGAGCGCAAGCACAGACAGTCTGTGCCTGCACTTTCGCAGCCCATAACTGGGATGCAATGCGCAAGCAGCGAGCTCCGCTCCGCTTGTGGGGCTAGCAGAGTTTGTGTATGAACTCCACGCTCCAAGCAAAGTTCGGAGTGCCAAAAATCCCTGTAAGCTCTGCCGGCAGAGCGGAGCACATCATCCACCCCTATAGAATGCATCCATGTTTTTCAAAATTTTCTTGGGGGGGGAACACCCCCCAATACCCAATGTAGTGGTCAGGCTCACTCGCTAAGTACTCTATGGTTGCTTGTCTGACAAAATTTGCCAGGCTGCTTTGGGTTCCCAGTCTGGCCCTACATTAGTCAATGAATTTGATAGCAGCTCCAGAGACACCACACAGTCCTGTGTGCAGCACATAATTTTTCAGATTCTCCTACTGCAATAAAAACGTTCTCTGCAAAGCACACTTTACTCATTGGAACTAGTTCCATGCTGTAATAAATACCTTATTTAAATTACTATGTGCTAATTAATAAATAATGGTTTAGATTTAGCAAAGAGTTGCTGATAGTTAATATTTGTATACCGACTGGTAGACTGAGTGGGAAAGGAATATTTTTTTTAAAAAACCCTACAGACTTAGGGGCTGAGTTAAGGAAAGTGGCACTACACCCAGTGCAGCACCACTTTCCTTGTGCCCCTTAGCGCTCCCCACCACCGCCATGTGTGCACCATATGCAAAACACGGTGCACCATGGCGCAGGAAAGGGGGCAATAGGGTCATTATTTTTTATGCTATTGATGTACTCTGGGGAAGTAGCTCTAAAATGTTGGCGCTTCTCCTGCAGAGTACATAAGGGCCCATTTTATTCAATGGCATGCCCCCTTTTAACGCCTGCTCTGAGCAGAGGTTAAAAGTGCCCAAAAAAAGGGCACAAGGAAATCTCTTAGGTTTCCTTGTGCCATTTTTTCAGCCCCCCTAACGTGATACGCCCCCCTTTGCATACATTATGCCTGGCTCAGGCATAATGTAGCGCAAGGAGTTACAAAATAGTGCAATGCATGCACTGCACCAATTTGTAAATATGGCACAGGGATTTTGGCCTCGTTGGGCCACATTCACGTAAAAAAAAATGACGCTAATATGTTGCAAGGAGGCATTAGGGGCTCTTAAATATGCCCCTTAATGTGTGCAGGTACAGAGTACTGTAAGAAGTAGGTGGCTGACTGAAACGCTCCTTGACTGGCTCGTCACCTGCAGCACGTTATCGTCAAATGTATTTTAATGCATGTTTAGTATTCTCTCTGTGCAAATGTGAGAAAAGCGTCAAGTTCTTTAAACCGTATCTCAACAAGCATGTGAAGGTTTGGTCAGTCTGTCAGTTAACTACAAATTAGACATCACTTGTTTTGATGATATTGGCATTTAGCCTTGCAGTGCAAATTGTGCTTTTAAAAAAAAACATGGAAGTGGAGTGAATTCGTATAAATGTTAGTCAACGGCAGTCTAAAAAATTTAAAGCACGCAATAAACCTAGAATTATAAGTTAGGTTCAATATGAACTCCGTGTTTTTTAAGCAGGCATGTACAAAACTCCCTCTTAAACCCACACACATCTCAAAAATGTTATGATCTTATTGAGTTTGTGTGAATGCGTAGCAGGGTTACCAAAATATGCAATTCAGCAGTATAGTGGCATTTAAGAAAGACCAGGCAAATATGCATACTATTTCGTTCCGGCATTTAGAAGCTCTTTTTGGGCTTTGTAATAACCTCTGTGGTGGAATGATAGGAAAGGATTTTTAGGAATGGAGGCTCAGCACTTCCCCTTTAAAAAGTCCAAAAAAATGAACAGCTTCTACCTTTTTTTAGGTCTAGCGTTCAAGCGCTCTGACGTTTTTTAATATATCAGGTGGGCTTTTAACCATGCACATCGCACGCCCATCATTATCACTCGTTCATGGGCTTGCCTTTCAAACATCATTTGTTATCATTGGTTAATGCTTTACTTATGTCCCTCCTTGGGGCAGTTTTGTTACCGTATTGGCCATCGACCCTGTTACATGGATAATTGCAATTTTGCTGATATGTTTGACTGCGAGCAAACTTCCTTTTTCCTTTTGTGTCTCTCCTTTGCACTCATGGCGGCCATGCTGCTTTGACCCTGCTAGCTTATGTCAACTGTTTTACTTTTCATTTTCAATTTATGTGGCAGGAAAAGTCCAGTTAGAAATTAGCTCTAACTCAAGCAAACGCAAGACCCATTGCATGGCAAATGCTTGTTTAAATTACTTAAAGTCAGGATGCATTTGAAAGGCGGTCAGTTCAGAGATCCTACAATGACTCCCGTGTGCAGAGATGGTCCCTGAGGAAATCTTCACTGCAGCAGGCACTGGCCAAGGTGATTCTTCTGGAGTCCAGAAAAGTATGATTTCTCTTTACCAGTTAGAATATAGAGAACGTTGCATTTAATGAGAAACTGTGACATTTAATTGCTTCCTTAGTTAATACTGCTGTCCATGTCCATCCTGGAAGCTCACGACAAAGAAGTGCAAATCAGGAGTGTTTTGGTGGGTTATGCCTATAGTGGTTTAGTAAAGGGATGGCATTTTACAGATTAGTGTTTTTTGTGAAAACTCAAAATAATCATTTGTTATGTATGGCTGTCACTGAGAGCCACTAGCTTGAACACCAGATCACCAGATTCTAAATCTGGGAATCAGTGCTATGATGTAACAATAATGGGTTTAAAACGTTGTTACACACCTAGCAATGTCATAAAGAATGCCAGGTTGCTGATGCAGTGTTCTCTGAGGCCTGTCAGTGGAGCTCCGGCTCTGTGCTCTGATGGGGTGCAGAAGGTGCAACTTTGGAGGGGAGAGAGTGGACTGGCACAGAGGGTTGTGGGTTGGGTGTATGAAAGCCAGTTATTCTTTCACAGTTGGAACTGGGAGGAGGGCAATATCATGTATGGCTCCACATTACTCTGAGTAACAGATGATTTTTGGCGACCATAGATGTAATAAAATCATACCTAGATAAATGTAAATAACGGGGATGTTTTTCACCTTGTGGCGAGTGACATCATAGACAACTTGAGCTTCACTCTTCATATCTGTTTGTTGTCACTCCGAACCCCTCTGTGATAATCATCCCCGTTATTCCCTAATACTCATCTATAAATCAGTATGTAAATGTGGCATTTGTTCTGCTGCGCCGCTACTTACTTCAGAAATGTATTTTAAATGTTAAGGAAACTATATGTGGGACCTGGGGAATTTCAAACAGTTGTTGGATTGAAACAAAATTTGACTAATTAATTACTGTTCCGCGCATGCTATTTTATCAATATCTTGGATTTTATCTTGTGTTTTGTACATGCTTTTGAAAATCTTGGTTAATCCCTTTATTTTTATCTTGGGTTATGTACCTTATTGCATTTAGTTTTTATTGCCGAGCACAATAATGGGATGTAATTAACTGTATAATTAGTAATTACACATTACAATCACGTGAAAGAAAATCATTTGATTTATCGTGCGATATTCCAATACGCCAATGCAGTCTTCTGTGGGAGGAAATCCCTGCCTGCCTAAAACACATAACATTTGCAAGATCTCTTTTGTGCACTCCTAATGGAAGAATTAGCCACACAACTAAAAGGGCTCACATCAGCACAAAGGAGGGACATATTGATGCATATCAGGCAATACTAAAGTAACAAAAACACTCATATGCATGTGTGCCCCTCATTTATTTGATTGACTTTCTTCTCTAGTCACTAGGTAAATATAGGATGACTCACTCGCTAATTTAAAAAAAAAAATTATTGTGCTAATTACATGCACATGACAGATGTTATCAAAAGCATAAAAATGTCATAATTTCATCATCAATTATGTAGCGTGACATTCCTAACAACAGGAACGAATTATGGGAGTAGTGGGTAGGTGAGGAGTTGTAATATCCCTTACACTTACTCTATATATTATGTACTGTTTAGATGATTTGCCTATTTCAGTATTTTAGGATATTGAGAAATAGATTGTGATCGATCCAGAGAAGAGTGATATCCAGATCTTTTTAAACAACAGGAGTGAACCAGACAGTTTCAAGTATAAGGGAAAGATGAGAACAGAAGCAGCCCCAGACAAGTTTTGGTCTCTGTAGACCTCATAAGTGACTTATCGCTTGATTCGTATGGCACAGTGAGCCTGTGGACCAGGCCTGGATATAACCATTACGCGTAGGACATCTTTTAAGGAAAACAAAACGCAGATGAATGAAATGCTTGGATTAATCTCATACATTGGTAATTACTTAGGGATGCATTCCAATCTATCATTATTTTGCCCGCTATGCAACAGTAAACAGACTAGTCATATGCAAATGAGCATTGGTCCTGCTCCATTAGGAACAGCCCAAAAGAACTGCTCATCCAGGTACCCATCAAATGTGAACATGAGCAATCCTAGACCAGTTTCATCCAATTTAAACTTAGTCTGTAAACTATAGTTTGATTTCTATGGCACAATGAGCACAGGATTCTTGTCATGGCATAGCTGTTGGAATGAGTAAAACAAATACCTGAAGGGTGACTCATTTGAAATAATCTCATCCACTACTAAGTATTCAGGGCACATTCTAGCTCATCATTATTTTGCCACTATGCCACCCTAGATAGAGACTGGCCATATTAAAATCAGCCTTGAACTTACTCTAGTGGAAACAGTCCAGCCTGAATTGCCAGGTCAGGTCCTCTCTAGATGGGAGTACTCAAACAGATTTTTGCCCATTGCGTTGTTTTCCTCAAATGAAGGCTATGCACTGATTGCTCAAATACATAGGTGTGCACATTTGGTTCAAAGTTTTATGTCTTCCTTTCATAGTCCCTATGCATTATTATCCCAATGTCCATGCCTCTTGATTCTCAGATCTATCTACCACTGCTCCAGCGTCCAGGTGTTTCTGTTCCAGCATTATCATTTGACAATTTGGATCTCTCCAACCCAGTTTCTGACTTTTATTGCCCCATTGTCCCAATGTCTGTGTCCCACCGTCCCAGTGTTCATGCCTTCTTGTCCCACAGCTATGACTCTTGGTCTTCATGCCCAGGTCATCCTAATCTAGCAATCATGTCAGTGTTTATCTCTCTCAGTGTTCACAAACTAACACTGTCTCTCTGTCCAAGAGCCTGCATCTTTCTTAGTCTATGTGACTGTGTTTCCCTGCATCAGTGTTCGTGTTTCCTTGTCCTCAAATATGTCTCCTCATAATGTATGTGCATTGCTACCCATTGCCCAAGTCTCAGTTTCCCCTCGTCCTTCTGATCTCACTATAGTTGTGTGTCTCCCAACGCCTAGCTCTATGTCACTCTGTGGCCAGGTACATCTGTGCACTCGCAGGCCCATGCACTTCCATGTGTGCCCCAACACCGAGGGCTCACTGGCTACTATGTTTGTGCCTCCTGGCTGCAGCAGGCTTTCCCATCCTTTAGTGCCAGTGTCTCACAATGCATGTACGCGTTTTCCTCTCTGAATCTATAACTGGTCGTACTGAGTTTTGTGTGTGGGTATCCTCGTTCTAGTATCTGTGGGTGGTTTGTGTATGGGTCTCCGGTATGAGTGCCCGCGTGAGTCTTCCTTCGTGTTTTTGCTTTTCCTTCGCTAGTGTCTATATATCACTAAGTGTTTTCACCTACATATCTCGCCATCTCTTTATGTGTGCCGAAGTCTCTCTGTCGTAGGCAAATTCACCCTGTGTCTCAGTGTCCATGTCTCCCTGTCACAGTCTAAATCATTCAATCTTGGTTCAGTGTACTCTTGGCTCACTGCCAGTGTTTGCCAACAGACTGGTTTAGTTGCCTGGAAAGTTAAAATTTGCAAACTGCTGCTCCAGAATATGACTCTTGACATATACCTATGCAAATACTTTTTTGCATTTTTAAGAAAAGTAGAAATGTATTGCTTCACCCAAAATGTATAAAGCAGTTCAAACTGCCAGCATTCTATTTTTGCTGAGAAGGAATGTCTCTGTTTAACTCACTTAAAAGCCTGCCCCCCCCTGAAAGTGTACATTAATATATTTGCAAACCTGGCAGACAACCTTATTTACATTACCCAGCTAAACATCACTTGGTTATTTAGACTAAAGTCAAGCAATGTTTTAAGCAAAGCAACTGGAGATACTTTGAGCCCCAATTAAAAAATCTTTTTCCTGATCTCAGCTTGTGCAGGCTGGGAGAAAGGGGTATTTTGCCTACACATGGATTCACAAAGAGGTTTTGAGCATGTGCTGAACAAATGTGCTTGCCAACACAGCCACTTGACTGGGTTTCTTAGGTACAGACATCACTCCCTGAAAGACTAAAGTCCTGTTCTTGTATAAAATGGTTGCAAGGTATTCCATTCATGTGCCAACTGCTCTGGGCATCCATATCCCACAATTGCAAGTTTAAAGTTTCTAATTTAGCAATGACTCTCTGGCTTTGTTATATCCTTCGAGCATTACTTTAAATGAGTTGGTAAATCGGTTTTCTAGCATCTATGGGTTTTGTGAATGATACTCCCGTTTATGTTACTGTTTTACTGTTTACTGTTGTAATGTCCAGCCTTAACTATGGCAATTAAAATCCTGGCCACAAACACTTTGTACCACGTATAATGATGTTACCTTTTTTTCTGAAAATAAATAAGCTAATAGCACATTCCTGTTAACTATAAATGTGTTACAAGCACAAACTCAAAATAAAGGACAGAATGGCCTCTCAAAATTCTCACTTTATAATATTTCATGTTTAGCATCATAGCTTCTGTTTTTAAGGTAGAAACCTATGAAAGCCCTCTGCACCATCTAGCTATACCCCTCCCCAGCCTTTTTTCCTTGCCTCTTGTTCCGATTTTGACCCATTTTGAAGCTCTAATATTTGAACTCTTTCACAAAACCTCTGTTCCACTCTTCCCACAAAACACCCCCCTGGTTGGCTCTCTCCGCTCAGTCCCGCACTCCGCTTATCTAGTTTCATTTATGCTAATATGTTTTTTAAATATTTCTTCTTTACTACTTATTCCTATTATCATTCTTCTTCTTTTTATTGTAATTAATAAATAGTAGTATAATAATAAGGATCAGAAGTCATTGCAGTATTGTTTTCAAATTGTATTGTTATTATTCATACAATGTTTAAAAGATGTTTTGCAAAACATGTTTAATCTGTTTAGCACGCTAGATATTGTAATTCATTTTTAGCATCGCTCCAATATTTTTTGCATTTTTCAATAGAGTCCATGAAATGATACAAAAAGGTTGGCGCACCCATCGAGTTTCGGTACACAGTCGCTCCAAAAACTCAGTCAAAAATCTGTCTGAGGCTTGTGATTGAGTCCAGTTATAACATCATTATTGTTCAAGAGCTGCCACGATTTTACAATTGTTTATGTGGAAAGATAAAGAGCCAAGAAAATAGTCCACATGTGTTTTGTCCTCTCGCATTTTATCAAAGCTGCAATGTGACAAAATAAAAGAATATATCAAGTTCTGCATATCGAGATGATGTATGTAACTAGAATATCATTATATCCAAATGATTACACATGTACATTTGGACATGCTAATGGAACTCTGGAAGATTTGTGAGAATTGGAAGCGATGGGGACAAGTCTGAAGTGCTAAGACCCATAAAACAAGGAGAGAAGTTTAATCCATAAGTGAATATATGATCAGAAAAATGAAAAGTGAGTTAAAGCATCTGGTACTATGTCCAGATCATGTTATGTGAGTTCGAGGTAACCCTACAACCAGCAATGTTGGCAATCCATCTATTATAAAAGGGAATGAACCGGAAAGCAGAGGTTGTCACTAAAGCATTGAAACAAGTGCCAACATCCTCTTGTAAAGCAAATGTTGCGATATACGTTTGATGTGTTGTGGGAAACACTATGAATAAGATGACCCGGGGAGATGTTGCATGAAGTGTCAATACAGTTATCCGGATATCGGTAGACATACAGGAGTATATAGGGAAATCGTGAAATAGGTGAACGGATGCACTCCTCAATTCTATATTTTAGGTTGCAGGGTGTTTTGAGCTGTTTGAGCACCACAACTTTCTTCAAAATATTAGGTGTTTCTATTATACCTATTGCTTCTGTATGTTGTCATATACTTCAGGAGGATATGACACCATCTCTAATTACTGCTACCATTGTAACAGCAAATAGCCCATGCAATGTCTTCCAAAACAGTCGTATTCTACTATTTTTCTATATTTTTCAGGTTGAAAACCATTGGTTCTTGACTATTTTATCATGTAATGATTTCCTTGGTTATACATTTGAACTCTTCCCATCTTCCACCATATCTACTGCCTCACATGCCCAATTTACATTGTTTCAGCATGCATTGACTACTGATTAAAATATGTTTCGATTTCATGCTCTCCTTGACAGAGCTTCAGTTCATCCATTGGCTACATCAACAGAGTCTCCCCTTGCTATTTGCAGAGAGATACCTAAGGCCAGGCTTCCATTATCTGCTGGTAAGACTAGGTGAAAGTAATTTGGGATTGGTCACTGTAACTGAAAATCTCTATGCACTGGAACTTCTGTCTGATGAAATATATGGAGGCCAAGTACAAAAAGTTCCACCTGACTCACTCCACATACAGATTTCTGTGTCTGACCCCTGGTGTATGCGCTCTGAAGGGATGTTCTGGCCAAACAGACCTATTGGAAGCATTTCATTGAAAACAAATAAACAAATTGATGCTGGGCGTTAGAAAGAGAGTTTTCTTCCCAGATATTTCTGAGTTTCAAAGTTAGGTTTCAGAAACAGAGGTTTGACTGAAGATGTTTGTCTCTTCAGTTTAAACTTTTGGGGAACTGCATTCTTCATGACAAGGGAATTCAGACCTACTATAAAGAAATAGCACACTAGTTTCAAATGATGAATCGTGCAGAAGAAGTTAAGCCTTGATAAAGCCATTGTTTTGCGAAACATAGGTTGGTTGACGTTTGAATGGGAAAAAAGAAGAAATCCATGATAAGACTATGATTATTAAGTCCTGAAAAAACTGACTAATAAAACTTGACTGAAGGATAATGAGCTCAATGAATCAAGTTGAAAATCTGGTTCTTAAACTTTAGAGAAAAGTGATTGAACAAGCGTTTGGATATTTACCAATTGAAATACATTTTTTGGAATGTCATTGTTAGAAATAAACAAAACATAACAGATCATATTGCAATTTTGTGTATGTGTTAGTATATAATTAATGAAAAAGGGATTCTAAAATTTAAAAAGAGAAGTACGTTAGGCACTTCACCATTTCACTTTGTGTGTCATCAAAAGACAATTTACAACAACGGTTGGTAACCTGAGCGCATCTAGTTACCCTCTAATTCATTCTTTTGCTATTTATTCACCTTCTGTCGCCAACACCAAATGTTTACTTATTATGGGCTAGTAGTATTTTTCAGCAGGTGCCCCGGAAGTCAGACTAGAATTATTGAGTTTTAAGATAGAATTGACCATGTTCCTTATGGCTTAAGGTCATACTTCAGGAGTCAGGGGGATGTTCAGAAAGCACTGAGCCTACAGCCTAGCCTCCATCAGTCTGCTGCACCACAGACTTTGAGAACTGCATTAGGAAATAGCTTCTTCTGGCCTGTTCGCTTACCTAATCTCCTTTAAGAACCAACTGTGTGGTAACAAATAAAATTCCTTTACTCTATTTCTATAAAACACTCTGATGAGAAAATCTAATTTCAGCTTTTGCATCTGGTACAAAAAATACAGGTTATTGAAGGGAAGGGGAAAGAATAAAAGGCGACGAGGAAAGAGTCCCGTTGTTATTTCTTTAGAGCTCTTTGGGCTGTGAACTTTGCAGGCGTCTCCCCTTCAGCATGACTTCGGCAGACCTATTGTCTCCAGTACCCCTGCCGAAAAAATATGCAGCTGTTCTGGCTGATGTGTAAATCGTCATGGTAACACCCAGACAGCAAAACCGAGTCCCACTGCACGCCTGGCTAAGTACAGACAGGTTTTATGCTGCCATTTGCTCTGTACTGCGCCCCGGTTTCTCAGGCTCTAATCTTAGGGTGACCAGACGTCCTGGATTTCCCCGGACAGTCCCGATTTTCAGTGGACTGTCCCGGTGTCTAGACGAGTTTTTTAATTTTAAATAGAATTCCCTTTTTTGGGAGAAAGTTCAGGTTATCCTGCAAAGGAGATATAAAAGGTATGCTCTCCTTTCCACAAATGCACTAGTCTGAAATAACTTGTGTCTGTTTCTGCCAGGTAGCACGGGAGACTGCTCCCAGCAGAGAGACACAGTGGGGATGAGTTGGCGGGGGCGAAGGGTGGAAGTCCTACCATTGCTAAAACTAGCGTAAATTTGTGTCTATGTGTGTGTGTGTGTGTGTATATATACGCACGCACACACGTTTAAAAGGGTATGCAAAAAACGGGACAGGCCACGTATAGAAGTAAGGCTAAAGGCAGGCTTTAGTCCTACTTTCATGTCTGTCCTGTCCCGGTTTTTGCTTCTCATCATCTGGTCATCCTATCTAATCTGGTAGTAGAAGAACGGTTGATTTGGTGTGTGTGTATGATTATGTGTCTGTGTGCTTTACCTACCCCTGTGTTTGTGGGTACGTGTGCGTGACCAGTGCTCAATTTGAAAAGCAATGATTGTAGAGGCCCAAAGATTTTCTTATAAGCCTGCACAGTCACTGTCGAATGATGAGGTCCGGAATACCAATGCTGACTAGTCTTTTTTCCACCTCATGATTTTCCCTTCCAGCACCCTCCACATCTCGTCTATTTAGCTCACTCTGACAAGTTATTTCTTATTCTTTCTCCTGTTGCCACTCTTTTCCTTTGTTTCCTTTGTTCCTGTATTTCTTTTTCCTTTGTCTCTTCCATTTCTGCCTTTCTCCCGCTTGTTCTCTAGTAAAGGTATTCTGATGAAAAGTAAGTTTTGGTTCTCACAAATGAGTCCTGGACCCACCAATTGCAACCACTAGCACAAATTAAGCACTGGCCCTGATTCTCAAAATGCACTTTGTAGTACGTATTGTAGTACTACAATATGCACCAGCAAATGCAATTCACAAATTACATGTGGAGTTGTTTGACTCCGTTCTTCCTATACCTATACATACAGAGTCTCTGCACACATAACCATAGGAAGTGCAGTGTCGTAAAATTCTGCACACCGTGAATACTGAAAATGAGTGTACCTACCGTAAAGTGTAAGTTTACCTTTGAGAAACAGGCCATGTTGTGGTGTATGTGCGTGCAGTGTAGCAATGTTGTTATGAGGCAAGATCAGAAATGGACAAGTATGTAGATTCTAAGAAATGACTAAAAACAGGCAAGACGTTCAGTGACGTACTTCAAAACCATTCGGTAAGCCATGGTGTTTGTTAGGAAGTAGGTCATCTTCTGATAGTGATCAAAAGATTAATTAGTATTCTTATGGCCTTTTACAAACTGTCTTACGTGCTACAAGCGTGATAAACGTGGCATTTCTTTCTGCCACTGCATGTACCTCATTATGAGGCTGTGACAACAATTAGTTGTGTGTTTCTTAGGGATGGAGCTGTGAGAAATATTTTTTTTAGCAGATCATATAAAATGTTGGTTGGTGATGCCGTACCCATGCTGATTAAAGGTCTGTTTAATACATTTACACTTGTGGTTCTTCCCTTTTTCTATATTGAACATTATGGTGAGCGTAACTGATGTTTTTTAAACCTTTCATTTTAGTACAATATAACCTTTCCTGGCACAAGGGGCTGTGAGAGCTGAGTTCTGCAGCACACATGGAAAGAGGAAAATGCCGCTCAGGATTGCTTTTGTGCAGGAAGATGTCCCTTCCTGCACCAAAACAATCCTGGGTACTATGCAGGAACCCGTGCAACATGATGCAAAGATGCCTGCTTTGGCACTATGCTGCAAAAAGTGCACCAGCTATATGAAAGGACAGGGATGTGCTGTATAAAGTTAAACATTGCAGATTCCTGCCCTTTCTGTTTCACACAGTGCAGAAGTGGCTTGCTGCACTGTGCTGTGTAGAAGATTGATAAATATGTCCCCAACTCGTCAGTACACTTCTGGACCTCTGGATACTCTGCCAGAAACAAGGACTGTTGTGCTACTGAAAGGAATGCCACTCTGCTGGACTGCTGCTCTGAAGGAACTGCAGCCCTGATGTCCCGACCTACTGTCCTCCTGCTACATGCTAGTTGGCTGGCCTGCCTTAAGCCTTAGGAACAGAAGGCTCTAACAACCGTGACCCCAGCATCTGGACTCTGCCTTCTGTGAGTCTCCCCTGCCACGTGGTCCCACCAGACCTGGAACCTTGGAAGTGGGTCTAGGGTTTTCTGTCTGCCTCTGTGGATCCAGCGGAACTGATGCATCCTCTCTGATGCATGGCCCAACCCTGAGCAGACCTGATGCATTCCCACCACTGTCGGGAGGTTCCCCAACTCAAAGACATGCCTCAAATCATAAACCTCATCGGAATTGCCACTGTACGACACATCTTTGGTGCAGGTCCTCGCATCCCTCGTCCACTACAGCCTCAATGATACTGCCAGACTGAGCCTTGCAAGTCTTCAGAACCGATGCATCACCCTGCCTGCAAGATGCATCCTCGACAAAGGCCTTTGCATCACAAGCCCTTGTTGGTGGGATCCTCGATGATGATTGCATTGAAGCTTCACTGCATCTCAGAACCAACGCATCACTTCAGTTGTGCGATGCATCTTCTGCGCAGATTCCTGCAATGCTCTTCAAACCTGGATTTGAGGTACTTTGTATAGAAGACCTAACTGAGTCCATAGTAGCTGATCAGTTCTCCGTCACAGTGCTTTTTGGTGCTATTGTCACTGAAATCTTTACACTTGCATATCTCCGGTTCTACTGATTTGATTTCTGTCATTTTGTCCTTGTTTTATTTCATTTATTGAAATGACTTTTTTTTAACTTAGTATGGGATCCTTTTTGTGTGGTGTTGTAATTTTGATAGTTTTTGAAGTGCTGCACAAATACTTTACACATTGCCGCTAAGTTAAGCATGGCTGCTCTCTGTGCCAAGCTACCAGGGGGTTGAGCAAAAGTTAATGTAGGGTTGGCTTGTGCTTCATCCTGACAAGGATAGTGGTTGCTGTTTGACCAGGGCTCACACCCCTGTCAACCAACAACCCAATTGCCTTTACCATATTACATATTTTAACTTTGTTTCTTGCTGCAAAACGTGCAGCACTAAACCTGGCCTGAGGTAGGAGGTATGACTTTGCTTTATATATAGAAAAAGTACAATAAAATAATCTTCACAGCACACAATTTGCAATATATACATGTGAGTTTTTTTCAAACAATAATATTATGCAGCATTGACTGCACAATCCCCTCACATTTTGAATGTCATGCACAAAACATAATCGGTGAATGCATTTTTTCAGTGGGCGCACAGTGTTTAATATGTTCTTAGGAAAGGACTTTTTTTTTAAGATAGAGATTATTTTAGTTAGACCCTGTATAACAATTGACAGTTTGTGATTATATTGCACATTCCAACATTTTGAAGCTGTTCTAAACTCTCAAATTGTTTAGTCCATCTACGGAAGAAGGAGGCAGAGCCTGTAAAATGTTATTAGAGCAAGGTCAGAATTCTTCCAATGTTGAAGTAATTTTATGTTAGTTTAAAATTTTCCTTGTTAAGATGTTGTTGACGTTGTGGTTTTTGACCATGTTGGGTGGACTACATAAGGGGATCTTTGTCAGGACAGATGCATTCTGGTTCTGAAAGCAGATGGTAGTCCTTGCTTGGAGGTGCTGATTCCACTTTTACATTAAATACCAATGATAACCCCTACATAGATAGTTCCACTTTCCTTACAGTTAAATTTGTACTTTGGAGAACAGCATATGCATTTTTAACTTATGTAATTCGCTGTAGAGTTTCTTACTGATTTTAAGAATAATCTTTTGTGATTGAATCCAACCGGTTTCCCCAACTCCATTCTAGAACAATTTCTTAGTGGCAGGTGGAGTTAGAATGTGATAGATGTTAGATCTGACACCTTTCGATGATAGGTCCTCACACACTTGCCTTCACCTCTCCTGGGTTGTTGGATTCATTTTGTTGGCTTTAGAACTCTGTGTACTCTATGATTGTTACCCAGGGCTATAGTGCTCCCTCCTCTTCACACCGTTAAATTGTCTTACACCTAATTGGAACATTTAATTTACTTTTACGTCATTATAAAGTGGTACTACATGTACCCAGGATCTTTAAAATAATTGCTACTAGTGGGCCTTTAGTTCTTGTGCCACCCACTCAAAAAGCCTTTCTAAATATGTCTCATGCTGTGCAGTTTTAAACGGCCGTTTTGACCTGGCAAAAGAACCGCATGGCCTATCCTCAACCTTTCAGTTTATATATATATATATATATAGGCTATGAACATCTCTTTGTGCACGGTGCAGTGTATGTACCTTTAAGTTTTACTGTTCTGGTAGTGAAAAACTCTTAAATTTGTTTTCCACTACTGCAAGGCAAATCTCTCACATAGGATAACGTTTCCACCTTATTACATTTAATACGTGATAGTGTGCCATTGGGAGCAGGTAGGAATGTCAAGTTGTGTCTCGAATGAACTATAATTTAAAACCCTTAATACTTGTGAAGTCAGAGTTTAAGCCACAATTATGAAAATGTCACCCTTAGAAAGTTGCCATTTGTGTGTCCTAACCATTTAGTGCCTGCAGCCTGTACCATGGGTCACATGACTAAGTGTAGTTGTCAGTGTATTCCTCCCAGAAAGTGATACAAAGGAGGACTAAGTGTTGTCAAGATGAGCCATCTAGTCAGGATGGGAGGAGCTCAGCTGTCACCTGTCACACTTGCACTTCAAATAGGCTCAACATGCTCACAAAGTCTATTGCCAGCACAGAACTCTTGAAGACATGGTAGGGGAAGGAAGGAAATTCCAAAACCAGATGGTGTGTGGTGGGGGAGTCTAGAAGTTTCTCCTACTTCAAAGCTGGCACCAGGTATAAATTATGGACCATCAACTCTTCATACCACTTCTGGACCTGTGGAAGACCAAGAAGAATTACTTCTCTGCTGCCCTGCTGCTGGAAAAACTGCATTGCTGCCTGAGGAAGGAAGACTGGACCTACTCCTTGAACCTAGAACCACCGGAGTGACTCCAAGGCCATCTCACTGGCCTCCTGTTCTGTGCTACAGGGATATAACAAGCACCAGAAACCCTCCCTGCATCTGCCCAGCTGCCCAGACTTAACTGGACCTGCTTGTGCCCTACTGCTGGCCTACGCTGGATCCCCAAGGGGGTTCCTCCAAGGCCTAGACCCTTGGTTGGCATCAGAGTGTAATCCTACTGGTCCAGCTGTGGGTTCCCTCAGAACCTAAGCAGCGGGATGCAACTTTACAGAGGACAATGCAGGATCTTGCATCATAGCACCTTTCAGCTCCTGATCTGCAGCCTCATCAGAACTGATGCAGCACAACTCATCTTGACACAGGACCTCACATGCCCAGTATATCGCAGCTCCCGACCGATAGGTTAATCAGAACCAAAGCAGCATGACCCATCTTGATGCACGACCTCGCATCACAGCACATTGCAGCTGCTGATTGGCCTCCTCATCAGAACCAATGCAGAGCAATGCATCTCAACGCAAGGCCTCCCATTGCAGCATCTTGCAGCTCCTGATCGGTGGCCTGATCGGAATCGACGCAACACGACAGAACTCAACACAGAACATCACAGCTCATGATCAGCGACTCCATCAGCACTGGCACAACTTTATTGAGCTCGATGTAGGACATTGAATCTCAGTCCAAGTATACCCAGGTACATTGACCAAACTCAGTCCGGTACCTCGCCCGCACTCCGTCACAGTCAGCTTGAACTTGTGACTTTGTTCTGGTCTGGCACAACCAGATAAGCCATTTGGGTATTTTGCGCTTTTTGGCACTCCTAATGCATACAATTTTGACATTGCATATCTCCAGGTCTCCGGATAGAATTTTTGTCATTCTGATATCATTTTATTTCTTAAAGTGCCCTCTATTTTTCTAGATTGGTGTGAGATTTTTCGTGTGTAATGTTTTCACTTTATTATTGTTTGAGTACTGCATAAAAACGTTACACACTGCCTCTAAGTTAAGCCTAATTGCTTTTGTGACAAGCTACCAGAGGGTTAAGCACAGGTTATTTTAATGACTTTTGTGGTTCATCCTGATAAGAATTGTGGTTGTTGCTTTAGAAGGATTAACACCACCTCCAGTCAATAACCCACCTTGTCAGTATTGGTGTAAGTCAATTCTGTTGAAAAAATTGAACAGAGGCCCAGGCTAACTATACATTTGTGCTGCAGATTTGACATCTGATGGACATGCAACATCAAAATTGTTTTAGATCGCTGACCCACCTATAATTTATGAAAAGGGGATATAACAGGACAGAACAATGAAAAAACTTGAAATTACACATTTCATGCAGCTTACTCTTTGGTGGCTGTCATTGTGGAACTGTAACAAACATACAGACAATGAAAGATGTGAGATGCAAATACCACAGAAGATTCAACCTTTTCAGTTTAAGACAATACATTTTTTGAACCACAACTTGACTTTTAACACAGCTGAGTGAACATAATTAATATAGGTATTTCCCTGCAGAAGAGGTTATAACGACCTCAAAATGCATAGAAGCTAATACCTCACATTTCAAATGCTCAACAAACTGATTGAAAGTTACATAAAATATAATAAAATTAATTGTGTATATATGGGATAAAGTACCCCCTTCTATACATTATATGAATATTCCAAGTCACTTAGAAGTTCTCCACCATACAGAGGAACAATGCCGAAGGATGTTTTCCTTTATAAGGTCATGGAACTCCGAGGTGACTTCGAATACGCCCATAACCTCAGGGGGGACTTTATACATCATAATACATGGTCATGCCACCATGCTTCCAACAAACTAGATAAATCCTTTGTGTCTTGCTCGTTCATGTGAAAGACTAATGATGTTTGAAGACATGGAGAAAAAAAAAATCTGTTAAACACACCAAAAAAGCAATTGGATATTTGTTGCAAAAATGTATTAGTATCAGTTCAATATGTCAGCTTTAAAAAAAGAAAGTGCAGCTCAGTATGTGAAGAAACGCGCTGAGAGATTCTATCCTTCCATTCATTACCCAACGAATGCAAAAAATAAACTTTGCCATATAAACTATTCTCCTTTCTGCTGATCACTGTTTATATAGAAAACCAGAACAAAATAAGGAAAAGCCAGGTTTTGTTTTCGTTGTTTAAACTGCAGCTTTAACCCCTTTGCTGCCAGGCCTTTTTCCCCTCAGGTGCCAGGCCTTTTTTGGCTGTTTGGGGCAGTTCGCGCTTAGGTCCTCATAACTTTTTGTCCACATAAGCTACCCACACCAAATTTGCGTCCTTTTTTCCAACATCCTAGGGATTCTAGAGGTACCCAGACTTTGTGGGTTCCCTGAAGGAGATGAAGAAATCAGCCAAAATACAGCCGAAATTTCATTTTCTTTAAAAAAAATGGGAAAAAAGGGCTTGTGGTTTTTTTCCCTACAAATGGCATCAACAAAGGGTTTGCAGTGCTAAAATCACCATCTTCCCAGCTTTGAGGAACAGGCAGTCGTGAATCATTAAACCCCATTTTTCAACACAATTTTGGCATTTTACTGGGACATACCCAATTTTTATTATTTTCTGTGCTTTCAGCCTCCTTCTAGTTAGTGACAGAAATGGGGATGAAACCAATGCTGGATCCCAGATAACTAAACATTTCTGAAAAGTAGACAGAATTCAGAATTCAGCAAGGGGTAATTTGTGTAGATCCTACAAGGGTTTCCTACAGAAAATAACAGCTGAAGTAAAAAAATATTGAAATTGAGGTAAAAAAACAAAACAAAATCGTCACATTTTCTTCTGTTACTTTTTCCTGCTATGGCAGATATTTGAAAGCAATATACTGTTACGTCTGCTGGACTTTTCTGGTTGCGGGGATATATAGGGCTTGTAGGTTCATCAAGAACCCTAGGTACCCAGAGCCAATAAATGAGCTGCACCTTGCAGTGGGTTTTCATTCTATACCGGGAAGACAGCAAATCATTTGCTGAAATATAAAGAGTGAAAATAGGTATCAAGAAAACCTTTGTATTTCCAAAATGGGCACAAGATAAGGTGTTGAGAAGCAGTGGTTATTTGCACATCTTTGAATTCTGGGGCGCCCATACTAGAATGTGAATTACAGGGCATTTCTAAAATATACGTCTTTTTCGCACACTTTCTTACATTTGGAAGGAAAAAATGTAGAGAAATACAAGGGGAACTAACATTTGTTTTGTTATTCTGTGTTCACCCAAGTCTCCTGACAAAAATGGTACCTCACTTGCGTGAGTAGGCCTAATGCTCGTGACAGGAAACGCAACATGGACACATCACATTTTTACATTGAAATCTGACGTGTTTTTTGCAAAGTGCCTAGCTGTAGATTTTGGCCTCTAGATCAGCCGGCACCCAGGGAAACCTACCAAAGCTGTGCATTTTTTAAAACTAGACATGTAGGGGAATCCAAGATGGGGTGACTTGTGGGGCTCTCGCCAGGTTCTGTTACCCAAAATCCTTTGCAAACCTCAAAATTTGGACAAAAAACACTTTTTCCTCTCATTTTGGTGACATAAAGTTCTGGAATCTGAGAGGAGCCACAAATTTCCTTCCACGCAGGATTCCCCCAAGTCTCCCCATAGCAATGGTACCTCACTTGTGTGGGTAGGCCTAGCGCCCGTGACAGGAAATGCCCCAAAACACAACGTGGACACATCACATTTTCCCAAAGAAAACAGAGCTGCTTTTTGCAAAGTACCTAGCTGTGGATTTTGGTCTCTAGCTCAGCCGGCACCCAGGGAAACCTACCAAACCTGCACATTTTTTAAAACTAGACACCTAGGGTAATCTAAGATAGGGTGACTTATGGGGGCTCTCACCAGATTCTGTTACTCAGAATCCTTTGCAAACCTCAAAATCTGGACAAAAAAACACTTTTTCCTTTCATTTTGGTGACAGAAAGTTCTGGAATCTGAGAGGAGCCACAAATTTCCTTCCACCCAGCATTCCCCCAAGTCTCCTGATAAAGATGGTACCTCACTTGTGTGGGTAGGCCTAGCGCCCGCGACAGGAGATGCCCCAAAACACAACGTGGACACATTACATTTTCCCAAAGAAAACAGAGCTGTTTTTTGCAAAGTGCCTAGCTGTGGATTTTGGCGTCTAGCTCAGCCTGCGTCTAGGGAAACCTACCAAACCTGCGCATTTTTGAAAACTAGACACCTCAGGCAATCCAAGATGGGGTCACTTGTGGGGCTCTCATCAAGTTCTGTTACCCAGAATCCTTTGCAAACCTCAAAATTTGGCCCAAAAACACTTTTTCCTCTCATTTCAGTGACAGAAAGTTCTGGAATCTAAGAGGAGCCACAAATTTCCTTCCACCCAGCGTTTCTGAAAAGTTGACACCCGAGGGAGTCGAGGGAGGTGAGACTTGCGTGGAACCCTCAATGTTTTCTTAGCCAGAATCCTCAGCAAACCTCAGATTTAGCTAAAAAATCGAATTATTCCCACATTTCTGTGTGGAATCAATGAACTGGGACAAAATTCCTATCACCCAACGTTCCCCTCAGTCTCCCGGTAAAAATGATACCTCACTTGTGTAGGTGGACCAAGTGCCTGTGACAGGGAAGAGTCAAAAACATGTTGAAATTGAGGAGGAACCAAAGCGGGTCCAAAAGGGCAGTTTGAAAAAAAATCATTTTTAGGTTGACAAGTGCAGCAGAATTTTTATCAGTATATTTGAGACAATGCTGAGTGGTAGGAATTTTGTGGATTCCTGCAGATTCTGGAAGGTTCCATCACAAAAATGTGGGGAAAATGTGTGATTTCCAGCAAAGTTGGAGGTTTGCAGGGCATTGTAGGTAAGAAAATGGTGCGGGTGCATGTGAAGCACACCACCCTGGACTCACCCAACTGTTTAGTTTTCAGATGTATCTAGGTCTTGTGGATTTTTGTACATGGCAGGACCCAAAGTCCAAAAAGGGCAGCCCTCACCAGTCCAAGTGGGATGATTTTGAGAGTTAGCCAAGCTCTCATGGCCCTAATGTAAAACCAAAACCCAAAATAATCAAATGTCCTCTTGCTTGCCATGGGATAAGATGTTTTGGTGTGCGGGAGGAGAGCTGAAAGACTATTACCCCCATCAGTTGGGATGGGGGCATAAACAGGCCCATACTGGTTGGAAGCCACCACCTCACTATTATTATTTTCTTTTATTCCCTGGCATCTAGTAGACTTTCTGTCCTCGGAGTGTGGATCGGGGTAATTGCCCAATCTGCCTACTGGTGGGTAGAACAACTTTGGCCCCATTTATTTGGGGTGGGGGTATGGCTATACCCCCACCCTCTTATTTTGAAAAAAAAAATCTTCTCTGGTGGGCTTTTTGCCCCCCTTGGAGGCAGATGAGCCTTCCAAAAATAGCCTGAGCTGCCCCAAGGGGTCCAGATAATGCCAACAGTAATGTGCCCCCATGAGAAGCGACCATTTCCCAAGGGGCTGCCCACCCAAACAAAACACACACATACACACACACCAATCCCTGGTGCCTAAGTGGTTTATGCCCCCGGGGGCAGATCGGCCTAGTAGAAATAGGCCCAAGGGGAGCAGAAATGGCCCAAAATAAATGTGCCCGCCAAGGGAGCGACCCTTGCCTAAGGGGTCGCTCCCCTTGCGTGAACGTGGTGCAACAAAAAAAAAATCCCTGGTGCCTAGTGGTTTCTGCCCCCATTGGCCTAATAAAAATAGGCTGATCTGCCCCCAAGAGGGGGCAGAAATGGCCTAAAATAAATTTGCCCGCCCCCTAGGGGAATGACCCTTGCCTAAGGAGTTGCCCCCCGCATGAAATTGGCGCAAATAAATAAACATCCCTGGTGTCTAGTGGTTTCTGCCCCCCTTGGGACCAGATTGGCCGAACAAAAATAGGCCTATCGGCGTAAATACAATTTGCCTCCAGGGGAGCGACCCTTGCCTAAGGGGTCGCTTCCCATACACAAAAACATAAAGTAAATAAAAAAATATATATATCCCTGGTGTATAGAGGTTTCTGCCCCCCCTGGGCAGATCGGCCTAATTATAATAGGCCAATCTGCCCTCGGGGCAGAAAATGCATCCAAATGTTTTGCCCCCCTGGGAAGCAGGCCTTGGCCAAGGAGCCGCTACCTTTCTGCGTAAGTATTAAAAAAAATCCCTGGTGTCTAGTGGTTTCTGCCCCCATGGGGGGGCCGAAATGGCCTAAAAATAATTTGGCCCTCTGGGAAGCAGCCCTTGCCCAATAAGCCGCTCCCCCATGACAATTACAAAAAAAAAAAAATCCCTGGTGTCTAGTGGGCATTCCTGCTGCCTGATCGCATCAGGCAGACCTTTTCTTTCCTTTCATGCCTCTGCCGGCCCCCTCCTCCCAAGCGGAAGAGAAATGCTCAGCATTTGTCTTCCGCATCTCGGTGGAAGCATGCTTTCAGCGCAATGGGAGGTGACCTCTGATCAGGTCAGCACGAGATCGCATGCTGATGTCATCAGATGTCACTGTGGGGTTGGGGTGGAAGGGGAAGCGATTCCCCTTCCAGCTCTGCCCTGGGAGGGGCAGCCCTCAGGGGAGTGCTAGCGCTCCTCCCCGTGGGCCGGTACCAGGACGTAGTGGCTACGTCAGTGGCGCAGCACCGCACCACCCGACATAACTACAATGTCCTTGGCGGCAAAATTGTGCTTCATGTTGTCCCTTTCATCTTGGCTGCTGGCTCTGGCAGCACACATCATGATGTCAAAACTCTAATCCATTAAGTAATTACATTTGAGCAGCAACATTATTTCTTTATTAAAGGTGACTGGAGGCATCACAAGTGGCTTGTGATAAGGAAATTAGATATGGAATTTTATACTGGGATTACAGGCTCACGTGGATTTTAATAGCAATAAATATTTGATTAAGCATTGGGTACGCATCAGGGATCGGAATGCCAGGGAACTCGTGTATTTTGAAATAAATAACACCCTGGGTATATGTAATTTTGGAAGGGGGATGTGAAATTTCTGTAATTTTCCGTTGTTTTATTATAAACAAATTTGGAAAATTAACATAATAATATTTGAAAAGCAAAACCGGCATTTGATGCCTCGCCTCCATTTTGGATGTGAGGATGCATTGTATGCTGCTGCAAACAGCAGCCACTCATGTACTGGTCATTTGCATTGTTCCTGTGTATTTTTGGTAAATTTTGCCATGAACTGTGCAAAAGTGAATGGCATAAATTGGTAATTTCAGGGATTTTTCATAACAAGTGTAATATGAAATTACCAAAATTATTCAAGAGTATGCCGGTTTAACTGAAATTTCACTTGGGCCTACATTTTTGTCTGCTTGTTGTAGAAGCAGGTCATACATAGCCTCTGGTCCTGCTCATGACAGGACTTGTATTTGTCTTTGAATTAGTCATATATGTCTGTGTCAGACACCAGTGGTCATGTATTTCTGATAAACTAATGCCCAATAAACAAAGTGTGTCAGGTATGATTTTGCACTGTTGCAGTTCAGTTTCAGTGGGTAAACTATGCATACCAAGACATTAGAAAGCCTAGCATGCTCCTTTTCATAAGGAATGATTGTTCTAGATGAAGAAATGGCTTCCCATATGGTAAATATATACATAATACAAGATGAGATACCCATATTCCTTTGGATTTGGGCAAGCCCTTATATCAGGCCCAGACTTATTGTTGATAACTGGTGGGTGTATTTCTTTTATATCTATTGGTTATAGCATTATTGAGTCAATATTTTCCATCTGGACCTTTCTGCATATGGTTCACCAAATTTCAACCCATTTTTAAGGCTCCCTACTTTATGTAAAGTGGAATGAAAGATTATTTAAATCTAAGTTGGAAGTTATCAGCCACTCTGATTATTTTCGGTGACCACCTTTTGTATATCCACCCTTACTGTCTAAGCTGCACCTCCCTTTCTATTCCCCTTCACATTCCCCCACCTTCTCTGAAGTATATGATAACTTCAACCTCTCATTCAGTGCTTAATTTGTAACAGAATAAGTGCTGGGCTAAAGGTTTTGGTCAGAAGCTCACAGGCTGTGCTATGAAGGGAGCACAGTTTTGATTCCACCTCATACTTTTTTCATCCACCACCGGAAGATCAGGGCCTCGTTTACAAAAATCTGACGTTTCGTCATTGATGCACCAGATTTCTTCTGCCTGCCGCACATCCCTTTACGACGCCACAGATGCAATGTATTTACAATACAGAGCTCTATAGCGCAAACTTTCATAGATGCGTTAGAATTTCTTAAGTGACAGAACTTCTCACGCATCTGTAGGCGCTAAACTCATGCATTGGTGGAGTTGCATCATTAAACTGCTTAAACTCCTACAAAGTGAGTAGAGTCCCATAGGAAAAAGTCCTGTGTCATTTTTACACCTGCTCTAAGCAGGCGGTAAAATTTTGACACAGTGAAGTTGTAAAATTGATACACTAAAAAGTTGCAAATTTCACTGCGTCAGTTCTACGTGACTTTTTCTGTGGGAACGCCAACCCTGCATACATTATACCTGGTGCAGTTAAAATGGAACGCAGGGCTTTACAAACTGATGCATTGGGCCCAATGCGTCAGTTTGTAAATATGGAGCAGTATACTGCATTGCTTGCGTCACCGCTGCATTAAAAAAATGACCCAGGGGTGGCACAAGGGGCCTGTAAATGAGGCCCTCACTGTCTCACTGTCTCTTAATCTCACTCATTCAGGATCCTGCTTTATTATTTTGTCACCACATTTCAGTCTTTCTTTTCCTCTGTTTTTTCCCCCTTGCATGTTTTCCCTCTCTTGCTGTAGGTCAAAGTCTGATGTGGAAAAATAGGTTCCCATCCCAAGAATGAGTCCTGGTGGGCTCCACCTGTAACCACTGACTCAAATGAAGCACTGCTGTTGCTTGTGCAAAGATTCTGGAAACCTTTGTGTACCGTCTCAGGAATCTTCATTGGGAGAATTCATTTATTTATTTTCTTATGACATATGATATTAATGTGTGTCATTCCATTGCTGTTTTAAGTTCAAATAATATATGATATGGGATAACATATCCCCAGCCATATATTAAAAGGATAATTTGCAAAAAGGCCACTTGCAAAGCGTGGCACATGAGATATTGAACACAGATCCCCTTTTTATTTCATGATTGAGGCCATTTACATTCCAGGAACAGAGGCTTATCTTGCCCTGTGCTGTGTGCATGTCAAGAAAGGTGTGTTCAATCATACTACAATAGTCTTACATAGATGTATATGAATTGACTGGAGAGAAAAATATATATAGTCTTGGAGAAGGTGGCCATTAATGAGAGTGCCCACCAAAACGTGCCATTGGAATATTTTAGCAAAATCTGCAGTACACAGGGGAATCTCTATATGGCATATGATATTTTCATGGACCAACAAGCAGATTTGCTCGTTTATGAAGACTGATGTTTATGTCTTAAACCATTATACCTATTGTGTTTGTATTTATTATAGATTTTTATTTTTTATTGTACTTGTATGATGTATACGTGTTTTTAAATGAAAGTTATTTTTACTAGAGAATATTAACCTCATGGCTGCGGGCGACACTCCCTTCCTGGTGCGGGTCACGACCAGTGGCCGACACCAGGGAGTTTTTTTTAAAAAAAATTTCCCCCCGTAGGAGACGCGGAAGAACTTCCGCGTCTCCATCCCACCCCCCTCCCGCCCCCTTGTGACATCAGCGCGCCGCGATGCCCGCTGACGTCACAGTTTTTCCCCACCGGAGAAGAAGAGAAGCAGGTAAAGCGTTCTCTTGTTCTCCTGTGGGGAAAAAAAGGCCAAAACGGCCTCCCCAGGTGCCAGGGAGGCATCGATGGAAAGGGGAGGCTCTCCCCTTTCCATCGATGCACCCCTGGCACCGTTTCCTGCCCATGGATCGCAGCGCTGCTGCGATCCATGGCCAGGAAACGCCACTAGGCACCAGGGATCTTCTTTGGGGGGGTCGGCCCCCTTGTAAAAGGGCCGCCCCCCCTGGGGGCAATATTTAATTATTTCCACTGTTTTGGGGGGCGATCACGCCCCCCACATTATTAAAAAAAAACATTATAAAAAAAAATTTGAAAAACAAAATGGCGGGTTCGGCCCTCAGAACACGGGCCGACCCCTGGGGCTAAAATAAAACGTGTAGTTTTGCCTGGGGGGCCAATCGCCCCCCCAGGGTAAAAACAGAAAAAAAAACAAATTGTTGGTGGTCAGCCCTTAGGGTGACCATCTATGGGGCCATTTTTTTTTTTATACATGTGTGCTTTGCCAAAATTGTGAAATGAGTGTCTTGTTTTCTCTCTCTCTCTCTCTCTCTCTCATATATATATATATATGCATATATATAAATATATGCATATATATATATATATATATGTATTTTTTTTTTCAGGTAGAGCATTGCAGCGCCCATGCACTGCTTTTCTGACTTGGTGTGGATCTGGGCTTCTAACAATGCCTATCACTACCACTCGTTCGTGGGCTTGCCCTTCAAAAATCCTTTGATTACATTGGAAAATGGTTTACCTTTGTCCCTCCTTGGGGAGGTTTTGTTACCGCCTTGGCCATCGCCCCTGGTACATGGCTAATTGCACTTTTGCTGTTACGTTTAACTGCGAGCAAACTTCTTTTCCTTTTGTGTATCTCTTCACCTGATGCTCATGGTGGCCGTGGCGCTGTGAATCGGCTCTCTTATGTGAAAGTGTTTAACTTTCAATTATCAATTTATGTGGCAAGAAAAGTTGGGTTAGGATTTTTTATAACGCTAATAGCTCTAACTCGATCAGATGCGAGACCCATTGCATTGTAAATGCTTGTTTTTCTTTTGTGTGTTGTTTTATAATGGTGAACAATTTCACCGCACTCCACGAGGACCGTGGTCAAGACTCCTTGGTGAGTCGAAACACGTTGGTGGTTATTGACTGCAATAAAATACACGTTTATTTGTACCTCGTGGTGTGCCGCCCAGCAACCCTTCAACCACTTTGTTTCTAAAGATATATATATATATTACTATATATATATATATGCAACACAAATTGGTTAAAAGATTGTTGCGCAGCGCACTCCACTGCCGGTGCTCAGTGATGGAGGAGAGCAACCTCGAAAATATTTTGTGAACAAGAATCTCACCGCACTCCACGAGGTTCAAATTGACATGTTTTATTGCAAGTATAAACAATGAAAGAAAAGAGGGACTCATCTACTGTGATCAAGACTCCTTGAGAGTCGAAATGCGTACGTGGCTGTTGCTTGCAATAAAAGATGCCAATTTGAACCTCGTGGAGTGCGGTGAGATTCTTTGTTCACACAATATATATATATATGCATGCATGCATGTCTTTTCTGTAGTGGCAGTTGCCATAAAGTAGCGCAGATGGTTTATTGTCCTGCTGCAAAGGAGATACATTTATATGTATTTAGCTGAGTGGATTAGTAAAGGCAACGTTACCTGCGCTTTAAAACAAATGTTGTGCCAGGGGGACTATGGAGATATGAGTGGCACTTTTGCTGGGTAGTACTGAGGGAATTAGAAGAGGAGGTAATGGGAGGCAGAACACCAAAAATGACTGTTGCACAGGGTGTGTGGTAAGGTGAAGTAATACATTCTTTTTTTGTTTTTTTGCAGTGTTTTCAGAGAATCTGCAGATTTGGAGAAGAAGCGAAGGTAAGGTGACGACATTCCCTATTGTACACAACAAACATACCCACAAGCAATTTTGTGACTATCTGCCTTCTACGTAGGTTAGTAATTTAGAGGGACAGTTTAGCCAGTTGCAGAGATGGCGTCTCGTTGGATGACTGCTGATCAAGCCCTAACTCGCTTATGGAGGACAGTTCTGATGTAGGCTCAGAGACTGAGACAGCAGACACTGAGACAGCATCTGAGGGAGAGGACAATGGGGTAGATTCTGGGAGTGATTTTTCAGTTGGCAGAGTCCCATCCGACGACACCTCTTCCAGTGAGTCTGAAGGAGACAATGACGACATCCATGCTGTCCCTTCGCAAGCACATTCTGGGCAGCGGGACCACATTGGGTTAGCCGAACCCAGAGAGCACGTGCTTGCTGCCGCAAGCACAGAGAGAGTGCTCTCTTGGCAGCCCCCCTGTTTGGTTCAGCCCCAAATTCCACCTTTTACTGGTGACGCTGGATGTAAAGTCGATACAGCTAACTTTTTGCCAGTCGACTACATCTATCTATTTTTGGATGTTGACTTCCTTCAGAAAGTTGTGCAGCAAACACATTTGCGTGCAGACCAATTTCTGAGGGAGCGCGGAGGCACTCTAGGGCCCGTTCTAGGGCACGCCAGTGGACTCCCACTTCGCTGGCGGAGTTGAAGATATTTTTGGGCCTTACGCTCAAAATGGGGTTAGTGCAGAAACCCACCTTGCAGTCCTACTGGACGACTCGCACGGTTTGGGTAACTCCCATCTTCGCACCATACATGAGCAGAGATCGTTTTTTGCTACTGCAGCGCATGCTGCATTTCAATGACAATTCTGCTGCATTGCCCCGGGACCATCCAGATCATGACAGGTTGTTCAAAATTCGGCCTGTCATGGAACATTTGTCTGCCAGGTTTCCAGAGATCTATACTCCTGGAAAGAATATAGCAGTCGATGAGTCCTTGATCCTGTACAAAGGACGGCTGCTTTTCAGACAGTACATTGCGAGCAAAAGAGCTTGCTATGGCATGAAGCTGTACATGCTGTGTGAGAGCTCTACTGGCTATGTGTACAGCTTGAGAGTGTATACAGGGAAGGATTCTACCCTAAACCCTGTAGGTTGCCCTCCCGCGTTAGGGGTCACAGGTAAGATTGTATGGGAACTTGTCCAGCCACTTCTTCACAAAGGTTATAACCTTTATGTGGACAATTTCTATACAGGAGTAGAGCTGTTCAGTGAGCTCTACAAAGCTGGCACTGTGGCCTGCGGTACAGTTCGTTGTAACCGCAAAGGATTCCCGCGGGAGCTTGTTTGCAAGAAGCTCCAGAAATCCCAGAGTACTGCATTGCGTTCTAACGAACTGCTCGCAGTCAAGTTCCTAGATAGGCATGATGTATACGTGCTCACTACAATTCATGATGAGAGCACTTCTCCCATCACGGTTTGGGGTCTGATGGCCGAAGTCCACAAGCCCATCTGTATACTTGATTACAATAAGTACATGGGCGGAGTGGACAAGAACGACCAGGTTCTTCAACCATACAATGCGTGTCGTAAAACTCGCACTTGTTACAAGAAACTGTTTACCCACCTGATTCAGATGGCAACATATAATGCGTATGTTGTTTACCGTCAGACAACCACAGGAAGACTCATGATTTTCCTTGACTTCCAGTTGTCTGTAATTGAAAGCCTCACTGCTGTTACAGAAGAAGCAGCAGCCTCCACCTCATATGTTCTGGAGGATGTGGCAAGGCTGCAGGAGCGACACTTTGCTGATCGCATTCCTAAAACACCCAAAAAGGATCGTCCATGTCGTCGCTGTAAAGTGTGCTCGAAGCATGGAAAGTGGCAGGAGAGTCGATATTACTGTCCCCAGTGTCCATCACAACCAGGCCTCTGTATCCCTACTTGCTTTACGATGTATCATACTAAAGCAAAGTTCTGGGAAATCGACTGAGGTTGAGCTGCCGTTGGGTAATCCTTTTAGTGGCAGTGCATGGATACCGAACGTCCATGGGCCACTGCTTCGTTAGGCAAGGAGCCACAGAATTTTACTTCATCATGGACTTCCTTTTGGACTGCTTGACAGCTAAATCCACAGTCCGATCATGGTCGGAGTTCTGTTCAATTAACATGCATTATATCCCCCCTACTGCATATACTAGTGGACAGAACATATGCCACATTGCCACGAAGTACCCTTTCTTCACTTGCATGTCTACCTTACTTTCAACTGTAGATATGCTCTCTCAGTTCGAGGAATCACTTTGTACGGCATACTTGGAAACCCCCAACTTGCTTCCACAAACTAGTATAGGTTCACTTGGCTATTATACAGGATTAGCCAGGACTCTGATGAGAACAGAGACATGAATGGGTAAGGAAAGCTTATGGGAGGAGTGCCTTCATAGGGTTATTGCACAGGTAGAAGGCAGATAGTAAAGGTAGTACAGATGTACATCATCTACACCTATGGATTCAAACCCATTGGTGCCATCCCAGCACTGAAGGAGAATGACTTGTATAGGTCAGTGTTTGACCTGCTTTTCATGTTCATCCTCCATCAGAACTTAGTAGATGTTCAGTTTGCTGTATAAGTGCATTACAGTCACATCACTGCACATAATGTTGGCTGGGACATATGCTACGTTCTCATGGACTCCCCTACGTACCAAACACTACCCTTTTTCATTGCCTATGACCTTCTCTTTAGGGAACATCATGAGAAATCCCCAGCATGTCTCCCTTAGTTTCAAAGGTAGATATGCTCACTCAGTTCGAGGAATCGCTTTGTACGGCATACTCGGACACCCCCAACTTGCATCCACAAACTGGAAGGAGTTGGATTTAGCACAGAGAGTGCGTTAAAGGCGCATGAAATACATGTCTTCCTGAGCCTCAGGTGGCTGTCACAGGAGTCATTAGTAAAGGTTTGTTACGCATGCATTTGGTAATGTTAAGGAAGAAGGAGGCAGTTAGCCTATGACCTTCTCTTTAGGTAACATCATGAGAAATCCCCAGCATGTCTCCCTTAGTTTCAAGGGTAGATATGCTCACTCAGTTCGAGGAATCGCTTTGTACGGCATACTCGGACACCCCCAACTTGCATCCACAAACTGGAAGGAGTTGGATTTAGCACAGAGAGTGCGTTAAAGGCGCATGAAAAACATGTCTTCCTGAGCCTCAGGTGGCTGTCACAGTGGTCATTAGTAAAGGTTTGTTACGCATGTATTTGGTAATGTTAAGGAAGAAGGAGGCAGTTACTTGACAGGTGATAAAATGTAGTCAAACTTATTCCGTTCTGTGGCGTGTGAATGTGATGGGCCCTTGTCTGGCAGCGGTAAGTTAATGTGAGTGCAGTGATTGGTTGTATTGGGCCCGTGGCTGGCGATATGAAAGGGTTGTTTATTGTGCGTGAATGGCGTGTGAATGGACCATAAAGAGGTTGGTGCCTGGACGCGGCTTTATGGCCCACCTTCAGAAGGCTTGGTTTCAATATTCAGATACTTTGATAAGCAATCATGCTTTGAAACCATAATTTCTGGAGGTGCTAAAACCAACCAGTGTGAGTGGTGGGTTAACTTTAACAAACAAGTACCAGGGGAGTTCAAGGGTGCAGGACTTGCGTGGCTCTCACCAGTTTTCCTTCACCCAGAATCCCCTTGAAATCACAAAATGTGCTTAAAAAACACATTTACATTTTCCTTGCATTCCAATGAGCAGAATTTCAGGGATCTGTAGGGATCCTCAAAATTCCTACCACCCAGTGTTTCCCCACTTGTCCTGATAAAAACACAACCACTCTTGTGTGCCTGCGCCTAGTGCCTGCTTCAGGAATGAATCACTCCGGGGTTAACAGTAGCCCTCATGCAAGGACTACCATTGACCCTTGAGTGATCGATTCCTGTTGCGGGCGCTAGGCCTACCCAAACAAGTGAGGTATCATTTTTATCGGGAGACTTGGGGGAACGCTGGGTGGAAGGAAATTTGTGGCTCCTCTCAGATTCCAGAACTTTCTGTCACCCAAATGTGAGGAAAACGTGTTTTTTTAGCCACTTTTTGAGGTTTGCAAAGGATTCTGGGTAACAGAACCTGGTCAGAGCCCCACAAGTCACCCCATCTTGGATTCCCCTAGGTCTCTAGTTTTCAAAAATGCACAGGTTTGGTAGGTTTCCCTAGGTGCTGGCTGAGCTAGAGGCCAAAATCTACAGGTAGGCACTTTGCAAAAAACAGCTCTGTTTTCTGTCAAAAAATGGGATGTGTCCATGTTGTGTTTTGGGGCATTTCCTGTTGCGGGCGCTAGGCCTACCCACTCAAGTGAGGTATCATTTTTATCGGGAGACCTGGGGGAACATAGAATAGCAAAACAAGTGTTATTGTCCCTTACCTTTCTCTGCATTTTTTCCTTCCAAATATAAGAGAGTGTGTAAAAAAGACATCTATTTGAGAAATGCTCTGCAATTCACATGCTAGTATGGGCACCCCGGAATTCAGAGATGTGCAAATAACCACTGCTCCTCAAAACCTTATCCTGAGCCCATTTTAGAAATGCAAAGGTTTTCTTGATACCTATTTTTCACTCTTCATATTTCAGCAAATGAATTGCTGTATACCCAGTATAGAATGAAAACCAACTGCAGGGTGCAGCTCATTTATTGGCTCTGGGTACCCTAGGGTTCTTGATGAACCTACAAGCCCTTTATATCCCCGCAACCAGAAGAGTCCAGCAGACATAACGGTATATTGCTTTAAAAAATCTGACATCGCAGGACAAAGTTACAGAGTAAAACATAAAGAAAAATGGCTGTTGATTTCACCTCAATTTCAATATTTTTTTATTTCAGCTGTTATTTTCTGTAGGAAAACCTTGTAGGATCTACACAAATGACCCCTTGCTGAATTCAGAATTTTGGCTAGTTTTCAGAAATGTTTAGCTTTCCAGGATCCAGCCTTGGTTTCACACCCATTCCTGTCACTAACTGGAAGGAGGCTGAAAGCACCAAAAATAGTAAAAATGGGGTATGGCCCAGTAAAATGCCAAAATGGTGTTGCAAAATTTGGTTTTCTGATTCAAGTCTGCCCGTTCCTGAAAGGTGGGAAGATGGTGATTTCAGCACCAGAAACCCTTTGTTGATGGCATTTTCATGGAAAAAAACACAAGCCTTCTTCTGCAGCCCTTTCTTCCCATTTTTTTGGAAAAAACGAAATTTTCACTGTAGTTTGGCTAATTTCTTGGTCTCTTCCAGGGGACACCACAAACTCTGAATACCATTAGAATCCCTATGATGTTGGAAAAAAGGGACGCAAATTTGGCGTGGATAGCTTATGTGCACAAAAAGTTATGAAGGCCTAAGCGCGAACTACCCCAAATAGCCAAAAAAGGGCTCAGCACTGGGAGGGGGGGGGGGAGGAAACGGCCCAGCAGCTAAGGGGTTAATGAAAAATATACATTTTTATGAAATGATTAAGCCATATATATTTTTTCAAACTTCTGTGGCATTTGTTTATGAGAATTTATAATGTGAGGTGTATGATGAGTGCAGTTTGAGTGAGTTGTGTGACTTTTGGCTCTACTCTGATGGGAGATTTTTATATGTTTAGTGCTAAGCAGAACCCTTTCCCCTCTGTGTATGGGGTCTCTCTCTCTTGATTGTTTCACCATGCCGGCATTATCCAGCACTGAAGATATGTTCAGCGGGCTTGTCCACCACCGATCCGAAGGCACAATGAGATGCCTGTCCCCCAGACACACAACAGAAGACCCAGTGACCCCCAGAAGGCCAGCAGACACATCTCTCCCCAGAGACATTCATGGAGGGTTTGGGCAGCAGCCCTTCTCCGCTGCCCGTAGAAGCAAGCATTTCATCAGACAAGCTCTCTTCCTGTTTCAGCCCGGGTAAGTGACATGGGACACTGTGGCCCACTCAGCAGAACTCCCTTAAGATGCAACCGCCATCCTGCTTGTTAAGTCACCATAGTCGGACTGGCCTGCAAGGCAATAAGGCAGTGCCCGATGAGCTGGTCTGACATATCAGTGTGTGAACCATTTTTAAGGTCGAGCCTGAAAAAGACGCCATCCAGCTTTTCTCTTCCAAAGGTTTCTTTTCAGTAAGACTGTCCCAACCCTGGCAGCTCCAGCAGCAACTGTCACTTCTGTCACTGCTCACAATCTTTCCACTCCCTGCATTCCATCCTGTTGCTTAGACACCGTTACATGTCAAACATTTCACCAAAACATTCCACCACATAACCCAACATAACTCCCTCCTTTAACAAAATAAACTTAATAACAAATAAGATACAATAACTATTTACACTAAATATGATTTGCCAACAGATCGACTGAAACAAAATATCCGCATGGACATAAATGTCAAAACTTCAGCAATAATATATGTGTTGCCTACACTGCCTATGCAATGTAGTCCCTCAAATAATCTGGTCTCTTGACCATTCTTTTTTTCTTTTCCTCCAACACCGTTTTCCTCCCCTCTTCACCCTGCTCGCCATGCTCACATGCAACATTCTTCCACTTTCTCACTTCCAACTCATTACATTTCACCACACTACCCACATTCCATTTTCTTCCATCAGCCACAACCACACTATATTTACTCACTTTCGTTCTGCTCTTGGGTACGGACCACCTTAACAAGCCTTTTTTCGACTTCTCCCAATTCTTTGTTCTTACGCAATCACCAACATCCAGATTTCGGTCCACAACACCACCCATTTCTCCGCCATCATACCTCCCTTGCCCTTCAGAAACTCGAATCCTCAATCTCCTCTCATTCACTCTCTTTCTACCAGCCTTGCCCATCCGCCCTGGCACGGCCTTGGTGCACGGTTTCCTCCCTTTCAATAACTTAAACGGAGTTTCCATAGTAAGAAAATGCGGAGTGGTGCAGTAGTTCCATAACATATCCTTGATGTCCTTCTTCCAACTCAACCCATTTTGCACAGCCAATTGAATGTTCTCTCCCAACACCCTGTTAAATCTTTCTACTAGTCCATTTTCCCTGGGATGTGCAACAGCAGTTTTGATATGCTTAACCCCACAGTCTCCAAATAGTTCTTAAATTCATTAGACATAAATTGCGGACCATTATCATTCACCAGCCCCTTGGGATAACCTTCTCGCCTCGACACCTCTTCACAAAATTCAATGACCACGCCAGACTTGATCTCACACACTAAACTGACCTCTGGCCATTTAGAATAGTAATCCATCATCACGATGGCATAGGTTTTACCACATCCATCCAATTCAAATGGACCGCACACATCTATGCCCACCTTCTGCCATGGATCACGAGGAAACGGTATAGGGACCACAGGAGTGCTCTTTCCAATGTGTGTTTTATCACTGCACGCACAACACACGCAATTTCTAACAAATCTCTCAACATCACGATCCATGCCTGGCCACCAAAAATCCTCTCTAGCTTTCCTCTTCATACCTGACATTCCACCATGACCCTCATGCAAAATCCCCAATACATTCTTTCTCAAATTGTGCGGTACTATTACTCTGTCAACTCTTCTCAAAACACCATTATGTTCCGATAATTCTGGCCACACATACATGAAATCTGACAACACAGTTGACACATCTTCTCTTAACTCCCACCAATGTTTGTTCAAATTATCCTTTACCAATTTCAGTTGCACATCCTTTTCCATCTCCCTCTTCCATACACTCTCTTCGAGCGCTTTTGCTTCCATAGCTTGTATGTCCGCCACCAACCATTCTTCATTTTCCTCACCCACGAATCCTTCAATTGGTAATCTAGATAGACAGTCAGCATTCACATTTGCTATCCCCGGCACATATTCAATTACAAAATCATACTCTTGCAATCTGTAGAGCCATTTAGCTATTCGAGGAGACGCACGATTTGCACCCTTTGTTGTAAAGATGTCCACCAAGGGTTTATGGTCGGTTCGTAATACAAACCTTCTAATCCAAACATAATTCCTGAAATGTTGAACCCCCCACCAACATGCAAGAGCTTCTTTTTCAATTGGAGAATATGTGCTTTCTGCACCTTTAAGCGTTCTTGATGCAAACGCAATCACATGCTCTCTCCCTTTACTCACTTGCATCAATACTGCACCCAAGCCATACATACTCGCATCTGTGGAAATAACTGTATGATTTTTCGTTACAAATGGTTTCAATTCGACAGCCTTGATGATGTTGCACTTTAATGTATCGAATGCTTGTTGGCATTTCTCAGACCACTCAAACTTTTGGTTTTTCTTCATTAACGCTCTTAAAGCTTGGGCAATATCAGCAAACTTCTTTACAAATTGTACATAATATTCGGCCAAGCCCAAAAATGATCTCAACTGATCTTGATCCACAGGGTTGGGTGTCTTTTCAATAGCTTCCATTAGTCCAACTCTCGGCTTAATCCCATCACCAGACACTGTATGACCCAGGTATTCTACTGTATTGCACTCAAATGTGCACATATTCATCTCAACCGTCACGCCCGCTTCCTCCAGGATCGAACATACCCTTCTTAACACATTGTTATGTTCCTCCACATTCTCTGCCCACACTAAAATATCATCTTGAAAGAATTTCACATTCTTAACTGCTCCCAATAAACTCTGCATCACCCTCTGGAACACTGCCGAAGCAGATGCCAACCCAAATGGCATTCGCACAAATCTAAATGCCCCTTCAGGTGTAATAAAAGAGGTGAGATGCCTCGACTCAGGATGCAGTACAATTTGATGATACGCATTGGATAAATCCAGTGTGGAAAACACCTTACCACCTTGAATGCTGGTCAACAACTCATTTATGTTGGGGATAGAATGTCTATCAACCCATATCTCCTTGTTTAAATCCCTCAAATCCACACACATTCTAATCTTACCATTGGGTTTCCGAGCCAACACCACCGGACTCAACCATTCTGACGATTCCACCTCCTCTATCACTCCCAACTGCAGCAATCTTGCCAATTCAAATTTCAGCGCATCTCTTAACACCAATGGTACCCCTCTCACTTTATGTACTTTGGGTACAGCACCTTCCTTTAAGATGATCCTATGTTGAAACTTCTCCAGACAACCTAGTTTTCCTCCAAACAACCTTGGAAATTCTACTTCCCACCTCTTTGATTTAGATTCATCATGTAACACAGTCAACACTTGTTCCTTAGTATTAGTGTTCAACATAATACCTAACGCCCTTTGCTCTTTCCACCCCAGCAAACACTTTCCAGTTTCCACCACATACAAACAACACTTGACTTCCCTCTGTTTAAAGCTTACCATCCCATGGAAACACCCCATAACCGGTATCTTTCTACCCCCATACCCTACCAGAGCAATTTTGGAAGGAGTCAATTCCACCTTGCCCAGTTTACCCCATGCATCCTTATCTATGAGCGTGTATGGGGAAAAAGAATCTGCCCACATGCTGATGTGTATACCATTTAAACTCACGTCACACTTAGGTGGTCTGTAGTGATCATTATCTGACAACATAATATCATCTTCGAGCAAATCTTCTTCTGGAGCGGCTTCGCCTAACATGAACACCTGTATGCGGTCAACATCTTCATCTGAAGACGTTTTGTCCCCTTCATTACAATCGTTCTGCAGACAATTTATACTTTTCTTTTTGACTGTACTCTTCTTCTGGTTACACATTTTTGAAAAAATATCCCACCTTGTTACAATTAAAACATTTGACACTTGCCGCTGGACAATTCCCAGAAAAGGCCATGTGTCTCATACTACCACATCTATAGCATTTCCTTGTCTCTTTGACTTTCCTGTCACCCTTACTGTTCTTAACTCTATCAACTTCTTGCATTGTCACTTGCTCAGCATCATTTTTTCCTAATTCCTTAATAAATCTTGAAGTATCTTCAATGCGCCGTGCAATGACAATCGCTTCCTCCAAAGACGGATCCTTCATGCTTAAGAGTTTTTCTTGAATCTTTAAACTTTTAGTGCAGTTTATTAGCTGGTCCCTTATTATTTCTTCGTGCAAATCCCTAAAGTTGCACGTATTCGCCAATGTTCGTAAAGCACTTACAAATTGGTCAATCGATTCACTGGGTGCTTGTACTCTAGAAAATAATTTGTGACGTTCTACCACAATACTCACTTTCTTACTAAAATGATTTTCCAGTGCTATCATGGCCCTGGTATCTACATCATCCTCCTCTGTCTCCTCATCAGAGCCTTCCCCGTTTACAGCAAAGTTGTCACATGGTAAGGTTTTCAGTACTTTCCTGCCTTCCACTCCCAGATTGTGTTTTAATAAAGCTAATTTTCGCTTGGCAATAAAAATAGCGCCACCCAAAGCCTCCAAGTAGGTCTTGAAGGCTTCTTGCCAATCTTCCCACAGCATATTCGGTTCACCAGGTACAGCCAAGAACGTGGGAGGAGGCGCGATTGACTGCATTGTGTTAATAACAATGGAACAAAACAAATTTATGACAGTGCAAACCGGAACAATTCATATAAATTTTAACACTCCTTTTCCCATTTATGCATGTCCATACTTATTTCAGCAACCTGCAGCGTTTTCACAATGGTCGTTCAGTTCCAACAATGTTATCTCTTGCCAACGCTACCACATTAGTTTTGTCAATGCCCTCAGCATTGTTTTGACAACATTCGTCCCTTTTTACAAAGGCGGTTGCCCTTGTTTCAGTAATGCGGAGCGTCCCTACGTTTGTTGCCTTGGTTAAGGCAACGTCAATCCTATTAATGTTATTGACAGCGTACGTCTATCCAGAGGCGGTTGCCCTTGTCTCGGCAACGCGGAGCGTCTCTACGCTGGTTGCCGTAGTTACAGCAACGTCATCCTCCGTCGCTCGTCTCCCGATGCGCACGGTTGAGCAGCCCGCGCAGTGACAGCTTCTCTGCACGAGCCCCTTTGCAGCGGGAAGTTTCGCAACGGCTGTACCTCGCGGTTATCCTCCGATGCGCGGTGGAGCAACCCGTGCAGTAACAGCTTCCCTGCACGAGCCCCTCCACGGTAGAAGGATTCGTAACGGTTGTTCCTCGTGGTCGGTTTGAATACACCAGCGCGCGTCCCACGCCGTTCCCAAAATACTGTTGTAAAACTTATATTATACAAATAGTTGGCACAGTTCTTATCTGTCTTAGCGTTCACTCATACAGAAAGTACCAAAACACCCGACGGACTTCACTACATGGTACCTCAGCCTGTAGGACTGGATCCTTAAGTACGCTCCTCCTTGTTTTCTGCTTTACATTTAGACGTTCAGCCCTTCCCAGACTCGTCCAGTTTTTCCTAGGTTCTTTTCCACGGTACACTCCACACTTCTTGGTTTCCAGGTCACAATTTCTTCTTGCCACGATTCACCCCAAATCTGCTTCTTCCCAGCACGGTTGACACTCTGCCAGGGTTGGCTACCCTTGTTATCCCATCCTCGTCGCCACTGAAAAAGACGCCATCCAGGTTTTCTCTTCCAAAGGTTTATTTTCAGTAAGTAAGACTGTCCCAACCCTGGCAGCTCCAGCAGCAACTGTCACTGCTGTCACTGCTCACAATCTTACCACTCCCTGCATTCCGTCCTGTTGCTTAGACACCGTTACATGCCAAACATTCCACCAAAACATTCCACCACATAACCCAACAGAGCCTGCGTAGCATTCGCTTGAGCATGCGTATCGCTTGTGAGACGCTGTAGTAGTTAGAAAAGGGCTCGGAGCCCCACCCATGTCACGTCAGTGTCTTTCATTGGTTCGTGGGCTTGCCTTTTAAAATCTGCTTCCTTTCATTAGCGGAAGGCATGCATACATCATGTCTTTTCCTGTGGTTAGCCCTCCTCGAGCGTAGCGACCAAGTACTGAAAACATACGAGGCTTGCTGTTTTCCGTCCGGATTGTGGACTACTTTTTCTCTTTTTTTGCAGCACGATCTTAATTGTTTAGTTAGCAGCACGCACTTGTTTTTTTTCCCCATTTAATGAGACAAGAAAAGTCCGGTTGGGAGTTTACAACTGCTAATAGATCTAACTCGGAGAAATGCGAGACCAGTTGCATTGCAAATGCTTGTTTAAATTTGTTGTGGGCATTTTTTATGACCAGGTTGACTGGCTTATACAGTTGATTAACCTGATTTTCCCACCTTTTTATCAATCTGGTTTGTTATTGAGGGTGCTATTATTTTGGTGCCCAGGCCTACTTTTTGTCACAGTCTGACCCTCCAAGCCACGCCCTCAGCAACCTAAATCCTTGATGTCTTGCTTCTTAAAATGAAAGGGGTACTATGGTTGCAAACTGGAAGACAAAAAGCATTATCTAGTGTGAAATTAAACACAGCCAAAAGCAGTTAGTAATTAGTTGTGAAAAAAAATTACAAAAATGAAATCAGTTTAATGTATGTCAGATTTAAAAAGGGCTGAGGTTCGAAAAACGCATAGAGTAAGGCAGAGCAAATGTATTTTTCATGTAATGACCTTTAGTGTGCGAAAATATACTTACCATAAATATTTTCTTTTGGATCATTGCTGTTTGAGAAAAACAGATCAGAAGAATGAAAAGCCAGTTTTCATTTTTCTGTGTTGTTTAAATTGCAACTGTAAATATGCTCACTGATCTGCCTTACACCTATGCTGCTGGCAGAGATATTGTGATGTCAGAACACAACTCTTATACCTTATTACAGCTGAGCAGCTATGTTATTTCATTATTATAGGTGACTCGAGACATCAGAAGTTGCCTGGAATAAGAACATTTGAGACAGGCTGTTATAAAGGAATTGCAGCCGCCCATGTCTTATACATTGGATGAAGTGCCCCTTGCTGTACATTATAAAGATATTGTAACTTGCTGAGGAGTTCCATAACCATGGAGAGGAAAGAAACTGAAGGCAGAGTTCCTCTATAAGTTTAGGGAACTCGGAGGGCACTTGTAATATCCTTATCATGTACAGCAGGGGTACTTTATTCCTTATAATACATAGTATACCATCACCTTTCTTACAAACCACTTAAATCCTTGCTGCAAACCTCATTAATGTGAAAGAGACAGCATGTCTGCAAACATAAAGAACAAAAATAGAATCTCTAGTACAAATATAAACACATCAAAAAAGCTAGTTTCTAAAACATTACAGTCCAATGGGGAGCTTAAAACATATCCCTACAATAATAAATATGACAGTGTGTCATTTTATTAAAAAATACCCTTATTATTATTAGTGAGAAAAAAATCTATATTTACGGTCCAGGTTATAATGATCATATTCCAATCAACATCAAAACATCAACAGATTAATGAATATTCAGAATAATGGAAGATTGTTCCTAAGCCATGTAAACTTCAACTTCATAGCCCAAAAAGGTTTAAATTAATTGTTAAGTCTCAAGAGTATTACTTTATATTGTTCTTCAAAGTATTATTGTAACCACAGCCACATCTGATGAGCTCAAACTCTCATGAGAAACAGTTTTTGTGGCTGAATTTATGTCTCTGAATGTATGATCATACTTCCTTGCGCAAGAGTAAAGCCTGACATGTGTAATCTCATTTGACTCTACGGAACTCACAACTTCAAGTATTATGGGGGTCATTCTGACCCTGACGGGCGGCGGAGGCCGCCCGCCAGAGTTCCCCCCTCCAGAACACCGCTCCGCGGTCATAAGACCGCTGCGGTGATTCTGGCTTTTGCACTGGGCTGGCGGGCGGCCGCCAAAAGGCCGCCCGCCAGCCCAGTGCAAAAGAGCCTTCCCACGAGGACGCCGGCTCAGAATTGAGCCGGTGGAGTGGGAAGGTGCGACGGGTGCAGTGGCATCCGTCGCGTATTTCAGTGTCTGCAATGCAGACACTGAAATACAATGTGGGGCCCTCTTACGGGGGCCCCTGCAGTGCCCATGCCTTTGGCATGGGCACTGCAGGGGCCCCCAGGGGCCCCACGACAACCCATACCGCCATCCTGTTCCTGGCGGGAGAACCGCCAGGAACAGGATGGCGGTATGGGCTGTCAGAATCCCCCATGGCGGCGCAGCAAGCTGCGCCGCCATGGGGGATTCCCAGGGCAGCGGAAAACCGGCGGGAGACCGCCGGTTTTCCCTTTCTGACCGCGGCCAAACCGCCGCGGTCAGAATGCCCTGCGGGGCACCGCCACCCTGTTGGCGGTGCTCCCGCCGACCCTGGCCCCGGCGGTAGTGAACCGCCGGGGTCAGAATCACCCCCTATATCATTATTTTTCTTGGTTTGTTCCTCGAACTTAAGATCTGCAATCTCCTGTTGAGCAACTTGTATTTCTTTCATTAAGCTCTCCATTTTACTTTCAGCTTGTTCAATTAACATAAGAATAAGATCCCTAGATGTTGCTATCAATTTCTTTCACCACAGGTCTGCTTGAATTTCATCAAGATCCTTAATTTAAGGGAAATGTTGATACGTAGACCTCTGGGAATTTTGTTCATTTTTAAATATTGTACCAGTGTAACAATGTCCCACAATTTCCATGATTTCAAGTTTGATAAACAAATCTCTTAGTCCCTTAGGGTGGGAATTCACTCGGTATCCACGTTGCCACTATTGGATTTAAATAGACTCACTGCTAGCTCCTCCCGTTTTATAAACATATTTCGCCATTTTTTATATGCACTAAAATAAATATTAATACTCAAAATTATCACAAAATTAATTTTAGTTGTGATAACTGCATCACAAAAGCTGTTAGCGTTTAGTTGCAAAAAATATATATTCCAAGCAGTTGAATACAAGTTAGTTTTTTTTAAAGGCTCAGTAGAAACACACAGAAAGATTCAAACTTTCCTATAGTTACTCAAAGGAGTACAAAAAATAAACATGTTGTCATAATTATCTCCTTTCCACTTGTCACTTTAAAGCTACAAAAACAAAGTAGAAGAAAGAAAAACAATTTTTAGGTTTTGCTCTTTAAATTGCTGCATTAATTATGCTCTGTGATGTGGCCTGACCTGTAGACGTTGTGACGTCAGAACTCAATTGTAATAAGTTGTTAGAGTGGAGTTCTATATGTTATTACAGTTGAATTCTAACGTTGTTTCTTTAAGTAGCTGATTATAAAGTAATTAGAGACTGGTTTTCATACAGTGATTGCAGAATTCCATGTATTATATTTAGAAATTCTTAAGAAAGCAGATGACACGCACAGCAGGAAGCATGGACAGCCTAGAAGCGCTACTCAAATTAGTAGCGCTACTCAAATTAGCATGACTGTCATCGCATTGAAATCTGTGTTGGAAAGTGTAGCATGAGTACAGATCTCATGCAAGGCACCGCTGGCTTGCGTTTGCACTGTAGCACAATTGTTATCATCAAGCAAAGTTGTTTTCTCTTACCATGAGCGCAGCTCATATCACTGGCTCATGACTCCCTAGAAATAAGGCGTTGCAGAATATTTTCAATCTGCACAACCAAAAGCTATATGTTTTCATGGGATGCACTGCAGAAACATGACTAAATGTGTGCCCTAATGTGCTGATTTGTATGGCACAAGACTATCCTTTCCTATACTAGAGGGAGTATTGGCTTTGACTACATTGATGGAAAAACGTAGGCAAAATCATGATTTGGACACAACGTGTGTGATCCTGGGCACACAACTTTTTCTCACTGTACTTCATTGTCCATAAATTCAAACATGGGAGTGCAAACAGAAAAATGGGCATAAGGTAGGCCCTGTGCAAAAAACGTAAATATCACATGGTGCAATGTCACTGCATATATGACCAAATTATTCACCGTTCTTAAAATGTGTAATTTTCTCTCGGTATGCAAAAGTCTTCCAGAAATTCTTTCTTAAACCTGTCTAGTAACTATAAATAGCTGTCTTTCAGTCCAGGGATCTAGTATATTGTAAACTGAATGTGTCAACATATAATGAATTGATTTTTGTATTTGAAGTAGTCTTGCCATATTTAAAAATGTCATGTTGTGTGATTTACATTATTGTTTTAATGTCTTATTATGTATGTTAGCTGTACTAGGATGGAGCTTAATTAGCCTCGATTTCTATGAATTTCGTCACTTACCCACATTTCTGTTCTAGCCGATTACATGAAGATTCTGGGTTTCTTTTGATTCACCATGGAGAGATCAGAGAGACCTCCTGGCCTTCTCATGGTTTGGCCGGCTATTAATTCTTCAAGGGGCCCCCAGATCCAAGAAACTCTCAAATATGTCTATTAAAATGTTTGAGTATTAAATAACCTAGATTGGTGGTTCTTCTGCTATGGTCCGCAGACTCCCTGGGGTCCATGACTGCTTAAGTGCACATGAATAATGAAGCAACATTGAAAATGTTAAAACATTCTGTAAATGTGAAGCAATTTGAAAGTCGGAGCTGAAAAGTACATTGGTATCCTTAACTTTTTATGGGAGTGGAGCAAGTACAGCAACCAGAATACTGGATGGATGATGGGTGGGCTGAGATCGAAGCACGGACCAAAAGGAGGATTGTACTACTGAATATCAACACCAACAATATTATGGCGTACTAATACTGAGGAAAGAATATCGATGGGCAAACATTGAAAGGTAGGTGTAGATGGAGAAGTATACATTTACTATTCCTAACGCCAGATCTAGGTAACTTGAAGATTTATGTACAGCGTAGGCAGTGCTTAATTTGTAAATAAAAATGTGCCTTGCCCAAAGCTCTCCTTTGAAACATGTAGCTGTTGCATTTAAATATGCAAACACAGAATGCTGGGACAGTGTAATCCTAAAGCTGTCTCAGGCCTCCATTTACAGCCACTTCCTGTCCTTTCAGCTCACTCTTGCAGCTTTCCTCTTTCTCCCTTAGTGATGCTTTTTCATTTTTCTCTTCCTCCATCTTTACCATACAGTATGTGTCTTTTGCTCGCAGTAAATGCCTGATGCAGAAAACTGAGTGCCAGCCCTCAAAAATAAATGCCGGTGCCCGCACTGGAAACCAGCTGCTCAAATTAAGCACTGAGCACAGGTACATATACATGGAGTTAGGCATGGAAATTCTAGACTTACTTACCTGTTGGTATTTTAAATTCGATATTCTGTCCTCAATAATCTTAACTATTAATGTTATTGATTTGATATTCAAGTGACACACTGATTAGGAGCAAAAAAGACACAGTCATATGTTAGCCTGTAACATGCTTCACCTTTTAGAATTAAAACCTAATTTAGAAACACTCTAGGCTTCCCATTGACATTAATTTTTCTATATATGTTTGTGAATTAAACATTCATCTTTTGAGAGGCCTATGACTGGCCACGGGAAGAGCAGTGACGCACAGAGTATTTTCCTGGCCAACACGTCTCTGGGCTGGTTCAGAGATCTCATTCTTGAAGACGAGTCAGGTAAGTATGTTACTGGTACAGTGGGTCTAGATATTTCATTGACTGGTAAGAGGCATGGCCCACAAAAGCTCAAACTTGAATATACGCATTCTGCCTCATTTGGTGCAGAGTACATTGCTCCTTGTTTAGTTGCTGCTTCTTCGCAGAGCAGGAGAGTACATGGCACCAAACTGTAGCATAGCAATTATGTCATGGGCCCTAGTGCAAGTAAGGAAATTGGCTTCCGGTTGCTGAGTAACAAAATACAGCAACAATCAGGCTTCATTGACCCCTCATGGGGACTCCGGGCCTGGTGCCACTATACCTTGCCCACCAATGGAAGCTATGTGTCTGGCACCACATGATCATACTTTGTATGATCATTTGGTGACAACTTAAGAGGTCAAATTAGCTCAGATACTATTGCTGATCAGATATTGTGGTCTCACTGGTTAGGACTACGGATTCAGATAGATATACAGATAGAGGATATCTGGGACAGGTGTCCAGGGACAGCAGCACAGGATCTGCCATTTTGAGCAGTACTCGCATTCGAGCCAAACAGCAAATATGTAACATCAAATGCACAAGCATGCATGCAAACTGCCACTCCCCATCAGAAGTTTGGTTATGAAAGGGCTATGCCTCGAAAGCCTAGAATTTGCTGGCACCAACTCTCAGACTGCACAGAAGAGAGAGGAAGTGTCGTCACTGCCAGAGCTGCCTGGAACTTGGGAACCAAGTTTGAGTCTCAGCCTCGGCTGAACATCCTGTGATTCTGGGAAAATACTGTGGGCGTGATTCACAAAAGTACACTTATACTTTTGTATAAGTTTACGATTATTTGCTGAGACTCCTCAGTCTTAAAGATTCTATTCGTGAACAGCAAACAATCGTAAACGTACACAAAAGGTAATTTTGTCTTTGTGAATCAGTCTCATGCCTAAAAAACTGATTGAAAGAATCTGTCCTTCTGTAAAGTAACTGGTGTTCGTGTAAAGCGCTCTGATGCCCTTGGGTCCAGTGGCCCCATATAAAACTGCAAAAAATAGAGTACACATTGGATGCATTCAATTTACAGCAAAGTCCGGCACTGTGCTCCTGAAGGTCAACAAAATATGAAGCATTATCAGTGAACTCTCAGAATGACAGCACACTGAGGGGAAAACACAGAGGTATCAGAAAAAAAATCAAAGGAGAGCGGAGTGGTAGGACTTTTTTGTTATGTGAGGCCTTTAGTCGTGACAGTCTCAGTTCCATGTCTTTCATTTTAGATTTGCTTCTGGCAAGAGGCGAGCACACTACGGGGTATTTCATGCTTACCCAATGTTCAACTACAGTGAGAACTTCTTCAATGTGTAAAATGAACTCTTTTCTTAGCTTGGCTAATCCTTTATTTCCTGTGAGTAGTTTGCTCTCGGGCTGTTTCTCCCCTGTGAGACAGTCAGGCATTCTTTGCACAGTGGGCGCCTGGGGCTGTGTTCTGCAGGGTGTGTTTGCAATGTTTGTTCTGCACTTACAGCACGTTATAAAACTCTTTTAATGAGAGAAATGAATGCAAAACAGAACATATTCCCCATCTGGAGCGTTACAGTGTCAACTCCATTTTGCCGGCTCACGGTGGTTAATTAGAAGTTAGGTCGTTTTGTATGTTTTATGCACTGATCAGTATTTCTGAGACCTAGAAATGTCGACGACAAGGGTAAGAGCATCCGATTCCACAGAATAAACCTGGAGGACGGACATCTACTGCCAAATTCAAGGAGCAGAGATAAAAATATTTTAGAAAGAAATCAGGGAGAACTCCTTAACTCGTTGCTTTTCCCTTCACATATTTGCAAATGAATTCATCTCTTGACTTTGTTAAAATGTTTTGGTTCCTTTTACATACAGTCTCGTTTCTTCCTCACTGACTTCTGCTTCCTGAAGTTATACATTCACAGGCATAGAGCTATCACCTTGGAAGGTTGCAAGGCACCATGAAAACAAGCTGTCTGGCCCCGGGACCTAGTTACTAGGGGCAACATGTACAAAGATCCGGTTTTGTGACCCACAAACTACGAATCACAAAACCGGATGTACAACAGTGTACTTTACACTATTTGCTAGTCCCAATGGGGTCGCAAATGAACTACCTCATGAATATTCATGAGGTAGGTCGCAATTTGCGACCCCATTGAGAGTGGCCGCCCTCACGGGGATGGTGGTCTGCTGGAGACAGCAGACCACCATGTCTGTGACTGCTTTTAAATAAAGTAGTTTTTTTTCAAATGCAGCCCGTTTTCCTTAAAGGAAAACAAGATGCATTTCAAAATCAAAAATGAAAAGTTTTCTTTTCATTTTTTCAGAGCAGACACTGCCTGCTCTGAAAAAATATTTTCGCTGCCATTCACAAAGTGGAAGGGGTCCCATGGGGATCCCTTCCTGTTTGCGAATGGTTTAGCACCAGTTTGAAACTGGTGCTAACTGCGATTGTTTTGTGACTGCATTCACGGTCACAAAACAATCCTACATCGCACTGCGACTCGCAATTAGGAAGGGAATACCCCTTCTTAATGGCGACTCGCAAACCTATTTTGCGATTCGGTAAATAGATTACCGAATCGCAAAATAGGCTCTGTACATTCCAAAATGTTTTTTTCCTGTTGCAAACGATCCGAATCTGCGAATCGGGCCGTTTGCGACAGGAAAAATCATACGTACATGTGCCCCTATGTCCCTTATATAGATGTTTGTAAACAGGTCGTGCATAGTCTGCCAATATTTTGAGCACTTGGCTTCCTTCAGTTCACATTGTGTACTCTGCAAATCATTAAAGGCAAAAGATCAAATACTGGTATGGTAGACAATCTCTCCTCTCTTAAAAGGTGGCTAGTGTGATGTTGCCAAATCATCTAGGGTTGACAGAAAATTAGTCCCCACCGGTATATTAAGAAGGTTATGGCACACACATATGCATACACACACCCACACAACCCCAATCATACACACAGTTCCACACATTCATACAGGCACATACAAACACATGCACAATGACACACCAACACACACATGGACAGATCCAGGACAGACACGCAGAGTCATGCACATTAGCACATACTAAGATGCAAGGTATTGATGCGCATGCAGGCTCGCACATGCACACACAGACACAAGTAAAACATCCAAGCTGAAATACTCACACACAGACTGACATATATACACTTTCACCGATACACATATTCACACACACCCACACACAAGCACTCTTGGCCGACAACAGCTACATAAGAATAGAGGCACACATAGAAGGTTAAGATTTAAACTACCCAAGGACATTTCTGTATGCCAAAAATATTTAATGTAGGGCACTGGTCACGGCATTTAAATGAATACAGGGAACTCCTCAAAAATGCAGCTTAGTCGTTCGCCCTGACTTCAGCGCAATGACTACTTCATTAAGGCAGCATTGCCGGCCCTCCTTCCAATTCTGCATCTTTCCATCCAAGACCAGCCATGTTTGGAACCTTAACATACCTACTATCTCTCGAGCTCAGGGACAGATGACATTGTTGATAGTAATGCAGATGGCATATATGACATCATCAATGACATAAATTAGTGCCATAATTGATTAATTAAAATATAGCACTGTCTATAAACGCAATTGTAATGTTAAGTTTTCTCGTATAAAGAGTACTGCAAGTGCCAGTTCATACGTTTTTATGAAGAAAGCATTCATGGCAGCAATTTAAGTAAAATCATAAGTAAAAAGCAATCGTTCTGCAAGAGGTGTAAAGAACCTCATTGTGATTATTGATATTTTTTTATATATAGAGTCATTTTCATTTGATTTATGAACATCCACAAATCTTGATGATGATTTTCATAACTTCCTACATACAATGCGTGACCAAAGGCCTTTGCAATCGGCAAGGGACTGCTTTACTTCTATAAAGTACACTGAATGATCACATATTTTTTGTGTATTCTGGATGCATTGTATACAGAAAGCAATAGTTGACTGCTCTGTTTTGAAATGTACCAGTTTTTGTTTTTAAAGTTTTAGTAAAGACTCAAAGCACAAGGCAGATATTTTGGTTGTGCCAACACTTGTTCATTGTGCAGCTTCAGAATTCAGCTGTTCAAAGTATTTCTTGCCTGGACCCTAGGAACCCTATATATTACCAAACATAAATTCTCTGGACTGCCTCTGGTTCAGATTATGTCACTGTGTATTGCTGTTCATGCCTCATATGGCCCTTAAGTTCATTTTTATTGTTGCAGCATTACGTATGTACTTGCAATATCCAGTCTGCTTCTCCTCACCTGCCTTGCCCACTTCTGAGGCATTTTCTTGGGTCCTGGGATAGACATTCATTACTGGGCAATATCAGTTTTTTGTACTCTAGTTTACACTAGATTTGTTACTGGCCAGTGTCTGTGTTTTGTACACTAATTTAACACTGTTGTCGGCGGGCCTCTGATGTAGGTACTCTTTGGTAGGATAATCAAGTTATTTCGAATGTTGAGGTGGGCTGGCCCAATTTGTCTTCCATCCTTATCCTTAATCTGCCCCTTATGCCTTCATTTCTCCAATCCCCTCCTCAATCCCTTGGAGCTGCTGAGACACTGAGTGCTGTAATAGCTGGATATTTGCACACCATCCCTGTTAACACTGAATTTTACTAATAAATATTCATGTATTCTGAATGTTGAATCTGCATAGAAAATGAGTTGATACAGAAAAATAATACACAACTTTGAAAATGTGCCTATTTGAGTGGCCGCCACTAATCACAAAGTGTCCTTATTAACTGCTTATTAATATGAAATGACGTGCTCACATTTAGATTAATGCAATAGTATGTTATATTAATGATTACATATTATGTATTTGCTTTATTAATTGTAGGTCTTAAATTAGCAGGCTCTTGGGCCTAGTTGCACAGCCTCGTGTTAAATTGTACTACTCAAATAAGTCACTTAAAATGGCTGCGTAGAGAAATGGATATTTGTATTTTTCCACTGTGTTGACCAAATGCTAGTAAATGATTTTCTTTCCCATGAGAACTGCTTGCTAGAATATGCTGCATAAGCTATCGATACATTGTAGAGTTCTGTGTGTGTGAAAGCGATGTTCCTAGGAGCTAACAATGGATGCACTGACTGGAAGACTTTCGTTGGACTGAAGGTAAACATACGATTCTTTGACCAATAGCAACGTGAGAAGAGTCCTCGCAAATTTTAACTTAGCCCGACTGCACAGAGAGGAGAGAGCTCACTTTTTCTTAATATTTTGCTGAGAAGCACAATTCCGATTATCCCCTTTCCTGAGACATTTTCCTATCTTGAACTTTATTGCCAAATTCTGACGCTGATGCTGACCAAACAGATGTACAGTTTATGAAGACTATCGCAGCTTGCTGATCCATACCGAGGAAAGATATATCAGAATGTTATTGTTCTTGATTTAATTTGTCTTTTGTCCCTAGGTACCAACCGCTAATTTTGATAGAGCCATAGCTAGATGTTTTTCCAAATTTGTGTTGACTAAATTGTTTTGCATGAAGCCCAAAACTGCTATTCTAATTAGAAGGTTAGCTAGGAGTCTCACAGAAGATGTTTGCTAATTATTAACAACAGTTGATACCAGTTCTTTGTTGAATCTAAATGTGTGCTATTTCTATTGCACAGTTATTCTTGCTATTGAGTTGTACTGTAATCCTAGAACGCGTAACCCTACATGCTTTGATTAAATTGAGATTCTTTAGGAGATTTGGTCAACCAGTGTTGTTTCAGTATGTTTATCATTTGATTTTGAGATTAAGTTACTGATGTTAGCATTGTTAATATAGGGAATAAACATTAACTAACTTTTACATAATGGTGTGGTTATTGATGGCCAAAGGGGTCATGGTGCGAGGAAATACTGACTCCCAAGATTATTGATTCAATTGATTAATCTTGTTATTGATTGGTATTAAATTAGGTCAGATGATGGGAATTACTCTAACTGCAGTCCCTGAACCTCTAACGTGTCGCCTTATAAATTAAAGATAAAAAGCCAAATAAGGTCAGACACGCTAATAGAGATGGTAGCAGAGTAGAATGATTAGTCTTCCCAGGAGCCCATCATAAGGCCCTGTACATGGTTACTCCTCCTTAAGAGGCCACCACGAAAGTTTCCCCTTTGAAAGTTAAGATTTTTCAATATCGATGACACAAAGTGGAGAGAAAATGTGTCCCTAAGAACTTAGGAATGACTTTCCCAGAACCTTGGAGCTTACCAATGATTGTTTGAATATGTTCTCGGCGTTCTAGTGATAGTGTGAATGGAATAGGTCTTGCGCGTGCACAGCTATGCAAATCACAGGTGAATTGTGATGTTTGTGAAGGTTTAGGGAGTTTGTGTCCTCCAAATGAAGCTGTTGAAGGAGTTTCCATACTCCGAAGTGTAAGAGTAGGAAAGTTGTCGAACTTGACATGCGTGTGGCGCTTTGTGCTAAAAAATTGTCCACATGGTTGTTGGTATACGGGCCGTGTGAGATCTAAGGCTCCGGAGTATATTGAAAAGTGTATGAGACACTTGGTTTTTGTTGTCATTTGTCTGGTTTAATAGGTCAATCGGGCATAGTTGACAAATTTGAGAGTGCGTGTTAAACTGAGTGAAAGGTTTTTCAAATGAGATCTGGCGAGCCTTATGTGCACCAGGACAGACCCACAGATCGGTTGAGAGTGAAATTTGCAGGTCGAATTTTGCTTGTGAATCAGGGAAACTGAGAAAGAAAGAGTAGATGCTAGAGCGAAAGGCCATCCATGAAAAATCCATAAGGTTTCTGAAGCAACTGTGTTACCCAACCTGCAGTAAACTGAAAAATTGGGTTTTTATTTTGTTTAGTTCTTGCAATAATTTTGCATTCGTTTTTGTGAATGCAAGTTTAGGAGGACAAGCCAAAAGACTTTGTCAGCCGCTGTACATGTGAGTGTGACATCATTGGAGCCGCGCGGGGATAGGTCGGCTAGTGAGAAGGGTTGCGCACGGATTGGCGGAAAACCGCAAAGCGCAATTGGTTGAGAAGGTCGGCGAAAGGGATTTTGGGAAAGTCACTTCCTGATTTGATTGAAAGTAGCATAAAAATTGCAGAGATTAAATTTTTCAAAACTTTAAAAAGTGCATTAAGGGTAGATACACATATTTCAACGAGTATAGGAGAAATTACACTGCCAGAAGGCACAATCGTCTATATTGTATTCAAAGAGAAGGGTGCTACACCATGTCTTTGGCTGAAACAATGGTGCAAAGTGACAGAGAAAGATGGGAGTTTAGCGTTTCCTGCCCATGGAACATAATTTGAGGAGCTTAGAGAATTTGATGGGGGTGCTGTACGATTTGAAACCTCCTCCGAGATCAGCACAGTTTGAGGCAGTAGCAATTGGGAACTAATAGCCAAGCAGCAATAACAACAAACATTTGGGAGGAGAATGAGAAAAGCTGAGAAAACACTAGCAGAGGCTAGATGGGAAGTGATCAGAAATTTTGGTGAACCGAGACTTTACAGGGAATTAAGTTGTTTCCTGTAATTACACAGGAGAATGAGAAAACAAAGCTAGAAGGAGTACTAGAAAGAGGGTTCCGTATCCTTCCGATGACAAAGAGCGGAAATCCACAAGACCTAGGAAGTCTCTGATATAAGAGTCAGATGATGATGCATTCATTTTACAGTTATTGAGAAATCTTTTCCCGCCATATGCAGCACCTGAGAGAAGTTCAAACACAAATGTAGGTCCTACAGCCCTGATATCAGTTGGATCAACCCAGATACAGGTTAGCCATGATTCTCCAGTTACTTAAGCAGTTAAGAGGCCTATGTCGCAAATGGATATTCCAAGAATTTACCCTGATGTACCCATTGTAGATACTGCAACAAACTTGATAGTGCCGACAGGACAAGTTTACCAAAAGCCAACATTGGTACAGATAGAGTCCATGCCAAACTTGATGTCCCCAATACAGTCACAGACAGTTCCACGATACACCCCTATAACAGGATCACAGACAGAAATGTTCACCTTGACAAATCAGAATACAGGACTAGTGCACACATGAGAGCCAAATGTCAGACCAAGCCCAAATGCAGTGTCAGTACCAGTTACCATAGGTCCGGTTATACCGCTATTTTCCCAGGGAAATAATGAGAACAGTGAGCAGAAATCTCTCAGCCCGAGCGTTGAAAGGGAGAGATATAATGCAAATACAAGAATGACAGCTCCCAGGAGACCAACGTTTGATGGAACAGGTCCATTTATCGATTTAAGTCCTTTTAGGACTCCTCCAACTAATGAGGTGAGATCATACATAGGTCCAAATCCAAGCGTGGTGACACCAGAAACCCCAAATCCCACAGTACAGCAAATGCCAGATGTGAGTTGCAGAAATGTTACGTTGCAGGGATTGACAGCTCAGCGGTTAACTGAATGGTTAGAGAGATTGAGTAGCACTCAAGGAGATTCTAGTGGAGGACGTGCCCTGAATTTGACCAGACTTAGACTAGAGGCAGAAGACCTAATTGAGGGAATCATGGGCTTAGACAGGATTGAGACGTTCAAAGAGAACAAGTTGTGTTACTTATGCAAACAGGAATAGTGCATCAGAAATTGGCAGACTTAGCAGAGAAAAATGACATGGAGGTTGAGAAAACAAAGAACTTGAAGAGAAGTTACAGATTATATTTTGATTCAAAAGACTTCAAGAACATGTGAATACCAGGAGTGAAAATTCACCTTAGAGAATTAATACAGAGCATTCAAACATGGGGAATATTAGACAAATGGGAAGGCAGATGGATGATGAAAAGAGACAATAAGAAAAGGGATTCTGCAAACCTTACCGCAAATGCGCAACAGGTTAAGGACCCAGTGAAAATTCTACCAATGAGAGAGATTCCAGGAGGGAATTTTGTCCAAGTCCCTTAGAGCACAAGTGACATTCTGTCATTTACAATTGATTATCCAAGGTTGAGAGAGAAGCCAGTAGAATGGTACCAAAAGACAGACTGGTTTGTGAAACTCGCAAAATGCCTGTGGGAGGATTTAAACACCGTGTTAGAGACAGTAGTTCCAGCTGACTTATTGATTGAATGCAAGAGGAGCCTAGATTGGCAAACAAGAGACCATCAAAGAGATCCAGCAACAGGTGCACTGTCCCCTGACGTAATGAAATATTACTGTAAGGTGATTAAATTTTTTAAAACAAGAATTTTGTCCAAAAACATTGACTGGCAGAGAATAGACAGGACAGCCCAGGAAGCGAAAGAGTCAATACGTGCATATTATAAAAGGTGGTTGCAGGCATTCAAACATTACAGTGGTACACAGACAACTGAGCTGAAAGACATGTTTCATTTTGTGTTCAGATTTGTTGAAGGACTAAGACCTGAAATTAGCCAGATGATTAAGAGGGTAGGTCGCGTCCCCCGCCGCTGCAGCTCCACCTGCCCAGGCTCCTGCCACCTCCCAGCAAAACCAGCAAAACCGTAAGTACTCCCCCCGCCCAGCCCCTCGCCCAGCCCCTCGTTACTCACCTCTGTTTTTCTGAACTTCTGTCTTCTGCTCTGTCCTCCAACTTTTTCTTCGTACCTCTGCTGTCCTCTCTCTGTCCATCTCCCTTTGCTTTCTGCTCCTCCCTCTGGTAGCCATCTTCCTCCGGTTCTGCTCTTCTCCTGTGTCCTCCTCTTCCTCCTCATCGCACTTTCCTCGTGTTCCGCTCTTCCTCTGGGTCCCGCTCCTCTTCCTCACCGCAGTTTCTTCCTGCTCTGCTCTTCCTCCGTGTTCTTCTCTTCTCTTCTCCTCTTCCTTACCGCGTTTTCCTCGTGCTCTGCTCTTCCACTGTGTTCTTCTCTTCTGTTCTCTTCTTCCTCACCGCATTTTTTTCCTGCTCTGCTCTTCTTCCGTGTTCCTCTCCTCCTCTGCACCCCATCCTGCGTGTTCTTTCTTCTTATGTGTTCTTCTGTGTTCTCCTCTACTTCTGCACCCCCTCCTGCGTGTTCTTTTCTTCTTCTGTGTTCTTCTCCTCTTCTGCACTCCATCCTGCATGTTCTTTTCTTTTTCTGTGTTCCTCTCCTCTTCTGCACTTCATCCTGCGTGTTCTTTTCTTCTTCTGTGTTCTTCTCCTCTTCTGCACTCCATCCTGCGTGTTCTTTCTTCTTCTGTGTTCTTCTCTTCTTCTGCACCCCATCCTGCGTGTTCTTTTCTTCTTCTGTGTTCTTCTGTGTTCTTCTCTTCTTCTGCACACCATCCTGCGTGTTCTTTTCTTCTTCTGTGTTCTTCTGTGTTGTTCTCTTCTTCTTCTGTACTCTTCTCTCCTCTTCTTCTGGGCTCTTCTCTTCTTCTGTACTCTTCTCTCCTCTTCTTCTGGGCTCTTCTCTTCTTTTCTTCTGACTCCTCTCCTACGCTTCTTCTGGGCTCTTCTCTTCTTTTCTTCTGACTCCTCTCCTCCGCTTCTTCTGGGTTCTTCTCTTCTTTTCTTCTGACTCCTCTCCTCCTCTGTAATCCATCTCCTCCCTTCCCTATCTTCTTTCCCTTCCCCTTTATCTGAACCCCGCCCTCTGCTTTCCCGCCGCCACCACCCGCTCGGCCCCTCTCCCTCGGCTCCCATTCGTCGCCCCCCTCCCGCCTCCCACCCCCAGGTGACCCCTCCTCCCTCTTATGGCGGCCGCTGCGCGGCAGAGTCAGCGACCCTTGACCCAAGGGTAGGTCGCTTCCCCCGCCGCTGCAGCTCCACCTGCCCAGGCTCCTGCCACCTCCCAGCGAAACCAGCAAAACTGTAAGTACTCCCCCCACCCAGCCCCTCACCCAGCCCCTCGTTACTCACCTCTGTTTTTCTGAACTTCTGTCTTCTGCTCTGTCCTCCAACTTTTTCTTCGTACCTCTGCTGTCCTCTCTCTGTCCATCTCCCTTCGCTTTCTGCTCCTCCCTCTGGTAGCCATCTTCCTCCGGTTCTGCTCTTCTCCTGTGTCCTTCTCTTCCTCCTCCCCGCACTTTCCTCATGTTCCGCTCTTCCTCTGGGTCCCGCTCCTCTTCCTCACCGCATTTTCTTCCTGCTCTGCTCTTCCTCCGTGTTCTTCTCTTCTCTTCTCCTCTTCCTCACCGCGTTTTCCACGAGCTCTGCTCTTCCTCTGTGTTCTTCTCTTCTGTTCTATTCTTCCTCACTGCATTTTCTTCCTGCTCTGCTCTTCTTCCGTGTTCTTCTCCTCCTCTGCACCCCATCCTGTGTGTTCTTTCTTCTTCTGTGTTCTTCAGTGTTCTCCTCTTCTTCTGCACCCCCTCCTGCGTGTTCTTTTCTTCTTCTGTGTTCTTCTCCTCTTCTGCACTCCATCCTGCGTGTTCTTTTCTTCTTCTGTGTTCCTCTCTTCTTCTGCACTCTATCCTGCGTGATCTTTTCTTCTTCTGTGTTCTTCTCCTCTTCTGCACTCCATCCTGCATGTTCTTTTCTTCTTCTGTGTTCTTCTCTTCTTCTGCACCCCATTCTGTGTATTCTTTTCTTCTTCTGTGTTCTTCTGTGTTCTTCTCTTCTTCTGCACCCCATCCTGCGTGTTCTTTTCTTCCTCTGTGTTCTTCTGTGTTCTTCTCTTCTTCTGCACCCCATCCTGCGTGTTCTTTTCTTCTTCTGTGTTCTTCTGTGTTCTTCTCTTCTTCTGCACCCCATCCTGCGTGTTCTTTTCTTCTTCTGTGTTTTTCTGTGTTCTTCTCTTCTTCTGCACCCCATCCTGCGTGTTCTTTTCTTCTTCTGTGTTCTTCTCTTCTTCTGCACCCCTTCCTGCGTGTTCTTTTCTTCTTCTGTGTTCTTCTGTGTTCTTCTCTTCTTCTGCACACCATCCTGCGTGTTCTTTTCTTCTTCTGTGTTCTTCTCTTCTTCTTCTGTACTCTTCTCTCCTCTTCTTCTGGGCTCTTCTCTTCTTCTGTACTCTTCTCTCCTCTTTTTCTGGGTTCTTCTCTTCTTTTCTTCTGACTCCTCTCCTACGCTTCTTCTGGGCTCTTCTCTTCTTTTCTTCTGACACCTCTCCTCCGCTTCTTCTGGGTTCTTCTCTTCTTTTCTTCTGACTCCTCACCTCCTCTGTAATCCATCTCCTCCCTCCCCTATCTTCTTTCCCTTCCCCTCTATCTGACCCCGCCCTCTGCTTTCCCGCCGCCACCACCCGCTCGGCCCCACCCCCTCTGCTCCCATTCGTCGCCCCCCTCCCGCCTCCAACCCCCAGGTGACCCCTCCACCCCCCCTCCTCCCTCTTATGGCGGCCTCTGCGCGGCAGAGTCAGCGACCCTTGACCCAAGGGTAGGTCGCTTCCCCCGCCGCTGCAGCTCCACCTGACCAGGCTCCTGCCACCTCCCAGCGAAACCAGCAAAACTGTAAGTACTCCCCCCACCCAGCCCCTCGCCCAGCCCCTCGTTACTCACCTCTGTTTTTCTGAACTTCTGTCTTCTGCTCTGTCCTCCAACTTTTTCGTCGTACCTCTGCTGTCCTCTCTCTGTCCATCTCCCTTCGCTTTCTGCTCCTCCCTCTGGTAGCCATCTTCCTCTGGTTCTGCTCTTCTCCTGTGTCCTTCTCTTCCTCCTCACCACACTTTCCTCGTGTTCCGCTCTTCCTCTGGGTCCCGCTCCTCTTCCTCACCGCATTTTCTTCCTGCTCTGCTCTTCCTCCGTGTTCTTCTCTACTCCTCTTCCTCACTGCGTTTTCCTCGAGCTCTGCTCTTCCTCTGTGTTCTTCTCTTCTGTTCTCTTCTTCCTCACTGCATTTTCTTCCTGCTCTGCTCTTCTTCCGTGTTCTTCTCCTCCTCTGCACCCCATCCTGTGTGTTCTTTCTTCTTCTGTGTTCTTCAGTATTCTCCTCTTCTTCTGCACCCCCTCCTGCGTGTTCTTTTCTTCTTCTGTGTTCTTCTCCTCTTCTGCACTCCATCCTGCGTGTTCTTTTCTTCTTCTGTGTTCCTCTCTTCTTCTGCACTCCATCCTGCATGTTCTTTTCTTCTTCTGTGTTCTTCTCCTCTTCTGCACTCCATCCTGCATGTTCTTTTCTTCTTCTGTGTTCTTCTCTTCTTCTGCACCCCATCCTGCGTGTTCTTTTCTTCTTCTGTGTTCTTCTGTGTTCTTCTCTTCTTCTGCACCCCATCCTGCGTGTTCTTTTCTTCTTCTGTGTTCTTCTCTTCTTCTGCACCCCATCCTGCGTTTTCTTTTCTTCTTCTCTGTTCTTCTGTGTTCTTCTCTTCTTCTGCACCCCATCCTGCGTGTTCTTTTCTTCTTCTCTGTTCTTCTGTGTTCTTCTCTTCTTCTTCTGTACTCTTCTCTCCTCTTCTTCTGGGCTCTTCTCTTCTTCTTCTGTACTCTTCTCTCCTCTTCTTCTCGGCTCTTCTCTTCTTTTCTTCTGCCTCCTCTCCTACGCTTCTTCTGGGCTCTTCTCTTCTTTTCTTCTGACTCCTCTCCTCCGCTTCTTCTGGGTTCTTCTCTTCTTTTCTTCTGACTCCTCTCCTCCTCTGTAACCCATCTCCCCCCTTCCCTATCTTCTTTCCCTTCCCCTCTATCTGACCCCCCGCCCTCTGCTTTCCCGCTGCCACCACCCACTCGGCCCCGCCCCCCGCTCCCATTTGTCGCCCCCGCCTCCCGCCTCCTGCCCCCAGCTGACCCCTCCTCCCCCCTCCTCCCTCTTATGGCGGCCTGCACGGCCGTGCAGCGGGCGCGCCGCTGGCGTGCCGAAGGAAAGTCCGTCTGCGCCCGTCCGCGCCTGGACCGCGCCCAGCACCACGACCCCTGGCTCCCAGCCCTCCCAAACACCGCAGCACCGCTATGACCCCACCTCCCTCCACGCACTCAACCCGGGACGCTCCAGAACATGCTTCCAAGCCAACCCGAAACGCACTCATGGACCCTTCGCATGCCTTACCTGCAAACACACCTTCCACCGCGACTGCACCCCGCCCGCCAGCCCACGCGGCAATAACCATCTCAAATGCATCCTCATCAACGCACGCTCCGTCCCCAAGCACGTCATTGAACTATGGGACGTCCTGGACTCCACCGCACCGGACGTCGCCTTCATCACTGAGACCTGGATGAACGCCTCCTCGGCCCCGACATCGCCATAGCCATCCCCGACGGCTACCAGATCACCAGGAGAGATCGCACCAACCAAGTCGGAGGAGGAATCGCCATCGTATTCAAGGACTCCATCAACGTCACCACTTCCACCGAAGAAACCCCCCTCGCCTCCGAACAGATGCACTTCCAGATCCACACCGACCCCAGGACAACCCTCAGAGGAACTCCCATCTACAGACCCCCTGGACCACGAGCCCTCTTCAGCGAATCCATCACTGACTTCATCTCCCCGCACGCCCTAGCCTCGCCGGACTACATCCTCCTCGGAGACCTCAACTTCCACCTGGAGCAGAACAACGACCCCAACACCACCACCCTGCTCGCCAACCTCGCCAACCTCGGTCTCAAGCAACTGGTGAACACCCCCACCCACATCGCCGGACACACGCTCGACCCCATCTTCTCCGCCAGCAACCACGTATCCTTCAGCCACTCATCCGTAATACACTGGACCGACCACAGATGTGTCCACTTCACCTTCAGACGCAAGACTCTCCACCTCCGCAAACAACCCATCCCACGCAGACATTGGAACAAAATCCCCACGGAACAGCTACTCTCAGCGACAACCAACCCACCTTCTCCACCGACCCCAACAACGCAGCCCTCAGCCTCACACATTGGATCACCAACTGCGCGGACAACCTCGCACACCTCAGACGCCTCCCAAGACAGACCAACACCAGGAAACCTCAATGGTTCACCGACACCCTCAAGGAATCCCAAAAAACCTGCCGTACCCTTGAGAAAGCCTGGCGCAAAGACCACACCATAGAAAACATGTCTGCCCTCAAAAACGCCACCCGCGAACACCATCAGCTGATCCGCGCCACCAAAAGAACTTCTTTCACAGACAGACTTGACAAGAACACTCACAACAGCAAAGAACTCTTCAACATCGTCAAAGAGCTCTCCAATCCTAACGCCAACTCCAACTCCATCACGCCCTCACAAGATCTCTGCAACTCCCTTGCTACCTTCTTCCATCGAAAGATCACCGACCTTCACGACAGCTTCGGTCATAAGTCCCAGCCAACCACCACAGAACCTACTACCCCAGCCATCACCCTCAACGCCTGGACTCACATCAGCACAGAGGAGACCAAAGTCACCATGAACACCATCCACTCCGGTGCCCCCTCGGACTCCTGCCCCCACTTCATCTTCAACAAAGCCGACGACATCATCCCTGCGTCTCCAGACCATCATCAACAACTCGTTTGCTTCTGCCACCTTCCCCTAGAGCTGGAAACACTCGGAAGTCAACGCCCTCCTGAAGAAACCAACGGCGGAACCCAGCGACCTGAAGAATTTCCGCCCCATCTCGCTCCTCCCCTTTCCTGCTAAAGTCATCGAGAAGACCGTCAACAAACAACTGACCAACTTCCTTGAAGACAACAACCTGCTCGACCCCTCCCAGTCCGGATTCCGAGCCAACCACAGCACAGAAACCGCCCTCATCGCAGTCACAGATGACATCAGAACTCTGATGGACAACGAAGAAACAGTCGCCCTCATCCTCCTTGACCTCTCGGCGGCCTTCGACACTGTCTGCCACCGAACCCTAATATCCCGCCTCCTCTCCACAGGTATCCGAGGACAGGCCCTGGACTGGATCACTTCTTTCCTCTCTGACAGGCTCCCAAAGAGTCTACCTGCCTCTGTTCCGCTCAGACCCCACCGAGATCATCTGCGGCGTCCCACAAGCCTCCTCGCTCAGCCCGACTCTCTTCAATGTCTATATGAGCCCCCTCACCGACATCGTACGCAAACACAACATCAACATCACCTCCTACGCCGACGACACTCAGCTGATACTTTCCCTCACCAAGGACCCCACCAGCGCCAAGACCAACCTGCAAGATGGAATGAAAGACGTCGCAGAATGGATGAAACTTAGCCGTCTGAAACTGAACTCAGACAAAACGGAAGTCCTCATCCTAGGAAACACCCCTTCCGCTTGGGACAACTCTTGGTGGCCCACAGCCCTTGGCACCGCACCAACCCCCTCAGACCACACACGCAAACTCGGATTCATCCTGGACCCACATCTCACCATGACCAAACAAGTCAACGCCGTATCATCTTCCTGCTTCCTCACTCTCCGCATGCTCCGAAAGATCTTCCACTGGATCCCGCCGACACCAGAAAAACTGTGACCCACGCCCTCGTCACAAGCCGCCTGGACTACGGAAACACCCTATACGCAGGAACCACCACAAAACTCCAAAAACGTCTTCAGCGAATACAAAACGCCTCCGCCCGCCTCATCCTCGACATACCCCGCAACAGCCACATCTCCGCCCACCTGAGACACCTGCACTGGCTTCCCGTCAACAAAAGGATCACCTTCCGGCTCCTCACCCGCGCACACAAAGCCCTCCACAACAAGGGACCCGAATACCTCAACCGTCGCCTCAGTTTCTACACACCCACCCGTCAACTTCGCTCCGCCAACCTCGCACTCGCTGCCGTCCCTCGCATCCGCCGCACTACCGCAGGTGGGAAGTCCTTCTCCTACCTGGCGGCCAAGACATGGAACTCCCTCCCCGCCAACCTCTGGACCACCCAGGACCACCTCGCATTCCGGAGGCAGCTCAAAACCTGGCTCTTCGAGCAGCAGTAACCCCCCTCCCCTAGCGCCTTGAGACCCTCACGGGTGAGTAGCGCACTTTATAAATGTTTTGATTGATTGATTGAGAGTCATTTGATTTGCTGGCAAGCAAAACCGATTAATGAAGTATTGCAGTATGCAAAGTACTGTAGTGACGAGATTGAATTGAAGCAGAAAAAGTTGAAAGAGAAGGCAATGGTGATCCAGATTAAAGGGGCACATACAGGAATGCAGGGAAATTTACGATAACAACAGCAGCAGGGAAATGTGGTGTTTCAAAATCAAGCCAAAGGTAGAGATCACGGCGGAATCAGAAATGGAAATCCTGATTTGAATACTGTAGTGGTTCAGAATGATGTGCAGGGAATGGAAAGATTGTTGTCATGTCATGCTTGCAGAGAGTTAGTTCATTGGAAGTGGGAGTGTCCTGTGTTAGTACAAGAAGGTGTTGTTCAGCAAACAAGTGACATCAATTCTTTCCAAAACATGAGAGGACCGAGAATGAGACGTCAGAATCCAAATTTTCAAAGCAAAGTGAATCAGATGCAAAGTTTTCAGCCCATGCAATAAGTGCAAAAGCCACATTTGCAGATGAACCAGTCCCAGTCAATGCAACAGCAAGTTCAAATGGTACCTAGACAGCAAATTCAAATACTTCAAACCCTAGTGAAGCAGCTGCATGTGATGCTTCCTCAGCAGGTCATGAGTCAAAGGATTAATCAGAGTAATAACACAGTGCACCAATTCCCATTACATAGTGAGAATGGAATAAATAATGATTGGGTGAGTGAGAGTTCGGATGAAGAAGAATGTGTGCTTGCAGCTTTCATAGAAGTAGATCAGAAAGGTCCATACGTAAAGGGAAAGTCAATGGGTCACAAAGTTTCATTCATGGTTGACACAGGAGCTACACGCTCTACAGTGAGAACTGCAGAAGTTACAAACTTGCCCTTTTCAGGGAAAACAGTCTGGATTGTAGGAGTCTCAAATCTGTATTTGCCCAACCCAACTACAAAAGCAGTTCAGGTTAAAATTGGCAACTTTAAAGGATTGCATAACTTTGTAGTTTGGGATTAGAGTTCAGTAACCTTACTGGAAAGGGACTTGTGTAAAACGAGATGCTCGATTACTTGCTCAAACAATGGAATTGAAATTCAGACAAACAGTGATGATGAGGATAACTCAACCCCAGAGACAGATTGCGAGACAATCAATGAAGAGTACCCTTTGATTAGCTTCTTTCCAGTTTTCACAGTGAGAGATCTTCCTTCTGACTTACAGGGAAAAGTTAGAATGAAGGTGTGGGATTTGGCAGGAAAAGACGTTGGTCTGATAAAAGGAGTTGAGCCAGTTAAAGTCCCAGTCAAGCAGAACACGATTTTTCCCCAGATTCCTCAGGACCACATGACACAGGACACAATTGAAGGGATTGCACCCATAATTGCAGAATTTGTGAACCAAGATGTTCTAAATGAAGTTTTGAACAGCCCATGTAACTCCCCAATAATGGGATTGCAAAAGCCCTGTGGGAAATGTTTTAATTGTTCAATATTTGAGAAAAGTAAATGACATTGTGATTAAATGGTGCCCTGTAGTGCCAAATCCAGCAGTGATTTTGTTTCAGATCCCATGCGATGCTGAAAGGTTCACCATAATAGACTTGTCACAAGCATTCTTTTCTGTTCCTCTTCATGAGGATAGTCAATTTCTCTTCTCTTTCAAATTTTTGAATCAAGTCTACTGTTGGTGTGGAATTCCTCAAGGGTTTTCAGAATCACCTTCTATTTTCAACGAGATCTTGAAAAAGAACATGGAGTCATTGGAAATGCCTTTCCAATTGACATTGGTACAATAGATTGATGATTTGTTGATTGCATCCAAAACAAAAGAAGAATGCAAGTATGATATGATTGCTCTACTGAATCATTTAGGGAAGAAAGGTCATAAAGTGTCCCCAGCGAAATTATAATACTGTCAGAAAGAAGTGAAATATTTGGGTCACCTAATTGAGAAAGGAATCAGGAAAATATCCAGAGAAAGGGTTACAGCCATATTGTACATGAGTCACTCAGCCACACAGAGAAATGTCAGGATGTTTTTGGGAGTGGTAAGCTATTGTTGCCAGTGGATTCCCAACTTTTCAGACATTTCAAAGCCATTGCAGAAGCTGACTCACAAAGACATTAGTGATCCCTCAGTGTTAGACCAAGCCTGTATGAAAGCATTTTCAGAGTAGAGAGAAGGTTTGTGGAAAGCCCCAGCTTTGGGAATGCCTGACTACTCAAAACCCTTCACGTTGTTCTGTCATGAGCATGATACATGTTCTTTGTCTGTCTTGACTTAAGTCCATGGTGGTGTAAACCGCCCAGTAGCATATTTTTCAGCTAATTTGGCCCCATTTGCAGCAGCTTTACCAGGGTGTCTGCGTTCAGTTGCTGTGGTTGGACTGAGCCTCACTCAGAATAAGAGTATTTTGATGGGACACGCCCTGACAATTATGGTCCCTCACTCCATTGAGGTTTTGCTTACATGAACCAAAACGCAATATCTTACAGGTGCCAGGCTCACTCACTATGAATCACGCATCCTGGGCTCCCCAAATGTGTCATTGAAAAGGTGTACAGTGCTTACCCAGCAACCTTACTCCCAAAAGAGAATGTTGAAATTGACAAAGTGGAAGATGTTGAAAAACAATTGTCCCGAAGTAACTGATCTGTGCACAAAACCGAGACCTGATATTAGAGGTACCCGATTGGAGGAAAATGACCAAATTATTTTTGTTGATGGTTCCTGTTTAAGAGACAACATGGGAACATTGAGCGCAGGAAATGTTGTATGCACAATTTCTGGTATACTTGAAGCGTCCTGGCTTCGAGGAGTATATTCAGCACAAGTGGCGGAGTGGGTAGCCCTTACTACAGCGTGCCATGTTTCTGCACAGCTTAAAGTTACCATCTATACGGACAGCCAGTATGGATTTGAAATAGTACATAATTTTGGCCAATTGTGATCACAGAGAGGTTTCCTGACCTCTTCTGGTTCACCAGTCAGAAAGGGTGAGAGAATTCATGAATTGTTGCAAGCTATTCAAATGCCTGAGAAGATTGCTGTGGTAAAATGCAGTGCACATCTGAAATCACAAGATTTTGTGTCAATGGGAAATGGATATGCGGATCAAGTTGCAAGGTTCAAAGATAAATGGGAATTGTTACATGAGGAAGACGAGACGTGCCAAGTTATGCATTACATGTTCTTGATACATCGGAAGAACTGAAAGCATTGCAGGATAACGTTGAAAGGGAAGGGTAAATTCATGGGTCAAATTGAAATGTGTCCAGTGGGAGGATGAACTATGGGTTTCAGAAGAGGGTCAATTGGTCTTGCCAAATAGTTTGTTGACTCAAATGGCTAGATATTATCATGGTCAAGCACATGTTGGGAGGGATGCTATGATTTGCGTGTTTAAACAAAATTAGTTAAATCCAAAATTTACACAGGTTGCTGAAGCAGTTTGCCATTGTTGTGTCATTTGTCAACAAATGAACACGGGAAAAGGGACAGTGGTCAATTTAAACCACATCGGATGAGCAGGAGGTACATTCAGCAGAATGCAAATGGATTTTATTGAGATGCCTCTGTGTGCAGGATTGAGATATGTGTTGGTGTTTGTCTGCATTTTTTGCCATTGGATTGAAGCTTACCCTACACGAAAAAATGGCACACCACGATTTGTGTTTCCCGCTCTCTTTAGAATCAGATAGAGGAGGTTACTTCAACAATGAAGTAATTGAGTTACTCTGTTCAGCTTGAAACATTGAGCAGAAGTTGCATTGTATCTACCGCCCTGAAGCATCAGGACTTGTGGAACAGATAAATGGTACTTTGAAATCAAGAATGGTGAAAATGTGTGCGTCCACGAATCTGAAATGGCCCGACACACTTCTGTTAGTTCTGATGACAATGAGGAACAAACCCGACAGGAAGACAGGACTGTTACCCCATGAGATCCTCATGGACAGAGCAATGAGGTTGCTAGCGGTGCCTGCAAATGCTCTTGAGAACATAACAGATAATATGGTGTTGGACTACTGCAAAGGTCTGGCTGATGTGGTTCGCTCTTTCTCTCATCAGGTGGAGGCCACCACACTGCAACCGTCTCAAGATCAAGGACACAGCCTGAGAGCAGGTGAATGGGTTGTGATCAGAAAGCACGTGAGGAAGACGTGTTTGGAGCCTCGGTGAAAAGGCCCTTAACAGTTAGTGCTGATCACTACCATAGCTGTGAAGTGCCCTGGACTTCCAAACTGATCCACACAAGCCATACGAGGAATGTGGCATATCTGTTGGACAATGAAGAGGAGTTGATGAGAGTACTGACAACGTCCAGACCAGCCCCAGAACTGGAAAGGGAAGAAGTAGAAACTGAGACCTAATCTGAGCAATCTGAAAGCGGTTCAGCTACTCCTGTGAGACACGAGAAGACCCACAGGAAGGTGGGAAAGAACCAACCTCAACTGAGGTAGCAGGAGAGTCTAGTCAGTGGGAGGCTCACACAGAAGCAGACGGTCTTGAGAAACAAACAGAGCAAACAACAGACTCCGAGGGGGAAGGAGTAGAGGCGGATCAAAGCTAATGTGGTCTGGCTTCTCCTGAACCAATTGAAGGTCCGTCAACAGAAAATCCTACATAACAAGGAGAAATCACAAATCCGACACTGAAAAGAGCATTGCCAAAAGGTCCACTGAAAGAAGATAAGTGGCTGAAATCACAAGCGAAAAGAAAAGAAGCAATTACAGTGACAACAATTGAGGAGGAAATAGATACGACAAGGTAATAAGGTTTGAGTGATTCAGAATTAAATGGAGATCGAAGGTTGAAAAGAAAGAGAATCACAAGTCAAACGTAAGCTGGTCCTGAATGGTCGTATTGAAACAACAAGTGAATGGCAAAGAGAATTTTTGACTTCTTGTTTTGATCAAGACATTCCAGGTCAAAATGTTGGCACTTGAAGGAAATCAATGCACTGAACTGTTGAGCACTGTAAGCTGAGAAAAGTGCAAGAAAGTGACTATTTAAATTAACCAGAAAATACTTTTTGATAACCTGATTTTGACATGCTGCTAAACCGATTTTGACAAACTTACAGACTTTTTTTTAAAAAGGGTCCTGAAAGGAAGACTGAAAGCTGTAAATTATTGGGGAAGAAGATTGGAGATTTTGTTTTGATTTTTGCTGCATATTTATAACTTTTACCTTCTACTTTCTGATTCTTTACAGATCCTGAGTAACCTTAGCCAGCAGGGTAGGAAAAATAGATGCTGTAAATACATGAGTATTGATTTGGCAATTGTATGCATGATATTGTGCCTGGTATTGATCGTGGGAATGACTGTTCTTGACAAGAGTAAAGCCAACCATACCTTAGCATTAGGGACAACTACTACGTTCACAGAAATAGATACGTTTAGGATAGATGAAGATATCTGCACGCAGATAGCACACAAGGACCACTTTCTCCTAATGTTTTCTATCGTTTATTGAGTGAGTATGTTGAGATGATGGCTGTTTGCACAGAGATTCCTTCATCAGTCAAAGAAGGAGTTACTTATCAAAGTTTGCTCCTCACTAACGGAATAAGTTGTAGTCTGTAACTAACAAGATTCTATATCCAGGAGTACATTCAGTATTTCTATTCCAATTATGGTGTTGTGTTTTCATTTGTCCCAATAATTAAGTACCTAGTAAAGTAGCTAAAGAGAACACTATAGAATTAGTGAGAGGATTTTTTGAGCCTGTGTTAACCTTTGGTACTGCATACATGTACCACAGCAATTTGACATGTTTGCTTACACCCATAGAAAAAAGCTTCTTAGATCGGACAGATGTTAGGAGAAAAGCATTAAAGGAGAAATTAGAAAAGGGCTTAGAGAAAAAGACATTAGAAATGATTATGCATTTAGTGAAATAAAAACACAAGGAAGGTTAGCTTTAGATGTGCAACGTGTAGGAAAGCTTTGTGTATATATGCCTAAATCTATAACTGATACATTGTTTGTGGGAACGAGTGAATGCAGACATGTGTTTTTGTTTCAGAGTAAATGGACGTTCATGTTGAATGGACAGAAGCCAGCAACAGTTGGAGTTTATTACATCTGCGGACCAAATGCGTATTACCGTCTTCCAAGAAGATGGCATGGCACATGTTACTTGGGGATAGTTTTCCCAAATATATTTCAGATAGAGAGCTTGAGTAAATTACCTAAAATGACTGAATTAGATCATACCAGACAGAAGCGAGAATCATGTTCTGGCATAGTTGGCAATATATTTGCATCAATAATTCCTCCAGTAGGAGTTGTTCTGAATTCACTGAAAATTTTAAAGTTGTCTACTATAGTGGATAACATGCTGACAAATATTTCAGGAGCCATGATCCTAATGGATGCATAGCAAAGAAATTAGAAATTTACTTAGTAATCTGACTAATGAAAGAGCTGAAAGAATCAGGATTTTGGAAAAAGGTTGGCAAAGGATTTGCTTCTGTGGGGAATTGGCTTGGCAACCAAGGAAAAGGGATAGTATTGAAAATAATACAAGGGATATTGATCATGGTGATTTGTATATTTGGAGCATGGGAATATGTAAAGTGCATCATGTGACTAAATTGAAGAGAATGAAAAATAATCAGAGGAGGGAAGAAATTAAAATGGAAAAATTGCTTAGGGAAAATTCAAAGAGGGAATGAAAAATTAAAAGAGATAGGGATGACAAATTTTAGCGGAGCAAAACTTTGTGTGGGAAGATGTAAGTATGATGGCATATTTAGTCATCAGAGGAGGGATTGTTAACGCTGAATTTTACTAATATATATTCATGTATTCTGAATGTTGAATGTGCATAGAAAATTATTTAATATAGAAAAATAATACACAACTTTGAAAATGTGCCTACTTGAGAGGTAATCACAGTAATCACAAAGTGTCCTTATTAAGTGCTTATTATTATAAAATGACGTGCTCATGGTTAGATTAATGTAGTAGTATGTTATTTTAATGAATACATATTATGTATTTGCTTTATTAATTGTAGACCATAAGTTAGCAAGGTCTTGGGCCTAGTTGCACAGCCTTATGTTAAATTATCCTACTCAAATAAGTCGCTTAAAATGGCTGCGTAGAGAAATGGATATTTGTATTTTTCCACTGTGTTGACCAAATGCTAGTAAATGATTTTCTTTCCCATGAGAATATGCTGCATAAGCTATCGATACATTGTAGAGTTCTGTATGTGTAAAAGCGTTGTTCCTAGGAGCTAACAATGGATGCACTGACTGGAAGACAGAGAGATACACAATTGTTACCTGACAAGCCCAATGATAGGAACAGGAGAAGAGGAGCCAATCATCGACATGTGAAAGACAGTTTAGTTATATCTTAGATTTGAAGGTCTACTTTCATTGAACTAAAGGTAAACATATGATTCTTTGACCAATAGAAATGTGAGAAGAGTCCTAGCGAATTTTAACATAGCGCGACTGCACAGAGAGGAAAGAGACCACTTTTTCTTAATCTTTTACTGGGAAGTGCCATTCTGATTATCCCCATTCCTGAGACATTTTCCTTTCTTGAACTTTATTGCCAAATTCTGACGCTGATGCTGACCGATCAGATGTTCAATTGACGAAGACTATTGCAGCTTGCTGATCCATACAGAGGAAAGGTATATCAGAATGTTATTGTTCTTGATTTAATTTGTCTTTTGTTCCTAGGTACCAACTGCTGATTTTGAAAGAGCCATAGCTAGATGGTGTTCCAAATTTGTGTTGACTATATTATTTTGCATGAAGTCCAGACATGCTATTCTAATCAGAAGGTTAGCTAGGAGTCTCACAGAAGACGTTTGCTAATTATTAACAATAGTTGATGACAGTTCTTTGTTGAATCTAAATGTGTGCTATTTCTATTGTGCAGTTATTCTTGCTATTGAGTTGTACTGTAATTCTAGAATGAGTAACCCTACATGCTTTGATTAAATTGAGCTTCTTTAGGAGATTTGGTCAACCAGTGTTGTTTCGTTATGGTTATCATTTGATTTTCAGATTAAGTTACGTGAAATTAGCATTGTCAATATAGGGAAATAAACATTCTATGGTGCATGGAAATTACAGACTACCAAGATTATTGATTCTATTGATTGATCTTGTTAGTGATTGGTATTGAAATTGGGTCCGATGGTGGGAATTACTCTAAGCGCAGTCAAAAGGTCCATCGAACCTCTAATGCGTCCCCTTATAAATTAAAGATAAAAAGCCAAATAATGTCAGATGCGCTAACATCCCCCTGGATCTGCTGAGAGGATGGTGTTGTTGAGAGGCCTCTGTAGAGAATTCAGCCAACCACATATCTACTGCAGTGTGCTGAGCTCACAGGCGTCAGATCACCGTTGAAGCATAGGTGTGGACTTTATTTTATCCTTTCGCAGCCATTTGTAAATCATAGGCTAATGTCCTATCAGAACTACTGTCTCTTCAATTGTTAGTATCAGTTTGTATCCTCTTGGCTATCTTTGTTTTCTCCACTATTTTGTACCTTTCGTTATCCTTTCCTCTTTCCCAATCACCTGCTATTTATTTGCCCACATTTTCTTTTTTCTATCCCCTCTTTTATTGGCATTGCCTGCACTTCCTCCCACACAGATCAACCACCACAAACTCTACCCTCCTTGCCCATTGTTAGAGTCCACTAATCTCCATGCCCTAAATTTCTTGTAATTCAATTAAATCATTTTCCTTTCTAGGTACTGGGTACTAAATCTTGGAATTTTTCTCTCTGTGGTTTCATTTGCTGCGTTTTTGCCCTAGACTCAGTCACCTCAAGCAAGCCCTACAAAGTGCTTCTGACATCACATCATCATTGGTAATTGCTTCTATGAAACTAGATATAGCACAGCATACTCACTCACCATCCCATCAAAGACTTACTAAGGACATAATTGTGAATTTAAATTCTGCCTCTTTGTCATACTGACACACGTTTCCCCTAATAAAAGAGCTCATTTCTTGAACATTGCATTGTCAAGTTTATTTTTCAGTCTTTCCTAATTATCAACTGTTTTGAACTGCTTTCCTACAAGTATATGATTCCGTTATTATAATGTTTACCCTCTCTAAACTGAGATCTTGTAGCTTTGCTGAGTTTCTTTATTAGAAACCTCCGCCTAAAAATAATCAAAATCTGGGCTTCCTCCCATCCATTTGAAAATGTGGCCACTTCCTAATGCCCACTTGCTTCCTTTTACCTTGCTGTCTCTCTTGTCAAACTGACTGTTCCCCATAGGAGACTCCATCCAATGACCATGGCATCTAAGGATTACAATTATCTTGCAACTACTTCACGAATTAAAAAAAAATGTTTTTACTCTTTTAAATCATCGCTCATTTTGACTTTTGAAAGAATGTTTCTAAAACCTTTAAACATAGGCTACTAGAAGGCGAATCTTTGGATCTCCAACCAATGCTATTACTCTCTAAGAGGGAAACCGAAAACACACCTCTTATTTGTCTCTAATTACACTGGATGGAGGTCTCCACAAATTCATATATTTTGTCTCTCATAAGACCAAAATTTCCTATGCAATTGAATTGACCATTGCTCCCCTCACTTCTATGCAAAGGAATGAATTTAAATATTCAGTAATGTAGGAATCATTCAAGCATCTGAGAACTACTTCAAGGATTTGATTCCCATGACTTCTCTCTCATATGTTCTTGGAAATGAAAATAGCACATATTTAATTAATATTGATACAACATTAGCCTTGTTCCAGAATATATCCCACAAAAGTGAACAACATTTCACTGCCACCCCAGCTCTGCTTAAAACAACATCAGAGAACTGCCACCAGAAGATTGGATGAGCTAGAAAATAATATTCCCAATCTGTCTATGGAGGCCCCAGATCCAGCAAAGGCACAAATCAAAAATATCCTAAATTTTGCTGTCGGGACTTCTTGTATGGTCACAATCGTAAGTGAGAACAATTTGTGATAACTGAGGTGTTATCCTCTCCCTCTCCTAACAATGCTATCACTACCGAGCTAAAACCCCTCAATGAAGATCTGAGCAGCTCCATAGAAAGGACTGATAGACCACATGATTGACTAGCTTAACCATTCTTCTGGAATTTGGAGAACTTTCTGACAACTTATACTAAGACTTTAAACTAGGTGCTCCGCAACACTCAACTCACAAGACCTTTTTGGCAACAAGCAGTCCTCCAGAGACACTATAAAGTTTGAATCCTGTCTTTCAAACTTTCTCTTACAAATCAGACAGTTTGCTAATTGAAGTGAGATCACACTCCTCTGATCTTAACAACTCCTACTTTAGCCTCACTCCAATGTAATGTTCTGTCTTACTTCTTGACTCATCCCCCTGAATCTCCTAGTCTGAAAAATTACAAGTCTTTGTCGAACAGTATTAAGGGTCCTTGCTTTAACAGAGCCTAGGAATGTTTATCTAAGGAAGATATTGAGGATCTGCCATGAGGTGTTGAAACTGAAGTTTCTAACAGTCCATCTCAAGATCTCTTTAGAAGTATCCAAGATTCCTATTTTAATGTGGCATACAAATCTGATATGGATCTCTCGTACAAGAGGTTCAGATCTGGCAGGCTTGATTGAAATCAAAACAATATCGACCCTATGAGTAACATAGCATAATAACTTTTCAATTGTTTCTTGCACAGTTGCAGACTCGCTACAAAATGGAGACAAAAGATTGCAAAGCTATCAACTACTAACAGTCTAGGCCAGCTCTTTCTATCCAAAACGTGTCTGAAATACTCCTCACGGCCAATGGTGGACCTTTTGAGCCCTTCTGAATATTCTATCACTCAATTATCTACAAAGGCGCTATGCAATGCAAGAGGTTGAAGAATGATCAATTACCCATTGCTTCCAATGCCTATCAGCCAAAATTAAAACAATTACCCCAACCCCACCAAATTCCATCTGATTTATCATCCTTCTACAGACACCATGCTTTTGCTGAGCATTATCAAAGGCCATGTAAAAACATATAATTTTGTACATAGGCCTTTGTGAGGGCCTTTAATTTACACTAGGGAGACAAAAACAATGTATGTTTTTCTCAACAGGCTTCGTTTCTGCTCAGTGTGAGCTACAACGTTTCACTTCTCCCACATTTGGAAGAGGCTTTTTTTCTGGATCATTTAATTTCAAGAGAGAGTAATTTATGTCTAAATCACTTATTTGCATCAACCCGGTCTTGTTTTCTGACCACTTCTAGCACATGGTGTCCAGCAAACCAGACATCCAAGAAAACAGAAAAAGAGGGAGCAACATCAGTATAGTTACCATAGGAACTAGATTATGCTTTACTCTCCAGAATACCCCAGTATGCTCAGCATTGCCATGCTTACCAAACTTTACACAGAGAATGTGACAGATCATAAATGCCTCTCAAGCACCGAAATGAAAAACAACAAAAACATTAGCTCATTGGTATTTTAAATAAATAAAAAAGGAAATCCATCAGAGCCGCAGGGAGGACCTGATGTTTAACCACTTCACTGGTACACCCCTTCTCCCCGCCTCCCTGGCCCCCATTCTGTGCTAAGCCATTGTTTGGCTATTTGGGGTAGTTCACACTTAAGCCTTCATAGTTTCTTGGACACATAAGATATCCATGCCAAAATTGCATACTTTATTTCCAATATCCTGGGGATTGTGAAGGTGCCCAGGGTTGTGGATTCCCCTGGAGGGGCCCGAGAAAATAGGCAAAATACAGCAACATTTTTAGATTTATTTATATTAATAGGGAAAAGGTGCTCAAGGTAAAAGTGTCCGTTTTTGTTCTGAAAAATGGCATCCGCGAATGGTTTGTTGTACTAAAGTCACCATCTTCCCAGCTTGCAGGAAAATGCAGAGCTGAATCAAAAAACTAAACTTTGTACCACAGGTTTAGTATTTTCCTAAGAAGTAGCCTATTTTCCCTATTTTTTGTGTTCTCATCCTACTTCCAGTTGTGGTGGAAAACAGTGTGACACCTATAGGTGACCCTGAAAAACTATACATTTCTGAAAAGTACACACAGTTCTGAATTTAGCAAAGGGTCATATTTGTAAATCCTTGAAGGGTTTCCCAAGGAAAGTAACTGTTGAAAAAAAGAAATACTGAAAACGAGTAGGATAAAACAGGCATATGTAACAACATTTTCAACTGCAACTTTTTGTCACAATAGCCGATTGACAAAAGCAATATACCACTACGTCTGATTGACCCTTCTGGTTTCGGAGGTATATAGGGTTTGTAGGTTCTCCAGGAACCCAACATACCCAGAGCCAACACCTGAGTTGCACCATGCAATGGTTTTCATTGGGTACCACGTATAGACCAATTCTTATAGCGAAATAGGCAGAGTGGAAAATGTATATCAAGGAAATTTATGTATTTATGAAATGGGCACAAGATATAGAATTTAGAAGCAGTGGTTATTTGTACATCTCCGAATTTGTGGGTGCCAATATTAGTTTATGATTTTGAGGGTAGTTTTTAAAATGTCATCTTTCTTATACACTGGCTTACAATTGAAAGACACAAATGTGGCAAAATCCAATTGGTATTAACAAATGTTCTGCTATTCTGTACTCCCACAGGTGTCCCGATAAAATGGTTCCTCACTTGTTAGGTAGGCCTAGAGCCTGCAACAGGAAACACCCCACAATGCAGCATGGACGCATCAAATATTTCCACCGAAAACTGACCCCTTTTTTATAATGTGGGTAGCTCTAAATATTAGAACCTAGCTCAGCCGCCACCTAGGGAAACCTAACCAACCTGAGGGGTACCCATTGAGGGGTATCCAGGATGGGCTGACTTGCATGGGACTCACTTGTTTTTGTTACGCAGAATCCCTTGCAAACCTCAAACTTTGACTAAAAAACACATTTCCCTCACATTTCTGTGACGGGAAAGTTCTTGAATCTGGGGGGAGCCACAAACTTCCTTTCACCTGGCATTCACCCAAGTCCCCCAATAAAAATGGTATCTTACTGATGTGGGTAGACCTAGAGCCCGCAACAGGAAAGAGCCAAAACACTACATGTGTGCAGCGCATTTTTTCCATCAAAAACTGACCCTCGTTTTCCGATGTGGGTAGCTCTAGATTTTGGACACTAGTTCTGCTGGTACCTAGAGAAACCTAGTCAAACTGTATATTTTTTAAAACTAGACACCGTGAGGTATCCAAGGTGGGCTGACTTGCATGGATTTCACCGGATTTTCTTTTACCTAGAATCCCTTGCAAACCTCAAACTTTGACTAAAAAACACAATTTCATCACATCTCTGTAATGAAAGGTTCTTGAATCTGGGGAGAACCACAAATGTCCTTCCACCTGGCATTCCCCAAAGTCTCCCAATAAAAATGGTACTTCACTTGTGCAGGTAGGCCTAATGCCTACAACAGGAAACGGCCTTGAATGCAACATGGACACATCACATATTTCCACTAAAAACTGACCCTTATTTCTGATGTAGGTATCTCTAGTTTTTGGACCCTAGCTCTGCCAGCACCTTGGGAAACCTAGTTAGCCAGTACATTTTTGAAAACTGGACACCTAGAGAAATCCAGGACGGTGTGACTTGTATGGATCCTATTAGGTTTTCTTTCCCATAATGCCCTGCAAACCTCAAACGTTTCCTGAAATCACACATATTTCTGCGATGAAAACTTCTGGAATCTGCAGGAATCCACAAAATTCATACCACCCAGCATTTCCCCACCTATACCAAACAAAAGTTGTCCCCCTTCTGTAGCTGGGCCAACTGCACTGACAGGAATGGATCAAACCAAGGACAATGGTAGGGCCTGCTTGGAGACTTCTATTGACCTTGGCTGGATCCGTTCCTGTCACTGGCACTAAGCCAAGCCATACAAATGAGGTGGAGGTTTTATCAGCACAGGTGGGGCAATGATGCGTGGTACGGATTTTGTGGATTCCTACAGATTCTGTCAGTTCTCATTATAGCAATGTAGGGGGAAATGTGTGACTTTAGGCAAAGTAGGAGGTTTGTAGGGCATTGTGGGCAAGAAAGTGATGTGGAATGCATGTGAAGCACACCACCCTTGACTCCCCTAGATGTCTACTTTTCAGAAGTGACTTGGTGTGGTAGGTTTTTCCAGGCAGCACCCTACCCAAGCCCAAAAAGTGCAGCCATTCACCATAACACGTGGAACGATATTGGGAGTTATCCAAGCTCAGCTAACCCATATGTGAAATCAAAACCCAAAAGTGTCAAATCTCCTTTTCCTTCCCCTTGGAATGAGATGCTTTAGTCATCAAAAGGGGGGGGGGGCAGAAAGACTGTGCCCATTTTAGGGGGGAGGGGTGGGCTTTGCCATGCTCATTCTAGACAGCCTGCACCCCTACACTAATATCAAAAAATAAAATTCCTAGTGCCTAGTGGAGTTTCTGATTCTATTGAATACTGTGAAAACCTCTTCCTTTTCTATAAAGAAAAATTAACAAGATTGAACACTCCCTCATGCAGCTATTCAAAATGAAAAACTTCTTTAACCACAACAGAACGCCATGACACCTGGTCAGAGTTCAGAAAAAGTCATGCTTCTCTGTGGCACAAAACCTTTACTCAGAATATTCCACTTACCTATACAAAATCAAAAAATGCCCTCTCATTCTACTAGACTATGTATGAGGTTTCACGTGATTAAACATCCTACCCTATGAAATAAACATTTCTAAACTGGTCCTTGTCATAACTGCATAATGAATACCAATACATAAAAATCTAAAAAAATGTTCTCAGATCATTCCCATTATGCAAAGAGTTTCCCAAGGTTCAATACTGTCTTCAACTGTCTTCAATACTGTATATACATTTATGACCTTGGTTATCTTCTAAACCACTCCAGCATCTTGCTTTGCCTCCTTAGCCTTCCTTATCCTGATTCTTAAAAAAATATCAATCTGACGTGATCCACCACCACCACCTTAAACTTGATCCCTCACAAACAGAATCCCTGCTGATCTCTAGAAGAAATGCTCCACACATGTTTAGACTTTGCTGAATATTCTAAACTTACTGGAAAATTGTCCAGTGTTGTTTATTGCGCTGGATCAGTAGGGTTTACACTACACAAGAATCTCAACTTCCAAGCTCACATTAATTGAACAGCTATGGGGTGAATAAATTTAAATCTGATTTCTTTGAGGAATCAAACAGTTTTTTTCTAACAACGAATCTGAAAAAAATATTATCAAAATTTGATTATGACATGCCTTACTTAGAGGATCCCAGTTTCCATCTTGCTCATCTCAAGGCAGTTTGGTTTGCAGTTGTCAGAGTAGTTATTATTTCCAGAAAATATACTCCTATTCCTCCAATTTTGATTTCATTGAAGTTGTTGCCAATTTACACTCAACCTAGCCTGTATCCTTCACCATCACCTCAAATCAATCCTCTCAAAAACGGATCTCTCCCTTGCATTGTTCCATGAATATGAAGACTTTGCTGAATGTACTAACGTTTCCAGAACATTTACAGCTCTTAACAAATGCAACTCATTGGTTGATGTCATGCTAAATAAGAATCTCAAGGTACCAGTTCATATCAATTCTCCAGCAAACTGTGCACAGTTTCAATTCAAATGTCTGTAAGAAATCAAGAGTTTTATTCAGGGTGAAGAATTGGTTCAATCTCCAGTTTTATTAGCACTTGGCTCACGGGAACCCCAACTCTTACACCTCTCAAGGCATATTAGTGTAAATCTGATCTCATTTAAGTGGTGCCCATTGAAGCCAGGAATATACTAAAACTAACCTGGATACTGCGCAAATCTCACCTCTGGGGACAATCAAATGAATTAGTTTACACGCTGATCATCTCAAGACGACAATGCTGACATGAGCCGAAAGAAGTGGCAATAGGAAGCCTTCATGAGACCTGCTAGAGACTCTGCAGGATACATTTAGATAATTAGGGGCATATTCATGAGCGGTTTGCCCCATGATTGCACGACGCAATACGGTACATGCATGGCAGAAATCACTAAGTCATATTTTTAAACCACGGAAAGCCACTTTGCCTGGCTTTGAATAGCTTCAAAAATATAGAGTAAGTCGAGGCAGCGCAAATCACTGCGTTGCCTTACTCTGTGCAAGGGAAGCATTCCATGTGCATTGCAAGGGTGTTCTCAAACAACTCCAATGGGTTTTGACAAATATGCAGATTAACCAAAACTTGTCAACTTGGGAATGCGCCAAAAAATACATATCCCCAGGAGAGGCATAACCAGGAGAAATATTTTTATTTCTCCTAGTTTTTTCCTCTTTCTATGTGTGCTGCATTCTACAAAAACAATCCTGTATGCAACGTAGGCACCCTTGCACTATTGTGCAAGGTTGCCAGCATTGGCACTACGTTGCCAAAAGGGCACCAGCAGAGGGGGAAAGGACAGGAATGCACCATGTTGGACAGATACGGCACATTCCTGCATTTTCCCTGTGACTTAAGACAGAGGCCTTAGGATCCTCTTGTCACGGACAACCACAATTACATATCTTACAAGGCACTAATCTAGACCATAACATATACCAGGCTGTTATGCTAAAAATAACATTAGCAAAGGTGAGCAGTAGAAATGTGAACATATAGTGAAAATCTGTATTGAGTGTTATGAGAAGCCTATATTTAATTATTTGACAGTCTGGTAGAAACGTTGATCTTCTAATCCCCTCATGGCTCTCCTTAAATCAGCAAGGATAAGAGCATTCTTCATGAAGCAGATGTGCAGAGTTCATGGGTTGGGCACTCAGCTGGAGGCCGTGTTGTCCCATGGAAATGAAAAAAGTCCTTCATGAGTGACGAAGACCTACAAGTTTGATTACCCCTTTTCAGTTTAAAATTGTGAGAACTGTCCTTGTTACCATACTCACCGCATATCAGACCCCGAGTGAGATGTTATGATTGCATGAGGTAATAAGACAATTGATGTATGGGCTGTGCATGTAATTGGGCTCAGAAAAAGGTACATATTAAAAAGGCTAACTTTTTATTCAAGTATCATGTCTGCAAGAAACTCAAAAGCATCATAGGCCAACAGAAGACTTCACAATATACAGTTAGTCATGTACAGCTATTTCTTATACATCTACCAAGGAATAGGGAGCAATGGCCATAGATAATTAATGTTGATAGTTGGTGATATTTACAGAACTTAAAGTGGAGCTCTGACACCCATTTGCTTGAACCCTTGTAATATAGTAAGAAAAGATCTCTCAAGCAATCTTACTCTAAGAGTGCTTCCAATGTTTGGAATTGTATCTAGCCTGCTATAAGAATGTACCCTTCTTAGGAGGTGTTCAAAAGAGCGATGATATGTCCACCCTTTACCAGACTCTTCTTCCCTGAGTGTATTTCCTCCATAGAGAGAAATGTTATTTGTTTCCGGTAAGCTCTCTCACTCCTTCATTTCTACTATACACTAAACATGACTTTCTCTGGTCAGGTTCTACATGATGGCAAGGTGATTCGACATCATGTATTTGTACGTATGTATATAACAACCTCTATGTCCAAGCACACCATGTTATTACCCCAGGCTTAATTTCATTTGCAGTTAAAAATGTCTTTTCAACGTCCTTTAGAGGTGTTCTCGTGGTTCATCTTGCAATTGTGTGTATCCTGATATTAACTTATTGTGCATTTGCACGGATAATTCTGATTGCTTCATTGAGTGAGTGGTTGCTCCCCTGTGTCTAGTTCGTGGTATATAAAACCATATACAAATCACTTAATTTAAAAAATAAGCAAATAAATAACATGGCATAGCATAACACAAGGTAATATAAAGTATCGACTTGCAACATAATGTAACAGTGTAGTGAAGTACTGAATATTCTCCCACCTCCCGCACTATACCAGGGGTAGGAGAGTTGTCAGTAAGAAGCATCCACTCACAAATGCACCACTGACAGGAAGTGAAAACGTAGGTAAATTAAATATAGAAGGTGCGTGGGTGTCATGTAAAGACCTCGTGTTTTTTTTTAACGGCTCAGATTTGAGTATCCAGGTTCAAATGTTACTTTGTTGTATTATGGGCGGTAAATTTCAGGCTGAAACAAAATAAACAGACGTTTTCTCTTCCTGTCAATGCCTGAAAAAAATGCCACTTGAATGGTGTTGGTTTGATTTAGTTTCATCATCCGGTTGAGGGGAGAGTGTAATAATTCATATTCTGGTGTTCTGGGTAATTTGAAGGCGCTGAACCTAAAGGGCAACAAAATGTGGTTAGGAGTTCGAGTGATGAAGAAAACACAATCTAGCCGTTAACCTCAAAGCCACGTCTATTTTAGTCACACTTAGATACATAAACACATGGTTACAAGAGCCTTCACTCAAGCCAACACCGTATTTTAAAGATGGTTTCAAAATGACAACACATTTGCAAGAGATGAGCTGTAAATCAAGAAATATGATGAGAGATTTTAGATCATTTTAGCAGATTCAAAATAAGGAATTTATATTTATTTAAAAAAATGAAGAACAAAGCCTACTAATGGAGTTGGGCAGGAAGGCTTTAAGATTTAAATTTTAATTTAGAAAGATAGTATACATGGACAGCGTTTGAAGAAGTGTCCTGATACACTGCAGAGCTTCAAGACTGGTCTGAGTAGTTTTACACCCTAGAATAGGTTACTGCTGCTGAAGCAGATGTCTTACTTAGAAATTATTAATGAGAGTTTATGTATTTTGAATAATGACATGTAGAAAATGAATAACGTAGAGAAAAATAATGTACACGTTTGAAATTGTGACCTCGAAGAATGGTCACCAGTGTTCACGACTTGTACTAATTAATGATTAATACTTATGAAATATTGAAAATGTATTAGATTAATGTAGTAATATGTCATACTTAGGGTTATGAGGTATGCGTTAGTTATAAATCGTAAGCCTTAACTTAGCCATTGTCTTGGCCTAGTGTCGCCAGTCCTCATGCAGAAGCTGTATTGTTTTAGCTTTTAACAGAAAATGCTGACAGAGTAAACTGACTGTGAAATGTTCATTGTTTTAATAAAATGCTTAGCAGAAGCTTTCCATGAGAACCAACTAACAGGAGACAGTGTCCTTAAAAGTGTAACAACTGTGTGTAATGTGTGTTAAAAGTACTTTCCCTGGACGCGAACAATGAAGACACTGACTGGAGAAGAACAAATTTGATACCTGACGAGCCGGATGATGAGAACATCATAAAGCAGACCAATCAACGTCATGTGAAGTGCAAAATATTAGAATTCATAGATTTGGTATAGAATTATTATTGGGTAGAGTAATAACGTATGATTAATTGACCAATTGGGAATTAGGGGAATGTTTAGGTGAATTTGATATAACAACGTGACAGAGGGAAAAGACTTCAGACCTTATCCTGATTTTGTGATGCGATGTTTAGAGAAGAAGAGACTCAAGATTCTGTAATTGAGCTCATACTCTCTGACTGAGAGCCTGATGCTTTGCTGATCGATTGATGACCTGAGGACAAAGACTGATTCTGCTTGCTGACCCATACCATGGATAGGTAGCTATGACAATATGACTGAAATGTATTTTTATGTCTTTTCTTTCTAGGTACCAACTGCACTGTAGCGAGATGTTTTCTAAATTTGTGTTCTAAATTGTTTCGCATGAAGTCCAACATGCTGATGCTAATCTGGGTTAGTTGAAGCTATTTACCTGACGACTAACAGTTTGCAGAGACAGATGTTTGACGAGCTATCTTGTTGAATTCTATGTGTCATATAACACTATCGCAACTGACTTTGCTATTGATTTGCACTGTTGCCTTAGAATGTATTGTGATTCAAGCTTTGGTTAAATTACTTTTCTTTCGTCGTTTTGGTCAACCAGTACTGTTCTTATATGTGTTTCATTTGATTTTGAGACTAATCTACATGACTTTAGCATTGTTAATATAAGGGAAATAAAATTACTAAACTTTATCAACTGTGTGATTATTCATGGCTGAAAAGTCATGGTGTGTGACAATTACTGACTCCATTGATTATCGATCTGACTAATGATTATTGATTATTGTGTATTGATTTTTGTTTCTGTTCTGAAACTATGGTAACAACATCTTAAACGGGTCAAAAGGTTCATCGACCTATACCCACCCCCTTGTAAGTTTACTTATTAGGGTCCGATGTGCTAACACTGCCTTACTCCCCCAATCGAGATCACATTTGCTGCTAGCCTGGACAATTAGGCACCCTGTAAAATGTGCGTAATGTGCTCACATAATGGCCTAATATTGTCTTTCTTCAGAAATGGCTACTCCAAATTGGAGCATACTCTCAGCGGTAATAGTCACTTACATTCTATAACATGTTATGATGATTCCACAGCCAGCACATATATCTATTATCAGGGATGGCCCTTCTGCTAAGGTGGAGGAGTGTCGCCCCACTGCAGAAAGGCAGCAAAAAATGAAAAATAAAATTAGAATTTAAGTATTTTATTTTCCCGCTTAGCCAGTCTACCAACTAGTGTAGGGCGGGGAGGGGATGAGGAGTGCTAGGTGCACACTAGGTCCACATGTCAGTTTGGCCAGCTGTCTTAGGCTGGCGAAACAGACATGCGCACTTAGAACTTTCTGCCCACGCTGTGTTTCACAGCTGGTGGAGGCCAAGAGCAGTCTCCCACTCCCTCACTTAGTTGTAGTTTGTCCTGCTCAGGCCAATCCCAGCACTTCTCTCATGCTGGGTAACAGCATGAGAGAAGCGTCTGGATTCGTGGGGAGGGAGAAACAAGAGAAGAACCTGCTATAGGAGCAGTGGAAAATGGAGGGTTGGCTGCGGCAGGCAAGTCTTTTTTAAAAAATGTTATTATTTCCCCCTCTCCACCTCTGCATGCTGCCCTTTCTGCTCCTCATGCTGCACCTGCAACCTTTCCTGGCAGCAGGCACCACTGCCTAGAAAGGATTTTAGAAAGAGTGCTGTGGCCATACTCAAACATGTGTCTTTGCTTCTCATTCTCAAAATGTGTGTGCCTATGGAGAGCCTGTAAATGCATGGCCTCTAGTTCTTTTGGCCTGCAAATTCATTTAATGCTTGAACTTATGATACTAAGGCCCATATTTATACTTTTTTAGCACCTAATTTGTGTCATTTTTTTAAGCAAAAGCAGCACAATTGTGGCGCTAAAAAAGTATAAACATGGGCCTAATAGTCTTTTAATTTGTCATTCATTTATCATTGCAGCCCCTGACATATAAGAGCCAATATTGTTTAAGATTATACAAAACACATTTACTATTGCTATTTGATGATCACAGGCTTTTCAAAATACTTGACTTGCAGAGTCCTGCCGTAGCAAACCATGACACTAAGAAAAGTCTAAACCTAAGTAAATTTGACCATGCCAATCCATCTCTGAAAAAGCTGCACTGACTTCCAGTTCAAAGCCACTTTTGCATCATCCACAAGGCCTACTGCAATAAAGTCCTGGCACACTTAAAAAGCATGACCGCTTAGTACATTATAAAAGACACCTCTGATCAGCAAAATCACACTGCTTCGGCTGGCAAAAACCCAGAAAGGATCTTGGGACAGGTTGGGTCAAAAACTCTGCAAAGCACATACCCCCCACTCAGAGCTGAAGTGAAATACCTTTGAGTCCAGAGGTTACTCATTCCTGAAAACTTTAAGAAAGCTTTTGATAAGACATGACCTGGGTCTGCAATCAGAGGTATTTGGTTGTGCTATTGCGTGCCTGAATTGCCTACAATGGCTAAATTATTAGCTCAGTTTAAAGATGCCAACATGTCTTTTCTAATGTTCTGTCTCCGCACTCCAAAATTATTGCAACCTTTCTCATGCCACCTTCTTGGGGTTGCATACTGTCACATCTTCTACTTCTTACACAGCGTCCTTCACAATCATCTTCACAACATGGAACCTTTAGTACAGTTCATGCTTTTACTTGACCCACACCTACACTGTCTCCAAATCCATTTTAATCATACCTTGTAAACCCATCCACCCAAACTTCAACGTCTTCCATGGTTCTACTTTTCCCACTAACAGGAATAGAGAGGAGGTGTGGCCTAACCATCAGAACTGCTGATTTTAGAACTGGGGAACCAGGTCTGAGTCCTAGAGTAGCTCAACATCCTGTCCTTCTGGGTAAATCATCTAGGCCTAGATTCACTAACATGTTGTGTCCTGGATGCACCACTTTTTTGGCACAGCCACAGTACAAAATGCTGATTAAGACTTGCAATTTTAAGCAAGGGCCAATTTGCATCACATTGCATGGATTTGTAAAAAAATAATAATGATTTGGCACCTTGTTCTGTGTTGCATTACCCTGCATTGGATAGACGTTATATGGGTGGGACATGGGCCCTCCCATGCATTCATTCATGTATTTTGGTACAGTCCCAGATTTACTAAAGAAAGTAAACCTAGGTTTGCGCAAAAAATAGTGGGCCTACCTGAGAGAGGCATAGCAAGAAGAAATAGATTCAATTCTCCTCTATTCTTCTTCTTTCCATTTTGTAGCAGACTGAGCAAAAGGAATATTCCTCCAAGGATTTTTCTTGTGTAGGATATTAAGCATTCCTGCCTGAAACACTGGCACCCTTTCACCATTGTGCAATGGTGCCTGCATTGGCGCTAAGCTGCCTGAAGTGTGCCAGCACTGTGAGAGAGCAGAAAAGTCCCCCCAAATCTTACTAAATATGGTGCATTTCTGCTCTCTCCCTTTCATGCAACACAGATAAGTGCAGTAAGTTGCGTTGCTGCATTGTGTTGTGCGAAAGGTTAGTAAATATGGGCCACAAACTCCATGTGCCAAAAAGAAAAAAATAATGAAACTGACATTATTATCCCATGTAATTGCACTAAGGCATCAGGTCACAAACATCTATTTGGTAGCTACTCCCACAAAACATGGTGCAAGTTGATATCTTTAGAGTTGCCTCATGTTACACCTGAACCTACTTTCTTCATTGTGGCTTTGCCACTGATTTAATGGTTTTAGCAAGAACATCCTGTCCTGATAAATAGGATGTGGCGTTACAGTCAGATCTGCTGCCTTTGGATCTGGAGAAACAGGGGGCATATTTATGAGTGAGTTGTGCCATGCTTGTACCACACAACATGATACGAGTGGCACAAACTACTAAGTCATATTTTTGAAGTCATGCAAAGCAACTTTACGTGGTTTTGAATGGCCTAAAAAATATGGAGTAAGGTAACGCAGTGCAAATTGCTGTGTTGCCTTACCCTGCCCTAAGGACGTGTTCCATGGGAAGTGCATTCAAGAGCTTAGTTACAAAGACTGTAACCTTCTTTCCATCTAGTCACGGTCAAAAAACATCTGCTTTCTGTCAAAGGTGTTGCAGTCGATTGTATCTCTGTGCTTGGGTTATCCCAATGGATTATGATCTCCATATTGAGTCCTGCTGTAAAATGGCATACGTAATTCCCACCCCAAAAGTACCTAAGCTGCAGGTATGGTACTTGTGGGCTGTGGCAATACTATCCCTTCATACATTAATAGGGAATAACATCCAGGAAGTGTGTTTCTGCACCAGCTACTGCATCATCTTAACAGTTTTGGGACAGTTTCACCTTTACGAATGGCCACGTGACAAACCTGGGAGCCACAGTGTCCTCATGGTAATTGTAACCTCCCATGCAGCCGGTGTAGTAGGCTGGGGACATTGAATCCCAAATTTTGACAGGACAGAATATTGTTACAACAATATTTAGCCACAAAACATCGAAATGTACGTCTCTATAAATTTTTTTGTAGTTAATATAGTTAAGAATAGTTAATCCTCACCTCTTTCCGTTGCTGAAAGCAGTATTGAAGTGTTAAACCGCTACTAATGAGGTGCAACTTTTGCCATATAAAATCTCCTACAGTGTCAAAATAGTGAAATTGAATTGCCAGTGGTTATGATGCATTACGACATATAATTTGCCTTTTGTTGCAGCATAATGTAGTGACATAATTTGGTCTTCCATTGCTGCATAGCTCCAGTGACCTTGCATATCGAAAGAAAAGATGATGGGAGACTTGTAGTGGGTGTCCAGGGAGTCAGTAATTCCTGGCACTTCAGGTGATGCAACCATCCCTTACTCCTCAGAAATCGAAAGTGTCCCGAGTTGACTGGAACTCGCTTTTACCAGTGCAGGTGCATTCGTGAGTGCTGGGTTCCAGATCCCTGAGCCTAAAGTCAGTGCATCACCAGCAAGTCCTGTTACTCTCTGCAGCTTCTGTCCAGCAGCTGGCTGTTTGGACTGCTCACCTCTTGGCTAGACCTGGAGCTGAACTGCCTAACCATTCCTTTCATTTCCCATTAAACAGTGTTAGCAGCATGGTTTCCTTTCATGTGTGGGGCAGCGTCAAGCACACACTAAGGCCCATATTTATACTTTTTGATGCAAAACTGCGCCAACGCAGTTTTGCGTCAAAAAAATTAGCGCCGGCTAACGCCATTCTGAAGCGCCATGCGGGCGCCGTATTTATTGAATGACGTTAGCCGGCGTTAGCCGCCGGCGCTGTCTGGTGTGCGTTAAAAAAAACGACGTACACCAGGCAGCGCCGGCGTAGGGGGAAAATGGCGTATGGGCGTCCAGAAATGGTGCAAGTCAGGCTGAGGCAAAAAATTCGCCACAACCCGATTTGCGCCATTTTTTTACGACGCCCATCCCCCATTGAAATGACTCCTGTCTTAGCAAAGACAGGAGTCATGCCCCCTTGCCCAATGGCCATGCCCAGGGGACTTCTGTCCCCTGGGCATGGTCATTGGGCATAGTGGCATGTAGGGGGGCACAAATCAGGCCCCCCTATGCCAAAAAAAATATATATATATACTTACCTGGACTTACCTTAATGTCCCTGGGGTGGGTCCCTCCATCCTTGGGTGTCCTCCTGGGGTGGGCAAGGGTGGCAGGGGGTGTCCCTGGGGGCTTGGGAGGGCACCTCTGGGCTCATTCTGAGCCCACAGGTCCCTTAACGCCTGCCCTGACCCAGGCGCTAAAATCCGGCGCAAATGCGGGTTTTTTAGTCCCGCCCACTCCCGGGCGTCATTTTTGCCCGGGAGTATAAATACGACGCATATGCATCGCAGTCATTTTTTAAGACGGGAACGCCTACCTTGCATATCATTAACGCAAGGAAGGTGTTCACGCAAAAAAATGACGCTAACTCCATGAACTTTGGCGCTAGACGCGTCTAACGCCAAAGTATAAATATGGAGTTAGTTTTGCGTCGAATTTGCGTCGAAAAAAACGACGCAAATTCGGCGCAAACGGAGTATAAATATGCCCCTGAGACTTTTGGAATGCAGGATTTGGCACAGGCTATACTGAGCTTCCCAGAATTCAATGCAGTGGCATAACTATACTTGAAGGGCCCCCCTGCCCAGAGCATTCAGGGCCCCCCTCTGGACTCACTCAGGCGAGGTGCTATTCTGAAGGGGCTCCCTGAAGCTCAGGAGCCACCCTGCACCGCAGGAGATGCAGGGGCCTTTGTTACACCCCTCACTCTATGGACATTCTGACCAAAACTCCTAGTTCCAAGACGACACTGTCCCCTGGCTCCCGTCAGCGGCTGCTACACTCGCTCTGTGTGCCTGCACGCTGGATAGGACTGGAGAATAAATTTACACAGAGAGTATGTTTTTCTCCTGCCTGATTTCCCTGTTCAGACTCAAGGTGGCTGAAAGCCTCCTTTTTTTTGTTTCTAGTGGTCGACTTTTATGAGTGATCATAGATCTCTTTGCCACCCACCTCCATCATATATAGTGCCATTTGTAATACTCTAACTCCAGCCTTCCTACCACCTATTACAAGCTAGACAGTAATTACTAGATCGAGCTAACCTGGAGAATCAAGAATACATTGAATGCCTGGATTTCCAGCACAGACACCATACACTGTATTCTTGTAAGTTTGGAACACATGTAATCTCAACATTTTTAGGTCTCAGTTGCAGACCACTTTTGCCAATACACATTTACAGTGAGTGGGCTCTGAGTAGGCCCCTTGCTCATGATTGGATGGCTTTGTTGTCTATCTCAGTTGTGTGCTCCTGATTCAATGCCTTTACTACCTATTCTTGTGTTTATCCTGCCAAGGAGCATTTCAGTCTCACAGGGTTTGATTGCATGTGTTGTTGCCATTCACTGCTTACTTGAAATGACATTGTGTTTTATTTTACTTTCAGAATCCATCTGAGAGCCTTTTTTCGTTGCCCTTTGACTGCTTTCCCTGCCTCTCTTGACTGTCCTCCCTTCTTACACCCATATGGGACATGCCAGTGCTTCCTGTCCTGCCCCCAATCTTCTCACCATCCTAGTTGCCCTGTTGAATATGTTTATTTATTTTTATTTATCATTTTACAAAGGCTGAGCATCTACAACGTGCTGCTGGGCTGCTCACATCCATTTTCATGTGGTACATGGCTGCCAAGTGTTGCAGGTCCATTGGTGATGTGTGGCTTCAGTTAAGGTTTTTTCCCTTGAATTCTGGGACTTGTAGTCTTGGTTTATAATGGAATAGCATTGGCATAACCAAGGCCTGTTGGCTTTGACAATACTTGGCATTACTACGTCGTCCCCTCTACATTCAACTTTGAGAATTCGCTAGAACGCTTGCTAAAGTGCATTAAGATGTCAAAATATTAAAGTGATTGTGAGCAAACGAAGCATGTTCACTTTCCACATCAAACCTACTGTGTTTAATGACGGGTGTGATTTTTCAGTACATATCGCCTGCCTTCACCGACGCGTTGATTCAATTTTGCAAACCACATAAAAGAAAATACTCTTCACTCTCCCGTTTTTCTGAGCGCAGCCTTTAAAATAGTTGCAATTTTGTAAAGCTGCAATATGAGTAGGCCGACAAGCTCTTTCCTATGGAAACCAAACATCATCTGTTTGTACACAGTATAGCCCTTTAGAAATCGACGCAGGACACACGGTGCAAAATGAATTCATGGCAGGTGGAAATCTGTAGCTTCTGGGAAATTGTGGATGAGGACATATATTTAGATCCCTAAGTTTTCCAACTCACAGAGGCGCCACTTCTTTGCAAGAATGTAGGGCCTGTCAACACTGCCACATCAGGCCTGCCTGTCATATCATGGCTACGCCTTCATCCTCGCCCCCTCCTCCTCCTTATAGACCTTTTCCACACTTTCCTCTTCTCGGTCGCCGTCGCCAGCCAGTTGCATCTTCCTAATTAGCTGTTGTGGATGGGGGCAGTTGCGCGCATATTCAAATGATTTGTCGCTCTCGGAGAGCGCACGGAAGCGATTTTACACGATAAGAAGCAGCAACTTGCGGTCTGCGTCTCAGCAAAAGGCCTCACATAAGCACGGGACTATTTTTATGGGTTTTGATTTACAGTACTTGCAATTACGGGCGGAGAAAGTCAGCAGAATTGTCCACGATCATTAGGAAAATCAATGCCTTCTTCCCCCAGTAAATTACCAATACAGTAAAGGAAAAAGGAGACACTAGAGGACATAATTGACAGCGAGCGATTGATAAAGTGCTCTGCTTTTGACCAGAAAGGAAAAGCAAAGCTCGTGTAAACCACGTGACTTAGAAATCGTGCTCCTAAAGACCAAACGTGCCTAGACGTGTTTTTCTCTCAAAAACAGCCGAGCTGAGAGGTGCTCTTTCCCTTGAAGGGGCTTCTAAATGCAGGTGCGGGGCTTGCTTCTTTAAGAAGCTTTAAGCTTTCATCTAATTGTATTGGGAGGGGGGACGTTTAAAATGTTCTTCCTTCTTCCTGGAAAATTGTGCTGTTTTTTTTTCTTCTACCGGGTAGAAGGTGAGCCGCACTGACCCTGGCGCCTGTGATTGAGGGCGAGTAATGTAATTTGCTGAGCTTGTTTAGAAAACCAACATGGCGGCTCAAATCCAATTGTTTGGTTATGTAAGAGGCACCTGTGCAGAGCATCCTTGGCCAAACTTTCAGCCAAGATATTATTTACGGTTTACTTAGTGAGTGAATGTATAGTATCATTATTACAGTGTTTCCAACACCTTGTTGATGCCCCAAAGAGATTTCCAGACAGTCACTTGAATTGTTAGTCATCTGAGTTACTAATTCTGTAGTGTGTGGACGAGAGAAGGATTTGGTTAATGTCCACTTTCAATGCTGAGTTTTTATGTCATGATTGAGGCCAGGAGAATGTGGTCACTCCCGAACTCTCAATGGGTGTTGATCTTTCATATTTTCTTTGGCAGTATATTTCTCAGCTTCCACTTCTACATGTTTTGCTAATTATGAGGAATGGGGTCATTCTCGATCTCACCAGCATAAGGGTGCCTATTTCCTCTTGGTGCATCCAAACTCATCACACAACAAACACATACACCTCAAAACATTCAGACCTATTGGCTTTACCAGTACTTGATAGTAATGATTTTCATTAAATATTAGCTACAAAAGTAATAACTTCCATTGTTCCTTTCACATCACTTTCCTCTGCAATCTCCCTCTCTGCGTTAGTTACTCGCTCAACATCTCTTTTTGAAGTGTGTCCTTCTGCATTACTCACACTTCATCTATTTCCTTTCCATTGCTATTTTTCACTCTTACCTTCTGAATGTACTTCATTCAGTCCCCACCTCTTAACCATCTACTCACACACAACCTATTTCAACAGTTATGCGAGTACTTCACCAACTTTCCTTCAGAACTTTAATTACGATTGACAAATAATTGATCATCTCTCCGTGCATTCTGCAGAGATGCCAAGGTGTGTGTGAGCATGTAGTCAGAAAACCTTTGTGAGACAGCGACTGAGACTATCAGAAACTCTCATTGCCTTCAGCCTCAAATCCAGAGTTCTCAATCTTGCACTGTCATGAAGACACATCCACAATTTGAACTCACGCAGACATCTAGAGGTGACTCAGTTCACAGAGTGCTTCATGGGAAACTACAGTGACTCGAAAGATAAGCAAAACTACAGAAATATGTTTCTGGGTAGGCAATGATCGAAGTGAGGGGGAAGGGAGGAGTACACCATGCCCATACTTTTTTGATTTATGAAAAACAGTTCCCTTGTGTTCTGTAAAAAGACAACCATCCTAGAATGGTTAATTCCGATAGTTTAAATACTTCATCTGAAGTGTCATTCAGTGCATCCCCTGTGCTGTGAAACCGAAGCAGGGCAGACAGCCAAATAGGCCGTGTTGCCAGGGTGCCTGCTTGCCCGAAAGAAATGCACATGTGCGCTATAAATTAATCTGGAAATGTAAAGGTTAATCTGCAAATGTAAAGGATACTTGGAAGCCTAGACCGCATCACTCAAAGCTTAGTGATGACAAAGATTTTATTTTTTTGAGTGGTAATGCAGAGTTAACAACTGAGTTATGAAGTGTGCGCCTTTAATTGTAATTGTATTCAATTAGTGCTACATACCTCTGGAGGTGCAGAAGGGACAGTAATAGAAACAAAATGTATCACAAACAGCCTGAGTGTTACTTAATGCATATTTTGGAAGCACCATTTTATCGTAGACCTCATTGCACATTTTACTGCTGTCTATCTTATTTTTACACTTTCTTCAATGCAAGCTTAAAATAATGATTTACATACACACAGTGCTTTCTGTCACACAGGCTGTGACCTCCTAGCACTAAACATGCACAAGTCACTACCAGTGCTGAATTTGTAAATAAAGACGTGCTGGTGCCCAAAGCTCTCCTCTAAAACACGCTGCTCATGAAATTAAATGTGTAAGCACGGAATACTGAGGCAGTGTAATCCTAAAGCCATCGTGGGCCTCTTTAATCCATTTACAGCCCCTCATTGCCCCTTCAGCTCACTCTTGCAGCTTTCTGCTTTTCCCCTTTGTAGTGCTTTTTCATTTTTCTCTTCCTCCGTCTGTCCCATATGTGTCTTTTGATCACAGTAAATGATTGACACAGAAAAATAAATGCCGTCCCTCCAAAAATAAGTGCTGGTACCCCGCACCGGAAACCATCGGCTCAAATTAAGCACTGGTCACTGCTCTCCCTGCCCCAACCAAGAGTTAATTATGTGGCTTTCTAGTTACACACAGACCTCTGCAGTGCTTGAACTAATAGAAGTTTCATAATGTACTGTAGTATATTTCCCACAAAAAATAACTTTTATTTATTTATTTTTCATTTAAGCTGTGTGTTATTTCATATGTAGCTACTTCATGGTGAAAGATCAAAACAAGCTAAGGACTATTTTGTTTTCTTAGTCACACCTTTGGCCCTGCCTCCACACTCACTGACTCTTGCCTCACTGCATGCAGCATCAGAGTTCCCATACTTTATTTAATGCACTTCGACCAATGTGAATAGGAATACTTCTAGAAAATAGGGGAAACGTATCAGAGACTGAATGACTGACTTGGCATACTTAAAGCATTCTTGCACCGTGTTGAGAAGAGGTAAGTGTGTTGAATGTAAAGTTGAGGACATGAATATTGGGCATGGAAGAGGCCTATTTCAATGTCTGGCAGAACATGCCCCACTTAAATCCATGGTTGCTCCCATCCAAAATGTAATGGACTTTAAAAGATGTCCTTCTTGCTACTGGTAATCAATGTAATTCATTTAGAGCTGAGGTAATGAGACCCCATCTGCTTAGGGTCTGTCTACCTACCACATTGTGGATTCCTTACAGCCTGCTGATTAGTTTTCTAGTGATCTTGATGTAAAACACGTTTGACTAATGTAGACATGTAGAAAGGACATCACCCATGCTCATGATACCTGCATCTTGCATGTGCCTCTAGAGAACAGAAATTAGTAGCAAAGCTCTTTCCTGAAAAATACCCCCACCAAGAGGAAAAAACACCCTGCTAGATAAAATAAGCTGGCATGCACACTAACCTCACAAGAGCTGCCATGCCATCATGTGTGTCTGCGTTTGCTGCTGTGCCCGCCTGTGCTCACGCCAAGGCAGAGAGCGTGTCCTGTCAAAGTGAAGTTGTAGACACGAGTGTGTGTCTCTTGGTGCTATGTGGATGCATATCAGGTGCCTAACCTGCCCTTTGATTTCCTGTTGAAAGTTGCTTTTTTGGTCCCAATCGCCTTGAACTTAGTCTATTGTTTACATGTTACCGCTTTGCAGGGCTACTGTTTTAACTGCAGGTTGTCATTTTGCATCACTGATTCTTTGCTTCTGGTAAGATTTAGTTTAGAGTAAATCATGCAGTGACAAAATTAATTTCCTGGCATCCTGCACAGCATTTCATCTGTCATGAAGCAGAACAAAGATAGTAGCAGCCAGGCCCAAAAATAAGCTCGGTGTACTCATTTTACCTGCATCAGAAGGACAAGAGCCTAACCAGCCCAGCCAGAATTCAAACATCAGATTTAGTGCTTATCCACAGACTTTATTAGCAGATGATGGCGAAAGTAATTGCACCTTTTGTATAAAAATGTCATTGCAGAAGAACACTTAGAAAAATAGCCCAGATATGAGCTAAAAAGAAGCAACTGAGCAAGTCTAGTGCTGCTCAGGCGGGAGCACTGTGCCCCTATTCTTTATGTTGATATGGCTCATTTGTTTTAAAACCCTAATTTTCATAGCAGCACCATTTTCCAATGCTGCATGTTTTGTATTTAATGTTTCAACTTTTTGCACTGACACGTTCCTTGGATTGAAATAACACAGTCATGATTTTTATTCAGACCTGTTCACCTTTGTAGCTGGTTATTAGGACAGATGAGAGTCTGACATTTGCTAAAGGTCAACACAGAGCGGTTATGCCTCGATCTGAGACAGTGCTGGCGTTCCCTAATTGGGAAACGGCCTTACATGGGGGATTGAATCGGTCTGGCTTAAGAAGAGGCTTTGTAGGCCAATCACGACCTAAAAAGCATGCTATTACTTTGCAACAAATCACGATCACTTTGCCAATGCACATTTTATTTGCTTACACCAGTGCAGAGTTTCCTCCATTAGTTACACTTTTATACAAAGTAACGAAAACATACTTTTCCTCTGTTATAGTGATACTGTGAGTGGAGCCCGGTGAAGTTTGTGTTGGACAGAAACATTAACAAGCTTTGACAAAGCCAATACGTTTGGCTTTAGATGCCAGTCTTTTTTGGCTTTTTGTCAAACTTGTTTTGTTTCTTCTTGATTTTGTAACACTTTATTGTTATGGGAGCTCTCAGGCCCTCACCAATAATTTAAAAAATTGACTAGAAGTGAAAGGTTTTTTTGTGTCAAAAAGCACACGTTGCAACAGAAGTCCCTGGCACTGGAGTTGGGCGTGCCACTGAAATCTCGAGCCAGGCTGAAGGCTGGCTTTCTTTCAGCTCCAGGTCCTCTTGGAACCTCAAGCCTAAAACGAGCCGAGATTTCAAGTGACTTCTACTGCCACCTACCCTCTAACCCGGATGTGCGTTCTGGCCATAGCTGCAAGTAGTGTTGCCACCTTTCCAAGAGAGAAATACTAGCCATATATTGTTGCTTTAAGATAAAAAAATAGAACTGCAAAGAAAATCATATATATTTATTTGAAACATTACTTTTCCGGTTTTGTTTCCCTAAATTATTAGTCAGGGATGGTTCATACACCTCTAGAACACATTTAAAAGTGCTTTCCATTTCTATTTGCTGTTTGAAGTAATATACAGATAAGTGCTAAAAATACAGGCGTTGGGTGATTTTACTTATTTTATACTGGTGGGACATCACAATACTGGTGGTGCCAGTAGAAATAAAGTCAGGTGGCAACCCTAGTTGCAGACTTTGGAACTTGCAAAACCAGGTTTGAGTGTCAGCATGAGCTCAAATTCCTGTAATTCTGAACAAATCAATTAATATTCCAGTGCCTACAAAAAACATGAATTTGTTGTGTAATGCTGCTGGTGTTCATGTAAAGTACTCCATAACCTTCAAGTCGAGCTCACACGATATGAAATGCATACAAAGAGTCCCATGGCTCGGCACTGGCTCTGCTCTCCCTGTTAACTTGTTGGTTCTCCCACCTCTACGTCGCACTGAAGGAAACTACTTTGTGTGTGAAATGTGCTCCGTTTGAAACAGTAGATTGCCGTTACTCAAAATGAACATACCCAATAGCTTAAGAGGGCTGACCCTAATGATTTCCACATGTTAGGTCCTAAAATCTTATAATTGAGAGTATTTAAGCCTCCACCTCAGCCCCCATGGAGTTACCATGACACCAGTGTCTGTAACTCCAGAGGGGTATGGTAACTAGCCAAATTTGGCCCAACTTGTCATCCCATCATTAGAAGCCATTTCTAGTGCAGTGTAAGAGCTAAGAAAACATGCCCTTCATTGGGAAGAAAAAAATACATAATTGGGATGAAATGAACCCTCATACCCATGGGCCCTGTGTAGCAGTGCCTGTTGCTCTGAGGATAGCGCCGTCCTTGGGAGACAGAATAATCTTAACACATTTGAGCTCATAACTGAAACCAACTCCAGCAGCAGGCATGGGCTACAGGACAATCGAATGGAATTTTAATTCCTTCAACTGAAGTGTGTGGAGTTTCAGATCCTGCTCAACACAAAAATAGAACATTTTTTTTAATCAATTACGCTAGAGGCAAAATTCTCCTCCACACAATTGTGAGGCATAAGTCGCATGAAAAAAGTGTAAATTAGCCATGTTTTGTTGCACATCAAATTTCTGAAGTATATGTTGCACAAATGGAGTATGTAAGAAATTATGTTCGCATTCCTGGAACATCTCTGACCTTGCTCAATGTGAGTGATTTGATTTGCCAAACATTACTTTCATGGTAAAATACATTTGCATAATCTCAATTTCTAAAATGTACTACTGCTTCCCCATTAACAAAAAGAAAGAAATCCCCTCTGTCATGCACACTTTCGCATGTTTCGGAAACAAGTACATTGACTTAAATTAGATCATTCGTGGGGTTTTACAAGAATTTAAGGCAACCAGAAAAGAGAAAGACAGAAACGGCTTAATTTCGCAACTGTACCTACAGACCAGTCACTACAGGAAAGTGTTATTTCTAAACACTGCTTAATCGCTCTCGTGCAGTAACTCGAATGAGAAGGCATTCTGTAGATATCTGTGAGAAAAAATGAGCAAAGCTGTTCTTTCAAAGAATCTTTTCATAAATATGTTCTGCAAAGAAACATATCAGAAAATATGGATCTATGAGCGGTGTAAAATATTTTGGAAAAATAGCACTGCAAATTATTTTTATTATGCAAAGTTCATTTCTGTAAATAGCCTTTGAAAAAAATGGCGTTTGCAGAATTTGGTTATTTTCCTACATTTGTAACAACAAATTATTTTAAGGAGACGTATGGGTCATAGTTTATGGCTTGTAAGCTTGGCACTGAAACACCTGCTGGTAGTTTACCTTCTGTAGAATTTGCAGATTTTGTAAAAAAGTTTCTAGCTCAAAAGGTACTAGAAAAAAGTGCTGTATGTAGTACCATACAGTGGCAAACCATTTGCAAATTTCAACTGGTCACTCTCCAGTTGCTGATTTTTTTATTTAGTGGTAAATTTGTACTAATGAGGTGAAATGTGTGCCCGAGCAGCTTTAATGTGTGCTAAAATGACAACATAGCAAAATAACACTGCATCAGACTATTCTGCATTACACTGCATGTTAAGCCTTTTCTTGCAGCATTCTTAAGTCATTCTGCCACATAATTTTGTTCTCAATTGCTGTATGCACAGTTCTAATGGTGATGGCCATAGTGCAGTTATTATGTACTGTTATGCACTATGTGGGTTCACCTGGGAGGGTGGGGCAGTGCAAACGTCTTGCACTCCAAAAAATAAACGACTTGAAGGTGGTCTGTGTGCTAGCTCCCATGCTCTTCAAAGTCAGTTAAATGTTTGTCTGTGGAAGAAAGTTTTGCATCATTAATGATAGGTAAGAATAAATATTATGTGTGCTGATGATGTGGTTATTTTAGCTGATACAGTAGTTGGTCTACAGATAACGTTTGGAGTCCTGCCACTTTATACAGTAAACCTAGGATGAGTATTACAGGACAATCACCGTTCTCAATCACATTGCCTCTCTAGATTTGTTTTCTATGTCTGTTTCGGCGACAGTCCTCTCTCAGTGCATTCAGTGGGCTAGGCGAATAGAGCCCTATAGCTTTCAGGTGATAGATATCATAAATGTGGTTAAATGATTTAGCAGAGCATACAGAGTAGTTCATTAGTGCCCTTGCAGAAGGCACATGAATATATATAATACTTTATTTAAAATGAGCGGCAAAATACATTTCTTCAGAAATATTATAAATAGTATCAGTGTCAATTGTCGTACATAGGTAACGAATGTTAGGTTGATTACATAGTTGGTGGAAGTAGCAACTAGGTCTTGATGAATAAGCAAAGACAAACGCATATCAAGGACCTCATCTGATTACTGGCTAAAAGAGCAAAAATTAAACAAAAAATGCTTGCAATTTACATATTTTTTTACAAAGAGAGTGGTTATCCATCAACTGTCCCTTAGGTTAGATTTTGAACTTGAATCAAGAAGGTGGTATGAGTCGAGGTGGTAGGGAGTAAGAGTGAGAGGGGAGATGTGGGTTGTAAAGGGTAAAAGGCTAGGCATGGGGGACCACATGGAGTGTTGCCAGTCAATTGCTATGATTGGTAGATCTAAGATTTTGAATTGTTGTGTGATATGATAACCCTTGGCATACCATGGCAGAGAGAGAGTGGGTAGGACTCACCAAGTAAAAACAACAATTAACCTGATTCACAGAAGCTCCCAAAACCGAATTTATCTTCACAAGCATACTTGCTCTACTATGAGTCTGGTCCAACAAGTGATGAAGAATAGAGCTACACAAGTAAAGAATGCTCCAAAATTGTGGCAAGAAGAATAAATGTCCTTATGTATAAATATTTCGGTAATTCCCATCCTGAATGCTATCGAATATTCATGCTGATTAATAGTTATGACAATGCCTTTGATACACCTTTTCTCCTTATTTGTTATAATGAGAAGAGAAGAAAGACATCAGCACCTTGAAATGAACTGGCTTTTACTCTGCGATCCACTGCTGGACATCCAAATTTTAATCCACAGATACAGCAGTCTGGAAAGTGAACAACTGATACTCTGGCCCATATTTGTACTTTTGTAGTGCCGCATTTGTGCTGCTTTTTGATGCAAAAGCAGCGCAAACGTACGAAATACAATCGTATTTTGTACGTTTGCTCCGCTTTTGCATCAAAAAATGATGCAAATGTGGTGCTAAAAAAAAGTATAAATATGGGCCCCTGTGTTTTTAACCCCAAAAAAGCTTTTAGTTCGTGAAATAGCTCAAGGGGTTGCTGCTCATCAGTTAATAAATGGCGTTTTCATTCCTAGACTATGTTATATAATAATACGCTAAAACGGGGCTCTGCAGAAGTGAGGAAATCATATTACTCCTCTTTAAGAAGAACAACGATGTCTACAAAGAAGGTTACAAGATGAAGGCAGTGTCAAATTCTCTTTTTAGAGTTGCTTTCCATGTTTAATGATTCTATAGTCATCACTGTATGACAGTGCCCACATGTTCCTTCAGTGGTGTCTTCCATCCTGCCCACTCCCTCATGTGCTGTTCCTCTGACCTTTTCCTGAATCTTTCCTAATTCCCTTAAAAGAATTCATGGAAGAATTCTAAGCCTAAATTTGGAACAGAGATTGAGGAGGAGGAGGATAAGGGGCTGATGATGTCATCCTCTCAACAAAATGCTCCCCTTGTTTCTTCACTCTGCCAGCTTCTTTTGGTGAGAAGACCATATCAAAGCCCCCACACCTGTATTTTTTGTAGATGAGACATTGTTGCAGGCATAGATGTGAAGCACTTACATTTTTTTAAAGTGAAAATGTAAGTAACTCAATCTTTATAAAGTCTGCTGAGATTTTCAATCAGTGTGGTTTCTGCTGTAAACAGACACTCGGGAATCATTACGAGTCTGGCTGTCCACTGACCGCCAGACTCGTGGTGGCAGTTGGACTGCCGCCAATGTGGCATTCTGAGCGCCACATTATGACCACGGCACCACCAGGATTAGTCGACCCGACGGTCTGTCACACGTTGCGGTCCTAATCTGCCAGGGCAGCTCTGCAAGCCTCTCTGCCTTGGGTATTACGACCCCTCTTCTCCACCAGTGATTTCATGGCGGTACCACCGCCATAAAAAGGCTGGCGGAGACGGGGTGCAGAGGGCCCCCCGGCCTGCACCATTGCAATGTACACTGCAATTGGGTGCTGGTGCACCCTACACACTACTGCATTGACGCAGGCCCGATTATGAGCCGGAGACAATACTGTAGGCCATTTCTCACCCGACCAGCATGCAGAAACTGAGGTTCCACCCCCGATGCTGTGGGAAACTCATAATGGGCCCAGCGGGGATGCTGTCACACTGGCGCCAACCTACCCATCGGGATTTTGGCAGACAGGCTTTTCCATCTGCCAAAGTCATAATCGGGCCCTCATTGTCTCTATCAAAGCACAGGATACAGTGCTGCATGTTGTGCATATTTGGGCACATTGACTGCTCTAAGCACTTGATAACATTGGGCAACCCCTCTTTAAATTTTTAGTTCAGCTCCCAGCATGGGCTCCTTGTTTACCAGCATGGGTTCCTTGTTTATCTTGATTCAAGCTTTCACAGCATGAACAATTAGATTTGAGGTCATGATTAATCCCAAACTAAAATGGGTCAGCCTGAAAAGTTGCCAGCTAAATAGTGAGGCAAATAATGCATTTTTTGAACCACGTATACAATGTAGGTGCTCACGATCCATGTAGACACTCTGCTGTCTTTACACTCTACCTGCAAGACCTGTGTGACCTTAGCGATAGCTCTGCATACCTTTACTCCATGCCTGCAAGACCAGTGTGACTTGCTCTTCTGCAAGACCTGTGTGAACTGAGTGTTAGCTCTGCTGGCTTTTACGCTCTACCTGCAAGACTGATGTTCTGTCTTCCTACCCCACATAGGATCACAAGAAATACAACACTTTGCCAACCATGCACTCCCCCATGGTGTAAAATGCTACCCATTTGGTAATGTGGCTGAGAACCCTACAACAATGTAGTAAGGTCTCTATAAATGCCACAATACAATACAGTTATATGTGAGCAAAAAGTGCCTCTTCACAAGGGCTGCAGTATCCAGCTAAGTGAAACAACACACTTTACAAGCTGGAGCCTGCATTCAGGGATGCTGAGTTTCAGGTAATGCACACTCTTTCAGGTACTATTATTTGTGGGTCAAAGGTCTCTTGCTAGAGGTGAGAGCAGAGTTAATAAGAGAATTGGAGGGAAAGTGAGAAGGCACAAGGCAGAGGAGATTAGAATAAAAGTTAACCAATGAGACATCTTAAAGTTGTATTTCACAAGTCTCGCAGATCAAAGAGAAGCAGGGCTAAATAAATATTGGTCTTACTTGGAGAGGTCTGAAGGTTAGGCCGGTGTGCTTTCAATAAAAAACCTATAGTGCCCTGTCTCTTACCCTCACATGTGCAGGGTGACAAACTAATTAGGGTTAGGGCCATCATCCAGGGGTGGGGTGGGGGGCGGGGTGGGCAGGGTTGTCCAACTGGTGCTTGAGCACCTTCAAGAGCTTTCAGGGTCATGAGAGGGGCGTGGGATGCAAATCCCTTCTCACTTTTTCACCATCCTTCAGCCTAGCGTTAGCGGGTGAAATCTGGGATTGGAACATTATGCAGTTTCAGCTCAGGTTGCCAAGCTTGATTGCTCTTATGCTTCTTTTGTTGCTCATGAGGCGTTTTTGTGCAGCAGTAGGCCATATCCCTGCCTTAAAAAGGTGCATGGCCACAGCTGATGTCCCAAACCTCCATTTTTGCCCTTTCAACATAATTTTAGTCATTTGATATCAGCTATGCCTTCAGAAAGTTGCCATGTGCATTACTAGGTCATCCCTCATTGCCCATTTTTTTGGTATGCACGTACACCTCTGGCTAGACTGGTGGTATGCAGCTGCCTTTATATGTTTTTGTCCACCGAAATCTCCTCCACCACATCGATAGGCACTGCGCCACAGGGCAGGATAAGCAAACTTCCCAGGTCACTCACACAAATCATCCAAATGCTTTCGTAATAGCATCATAGCAGATATCCCCACACACTCTCCCAGTGTAGGTGGATTCCGGTCCAATAATACACTTTGGTGTCCCATAACAGGACATGAGGTGAAACATAGATGCTACAATACAACACAATACAAAACAACACATTTTGGGAACAGAGCCTTGTGATTCTGATTAAAAAGTGTTACTTTTCTTGCTACAAAATTTGATTAAATAAACCGTGTAAATGTGATGTAGGGCCTGATGCAGGCAACTTCTTTTGCAAATGTAAAGTTTTAATTTCGCAGTACCCAAAAGTGGGTTGTGATTCGCAATGAACTTTATGAATTGTGACCTCTTGCAAACTGGAAACCATGGGATGGTTAGAGCCTCTAAGGACAACAAGCCTGCATCTCAGCATTCGAATTTACAATGTGTCTGCATTTTGACCGCTTTGTCTTTAAATGGCAGTGGTCATAATGTCACAAACACTAGGATACTGTGAGTATGACATCAGGGAATGCATGGAGTGGTCCAAGCAACCACTGTCTGCACTTACTATGTCTACAGCTTTCACAAGCAGAGCGTAAGCTGACACATTTAACAGTTTACACTTTGCCAGTGGTAACTTCTTTACCTTGTCAGGCATTCACAATACAGTCCTTTGTGACCTAAAAAAAAGACTCAGAAAGCATTTGTGCATTGCAAGTAACAAGTTGTGAGAAATGCTTTTTGGCAGCCCCTTTTACCTTGCGATTCACAAGGGATCTTATTGTTTATATTAAAATTGCATTTGTTGCATCTGCAAAAGCCGTTAGCTTTGTAAATGTAACAGGGATTATTTGGAGTTTAGGGCATTCGTCAAAAATTAGCAGATATCTTGTCTGCCCTATCTAGAGTTTTTACCCTTGCGTGAAATTCAGTAAACAAAAGTTAAGCATTGACGCCCAAAACGCTTTGGGGGTTATTTCGAGTTTATGAAAACCTATGTTGATGTGGAAAAGACCTTAGGCCAGATTTACAAGGTCCTAGAGCCTCCTCAGGTCACACAAGCGTCATTTTTTCACATTAATGTGGCTCAAGGAGGCAATTGTCGCAGCGCCATATTTACAAACTGGCACAATTCATGTACTGCGCCCTTTGCAACCCATTGCACTACATTATGCCAGTGTCAGGCATAATGGTGGCAAGGAGGGGGGAGTTCCGGCATTAGAAGGCCCGCAGAAATGGTGCAGTGAAATCTTCAAGGTTTTACTGCCCCATTTTTGGAGTCATTTTTAATGTCTGCTCAAAGCAGGCGTTAAAGTGACACACCCATTTTAATCAATGGCCCGCCTTGCACTTTGCTTCTCTACTGTCCAACTTTTTGACACTAGTGCAGCAAAGTGCCACAATAGCATCAAATGTTTACGCTATAGGCCTAACATGCGCCATGGTGCGGCATACAGTACATACAGCTCACCATGGTGCCGTTAGGTGGGGAAGGGGCTCCACAAAAAACTGACACATCAGCACTTCTGCGCCAGTTTCTTTTAAATATGCCCCCCTTGAGGGTTATTTAGAATTTAGCAAATGCGTGGCATATTCCAACAATTGGTGGATGTCCCACCCGCCGCATTAAAAGAGTACACATTATTATGTATTCTAAATAGTGTGGGTAGAATGTTCATCAATTTTGGTTTGCTTTGCCAGATAGGGCTGTGTAAATGATTGGTTTTCATTTTATAGAAAGGCTATCCGTTGCAATTTTTTATGTCTGTTCACAGCTACAAGGACGCTTCTTTTTTTAATTTGAAGACAACGTGCGTTGGATCTAGTGCAGTGCAGTGAACTCAAAGTCGGATTAACAAGTGTGTACAGCACACTAATGTCTTCTCAGACCAGGTGATTTGGGAGACAATCTTCATCGAGCTGAAGCTAGTCGGAGTCATCTCACAACTCAAGTCATGAACAGGTTGTCCAATACCCCAAAGGAATTTCAATCATTATTCCTATTGCAACCGTCAAGCTCAGATCCACTAGTTTTCTCTGCTAACAAGGGAACATAGCCATTGTTTGGTCTTCAATAGTTAGGACTTTGTGGAGTATTAATAGCTAGAAAACTAATCAACTGGCGGGAGGTGCTCTCCCTACATTTGTTTACTGCCTCTATTCCCTCCCATAGCTCCAACGCTTCTGCTTTAGGTGTGTTCATCATTCAGCAGCATAAAATCATGAGAAGCAGGTACCACCTGGTTGATGTAGATACCACCCTCAACAGTCATCTAAGACGTTTTAAGTCAATGTGTAAGGATCGAATCTTGAAAAATGCAAATGAAATGTTCTCTTTACTAAATGTTAATCAGCATAGGAACATGTTCATTGCAACAAGAAATGAATGTGAATTTGTTGCTTGAAGGGAACTCATGTAGTTACTTCCTCATTCATTGCGTTATTACAACTACATCCTTTTCTTTGAATAAGCAACCAAAAGACTAACTAGAAAGATGCCACACTCTACATGTTGGGACTATGCACACTTTTGTCCCGGATATATGTAGTAGAACACAAAGCTAAACAATTTGCTCAGGGGTCCTCCTCTGTTTTCAGTAGTAGTATTTTTCAACCATCTCTGCCACATTTCTCTCAGTGTCCTGCCCAGCTACTCTGTTATTGTGTCTACAATAGCAGTAGGCACACAAGCAAGGACGTGGGTTTAGTGATGTTGCATTCACTAAATCCAATTTGTCATTTCTGCTATTACATTTCAAATACTGAATGAGCTTCCCTGAAAGAAGTAGATACACTTGAAAGGGTGGAGTGGTGGCTTTATGCAAGGATGAGCAAATTTAGCTGAGAAACCAGACTAACATAGATCACTTAGCATCATTTTACCGTAATCATAGAGGAAGTGAAAGTTACATCACACACTCTGTGATCAACTGTACCTTAGTATGGTACCAGGATTATGTGGACTAACTATAATCTCGGAAAACTATTGCATCCTAAATAATGTGTGCACAAATATTTCCCAATTCAAGCTAATAATAGAAAATCTTCACCCAAAGAGATGACATTTTTTGTAAATAACATTTAGGACACAAAATAACATTTAGGACACAATATATATATTAGACAATATATTTAACAACGTTCTGCTGTGCAACGGAGTACATGATAAGATGCAGCATTTGATGAGCTGATGGTTCTACAAGGAGTAACCGCACACAGCTTTTGATGCAATTAAATTACTTGAAGTGTACTAATAGAATGTACAATTAATGTAAAGTAGTTAAATAAAGTTCAAATCACACAGAAGCTGATAAAGCAGCATGGATGGGAGTCATGGAGGAGCAAATTGTGGTCACACTTCTAACTTGTAGTCACCCAAATGATGTTCCTGCTATCATTTACTCTGCCTTGGGTGGTTAGTGATGGTGCACAGAAGTGTTAACATCTCTTCTAGTTGAAAGGCTTGAGACCCAGGAGGGAGCACATTGGGCAGCTAAGAAGAGTCTCATAAGTACAAGAGCTTCTGTGGTAACCACAGCAGTTGCATTTGTGAGACTTTGTAAGCTCTAAATTACATCTATACTAATTTCATGGATAATAGTGGATAAAGAAAGAACCGATTATTGTTCTTCCTCATGCTGAAATCACAGAGGAAGGTATGTCCTGCTGGTACTTCACTGGACCATACAGTTTTCAAATATAGTGTGGCAAAAATAATGTAGCCCAAACACAGACCTCAAACATACTGTGAATGTAAGTATATATAATAAGTATAGATTTACTATGCTTAACTCCACCTATCTATACCTTGATGATATATATGTCTTCGAGGTATGTAGATGTGGAGTTAAACATTGTAAATCTCTACATACCTATATATATTTACCTTCACAATATCTTGGTCATCAATAGTCTGTCTACAATTTGTGTGCTGCTCTGCATTTTTGTGCTCGATATTCATATCATACAACCACATCTTGTTAAACTTGGGAGTTCCCTTCTATCCTGAGCTCAGGCAGTATATACAGGGACTAAGCTCTATATAGCATGCTACTTCCATTATTTATGCAATGCATGCAGTCCATCTCCGTGGAACATTGTAAGGAATGAAAGCGCATTTCAGATAAGTCAATCCAAAGAATATTGAAAACAGATTCAGTTCTCCATACCATATTGGCACTGTCTTTTTAATGCATTGATTAGGCGAAAGTAAATTAATTCAACTAGATAAATCAATGGAAATAGCATGGATATTGCAGCGGTAGACAATGGGCAATGGATTTTAGACAATGCATTTTCTTAAATTGGCTAATTGATTCTTGAAATGTAATGTGTCCTTTGGATAGCCTGACCCTATCTGACAAGGTCCCATGCAAGTGATGTCTGGAGCATGAAATTATGCTGGGCTTGTAAATTCGTGCTCAGGGAGAGCCTTGAGATTCAAGTGATCTTCTCTGCTTGGGAAGAAGAACCCCTTCTCTGTAAGGAAAAGTTTGCAATGTTTTTAGAAGAGCTCACATTCTAATGGTTGTCCCTTTTAATGAGAAACCTGCTTCTGTTATAGCAGAATTAGAATAAATAATTTTCTTACTTGTGAAATAAAAGGCTTATTTTACACCTAAGAAATAATAACAAACTTCAAAACGTTGTTTAACTTCTGGTTGCTTGACATATGTTTGCATATGTGTTTGTTTGTGTGTGTGAGTGTATATGTATGTATATATATATATATATATATATATATATATATATATATATATATATATAACCGAATGGAAGTTGCTAGTAGGTAATTATTGTTAGGACCTAGATTCCCCCCAAAAAATGTTTTTTTACTTGCCTGTATCTTTAGCGCCATTTGACAAATCTTCACAACATTTTCAAAAAGAAACTGTGCCCAAGGATCTTGTTGTGATTCGGCACGTGGGGCAGAGAACCACAGGGGGGAGGGTGTGATGGTGTGCGGGGGCAAATAAAAAGTGCTTTTCCAAAGGTAATTCCCACAGACTGTTTGAACAACTGTTCCTCATTTGTTGTAAATCTGTTCAGTAGTTTTTGAGTAATTAAAGGAAATCTAAATTTGTATAACTGGATGGAGTCTAAGCACAGTTCTCATGGTGAGATCTGATGGCATACACACAGACAACAGAGGGAAGGTGGGAGGGGATCATGGGCAGCAAGCTTACCACATAGGGCAGGTGGGTGGGGCTGTGGGAGCACAGAAGGCCATGCATGGCAAGTGGGAAGGTCAGTGGCAGCACATCGGCCACGGTGAGCAAGAGGGAGGGGGCAGAGGTAGGCACAAAAGACCACACGGGGCAGAGGGATGGGTAGGGGATGGAAACAGGCAGGAGAGGGCAGGGAAGGGGCTTCACAACCGACCACACGGGGTAGGCAGGAGGAGCAGTTACAGCACAACAGAACATGGAGGGCAGAAGAGAGTGCAGCAAAATGGACCATGGAGGACAGGAGGGAGGGGATAGGGGCATGGATCTCGCACAGGCAGGGTGGAGGTGGCAGGAACAGCCAACAGTCATCTAACCATACTAGGCAGGTGGGAGGGTCAGTGGCAGCTCAACAGAACACTCAGAGAAGATAGGAGGTACAGTGGCAGGCCCATAGAACATGCTGAGCAAAAAGGAGGGAGCAGGTGCAAGCATACAGATATCAAAGGGCAGGGAAAGGAGGGTAAGGGCAGCAAGCTAATCACAGAGGCTAAGCAGGAGGGAAATTATGAGGCATATAATTGGGCAGTGGAGGGCAGGGGGAGTGAGCAGGGACATCAAGCTAAATGAAGGGCAGTGGCAGCACATCGGACCATGTAGGGCAGGAGGGAGGCGGCTGGTGCATGGACTTGAACAACAGAGGGTATGGAGGAGATGGATGGGGCAGCAAGGTAACTGTCCAGGGCAGGCGGGAAGGGCAGCGCAGAACAACAGCTATACAAGGCTGTAATGAAGGAGCAGGGGCACAAACTTGGACAATGGATGGCAAGGAGGAGGGGGTCAGGAGCAGCAACTTTGGGAGGGGCCAGCACAATGCCAGTCTCTGTATCCAGCTCCCACACCAACGTGCATTTTGATGGACATTTTACTTAATGTTAAAAAAAAACAGGAAATTCACAGAAAAAAAACAAAGGTTACAGGGATGTTACAGTTAGGAAATAGAATTTAAAAAAAACATAGAAATGTACTAAAAAAGCAAAGGTTACAGGGACATTACAGTTGGGTTCAGATTTTACATGCACAGAACCAGAGAAATTAAGCTGTTACAAATAGTTATTTAAAGCAACTAAAACTCCTGCCTTGAGGTAACTATAACTCGCACCCTCACCATGCACTGCTAATCACCCCAGATATTACATCACTCATGACATCTCCTATGATATCATTGATAATTTCACTGTAAAATGTGCAGTGAAGTTATTGATGAGAAAACTGTGCATTGTGAGGCCATGAGCTATAGTTACATTAGGCCACGGGTTATAGTTACTTGAAATAACACTAACTATAACAGCTGAACTTCTATGGTTTTGTGCGTGTAAAATCTGAACTTAACTATAACGTCCCTGTAACCTTTGGTTTTTTGGTGAATGTGTATATGTGTTTTAGAGTAGAGCAAGTATAGAATTATGACTCATGTTTATCTCTGTACATTAACAAACATATTGATCAAACCCAAGTTCAGGTTTGTTGGTGCTAGTGACAGGTAATAGATTGTTAAACAACTCAGTATTACTCATTTTATTCACACTAGAAGGATGAAAGGCTGAGTGGACCTGCTGCGATTCATACCTGTGACCATAAGGTCAATACGGCGTAGGATGCATCATATCACTGAGCCATTAGACCCAGCTAACACACAAATCTTGTACAGGGAATCTCTGAGCATTCCAAGGCGACAGTCTTGCATTCCTGGGATAAGTCGTTTCTGTGCTTCTTACATTTGTTTGGTGAGTGCTTACTTGTTTGTGTGGGATGAACCTCGTGGTTTTCCAGACACACGCTACCTGATGTAGACTTTCTGTTATTAACTCCAAAGAAATGCTAGTTCTGTAAACAATATTTAGGACACAATACTTCCTTAATTCTACCTTAAATCAATTGAATGTTTCAAGGCAACACAAATGTGCAGATTCTTCATTAAATTCAAACGCATGACATCAGAGATATGAGGGGGAATTGCATAAACTATTTTTCTTTGGGTGACAAATCTGTCACAGGCATTATTGAAGTAGTAGGTGTGAGGAGACTATTTCATCTCCATATAGACACTTCAATGGAAGTGATTCGTACTGAGTTTGGCATCCTTTCTACATAGTTTATGTCTCACATAATGTTTTTAACTGTCTCTTTGGTTTGGCTCAGCAATAAGAGAACACCCTCTCCAGGCTGATCTTGGATGAAATCAGTAAGCAGCACAAGAAAAACCATGACTGCCACAAGTCATTCTGTCAAGAATGACTATTGATGATCACATCCAATGAAACTTTACCAGATATCTCAACCTCAAATTATGTGTAAGTGCAAATGAAACAGATCGTGGAACGACAGTGCCCAACAGTGCTTATGAGTTGTATGTCAAACTGGAAACCAGAGGTAAATTTACCACCTATCTGTGAATGAAAAATCCAGTTATAGACTAAATGTCTAAGGATTAGGCATGGTCATGTTGAATTGCTGAAAGTATGGGGGTGGTGTTGGTAATGTTGGGCATGGTTATGTCAACATACTTGAGTTAATGATTAGGGCAGGGTAATCTGCTGAGAAAAAAATAGGTTGATGCTGTGATTCAGGCACTACTGAAACACAAATGTACATCACACTAAGGTGATGCTATGTTTCTAGTAAATTACTATAGCCTAATGTAGATGTGAATGGAGTTAATCAAACACTGATGAATTCAAAATATTTTTAATTTGATTAGTGCTGTTTGTTTGTTTGTTTGATTTGGAATTGTGTTGATTACTAGCCTTTAGATAGATAGAAACTTAAGTACTGTTATGAGTTAGCAGTTACATGTTTTCAATTTATAGCTTTAGTTTATGTATACTCACGTACAAATTATTTATTTACTCATACTGAAATTAAACTATTAAAAAAACAATACAAGCACAGAAATACAGATTGTGAACCCCTGAATATTTCTTTGTGGTCAGTAGCTTGGCACCTACAAGTGTAGTCTTTAAGTTCTTCTTTAATATTGGTCCATTCATATATAGGAAAAGGCATACATTTCCAATTTAAAAACTTGCACAACATTTGCTCTATCGGTCACCATCTTTGTTCAAGGCCTCCAGTCTGAGAACCACAAAATCTAGTAACACCTGCATGATTTAAGCACTTCTGCTTTTCTGTCAGTCACCTCTGGAATGCTTTTCCTCTTTAACATCACCTGCTTACAAATATAAAACTTTTCAGACATATAAAAGAAATACGTGGTATGTTCAAGCCCAATTTAAACACCTCAACTGCTCAAAGGTCTTATCACAAAAAACATTCTGACCAATGTAAAGTAATACTCCTATAGTGCTCTTTTATGAACTCTTAAATGCCTTTCTGAATTGGCCCAAAAACATCTAACATGGGAAATTCTGAATTGTCGTTGAATAATTGTATAGAATTATTAGAAATGGAAAGGACTATGCTCCCTTTTAACTTTTACTAATAGGGAGAGTGGACATTTTTGAGCAGTAAACGTATGTATAAGAGTATTCCTATGTAAAAAAGCACTCCTGTAGTACTTGTTTTCAAATAATAAATTTTTTTATGAATCAGCCCCTATATTCCTAAATTACTCTACTTTCATCAACTATCACATGGAGTGCCCCAGCATCCGACCTAGAATGACCCCCAGTCCCAGGAATTACCTATTAAGGAGAAATCAGTAAGTGTAGGAGGAGCGGATTAAAATGAATATGAGGTGCACCCTGAAATACATTAAAAAATGAGGAACTACTGGTGGAATCTGGAGTACTACACCTGATTTTCCCATTTCTCCCATAGAATCACGCTGATATGTTGGCTGCTTTCAGAAGGCAAACAGTTTAGTTGCAAAAAGATGGATCCGAGAAGCTACCCCAGATTTTGTAATCCTGATGGGGGCTGTTGCTTTCGTCCCTAGCCTCACAGGGATTATTGTCCACTCACAATGAGTCACATATTCCTCAATGACTTATCTAGCTATGTTTGTGACATCTTTGGTTCACTATCAGCTTGGTTCATGCCCTCCTAGAAAAAGCACACCTACCACACAGAGTTGACTTATTATTGTATAAAACAGCTACCACCCCCCTCAAACTTCTGTGGGCACCACCCTTCTGAACACTATGAAAAGAAAATACAGAACAAAAAATGGCTTTCAGACATGGGGCACAAATATATTTTCAGTGCTAAACACAACATGAAGCTTAGCAGAAAGCAAAAAGTGACAAAAACAAGGAGAGATGAGCTGATGTTCAGTATCCTTCTTTGTTGCACAATGGTTTTTAAGTGCAATTTACCTTGTAATGAGGATATTAATAAATGTTTAACTTACCCATAACGCCACATTACATAACGCAAATATTTATGAGATCTCCTTCCAACGCTCTGTATAATTTCAAACACCCTACTTGGGTTTCAACATCGGAAAAAGAGAAACGTTTATCGGATCTGCGAGGCAAACAAGTAAATATTGCGACCTGAAAAATAATAATGAACAATAATAATGAATAATTTATGAGGTTAAAATTAGGGATGTGATAAATCATGTCATTTTTTGGCAGAGGTTTGTAATTTGTACGCAAAACTGAGTGATAATACACAAATGGCACAAAGGAAATGATCACATTAAGGCATCCCTCGCATCAAAAATGCATCTAACATACCAATAGTCGACAGGTTGAGCAGAAAATGTTTATTTGTGAGACATGTTATACTCGGACCACTCTCCCACTAACAAGGATTACCTAAAATATTCATAATACAAAATTTCATGAATTTCACAACCCATGAAATTCAAAGATTTTGCAACCATACTGAAAATTTTCCCCAGGGATGCCCTTTTGATTTCTGGAAACTTGAATTTCTGATGACTATATTGCTAGGGTGATTTTATCCAATGTCCTCTGATGGGCATTAAATGCTACTTTGGTTTGAGTTACTGTCTTGCACAATGTTCCGGATGTGTGTTCTTTATGTAACGGAGCCAGACATCTTAAGGTGTCTTCTCTCAAATTTGAATAGCTTATCCAATCCTTTTCACATTCTGCTTCTTCTCGTTTTGCTCAGGGACGGCTTCAGCACTGGTGGCGCCTGGTGCAACAGTATTTTTTGGCACCCTGCAAAGACCTCCTTCTCCATGAATTCTCTCACTACCACTCTCCAAAACCTCACTTCATTTCTCCGTAGCCTCTCCCTGACATACATTTCATTTTTTATAGCACTATTCATAGTTCACTCACACTGAGCTCTGTGGTCTGCATGGCGCACGTTCTTACAGCAGGCACATTAATGCTCTGAGCTAATTTATGATGAGTCAAAACTGCCAGGAGACAAAATTTGATCTCTCATGAGTAGGCACATTAATCACGAGACTTGTCTTGACATTTTTATTGTTGCCTGAAAACTGCTAGAGGCACAAGGAAGTTCATGTACTTCTATAACAGTAGTCACTTTTAAACACAGCACTCTCCCACACCTAAGTCAGCCCCAGGTGTGGCTGCATTGGTTACACCACCCTAAAACCATCCTTGGTTTTGCTATAGTCACATGAGATTTCAAATTCTAAAATGCAAACAAATAACAAGCATTTGCCATGCAACGGGTCTCGCATTTGCTCGAGTTAGAGCTATTTGTGTTGTAAACTCCTAACCCGACTTTTCTTACCACATAAATTGAAATAAAAAAATGAGCATGACCACGCTATGTAAAACCCAGCGCGATCGCGCTGCATGGAAAATAAAAAGATAAAGTAGTGCAGAAACCAGGCTGAAAACATGGAGCCTCATATGTTTTCAGTAGTTGGCCTGTGCGCTCAAGGAGGGCTAAACACCGGAAAAGGCATGACACCTGTATGCATTCACAAATTAAATCAAGAAGATTTTAAAAGGCAAGCCCACGAACCAATGAAAGTGACAGGCATGACATGGGAGTTGTTAAAAGCCCAAAGAGAGATTGCAACAGGGACAGAGCGCTTGTGCGCTCAACCCTAAAAAACAAGGCTGGATGTGCCACGTGAAAGCACCTGAGATGTCAGCTCACCATTCGAGAATCTTTCATTAACAATCTGCATCTAAATCAGAAAAAAAGTTTTTATGATGTTTTGATAATCAGTGAAGGGGTATTAAGGACTGAGGCGGTCATTCTGACCCTGGCGGTCAAAGACCGCCAGGGCGGAGGACCGCGGGAGCACCGCCGACAGGCCGGCGGTGCTCCAATGGGGATTCCGACCGCGGCGGTAAAGCCGCGGTCGGACCGGCAACACTGGCGGTCTCCCGCCAGTGTACCGCCGCCCCATTGAATCCTCCAAGGCGGCGCAGCTTGCTGCGCCGCCGAGGGGATTCCGACCCCCCCTACCGCCATCCAGATCCCGGCGGTCCGACCGCCGGGAACCGGATGGCGGTAGGGGGGGTCGCCGGGCCCCTGGGGGCCCCTGCAGTGCCCATGCCACTGGCATGGGCATTGCAGGGGCCTCCGTAAGAGGGCCCCTACAAGTATTTCACTGTCTGCTTGGCAGACAGTGAAATACGCGACGGGTGCAACTGCACCCGTCGCACAGCTTCCACTCCGCCGGCTCGATTCCGAGCCGGCTTCATCGTGGAAGCCTCTTTCCCGCTGGGCTGGCGGGCGGCCTGAAGGCGGCCGCCCGCCAGCCCAGCGGGAATGTCAGAATTACCGCTGCGGTCTTTCGACCGCGGAACGGTAACCTGACGGCGGGACTTTGGCGGGCGGCCTCCGCCGCCTGCCAAGGTCAGAATGAGGGCCTTAGTCTCCCCATAAATGCTCTGAAAAGTGAGACAAAATTGCCTTGAAGTTCAAAGGCAATGCTAAACAGACAAAAGCAAAAAGAACAATTGATTAACGGAATGCTTAACAATGCAAACATTCACCCTCAGTCACAGATCTGGGTTTAAAACATCATTGTTTTGCTCACCACGCCACCCCAGTTTGGACCCAGCCATATCTCAATCAGTCTTGACCCTCCTCCCCTTGCGAACTGTCCAGCCCGAACTGCAAGGTCAGGTCCTCCCTGGACCGAAAACAAGCATCCTGGAACTAGATTTGGTGCATCACCCCTCATCAGCCAGGCTATCTTGAATCCAATGGCACAGTGAGCACGAGACCAACGTCTGGCCATACCATACCCACATAGGGTGACAAAAGCACAAAAAACAAATGATGGACAGAATACTGAACAATGCAAACATTCACTGCCCTTCTCAGATCTGTTTTTAATCCATCCAATGCTAAACAGACATCTGATTGCAGTCACAATGAGGACCTTATCAGAGCAAAGCGACCAGAAACATGTGCATGTACAAGGAAAGAAAGCACATGCAGTCCTGGTGCAATCTGTCCCGTTATGGGGAATTATTCTAATTTATAATGGAAATTCTGACTGAAACTGACTTTCCTTCAGGTATCACATACAATCACACATCTGTCCTCGTGATGAGTGAGAAAACACTATTGTTGCATTATGCCCCATTTTACAGAGAGTAAGCATGAACAAAGCAGCTTAATACATATTTCATCTTTTTATTTCTTGTGCTTTAAGACCATTGCAAGGAGAAGTGGTAGTTGTTGATACACAAGATAGGGATGTGGGTGCAATGCAGACACTGTATACGTGCAAGCTCTGCCTTTCCAAGTTGGTGTTGTGACTGCTATCTGCACTTGGTGTTGTCACTGCTCTCTGCAAATGAAAAGGTGACAGCAGGCAATAGAGGGCTATATATATTGCACACTTTGTGGTGTGAGCCCTCACCAGGTAATAGGCCCCAGCATTTTTAAAAGTTTGTGGTGATGCTTGTGTAATGCAACACAACACAAAGAGGAGCAAAGTGGTTCAAACGACAGCAGCAATCAGTTTTCGTGCCAAACCTATTTTACACCTACAGTTGGACGTTGCACAGCACTATAAGCACATGGCAACAAACCCTGCTATGTTAAGCATGGGGGCGTGCCATGGGCTTTCGGCACAAATCCATTACTACTAAAGTAGCATGATCTGGTGTTGCAGGAAGGGCAACAGCAGTGAAGGCAGCTGCAAGCAAGAGATCAAGTGGCATATTGCCTGCTCAATATTGCAACATGCCTGCTGCACGCATTTTACGCGTCTGACCCCTGCATTGCTATCTCCAAGCTGGAATTTCTACAGGACAATGTACATGGAATGAAAATCCTAAAGCAGGCACAGCTGGTGCACTTTTGCACTGTAGTACAAGGCTGACTTGCAAACAAAACAGCCGTTGTCCAGGCAAGCACAACCACTGATGTCTTTGGTGGGTGACAGTTGCCAAATTTAGTAGTGCATTATGTTTTATCCCTCGCCCTAAACAGCGCTGCACATTTTCACACACCTCTCTTTTGCATAAAGCACAGGAGATTTAGGCCCATGGTTTTTGCATCCCTGTTAAGCAACAGAAAGGAGTTTCTGAGGTAGTTTAGCTTGTGTGGATTTTATGCAAGTGTAGTGGCATCCATCCTGCCCTCATTATGAGAGGTCTACATTTATTGAGGTATTGGTAATACTAGGTCCTGCTATCACTGGGAGAACACAAATTGATCCTGTATCTCCACCAGTGAGCCTTACCAGCCTCATCAGGAATCATCAACCTCTTATTATGCCGTAGGCATGTAATTATGCAAGTAGCCAGCCTATATAAGTCTTTCAGCTTGCCAATCAACCAATTCTGAGTCTTGAGGTGGCTAAGATGAATAATGTGAGGCCAAGAAAGACTGGTCCAAACCACCGTGACCAGGCTGCAAGCAGCACCACCGTTTAGTCAACAAGGCACACCTGTTAGCCAATGGAGCGCCTTTCGCACAATCATTTCAGAAACAAGGACTTAATCTAAAAAGGTAGTGGGTGAGGAGGCTGGTGGGAGTTGTGGAACAAAACAGGTTGGCAGGGAAGGGGATGGCCTCATGGATAAAATGCTAGCCATTTTCGATAAAGGTTTGGAAGTAAATCCCGTGGTCAGGCACAGGTGTCTACTTTCTCTGGACTTACAGAGTTGTGTCCCGGGTCAGGCTATGATTTTAAAAAAAGTATGCTCTTCTAGAAAATGGAACTATCACAGATGTTCCCAACTACAGAGCTCATGTCATCTGGTGTTTGTCGTTTGGTAAGGAAAGTGGGAAGATATTTCCAGGAGCTTGGTAAAGTTGGATACATCCAGAAAAGAATAATAAAGATATAAAAAAAGTTACACATTAGGAATAGAAGTATTTAATAATTTTTCAAAAAACAAATAAAATTCAGAGGACATAAGTAAAAGTTTCCTTGTTATGGCTGAGCCAGAATGGCATAACAAATGTAAGCGATGAGAAAAAGTACTCTTGCTTTGGATATGGAAAGAACCATCAAGTTGAGAGCTAATAAACTTTGACAACTCTTACTTGCATCTCCCTCTTGAAAGCTCTTCCATAGTCCCGACCGAAATAAAGCTGTCAGCCTAAAAACAGTAGGCCATCGGGTGGTAACAGAAAAATATTAGAGACTTGAAAGCCTAACTAAAGTCTATACCACAAGTGAATCTGAAAAAGTTCTTCCCCAGCGAGACCTAAATGGGTGCCTATGACTGTTTTTGGTGATATATACACAGCTATAGCAGTGGCTTTGTAAAATTGTTTAAAAGGGCAGGAGATAGTGATACCCCATTATAAGGTTTCATGGAACACATGCACTTCAGCCTACAAAGCAATGTCAGCTCCACCCTATAGACCACCCAGACCACGTAGTAACTTCAGCAACCTTATCTCTGAATTAATTATCCTCCGCACCATCAACTCCAAGGACTTCCTAATTCTCTGTGATTTTGATTTCCACCTGAAGACCTCTTTAACCACTGCTCTACCAACCTCATTGAGAGACTGCACAACACAATTTAGGACATTGGCAGCTCGTTAAAGACCCCCCACACACAGCACAGGACACACTCTAGACACTATCTCCACCTCCAGCAATAGCATCAGCTACCACTCTGCCTCACCACTCACATGGACCCACTACTCCATCATCCACTTCAAAATTGCCACACCACAAGCCAAAGCCCCCATTAGCAACCAACTTCCACCTCCAGAACTGAAAGAGAGAACGGAAACTGATCTGTGCAGCACACTCAAAACAGAACCCAACAACCTTTTTGAGGACATCACCAACTTCAACCAGTGGATCTCTAACTGTGCAAATGTTCTTACAGCCATTAAAACTCACAAGTACTGCAGAACCAACAAGCAGGCGTCCTGGTAGACAGAAGAACTTCAGGACTCCAAAAGATACTGCAAACAGCTGGAAAGGAAATGGAGAGTCAACCATGAAGTGGACGGCAGATCAACCTATAAGGCTGCACTCAGGCACTATCACCACCTTCTGACAGACACCAAGAAAAGATCCCTCACCTCATCAAAGTTAGCTCCAACAACAGCAAAGAGATCTTTGCAACTATAAAGGAGTTCGCTACCCCAGAAGCCTCAGACTACTCCATTACTCCCCAGCCAGTACCTCTATGACAACCTCTCCAACTTCTTCCACAGCAAAATTAAAAAGACCTATGTTAACTTAAAAAAACAACCAAACCCCAAGGACATCATTACCAACCTGCCCACTATACACGTGGACACATTCCCAACCTACTTGAGAACTCTCACCTAGGAAGACACCACTTCAATCATGAAAAACGTACACTCCAGGGCCACCCACAGACCCCTTTCCACATCATATATACAACCTTGGGGACCTCCCACAACCTCCCCCAGAACAGGAAACATGCTGTAGTCACAGCCCTCCTCAAGAAACATTTGACAGATCCCAAAGATATGAGCAACTTCCTCCCCATCTCCCTATTGCTTGCTGGCTGGTGGAGAAAGTTTTGAGGTATTCTGCCACGAGAGCCTATGATAGTGTGGCGCGCTGTAGCCTGATCAGGACCACCAACTTTGTGGTGTACTGGTGCCGGACATGCAGCATCTCTCCCTGCATGTCCCTGTGTAAGGAGTGCTTCCACCAGGATGAGCATGCCGGCCACGACTTCAACATCTTCTGCTGCCAGACGGGAGACACCTGTGACTGCAGGGACAGCAACATCATGCGGGAGAGCAGGTGAGTGTGTACAGTCTAGCATGAATGTCTTAACTAAGTTTTCATTTAAGGGTGGGTGATAAACTCTGCTTTGCGGCGGATTGTTGAGTTTTTGCTGAACTCCACGCTCCAAGAAGAGCGTGGAGTGAGTGGCAAAACTCTGCAAACTACTCAGACAGAGCGGAGTTTACCACCCACCCATAATTCTGAGCCCCATAAGAAATGTCATTGCAAATAGTGTGATAACTGTTGCAAATCTGTTGTTTTCTCTTGACAGATTTCAGCAGGTCAAATCTTCTGAAATTTGTCATGGAAGCAGCCCAGAAAAAAGGTGAAACATTCAAAATTCAGTATGTTAAATAACGATTGTGCATGCTATGCCGACTTTCCACATTCAAAACTCAGAATAGGAGCCACTTAAAACATACTGTAAGAGTAATGGCATTTTACATAATACTTGTGTTAAATACTCCACCTTAGGGCCTGATTTAGAGTTTAGCCAATGGGGTTGTTCAGTTACGGACGTGACGGATATCCTGTCTGCTGTATTACAATTCCATCATATCCTATGTACATTTTAATATGGCGGATGGGATATCCGTCATGTTTGTGATGGAATAACCCACCTGCTGAACTCTAAATCAGGCCCTGAGTATGCACACTCATAATCAGAGCCTAAGAGATCAATGGGCATGAAATATCCGGGTAACAGTCCAAATGCTATAAGGGACTAAAATACTGTTCCTGAAGTTCAGTAGCTTGGCTAGAGAGTCCTGGAGCCCACGTTACATATGTTGGTTTGCAAATCAGCAAGGGGAAATGCACTCTTTTCGTCAAGTGACATTTTGTATCTTTATGTTTAAATAGGATTGAAATAAAAGATAACCAATACCTAGCTTAGTTCAAAGCGTAGTAGATGGTGTAGGTAGCACCTGCAATTGATCAGTGGCTGAGGCAGTGCCAGGTGAAGGTCTGGTTGCACCATATTAATGGCTGGTAGATGTGGCCTTTGTTCGAACTTAGAAGAAGTCAAAGGTGTTCACGTGATTTGAGGTAGCCCTGGTGGCTTGGAAGTCCATGCCAGTCAGCACTTATTGGAAAGCCAGTAGATGTGTGTGTTGTAGGAAAGTACCATCTTGCCTGGCATGTTACCCCCATTTTTCACTGTATATATGTTGTTTTAGTTGTATGTGTCACTGGGACCCTGGTAACCCAGGGCCCCAGTGCTCATAAGTGTGCCTGAATGTGTTACCTGTGTAGTGACTAACTGTCTCACTGAGGCTCTGCTAATCAGAACCTCAGTGGTTATGCTCTCTCATTTCTTTCCAAATTGTCACTAACAGGCTAGTGACCATTTTTACCAATTTACATTGGCTTACCGGAACACCCTTATAATTCCCTAGTATATGGTACTGAGGTACCCAGGGTATTGGGGTTCCAGGAGATCCCTATGGGCTGCAGCATTTCTTTTGAAACCCATAGGGAGCTCTGACAATTCTTACACAGGCCTGCCACTGCAGCCTGAGTGAAATAACGTCCACGTTATTTCACAGCCATTTTACACTGCACTTAAGTAACTTATAAGTCACCTATATGTCTAACCTTTACCTGGTAAAGGTTAGGTGCAAAGTTACTTAGTGTGAGGGCACCCTGGCACTAGCCAAGGTGCCCCCACATTGTTCAGAGCCAATTCCCTGAACTTTGTGAGTGCGGGGACACCATTACACGTGTGCACTACATATAGGTCACTACCTATATGTAGCTTCACCATGGTAACTCCGAATATGGCCATGTAACATGTCTATGATCATGGAATTGCCCCCTCTATACCATCCTGGCATAGTTGGCACAATCCCATGATCCCAGAGGTCTGTAGCACAGACCCTGGTACTGCCAAACTGCCCTTCCTGGGGTTTCACTGCAGCTGCTGCTGCTGCCAACCCCTCAGACAGGCAGCTGCCCTCCTGGGGTCCAGCCAGGCCTGGCCCAGGATGGCAGAACAAAGAACTTCCTCTGAGAGAGGGTGTGACACCCTCTCCCTTTGGAAAATGGTGTGAAGGCAGGGGAGCAGTAGCCTCACCCAGCCTCTGGAAATGCTTTGTTGGGCACAGATGTGCCCAATTCTGCATAAGCCAGTCTACACCGGTTCAGGGACCCCTTAGCCCCTGCTCTGGCGCGAAACTGGACAGAGGAAAGGGGAGTGACCACTCCCCCTGACCTGCACCTCCCCTGGGAGGTGTCCAGAGCTCCTCCAGTGTGCTCCAGACCTCTGCCATCTTGGAAACAGAGGTGCTGCTGGCACACTGGACTGCTCTGAGTGGCCAGTGCCACCAGGTGACGTCAGAGACTCCTGCTGATAGGCTCCTTCAGGTGTTAGTAGCCTATCCTCTCTCCTAGGTAGCCAAACCCTCTTTTCTGGCTATTTAGGGTCTCTGTCTCTGGGGAAACTTTAGATAACGAATGCATGAGCTCAGCCGAGTTCCTCTGCATCTCTCTCTTCACCTTCTGATAAGGAATCGACCGCTGACCGCGCTGGAAGCCTGCAAACCTGCAACATAGTAGCAAAGACGACTACTGCAACTCTGTAACGCTGATCCTGCCGCCTTCTCGACTGTTTTCCTGCTTGTGCATGCTGTGGGGGTAGCCTGCCTCCTCTCTGCACCAGAAGCTCCGAAGAAATCTCCCGTGGGTCGACGGAATCTTCCCCCTGCAACCGCAGGCACCAAAAAGCTGCATCACCGGTCCCTTGGGTCTCCTCTCAGCACGACGAGCGAGGTCCCTCGAATCCAGTGACTCTGTCCAAGTGACCCCCACAGTCCAGTGACTCTTCAGCCCAAGTTTGGTGGAGGTAAGTCCTTGCCTCACCTCGCTGGGCTGCATTGCTGGGAACCGCGACTTTGCAGCTACTCCGGCCCCTGTGCACTTCCGGTGGAAATCCTTTGTGCACAGCCAAGCCTGGGTCCACGGCACTCTAACCTGCATTGCATGACTTTCTAAGTTGGTCTCCGGCGACGTGGGAACTCCTTTGTGCAACTTCGGCGAGCACCGTTTCACGCATCCTCGTAGTGCCTGTTTCTGGCAATACTCCGGGTGCTACCTGCTTCAGTGAGGGCTCTTTGTCTTGCTCGACGTCCCCTCTCTCTTCAGGTCCAATTTGCGACCTCCTGGTCCCTCCTGGGCCCCAGCAGCGTCCAAAAACGCCAAACGCACGATTTGCGCCTAGCAAGGCTTGTTGGCGTCCTTTCGGCGGGAAAACACTTCTGCACGACTCTCCAAGGCGAGAGGGATCCGTCCACCAAAGGGAAAGTCTCTAGCCTTTTTCGTTCCTGCAGAAACCTCAGCTTCTTCTGTCCAGTCGAAGCTTCTTTGCACCCACAGCTGGCATTTCCTGGGCCTCTGCCCACCTCCGACTTGCTTGTGACTTTTGGACTTGGTCCCCTTGTTCCACAGGTACCCTAGATTGGAAATCCACAGTTGTTGCATTGCTGGTTTGTGTCTTTCCTGCATTATTCCTCTAACACGACTATTTTGTCCTTAGGGGAACTTTAGTGCACTTTGCACTCACTTTTCAGGGTCTTGGGGAGGGTTATTTTTCTAACTCTCACTATTTTCTAATAGTCCCAGCGACCCTCTACAAGGTCACATAGGTTTGGGGTCCATTCGTGGTTCGCATTCCACTTTTGGAGTATATGGTTTGTGTTGCCCCTATCCCTATGTTTCCCCATTGCATCCTATTGTAACTATACATTGTTTGCACTGTTTTCTAAGACTATACTGCATATTTTTGCTATTGTGTATATATATCTTGTGTATATTTCCTATCCTCTCACTGAGGGTACACTCTAAGATACTTTGGCATATTGTCATAAAAATAAAGTACCTTTATTTTTAGTATAACTGTGTATTGTGTTTTCTTATGATATTGTGCATATGACACTAAGTGGTACTGTAGTAGCTTCACACGTCTCCTAGTTCAGCCTAAGCTGCTCTGCTAAGCTACCATTATCTATCAGCCTAAGCTGCTAGACACCCTATACACTAATAAGGGATAACTGGGCCTGGTGCAAGGTGCAAGTACCCCTTGGTACTCACTACAAGCCAGTCCAGCCTCCTACATGTGTGAAAGGGCATTAGGGGTAGTATTCAACCAAGTTGCTGGACTGGTCATTTTGAACAATGTAATACTGGACAAACCTTCAATTTTCCGCCTTCTTGGTGGTTGAATAAAGTAAGATTACCTGTAATAGGGGTTTTAGCTTAGCTATTGAGCCCTCTTTATCACAAAACGTGAACTGAAATAGGGCCTTGTTTTAATCCAAGCTAAATTTGTAAAGTCTTTGCCCTATCTGAGTAAAATGTCAAGCTACAGCGTTTTCAAGGATAAAGTATTATTAATGTCACAGTGTACAGGGAAGGAGGATAATGCAGTCTGCACAAGTGTTCTGCCTCCCCTCCAACTACAATAAGATATGCTATGACAGTTTATGGCAACATCACACAGTTGTTTCTATGTGTCATTTGCCTACTGAGACAAGTGAAATTATGAGTGCTTGACATGTGGCTGCACGCTAAACCGACAAAGGATGCCGACCCATGGATATCATTTTGCCAGATGACATGCGCGTGCAAGGAGACTATTCCGTCTATGTGAAGTAAGGAAGGAAGGCTGCTGACCTTTATTTCTTGTTTTGACACAGCGAAACAGCAATAACCTGGCCCTCAACAAATATAGATATTGTACACATACAATGTACATAGACAAAATTAGTGAATGAGGACGGAAGTCTACCTAGTTTACATTTTTCAGACACTGCTTATCAGCAAGACCCTTATCCACAATGAATGGAGATCAGTATAAGTGGGTTCACTGTAGATGTATGTCTGTACCAACCAGAGTATCGACCAATCAACAACAGGCTTTAAAAAAGTCCCTGGGGCAAAACACGGGTTAGTTGTTAATCCATTTGTGAAGACAAAAGGGAAAGGAAGGAAAAGAAAACTTATATTTTCAAATTGACGAACTAAAATTAAATCTTGGTAGAATGTTAACATTTGTGTACAACTAACAAACATTGCCAATGTGAAATTAAGAGCATGTTTTTTCCTACTAGTTAAAAATTAAAGGTGTTCAAAGAAGCCGCGAATGTTCCACTTTTTTCATCTTTCTAATGCTACAATATTCTGACCCAAATATAATGCAGCATAGATGTTAGCCACTCAGCCTGTTAGGCTATATACATATATCAAGTTCATGTCTATGTGCTGTGGGCTGTGTTTTCTTGCTTCTCGTCTTTTCATTTGTGGTTGTTTTCTGCACACTTCAGGCTGCAGACGACCCCCTTGGGCCCGAGAGCATGTGTTGAGCTACAGTGCCTGTCAGTCATGTTGCAATCTGAGTTATACCTGAAAGCGCCTAGTAATGTAAGTACCTTTTTTGCAGTACATCAGTTACACTCTGAGGACACTAACGAATTCTGCAAGCCTGAACGGCTGTTTTTCATGGCTTCCTCTGCTCTTTTGAGTGTTTTTTTTGTTGTTGTTTTCCCTTAAGATTTATTCGCCTCTGCTCAGAAGGATCGTTCCTTCTCCTCGTGACCTCAAAGGTCAGGTATTTTTACATGTGTCTGTTTGGCCCTGTGGTAGAGCTCTGAGTCTCTGCCTCCACGACTCTTTCCATCTCTTTATGTAATGTCAGGTGGTGGTTCAGCGCAGCAAGTTGCTGCAAGCTTGCCCACTTCCTTCACCCACGTAGACAGCGAGGCAGTTGCAGGCAACATCAATCAGAGGAAACCCACAGACACGGCACACCGTTAGGGCAGGTGCAGAGGGGTTGCACCACGTGACCGTGGTATCCCGTAAGAGAGCAGGTAACAGCTTTTGTTAGTGTCAGTGCTGGGCTCACCCGCCTGCCGAGAAGAAATACGAGATCATAATCTCTTTTTTTTTCTTCTTTCGAACACGTTTGGACCTGGAGTTCCAACTGAGGAGATCTGACAGGAAGCTTAACGTTTACATTTGCTTGTGCATAGGTGTGTAGGGCCGCCCTAGGCAAAGGTATACTTTGTCACTCGAGCAAACCCTCGTCCCTAGGCCCCTGGCAAAGGGCCAGATTTGGCCCTTCTTATATTGACACTTTGCGACCGACGGTTGGGTAGTCTGAAGTGAGTTTACCGTAGAACCAGTTCCGGAACCCTGTGAAGGAGCGGAAGAGAAAGGAAGGAAGACAAGACAGCGCAAGAAAGAGTTACAACGAGAGAGATTAAGCCAGCGAGAGAGAAAGAAAGTAAAAATGCGAAACAGAGTGAGGAAGAGAAAGAAAGGCAGAGAAGGAGGAGGAAGAGAAAAACATAGGTAGGGAGGGATAGAGAAAAAAACAGGGGTTAGAGAAAGAGAGTGTTAGGGATATAAGGTAAGAAAGAGAGAGAAGGGAGCCAGGGAGACGAAAGGCCAGAGAGAGAGAGAAGACGGATGGAGGAGAAAAGAAGAAAGAGCGAATGGAAGCGAGAAGAAAAGAAAGGAAAAGAAAAAATAATGAAAGTTGGAGAGAGATAGAGGCCGTGCGGTGTGCTTTTATGGCTCTGCATGGCATAGTTCCCACTGCCTTATCTTCCCATTGCACACTCGGCCTAGCAGCAAATAAAGGCATGTGTTTCTGCTGGCGTGTGTGGATGTCTGTGTGGTGGTGGTGGGGCGGTGGTGTTCAAACAACATCCAGTCGTACCCTAGACAGGCTTGGCTGTTGTATTCATACATGGACTTTTTCATGATTGCATTGGGAGACACACGAATAACGCATGATCATCACAGCCAATGTGGATCACAACCAGTTGACTTCCTGAAAATATCACACCGCTGCTCTTTCATTTTTAACGTCCAAGTATTTGTGTGCCAGCAATCAAACACTCATGATGTTACAATCCATTAAACATCAATAGAACGAAGACATGAATTTAAAAAAATGAACAGATGTGTTGGCCAGCAATGGTTGTGTTTTTCAATCCGAAAAGGGGGTGAACTGAATCTCAAGGCAACAGCTGCTCTGTCATTTCACCAGCTCTAATAAAGCACACAGAACATCACCTGAGAAGCGTCTCCGTGCGAATGGGTGAATGAATGAATAATAATGCCAGCAGGGTGAGACTGTCCTATAGAAAACCTAGCAGTGCCAGAAGGGCTGGTCTTATAGGTCGGCGTGAGGACTTTTTATGGCTGTTTGTAGGCCTGTTTATGTTTTATGGGCCGGTTTTCACTGTTGATTTCCCTGATGTTGCCACACACATTGCCTGCAGCAAGCACTGATGTATATTGTCTCCCATACCTTGCCAAACACCTGTAAAGCCCATTCAAATTTTAAAAATTGCCCTAATCGTCACTTGTCGGCCATTTTTTTTTAGGAGCCACTTTTATTTTGTCAATTAGGTATATTTTCTGCCCTAGTCTGACCCCGGGTGCCAGAAGCACAAACATGCCAGGGTGACTGATAAGTGTGAGTATAGGTGACTTTGCAAGGAGGAGGATCAAACTTCTTGTCACTTATGATAATCATAGTCATCAGGCGTTTTAGGTTTGAGTTTGACAGCAAAGCTGCCAAACAGATATATTTCTAGCAACATACATTGTGTGCTTTGGGTCCAACCCTTTCAAGCAATGGCTTACTTTGATCAGCCTCCTTCAGTTGTTGCCTTAAGATTACATCAGTCGCGTCTTGGCTTAACCCAGTGAAGTATTCATTTATGACCCAATGATATTGGCTGTTCCAGTGTATTTGTCTGCCCCCACTCTACACACACAGCGTCACTGCAGAAGGTAAAGGCCTGCAAATAATTGCCCATTAACTGTTTCTCGCTTAGTGGAACCCTGATATGTATGTTCACTCTCAAAGAGAAGGGTTCGTTTTTTCACAATTCGCCTTATGTATTTCACATTTTTATAGATTGCTTTATCCATTTTGAGTGAGCCATTACTTTCTATTATTTAAAAAAGGAAAAGTGCACAAAACAAAGGAATTTCGTGCCTTATTTTTTGTGTTTCCGACTGAAGGTAGTTTATTTATATTTGCTATCTAAGCACTTCCATTATACTATTTCTCAATCTGCAGTACTCATGGCCACTTCATTTAATGTCTCTAAATCAGTTTAAACAAGTAACAAAAGACAATCCGCCTCTGCCTGTAAATTCCAAAGTTGCTATATCACGAGCCATAAAACATTTCTAAAATACCTGTTAAAACTGTATCACTGACGTTATTAACTCAACTATTAAAACATATCCAAAGAGATATAGCAGGCATATCTATGCACGTTTCTGGCAATAATATTAAAATTAGAGGTAATATATCAAAAAAATTGACCAACTTTCTCCAGTGGTGACCAACATTAACCGAATGAAGGAGCTCCTTTTAGGTTTAGGAAACAGATATAGGCAATACAACCTTCATCCTTTTTACATTCTTTAAAATATTGAAGTCAGAATTGCAAGCTTTTGCTGAAAAATCTGCAACCAAAATTGCTCAAAATAACATTCCTTTAAACATTTGAAACTGGTTAAGTGCACCAAATTCCAACTCATTGAAAAGGACATCAATCTCAACCCAGAGAAATAATTTTTAACCCCTTAGCTGCTAAGACTTTTGCACCCCTAGTGCTGAGCCCTTTTTTGATGTATAGGGCACTCCGCACTTAGGCCTTCATAAGTTTTTTTGCATTAAACGTATGAAGGCAAACTGTGCATCCTTCATTTCCCATACCTTGGGGATTCTAAAGGTACTTAGGGGCTGTAGATTCCCCTAAAGTTAACTGAATAATAGCCAAAATATACAATTTGGTGTTTATGGAAATCTGGGAAAAGTGTTAGACAAGAGAGCATATTTTTCCATTAAAAAAATGGCATCAAGCAAAAGTTTTCGTTCTCAGCTTCCAGGAACAAGGTTTTATATTTTTCAAACTAGTGGTCCATTTTTCCTATTTATTGCAGTTTCAATCTACTTGCAGTTTGTAGTGCAAACAGAGATGAAGCCTTTAAGTAGGCAGGAAAAATAGCAGCTTGTAACAACATTTTCGTCTGTAGTTTTTTGCCATGATGGACGTTTTACAAAAGTAACATACCATTACATTGATCAGACACTTTTGGTTTCAGGAATCTATAAGGGACATATTTATGAGTCCCTAGTGCCACCGGAGCGTCACTTTTCGTGATGCTCCAGTGGCGCAATGCCCTGCGCTGTATTTACAAGGTAGCGTTAAGCCACTTTTTGAGGCTTAACGCCACCTTGTGAATACGGCCCCTTTACATACAGCACTTTGCGTGGAAGTGGCGTACAATGGTGCTGCTGTGGGCGTGCCACAGCAACACCCATTGCATTTTGACGCTTGCTCAGATTTATGAGTTTTCGTAAACCTGAGGCAACACCAAAATCACCCCCAGGGGTGGCATTAGCATGGCGCAATGAGGAGAAATGCTTTTATTTCTCCTTGTTTTTTGCTCTTTCTGCAGCACACATAGAAGGAGAAAGTCGCAATTTAAGAATGTTTTTGGGCAGGAAGGTGTTCCTTCTTGCACAAAAAAATCTCCCCCTCAACGCAGCCATCTTTGCACTATGGTACAAGGGTTGCTGCGTTAGCGCACAGCAGAATTTTTGCGCTGGCGCAGAGGGAAGCACAGGAGTGAGCCGTATTCTAGTAAATACGGCACATCCCTGGATTTTGAAAATGACGGTGCGTGACGCTGCCAAATTTGGTGCAGC